>NC_136061.1:417969996-419169996 GCF_964261635.1 Lissotriton helveticus | reverse complement strand
GTAACTCATTCCGGGATCAGTATGTTTTGAGACCTTGTTGGTTCTAAAATAAAAGAATTATATATTTTGATTCAAAACAATTGGCCTAGAGTTCAGTTCTTGAGTGTGTGAGACCATTTGCTGACTGAGTGTGTACAACAAATGCTTTACACTGTCCTCTGATACTGCCTTACTGCTCGACCAAGCTACCACTTTAGAGAGTAATGTTATATCTAACTTTAGCCTCTGCGAAACTTTGGGGACTGTGGACTCTGTGCACACTGTACCTTACTTTGGTCCAGTATATACAGAGCCACTTTCTTACACCACTTTTAAATTTTGCTCGGGCTTACTTCACTCGCTACATAGAAACTCATCCCTATTTTTACACCGCGCCATTTTCAAATGTCACTGTCCTGCCACTGATCAGCAGACTGGACCAACTGCTAACTTGGAATGGCAACAAGATCAGAATCTCAGGATTTCACCAAAGAGACTGTTTTGAAGACAAGGATTTCTAGCTTTTAAACTCCCTCACTACCATGAGTATCACCTTTTCTTTCACTGGTCCGGACAGTATTAAGATCACGAATATGGGAAAAACGCTGATTTTCAAGGACACCCTCTGAATTATAAGCCTACATTGAAAATCAGCAACAAGAAATGACCTCCTGACGAACTAGCTCAACGAACATTCAATATCCACTCATGATTGCATGCCGTCCAGACAGATAAGATTCCCTTTCCTCAGTTTCCTCAAGCTGTTGTTATACTATAGATATGCTATAGATGTGCTATAGAAGTGTTGATATCTTTATAACCTGTATGATATTATCTTACGTTGATTGAACTGTCAAATCATAGGTGCTTGCTCTGCTAGCATACTGCTAGAGTACTGCTAACGCTTCATGTTTCATTGGTTGATTGCTCATGTTTCACTGTACGTTTTGTTTATTACCCTCATTGGCTGTACTCAAGTCAAGTTAATTTCTGTCCTGACCCCCAAATACATGTAGACACATACAGAACATGTGGTCATATACACAACATCCATCCAGCTACATGCATACTACCTACTTGCTTGCACCACTTCTTCCCTACATCATCCCTCCCGCACACTTTCACTCACAGTTACAGTTCTCCTAACAACAACACCTCACTCTCACACTCCTACACTCATACACCTTCCACACACCCTCCTAACCACCCACACCATACTGAACCTGGTACTTACACCACCAGATGTAAAATCGAAACCATCGGACAACATTTGTTTATTATCTGTTCAACGCTAACTGTTAAACTTCAGTTGGCTAAGAGCAACTCTCCTTGCAACTGAGAGAGGAACTGTCTTTCAAAGAGACATCTGCGATGTTAGAGGGTGAGTGCCTTTGCAAGGTTGCTGTCTATCAAATCCCCATCAGTAGGATAGATTTAAATACCCAAGTAGCGGAACATAGTCAGTTGCCAAGTAACCGGAGCACTGTTAATTATGAATGCCGGGTCCGGTAGGCTGGCAATGATGTGAAACAAACAGGACTTTTCCCAATTGACCCACAGCTCAGATAGGCATGTAAAACAGTTGAGGAGGTCAGGTATGACACCCAGAATAGAGCAGATGTCCCTGACTTACGGCAGTAGGTCATCCGCATACAATGATATTGCGTGCAAATCCTCGTCCATTGGTATACCCCATGGCTCTGCCGAAGCACGCATGGCTAGAGCCAATGGTTCCATGGCTAAGGAGAAAAGGAGTGGAGAAAGGGGGCAGCCCTGTGTAGTGCCTCTGCATACTTTTATCGGTTCTGAGACAAGATCTCCAGTTCAGACCCGTGAGGTCGGTCTGTCATAAAGAAGCTTCATCAAGAAGATATTTCGGAGCCCAATGCCAAACCGCAGAAGGACCTAAAACAGGTAAGGCCATTCAATGGTGTTGAATTCCTTCTCTAGATCGAGTACCAGACACTCTGACTGCAGCCAAGTATGAGGGGTGTATCACACTATCCGCAAGAGGCGGCGTAAGTTAAAGGAGATAGTACATGCCAGGACAAGCCCAATCTGGTTTCCATTTAGCAAAGAGGGTCCTAGCGGGCCAGCCTTTCTGTCAACACTCCAGTCAGAATTTTGTAATCTGTATCTAGTAATGCCAGCAGGCGATAAGTATGTAGGATCTCTACGGGGTTTCACTAAGAAGATGTGTGGCCTCGCAGAGAGAATCAGAGAGGCGCGAGGGGAGGAGCAGTCTATCATATACACGCTGAAGATGCAGGCCAGAAGGTCCGCATATGCTTTATAGAACTCACATGGGAAGCCATCTGGGCCCAGCATCTTCCCAGTGGCAAGGGTGTGCATATCAGCTCGGATCTCAGCAGAAGTAATGCAGGTGTCAAGGTCCAAACGATGATCTGGGGCCAGCATAGGAAAAGAGAGTTCTGATAAGAAGGAGCTGATAGCTGACACCGGCGCTGCAAACGTCAACCTGTACAGCGAAATGTAATGGAGGACCAGCTCCTCGTGAATTTCATGTTGCATGTAAAGCCTTTCACCACTGAAGGACCTCAGTGCAGAAATTGATCACACCGGCCGCTCCTGGCGAATCAGTCAGGCAAGAAGAGGTTCTGAACTGTAGTGTAGTTCCTATATTCCCAATAGGCTCTGCGCATTGGAATAATATAAACAGCAGTGTAGACGTAGGACTGAGGTCGACTAGGTCTCTACTGACTATATTAGACTTAATTAGTTTTGCCAGCTAGCTCAGAGGTCACTAGAAACTTTCTCGAATAAACAAGGAGGAGTTTAACTTCCCTGGATAGACAAGAAGGGATTAGCTTCTGACAACCATAAACATGACAACTTTGCTCCCTCAGAATAAGAGTGTATCTCTAGAGTCGTGTGAAAACAATAGACAGCTATTTTACTCAGTCAATCGTGCATACTTAGTTTCACCAGAGTGCAGAGAATAGAGAGACGGGCGTTTTCAATAAAAGGTGTTATTTATTGAGCAGTCTTCTTTCTCATGCAAGAGAAATGAATTCCACAATTGCACTACTTATAGTAAAGTAAAGTGCGTACAGTAAAAGGAGTATTATGAAATAATACTGTAAAAGCATTGATACGGTTTCTTAGCCATATGATACCTTAAAATGGATAAAATATATACATAAATAAATACATTGACTAACGTACTCAACTGGTGCTTCTAAATACGCCTACCCCGGTGTACCTGACCTAAGCCTAATACGTGGGAAGGAGTAAGTAAGTTGCAGTTTAAGTTAAGTTGGTTTTGCCAAGAATCTGAGTCAAGAATTCTCTTTAAGGGTTTAGTCGGCTCCGTACCTGGGTAATAGAAAGCAGGAGGTCTGGTATCTCTCTCTCAGGACTCGATATCCCAGCAACCCGCAAGGGCGGCTGAAAACACCGGAGCTGGATTTTATTGGCTGGAGAAAAAGACAGCGTCTTTCTCAGTGCGTCAAAAGGGAGGAGCGCCGTCCGTGGGCTCTCGCATCAGCTGGGCTCTTGGGCAAGTAGAAAGCCGCTCTGCTCCAAACCACTGTGTGTTTGCTTAAGGCAACGTTGGTATATTTATACCTGAAAGGTGCCGGGTTTGACGTAAGGTTGGACATAAGACGTCAATAAAAGATGTCACTAAGAACTGGCTGTTCTTTCAGTGTTCGCAGGAGTTCTAGGACAAATCAAAACAGAAGCATGGGGATTTCCCAGGTTGCTGGAGGTTTGTTTTGTTTAAAGAACTCGTTGTACTCTCTAGGAGTCTGGGGAAGTAGCCTTGCTTAATTTGGACTGCGTGGGCTACGACTAAATATGGATATGATTCTTATGCCTTTATAAGGATATTATTTATTATAACCACATAAGGGCATAAATCAGGAATATCGAATTAGGGTCCTAGATAGAAATACAACAGAACAATCAGCTGTCGCATGCACCCTGGTCGAGTGTGCCACATAATTCAGGCATCTCAGTCGTTCGAGTAAACCCGTATGTGTTCTCTGTGCAACAGTGAGATCTGATTTACAAGAAGGTTTAATGACAGAGCGCGCCCCAAGGGCCAGTAGGGTTCGCTCCATTTTGAACATTTCATCTTCCACTAGTGTTCGCATGCCACAGCTCAGACCCAAAAAGCAGCCACTCAGTGTCACTTTTGGTGCATCCATTCTATCTGAGCCGATGAGGCAGTTGCATTCAAAATACTCAGTAATGGCGATATTTAGGGAGTTGCAAAAAGGGGGATCTTCCGGCATGGCTGGCTACAAGTGATAAGTGGGGGCCAGGGAAGGCCGCGTGTCCCAGGTGATAGTTATGCATTGCAGGTTGTGGTCAGAATGGGTGCGGCCCGATAATCGACATGTGTGATGGAGGGGCGTAGGTTGGGTGTGCACAGAATTCTGTTCAGCTGAACATGTAACACATGTGGGTGAGAGTAAAAAGAGTATACTCGTGTCATGGGGTTGCGGGACCTCCACATGTCTACCAAACCCCACTGGCGTGTCCAGTCCTTAACCGGTGAGGCATTAGTAGAGGCCACTGTGCACCACATAGGAGGAAAGGTAGGGTCTAAGCTTGTATCCAAAACACTATTAAAATCTCCTTCCACCAGCCATGGCAAATCACACCATTTAGATAGTACCTGTGACAATGACCTCAGGAAAGAACCTTGGTCAGTGTTTGGGGCATAGATGTTGCCTAACAGGAGGTGACGTCCATCGAGCCTTCTCCTGATGAAATTATACCTGCCCTTGGTATTCGTCTCCACCTCCTTCACCATGAAAGTCCACAAGGAGCATGTGCAGCAGAACCCAAACAACGTAATACTTGAACCGGGTGCCAACGTAGCATATTGTCAATACCAAAAGAGCAGACCTTAAGAAAGGGCTGACCAAACCAAGGCTCAAACTAAATCTAACCTAAATGAACCATCAAAGATGTGGGTTGGAGGTTGGGTGGCTTCACAAAGCAGTTAGAACAACATCCCCAATCACTGCAGATATAAAGTGAAATCACAGGAAGCATTCTAATTGTTAATCAAACATCAAGTTCCCTTCACGCCTGTCCGCCCAAAGGAGTAGAAAGTATCACATTGCCGTCCCCAGGGCCAACCCTCCCCTATCAGATTGACAACATTTATATGCAAGAGAACAGGAATATATATGCATAAGGTGGTACAGTACAAAATCCACATGGGATATGGAGTAGCTGGTAACAAATTGCAACTCAAATAATGTCATCAGGGATCTGTGGCGTGATATCTGGCAGAATTGTCGAGTTGGTATCCGATGGACAGGCTACTGAAGACTCCTCATCTTCAGACGATCTGGAGGATGCAGCATCTTGATCAGAGTCCCGGGTGGGATCAGAAATCTGTGCTGCCTCCTGGACAGCCTGCCTGTGTTCCCTGATAATTTGTTCCAAGTTCGGCACCGCCACCTCCCAGGATGATGTCGTTTTCAGTGCCGCCGGCATAATCCAGGCGCATTCCTCGCAACTCTCTGTTCTCCTCCCCCACCGCTCGGTCAGAACCAGAAAACAACCCAGATGCTTCAAGCCAATCCCAGGCGTCCTGTGGTGTGTCGATGAACCCTGTTTTGCTGTCAAATGCTACATGCAGTCTACCAGGGAAGAGTAAGGAGTATTGTATATCTAGTATTCGAAGTTGCTGTTTCCCTGCTAAGAAACAACTGTGCTAGCGTTGTAACCCTAAGGTATAGTCAGGGAAAACATTACACATGTGTTCTCCAGTCTGACTTCCTGTAGCTTCCGGACTTCACTCAGTATTGAGTATCGGTCACGAAAATGACTTGAAAAGGAACAGTTGGGGCTGGAGCCCGGCGTAGGCAGCCTCGAGGGAATATGATGTGCCCTTTCTATAGAGAGGTACAATAACAGAGAGGATTCCGGAAAAAATTCCCTGAATCATCTCTCAATACCTGAGACTGCATCCTGGCCCTTCGCCCCTCCGGGAGACCTATAAGGCACACGTTGTTGCACCTTGAGCGACCCTCTGCATCCTCCACCCTGGCATCCAGGCGGTGGATCTAGTGCCTGGTTGCACCTTCAAGAGAGCCAGCTCTGTGACTGGTACTCAGTCAGATTCCAAGGAGACACAGGAGCGCTCTATGGCCTCCAGTACTGTATTAAATATATCCACAGGGGGAGAGGGTTGAGTCCGGGAGTGCAGTTGGTCAGTCCCCGCAGTTGTGGAAGAGTGAGAGGAGGTCCTGGAGCTAGCGGTAAGTGTGTGACCCGTCTTGTCATTACCCCTATTGTCCCCAAAGACAGCCGTGTGTCCGCCTCTTCAGTACGATCAATAGAAATGGTGGGGTCAATACTCAAAAGTATGTAAACGTGCTTGCGCCCACGCATTTGCAAGCTGTGTCGCATTACTGAACACAGTGTTCTGCGCTGCAAAGGTCCCAGAAACAGAGAAAGTCACAATATCCAGGGAGGCAGAAACAATAGGTTCAGTTGAAGGTATGGCACTACAGATGCCGCATCAACCGAGAACAGCCAGTGTCCCAACAGCTTAGGAATAAAATCATAATATTGTCAATGGGAGGAAGTACTTTCTGTGCAATATGTATTATAAAGTGATGCAGCAGTGATTGCCAGAGGGAGACTTCCCCAACGTCCAGTGTTCAGCACGGATGGCGGTGGAAGATCCAGGCCCCTGCCTGTCAGGGCGCATGCAGAAGGCCTCACCACCACACGTGTAACAGCATTAACAATGCATGGTTTGATGGCAGCATGTTTGGCAGCCTCAGGGTCTCAGAAGCCTGCAGGAAAAACAGTCCAGGCAGGGCGCCCAGTCATTGGTAGCACACAAAATGCGAGGAATGGGGAAGCCGGCATCCACCTCCAGTCTCGCCCCTAGTCCCAGGATCCGGATCCCAGCCGTGGTCTCCTCCAGCATGCCACGGCCGCCTCGCCTCCAGTGCAGCTGGGTCATGCCTCACGGCCAATACCTTAGAGGCCCTGTATTGGTTCTGCCCTCAGTCAGTCACCGAATCCACCAAGGTACAACAATCCCAACAGCCGGTCTTCTTCCACTGTGACACACGGCCTCTTGCCACTCCGTACCCTCCACAGAAGGCCACCAGGCTACAGCAATGGCGGGCTGGCCACCTCATGTGATTCCATTGTATACCGGCAGTTAAGGGGGCCCAGATAGGTGGACGAGGTCTCTGGAATGCACAGATATTGATCCCAGGAGATGAAAGGTAAAGGGGATGGGTGGCGGAGTAGCAGTAAGATGCGTCCGCCATCTCGCCCCTGAAGGCCATCCCCACAGACCAATCTCACTTTTTAATGTAGATTGAAAGTTGTATGGTAAAATTCTGGCCACAAGATTAGAAAAATTACTCCCATCAATAATGCATTGCTCGCATGCAGGTGTTATTAAAGGAAGACCGGCCTCCATTAATATAAGGCTCTTTGAATTTGTCCTACAAAGAAGACCCCTTCTCCACTCCCCGACATTGCCCGTGGATTTAGCGCTGAGAAGGACTTCGACAATGTGTCTTGGCACTCCCTATTATTGGTAATCTGCTAATCCAACCTCAGTAGAGCAGATTTTTGTTTATATGATAACCCCTCTGCTTAGGTCAGAGTAAATGACGCCCTATCTGAGAAATTCAAACTTTCCCAAGGTACGAGGCAAGAATGCCCCTCTCACCTTTACTCTTCCTCTTAGCCATAGAACCCCTCTTTTCCACCCTCCGACACAACCCTACCATCAAAAGTATCACATTTGGCCCTGCAACTCACACAGTGACAATCTATGTGCACAATGTCCTCATCTTCACCGAGGAGGCAGATTCCACCATTCCGGAATTTCTGGACATAATCAAGGCATACTCTGAAACTTCGGGGTACTCAGTAAACCAATACAAAACAGAGGTCTTCCCTCTTAATCCTTTATGTATTCCCTAAATCCTCAAAAATTGCAACCTCAAATGGCAAAACCACCACCACCACCACCTTATATTCCTGGGTCTTTAACTAGGCAAATTGTTACCCGAATCTGGAACACACATTGAGAATACGCTCCTCAAAAAAATACAAAACCTCATAGAAACTTGGTAGCCTAATCATATGACTTGGTGGGGGAGATTAGAATACACCAACATGCTAATATCCCCTCAGGTGAACTTCATAATTAGCATGTTCCCTCTACAGCTCCAATACCTTTTTCAAACTTCTTAATAAATCCATTACCCAATTTATTTGGCACTGTAAAAGAGCCCAATACGCAAATAATGTACTATTACTAAACAAAGGGAATTTTAGCAAACTTCAAATGGCATTCCTTCTTAAAAAATCTATACACTGGTTACACCCAATCCACACCTCCCCGCCCATATGGACACACATTGAGAAAGACCTCTTCCTCCCTTTCCCTCTCTGGCCGCTATCGCTATATGAAGCACGTCAAATCAGGGCACTCTGCTAATACACTTAGGGACATGATACTAGTGGTGAAACACCTAGATAATAAATGCATGGTCAAAGTCCAACACTCTGCCTATGCATCAATCTGTCACAACCCTTCACTCGCATTGCTGGTCATCACTTAATATCCTATATATCAAAGATGTGATTGATAGATCAAACCCCATCCCGTTTTCTTCTCTTCAAGCTTCTTTTGACTTACCGGGCGAATAATTTTACAACTTCCTCAAACTCACCACTGCAATTAACTGCAACCAAGATTTTTTGGAACCCTCAAAAGCCAAGCTTCCTAAAGAAGCCCAAACTATTTGCATCACAAAACAACAAAGCCTCATTTTTCTTTATATGATATAACATTTTTATTCTTTTTGAAAGACAGGTTTGTGTCCTCGCTTCTACAGCGGGGGCTGTGGGGGATATCCAGTGGTGGGCTATGTCACATTTTACTAGGAGTGTGCCAAAACCAATTAAAGTTCTGTCCCCCTGGGTCCTCCAACATCCTCCATGATACCCAACAGTCTAATGTGTGGATTCAACTCGATGAGGACCCCCACCACCGCAGATAGGGTATTGAGAATGGTAGCCCAATAGGCGTGAATCACTTCCAAACCATATGGAAGAAAAAAAAACTCAGGTCATGACGCCTGGGGCAGGCAGGAGTGCTACGAATACCTGCCCTCCATAAGCATTGGGTTGATAAAAAGATTTGATGGAGATATTGCCATTCTATGAGGCAGAATTCAGAGACTATCACCAGGATCCGAGGAGACATGAATGCATCTCCCCATTCTGCTTCGTCCAGCTCTCCAAAATAGCCCTTCCATTTAACCATTAGATCATCTAACGTTGTAGGGGAGTGAATTACCAGAGATTTGTATATTTGAGATATCCCACTGCTCCCAGATGCCCCATAAGTATTTTGCATTCTAGGGAGCTGTACTCAGGGACATTCGCCAGTTCTACTTCATAAGGGGAGATGACATGGCGGAGTTTAAGATAGAGGAAGAACTGGGAAGCTAGCATCTGAAACTCAGATCTAAGGTCTTGAAAGGTCTTCATAAGCCCCTTCTCCCAAATATCCACCACGCTTGAGATTCTTATAGAGTCCCAACCTCGGAATCCCCTTAGAAACTTGTTCCAACCACCTGCCCTCCCACAGAGGAGTTTCTAAACTAAGCCTAAAAAATTTACAAAATTCTCCAGCAACATTCCCCAAGCCAGAAACAACATCAATGGCTGGATTCCTGTTATAAGGAAGGTTACACTCACTTGACCGAGGCGACCTAGTAAACAATATGGAAATACATATCCAAGCTTAAGATCTCCCCTGTTATACCATAATGTAAATACTGGCTGCTTGACAGATCCTCCTGGGCCCCTGCCAGACTAGGCAAACTAAGACAATTTGACTCAAGCAAATGTTGAAATTGTTGCTCCGTAGTTGGCAACCTTGAACATATGATCTTTTACTGCTCCGCTCATTTTAGTGGGGCCAATAACAATACCTCAAACACCTCAAACAATATCTTCCAATGTAAAGTCACTCTGTACTCAGTGCTAATATGCCTGGGCCCTTGGATTCTCCCCCACACAGCATAACAAACATTTACTATTTAACTTACTCCTTACGTTAGGGGCCAAAACAACCCTTTTTGACTGGAAAGACTTCAAATCCATCTCCTACCACACTTGGTGGGCCTGGCTTTCTCAGAAGTGCAGATAATACTATCCTTAATCACAACTTCAACCTCAGAAATTCAAGGCTTCAATGGCTACCCTATATATTTACACACAGCCCTCCACCTCACTAGTTAAATATCCTGGCTAATTGTGCCTCCTCACTGGACTGCGAAAGGGGTGGCATGCACACCAATATTTATCATAATAGTCAATTAAAGTCCATCATTTTGCAAGCTGTATCAATTGCGTGCGAACTGGGCTGTGCCATGCCCTCATGCACCATAAACATATATGAACAAGTGGGGAGCGTGAAAATCACGCTCAACACCCAGACACACTGCAGTTTCAGGATACTAGATCCAACTAATTGTAATCCATTTGTCCTTATTTATATCCATCCAATTATTTTTCAGGGGCAACTGTGAATCAACAATTACAGACATTCCATTAATGATCACATAAACATGAGTTGAAAAAGCTTTATTCGAGTTATAAACTCATAAAAGCACAAACATACATTTTAAAATTCATACATTTTAAAATACATTGCAATTAAAATTAATATTTCATACACAAGAATACATTTTAAGCAGTTGTGCAAGCTTTAACAAGAAGAATAATTTAAAATTACTATAAAATTTCAATTCATATTGAGTGATAAAGCTCTCCGCCTAATGGACCATGCCCACCCCAAGTACTTTGCTGTTCCCAGCACAATGGGCATGTCAGTGGAGGTACAAATAATTCTCAACCCCTCAACACCACTTGATACCCCAAGGTTTCTACAGACTGGGGCCAACCATACTCTCCTTGGATTTGCATAGGCCATACACAGAAATAAAAAGTGAGCTATGCTTTCGTTGGGGGCACCACACACCGGGCAACATGAGGTGTTAGTACTCCTCCACCTACCCGTCAATGACCTCAGGGGGAGAGAACCTGACCTTAGCTGGAAAAATAACCATCCTTAGTCGCCTGGACTACTGCAACGCGCTGTTACTTGAGTCCCCAGTTGCCCTGCTCGACCGACTTCAAAGAGTTCAGTCGGCCGCAGCCAAATTAGTTCTAGGCTGGACTAGGAGATCTTCGGCCTCAGCGGCCCTAGCTGAACTACACTGGCTCCCACAACGTGTGGCCTTCAAGTCCCTCTGCCTTGTTTTTAAAGCGCTCCACGGAGCTGGACCTAAACCTCTGCAGGCCATGTTCACATGGTATACCCCTTCCAGAGCTTTACGCTCAGCCTCAGCCCGTCTGGTGATTGTTCCTAAATATAACAAAGTCAGGACGGGGGGCAGATCTTTCAGAGTCGCAGCGGCTAAACTGTGGAACAGTCTGCCTCCTGATATCCGTCAAATCTCACAGCTCCTCCCTTTCAGGAAATGCATTAAGACGTGGTTATTCCCTTAGAACATCCCCTCTTCCCTGCTCCTCGCTATCTGTTCCCCTGAGTTAAGAGTATTCACCAGCGCCAGGAAACCTGCAAGGTGTCAGCCGCGCTTTATAAATGTTTAAAATAAATAAATAAATAAATAAATATCCGGACAGTAATACTATCCCAATACATTTCTAGTACAGGTCTCGGCTTTATTTCCAGGAATCTACCCCCCATTGTTTCTGATTGTGTACTCCTCCAGAGCCTTTCTTCTACATGATCCCAATAGATGGCCTTGATGATGTTTTTACTTGGGAATACTTCCCCAGAGGGATTTTCCCAAAGGTTAGTGAGACCAAGCTCACCAAGAACAACCCTAGGCGTCTTTAACCATGATATTTTATGAAACGTGTCTGATTTGATTAAGGCTACAAACCCATCAGCATAGTGTCGGATCTCTGGGGTCGTCCAAAGCCGTCTCCAATAGAGGATAGGCCTTAATCGAGCACGGTCACTAACCGATCTCCTCCCTAAGTCAAGGCCAAGCGGGATTAATGGCGCACTCTGGGGGAGACCCGTAATTCCTCTCAGAAACCTATTCTCTGATATTTGTAGAGAAGGAAGCCTCTCAAAACCCCATACTTCTGCCCCATATAGGGCTTCCCCTAAAGCTTTGGCATCATAAACCATGAGGACCGGTCTTATAGGCCTAGTTTTTGATTTAGCTTGCTCTACCCGAAGCGCCCTGGCAATCTGCTGATGTCTAAGTACCGCCTTTTCTATATGGCGTGACCAACCTAGCTTACTCGATATCTCTACCCCAAGATAAGTAAAAACATTTACTACCTCGAGCTCAATGTTATTCAGAGATACCCTTGGTTGGGGTCGGCGCCTTTGGGAGAAAACCATAAGCTTTGTTTTGCCAGCATTGACTTCAAGGCCATACTCCCTACAAAAAGTGTCAAATATATTTAGGGCACGCTGGAGTCCAGCTGGGGTTTTGGACACAATTAGGGTGTCGTCAGCGAACATCAGGATCGGAACCCTGATGCCCGCTAGCGAAGGTGCATCCACGCTAGCGTCCAACATCCTATCCACAATACCATTAATGAATAAGGAGAATAGCAGGGGTGCCATTGCACATCCCTGCCGTACACCCCGCTCGACGGGAAAATTAACAGTAGATTCCCCGTTCCTCCCCCATTGGACTTTGGCAAAATTACACTCATGAAGTCGCATTATTAAGGTGAGCAACTCGGGTGGGACCCCTATCCCTTTCAGAACTGCCCAAAGCTTACTCCTTGGGACCAGGTCGAAGGCAGCCCTCAAGTCAACAAACCCGACATATAGGCTGCCTTCGCCAAGGAGTACCGTCCCCCACCGCAACATGGTAAATCGAAATATTTGATCTACCGTGCTGGTAGCCCGCCTAAAGCCTGCCTGGTAGGGGGAAAGGGCATTGTTCTCTTCTACCCAGTCCATAAGTTTATTAGTCACCATCTTCCCCACCACTTTTTGGACAGTGGCAATCAAACTTATCGGCCTATAATTCGCCGGGGATGACCGATCACCTTTCTTATAGATCGGTATGATTTTTGCCCCCTTCCATATTTCTGGGATTACAGCCCCTCTAGCTAATGCGTTTCCCAGTAAGGTCACATACCTAGC
This sequence comes from Lissotriton helveticus, assembly GCF_964261635.1. Taxonomy (NCBI): domain Eukaryota; kingdom Metazoa; phylum Chordata; class Amphibia; order Caudata; family Salamandridae; genus Lissotriton; species Lissotriton helveticus. The sequence goes on along the minus strand of NC_136061.1, from coordinate 419,156,834 downwards.
CCACCGTGCCTTGTCATTCTTAAATATGTCAGAGGGTATCCCGTCCAGACCCGGTGCCTTTCCCCCTTGTAAAGATGAGATTACCAATTCTACTTCTTTGTTTGAAAACAAGTTTTCCTTGCAAAATACAACTGGAATTGGTTCTTTGGCCACAATCTCCCTATTCTCCGCATATTGGGGTTTAAAATACTCCACCCATGATGCCTCATTGACGTTATTGTCTGGGTTGCTAGGGGAGCCACCTCGGCCCCACTTCACGATTTTCCAGAAGAGTCTGGAATCCCTAGCCCCGGAGGCTTCCAACAACTCATCCCAATATTCTTCATCCCACTTTTTCTTGGCCTGGCGAATACTAACATTATAGTGTTTCCTGGCTACGCTGATCAAAACCTTGTCCCTACTTCTGATTGCCCTACCCAGTTCCAATCTAGCTAACCTACACTGCTTATTAAACCAGCTAGCCATCTTAAGTGGGGTTTTTCTATTTGGATTATTCAATCTCATAAAGTGTGGTTTTAAAAGGAAAAAGAACTTATCGTGTATTGCTGTCGTTGAAGTGGACCCAGGTATTACAGGATTTGCTATCTCCATGGCGGCAATTGCATTGTCCACCTCCGAACTTATATAGTCCATGGACGCTACATTTGCCAGCACATTTGGCCATTTAACTCTACGCATATCATTGGCCATAACAAGTGCCACTTCACTACTTGACTCTTGATTGTCCGGTGTAGCCGTCCACCAAGTGTGAGTGACGCAAAGGGGATTATGATCACTTTCTAATCTACCCTTTATTTCCATATCGCCTATCCCATACCATAAATTAAGACTACAAATGACATAGTCTATTCTGCTTTTACTATGACCATTGTCAAATGTATAATTTCCTCCCTGGTCGCTCTTTGTCCTTCCATTAAGGGCCCTCAACCCATATTCCAAACATAGCGCATTTAATAGCAATATGTCTTTTGTCCACCGTTTGACTGGTGCAAGATTTAGGATCGGGACATCCCATTGGGCGTCTTCCTCTTGCCCTATCGGATTTTCCGTATTTTCCAACGGTTCGAAGGTCCTATTGAGATCACCAGCCACAACCACTCTATTTCCCAGGGACTGTGTTTCGAGGAAGGTGGATAGAGCCTCTAGGGTGGGGGAATTCCCAGTATTAGTACCCCTAGCATAAATGTTATATATGTCTATCACACCCCCCTTATCTGTTGACATTCTTAACAATTGTATATCCTTGCAACCCAGGTCGAGCACTTTTATTTTAACTTGTAGACTTTGCTTGATCCACACTGTTAAGCCTCCCATGGGTCTACCCCTAGGGCCTCGACTCGCTGGGATACAAAAATTTAAATAGCCTGGGAGGAAGATCGGGTCGCAAGCCCATGTCTCCTGGAATAGACACATATCAAAGCCGTTGACAAAGTCTATCCAGTTTTGTGACAATAATCTAGTACCTAGCCCCGCGATATTCCATGAAAACAGCCTCCCCAGGCTAGTGCCATTACAAGTCCCTACATCGATGTCTAACATAGACGGAAGGTTGGCCAGACTCTCACAATTACCTTCCTCGTCTGTAACAATATCCACACAGTTAACATCAGTTCCCTGGATAGTGCCAGTATTTAATATGGGTCTTATTTCACCCCCCAAAATTCCCATGCCCACCCCACTGTCCGCCCTCCCATTCTCATTCTTCCCATTAATAATCACTTCTTTTGGACTTGACATTACATCCCTAATTGATGCCACAGATTTCTAGAGTGTGTCCTCCCTACCCGTGTTATCCCCAATTTCATTGAAAACAGCCAATTTCCGTCACCATCCCCACCTCAAGTTTTCCTGCCCATCATGAGAGTTGTAAACTTGATCATAACAAACATTTGGTCGTGGAAAGGGAACATTGAAAGAGATATTCTCTGCCTGTGGAGGGAAGCTGATTCTCCCTAGCTCGTTGTTACCTCCAAGATTGACGCCAACTGGTCTTGGATAGAAAAAAGTGAGATCAACAATGCCAATCCCACCACTGCTAGTGCTCCAGCCTGGCCTCGTGATCAGTCCTGCCACCCTTGGATCTTGGAAGTTAATTATAATACATTCACCCCCCAGGTTTTTCGGAGTACATCCTATCCAGTTAACCCGTCTTACCCCGATAATCAAACCATCCACTTCCCTAGGCAATGGTCTATTAACCTTTAGCCAGTATATGACCTTGTTTTTTAACATCTGGTAGGTTTCTCTTTTCCCTACCAATAGAGGTGGGACATTGGTAAGAATAGCCACATAGGGATAGGAATCCGGAGTAAGATTTATTGGTGGTATCCTTGTTGGGGGTTTTGTCACACAAGGTGTTGGTCGGCTTTGTTCTCGGACAATAAGGCATGGTAGGGAAGCGTTCTTTAGTGCCAAGGAAGCCTTTTTTTCCCCAGAAATATCGTTACCACTACTTACAGAACCATCCCTTTTTTGAACTTGTGGAACATAGGACTTATTTGTTCCAACACTATTTTTGCAGGAATTTCTGTCGTTACTGACCAAGGGACCCTGGAAAGTTATCAGGGTACTTGGTAGGGATTGGGTAACATTGCTAACAGGGGTGACATTTTTTGGACATTCCTTGCTACCTTTGGCCACCATACCATGGGGCTTGGTTTTCCCGCAATTGCTTTTAGTTGGGATAGTTGGCAATTCGGTAGTAGTCTTCCTACTTTGTCCATTCCCTCGGTGGTCAGTTGAAATACTTGCAATACTAGCAACAGGAGGATGTAATTCTACCAAGGGGGCAGCTATATCTCTCTCAACTATTTGCTGTTGATTCCTGTTCTCGCCTGTTTTAAGACAGGACTTGATTAAGGATTTGGTTGAAAAGAAATTATCTAGACTAGACTGCTCTAGATGGTCCAGCTGGTCAGCTAGTTTTTTTAGTCTGTCTTCAAAGGGGTTCAAGAGGGACCGTATTAATTTTTCCAACTCCAAGAAAAATTGCGGCTTAGGTGGTGGTGTCCCAGGGGATGCTATAACTATGGGATCTGAGCCTGGCAGAACAGCTTTTCCCTCACCCATTGTTGGCCCAGTAAAGTTATTCCCAGTAGTATCACGAGGTCGTGTACATGTTCCTAATTTCCTGTATTTCCTTGGAGGTTTTGGAGCATGACATTTCTTTGTAACTACACTCCTTTTCCTTTTGGGACAGGATTTAGTCTTTGCAGCATGTGTTAAAACACTAGATTGTGGTGTAAACTGTTGCCCAGTGGATGGAATGGCAGAAACACTGGGAGGGGTTACAAGCAAAGTAGAGGTTACTAGTCCCAAAGGAAATGTAGCCAATGGCTCAATCGTTGGGGGAGAGAGGTGTGGAACTTCCTGTGGAACAGGCAACATAATGGATGATAACGGAGTGACCAATGATGGAAAGCTTTGGCTTGTACGTTTATCAGCAGGGGTTTTTAAAAGCTCAATGGACAGCCTGCGTCCCGCACGTCTTTCTGCCAGGGCGATTTCCCTATCAATATCCTGTGGCAGCCGTTTAAAATAGGTGTCTAGGGGGCCCATAACAGCAGCCCCTGACTCATTCAAAGAGGGCAACAAGGTAGAAGTGTTAGTGGGACAAACCATAAGAGTAACCCTTTTTCCACCTCAATAAATTAAAAGCAGGTTAGATCACCAACACTCCCACAAATGACAAAAATAAGATACCAGTTCAATAAATATCAGTGGGGTGGCCCAGCCCGGCCTCCTTCGGCCCCGGACGGCCACAGACGGTCCCGCCCTTGTCCCGGGCTGCTCCCGCTCGCTCCAGCGGAGCGGGGGAGTGGTCAGCTTCTAAACTCTATAGCTGCTGGCTGATTGGATGAAGGACAGGGGGGTGTGGCCAGCGGGGAGAGCAGCCCAGGTGTGTTGAATGGGCGCGCAGGGGCTCCTGGACACTGGAGTCCCTGCCTGCGTGCTCGCAGCCCCGCCGACGCTCTCACCTGCCCACGCCTCCTCTGTAGCGCTCACACACTGCCAGCCGCCTCTAGCACACAAGGCGCTGCGGGAACCGCGAAGCGGGTCCGGCGAGGTTCTAAACACTGTCAGCTGCGGCGGCGGCCTCAAATGCAGGGATTCCTCCGAGGTAAGGACTGGAGTCCAAGGGACAGCTCTGCTCAAAAGAAAAAGGGTTCCGAGGATCAGATGGAGGAGGCGACTTTTCAAACCATCAGGCGGGGGGCGTGGCCAGCGGGGAGAGCCGCCCAGGTGTGTTGAATGGGCGCGCAGGGGCTCCTGGACACTGGAGTCCCTGCCTACGTGCTCGCAGCCCCGCCTACGCTCTCACCTGCCCACGCCTCCTCTGTAGCGCTCACACACTGCCAGCCGCCTCTAGCACACAAGGCGCTGCGGGACCCGCGAAGCGGGTCCGGCGAGGTTCTAAACACTGTCAGCTGCGGCGGCGGCCTCAAATGCAGGGATTCCTCCGAGGTAAGGACTGGAGTCCAAGGGACAGCTCTGCTCAAAAGAAAAAGGGTTCCCATAAACCTTAATTTCACTTTACACAAATCATATATATTGTACGTTTCCTCAGATCCCGTTGTGTGAATTAGTTACACAACTACAATTGTATTCTATTGTGTCCACCCCCTCTTTCTCAAATCGCTCTCTAATATTAAATACAATCCAACAATATGAGCAAAGTCCTACTTAAGCCTAACACCCGTGCATCTTTCACCTCTCGATCTTGTAGAATGCATATCTGCTGAGGAGAACACTAGCCCTCTTGCTAAACTTGCTTGCGCTTACCCGCTTCCCACTTATACTACCTCCCGCGTGCAACCTACTCTCTCATTAAACGCATACCGATGGATTATTTTTTCAAAAGATGTTGTGATTAAAAATGGTCTACAAATAACAAGTTCTGCCTTATAAAAAAGCTTTATCAAGCCGTCATGCGTACCTGCTCACATGTTTCCCTTCCACGTAGCCCCGAATTCATCTAAGGCCAACGATTTCTCCATTGTCATGCTCCCGCGTTCTCTACCCAATTTTAAACTAATCAAACTCCACCCCTTCATGTGTGCTAACTAAAAATCTGTCAGGGACTCTCCGGGACTATTTGGGGAACACAGTCAGGGACTTGGACAAGGACTGGGAACTGGGTAGAAGACGTACACAGAAAGGAGGAGTACAGTGCTGCCCAGGATCATGCAGGGAGTCAGAAGAGAAAAGGGATCCAAAGGGGAAGCCTGTACAAGTGAACAAGATGGGTAAGACTCAGAAAGGAAGGGCACTCACAAGGCAATTTAGCATTCAGAATAACTACACCCAGGACGGACGTGCAAGACATATATATAATACAACATTCACAATAAAGGGGGGTGTGGGGTAAAGCACTCAGGAGCTCCACAGGGTAAGACCGAAGCTCAGTAAGTTTCTTACCCGCAATTGCTGTTACAGATACTGACTGCAAATACCCACATGTAGGATATGCATGCAAAGGCAGGGTCTGTGGAGCTTATACCTATAGTGATGTTATAAATGTAACTCAAAGACAAAGACAAAACTCACAGTGAACAAGAAACACCACCTAGGTAGCCAGCTGAGCCCACGGACCCTGGCGATCAAACAGGAACGCGCAAGGCAGTAACAGCAAAGGGGTAGAACTAAACACAAGCACAATAGACAAGGAGCTAGCAAGGAGAAGTGCTTAACAGGAAAGGAAGGAAATGACAGGGCACACTTGGCAGAAACCAGGTAACAAACATACAAGGTAACAGAAGTAAGACAGCAGAATAGAAAGGCAGCAAACTTGAACTGGAACCAAGGAAATGGGAAGTAAGGCAGGGACTGGAAACGAATATACAGAAGGGGAGGCTACAAGGGTATACTAGAATAGTGCAGGTTAAGGAATCAAGAAAACAAAGTAGCATAGAAGGCAGTGCTGGGGCAGGAACAAGAAGTGAGCTAAGGCTCAGGAGTCAAGGCAGCACTGAAGACAATACTGGTTCAAGGAAACAGGACATAGCTACAGCTCAGGAAACAAGGAGTCAAGAGAGCACTGCAAGCAGTGCAAATCAGGAACAAGAAATAACTAAGCCCAGGAACAAAGAATAACTATAGCTCAGGAACTCAGGAAACAAGGTAGCACTGCAGGCAGTGCTAATTCAGGTACAGGGAATAGCTATAGCTCAGGAACTCAGGAAACAAGGTAGCACTGCAAGCAGTGCTAATTCAGGAGAAGGGAAACTGCTGCAGTTCAGGAACAAGGAATACTAAGGCTATTGGATCAGGGTAGCACTGCAGGCAGTGCTAATTCAGGAACAGGGAAAACAGCAGCAAACCAGGAACAAGGCATAATTAAAGCTCAGGAAACACTGCAAACAAGAATAGAAAAAGCTCAGGGAACTCTGGAAACAAGGATTGGTCTCACCGGTAAACAGCTACAATGACCAACCTTTGCCTGAAGGGAGCTGGGGCTTAAAAGAGCTCACAGTAATCACATGCAGCTGGTGTGAGCAGGCTAGCAGCAGCCAGCCACAGGTGAGCTGAATTCCTCCACCCTCCACCCATCCTTGGCCTGCAGGGGTGGAGACAAAGCAGTGAGCAGGGAATTCTGGGTAATGGAGTTTCAGGCATGAGTAGGCTGGCTTTAAGTCTAAGCAGGCTGGCTTTCACAAAACCCGGCATGGATTGGGAATGGATGTCAATTCCCAAATAGTGTCCAAATGGCTGGAAGTCAAGATATGCATGCAGGGGAGTGTCAGGAAGCATATTAGAACACTGGAGAGTCCCACAGTTCAGATCCCTGGTGGTGGACACGAGAACACAAGGCGCGAATCGTGACAAAAACCTTGATTGCCACAGTATTATCCCCTGAAAACTACCTTTCCCATAATACATCAATCCCAACATCAAAAAAGTGTGCATGTAATACGTAAACAGATCTGATTTTTGTTTAAGATAACATCAACTTCTGGCTTCTGTGACCATGACTTGAATGAATATATCATTTCACGCTGCCTCCTTAGTCACACGCTGTTCAGAACTCGCTGTTAAATGATATGTGGTATCTCCCGTAACACAAACCTTTATTACAAACTGGTTTTTATCATCGGGTGCAACACCAACAAAGGGCAATTAATTTTAACAATGAAAAGGGTGGTACGCACACCAATATTTATCAGAATAGTCAATTTATTGTATTTGTACAATTATTTTGTATTTGTGTAACTAATTCACACAACGGGATCTGAGGAAACGTACAATATATATGATTTGTGTAAAGTGAAATTAAGGTTTATGTGATCATTAATGGAATGTCTATAATTGTTGATTCACAGTTACCCCTGACGAAGGGCAAGAGAATTGCCCGAAATGCATTGGGTTATGAATAAAGAAATGCTGCTCTGAACTACTTTTTGCGTTGGGTCCGTATTTACAAAGAGGCCTGGATGGGCACAAGTTAATACTCGAAGTTTCCTAAAAACGCAACATGCAGAATATGTGGATTACAGTTAAAGAAAAGAAGAAAAAGATGACAAACGTTTTGAAAAATAATTGGATGGATATAAATAAGGACAAATAGATTACAATTTAGACGGTGTGGAACTGGCTTAAGTCCTTTCTGGCCGGCCGTCGGCAAGAGGTCTGGGCACCTCCGTTCTCCGCGGAAATGCCGCCGCTCGAGGTGGGGGTTCCTCAGGGGTCTATCCTGAGCCCCACCCTTTTTAATATCTTCATGGCCCCTCTGGCGGCGGTAGCCCGGATCATATCCTACGCTGATGACACCCAGCTCCTTTTTTCTTTTAAAAAGGGAGAGGCTCTTGATGGTGGCATGATCGGGGAGTGTCTGAGTGCGGTCTTCGATTGGTTTCGGCGGTACAGGCTGAAGTGCAACTCCAACAAGTCGGAGTTGCTTTTCTATGGCTGTCCGCCGGACCCTAGTTGGAAGACTTGGTGGCCTCAGGACATGTCTCCGCCCGCTGAGGCATCTGTGAAAGTCAAAAATCTTGGGGTGCAATGCGATGACAGTCTTTCTTTTAGACCTCAAATCATTGGTCTATCGGGGAAATGTTTCGGCATTTTGAAAATGCTTCGGAAGTTTCTCCCATTGCTGTCTCTGCAGCATAAAAAAATCATCGTGCAGTCTCTGATTGGCTCGCGTTTAGACTATGCGAACGCCTTGTATATCGGGCTGCCTAAATATCTGTTGGCCCGACTACAGACTGTGCAGCATTCGGCTGCAAGAGCCATTTTTGGTCTCCCACGCAGGGCAAATGCCTCGGAACTCCTCAGGCGATTGCACTGGCTGCCCATAGCCAAAAGAATTACTTTTAAGGTGCTGACCTTGGCATTCAAGGCTCTCCATTCTATTGGTCCTAAGTATATGGAGAATCGTTTGGCCTTTTATGTCCCTAGGAGGTCGCTTCGATCGGCCTCGCTGGCCAGAGCTGTCGTCCCTCCGATTAAATTGGCCCGGATCGGAGGGCGTGCCTTTCGATATCTGGTCCCGCGGTGCTGGAACGAGCTTCCTGTATCCTTAAGGAAGTCTAACAACCTTCTTGCTTTTAGAAAGGAGCTGAAGACTTGGCTCTTTTCGGTATAATATCTCTGTTCGGGACTTTCGGGGCGCTGCGTTGTGTTTCTCAGCTGTATGTCTCTTTGCCAAAGCGCCGGGACGCCCTTCGGGGCAGCCGTGCGCTATAGAAGAGACTTTTTAACATAACATAACATAACAATTAGTTGGATCTAGTATCCTGAAACTGTAGTGCGTCTGGGTGTTGAGCGTGATTTTCATGCTCCCCACTTCCTCACTGGACTGGACACTTGGTACGTCCCACTCCTCCCACTCCTCTGCCCCCGCACTCTCCCCACTTCCATTTGGCTCTCTTCAAAGGTCTCCTTCTCTTTTTAAACCTCCTTTCACGAGAAAGACACTCTTATTCACACACCTGCAAAGGTGGCTCTTTCTAATAACAAGTTATGTCAACGACACTTCGCACCCAATAAACCCCTTTCATCTATGTGTAATTCGCCTGCACTTCTTCTGATAAAATACTTTTAATGGAGTTTCCATTGGACTCAATGATAACTCACAAACTCATAGCACTGCCTTTGCTTCTCGCCTACATTATTGTTTTTCTTTGTATTTTTGTTTCTTACTGCTCTTTCTTTTCATTACAAAATCTCCAATAAAATGTTCAAACAAAAAGAAACGTTCTCTGTACTGGATACAGAACCCTGCGTCTTACAGGACCATCATTTCTCCCCACTAGGTTCTTCCTCTAAGTTCCCTTTTAGTGTCTGTGATGACCCACATGAAGCAAACATGATGTGGCTCAGTTTAAAAACAGAACAGGTGGTTCAGCCTTTACACCAGTTAAAGTACAGAACTATTGGCCAGTTCTCACCCACCGCTCTGAAGTCACCTTGCCTTCAGCAATTATTAAAGCATGCTTATCTAATCTAGAGCAAGCCTCCTCTGTGCTATTCCCACTGTGTGTTATCAAATTATGCTGTTTGATCTAAGTGGTTACTTTGGTGACAGTAGTCCATTTTGTAAAACATTGTAAGTAACATAATATCACATAGAACGTTGGTCTATTAATTACACTGGCTTGTGTTATACTGTAATGTGATGCATCAATGCCTCTACTATAACCTCAGTATTTTGATTGTACTTCCTCGCCCCAGTCCCTACATCATGAGGTCAAAGGCAAACCTCTACCAAGAATATGTCTACGACACCTACCAATACAGCATCATCTAGCCAACACCTTTCAAGTGTACCTCAAAATAAGGTTAATGCAACTTAATTATGATCTCCTTCAGTCTTTGGACTTTTTGTCAAACTGGGTGGAAAAACACCCTTGCAAGAATGCCGGCTTTGCAATTGGCGACAGGAAACTTTGGCTCATATATTATGCACCTGCCTGCTTTAATCAATGATTGCAAACTGTGGTTACAACACGCCTTCAACCAGTTCGGCTTTCACACTTGCCGCCATACTGTCATCTGCTGTCTGCAAGGAGAACACTCCCAGGTGGTGAACAGACTCATTACATTCATTAACTACGATCACAGGTGGTTAGTCTGAACATCTAAGCGCTCAATACCTTCACATGTCGTGTGACGGGGAAAATTAATAACAATCTAATGCAGCCTCAGTATGGGCACTTTTTTCCTACTATCTTCTGCCTTTTATGTAGAGCATGCACTGAGCCTTTTAATGGACTACACCAGCAAAGAGCTTGATATTCCATCTCTTACTGATACTACACTGGACTTTGCTCCTAAACCATTTTCTATGCCGTTAAAGCAAAATACTGCTCCTTTGCACTCCATTTTATACTCAAATAGTAAATGTTAGCATCTCTGAGAATTTCATTCATTGTCTCACATGAAATGTATTTTATTAACTGAAATAAAAATTAAAAATAACCAACCTAAGTAGCAGCTCAAAAGATTGTGATTGAGCCAGACACACAGCAGGGAGGGGAAAGGATTGTAAGGGCTGTAAGAGGAAGTAGAGTTAGAGTAATAAGATCACTGCTAACTAATTAAAGCATTACTGCCTCTTCACGTCCTCATTCCAGTCCTTAGATTATGAGAATCTACCAAAGCAGCAATAACCGGTATTGATCATCAACCAAGTTAGCCAACAAGAAGGGGCAAAGTCTAGACACAGTGTACTGAATCCATAAAGCCAGCAAAGGCCCAAGGGCCAGTTCTGTAGAAATCAAAAAACCTTCTTAGGGGTCCCACTGATACTTAGTCCTTTTAAACCAACCAAGAAGAAATTAGCACAGAAGCTGAAATTTAAAAGTACATCTTTAATAACCTCAAATGAGTGAGATTACGTCACACATAAGCCTTAGAAACTGAATGAGGCAGTCTGTGGAGTACAGAAAACAGAGGCCTTATATATGCTTAGGGTTACTGTTGGACCTGCGATGGGCAAGCCCAGCACAAAGGGGGTCGCTTGGCTCAAGTGTCAAGGCAGTGAAGGCTGTAGTGCTAAGCCGGCTCTGACCCAATAATAACCCCCTGCACAGTCACACCAAAAAGAAGGACACCACACCACTGCTGTAGAAAAATACGATTCCTTTATATAAAAGTTCTCTGCTGTAAATAGGGATCAATTGGGGAAGCACATTCACATTTCATTTGTTACAGCACTCTGGGATTCAGGTTGAGAATAAATACAGTAAATAGGACTTCAGGAACACTGGTGTTGCATAAATATTAGGAATAGCTCTATCAATAAATAAAATGCATATCAGGTTTATATATCACCAATACATGGAATAATAAAGCCTGGTTCATTTAAATGCATAACCACATTTTCATTCTGGTATCGCTGCCACCAATTAAATAAATCAGGAAGTTTACATTTGCAAGATAAACCCACTTTGAAAAGGATAACAGTACTTGTGGAATCATGGGGAATGCATGCGGGCTTCTCTGGATTCACGGTGCACTGGGGACTCTCTTAAGTTCACGCGGGGCCCATGCGGTGTACCTAAAGACAAGGAAACACGGTAAATATGACATTTGGCCCTCCGCTGCCACCGGGGAAGGATGTCCGCTTGCCGGTGTGGTTTACTTGAGCCTACGGCAATATCGCAGGCACCAGGGTAGCACAGTTCGAATTCAGTAGACGAACGAACAGCTGATTTTGGAAAAGGGGGGTGGTGATGGACAGAGTTTCTGAATGATGCAGAATACTCTTACCAAGTCAAGAGATCATGGTTTTAATCCATCACCGTTTTTTAGCTCACTGCACCATCCCAGCTCAGAACCTGGCTATATGCAAATTAGTCTGTTCCTGTCCCAGTGCATGATAGGAACAGGGCAAACCAAACTACCAAGCCAATTCTTATACTGGGATAGCAGCTGCCAGCGGGGTCACTCAGTCTCAGCGCTCGCTCAAATCAACGCCGGTGCACAGTTCCTTGATAACGCGGCACCCCTCCAGGGGAAACGACCCACCTCACTACGGCTGCAATCGAATAGCGATTCAGTCGGGGCACAGCACTTCCTACGCCAGCATCAGGGTTCTCAGGGGCTTCACGGACCTCCCTCCGACTTCTTCATACGGGGGCTTGTCCCGCCCACGGCAACAGTTTCCCGGGTCTCTGGGAAAGGGCAGGGACGCTAATCCCGCCCAATGAAGGCCGGCCTCTCCCCGCCCCGGCGCACCACCTCACCTTCGATCACTGCACAACCAGGAAGCGCGCAACGCCGGTGGGGCTCGGAGACATCCGAGTCCCCCGCGATAGGCGCTATTCACGAAGGGGGCACTGTGGAAGGTCTCGACTCGCCTTTTCTTCACGATTTCGCCACCGTGGGGGGGGGAGGCACATAAACTTGGCCACAGTCTTTTGGGGCAATGAGGCACTAGCTGGGCAGGCGCTGTAGGCGCAAGGTTACTGGAACACGCCTGACTGGAACGCCAGTCAGGAATCAGGCTATTAACCCTTGCCACGCTACTGCCTGTGCTCTCAGCCACCTCAGGGGTCAGCAGGGCAGGTGTCACTCTGGTGTCAAGTCTGGAATCTGAATTACATCCAAAATGGCCACCAGGGACTGGGCTTTATATAGCCAGTGCCCTGAGGTACTGGCACGAGCCAGAAGGTGCTAGAACCTTCCCTGGCTGTGTCTATGGCATGGCACTTTTGAGGTGTCTTTTGGTCACTCAGAGACACCGTACTGGGGCTCTGGAGCAGCCATTTTGAGTACCTGAGGAAAGTTATGAAATTCCTGTCAGGAAAGCGCGCCAACCAGAAAGGGCGCCAAAACCTCAAAAGGTCAGGGTTCAAGGAGGCTCCAATGGGAGTCACTCACATGAGGGAAATATGTGTCCACCATTTTAAGGTTAAACACACACAGGTTGCCAACCTCAGTTTTCATGTCCACAGGTTTCGCCAGGCGCCTTGTACATAGGTGCCAGATACCTTGTGAGCAACTGGGTGTCAAGGAACATCTAGCCCCATGAAACAACACACAAAAAGGTCCTGGTAGACAAATAAAAAGCGGCAAATTTTGGGAGGTTCAGGGGAACAAAAGAAATCATATTGGTGAGGGGACTCTCAGAAGCAGACGGGTCCAACACGCGTCCCCCCCAGCCGTAAGTGGGGAGAACTACCCAACCCCTTGGGAGTCCTCAACACTAAGGCGGAAATACCTGGAGAGACCGTCTGCATTGGGTGGTCAACTCCGGGCCGATGTTCCACCGAAAGTCCATTCCCTGTAGGGAGATAGACCACCTCAACAGTTTGGGGTTTTCCCCCTTCATTTGCATGAGCCAGCGAAGGGGTCGGTGGTCTGTCTGAACAAGGAAGTGTGAACCAAACAAGTATGGTCGCAGCATCTTCAGTGCCCAGACCACCGCAAAGGCTTCCCGCTCAATGATACTCCACCTCTGTTCCCGGGGAAGCAGTCTCCGTGACAAAAAGACCACGGGTTGATCCAGACCCTCTTCATTGAGTTGCGATAACACCGCCCCAATGCCAATATCGGATGCATCTGTCTGGACAATGAACTCTTTTGAAAAATCTGGAGCCTTCAGGACTGGAGCTTTACACAATGCTTGTTTCAGAGTGTCGAAGGCTCGCTGGCAAGCCTCCGTCCAGATGACTCTCCTGGGTTGCTTTTTGGCCGTGAGTTCTGTAAGGGGTGCCACGATAGTGCCATACCCCTTCACGAACCGTCTGTATTTACCTGTGAGGCCCAGGAAGGCTCGGACCTCAGTCTGGGTCTTGGGGAGTTTCCAGGCCATGATTGCCTCAATCTTCGCCTGATGGGGCTGCACCGTTTCCCGGCCCACCAAGTGACCTAAGTACACTACCGACCCCTGTCCAATCTGACATTTGCTGGCCTTGATCGTCAAGCCAGCCCGTTCCAGGGCCTGGAGAACAGCTTGCAAGTGCTGCAAGTGATCCTCCCAACTGCTACTGAAGACAGCTATGTCATCCAAGTAAGCAGCAGAGAATGACTCCATCCCGGTGAGGATCGTGTTCACCAGCTGCTGGAAAGTGGCAGGAGCGTTCTTGAGCCCGAAAGGCATAACGCAGAACTGGTAGTGTACATCAGGTGTGGAGAAGGCTGACCTTTCCTTGGCTCCATCAGTCATGGGAATCTGCCAGTACCCTGCAGTGAGGTAAATGGTACTGAGATATTGGGCAGCTCCCAACCGGTCAATCAATTCATCCGCCCGAGGGATCGGATGAGCATCGGTTTTCGTTACCGAATTGAGTCCTCTGTAATCCACACAGAATCGTAATTCTGGTGTGGTGCCAGGTGGGGCAGCTTTGGGTACCAAAACCACCAGGCTGGACCAAGGGCTGTTTGAAGGTTCGATGACTCCTAGCTCCAGCATCTTGGCTACCTCGCTTCGGATGCTGGCCTTCACCTTGTCACACAGCCGGTAAGACTTTGACTTCACAGGTGGGCTGTCTCCTGTGTCCACGTCGTGGGTACACAGATGGGTCTTACTCGGGACAAGGGAGAACAGTGGAGCGAATTTCCCCAGGACCTGGCGACATTCCTCCTGCTGCTCAGGAGTCAGGGATGGTGAGAGTTTTACTCCCTCCTCTGACCCATCCTTTTCTTGAGACGCAAGGAGGTCGGGGAGAGGCTCTGTGTCCTCTTCCTCCGATCCGTCAGTCACCATTACCAACATGACTTCGGGCCTCTCGAAGTGGGGCTTGAGGCGATTGGCATGTAACACCCGATGCGGATGCCGAGGGGTCCTTACGTCCACCAGATAGGTAGACTTGCCCATCTTCTCCAATACCTCATAGGGGCCTGTCCAACGGTCCTGGAGAGCACTCAGCTCCCCCGGCTCCATCACCCACACCTTCTGTCCAGGCTCCAACTCCACTGGGTGAGCATTGTGGTCATACCACGCTTTCATAACTGCTCGACTGGCTTCCAAGTTGTCAGAAGCTTGCTTCCACAACTTAACCATTTGGTTTCGGAAGGCCAGCATGTAGCTCACCACATCCTGGGGAACTTTCCGGGGAGACTTTACCCAGGAGTCCCTCACCAGGCTGAGAGGTCCACGTACAGGGTGCCCGTACAAAAGCTCGAAGGGGCTGAAGCCCACTCCCTTCTGTGGCACTTCCCTGTAGGAAAAGAGCAAACAGGGTAGGAGGACGTCCCATTTCCTCCGCAGGCTTTCGGGTAGACTTCTGATCATACCCTTTAAGGTTTGGTTGAACCTCTCCACGAGGCCATTGGCCTGTGGGTGATAAGGAGTGGTGAACCGGTAGGTCACTCCACACTCCTTCCACATTGCCCGCATATACACTGACATGAAGTTGGTCCCCCTGTCAGACACAACTTCTTTGGGGAATCCCACTCGGGTAAAGATCCCCATCAGGGCCTTCGCCACTACCGGCGCAGTAATGGTTCTCAGAGGAACTGCCTCTGGATACCTTGTGACGTGATCCACCAGTACCAGGATAAACCTGTGACCGGATGATGTCGGTGGATCTAGGGGCCCGGCAATGTCGATGCCCACCCTTTCAAAGGGGGTGCCCACGATGGGAAGTGGTTCCAGGGGAGCCTTCAGCTTCATCCCTGTTTTCCCACTGGCTTGGCATGACGCGCACGACCGACAGTATGTGTCGGACACCACCCTCATTCGAGGCCAATAAAAGTGGGGGACAAGCCGGGCAAAGGTCTTGTCCTGACCCAAGTGTCCTGCCAAGGGAATCGCATGAGCCAACTCTAATAGGAAGGCTCGGTAACACTGTGGGACTACCAGGGCCCGTGACAGTCCGTGCACTGGCGCCCTGGGTTCACTGTAGAGGAGACCTTCCTCCCAGTAAACACGATGGTTCCCAGACTCGTTACCTGCTGCCTGGGCTTCAGCCTGTTGCCTCAGACCCTCGAGGGTGGGACATTCCCTCTGTCCCTTGCTTAGTTCCTCCCTGGACGGTCCTCCCTCCACTCGCCACTCAGCGGGGATAGGTAGGTCCTCCATCAGAACCATGTCCTCCTCCGCGGACTCCGGGTCCACCTCCACATGTGGCCTATCCGTCTCACGGGGCACGGCATCGAGGCAGGCTCCTCCTGTCCTCGAGATGCTCCCTCATCAGCAGCTGGGTGGGCCATTGTTCCAGGCTCCAACCCATGCAACTTCTCCTCCCGAGCAGCCGCAGACCTGGTACTCACACAGGCCCAATCAGGTGTACCAAGCATCTCAGAATGAGTCCGGTATTCCACCTCCTTCCAAGCATTGTGCTCCATATCATTGCCCAGTAGACAGTCGACTGGCACGGCAGGGCTTACGGCAACTCGAAGTGAACCTGCAACCCCTCCCCACTCAAAGGGAACCTCGGCCACGGGATAGTGGCACATTCTGCCGGCAGCCATCGCGGCTGGGTGAAGTACGCCTGGAATCACCTGCTCTGAAGACACCAGATGACTCCTTACCATAGTCATACTGGCTCCTGTATCTCTCAGAGCTTCCCCTCTATGGCCGTTGAAGGTGACCCACTGCCCATACTTGGTAGTATTTGAGGGCACCTGGATCTTTGGAACCATCTCCCGATCACCCAGGGACACTAAGGTGACACCCGCCCACTCCCCCCCCTTAACTAAGGGCATCTCCTCCCCGAGCACTACACTAGCGACTCCCGGGGCTTTTCCTCCAGTGGGAGGGGGTGGTCTCTTTGGGCATTTCACGTCTCCTTTATAATGTCCAACACCACCGCACTCAAAGCAATGGACAACCCTTGGCTGCTGACTCTGGCCAGGATTAGGGTTCTTTAGCGGGTTAGCCTTAGAGTTGGGAAAGGAACTTTTCCCCTTAAAATTATTTTGGGGGCCTTTGGAGAACTCCTTTTTCTTGTTATCTCCCCCCTCTTTCTTCTGGGAAGCGCCCTGTCCGGCCTTCTGAGAATCTCCTCCCGTCCCCCTCGTGGACACTCGGGTACTTGTCCAAATGTCCGCCTCCTCAGCAAGCTTACGGGGGCAAGTAAGTTTGCTGTCTACCAGGTGTTGCCTCAGCTCGGGAAGACATTTCTCGAGTAGATGTTCCTTGAGTATTAGGTCGTACAACCCTCGATAGTCTTCCACCTCACTACCTTGGACCCACCCATCTAGGGCTTTCTTGGCATATTTCCAGGAAGTCAACCCAATTCTGTGAGCTCAGTTTGTGGCTGCCCCTAAACCTCTGCCAGTATTTCTCTGGGGTCAACCCAAACTTTCTGATGAGCGCCACCTTCATGGCGGGGTAATCTACCTGCTCCTCCCGGTCTAAGGCCAATAGGGCATTGCTACCTGTCGGAGGCATGTACCGGTATAATCCACCACCCCAATGCTTCTCATGGATCCCATGGGCTCTTAAGGAGACCTCATAGGCGGTCAGCCACTTGGCTATGTCGTCTCCAGCGGTATAACTGGCGACCACGTCCTTGGGTAAATGAGGTCTGGGCTCCCTGACAAATTCCTTTGACTCAACACCCCCCGGAGTGATGTTACGGGCCTGGAGGTCGAGCTCTCGTAGCTTGAGCTCATGTTCCATCCTCCTCCCTTCTCTCCTATCTTCCATCTCCAGCTTGGCCAACTCCCATCTGAACTGTCTCTCCTCTCTCCTGTCGGCTAACTCGGTCTCTGACAACCCTCTTGAGGATACACTGCTGCCCTCCCTTGAGGCTACCTTGGGGCTGATTGACATCTCACCCACCCCCAGGGGACATTCCGCAGTTCCCTCAATGACAGTACCTCTGTCTGACTCCTCCTCCTCTACCGTTCCCTCCGGGTGTGCTTCCACCCAGGCTCGCAGACTAGTATGGAGCTCCTCTCTTTTGGCCACTCGCCTAACGAACATTCCCCTTTCCTGACAGAAATCCTTGAGCTGTGCCACAGTATAGGTCTCCAACTCTGACATTTCGAATTCCATCTTGTCAGTGAAAAGTGTGGACAACCACCTCGAAGTAGGTTATAAGGATATGAGACTCTGAGGGTGACCTCCACCCACCTCCACAAGAGAATTTGAAAAAAACAAAATGCTAAATCAGAGGGCCGCTGGGAGAAAACTCCGGGTGTGTACCTGTGACGCACACTGAATTATTATGGGGTACAGAACAAGCACGGCTCGCAATCCCACCCGCTGAGCACCAATTTTATGTTGGACCCGCACAAAGGGGGTAGCTTGGCTCAAGTGTCAAGGCAGTGAAGGCTGTATTGCTAAGCCGGCTCTGACCCAATAATAACCCCCTGCACAGTCACACCAAAAAGAAGGACACCACACCACTGCTGTAGAAAAATACGATTCCTTTATATAAATGTTCTCTGCTGTAAATAGGGATCAATTGGGGAAGCACATTCACATTTCATTTGTTACAGCACTCTGGGTATCAGGTTGAGAATAAATACAGTAAATAGGACTTCAGGAACACTGGTGTTGAATAAATATTAGGAATAGCTCTATCAATAAATAAAATGTATATCAGGTTTATATATCACCAATACATGGAATAATAAAGCCTGGTTCATTTAAATGCATAACCACATTTTCATTCTGGTATCGCTGCCACCAATTAAATAAATCAGGAAGTTTACATTTGCAAGATAAACCCACTTTGAAAAGGATAACAGTACTTGTGGAATCATGGGGAATGCATGCGGGCTTCTCTGGATTCACGGTGCACTGGGGACTCTTTTATGTTCACGCGGGGCCCATGCGCGTGTACCTAAAGACAAGGAAACACGGTAAATATGACATTTGGCCCTCCGCTGCCACCGGGGAAGGATGTCCGCTTGCCGGTGTGGTTTACTTGAGCCTACGGCAATATCGCAGGCACCAGGGTAGCACAGTTCGAAGTCAGTAGACGAACGAACAGCTGCCAGCGGGGTCACTCAGTCTCAGCGCTCGCTCAAATCAACGCCGGTGCACAGTTCCTTGATAACGCGGCACCCCTCCAGGGGAAACGACCCACCTGACTACGGCTGCAATCGAATAGCGATTAAGTCGGGGCACAGCACTTCCTACGCCAGCATCAGGGTTCTCTGGGGCTTCACGGACCTCCCTCCGACTTCCTCATACGGGGGCTGGTCCCGCCCACGGCAACAGTTTCCCGAGTCTCTGGGAAAGGGCAGGGACGCTAATCCCGCCCAATGAAGGCCGGCCTCTCCCCGCCCCGGCACACCACCTCACCTTCGATCACTGCACAACCAGGAAGCGCGCAACGCCGGTGGGGCTCGGAGACATCCGAGTCCCCCGCGATAGGCGCTATTCACGAAGGGGGCACTGTGGAAGGTCTCGACTCGCCTTTTCTTCACGATTTCGCCACCGGGGGGGGGGAGGCACATAAACTTGGCCACAGTCTTTTGGGGCAATGAGGCACTAGCTGGGCAGGCGCTGTAGGCGCAAGGTTACTGGAACACGCCTGACTGGAACGCCAGTCAGGAATCAGGCTATTAACCCTTGCCACGCTACTGCCTGTGCTCTCAGCCACCTCAGGGGTCAGCAGGGCAGGTGTCACACTGGTGTCAAGTCTGGAATCTGAATTACATCCAAAATGGCCACCAGGGACTGGGCTTTATATAGCCAGTGCCCTGAGGTACTGGCATGAGCCAGAAGGTTCTAGAACCTTCCCTGGCTGTGTCAATGGCATGGCACTTTTGAGGTGTCTTTTGGTCACTCCGAGCCACCGTACTGGGGCTCTGGAGCAGCCATTTTGTGTACCTGAGGAAAGTTATGAAATTCCTGTCAGGAAAGCGCGCCAACCAGAAAGGGCGCCAAAACCTCAAAAGGTCAGGGTTCAAGGAGGCTCCAATGGGAGTCACTCACATGAGGGAAATATGTGTCCACCATTTTAAGGTTAAACACACACAGGTTGCCAACCTCAGTTTTCATGTCCACAGGTTTCGCCAGGCGCCTTGTACATAGGTGCCAGAAACCTTGTGAGCAACTGGGTGTCAAGGAACATCTAGCCCCATGAAACAACACACAAAAAGGTCCTGGTAGACAAATAAAAAGCGGCAAATTTTGGGAGGTTCAGGGGAAGAAAAGAAATCATATTGGTGAGGGGACTCTCAGAAGCAGACGGGTCCAACAGTTACATACTCAGCATAAGACCAAGGGGCAGTCCTGGCTCATGTAAGCATGCAAAATGACTGATATGGGCATACAAGATCTGCTTGCTCAACAAAGTGGGAGGAGAGTTACTTCTCCATACAACAGCAAAAATAGCCTGACAGTTATACTAGAGAAGTAGGTGCATTTTACTAGCTAGGCCCTTCTGGGCATGTGCGAAGGTGGAAGATGCTAAATATAGTTAGTTTCTAGGAAGATTACAAGAGCAGTCAACACTGAGGGAGGACAGAGCACATGGCGAGCACGTGGCAGCACATGGCTAACTAAAATGGCTGCCAGAAATAAAAAATGGCTTTCAGCTTATGCTAACAAATCCGTCCAATATTTAACAGATGGTCCTTTTAGCATGAGCTAAAGACATTCCTATGATCCAGTAGGAACATAGAAAATGTTTGCACATTAATTTTCATAAATGTATCAATATCCTAATTCATTGCTATTATATATATATTCCATTCTAAACATTTTATTAAGTGGTTACATATAAGCATATCTTAAACAACTAAGGAGTGACTCAGTGAGAAGTAAAATACGTGTAACTAAAATGAAAAAAGTGTGTTTAGGCTATGCAGAGGCCCCTACCCGGTTGAGGTAACTACAAGATTGGGAAATTCCAATCCTAGCAACCAGGAGGTCGCAACCCAGTGAATTCGTGTGACTACACACAACTGGAAAGGACAAGTAAACCTCTTTGTTAAAAGGACCCTCACTCACCACTAGTTGGTGACATGCTTCATTATTGGGTCCCCGCTGGGGTGGCCGAATGCCCCCCCAGCGTGCTACAACGCCTGATTTACAGCGGAGCGGGTTGGTGTTGAGTGTAACAGTGATTTAACTCAAAAAAATGTGCAAGATAAGTGAGTGCAGAATTTAAAAAATACAAGGTTGAAACCCAAACAAAATATTTAATGCGGGCCAACCTGTATTGAGATTAAAAACGTGGATAGGCGGACAAACTAGGTTCTGAATTAGGAGACCTGTGTCCTTAAATAAGATACAAGGTCAACATGTTTCTGCTGTAAAAATGCGGGATCGCACAGCATTCGTCAGGACCACAGACAAATTGCGCTCCGGTGGTATGCACGCGCTAAGGTACACCCTCCAGTGAGGCACTTAATGTGAAAAATGAAAACATATAGTGAAATTACTCACGGATATTGCCCGTGCCGGCACACTGTAGATCACAGCAGCCCAAGTTACCTGTAGAGGAATGAAAGGGACACACTAACACATAGACACACAAACCAACATGTAATCCATTTTTTTTTTTTTTTATTTTTTTTTTGGGGAGTTCAACAAAATCTTTATTTGCTTAACAGTTCGACACAATTTTAACCGCCAATGGCCTACAACCCGGAGGCTGGCCGCATATAGCAGTATCACAATATTCTGTAGCACACATCCATTCAGCTGGTAACCCAGGGGTCCAGCGGCGTCATTTTAATTTTTACTGCAAGACAAATCTTTCCACCCCGTTACCCCGTTTTCTTGCTATTACATGAACTTTAGTTTTAATTTTGATTTTTTTCCAGATCCATAGTGCTGGAGCATAACAGTTGTAAACAGTGAACTTAAAGAGCCTCAGGCAATTCCACACTCCGTCGCCACTTGTATGCAACCTTACTGTTTTTGGTATATCAGAATAATCGCAACTGTTCTTGAATGTGCTGAATATCCCCATGCCACATGTTAGCATAAGCCACTTCAGTACCTCTTGTGTTCTTACACTGACTCCCCGTCACTTTCCGCCGTTAATAGATAATCCGACAAATAACACCAAAAGTCCTTCGGGCGTGATCTATTTGGCAGATCCTCTTCATAAGTAACTAACTTATCTCTGCAGTACGTCATATCTTTAAGCCAAGCCTTGATATTAGGTACATTTCTTCCTTCCCAGCATTTTGATATCTGCCTCTTAGCAATTAATAAAGCCACCGCACAGAACTTTCTCTTCCCCGCCCTAACACCTGATAGAAGGCCCAGCAAACATACCCTCATGTTGCAGTCTACCTCAGTTCCCACCATTTTGCCCAGCATGACCGTTACCTTCCCCCAATAGTCCTGGATCTTCTGACAGTGCCATGCTAGGTGAACAAAATCCGCCTCATCATATCCACATCTTTTACATCTGGCGTTTTCTCGCAACCCATATTTATACAATCTTTTTGGCGTGTGATACGTTTGATGTAGATACTTCAGATGCGTGATACGCAGATTCCCATTTGGAGTGAGTAGTTTAAGCAATGAGCATGCAGTCAACCAATCATTCTCTTGTAACGCCTCTGGCAGAGCATCATTCCATCTCTGCATCGCTTTTTCAGAAGTATGTGGGATTTCACTTTGGGCTATCTTGTACAATCTAGACACCAGGTGTGATGTGTTGGATGACGTTATGATGAATTGCAGCGAGTGCAGAATTGGTGGTTCTTGTGGGTAGTCTGGATATAGATCCTGGATGGCCCTCTGCAGTCTATAGTGCGTGAATCTAAAGAGTAATGTTGGGTTGCTAATATATGTTAAATCTACTGTTTTGCAGAAAGTTCCCTCGTGATATAGATCCCCGAATGTTTCTATCCCTATATTCCGCAATATGTCCCTGCCTACTTTTTCATTTGTTACCGACACCTCCTGGTGGAAATGGAGTGGGAGCGCTGGTGCATAGAGAGGTAACTTATGGGCCATCCTTCCTAGTGTCCGCCATGCACGTGCTGTGGTATCTATCGTGTTGATATCCCTAGAGTGTAGTGGAGGCCTCTTGTGTGTCACTATCGCGGTCAATGGGATTGGCGAAGCGTCACCCTCCTCAACCGCAGTGTGCGTTAGATATGTCGTGGGGTGGTACCAATGTGATGCATATTGTGCCTGCGCACATAAGTAGTAGAGTTTAAAGTCCGGCACACAAAACCCCCCTCTCTCGTATGGTAATGTTAGGGTATGCAAGTCAATACGAGCTTGTTTACCTGCCCAGATTAGTTTTAATACTAGCGACGTTATGTTAGTGAAAATGGCTTTGGGTGGCGTGATTGGTATATTATTGAACAAGTACAGGAATTTGGGTAGGATATTCATCTTTACTATCGCAATTCGGTCTGCTAGCGACAGTGGTAGCTGTATCCATCGGACTACATGCCCCTCCAATTCTGCAAATACCCTACCATAGTTTGTCCTAATAACCTCTTCTGGGTCTCGACTGTACCAAACTCCTAGATAACGAGTCGGTTCTGTCTGCCAGTCTAGCGGGAAATCTGGGACATATTGTTCTGTGGAGTCAGTAAGTGGGATGATTAATGATTTCTCCCAGTTAATTTGCAACCCGGAGTGCCGTCCAAATCGTACATAGTCACGGAGTAATGGACTCAGGTTCTGCTCTGGGTCTCGTACATATAGCATCATGTCATCCGCGTAAAGCGAAATATGCAGAGGTCTCCCGGGAAATTGTAGGGCGGAATGTTTGTGGGTCTGTCTGACTATACATGCTAGCGGCTCTAATGCCAGTGCGAAAATCAGAGGCGATAGCGGGCATCCTTGCCTCGTTCCCCTCGCTATTTCAAACGGTCTAGATACGTACCCATTTACTCTTACTCTTGCTACAGGTTTCGTGTAGAGTAGTGCAACCCATGTTATAAATCGCGGAGGAAAGCCCATCCTCTGCAAAATCGTGCTAATGTAAGACCATTCAATGGAGTCGAAAGCCTTGGCGGCGTCCAACATGACCGCAACAGCTTTGGTTTGAGGTGTAAGATAGTGGGAGAGTGCAAACAGCGTTCTTGTGTTGTGCGATGTGGCTCTCGCGGGGATGAAGCCTGCCTGGTCAGGTAGTATCAGGTTTGTCATCAAAGGCTGCAACCGTTCCGCCAAGAGTTTAGCTAAAATTATTGAATCTACATTCAGGAGTGACAGTGGTCGATAAGAGTCACATAAATCTAGATTCTTTCCCGGTTTTAAAAGGGTGATGATCACCGCTTCCCTCAGCGTCGGTGGCAGTACCATCTGGTCAAATGCGGTGCCGTACATTGTAACCAGATGTGGGGCAAGTAGGTCAGCAAATTTTTTATAGAATTCGCATGAGAATCCATCGGGTCCCGGTGCCTTTCCGTTGGGGAGTGCGTGTATAATTGCGGTAACCTCCTCTACTGTTATCGGTTGTGCCAGATATTCACGTTGACTATCAGACAACCACGCTATGGCTATATCTTGTAAATATTTAAGCGTTTCCTGTGGCGGGGCTGGGTCTCGATAAGTATATAGTTCTGCATAACTATCGACAAAACTGCGAAGTATCTCGTCGTGGTGTGAGTGTAGCATCCCATCCTTGTCCCTAATTTGAGTTATCACCTGAGGGCCTCTCCCTGTACATATTTTCCTCGCTAACACCCTTCCAGGTCTACCCCCTTCGCCAAATTGTCTGGCCAGTGGTCGCTTGGTGATATATTTCAGTTCGTCCTCTGTGAATTGTTGATGGTCAGTGATTTTTAGCTTGAGTTCCCCCAATAGTTCCACATTCCCAGTGCGGGCATATTCCTGTTCTAGGGATGACATATCTCGTTCCAGTCTGGCGATCTGCGCCCTGATGTCTTTAAGTATCCCTGCAGTCGTGCTGATGCACACTCCTCTGAGTGTTGCGTTAAAGGCCTCCCACACAATACAGGGGTCATCTACCGAATCCGTGTTTAATTGGAAGTAATCATGAATGGCTGTGGTGATGGTTGTGAGATATAACGGGTCCAGTAGTGCTTGTGCGTTGAAACGCCAACTAAATGGTGGTGGTGTGTAATGGGATATTTGCAGCGTAAGCGCCACGGGGCTGTGGTCAGACAGGGTGCGTGGTAGTGGAACAATATTTGCAGTCCATAGAACCATGTTGTCAGTTCCCAACCAATAGTCTATTCTCGACCAACTCCCATGTGCCAAATTTACGTGTGTTGCGCCAGGCGCTGTCGGATGGCGGACCCTCCAAATGTCTGTCAGCGCCATTTCCTCCATCATATCCCTGAGTTTTTCCCTGGCCTTCTTGTGGGGTTCTATCGAAGAAGTGGATCTATCTAGGTCGTTACACAACCCTATATTAAAATCACCCCCCCATATCATAGTAGTGTCACTGAATTCCAACAAATGATCCCACAATTCCTGAAAGAATTCCGGCGCATCCACATTCGGACCATAGATGTTTACTATTGTTACATTTTGACCTCGTAAAACCCCGGACACAATTACATATCTTCCATTGTTATCTGTAATGGTACGGGTGATCTTATAGTTGGTCCCCTTCTTCACCAGAATCATGACCCCCCTAGAGTAGGAAGAGTAGTTTGCCGCATAAGTGGATTCAGCCCAGCGTGTGCCAATAACTCTGTGTGTCTTGGGGTCTATATGGGTTTCTTGGATCAATGCAATATCTATGTGGTGCCTGTCAAGCGCGGCAAAAACCTGTCTAATTTTCTTAGGATTGGTAAATCCTCTCACATTCCATGTTATCAGATTCAGGTCCTGAGCATTTACCATTTTCCCACAACTCTCTTATTTTGTGCTGCGATTGCTACCTCTATCCAACGTCTCCGTGTTTCACCTCCAGACAACCCACCCTTAGCCCTTGATTCGGTAACACATCTGACTTTGAGTCCTGCAGCATTGTATCTGACAGTGGTCGTCCATCCCTTTGAATACAGCACATTATCGTAAATTCTTACCATGTGAAATTCTGTCCAGTTATTATACATTACAATATGGTATTCGGCAGTGTATCTTAATTGCTCCTTTAGCTCAGAAAATAACAACAAACCCCAACTTTCCCCTTTCCCACCCACTCCAGCATCCCAATTCTGCCGAAGCCATTCTACCCTCATAACTTTTCTAAGTACCAGAACTGTTTGGGGACCACCCTAGTAGAGGTCCGCCGAGGGCGCATCCCACCATCCCGAGTAAAGGATGGGGGCGGATCAAGAAACTGTAAACAGACTACATCGTCAAAACATATCAGCGTCCTTTTGAGGTCTAGAACCAGCATTGATCAGTGTTCAGTAAGTGACTGGTGAGCCCAGCGGGGGGCTTGCGTTGCTCTGTAGATGCATAGACAGTGTGTACCTTAGATTAGTGACAGTGTTCATCACGGTGATCATGCTATTGCCATCTGTCTACGTGGGTGTCGTACTCGCACCTATAGCGTCCAGCAAAGTTTTACGACCCGGAGTACCAGAGTTCGAGCATGGCCTGAAGTTTCACATCAGAGCATCTCTAGTTGGCAGACAGGGCCTCCACATAGAGACAGGAGCACTGTACTCTCTAGGTCATGTACTCTTGTGGCTAGGACATCAATGACAGGTACTCGTTCACTACAAAAGGCTTTCGACGGTCAACAGTCTTACCTTCAGTCTGAGTCGAGGTGTCTATCTTTGCGATTGGTTTTTTTCCCTTTTATGATTGTAGTTTTTATGAACTCCATTGCCGCTTTGGGCGTCGCCAAGAAAACAGGTTTATCGTCCCAGGTGATCCTTAATCGCGCTGGATACAACATGGCATATGGAATTTGCAGATCCCGTAGCTTGATTTTGACCTCGTTGAATTCCTTTCGTGCTTGTTGCACACCAATCGTGAAATCCGGGTAGAATTCTAATTTGTTGCCCTGATGTTGGATCTCACCTTTCTCTCGAGCCAGTCGCAAGATAGCATCTCTGTCCCGGTAGTTCAGGACTCTAGCTATTATTGGTCTCGGAGCGGCGCCAGGTTTTGGTGTCGGGGCCAGGGATCGGTGAGCTCGTTCCACTATAAATATGGGCGAGAGATTTTCGGCGCCAAATAGTTCCTTACACAATTGTTCAATATAAGGCTCCATTCTTCCCGTGTTGGTGGATTCCGGCAGGCCCGCTATGCGAATGTTGTTTCTCCTCGATCTCGCTTCCAACTCCTCCGATTTGGCCTTGATCACTTCCAGGACCTTCTCCATGCCCTTGCATTTAGCTGTCGTTGCATGCGCCTCATCTTCAACCGCGGAAATTCTATTTTCGGCCGTGTCCAATCTCTCTCCCTGCTTGTCTAGTTTCGCTGCTAGGCTGTCTACTCTGCCAGTTAGGAGGTCCAACTTCTCGTTTATTTCTTGCCGTGACGCTTGTACGGCCTTGAGAATACTCTCCATAACATTTTCCTCCGGGGATTCCGCTTCTTGCTCCCCTTCCGCTTGTTTAGTTTGGTTCTTCGTCGTCTTTCTCGTCTCAAAAGAGAGGGTGGGTTGTTGTTTATCTGGTTTCCCCATCGTGTACTTCCCAGTAGCGATATGGCGACAACAATGTGGTGCGGGCTTGGAGCGACTGTCACGTTGTGGGGCTAGTATGCTGGAAGGTGGAGGTTGGGATCGGGGTATTTGTTATGTCGCAGTGTCTCTCGTGAGCCGTCCTCCTGCTATGGTCAGAAAGTGCTCGATGCGATGTATCCGGCGGTCAGAGGAGTTCACTCCTTGTTGCTTCCCTACTCCCGGTCCGTCCTTTTCCATGGTAAGATTATGAGACGTTTATGCCCACTGTTCGATCACTTGTCCCTGTCTCAGTGTGTGGAAGACGTTTTTTAATAAGGCCTCTGTTACAGCGCTAACGGGTATCCCCGCCCCTCATACGTTTTATATTGCGCGCCTTTTAGTACAGTCTCCTCGTTTGATCTATGGGCGTGTCCCTCTGGCCCATATTGCACGTTATGGATAATTATTGCCGCACGATGTCGGGGTCTGCTTCACAGTGGCCTTCCTTACTTACACCAGTAATGTTGAATATTGCGCGCTACTCCTGGAGAGGCTGCCTTTGTATGAATGTCCATCTATTGCCATTGCAGCATTGGCTCGTTATATTCTGGGTCGCAGTGTCGCCCCTCTGCCTGCCAACTTTCTCAAGATTGTACCATCAGCGTCTGCACACCACGGTCAAGCATGTACTCTTGATACGCAGTATGAGGCCATATTTCTGGCGCACGCCCGTGCCAGCGCTAGCCTTCAATGCATGCATTCCCTAATGCCTCACTGTGCGCCGTGTCGTTTATTTACTTCCAACGGTCTACGGACGCCGCCATCTTGTCCGCAGTGTCCGTTAATGCAAATTGTATGTAGCCCCAGAGGTTCAGAGTCCGCAGCGTTATTGCCTCTCCCAGTCGTTTTAATGTTCTAATAGAGTTTTCTTTATGACATGCAGGGTCGCTCCTATTAATGCCCCTTCGAGGCCCAGTGCTGTGTACACTCGCTATGAGCCGGACCCCGGAGCCGCCATGTTGCCTGCTATCGCCCGTCTTCCCCTGTACAATCCCGGCGCCTGCAGCGATTGCTTACTGTTTTATGCTTGGGACGGTCGCCGGTCTGCGCCTTCTCAATCCCATCTGCGTGCTCCGTCCCCGCATCGTGCAGCATATTCCGGTCGCGTTGATTGTTTACTCTTACTCCGACTCTGTCCGGGCTCCGGCCGCCATTTTCCGCTTGTCCGTGTCCGAGGGAAGTCCCTGCTGCTTCAGAGTTGTGGCACAGTCAGGTTCCTCTCGACCACATTTTCTTGGAGACAGTACTGTCCCATGCAAGCTGTTATGCTTATTTCTCCAATTCCGTCTGTTTAAGTGGAGATTTTCAGCGTGATTCAGATCCGCCCGGCGGAGCTGCTCGGTCAGGCAGCCATTCCGCTGTGCGCCCCCTAGCGCCTCAACATGTAATCCATTTGTGAAACATGTAGCAAGGCAACGTGAGAGATGTCACATCGCCTCTGTATCCTTAACATCCTGGTAAAGTGGTGGGATATAGTACCCTCATGATCAAGAATTCGATATAGAGGGGTGTCTAGTTTCAAAATACTAAACAAGACTGTTCATATTAGAATAATGGAACCGAAGAGAGAGGTTCCTAAAACGCAGTAGATTTACTTAAATCAGCGTATCCTGGGCTAAAGTTTTTAGAAAGGCTAAGAATTCCTTACCCCTCCATAGTTTACACTTAAGCCGGGTATGTAATGAATGACTAAATGAGAAAAAATGTAGAGACTCATGAACGGCAATGGGGGCCTCACGGGCCTCGCAATGTGGAACCCAGAGTGACAACGTGCATTAATCAACAAGGTTCGATAGCGCGTCAGCTAGCGATTCAAAGCACTTACAGCTAGAAGCAGGGAAATTCTCTTCCTGGGTCAAGACGGCGCGGGAATTGTTCACGCGGTGTGAAATCTAGCGTGTAAGGAGGAAAACAAGATGTTACCATACCCTCCGTAGTGAAACGGTCTTCAAGGCAGAAGAAAACAGCACGGTAGAAAAGTGGTTCAAAAACTTACTTTTCCACTCGCGACTCCCCGCCCAAGACCTACGCTACAGGACTGCCGTCTGCCCGGAGGTAGTGGAGAAACCCAGGCGAGCTCTTTTCATTTCCAGAGTTGATCCGGCCACGTGACTGGCGTGCCCGGACGTAAAGGGAACGTAGCACGGGGCGTGACAAGGGGCGAGGCGGTGAGGCCTTAAAGGGACAAAGCCCCTTTAGTCACCCTGAAGGTAACGCGGTTCGAGACCCCGTACCGCCTCGTTGGTGAACAAATGAGTAAAGGGAACCAAGATGATAATTTTGAGGAACCCCAGTTCTTTTCAAAAGATGTGATTAATACTCATAACGATGGTCATTAAGGTAAAAACGTGCATTAATTAAAACAAGCCAGTCAAACAATGAGAGGCTACGTTTTATTGCTGATACAATTTGGTGGGCAGCCAGTTTATCAGAGCAACAAATATGCTCAGAAGAAATATGTTCGGGCAAATGGAACAAATTGCAGTTCACAAAGCCATCTCTAGAATAATAAAGGCCAGAATACAGGGGTAGCCGCCTTCGCTAGAATATTATAAGCGTGACAACCTACAGTAGAAGTGTACCGCAAGACTCATTAATAGGGGGGTCGTCAAATGATATAATCAAGCCACCTTCAAACAATTTATGTATATGCTCAAAAATACAGAAGAGACCACCATGACATGGATAACTTAGTGGTGGCTGCCGCGATTAGTTTAGGACAGCAGGACCCGCAGGGACGAAACCACTAGTAGTAGGGGTGTCAGTTGGTATCATCAGCGCCTCAACACTGAACCCCACGGGATATCGTCATTAAGCCCGGTTTTATTAGTGGACAGACGATAAATCCAGCGTGCTCTTTTTCAAACAACTTTGCTTCAGACCCAGTTGCCAGATGTTCTAAAATTGTCCCAACGCATGTCATTCGGGGTATGTGTTTTTCCACAAAGTGTGCAGTCATCTTGGTTGTTGATTTACGGCAGCGGATATTGCTGCGATGTTCTCCTATTCTCAGTTTGATGCACCTGGACGTCATGCCAATGTACTGTACTGTACAGCAATAAAACGTAGCCTCTCATTGTTTGACTGGCTCGTTTTAATTATTGCACGTTTTTACCTTAATGACCATTGTTATGAGTATTAATCACATCTTTTGAAAAGAACTGGGGTTCCTCAAAATTATCATCTTGGTTCCCTTTACTCATTTGTTCACCAACGAGGCGGTACGGGGTCTCGAACCGCGTTACCTTCAGGGTGACTAAAGGGGCTTTGTCCCTTTAAGGCCTCACTGCCTCGCCCCTTGTCACGCCCCGTGCTACGTCCCTTTACGTCCGGGCACGCCAGTCACGTGGTCGGATCAACTCTGGAAATGAAAAGAGCTCGCCTGGGTTTCTCCACTACCTCCGGGCAGACGGCAGTCCTGTAGCGTAGGTCTTGGGCGGGGAGTCGCGAGTGGAAAAGTAAGTTTTTGAAGCGCTTTTCTACCGTGCGGTTTTCTTCTGCCTTGAAGACCGTTTCACTATGGAGGGTATGGTAACATCTTGTTTTCCTCCTTACACGCTAGATTTCACACCGCGTGAACAATTCCCGTGCCGTCTTGACCCAGGAAGAGAATTTCCCTCGTTCTAGCTGTAAGTGCTTCGAATCGCTTGCTGACGCGCTATCAAACCTTGTTGATTAATGCACGTTGTCACTCTGGGTTCCTTGCCGTTCATGAGTCTCTACATTTTTTCTCATTTAGTCATTCATTACATACCCGGCTTAAGTGTAAACTGTGGAGGGGTAAGGAATTCTTAGCCTTTCTAAAAACTTTAGCCCAGGATACGCTGATTTAAGTAAATCTACTGCGTTTTAGGAACCTCTCTCTTCGGTTCCATTCTTCTAATATGAACAGTCTTGTTTAGTATTTTGAAACTAGACACCCCTCTATATCGAATTCTTGATCATGAGGGTACTATATCCCACCACTTTACGAGGGTGTTAAGGATACAGAGGCGATGTGACATCTCTCACGTTGCCTTGCTACATGTTGCACAAATGGATTACATGTTGGTTTGTGTGTCTATGTGTTAGTGTGTCCCTTTCCTTCCTCTACAGGTAACTTGGGCTGCTGTGATCTACAGTGTGCCGGCACGGGCAATATCCGTGAGTAATTTCACTATATTTTTTCATTTTTCACATTAAGTGCCTCACGGGAGGGTGTACCTTAGCGCGTACATACCACCGGAGCGCAATTTGTCTGTGGTCCTGACGAATGCTGTGCGATCCCGCATTTTTACAGCAGAACCATGTTGACCTTGTATCTTATTTAAGGACACAGGTCTCCTAATTCAGAACCTAGTTTGTCCGCCTAGCCACGTTTTTAATCTCAATACAGGTTGGCCCGCATTAAATATTTTGTTTGGGTTTCATCCTTGTATTTTTTAAATTCTGCACTCACTTATCTTGCACATTTTTTTTTTAGTTAAATCACTGTTACACTCAACACCAACCCGCTCCGCTGTAAATCAGGCGTTGTAGCACGCTGGGGGGGCATTCGGCCACCCCAGCGGGGACCCAATGATGAAGCATGTCACCAACTAGTGGTGAGTGAGGGTCCTTTTAACAAAGAGGTTTACTTGTCCTTTCCAGTTGTGTGTAGTCACACTAATTCACTGGGTTGCGACCTCCTGGTTGCTAGGATTGGAATTTCCCAATCTTGTAGTTACCTCAACCGGGCAGGGGCCTCTGTATAGCCTAAACACACTTTTTTCATTTTAGTTATACGTATTTTACTTCTCACTGAGTCACTCCTTAGTTGTTTAAGATATACTTATTGAGGTACAGGAGTGTCTACTCGCGCCCTATCTCACTTGTTGATATTGTTGGTTCTTAGAGCTGCGTGCAGCTGCGAGAGACTTATTGATTTGCTATTGACAGAGACTTGTTAGTAACAAGACCATAAATCCATCATGGAAGAACAGGGCCTCTCCTTTTCGAAAGAAGAGGTGGATGCTTTGCTTGGTGACAACACCCTTTTTTCCGATCCTCTTTTAGCGCATGCCATATCCCATACAGGTGACTGGGAGAGACTAGGTGAACTAAAACGTAGCCGTGTTAGGGCCATTTTGCATGGCACCATGATCAAAGAATATCTTAATAATAATGCAGCACCAAAAGGGCTACTAGTTACCAATGCCCCAAGAACATTCCTTGACGATGCATTATTCCGGAAGGAATGGGCGCAGATTGCTTGGCACTGCACCAGGGATTGGGGCATACTGATTATAAAGACTGCACTGCGTCTATCAGAAGCTCTCCTCATATACATCCAAACCACTGAAACTCACATAAAAGCGACCATCACTGGTTATAAGAAAAGGCTTGACGAACTAAATAAAGAGCAAAATGAGTTTAAGGAAAATCTAGCTCAGTCCAAGTCACAGAAACTACAAAAAGACCTCAAACGCTGGTCTTACGTGAAGGTCTACCCCTATTCATGCCCTGACTACACACCTACACCGGTATCAGGATATAATTCCGACACTTCTGTAGATTCAAATACTAGTGGGTCAAGCAATGACAGTACAGGCAAGAGAGGGAGAGGGAGAGGACGTGGTAGAGGACGAGGGCAACAACACCAACCACAATACCCCTTCCAAGGCTGGCAACCACCCTACCCACAATCTGGGATGGTACCATATCATCAGAATGCCTTCCAACCACCTTTCCCTCATATGTTGGGCTGGAATGCACCTTTTGTCCCACACCCTCAGTTCACTTCACAACCCTACCTGCATCCTTTTTTAGACAGAGGCAGACGGGGCAGGGGACAACAGAAGGGCAATGTACAGGTACATTGGGAGCAACCAGAAGCAGTGGGGGACAACACTCGGAGCAAGTCAGGGGAACAGAGAGCAGGCCCAAGCAGTGCGAAACCCTAATAACTAATCTGTCATCCTATAGTCTAAACAAGGCCGAAAAAGATGTCCTGGAAAAAGGACTGGGCTTTATCCCTACTCCCAAATTGGATCGGTTCAAACTACATTGTGAACTGAATGAATTCTTTAGAAAATTGCCACTAAAGAGCTTTTTTGAAAGCAGGGAAAATGAGCCAAGTCAATTGACTAAGAGTGACACAGATTTTAGACTGAAGTCTACTTTCACTCCCCCTCCAAACAAGATTCCACCAGAGATCCTGGCATTTGAACAGGCAGTCTTCCAGGAGGTTGAACAGTTACACAAACCAACACCCTACAAGAATTTGACTACAGCAGAATTCCAGGCCATACAGTCCCGAAAGCAGAACAAGGGTATCATTATAAAAAGTGCAGATAAGGGGGATGGCGTTGTCATCCAGGACAAGGCGGACTACGACAATGAGTGCATACGCCTGCTAAGTATTGTTACCAACTATGTTCTACTCGCGGAGGATCCGAAAACAGATCTACATGAAGAAATCTGCGAACTAGTCTCCACTGCCGAGAGAGATGGCCTGATTTCTAAAAAGGAGGCTGACTTCCTCATGACATCTGACAGAAGGGTGCCATATTTTTACATATTGCCAAAGACTCACAAAAATGTGTTGCCTCCACCAGGGCGCCCGATTGTATCGGGGATCGGTTCCCTTCTGGAACCTCTTTCCAAATATTGCGACTTCTTCCTAAGACCGATCATTGAATCCACCAGTACATACCTTAAGGACACAAAGAGCCTACTTTCCATGCTTAGAATCATCACTCTGCCGGAAGAGCCTTGCTTTCTTGTCACAATAGACATGGAAAGTCTCTACACCTGTATTCCACAGGATGAAACAATCAGAGTTGTAAAAGAGGCACTGGATAATGCACCTTGGGATTTCACAACGTCACGTCCCTTTGTTGTGGACTGTGCCACTTTGGCTCTTAAGAAGAACTATTTTGAACATGAGGGTAAGATCTACCTCCAGGCCACAGGCACTACAATGGGCAGCACTTTTGCCCCTTCGGTGGCAGGCCTGTACGTGTACAATTTTGAGGTTAACAACATTCTGGGCCCTACGAACCCTTTCGTTGCCAACATCATCTTTTGGCAACGCTATATTGATGACGTGCTGATGATATGGAAGGGGGAAGAGCACATATTACTTAATTTCTTCACTTGGATCAACACCTGTGATCAGCATCTCAAGTTTAAACATGAATACTCCACTGACACCATCACATTCCTGGATGTCACTATCAGTAGACAGAATACTCAACTGGAGACAAAAACGTATTCCAAGCCCACCGCAAAGAATAACTTGTTACACTTTACGAGTTACCACCCCAGGGCCTTGCGGGAGAATCTCCCTTACGGCCAGTTTCTACGGTTACGCCGTAATTGTAGTAAACTGCCTGACTACAAACAGCAAGCGGAGGACCTTTCAACTAAGCTGTAAAACAGAGGATACCCACAAGGAATGATCAACAGAAGTCAAAAACGAGCAAGAAACCAACAGAGAGACGCACTTCTGGATGTTGCTCCCAGGACCCACAATGTTGAAATCCCACTAACATGTGTTACAACGTACAACCCGTTGTCCAATGCGGTTAGTAGGAGTATTTCCAAACACTGGAAGATAATAACCAGCAATAGACACAAGTGGGAGAAACCACTCTTCTCATATAAAAGAGCTACAAGCCTGAAAGACTCTTTAGTCCACACGCGCCCTTGGGATCTGACAACAAGAAAGCCGGTCTCGACCGTGTTGAATGCTTGGGGCCTACCAGCTGTCACGGGCCATTACCCCTGTGGGAATTGCAACATATGTCATCTCACCACTCATACAAAATCACTGAGTCTGACCAATGGGCAACGTTGGGATCAACGTTGCCACAGGAATTGTAATACGGCTAACGTTATTTACCTAATAACGTGCCCTTGTGGCCTACAATACATTGGCATGACGTCCAGGCGCATCAAACTGAGAATAGGAGAACATCGCAGCAATATCCGCTGCCGTAAATCAACAACCAAGATGACTGCACACTTTATGGAAAAACAACATACCCCGAATGACATGCGTTGGACAATTTTAGAACATCTGGCAACTGGGTCTGAAGCAAAGTTCTTTGAAAAAGAGCAACGCTGGATTTATCGTCTGTCCACTAATAAAACCGGGCTTAATGACGATATCCCGTGGGGTTCAGTGTTGAGACGCTGATGATACCGACTGACACCCCTACTACTAGTGGTTTCGTCCCTGCGGGTCCTGTTGTCCTAAACTAATCGCGGCAGCCACCACTAAGTTATCCATGTCATGGTGGTCTCTTCTGTATTTTTGAGCATATACATAAATTGTTTGAAGGTGGCTTGATTATATCATTTGACGACCCCCCTATTAATGGGTCTTGCGGTACACTTCTACTGTAGGTTGTCACGCTTATAATATTCTAGCGAAGGCGGCTACCCCTGTATTCGGGCCTTTATTATTCTAGAGATGGCTTTGTGAACTGCAATTTGTTCCATTTGCCCGAACATATTACTTCTGAGCATATTTGTTGCTCTGATAAACTGGCTGCCCACCAAATTGTATCAGCAATAAAACGTAGCATCTCATTGTTTGACTGGCTCGTTTTAAATAATGCACGTTTTTACCTTAATGACCATCGTTATGAGTATTAATCACATCTTTTGAAAAGAACTGGGGTTCCTCAAAATTATCATCTTGGTTCCCTTTACTCATTTGTTCACCAACGAGGCGGTACGGGGTCTCGAACCGCGTTACCTTCAGGGTGACTAAAGGGGCTTTGTCCCTTTAAGGCCTCACCGCCTCGCCCCTTGTCACGCCCCGTGCTACGTCCCTTTACGTCCGGGCACGACAGTCACATGGCCGGATCAACTCTGGAAATGAAAAGAGCTCGCCTGGGTTTCTCCACTACCTCCGGGCAGACGGCAGTCCTGTAGCGTAGGTCTTGGGCGGGGAGTCACGAGTGGAAAAGTAAGTTTTTGAACCGCTTTTCTACCGTGCGGTTTTCTTCTGCCTTGAAGACCGTTTCACTACGGAGGGTATGGTAACATCTTGTTTTCCTCCTTATATGCTAGATTTCACACCGCGTGAACAATTCCCGCGCCTTCTTGACCCAGGAAGAGAATTTCCCTCCTTCTAGCTGTAAGTGCTTCGAATCGCTTGCTGACGCGCTATCAAACCTTGTTGATTAATGCACGTTGTCACTCTGGGTTCCACATTGTGAGGCCCCCATTGCCGTTCATGAGTCTCTACATTTTTTCTCATTTAGTCATTCATTACATACCCGGCTTAAGTGTAAACTATGGAGGGGTAAGGAATTCTTAGCCTTTCTAAAAACTTTAGCCCAGGATACGCTGATTTAAGTAAATCTACTGCGTTTTAGGAACCTCTCTCTTCGGTTCCATTATTCTAATACGAGCAGTCTTGTTTAGTATTTTGAAACTAGACACCCCTCTATATCGAATTCTTGATCATAAGGGTACTATATCCCACCACTTTACCAGGGTGTTAAGGATACAGAGGCGATGTGACATCTCTCACGTTGCCTTGCTACATGTTGCACAAATGGATTACATGTTGGTTTGCGTGTCTATGTGTTGGTGTGTCCCTTTCCTTCCTCTACAGGTAACTTGGGCTGCGGTGATCTACAGTGTGCCGGCACGGGCAATATCCGTGAGTAATTTCACTATATTTTTTCATTTTTCACATTAAGTGCCTCACGGGAGGGTGTACCTTAGCGCGTACATACCACCGGAGCGCAATTTGTCTGTGGTCCTGACGAATGCTGTGCGATCCTGCATTTTTACAGCAGAAACGTGTTGACCTTGTATCTTATTTAAGGACACAGGTCTCCTAATTCAGAACCTAGTTTGTCCGCCTATCCACATTTTTAATCTCAATACAGGTTGGCCCGCATTAAATATTTTGTTTGGGTTTCAACCTTGTATTTTTTAAATTCTGCACTCACTTATCTTGCACATTTTTTTGAGTTAAATCACTGTTACACTCAACACCAACCCGCTCCACTGTAAATCAGGCGCTGTAGCACGCTGGGGGGGCATTCGGCCACCCCAGCGGGGACCCAATGATGAAGCATGTCACCAACTAGTGGTGAGTGAGGGTCCTTTTAACAAAGAGGTTTACTTGTCCTTTCCAGTTGTGTGTAGTCACACTAATTCACTGGGTTGCGACCTCCTGGTTGCTAGGATTGGAATTTCCCAATCTTGTAGTTACCTCAACCGGGTAGGGACCTCTGTATAGCCTAAACACACTTTTTTCATTTTAGTTACACGTATTTTACTTCTCACTGAGTCACTCCTTAGTTGTTTAAGATATACTTATTGGGGTACAGGAGTGTCTACTGGCGCCCTATCTCTCTTGTTGATATTGTTGGTTCTTAGAGCAGCGTGCAGCTGCGAGAGACTTATTGATTTGCTATTGGCAGAGACTTGTTAGTAACGAGACCATAAATCCATCATGGAAGAACAGGGCCTCTCCTTTTCGAAAGAAGAGGTGGATGCTTTGCTTGGTGACAACACCCTTTTTTCCGATCCTCTTTTAGCGCATGCCATATCCCAGACAGGTGACTGGGAGAAACTAGGTGAACTAAAACGTAGCCGTATTAGGGCCATTTTGCATGGTACCATGATCAAAGAATATCTTAATAATAATGCAGCACCAAAAGGGCTACTAGTTACCAATGCCCCAAGAATATTCCTTGATGATGCATTATTCCGGAAGGAATGGGCGCAGATTGCGTGGCACTGCACCAGGGATTGGGGCATGCTGATTATAAAGACTGCACTGCGTCTATCAGAAGCACTCCTCATAGACATCCAAACCACTGAAACTCACATAAAAGCGACCATCACTGGTTATAAGAAAAGGCTTGACAAACTAAATAAAGAGCAAAATGAGTTTAAGGAAAATCTAGCTCAGTCCAAGTCACAGAAACTACAAAAAGACCTTAAACGCTGGTCTTACGCGAAGGTCTACCCCTATTCATGCCCTGACTACACACCTACACCGGTATCAGGATATAATTCCGACACTTCTGTAGATTCAAATACTAGTGGGTCAAGCAATGACAGTACAGGCAAGAGAGGGAGAGGGAGAGGACGTGGTAGAGGACGAGGGCAACAACACCAACCACAATACCCCTTCCAAGGCTGGCAACCACCCTACCCACAATCTGGGATGGTACCATATCATCAGAATGCCTTCCAACCGCCTTTCCCTCATATGTTGGGCTGGAATGCACCTTTTGTCCCACGCCCTCAGTTCAATTCACAACCCGACCCACACCCTTTTTTAGACAGAGGCAGACGGGGCAGGGGACGACAGAAGGGCAATGTACAGGTACATTGGGAGCAACCAGAAGCAGTGGGGGAGAACACTCGGAGCAAGTCAGGGGAACAGAGAGCAGGCCCAAG
Organism: Lissotriton helveticus; assembly: GCF_964261635.1. Lineage (NCBI taxonomy): Eukaryota > Metazoa > Chordata > Amphibia > Caudata > Salamandridae > Lissotriton > Lissotriton helveticus. The sequence goes on along the minus strand of NC_136061.1, from coordinate 419,118,057 downwards.
CAGTGCGAAACCCTAATAACTAATCTGTCATCCTATAGTCTAAACAAGGCCGAAAAAGATGTCCTGGAAAAAGGACTGGGCTTTATCCCTACTCCCAAATTAGATTGGTTCAAACTACATTGTGAACTGAATGAATTCTTTAAAAAATTGCGACTAAAGAGCTTTTTTGAAAGCAGGGAAAATGAGCCAAGTCAATTGACTAAGAGTGACACAGATTTTAAACTGAAGTCTACTTTCACTCCCCCTCCAAACACGATTCCACCAGAGATCCTGGCATTTGAACAGGCAGGCTTCCAGGAGGTTGAACAGTTACACAAACCAACACCCTACAAGAATTTGACTACAGCAGAATTCCAGGCCATACAGTCCCTAAAGCAGAACAAGGGTATCATTATAAAAAGTGCAGATAAGGGGGGTGGCGTTGTCATCCAGGACAAGGCGGACTACGACAATGAGTGCAAACGCCTGCTAGTAATGTTACCAACTATGTTCTACTCGCGGGGGATCCAACAACAGATCTACATGAAGAAATCTGCGAACTAGTTTCCACTGCCGAGAGAGATGGCCTGATTTCTAAAAAGGAGGCTGGCTTCCTCATGACATCTGACAGAAAGGTGCCATATTTTTACATATTGCCAAAGACTCACAAAAATGTGTTGCCTCCACCAGGGCGCCCCATTGTATCGGGGATCGGTTCCCTTCTGGAACCTTTTTCCAAATATTGCGACTTCTTCCTGAGACCGATCATTGAATCCACCAGTACATACCTTAAGGACACAAAGAGCCTACTTTCCATGCTTAGACCCATCACTCTGCCGGAAGAGCCTTGCTTTCTTGTCACAATGGACATAGAAAGTCTCTACACCTGTATTCCACAGGATGAAACCATCAGAGTTGTAAAAAAGGCACTGGATAATGCACCTTGGGATTTCACAACATCACGTCCCTTTGTTGTGGACTGTGCCACTTTGGCTCTTAAGAAGAACTATTTTGAACATGAGGGTAAGATCTACCTCCAGGCCACAGGCACTTCAATGGGCAGCACTTTTGCCCCTTCGGTGGCAGGCCTGTCAGGTACAATTTTGAGATTAACAACATTCTGGGCCCTACGAACCCTTTCGTTGCCAACATCATCTTTTGGCAACGCTATATTGATGACGTGCTGATGATATGGAAGGGGGAAGAGCACATATTACTTAATTTCTTCACTTGGATCAACACCTGTGATCAGCATCTCAAGTTTACACATGAATACTCCACTGACACCATCACATTCCTGGATGTCACTATCAGTAGACAGAATACTCAACTGGAGACAAAAACGTATTCCAAGCCCACCGCAAAGAATAACTTGTTACACTTTACGAGTTACCACCCCAGGGCCTTGCGGGAGAATCTCCCTTACGGCCAGTTTCTACGGTTACGCCGTAATTGTAGTAAACTGCCTGACTACAAACAGCAAGCGGAGGACCTATCAACTAAGCTGCAAAACAGAGGATACCCACAAGGAATGATCAACAGAAGTAAAAAACGAGCAAGAAACCAACAGAGAGACGCACTTCTGGATGTTGCTCCCAGGACCCACAATGTTGAAATCCCACTAACATGTGTTACAACGTACAACCCGTTGTCCAATGCGGTTAGTAGGAGTATTTCCAAACACTGGAAGATAATAACCAGCAATAGACACAAGTGGGAGAAACCACTCTTCTCATATAAAAGAGCTACAAGCCTGAAAGACTCTTTAGTCCACACGCGCCCTCGGGATCTGACAACAAGTAAGTCGGTCTCGACCGTGTTGAATGCTTGGAGCCTACCAGCTGTCACGGGCCATTTCCCCTGTGGGAATTGCAACATATGTCATCTCACCACTCATACAAAATCACTGAGTCTGACCAATGGGCAACGTTGGGATCAACGTTGCCACACGAATTGTAATACGGCCAACGTTATTTACCTAATAACGTGCCCTTGTGGCCTACAGTACATTGGCAAGAAGTCCAGGCGCATCAAACTGAGAATAGGAGAACATCGCAGCAATATCCGCTGCCGGAAATCAACAACCAAGATGACTGCACACTTTGTGGAAAAACAACATACCCCGAAAGACATGCGTTGGACAATTTTAGAACATCTGGCAACTGGGTCTGAAGCAAAGTTGTTTTAAAAAGAGCAACGCTGGATTTATCGTCTGTCCACTAATAAAACAGGGCTTAATGACGATATCCCATGGGGTTCAGTGTTGAGGCGCTGATGATACCAACTGACACCCCTACTACTAGTGGTTTTGTCCCTGCGGGTCCTGTTGTCCTAAACTAATCGCGGCAGCCACCACTAAGTTATCCTTGTCATGGTGGTCTCTTCTGTATTTTTGAGCATATACATAAATTGTTTGAAGGTGGCTTGATTATATCATTTGACGACCCCCCTATTAATGGGTCTTGCGGTACACTTCTACTGTAGGTTGTCACGCTTATAATATTCTAGCGAAGGCGGCTACCCCTTTATTCGGGCCTTTATTATTCTAGAGATGGCTTTGTGAACTGCAATTTGTTCCATTTGCCCGAACATATTACTTCTGAGCATATTTGTTGCTCTGATAAACTGGCTGCCCACCAAATTGTATCAGCAATAAAACATAGCCTCTCATTGTTTGACTGGCTCGTTTTAATTAATGCACGTTTTTACCTTAATGACCATCGTTATGAGTATTAATCACATCTTTTGAAAAGAACTGGGGTTCCTCAAAATTATCATCTTGGTTCCCTTTACTCATTTGTTCACCAACGAGGCGGTACGGGGTCTCGAACCGCGTTACCTTCAGGGTGACTAAAGGGGCTTTGTCCTTTTAAGGCCTCACCGCCTCGCCCCTTGTCACGCCCCGTGCTACGTCCCTTTACGTCCGGGCACGCCAGTCACGTGGCCGGATCAACTCTGGAAATGAAAAGAGCTCGCCTGGGTTTCTCCACTACCTCCGGGCAGACGGCAGTCCTGTAGCGTAGGTCTTGGGCGGGGAGTCGCGAGTGGAAAAGTACGTTTTTGAACCGCATTTCTACCGAGCGGTTTTCTTCTGCCTTGAAGACCGTTTCACTACGGAGGGTACGGTAACATCTTGTTTTCCTCCTTACACGCTAGATTTCACACCGCGTGAACAATTCCCGTGCCGTCTTGACCCAGGAAGAGAATTTCCCTCCTTCTAGCTGTAAGTGCTTCGAATCGCTTGCTGACGCGCTATCAAACCTTGTTGATTAATGCACGTTGTCACTCTGGGTTCCTTGCCGTTCATGAGTCTCTACATTTTTTCTCATTTAGTCATTCATTACATACCCGGCTTAAGTGTAAACTGTGGAGGGGTAAGGAATTCTTAGCCTTTCTAAAAACTTTAGCCCAGGATACGCTGATTTAAGTAAATCTACTGCGTTTTAGGAACCTCTCTCTTCGGTTCCATTCTTCTAATATGAACAGTCTTGTTTAGTATTTTGAAACTAGACACCCCTCTATATCGAATTCTTGATCATGAGGGTACTATATCCCACCACTTTACGAGGGTGTTAAGGATACAGAGGCGATGTGACATCTCTCACGTTGCCTTGCTACATGTTGCACAAATGGATTACATGTTGGTTTGTGTGTCTATGTGTTAGTGTGTCCCTTTCCTTCCTCTACAGGTAACTTGGGCTGCTGTGATCTACAGTGTGCCGGCACGGGCAATATCCGTGAGTAATTTCACTATATGTTTTCATTTTTCACATTAAGTGCCTCACGGGAGGGTGTACCTTAGCGCGTACATACCACCGTAGCGCAATTTGTCTGTGGTCCTGACGAATGCTGTGCGATCCCGCATTTTTACAGCAGAAACATGTTGACCTTGTATCTTATTTAAGGACACAGGTCTCCTAATTCAGAACCTAGTTTTGTTTGGGTTTCAACCTTGTATTTTTTAAATTCTGCACTCACTTATCTTGCACATTTTTTTGAGTTAAATCACTGTTACACTCAACACCAACCCGCTCCGCTGTAAATCAGGCGTTGTGGCACGCTGGGGGGGCATTCGGCCACCCCAGCGGGGACCCTATGATGAAGCATGTCACCAACTAGTGGTGAGTGAGGGTCCTTTTAACAAAGAGGTTTACTTGTCCTTTCCAGTTGTGTGTAGTCACACTAATTCACTGGGTTGCGACCTCCTGGTTGCGAGGATTGGAATTTTCTAATCTTGTAGTTACCTCAACCGGTTGGGGGCCTCTGTATAGCCTAAACACACTTTTTTCATTTTAGTTACACGTATTTTACTTCTCACTGAGTCACTCCTTAGTTGTTTAAGATATACTTATTGGGGTACAGGAGTGTCTACTCGCGCCCTATCTCTCTTGTTGATATTGTTGGTACATATAAGCATAAGCAGGAATACAAAGTGAACAAAGCATCGGGTCATAATTAACATTCAGATAGCAGGAGAAAGTAATGACCACTATCACAAACAGAATTATAATTTTTCCGAGTCCTAATCAAAAGCAAATCCTAAAATCATCTAGTAAACATTTTCAGGGCTCCTATGCATTTCAGTGACTATTCATTTCAATTTCAGAATAGCTAACAGGACATCTCTAATAAAAATATATTCACTAGACTGTTCCATTTTCCTTTTATGAGGGCTAGAACATCAATTTAATACATTCAAGGAAAGGGCAAAGTCAAATTTTTCAATTGCTCAGAAAAATGTTTTTCGTGCATAATATATATAACTAATGCAAATATTAAAGCTACTAAACAGATTATTACAAAATCAATCCTGGCTCCAAGGGACCATGAGGACCACACAGGGCCATAGGAATTAGAACAAAGAACTGCAAAGGAATGCTCCTCCTCAAAAATGGGACGACTAAAGGGGTACATTATTGACAAAAAGAAGAAGTTCTTGGGGAAATTGAAGCTGCTGTACAACCAAGCCAGAGGGGAGTCTTCTCCCTGTGTCCGTTTGAGCCTCACAGACAGGCTCTTGTTGTTTCCACTGTGGAGCTGCACGACTCGCAACTCAAGAATAACAGCCCGGTTTCTAGGAAAAAGTCTCTTCTTTCAGGATAGGGCAGTCACCCAACAGGCAAATGCTCTTAGCGATACTGTCCAGTGTCTCAGGCAGTGCACCAGTTTTCTTCACTTCAATCTAACAGGCACCAGAGACACAGCACCTGTACCCTAATCTCAAGTCCTTCCCTAACTCCTGTATTGCTTTGCTGGCTCACTGCTCATTCGTTGGGGCCACACATTGCATCCAGTGTACCCAGGTATCTCTTGACCAACAAACAAAGGAGCAAACTTGCATTCACTTTAGGACCAGGATTCAGAGGCCTGATGCTAGGATCTCTGAAGCAACCCTTGTTTCAAAAGGGGTCACCTCAAGCAAAGCCTCCTCGCCAATCTGGTCGGTGTGTGACTCTCAGCTGGGCATGATCCACGATTTCTCCTTTCTGATTTGTGACCCCGGCTTTCGCCAAAGACAGTGGCAGGGGTACCACTTCATTTCATGGCTTCCCCCTTCACTAAGGTCCTAGTTGCCAGCAATGCCTGTGCTGGTTGTCTTCACTTTGGCTTCAAGCTGGACTGATGCTGATGCTGACTCTCCAGGCTGAATCTGATGTCCGGGCCCCTCTGGCAATGGTTGTAAAGCAGCAAATATCTATTGGTGGACAGAACAAAAGGTCTTAAGACAAAGCACAGAAACAGTCTATCAACAGAGAGGATAGTGTTAGAATACTTCCTGGTCTTGGGACGCCCCGTATAGTAGCAAGGCACTCAAGAACCACGTTCATCTATCTATGAGAGAGTAAAAAAAAAAAAAACAACAGCCTGGACCTATTGGCAAGTATAAAAGGAACTCTTTGATGAACAAGAGTAATACATCACTAAAACCTAAGTAGCCAAGAAAGTCTATATTAATTTACTAAACTCAGAGGAAAAGAGAAAAACAACACAGACATACTCTAAATCCTCACATTGGGGTATTCCTGTGTACTAATCTGAAAACCCTAAAAAAAAGGAAATGTTCTACATTTTTGCTCATAAACTTTACATTACTTATACAGGACTGCAGACAGTTCTAAAATGATTCTTCCTAATATAAGGCATCTATATTGGACGCCTAGGACCATGTTCTCATGTTATAGGAGCATCAGGAAAATCTAAAACTGCTAAGTTAACAGGAGTTCTTGTCTATAAAACAATATTTCCTTCAAAAAAATGTTTCCCTAAGGATCACATGGGCATCATCCCTGCGTTCTACTTTTCATGATCCAAACTATACAACATCAGCTCTAATAAGGACTACCAGTTTATTTACATAGACTAGCTAATAAAAAACTAGCAATGCCCTTGCAAAACTACAATAATGGTGTTATCACCTAAGACTTCTAGAACAAAACTACCCACATCTAATTCCCCTTAAAGAGCAAAATAAGGGAACAACAATCTAGACTACTGATCCTGTCATAATTTCATCAAACAGGAAGGGCAGTAATAAAACCTATGTATTTATTCATTTTATTATTGCTAACAATGTTTAAAACAGTATTACTGAATAGCCAATTAAATGTCTCATTGCTATTTCACAGACAGTTTAGACAGCTAAAAAAGAAATTGAGAACAGGAGAGAGATACATACATATTACCTAGCCTTAATTTGTAGAGGAGCTAGAGTCCTTCCCCCATTTTGACAGTAGGAAACCTGAAACAGGTTTCACTTCTGTCAACACTATCAACCCCTATTTGGAGCAACTGGGCATAAACAAAGTTATAGGAGGTACATAGCACTTTTGAGAGGGCTAAAAAATATGAATACCCAAACTCCAATCCTTTGAGCAAATGTACAAATTTCATTGCCTCAGCTTTTAAGCATTAGTGCTGTATAAATATGGCAAAGCTTATCTGTTAATCAAAGTTCACATATACCATTATATCATTGTCTATCACATGAGTGCATAAAGTGCTTGTTTTTTGCCAACAAAAAAAAGGTAAAACTTCTCCTTTTCCCCTGTCCTCTTTCAAAAAATTGCAGAGGTCAAAATGGCAATGCAGACCTTGCTCCGGGTGCCATGCTATGCTTCTAAATATAGAGCTGACATTTAACTCTTCCCAGCTGTCCTATTCTGTGTGCGAATGCAGCTTTCCCTAATTCAAAGTCACCGTTAAAGCAGAAAACTGACCCATTCCCCTGTTTGTCGGTTTAATAACTTCTGCTGGTTTTTTTATACATATTTTCAATTATAAGCAGTGTGCAGTATACTTTTGCAGCAATATAAAGGTCAGCTATTTGTTTTATACCTAAATGTAAGCATTTACTGAAGCCTAAGGCACTTTAAAAGCTACTCTAAAAGGAAAAAACGCTGTTTAAATAGTGCATTTTACCCAATTTCAACTTTGATATTTGGGGCACTTAAAATTTAATATCCTATAATTTATTTGCATAATATTCATTATCAGAATGTTCATTGCATAGCCCAGGAGGTAGAGACTGAAAATAATTATATATACCTTTATAAAAATGAGTTTTTTACGCCTGCGCAGAGTGATAGTTCACATGCAAATGTCCTCATTATGCGGTACAACACAACTTAAATTTAATTTGTATGCTAGGAGGTCACAGTATGAGTATTAAGTTTTATAAATATTAAAAAACAAATTTAAAAGCACTTATTTTGTTAGTAATTTTTCATAATTAATAAAAATAATTTTAAAAAACCAATCATTTTTGATAATTCCACATGAAAAGCAAGCTGCATTCCTTGCCTATCATATTTAGACGCATTCATTCATAAGCCTAAGCACAGAAGCCTAACTTGAAACTTGACAAACGTTTGCGCCACTTTTTTAAAAGGACAGTTATTATTTACCATCAGAACCAAGAATGTGCTTATGTAAAAGACTTTAAGAAAGGAAATCCTGTTAAATGTTTTCCTGTTATCCAACATAATGAACCTGATTTTTGTAACTTTTTAAAACAGCAGTCTGAAATGCAGGATTTTTCCCGTGTTTAACTGACAAAATCCTGGCTGAGTGAACATTCCTGTCACTCCGTGGCCTACAATCAAAACAACAGCTGTTGCTAAGGGGCAGTAAAACACACAGCTGTCGGAAAGCCCTTTTTTTTTAGGTCGAGGCTACCGTCCCTCAGCGAAGCTGGGGGCGGAGCCGAAGATTTAATGATTTCAACAGTGGGGCTTTATTTCACCTCTCTCTTCCATTGGCTAGCTTCGTAAATAGAGGCTAGCCATTGGAAGAGATGTGTGTCAATTACTATTTTGCCCGCCTTGATGTGATCCGTGGGCGTTTCTGCCTCTTTTTTTAAGTCCCGCCCCTTTTTCGTCGTCATTCGGAGGTGGGCGTTTACTTCTTTTTTTTTTTGCCGGCCCTTTTGTTTTGCCATTTCCCCCGACCGCCGCTGGAGAAAGGTTGTGCTGCCCGCCCGCCCTCCCCTTCTCGTTGGGCTTGTTTTTTGGTCTGATTACCTACTTGGTAAGTCAATAGCTTATAAAATACCTTTCATACAGAGGTTATTAATTCAGGCTTTTGTAACATGCTGACTTGTAATTTGTTTTCTCATGGTACACTACTGTTCCTATTGTGAAGCGCTCTGATACCTTCGGGTAAAGTACGCGCTATATAAAAACGCATAAAATAAAATAACTACCTACCTACATATTACGAGGTGCGTTACAGGAAAACTGGGCCTCTTCGGATGCGCGTAATTCAATCATATTTTTACGTGCTAACGTCCAGACGCATTGCACTAACAGACTTCAAATGTTAAATGCAAATCCCTGAGGAACTGGTAATAATTAAAACTAAAGTCTGGCTTCTGAATTTAAAATGACAAAAGGCACTGAGGACATAGCTGCACGAGTTGCGCCATTCGCCAGAAGGACACGAGAAGTGTCCGCATCCTTTCATGGGCAGGCGAGTCCCCCTGGCTGCGTTCCAAGAGTCCCCCCCCCTAAACTCCTTTCAACAGAGCTATGGCACATTTCACACACCTCGCCAAAACTCTTCTCTGGGGCCCTTATCGGTGTGTGCAGCGCACATCCACGGACAGTTCAGCAGCAGCCAATGCCACGCACACAAGAAATGATACATCAGCCAGGGAGTTATCTTCTCCCACACAGGGGCACAGTGCTCTTTTTACCGAGGCAGAGCGAGGGAGCAGTGCGCCGCAGACAGGCCATGGCCAATGAGCAGAACGCCAGAGAATGCACATTTCTTATTTAGAGCGGGGCAAAGCATCTGTTGCTTCAACATGCACTTTAATGACACGTTCTCTTGCGAAACCAGGTAGCGAAAGAGTTCACAGTTTATTCCCTGGCACCACCTCGCCGCTTGAAACCCTGCTGCTCAAAGGATTATATGCTCAAATCTCAAAGTAACATTACCTCTAATAATACAGCCGCTCGGAGACACCACGTGAACAGAGGTGTACAGCCACTGAAAAGCTCTAGTCTGGTTGGCTCTTGCTCAGCCCGAGCCCTTTCGGAGCCTCAAGCTGAAACCAAGCCAGGCTTATACATATTCATTAGGCACAGAGATTTACCGGGACTCAGACCTGGTCTCGGCGGCTGCATGTAGCAGGAGTCCAGATCGCCTCCCGTGGAGCGTGGCTTGTTGTGGGCTCAAGGTTGGTTCAAAAAATACCTAGAGCCGAGCAAGAGCCAGCCAGCCTATGTAAAACTGCCAACCTTCAAATGTAGTTTCTGTTCCCTCACCCACGTAGAAATCTTGTCTGCCAAGATTGAAGGACAATGCATTAACATTTGATGGCAAAAAGAGATACCCAGCTAATGACTCAATTAGTTACACAGTGAAACGCTATTACAAATGTACCATTTTTCATCTCTCCCCCTCGGCCACCACCTACTGTGTTTGTGTGGGCCCGGTGCATGGTGGGGAGCAAAGCCTCTACGTTTTCCATCGTGGACATTTTGTGCTCATCTCAGAATTAATTTTCCACAGCATAATTGTTTTGCAGTTGCTTATTCCACGCGTGCCTGCTCCGCTGGCCCTAGTGTTTTACTTCTCTCCAGCAGCCCATGTTTAGCCTTGTCCATAACATGGCGCAATGTTCATAAGAAATGAAACCCTTTTTATTTTAATACACATCCAAAAAAGTGCATGTTAGAACAATTAATTGCTCTTACTCCTTTGTCCTTACTTCAATACGCCTCACACACAACAAAAACTCAATACCTCACTCTCACTCTCACTCTCTCTCTCTATCTCTATCTCACTACCTCACTCTCTCTCCCTCTCCCTCACTACCTCACTCTCTCTATCACTACCACACTCTCTCTACCTCACTACCACACCCTATATCTCATTAGCTCACTCTCACTAGCGCACTTTCTCACTATCTCACTCTCACTCTCTCTCACTCTCTCTCTATCTCTATCTCTATCTCACTACCCCACTCTCTCTCTCACTACTCCACTCTCTCTCTCACTACCCCATTCTCTCTCTCACTACCCCACTCTCTCTCTCTCACTACCCCACTCTCTCTCTCAATACCCCACTCTCTCTCTCACTACCCCACTCTCTCTCACTACCCCACTCTCTCTCTCTCACTACCCCACTCTCTCTCTCACTACCCCACTCTCTCTCTCACTACCCCACTCTCTCTCACTACCCCACTCTCTCTCACTACCCCACTCTCTCTCACTACCCCACTCTCTCTCTCCCACTACCTCACTACCTCACTCTCTCTATCTACCTCACTAACTCACTCTCTCTCTCACTACCTCACTCTCTCTATCACTACCTCACTCTCACTACCTCACTACCTCACTCTCTCACTCTCTCTATCTATCGCCCTCACTCTATCTATCGCCCTCACTCTATCTATCGCCCTCACTCTATTTATCGCCCTCACTCTATCTATCGCCCTCACTCTATCTATCGCCCTCACTCTGTCTATCGCCCTCACTCTGTCTATCGCCCTCACTCTGTCTATCGCCCTCCCTCTGTCTATCGCCCTCCCTCTGTCTATCGCCCTCCCTCACTCTGTCTATCGCCCTCCCTCACTCTGTCTATCGCCCTCCCTCACTCTGTCTATCGCCCTCACTCTGTCTGTCGCCCTCACTCTATCTGTCGCCCTCACTCTATCTGTCGCCCTCACTCTATCTGTCGCCCTCACTCTATCTATCGACCTCACTCTATCTATCGACCTCACTCTATCCATCTGTGTATCTATCGCCCTCACTCTATCTATCGCCCTCACTCTATCCATCTGTGTATCTATCACTATCAATCTATCTATCCATCTATCTATCTATCTATCGCCCTCACTCTATCTATCTTTTGCCCTCCCTCTATCTATTGCCCTCCCTCTATCTATCTATCGCCCTCACTCTATCTATCGCTCTCACTCTCTCTATCGCCCTCCCTCTATCTATCTATCGCCCTCCCTCTATCTATCTATCGCCCTCACTCGATCTATCTATCGCCCTCACTCGATCTATCTATCGCCCTCACTCGATCTATCTATCGCCCTCACTCGATCTATCTATCGCACTCACTCGATCTATCTATCGCACTCACTCGATCTATCTATCGCCCTCACTCGATCTATCTATCGCCCTCACTCTATCTATCGCACCACCACAGCATCACTCAGGGGCACCACAACATCACTATGCGCTACCACAGCATCACTGAACGCCACAGCATCACTGAACGCCACAGCATCACTGAACGCCATAGCATCACTGAACGCCACAGCATCACTCGTCGCCACCACAGCATCAATCTGTGCAACCATTCAACAACTGGTTCAAATATGTTCTCTCAATGTTTCAAGCTGTATTACAAATGTCACAAAAAAATGTTAATATTTCACTTCTGATTTTCGTCACAATAAAATACACTGAACATAATCTTCACAAAATGTATTTACAAAAGTTTAAGCTATTGCCATTCTAAATTACAATAACTTATTTAAGCATTAATTATTTAAAAAAATTAAGACATTGTTATTTGTAATATCAATACATCTAAGTCACGTAAATATAACACATATTGCATTACAAATGCTATAGGTGTCACATTTGCGGAAGTTAAAACTATTGGCATTGTAAATGACAAAGGGAGAGGAGTTGGCCTAACAGCTAGGGCGCTCGACCTCGGACCTGGAGATCTGGGTTCGAGTCTCGGTAACGACGCCAAAACCTCCTGTGATTCTGGGCAAATCACTTAATCTCCCCGTTCCTAAAATGAATGTGTGTTCGTCCTCATGTAACGTAACTGGTGCTATGTAAAGCGCTCTGATACCTGATTCGGTTCGGGTCTAGTTTGCGCTATTTAAAACTCTGCAAAAAAAAAAAAGCTATTAATTTCACTATTTTCAAAACCAACACATAAATAATACATTTGTCATTTACAATACCAATAGCTCAAACGTTGCTAATGCGAGACCTATTGCATTGCAAATGCTTGTTTTAGTGTTGAAACCTAAGCACGGTGGCAGTCTATTTAAAACTAAGACATTTCAATGCATGTTCTATAATATGGGTTTAGTTCCTCAAACACATCCAATGTATTCAGATGATGTGTTTGCCTGTTAATATCTAATACAATGTATCTAAGAAAAATGCCGTAAGTGCATTTATTGGAAAACATACAATTTCGTTTTTGAGGCCTTTTTTTTTATTCCTAATGAATGTGAATTCCAATTTTATCTTTTAAGCATCAGCAGTTTGTACATGTGCATAGTTGCTTACTCTAACAATTAATTAGTAACCTATAATTATTTAGCATATCATATGGTTCATTTCTGGATTTTTATTTAATTTGTATTTAATATTAATTAAATGACATTTTGCATAACAGATTGATGACAGCAAAAAAAACACAAACACACATTGAGCTCATTCCAAAGAAACACAGAAGGGACACACAATACAGCGCGCTTAAGGCTAGCAATCCTTACACAAAGAGCGCAATCGTTATTTACTTACAGAAGTTGCAATGTAAAACCACGAACCACATAGACATTTAAACACACATTTAACCCACAGATCAACACTTAGGACAGAAACAAAGGACAGCCCGCAGACTGTTCTCAAACCAAACCATTTGTAAATACTAGTTGTAAGTCATATTTACAAGAAGCGCTTCTCAATAGTATTCCAAAAGACTGCAAAAATAGCCCAACAAACTGTTTTATTTCCAAGAATGCTAAAATACACTCAATTCACTAGCTTTGGCTGGCAGAACACCAAAAAATCGCTCTGCATATCTCCATTCATAAAATTGCGCAGAAAAAGGATTCTTGTTTGTATTTTGTCATATTTTAATTCCCTGGGGATAAGTCACCAAGGAAGAAATATGTTTTTATACCTAAACCTATCTAGCTATTCCCTCAGGGGAGCCGGCTAATTCACTTCACATCTCACTATGGTACCTTCAAAAAGCAACACATTCTTCGATGTGTGCTTGAAACAGGCATGCCAAAAATATTGCAGAATATGCAAATATTATAATCAAAGTAGTGCTTAAGGTACTCGTCGTACTTTGTGCCGTTCAAACAAATTCAAACAGAGAAAAATCTCCTCATTACCTGCCTACACAAATTGCAATTCGTATATCTATCCCATACAAATCCAAAGTTGGCCAACACAAATTCCAAAATACCAAAGCCACAGTAAGCGTTACTAAACTACCTTACCAGAACGACTCTTACCAAACAAATGGTTGTCCAAATTCTAACTGCCAAGTTCTGAATGACTTAACAGTCTTTTTTAGAATACTAACGCCAAAAAGGTTCTCAGTCAGGAGTGACATCATGTGGAGGATCAAAATCAGGAATATCAGAAATATACTGGGCTGCAGAGACAGAGAATCCCCAGAATCTCCGTGCACAGAGTACCTCCTTAGTAGAGTCCTGTCCTGTCCTCCACAGTAGATTTCTGTCTCCTGACAAGATCACTCCCTCAGATAGCCCCTTCTCTGATGAGGTCCACGTTGGAGCGCCATTTTCAGTCCCACTGATACTTAGTCCTTTTAAACCAACAAAGAAGAAATTGGCACAGAAGCTTAAATATAAAAGTACATCTTTAATAACATCAAATGAGTGAGACTACGTCACACAGAAGCCTTAGCAACTAAATGAGGCAGTCTGAGGAGTACAGAAAACAGAGGCCTTATATATGCTTAGAGTTACATAATAACCGGTATTGATCATCAACCAAGTTAGCCAACAAGAAGGGGCAAAGTCTAGACACAATGTACTGAATCCATAAAGCCAGCAAAGGCCCAAGGGCCAGTTCTGTAGAAATCATAAAACCTTCTTAGGGGTCCCACTGATACTTAGTCCTTTTAAACCAACCAAGAAGAAATTAGCACAGAAGCTGAAATTTAAAAGTACATCTTTAATAACCTCAAATGAGTGAGACTACGTCACACATAAGCCGTAGCAACTGAATGAGGCAGTCTGTGGAGTACAGAAAACAGAGGCCTTATATATGCTTAGGGTTACATACTCAGCATAAGACCAAGGGGCAGTCCTGGCTCATGTAAGCATGCAAAATGACTGATATGGGCATACAAGATCTGCTTGCTCAACAAAGTGGGAGGAGAGTTACTTCTCCATACAGCAGCAAAAATAGCCTGACAGTTATACTAGAGAAGCAGGTGCATTCTACTAGGTAGGCCCTTCTGGGCATGTGTGAAGGTGGAAGATGCTAAATATAGTTAGTTTCTAGGCAGGTTACAAGAGCAGTCAACACTGAGGGAGGACAGAACACATGGCGAGTAGAAATACAAAATGGCTTTCAGCTCATGCTAACAAATCCGTCCAATATTTAACAGTTCCAAAACAAGATAAGTGCCAGATGCCGAAAAAGGTAAAAAGCATAAGTTTTCAGAGAATAGGCAACTAAATGAGGGATTTCCCAAAATAGCTGACCCCCATGAGGCAACAGGAGAGTCAAGAAAGCTAAAAGTAGCTGCCAATCAGGGAAACCACAGCCAGTGGCATTGATAAAGAAAGCCAGCAGAAACACAAACACTGCAGCTCCATTCCATCAACACCCCGATCTCCACCCGGCAGATTCTCCCTGACCAGCTGCATTCTAACACAACAGCCTTGAGCACCCCCCTTCCCTGGGCGTTTGTACCCAAACCTCAACCTCTTGCTCTCACACATCACTAGAGTCCAAAATTAGTGAAATTGCATGGGACCTACAACAAATTAAGGCAAAATTATAAAAACTAATAAGCATCACCATAGAGCTGGCAAACAGCAGATGAAACTACAAAACCCTTAAGATGAATAGCCACGGAGGCGTGGCCAAGATGGCGGCGAGGCAGGACTTTTTCTTTTGAGCTCCGGCTCGCCGTTCGCCATCCATAGCATCTACTAGCTTTCACGACAGCTAAAACAGCGCCAAGTCGGTGGCGGAGGCTCCGTTGTCCCTGCATGCGGTCCGTGGGTTGGCGACCGACAGCGTGAGACATCCGCGGACCGAGAAGGAGGCGAGGCCCGCGGCAGTAATACCAACGGGGCAGGGGCCGCGAGCTGTGGCTTCCCGGCTTCATCGCTTCGCCGGCCTTGCGGCAGAGGGGAGCCGGTCTGAGCTGGGGGTCGTTGGAGCAGGCAAAGGGCCTTTGACCCAACAGTGGAGCACAGATTCCTGGCGGGGGGGGTCGAACGGGGCCCCACCCCAGCGCGGCTTCTACTACCTCCCAACGCCTCAACCTAAGTGACTTGGTCGGCTGTGTAGGTTGCTGTGGTGCTCAGTGGGGGCCACTACCAAGCGGGGGCCCCGGCCTGAGTGCTGGAGAGACACCGCTGGAGGGCTCGCCTGTGCCGGCCCGGAGCCCGTCATCGTGAGATAGCGTGTGGTGCTTGCATAGAACAGACAAGGTACGTGGCGTTGTGGCTGTCGGGCCGGGGAATGGTGGAGGTAGCGGGCCTTACTGATTGCGTTTGACGGGGCCCTCGGCGGGAACTCACTGCCGGAGGTGACGCTGCGCTGTGGTGACAAACTGAGGTTTGTGCGAGGCAGCCCAGGGGGACTGTGCACTTGCGGCCTTGCCCATCTAGCAACCCACCCCAGGGGTCGCGCATATTCTACTGGCCCACTTCGCTGACCTGGCACCCTTCCCGCTGAGGGTGATGCTCCCGGTGATGGTGTTTTGGCACCCTCCTGGTCTGCTGGGGGCCTATCCCTTCCAACTGGCACCTGGCTCACTGGGGCGTGGAGGTTTCGGGATTCGACCCTCATCACAGCAGACAACGGGGTTGGGAGCCCCTCCACCCACCTTTGACTCACACTAGACCGCCTCTCCCCCTTCGGGCCTACTCTTGGAGCCCTCAAGACTATGTCCTCGGTTTGGACGAGGAAGCAAAAAACACTGACGGACATCTTTGGGAAGACCCGACCTCTTTCGGACCCCGAGGCGACTCCCCTCCCAATGGCATCTACGCAGCCCATCCCCGGCGCCGGAGCGGAGCCTATCACTAAAGCATTTCTGGAGTCGCTCTTCAATACGCTCAGGGCTGACATCCAGACAGTGAAGACAGACCTGACGGCGGAGATGCGGGAGATGCGTAGAGATGTAGATGAGGTGGGGGAGCGAGTCGTAACACTGGAGACCAAGCAAGACTCCACCACGATGGAAGTGACCATGCTTCAGCAGGTGATACTGAGGCTCCAAGAACAACAATTGGATCTCCAGGCGGAGGACCCCGAGAACAGATCACGTCAACACAACATCCGGATCCGGGGGTAAAGACGAGGGAAGATACCAAGGATCTCTTTGCTTTCACGCAGGGCCTCTTCCGTCATATCTTAGCAGTTGCTCAGGACGAGTTTTGGATAGAGCACACAGAGTCGGATCCCCGAGGGCGCCCAATGCTCCCCCGGCGGACATCTTAGTATGCCTGCAGGACTTCAAAACCAAGGAAGCCATCCTGGCGAAGGCGAGGACCCTCCATCCTAGCTCCTATCAAGGTCACGCCCCGGTGCTGTACCAGGACCTGGCCCTGGTCACCCTACAGTGCCGCAGGCAATTCCACCCGGTAACGGAGCATCTTCGACAACACAACATCACCTACTCCTGGGGGCACCCGTTCCGTCTTATCTTCCGTTTTAATGACAATCTACACCAGATGCGCTCCCTAACAGAGTCCTGTCAGTTGCTGGGCCTAGCGGCACCGGAGGACGAGGAAGTTGGTCAGCACAACAGCAGCCCTGGGTCCGAGACACAACCCTCAGGATGGCAGAATCAGAGGAGGAGACGGCGAGTCCGAAAGCCGAATAAGGCGGATGTGGTAAAGGGGCAGCGGGAGGCCCTCGCCTCCGCGGCGGATGCACTGTTCGGAACCAAACCCGCCACCGAGTGAGACAAGTGCCACTATACACGGCTGCTGAGATATTCTGACTGCTGGCGGACGGCGGAGATAACTGATCCTCTCCCCCTGGTCACGAGATGAGCCTCCACTTTACGACCACCCGGCCCCTCCAGATGGGTGGACTATTCTCTCGAAACTGGGCGCTTTCTGTATCCTTAAACGTTTTGTTGTTGATTAAGACTTTAGTGCTAATGGCATAGTTTTTGGATTTTCTTTTTCTTTCTGTTGGGTTTTTGTACCTCGTCCACCTCCCCTGGGTGCCCCGCACGGCCAGTCGCTGTATCACTGGCCAATTTGCGCTCCCTTTCACAGTCATGGTTTAGTGGTCACGCAGCATAACCAGCGCCATACATTGCGTTCTCTTCAACCCCGGCTTTTTGATGGCACACACTTCTATTATGGTCCTCACCCTCAATGTGCGTGACCTGAATAACCCGATCAAGCGTAGGGCTATACTGCATTATCTCGAGCATTCTAAGGCAGACATATGCTTACTCCAAGAGACCCACCTCTTTCCTAAAGACCATCACAGATTGAAGGCTAGGGCATTTCCCATCCAGCTGTTCTCCTCTAACAATACAAAATTGGCAGGGGTGGCCATTCTAGTCTCCCGATCCTTCCCGGGGAGGGTGGTACAGAAGCAGGCAGAGATCAAGGGTCGCTTACTGACATACCAGTTTTCGCTTGGAGACACGACCTTTGTCCTGGGATCTATCTACGCACCTAATGAGGGGCAAACACCGTTCCTTCTCAAGGCTATAAGGGAGGCGGCAACGGCCGCAAATAGGCACTTGCTGCTGGGTGGTGACTTCAAAGTTGTTTTTGACAATGACCTAGATCGCTCCGCTCAGAGGACAACCCAAGCAGGCGTTTTCCCACCTGCGGGGCGAACACTGCTCCAGGAATTGGAGTTGACTGATCTTTGGTGGCGTTCCCACCCTCGCACTCATAGCTATACCTTTTATTCAGGGGCACATAAAACCTATGCCCTTCTTGACTATCTTCTCGGCTCCTCCTCCCTGACCGACATTGATATCTTGACGGCCTCTCTTTCAGATCACTCCCCTGTTTTGGCCAACTTTCGCCTCCCCTGCTTGCCGCGCCCCCTCAGACATTGGCAACTGCTCGACACAATGCTGCAGCTCCCACCGGTAGTGACTCAAATTCAGAAATCTATCACAGATTTTCACGCCGCCAACGCTACATGAGACACTTCCCTAGCAACGCAGTGGGCGGCTTTAAAGGCAGTCCTCCAGGGGGAATTCATAGCGATTTCCTCAGCTCACAATCGGGATAGGGAACGTAAAAGGGCGGAACTCACTCAGAGGGTCTTAGAACTGGAGCAGTTGCATCAGAGGACGGTAGTTCAAATAGAAATGGTTCTGTCGGGTACGAGCAACACTTAATTTCAGCGTTATCGTTTGATTTTGAACTAGTCGTATAATCCTGAATACAAAACCATCTAAATAACTTAATGGCTGATCCCACCTCTGAAAGAAAAAGAGTAAGGCTTCATACAATCAATGAAACAATAGCCTGCAGTCAACTTTATATTCTCTTTATCTTAAATAAATCGTATTCTCGTCTATACAAAGACTGTCAATATCATAAATATAGTGCAAAGAAAGTGAAACAATGAATTGTGTTCACCACACAAAAAACAATAACATAAAAGACAATATATACATCATCAATACATTCAAGTCAACAATCTATACAAATACAAAAGTCTAGTTTCACAAAGGCCATCCACTTTTGTACAACTTCTTGAACCCTTTAGATTTCTTTTATTTCATTGGAGTCCTAGAGTTAGGGGGCCTGTAGGAAGTGTCGACGTTTCGACCCTATCTTGCGCCAACTTGTTGGTCGCGGCGGGTCTTTATCAAGACGATAAGTGCACGACAGTCTGCAAATGAGTCAAGAATATGCTGTCAGAGGGGGATATGGATTGAGTGATTTAAAAAAAAAATATTTGGGGTGAGGGCGGTGTGGCTACTCACCCTGGGCTCCACACCGCCCTCACCCAAACTTTTTTTTTTTTTAAATCACTCAATCCGCCTTCTATAAAACCTTCCGTACCCAGTTGGCTCCCACTCTAACACACCTGTTCAACTCTTTTGACCATACTGGGGTGATCCCGGGGGAGATGCTGGAGGCGGCGGTGATCGTAATCCCGAAACCCGGTAAAGCAAAGACGGCCTGTAGCGCATATAGAACAAATCTCACTGCTCAACATCGATATTAAACTTTACACCAGCATCCTGGCGACTCGATTGGCACCTTACATGACGCAACTGATCGAACCTGACCAGGCCGGCTTCATTTCACAGCGGCAGACTAGTGACAACACCAAGCGCATATTACACCTCATTAAGAAAGCGTCCCGCATCCAAGGCGAATGTATGCTTCTGGCCATTGAAGCGGAGAAGGCCTTTGATATGTAGTACACTGGCCATATTTGGAGATGGTGTTGCTTGCCGCGGGCTTTGGGAAAAAAACTCCGCACCCGAATCCTAAACTGCTATAGGTCGCCGATGGCGGCGGTTCGCGTTAATGGCCACAAATCTTTCCGGTTCTCTTTCGGGAGGGGTACTAGGCAGGGTTCCCCCCTGTCTCCCCTCCTCTTCGCTCTTTATATGGAGCCCTTAGCGCTCAAAATCCGTCGCCACTCCCTAATTACAGGGATCAAGTTTGGGGCGGACACCCACACCATCAGCCTATATGCGGACGATGTCCTACTATCTTTCTCAGACCCGATCACGTCCATGCGGGCGGGCCCACTTCATAGAACTACATAATTTTACCCAGGCGTCTGGTTTTAAAATTAACATGGCTATATCTCTGGCCCTTGATCTCTCCCTTTCTCTGCATGTCCTTGCCCACCTTCAAGAAGAACACCCGGTGCAGTGGTCCAAGGATGCAATCCCATACCTAGGCATCCAGCTTGCTCCCACCATTCAAGCCACCTCCGATATTAACTACTCCAATCTTCAAATCCGCATTAGAACGGAGTTGACCAGGTGGAAACACTGTACAATATCTTGGCTGGGTAGGATAGCGGCAATCAAAATGACGGTCCTTCCCCAAATTCTATACCTATTTCAGACCCTCCCCCTCCGACCACTGTCCGGATGGATCCAGCGAACACAGGCAGCCCTCTCACGCTTTATATGGCATGGCCACAAGCCATGTTTCCACCATCAAGTCGCAATTCTACCTCCCGAAAAGGGAGGAGTCAGGGTTCCCGACCTTCAGACATATTTCCATGCCACTCAGCTCAGATATATGGTGGAGTGGCAGCATTTGGAATCAGAAAAACATTGGTTATTTCAGGACCAGGCGGTGGCTGGCAGGCCACTACAAGGGATCCCCTTCTTACACAAGATCCACTGGCCGGCCAATCTTTATGCATCATACATCACGAGTACCATTATGGAATCCTGGGACCACATCAATGCCCATGCCCATCTGACCACATTTCCATCACCTCTCACACCATTATTTGATAACCCTGAGTTTCGACCCGGTACTGAACCCTGAGCATTTCGCGCCTGGCGAGCCTCCCCTTGCAGATCCCTGGGACACCTTTTTGATTTGGAGGGCATTATCCCATTTCCACAGCTTAGGGAACACTATGGTCTCCCTGAAACGGAGCGCCTGTCATATCTTCAGGTCCGACACTGGGCTCTACATCCTCACATTAGGCCACAGGCGCAACAGTTACTATCTTCTTATGAAAAATGGCTGATAACTCGCACCTCTGATAAGAGCCTCATATCTGATCTCTATAAAATGCTTCTAGAGCCCACCATTCATACATACAATGCAGGCCGCGTCAGATGGGAGAGGAACCTGGGGAGATCCTTAAGTCATGAGGAGTGGGAGGGTATCTATCACAGGGCGCGACACTCGGCGTATCATATGGGTCTCACGAGGACCTTAACCAAGATTGTTACCTACTGGTATTACATGCGTACACCGCTTTGACCCTCGGCGTAGCGATCTCTGCTGGAGGGAATGTGGGGAGAAGGGAACACTGGAAAACATTCTCTGGAGTTGCACCCACATACAGGCATACAGGTCCCAAGTATTGGATGAAATAGATCTTCACTTAGACACTCAACTCCCCCGTTTTCCTTCCTATATCCTCCTGGGCCTTACTAACCAATTGATGTATCCGCTCAAATGGCAAAGGGGACGATTAATAGCGATAGCCATTGGAGCAGCCCTGCAAAACGTCTTGGTTCACTGGCGTACCACCCAAATACCTACACTCACCGGCTGGTTGCAATGGCTCTGGATGGTGCTGGGTATGGAGAAACTCACGCTCACTCTGGCTGGCAGAGGGTCGGAGTTCCCTGAATTATGGCGGCCCTTCTTGACCCTTCTGGTGTCAGAGTTTCGGGAGTTGTCATGCCCCAGGTACTTGCGGCTACTGCGTCTCCCAGACACGCAGATTCCTAGCGACACCTCCACGAAGCATCGTACAGGACGGCGTTGAATAGGTTGTAATCTTCCCTCCTTTTCTTCCCCTTTTTCCCTTCCCATTTTATGTTTTTCAGTGGACGAGGATTGGGTGAGGCGGGTGGGAGGTTAATTTGGGACATTTTTATTTGTTCTTTTCATGTTGGTTATGTCGACCCGCTCCATGCTTCTTGCCTGTGGTAATGTCATACATTGTGACCTTGCGGTCTCCTTTGCAGTTTGTTATGGGAGCTGAGGGACTTATCCCCCTTCAATTCTTCTTGTAAAATCAATAAAAAGATTTAAACCATAAAAGTATGCCATTACTAAAGGAACATTTCAAAATCTGTTAAGAAGGGCACTACCTAATTCTTGCTAACATTTTAGCTGAGTCAAGTGCAACATTTTAGTGCTATCAAGTTTCAAAAACAAGTTGCCACAACATACATCTATCTTTGGCTCAAAAATAAAAAAAAGATGAATACCGCTCTAGACCACCTTTACGCCCCACAACCAACAGGACCCCAATTTGAGATGGAGAACAATACCTTGCTTTACATAAACATAAAGAGGAGTACCGTCAGAAAGCAAAAAATGCGGACTGAGTGAGATGACTATCAAATGAAGAGAGTCCTTCTTTTGTTTAAAAACCCCTCACTCACCAACCTGGTTGGTGACATGCTTCATCATCGGGGTCCACCCTAATGGCCGAGTGCCATCAGGGTGTGCTGCGACACCTGAATTACAGTGGAGCGGGTATTTTGTGTGTGAAGTGAACAAAAATATGTTAAAAATTGTCCTGGTATCCTTGTGTGAAAAAACTTTTATTAGCAAGTTACTGGACAATATTAAAATACAGTGTGTGGATACAGTGAGGTTAGTTATGACCAAGTGTATCACTATGTGTGGTTCAGGTCTACATGTTTCAACCCATTAAGGGAAAATTCCGGGTTTTCTTCAGGACCAAAAAGAGGAAGATGGGTGGTCAGGACACACTAACGACCTGCCAGACCTAAATTCCTAAAGACTGTAGACAGAAAATCCAGTCACAGTCGCAATCTCACACTCAATGGTGGTGAGAAAAAAGCAAAAGACCTGTGGAGGAAGAAAGCATAGGGGTCACGAATATGCATGTTACAAGCCTGTAACGTCGTGCCGTGCTGATTCTCACGTGTCTGCTTGCTCACTGTGCATCCCAATCAGAACTCATAATTGCCGTAATTGTGCAACTATCGGATGGCTCATCATTTAATTAGTGGTTGTGCCTAAAGAAAATACAAATTTATAGTAAGAGCCAGTCGGGGCTCCAGCAGGCACACTGTATCAATGACGACGTGCTCTGTGATAAATAACCGTTACACCAACAGTCGACAGCACTAGGCGTTTATCTGTGCGTGGCTCGGCTCTTCACTGCAAAGTTAGCATGAATAGTAACGGCGTGAAATCAAAACCCACTCTCACATTCATACTAAACAGAACAACACACAACATATAATGTAATGTAATGGCAGCAGACAGAGGACTAATGTCTCTATCTCCCTTTGCCTGCATGGTTGTGAAGGGAAGCTGCTCTCCCCTGCTATCGAAGCAACAGCAACAAACAGAGGACTACTGTCTCGATCTGTACTACCTGGCGGCCATTTTAGACTAGTCTCTATTGGACTTTAGTATTTTAGACTAGTGTGAAAGAATGTCTACCTATTACTGTAGTATTATACTTCTACCTATATTTTGAACATATGTATCGCGCATATTGCTACCTCATATTTGAATGTCTGCCTATTATTGCAGTATTATGTTACTAGCTTTATTTTGAACTTCGTAACGCACAGAATGAGAATACTTTTTCTGCATTTGACTTTTGTCTGCAATTGTATTTTGTTACTGACACATGTACCTCACATATTTCTGACTACTCACTACTGTCACTTTCGATTCAGGTATGTTACTGCCTGCCTAGGTATTCTATTTTTCTTCCAGTATATTATTATTATTTATATTATAGGCTATCACTAGTGACACTCACCAGTGTCTTCCCTGGCCCTGTAACTAGCAGCTGACAGCTTATACTATTCGTCCTAGTTCCTACTTCTAACACCACAGCCTCTCTAAAATGGAGCTCAACGGCAAGCACACTTTTAGAATTAACTACCCCTCCACTCCTCTCTCCAAAAATGCCACTAAACGTTTTAAACACAACTTCTTGAGGTCACACCCTGAAACACCCTTTGCCGACACTTACTTCTCACTGGGCAATGGAGCCCTGAATACTGATATCATCTTCCACACCTCACGCAGAGCCCAATGGAGGAAAACTTTCCTATCCCTACTCACAGTCTCCACCACCAGGAAAACAACTCATGGCCTAATTCTCACCATCACACCTTCCCACCTCTTCCCGGGCAGGTCTACCATTACTATCTACAATAACGGGATTGTCCTAATCCAATCCAAGGACAAGAACCTGGAATTACTAGACAGCCTGTTCCCCAAGTTCAAAGAGCACCTCTCCAAGCTGAGATCCACCACCCAGAACTCCGCCAGCACTATCACCCCTAACGTCGCATCCACCACCTACTACACTGCTATCCCTAGCACTCCAGTAAATGGCCCACCTGCTGTGAACGCCCCTCACTCCCCAAGGACAGTCACAAATAACTCCACCGCACATACTAGCAACCCCTCTAACATGACCCTTCTTATCCCCACCCATACACCCTCCATCCCTCCCCCCCCGGACAGAACATCCCCCGCCCACAACGCACCACCATCTGAACTAGCCACCGCCCAAAGTTTATACACCCCCTCCTCCCATCCCCCCCACGACAGACACCTCTCCCTCCCCATCTCCCTCCCCACTCCCACCCACGAGTCTCTCACACCCGACACAACAACTCCCACCCACAACACGCCTACATCGGCACACACCATCACTCGGAGCTTATCCACTCATCCCCCCCTCGGCGGACAACTCTCCCCTCCCTGCTCCCCCCCCACTCCCACTCACAATTCTATCTCCCTCCCAACAAAAGATACAGAACATACCTCCTCCCTCACCGTAGCATCCCCCTCTCTCCCACCCCCTATTCTCAGCCCTCACTACCCTCCTGTCTCCCCCACTGTCTTCAGCCTTCACTCACTCTTCTACTCACCGGCACCGCCTCCCACTGAAGTCACTACCTATGCTTCCCACCCACCGCCTGTCCCACCCACTTCACTCACACCCTTCGCCCACAAACACGTTCACACCCCTCCGATACCCTGCCTGCTCTCCAGCACACTACTCAACCACTCACCAACGGCTCTCTCCACCAACACCTTCCCCAATGACCCTCCTCCTGTCCTGACTTTATCCACCCTCCAACAAGTCAAAGAGGAAATCTTACAAATCAAAAAAGACATCCACGCAATCAAAAACCTTCTCTCCTCACAGCCCAATCTACCTCC
The DNA here is from genome assembly GCF_964261635.1 of Lissotriton helveticus. Lineage (NCBI taxonomy): Eukaryota > Metazoa > Chordata > Amphibia > Caudata > Salamandridae > Lissotriton > Lissotriton helveticus. The sequence goes on along the minus strand of NC_136061.1, from coordinate 419,092,757 downwards.
CACCATCCCACTACCCCACAAACGACGCACCCTCCCTACATACCCTCGCCCCCGACGACACCAGCAATGGCCTACTATCCCCGTTCGCAATAATTCCCACCGCCCCCGTCGTGTTCTCAACCCCTTATCGGACCGCGACCTATGCTCTCTCCTAAGCTCTTATGGCCCAGGTCCGGTAAAAGACTTCTCCAACTCACACATCCCCATACCCACAATTCTTACAAACCCTCTAAGGCTCCCAACACTCAACAACAGAGGCTCCGTCCCTAACAACCTCAGAAAAGTTCCCCTCACACTAGAAAGTTCGACCACCCTTCTCTCTCCCAAACTCAAATGCATCCTACTAAATTGCAGATCGGCCCAGAGACATTCCTCTGACATCGCGGATCTCGTCTCAAATAGGGATCTAGACCTAGCCATTCTAACGGAAACGTGGCTCACTGAAGCCTCTACCCCTATTATGGACATACTAGTCCCCCCCAATTATCACATCATTAGGCTGGACAGGTCACCTGGCAAGACGGGCGGGGGAATTGCATGCATTTTTAGGAGCAACCTCTCCGTTACTCAAGTCACCTCCCCCTCCCTTTCCTCCTGTGAACTACTCTGCCTCGACATCACCAGTGAGGGCAAACAAGTCTGTGCTTTACATCTTATCTATCACCCGCCCGGTGACAATCTCATATTCACCCAACAATTCATGGACCTGATCACTTCCAATGCCGGTCGGCAGACCACTCAAGTCTACCTGGGTGACTTCAATCTTCACTGGAACGATCAGAAAGATACCGTGGTGAATAGTCTCAAAACTTTCCTCAATGCGCTTGACCTCACCCAACTATGTGATAAACCAACACACGACAAAGGCGCGATACTCGACCTCATCATTGCCAAAGAGAACACTATTCATCTGGAGGCGATTCTACCCTGCGACTGGTCAGATCACCACATTATCACCTTTCTTATCAACGAAAAAGTTAAACGTAACCCTACTCAACCAATCAAAACCAAAACATGGAAACGGGATTTGAAGAATCTCAACCCCTCTACCCTACCTCCCCACATCGGCAACCTCCTCCTTCCCCCTTCAGGGACCTCAGATGTTCAATCACTGACTGACCACTACCTTGACTCTATGAATACAATAGTCAATGAAGTCGCCCCTCTGCAACTGAAGAGAGCCTCCACCAAAATTTCTAACCCCTGGTATGATGACAGACTCAACGACGAAAGGCGTAATATGCGAATGGCAGAGCGCACTTGGAGATCGGACCCCTCAGCACTGCATCTCAAAAAGCTTAAGAACAAGAGAAATGCCTACTTTAGGAAAATAAAGCGCACAAAGTCGGACTTCTTCAGCCGCCAGTTGGACCAAGCGAAGAACAGGCCAAGAAAGCTGTTTGAGCTAATCAAGACCCAAACAAAGGCACAACCCACACAATCAAACAGCACAACAAATGACACCCCACACTGTGAAGCCTTCTCCGCTTTCTTTAAATTAAAGACTGACAACATAAGAAATGACCTCATCATGGATGTAAGCCGATACCCCAACCACACCAGAATGGCAGACACTCAACCTAAAAACAAGGCATCCTGGCAGCACTTCGATACCTATTCGGAAGAAGCAATACACAAACTGCTCTGCACCTTGAAGCCCTCTAATCACCTCACAGACCCTCTACCTGCTAATGCTGTAAAAGACTTTATCCCCTTGCTCCTCCCTCTCTGGACCAAGATCATCAACAGCTCTCTGCAACAAGGCCACATTCCAGACTCCCTTAAGGTGGGGCAAGTCACGCCTATACTCAAGAAACCTACAGCTGATCCGACTGACCTAAACAACTATCGGCCCATCACCAATATCCCCACCCTGGCCAAACTGCTGGAGAAATGTGTCCAACTCCAACTAACAAAACACATTGATCAATATGACCTCCTCAACCCTCATCAATCAGGCTTCAGAGCGAAACATAGCACGGAAACGGCTATGACACACATAATTGATGATGCCCTCCAAATTCTGGATCGCAATGAGTCCTGCCTCCTCATCCTCCTTGACCTCTCGGCAGCATTTGACACGGTCAAACATGAGAACTTGCTAGAGCTGCTAAGTTCTAGAATGGGGATATCGGGAACTGTTCTCAAGTGGTTTTCGTCCTTCCTACACAATCGGTCTCAGAGGTTCAAGATCGACAATGTGCTATCTACACCTGTGCCTGTAGATCTAGGTGTTCCACAAGGATCCACCCTCTCCCCTACACTGTTCAACCTCGTTATGGAACCGCTCGCCACCTTGCTTCAAGCTTCCAATGCTCAATTCCATATGTACGCCGATGACACACAACTCTATCTAAAGTTACAATCCCCGGAAGACATCAAACATCTGAATTCCACACTTATTAACACCCAATCTTGGCTGGCTGATAATCACCTCAAACTAAATGCCCTGAAAACTGAGTTCCTACTCATCTCACCCCCGGCGAAAATCTCCACCACCCAAACCTGGCTCAACAACCTAACAGCACTCAATGTCCAACCCACCATCGTGGACTCGGCGAAATCCCTAGGCATCACACTCGACGCTAAGCTAAACATGCAGCAGCACGTCAGCAAAGCCACAAAAGCAGCTAATTTCCAAATTAACACGCTGAGGAAAATTAAACCCTTCCTCCCGGCCAAAGACTTCCAAACTGCTGTACAAGCTTTAGTCATCCCTCGAATAGACTACGGAATTGCGGCCCTCAGCGGTCTCCCGCTAACCACAACAGCACCCTTAAGAGCCTCCCTGAACGCTGCCGCGAGACTCATTACAGGCTCTAGAAAACATTCGCACATATCCCCAGACTTAAAGTCTCTAAAATGGCTGCCTTTTGAAGCCAGAATACAGCTAAAAATTGCAGTTATGACACACGCGGCCGTGCACCACAAGGCACCCAACTACCTCGCTCAAAAGCTGTCTATATCAGGAGGTTCGAGATCCAATAGGAGTACAAAAAATCTACTCCTGAAACCTCGTAGATTCCGGAAAGTGAAAACTTACAAGCGCTCCTTCTCAGGAATGGCACCCAGGATCTGGAATGCGCTCCCTCCTGAAACAAGACTGATCTCCTCCACTGCACTCTTCAAGAAAGAGGTGAAAACAATCCTTCTGGCCAAGATCTCCTGATCGTTATAGATGTTGGTTCAGAGACTCTGCATTGCCTTATACCACTGCTCACCCTATCCCTTGGCACTATACTCTATTTGTTGGGGGCACTACTACGCTACTCTCTTACTACCGACCAAGATATGTTACACGTTGGTTTTCTGATCCACCTAAACACCTCTGTAGTGATCAATGATTTGTGCTATCCTTTATTACTTCCTTACCTGATTGTATATGGATTGGTTTTATGTATGTTTTATTATCCATGTTATTACCATGCTATTGACTATTATATTGTTCCCATTATCTCTGTTGACTCCTACTGCACCTACCCTGTCTTGTGAAGCGCTCTGATATCTGTAAGGATCCTGTTCGCGCTATATAAAACTTTGAATAAATAAATAAACATAAATTAGAAGAACCCTCGGGGTCAACAGGGCTTACTCCTGTTGTGGGTCTTTAGAGCTTCACGGGGTAGAGGGAAGGATAAAGCCTCAGAGCGTAACGTATTCTGTCGAGGAAAAGAGAAAATAGGATCGTCTCATATGTGGGGCTTACCAGCTAATGATAGACGATCACACGGTGCTTGGCTCAGATGGAAAAAAGGAGTTAGATAAACTTACAGTTGCTGCGTGATTAGAGAGCCTGGTACCTACTCGCCTCTCCGTGCTTCCCCGCTAATGAGGTGGCGTACCCGGCAAGGATTAGTAGTGTCAGTATGACTTCCGGGGTGGGCGGGGTTTAGGCGCGTAAGCGTGTTGACGCGTTACGGCATAGTGGACATAGTAGGAGGACTAGAAGGCGTTGCCGGGCAACCATACTACACAAATATCGGCCGACGAGAAAAGATTGCAGACTAAGCAATCGGATCGGCTGTAGTTTTTTAGTACCGGCATTAAGATAAGAGAGACAGTTCTTATGTAGTTGAAGGGAAACAAGTTAATAACTACAGGGCTGCTTCTAAACCGGGGTATATGTAATGAAAAACTACGTAATTACAGGCTGAGAGGGGACGGGAGAGTCCTCTTAGTATGGACCCTAGGGGTGCAGATAGAAATGATGCCCATCAAGTGACCATGTTACGGGGAAACAGAAGTAATCTTTATATAGGGGCATAATATGTCCCAGGGGAGCATCTCGGTGTGGCCAAAAGGGACATGACAATGTTACCCCTAGTGCAGCAAAAAGAAAAGGGGGGGTGGTGGGTGCTGCTGAATAAGGATTACATGACGCTGGCCCATGGAATATTATCGTTCAATCCTGTGATATGGGAGGATAGCCTGTATATCCATCTTTGTTCCTTCTCAAAAAGGCGTTTCTGTAGGTTAGGGCCAGGAGTGATTTGCTCAATCACAGTCCACCTCATGTCATTGGGCGTATGGTTGTTTTCAAGAAAATGGTCCGTGAGTCTTGTTGCACTTTTTTTGCAGCGGATGGTGCTACGATGTTCACAGATTCTCTGCTTGATTTTTCTTGTAGTCATTCCAACGTAACGTTTATTGCAAGTGCATTCAATTAAATACACAACATTGCAACTATTACAGTTGGTGTGGGATTGTTGTCTCCATGTCTTGCCAGGTTCAAGGTTCAGAGTTTTAGTGTCACTTGTAAGGTGGCACACGCTGCAGTTGCCACAATGAAAGTGTCCTGTGACATCTGGGAGACCCCAGCTCTTGGTTATCGAGTTTTCGTTGGTCTGTTTCTTAGGCTTGGGCCTTGTGTTCACTAGGCTGTCTTTTAGGCTAGGTGATTTTTTGTAGGAGAAAAGGGGTTTGTCCCAGCGCAGATTGCCAGATTGAAGGATGGACCAGTGTCTATTGATGCTTTTGGAAACCTGGTTGGAGATGGCATTGAAGGTGGTAACACAGGTGAGAGGTATTTCTTCCCCTTTTGCTGGTTTTTTCTCCAGGAGGACTTCTCTCGGCTGATTTCTAGCCAGCTTTTGGCACTTAGTTATGATCTTTGTTGGATAGCCGCGTATCTTGAGTTTTTCTGTTAGGTCGGATGCCTGTACTTTATAGTCACTGAGCTTACTACAATTGCGCCGAAGTCTTAAAAATTGCCCATAAGGGAGATTTTCCTTAAGTGGGCGCGGATGAAAGCTCTCAAACTTGAGGAGGTTGTTTTTGGCGGTTGGCTTATAGTGTGTTCTGGTGTCTAGGTGGTCAATGTTCTTTGTGATGACCACGTCTAGGAACACTATTTCTTTCTCATTGAAGCAGTGTGTGAACCTCAAGTTGGGATCGCATGTATTGATCCAAGTGATGAACTCGAGTAGTTGGTCGATGGGTCCCTGCCAGATGGCAAGGACATCGTCGATGTAGCGCTTCCAAAACTTCAAATTGTTTTTGAAGGGATTGTCATCACTCAGGATAAATTTGAGTTCAAAGTTATAGACGTAGAGACCCGCCACGCTGGGAGCAAAGACACTGCCCATCGATGTGCCACCTGTCTGGAGGTAAAGAGACCCTTCAAATTCAAAGAAATTGCGTTTAAGTGCTAATCTGGCACATTCGATGATGAACGCTCTGGGTGTTTTGAATGTCCAATTCATGTCTCCTAATGTCTTCTCCAGGACTGATACTGTGTCATCTTGAGGTATGTTCGTGTAGAGGCTCTCTATGTCGAAGCTCAACAGAATAGTATTTTCATCCACGTTGATTTCCTGTAGTAGACTCAATAGGCTTTTGGTATCCTGTAGGTAGGTCGATGTTGACTGTACGATGGTCTTTAGAAAGAAGTCACAGAATCTTGACAAAGGTTCTAGTAAGGAGCCGATCCCTGACACAATGGGGCGTCCCGGAGGTGGTAGTTTACCCTTGTGCATTTTCGGCAGGGTGTAGAAGTAGGGTATTTTGCCGTCAGTGTCACATAAGTAGTTAGCCTCTTGTTCAGAGATCTTTCCTGTCATCTCAGCAGATTCAACAAGTTCCCTGATTTCAGATTTAAGATCCATAGTAGGGTCTGATTCCAGGATCTGATAGTTTTTTGTATCACTTAGCAGGCGGTGACATTCTTCGCGGTATGCGCTGATGTCCATAATCACTAGGCCACCCCCCTTGTCGGCGGGTTTGATTATGATTTCGTCGTAGGTACGAAGGTCATTCAGTGCCGCATGTTCCACCCGGCTTAGATTGTGATACATTGAGGTGCTGTTCATTCTTTCCACATCATTATAGACGGCCTGCTCAAAGGTGATAATTTCAACCGGGACAGTGTGTATAGGTGGCATGAAGGATGATTTTTTCTTTAGTCCACTCTCATTTGGATTCTCATTAGTTGTGGTGGTTCCCTGCTTCTCAAAGAAAGCCTTCAGTCTTAGCTTCCTAAAAAAGGTTGCCAGTTCGCAATGCAAATGAAATTTATCGAGGCGTGCTGTCGGGACAAAACCCAACCCTTTATTTAACACATTCAGTTCTGTCTGTGTTAATTCCCTAGAGGATAGGTTGGTAACTAGGTCCTCGCATTGCTGGTCCCTGCTTTGCTCCTCGTTTGGCCGCTCACAGATTCGTCCTCTTCCCAATGTACTTGCGTTTGTTGTCTTCTTCGCCCCTTTCCTCGTCTGCCTCTGCCTAAAAAAGGAGGACGGTATTGATTCTGTTGGAAGGGTGGGGGTTGAAAATGGGGTTGGAAAGGTGGTTGCCAACCGAACATGGGGAATGGCTGTGGTTGACCATATGGATCTGGGAACATTGGTGGATTAAAGGCAGGCCAGTTGTTCTGGCCTCTGAAGCCTCCTCGTGCTCTTTGCTTGGTTGTGCTAGCTGTTGATCCATTGCTACTGTTAGATGAGATGCTAGAGACATCAGAGTCTGGTGCGGGTTTGGCTGCTAGCACATAATCGGGGTCAGAATACGGGTAGGTTTTTACGAATGAAAACCTTTTAAGATCCTTCTGGAATTTAGTCACCTTTTGTTGTGTTAGGTTTTCTTTATATTCGTTCACCTCTTTGTTTATTTCATCTAATCTTTTTTTGTAGCCGGTGATGCTAGTCTTTATATGAGATTCAGTTTTCTGGATGTCAATCAGAATGGTTTCTGAGAGTCGTAGGGCAGTTTTTAGAATCAACATGATCCAATCATGCGTGCAGTGCCACGCTATTAATGCCCAGTCTTTTCTGAAGGCAGCGTCTTCAAGGAAGATACGGGGGGCATTAGTTACCAAGAGGCCCTTAGGGGCCATGTTGTTAGTCACATATTCTTTTAGAATCGTTCCGTGTAGTATAGTTCTGATTCTATTTCTTTTCATTTCTGAAAGTTTTTCCCAATCCCCCGTCTGGGAAATGGTTTGCGAAATACTCGCGTCAGCAAAACCGGAGATGTCTTCCAGAATGGCATCAATTTCCTCAGTAGAATACGAGAGGCCTTTGTTCTCCCCCATGGTGTAATAAGTGTGTGAGTGTTGTGAGTTTAGTGAAAACAGTGGGTGATGAACAATACCTTGCCCCAACGCCTATGCCCATAAGACGCAAAGATCCTCTCTCCACTGTTGACATTCACACCCTTCTCCTTTCATATAATTCTACGGATCCCGGTAACATAGCAGATTTGGAACAAATACAAATAATTCTTACAAACCCACACAGAGAAGCAGAACTCAATCACAGAGCTGTAAACAAGTCAAACCTCGAGCAAGTGCTCATCACTCAAAAGCTGAGGACACTAAACTTCACTTGAATTGCATGTTAATCAATTGCAGATTGGCTGTGAAACATGCAGCAGACATAGCAGACCTCATCCTTGCACACTAGATTGACCCACTGCTTACATAAACTTGGCTACATGACTCCTCCACACCTACCGTTTTACTAGTTCCACCTAACCACAACATATTAAGATTAGCTAGACCCAATAGACCAGGCGGAGGTATTGCTTCTATGCAACGAAACAACCTCTCAGTGAAACAGTCACACAATATTGCTCTATCCTAATGTGAATATGTTGCATTTTCTATTCATATTCGTATGTGTTATTTCTCTTTTAAGATTATATTAATGTGTATCCCTTTTAATCTGCTGTTCTTTAGTTCTGTGCACATGCACCTGTCTGAAGATTCTTTTTAGAATTGTTTACCTGTAAATGTGTTTGTACTGGCAGATCTCTGCTGGGACTTGAAGAAGAGAGTACTGTGCTGTTATCATTAAATTAGTGATAACAATTGGATAGATGCACAGCAAATTGGTTATGTGAGGTAATCACATTAATTTGATTTTATGGTGCACCGAAAGGAGGCGTCGAGGGTCCAGCGACGTCTTAACAATTGAGATAAGAAGTGAGACTAGGTAAAACCTAGAATCATCCCTTAGCGGGCACACAGTTCATTGTCTTACATGTGAGAAAGACTTCCACTCTTGTTAATTTCTCAATGTTGGTCTTTATTTCATGGCGTTTTAAGTATCAAACGTTCAAACAAGTTTGTGTTGACCTCTTAAGTGCTTCTCAAACATATTATTATCTTCAGGCAATGTCATAATGGTATTACCAATGCATTTCGGGCATTACAAATCATGCCCTTCATCAGGGAGACGACACTGTAAAGAATATGATAAATAAACATTACTATCTAGTGCACAAACGTACATAACAAAAATAATAATCTCATATTCACATTGTCAGTTGGCTGGAAAAACGTAAACAACATCAAACCTAAAAGAAAGAATGCTACCCAAAAGGATCTTGATACCCTAAGAAAAATGGCCACCAATGATAAAATCATATTCACTAAGGCAGACAAAGGTGGAGCCATTGTGATCATGAACACCGACATGTATAACAACAAAGTGATGGATCACATCACCGATACTAACACCTACACCAAACTCGACCACAATCCCACATTTGAGTTTTCTAAAAATCTTAAAACCATCACAGATGATGCATACAAACAAGGCACCATAACTGAGAGAACTAAGAACGTTCTAACTACAGCGAATCCGAAAAGTCCTACATTAAGAATGGTTCCTAAGATTCATAAAAACTTGTTTGATCCACCAATGCGGCCAATTGTGTCAACGCGAGGGAGCTTACACGAACCAATAGGACAACTATTGGACAAATACATGCAGTCCGCAGTGCAATCTATGCAAACTTATGTCAAGGATACCTCACAATTCATTCTGAAACTACAACAGATACCTTTGAATCCAACTGAAAAGGTAATCTTATGTACAGCCGACGTACGGAGTCTCTACACCAGTATACCCCATAACATGGGCATAGAAGCGATGGAAATTGCTCTTCTTCACACAGATCTTGATCCAGACTTTCAGATTTTTCTTATGAAGCTGATGTATCTCATACTGTATCACAGTTATTTTAAAGTCAACGACACCTGGTACCAACAGCTCACTGGCATGGCCATGGGCAACTCGGCAGCTCCCGTGTATGCCAATATATTCATGCAATGGTATGAAAACCAACACATCTTTTCGAATAAGGAATGGACAGATAACCTCAAAATGATTATCAGATATATTGATGATCTTTTCATCATTTGGACCAACACTGAAGAAAAATTGCGAACTGAATTGACGAAATTCAATGATATTGACCAACGGATACAATTGACATGGGACATATCTGACACCACAGTCAACTTTCTGGATGTTAAAGTCTCTATAACCCCTAATGGATTTACAACTGATCTATATGTCAAACCCACTGACAGGAACAATATGCTACTGTATTCCAGTTTTCACGAACCTAACCTAATTAGGAACTTACCGTTCTCACAAATGGCCAGAGTGAAAAGAATAATTTCTGATGAAACCATTTTAGAGACACGACTTGAAGAAATGACCAACAAATTCACCGCTAGAGGGTACCCATTAGCAATAGTGGAGGAATCTAAAGAGAGGATAGATAAAATCAACAGACCCAATCTCTTAATCCCTAAATCGAAAACTGTCCAATCACGTACAGTGGTGGTATCCAAATATTCCACAGCCAGCAAGAAATACAAGCAAATCATTCGAAAACATTGGTCAATCCTTAACATTGAGCCAGATTTCAAACAGTCATTCAGCCAACCACCGATATTTGCGTTCACCAGAGCGAAGAACCTGGGAGAAATCCTTCAGCACAAACCCACAGAAAATACAACCTTCTCAGGAACTAAACCTTGTTTAAATTGCGGGAACTGCAACAGCATAATTCGAGGAAACCATATAAGCCATCCTTCAAAAGGCTATCCCATCAAACTAAAAGTAAATGCCACCTGTGAATCCAGCAATTTAATCTATGGGATAAGATGCCCATGCGGGAAGATGTACGTGGGAAAAACAGAACGCCGTATCAAAGTGAGATTAACTGAACACAAGTCTAATATCAGATTGAAGAACACCAAATCAGCCCTATCATCACACTTTGTGGAAGAACATCACAATGTTTCCCAAATCAAGTTCATAATTTTAGAAACTGTCCAAAAAACAGAAGGGAGAGACAATTCCAAACATCTACTCAGAAGGGAGAATCATTGGATTCAAAAACTTTCTACCCAAAAACCGATGGGTTTGAATGAAAGAATTGAACTCTCATGTTACCTGTGACCAATTGCTCTAAAGACCGTATATTGTGTTTATTGTGTTTGTATACACTATACCCGACACTTTTGTCTTGTCAACTGTCTCTTTATTTTTCACCCTAGTACCTCTTGAATTTTTTACTATCCATGCACACCGCACAATGGCATAACCTCTTTAAACACACGACTTTCAGACCATTAGTACACAGCTTCGAACCCTGACGTTTTCCTTTCCTCTCGTCCGCAATTTTTTTAACTTCGGCACCACCGACAGTTTTTTCAGAACTTCGGCATCACCGACAGTTTTTTCACCCCGTACACACCATTAACTAAGGACACTTGGTCCTTTTAGCTATTATTTCCCCGAATGTGATATACACCGGGTGATCCTTTCCGGCACATAGCCGTACTCCCTAGATGAAGGTCAGTCTTTTTTCCGTATCCATGATCATGTGACACCTCACATGATCGGAACTTTTTCAAAACATTTTAGCAGGACCGAAATACTTTCATACCGCCACCATTGAAGACGATTAACGGACTTGAGCTAGCCTCACTCCTCAATTTCAGGTCAGTCGACTCCCGACGATAGATTGCTATATCTTACTGACAGCTCGTCTTAATACTTATCGAGCATACGATAACTGAGCCTTTTCCGCATCTCTTTTTCTCTAGATTGGTATCACCCTATTACGAAAGGCATGTAAGTGATATCATATTTTTTTTACTCTACTTACCTTGTGAACACCCCGTTAAAACATCAGTCTTCCCACATACTGTTTCATATTTCTCGAGTCAACGCTATGTTTCTCATGTTGTTTACGTTTTTCCAGCCAACTGACAATGTGAATATGAGATTATTATTTTTGTTATGTACGTTTGTGCACTAGATAGTAATGTTTATTTATCATATTCTTTACAGTGTCGTCTCCCTGATGAAGGGCATGATTTGTAATGCCCGAAATGCATTGGTAATACCATTATGACAGTGCCTGAAGATAATAATATGTTTGAGAAGCACTTAAGAGGTCAACACAAACTTGTTTGAACGTTTGATACTTAAAACGCCATGAAATAAAGACCAACATTGAGAAATTAACAAGAGTGGAAGTCTTTCTCACATGGAAGACAATGAACTGTGTGCCCGCTAAGGGATGATTCTAGGTTTTACCTAGTCTCACTTCTTATCTCAATCATTAAATTAGTACCATCTATACTTGGATTATTTGAATTATTTACTACAATTTACAACAAAATTGGCGACGAGGGTGACCAGTACCTATCTACTCTACTTGCAGCACAGGAGTGGTACAATTTTAATTTCAAAGTATGTTTATTGAATTTTTCAGAACAGAAAAAGAAGGCATGGCATAGCTAAGCACAATCAACAGGCAGGTTAAGCGAGCGAGACAGACAGACACGTCTTCTCTTAATAAGCGTTAGATGAGCAGGGTGAGCATGCTCAGATGTAAAGGTAGTGCCCGGAGGTCGAAAGACGCCCCTAGACGGGGCAACAAGTAAACAAGCCAGCCTTAAGAATCCGCCCCCCCCCCCCAACACCCCAAAGCAGCACCCCCCCCCCCCCACCCCACCAGTACGCCAGTCTTCCATAGTAGTCTTGTGAGGTATTGCAAGACTAAATGTATCAGGGTGCCTCTGTTTGCGTTCGGTCTATCATGCAGTCCGTAAGTCGTAGGATACGAAGGTACTTCGGGCAGGTGATTTCGTGGAATTCCCTGGAGAGCAACGCTAGGAGTGGCTGCCAAGTGGTGCGGAATGCGTCAGTGGTATGTGTTAGTGTGGCCTGAATCCGTTCCATGCCCAAGGTGAACCACAGTTTGTGTAACCAGCCAGTGTGGGTGGGTGGGGTAGTAGAGCCCCATAAGGACAAGATGTGTTGCGACGCTGCCTGCATGGCGATGCCCATCTGTTTGCCGCGAGCTGATCGTAGGGGGAATGTAAGTGCGTTTGGAAGTCCTAGGAGTGTGTATGCTGGGAAACGTGGGATCTCAGTATCGAATGTGGAGTCAATATCGTCCAGGACGACCTTCCAGTACTCCTGCAAGGCGGGACAGTCCCATAGGAGGTGAGTCAGTGTACCCCGGCTGCCACATCCTCTCCAACACAGCGCGCTACGGGTCGGGTTGCTTTGGTTGAGTCTCGCTGGGGTAAGGTGCCAATATATAGCCAATTTTATCGCCGATTCCCTGGCTTTGGTGTTGCGGGTAGTGTGGGCGGCCCTGTAATATATGTGGTTCCATTCGATCGTGGAAAGAGGTCTTCCAAATTCCGCTTCCCAGCGCCGCTGCCCAGCGGTTTTAGCAGGGTCGGCAGTAGGGGAGAGCATCCGATAGAGATCTGAGATAAGATGTTTATCTGAGTCTTTGGACACAAGCCAGCGTTCGAACGGTGTCATCTGCCGGCCCACCAGAGGGGCAACGTCCGGGATCAAGAGCCAGTGGCGGATCTGGAAATATTGATACATGTGAGGGTTGTCCACTCCACAGTCTCGCGAGAGCTCGGCGAGAGGAAGGAACCCCTCCGTGTCAAAGAGGTGCCCGGCCGATCGGCACGGCGTATCACGCCATTGCAGGAAAGCTCGAGTGTCCGTGCCGGGTGGGAATGCGGGGTTGTCAAAGAGTGGAGTAAGTGGGGACGGGAAGGTCGTGAGGCCCCGTTTGACTGCCACCATGTCCCAGGTTGCCATAGTGGTCCGAGTAATAGGGGAACGGAGGAGATAACGCGGCCTATGCTGGCGAGCAAGAAACGGTATCTTCCACAGGGAGGTCTGTGCCATGGCCCTGTCCTGAAAGAGCCATCTTTTCTCCGATTCGGGCCGGTACCATTCCACCAGATACCGAATTTGCGAGGCCTGGAAATACTGCAGCAAGTTTGGGATCCCGAGGCCGCCCTCGTCCACAGTCCTGTGCGCCACTTGACGATGTAGTCTAGCGCGTTTCCCCTCCCACACAAATTGGTGAAGAGCATGTTGGAGGTCAGCTAGCGTCCCCATTGGCGGTGACACCGGGAGGGTCTGAAAGGTGTATAGTATTTTGGGTAGGACCGACATCTTTACCGCCGCGATCCTCCCGAGTAAGGAGAGGGGTTGCTTCGACCAACGCGCGAGGTCAGCCCGGATTTGGGATGATAAGGTAGAGTAGTTGTGAGTAACCGTCGAGACCGTGGAGGAGGTCAGAGTAATCCCCAGGTATGGCAGACGGGTGGTGGACCGCAGTTGGCAACCGAAGGTGGCCGGTGGGCTGTTGGAAAGAGCATGGCTGCCAAGGGGTAGTATCAGGGATTTCCCCTGGTTGACCTTGAAACCCGACACCCTGCCGAATTGGTCCAGCTCCGTCAAAAGCGCTGGTATGGAGCTAGAGGGACGGTCCAACGCGGCGATTATGTCGTCCGCGTACAATCCCACCACGTGGGGTTCGTTGCCGAAAGACATTCCTAAAATGTGGGGATTATCGCGGATCTTCTGCGCCAAGGGCTCTATGTATAGGGCAAATAGGAGTGGTGAGAGGGGACAGCCCTGGCGAGTTCCCCTCTGTATCTCGAAGGGGTCGGATTTGAGGCCGCCCAGCCGGACACGGGCCAAGGGACGATAGTAGCAGCTCGCGATCCAGGCCTGGAACCGGTCGCCCAGGCGGTAGCGTTGCAGCACAGCCTGCAGGTAAGTCCAATTGACACGGTCGAAAGCCTTCTCCGCATCGATGGCTACTAGGGCAGAGTCGGAAACCTGAAAATGAGCTTTGTCCACGAGGTGCAGGAGTCTTTTGGTATTGTCACTGCACTGGCGGTTCGGGACAAAGCCCGATTGGTCCGGTTCGAGGATGCCCGGGAGGCAGGGGCCCAGGCGAGCCGCCAGTACCCCCGTGAACAGCTTCAGATCCAGATTGAGTAAGGAGATGGGGCGGAATGCGGAGCAGTGCGTTGGGGGCTTACCCGGTTTAGGCAGGACCACAATGTCGGCTGCAAGCATATCGGGCGGGATGGAGCTTGGCCCTTCAAAGGAATTAAAGAGCCTGGCGAGGATAGGCGCTAAAACATGGCCGAAGGACTTATAAAAGCCTGACGAGAAGCCGTCAGGGCCCGGTGATTTAAGCGGACGGAGGCGTGCAATGGCAGCGAGGATCTCGTCGGGGCGAATGGGGGCATCAAGGGTTTCCACGCTCGTTGAACATAACGGCGTAATGTTGGCCGATTGCAAGTAAGCGTCAATGGCTGTCGGCGACGCCGTATCTGTGCTATACAGAGAGGCGTAGTAGGAGCGAAAGGCCGAGGCAATCTGTGCGTCCTCGGTAACTGCCTCGCCGGCATCGTCTAGCAGCGTCGTGATTTTGGAGCGTTGGAGTTTGGCCTTCAAGGCACTGGCCAGGAGCCGGCCGGTGCGGTTGCCCCCCACGTAGTACGTGTGGCGGAGGCGAAGAGCAGCAAATTCTGCTCTGTCGGTATCGAGGCTAGCCAACTGAGCCCGGGCGGCCTTAAGTTGGCGCCAAATTCTCGGGGCTCCGGTGCGGCTGTGAGCTCTCTCCAACTCCGCAACTTTGTCGGAGAGGTCGCTCCTCTTTTCTTTGCGAAGTGCGGCGTCTGCAGCTGATATCGCTATCAGCTCCCCTCTAACGACAGCTTTCAAAGCTCCCCATAAGGACGACATCGACACCTCAGGGGTATCATTGGTGGCCAGGTAGTCCGAGATGCATTTATGAAGTTGGCGGGCGACCGCCGGCTTTTGTAAGAGGGTTTCGTTAAGTCTCCACGACCCCGGAGTGCGTGGCGTGCAGGGTACTTGAAGTGTCAGTTCCATTGCTTGATGGTCGGAGAGGGCAGCCGGGACAATCGCCACTGTGGTGATGTGGGGAATGAGGGTCGATGAGCCCATGAAGTGGTCTATGCGGGCGTAGGTGTGGTGTACGTGTGAGTAGAATGTGTACTGCGTTGCAAGCGGGTGTGCGTGCCTCCAAAGGTCCGAGATGTCCCTACCATGCAGCCAAGTAGTGCCTTTCTGCGAAATCGCCCCTGTGTCCCCGTGACGGTGCCCCGATCTATCCTTGACCGTGTCCATGACGAGGTTAAGGTCCCCCCCTAGGAGCATGTAGGTGTGAGGTGTCTGAAGCGTTTCCGAGATTGCGGAAAGCAAGAAGGGTTCCTGACCGGTATTGGGGGAGTAGATGGAGCCTATTGCGTAGGTGGTGTTGCCAATCTGGAAAGCGTGGGCTAGAAGGCGTCACTTGATTTCCCCTATTTTAGCCCCTACCTTGCCTTTGAAGCGCCGTGATATGAGCAGAGCCACCCCAGCTTTCTTTGATGTGAGAGAGGAGAATAGTTGCTGTGGGAAAGCGCGGGAGCGCAGCCGGTGCCAATCCTTAGCCAAGAGGTGGGTTTCTTGCAGCAGGCAGATGTCGGCTGCCGAGTTCTCTAGGTAGGAGAGGACAGCCCTGCGCTTAATCGGGTTATTGAGTCCCTTGACATTAAGGGACAGGATTTTGAGCGTGTCAGCCATCACCGGGGTACGTAGGGGTGAACGGGCTCAATTCCGCAAAACGCTGCGCAGCAGTGGAGAACGTGGGCAAACCCTGGTGTATGTAAAGATCCCCTGGCGTACTGGTCCCCACCCCCCATGGCGTACTGGTCCCCCCCAACAGCTCCCCCCCCCCGTGGCCACCCTAACCCCAACAGAGTGGACCCCCCCAACTCCCTGCAAGTATCGAACCCCCCATCCCCAACTTCCCCATCCCCTCCAAGAACCTCCCCCCCAACAGAAACCAGTAAAAGTCTCGGGCCTAGTCGTGCAGGGCACAGGTCCGTAGAAAGTCAAAGAAAGGGGTACCGTGGTTGCAGCCCAATCGGCGGCTCCCCGGCCCAGACCCCCGTCAAGCTACATTCAAATGAGAGAACACCCCCAAGCTGGTCAAGATCCATAAGGGCAATATTCTACAGGTCGGGTGCCGTGTTGTCCGCCACTTCCTGTATTGCAGCTTCTCGTTCCTGAGCGGCCGTGATAGGGTCTGGCTTTGGGACGGTTCTCGGCGCTCTCCTTCTGCGGACTGTCTGCCAGCCGTCAGTCGCAGGGCGAGGTGGGTCTCCCTGC
The DNA here is from genome assembly GCF_964261635.1 of Lissotriton helveticus. Lineage (NCBI taxonomy): Eukaryota > Metazoa > Chordata > Amphibia > Caudata > Salamandridae > Lissotriton > Lissotriton helveticus. Next base: position 419,075,994 of record NC_136061.1, on the reverse strand, counting down.
GACCGTGACGGAGAGGCGTCTCTGGAGGTGGGACCGTCCGGTATGTCGATCCCAAGCAGGGAGCAGGCGTCGCGGAGCGATCTAAGCTGGTGAAGGGATCCGTTCCACTTGAAGATCAGACGGAACGGGTGGCCCCAGGAGTAGGGTACCCCGGCCTCCCTAAGGAAGTTCGTCGCAGGTCTGAAGGATTTGCGTTTCAGCAGGGTGATATTAGAGAGATCCTGAAAAAGGGCCACCGGGTCATCGCGAAATTTGATGGGTTGTGCTTTCCTGGCCTCTCTAAGGATGCGTTCCTTCAGGGGGAAGTCCGGTAGGAACGCTAGGATGTCCGGAGGTGGTGCTGGCGCCCTGCGTGCCATGCCCACCCTGTGCGCTCTGTCGATGCGGATTTCGAAGTCGCTCGCCTCCCCCAGAATGTGTCTGAATAGGTCCTGCAGGTAGTTGGCCACACTGTCCTTTTCAGCTTTCAACGGGACCCCCCTGACCCTTATGTTATTCCGCCTGGAGCGGTTCTCCAAGTCCTCAGAGTGCGACTGTAAGTCCACCTGTTGATCCTGAAGTCGTAGGATTTCCTGCTGAAGTCGCTCCACCTCCTCACTGCGGGACCGATCAGCCTCTTCCAGCGAGGCAACACGCTCACCCAGGCCGTCGATGTCGTGACGGAGTTCGCGGTGTTCCCCGGCCATGTCCTGTTTCAGAGTCTGGAAGTCTTCACGCAGTGTGTTGAAGAGGGAGGCCAGGAAGGCTTTTGTTATCGGAGCGGAGTCTTCATCCTGTGGCTGAGGGCTCGCGGGGGGCCTCGGGGACGACTGTGGTTGGGTCTTGTCACCTTTCGACGTCGCTTTATGCATGAGTTCCACCACGTTCCGGGTCCCCTTGCGATTAGAGTGCGCCATTGTGTCCGGTGCAGGGTGCAGGCGAACCGGCAGGCGTCGTCGGACGCCGATGAGTAGTCACCCAACAGAGAGACTAACTGTGATGAGTGGTGAACGAACCAGAGCTGTCCCGTGAAATGGCGAGGAGCGGCGACCCAAGAAGAGGCGTCTTGGGGGTGGCCGGAGGAAGAGTCTCTCGTGTGGCGCCAAAAGGGGTGGCGCTCAGGATGCGATGTGGCCGGTGAGGCGATGGGGGTAGAGGCGACCAGGCCAGCCGGGCTGGGGACCCTGCGCCTCGTTGAGCAAGGGTATGCCTGAGTGAGGAAGAGCAACGCTGGTCTATGAAGAGTGCTGTGGCACCAGGCTGAAGAGCAGCGCCCCAGAAGCAGTCGAAGGCTGCGAAGATGTCCACAGACGGGCTGATCGACCAAGCGGGGGAGCCGGTGGGTAGCAGATAGCAGGCAGTTGGGAGGAGGCCTGGAATGACGGTTCCGGCGAGCGGAGGCTCAGGACAATGTCCAGCAGGGTAGTGACACCGACCCCAGCAGGCGAGGGACACCCAGCAGAGAGTGCAGGGACCCAGGGGAGGGGAAGCAAGCGGTAGTCCAGGACGCAGGGCGCCTCTCACCTTATCCCCCACGTCCTAGGGGTCGTTTCCAATGCGGGGGTGTGTGGTTCCTCACGTCGGTGGCGGACCCCTCCTCCGGGAAGTCAGGGGGACGGGAGGTTCCGGGTCCCCTCCAGTAGCGGGCCGGCGCCGCCAGTGAGATGCCCGCTGTGGGTGGAGTGACGGTTGGAGATCCTTCCGACCCCCGGGCAGGCCCACGCCGGGGTCTAAAGTAGCAGGAGGCGTCCGGCGGGGGTTGCTGTGCCCGGAGGGGCCGTAGAAGCAGGCCTCAGTTCAGGTGACAGTTCTCCGCCGATGATAGGGGAGGCTCCGGCGAGGTGTGGGGGCGAGTGAGCCCGGTGCAGGGCGCCGTCGAGCCAGGCCGCGCCGTCACCCGATAAGCCCACGCGTGGTCCCAGAGTGTCCAGAGGGCCCTCTCCAGGGCGGATAAGGCACCCGCGGAGCAAGGCCACCGATCTCAGCGCGCCCCCCCCAGGGGCCACTGATGAAGTGGGGGATGGCCGGCGAGAGGGCGCAGGGCCGGAGGACGGCGCCTCTCACGGTGCAAGGAACTGTAGGCCCGCCAGGTGAGGGCGCGGGAATGCGCCCAGAGGCCCACGCCGGGACCCGAAGTCAGTGGTAGGCTGCTTATGAGGCTGAGAACACCGGCTCCCAGGTACACCGCCGTGCAGTGGGCCGGGTGTCCGTGCTCGGGCGGCCGACCGCTGGGCCGGCAGGCCCGTCTACGTCGGGATGTAGGCGCTTGGCGGAAGGGCTCTAACCTTCTTCGCCGGCGCACCAGTCATAGCCACAGCAGAGGTCGCGGGTCGTCGGTCTCCGTAGGCGTCCAAAGCTCAGGTCGGCGGTCCCTCGGCGGAGCAGGGTGGATGTGCGCAGGATGTGGGCGCCGCGGGGCCGCCGGAGACGGACCAGTCCGGCTCTCTGGCAGGCCCACGCCGGGGCCTAGATTTGCCAGGGGTCCTCCTGCGTGGCGCACTATGTCCGGGGGGTGCGGGACGCACCGCGTCCTCCGGGGGACCCCCGCAGCCGTTGGGCGCACGTCACTGCTGTCCGGTGTGCCAGTCCACGGCTCTCCGGCGGGATGTATGCTGCCCCCGCAGTGCAGCCGCGCTGCGGAGGGTCTCAGATTCGCGCCGCCATTACGCCGTCCTCCCCGGCGATTGGGAAAGCGGGGCCACCGGCAGTCACACGGCCAGAGGAGTCCGAACGATAGCTCCCCAGGGCAGCAGAGAGGGTCGAGCTTGGATTTGGGCTGAAGCACGGGGGTGATAGCTAGAAATTACGTGGCAATGGGGCTTAGGGCCGGGGAGCCTCTCGAGACACGTCTACTCAGGCCGCCATCTTGGCCACGCCCCCGAGTGGTACAATTTTGGATATTTTACGAATTTTTGGAGCACTTACAATGCTTATTGGATGAGAATTTTTACTTTGTACTGCAGTGGAATTACTTGCTTTTACTACAAGTGATCTCTACCTTCATTTGGGAAAGTGCTTTGTTGAAACAAGATTTTCTCACGTTTTGAGCCTTCAGTTGCATTTATCTGAAGAGATTCTCATCCTGCATCGTTTCAAGCTCTTCTATATCGTTTACATACGCTGGAGAATCGTTGGAGCGAAAACTGAATTATTTACATGCAATTGTCAAGTTATTACGAGTTTTTAGAAGTTTCCAGCATTTTTCAAACCTGTTGATGGCCCGCGCTGAGCTTTCTTTAATCGCGTGAAGTCCGCGGTTGTTGCTGCTTCGTGAACGTTGCTAGGCTACAAGATCTTCCAACGCTACGGAGAAGGTATCCCTTGTGATTGGTTACGAGGGTTTGACGTCACTACGTGAAGACGTGCAACGTCAGTGGCGGCCATTTTATATTGCCATAGCAACGCGGAAAACTTTTACCGATACTACACGACAGAGACAGTGTGACTTCTGGTATTATCGAACAGTGAGAACTGTTTTAACTTTTACAAAACAACGTTCAAATACTACGCGACGAGGACAGTGTGCTGATGTTACTGACATTACCAAACAGTGGGAGCTATTTTAATTATTGCGAAAGTTACTTTGTAGATCTGCTTCTTTTAAAGCATATTAGTATAAGTTGTTGCATTTAGATGAGAATATGATATGTCTTATTTTAGCGATTTGCTCATTTTAAAATGTGTTAACATATTTTCTTTCATTTAGCTAGCGAATGTTATTATCAAAAGCGCTATATTTTAGTGGTGTGGGTGTGTGAACATACTTGTTTATATTATCTTCTAATCATATAAAATACATACGTATTAGTCACCTTACACATTCACGACCATGCAATTTGATCCCCCGTCAAAATTTCTCCCGAGCAAGGGTGATCTTCCTATTCCTTGGAATAGGTGGAAGGAGGAATTTTTAACTTACCTGAAGGCTATTGATGGAGAAAGAATGGGAAATGAGAGGAAAAAAAATATTTTTCTTCATTGTTTAGGGTCAGAAGGGCAAGCTATTTTTAGGACTCTTCCTCCGGTACGTGGTGATTTGGGCAATTTTGATGAGGCCATGTTACGAGTTGAAACAAGATTTAAACCCACTACTAGTATTGCTCTTAACCGTTATAAATTCTACACCAGGGCGCAAAAAGATTCTGAAAGTTTTGATGATTTCTTAACTGCTTTGAGGTCATTAGTTATTTCTTGTAATTTTGGGGAGATCACAGATGAAATGATAAGGGACCAGATTATAGTGAATGTAAAGTGTAAGAAAACGCAAGAGCAGTTATGGATTTTGGGGAATCCTACGTTAAAAGAAAGTATATCTACTGCTAAGGCATTTGAACAATCCAATAAATGGATGAAAACTATTGAAGAGAATGCTAAGGGTGTGAAGAATGACAAAACGGGAGACGATGTTTGTGCTATAAGCAATGTAAAGAACAATTTCCAATCCAATAAGAATGTTGGAAAGAATCAAATTGTATGTTACAGATGTGGTAGTAATAATCATGTCGCATCTTTCAAGTTCTGTCCTGCTATTGGTAAGGAATGTAGCAAGTGTGGGAGAATTGGTCATTTCTCTAAAGCATGTAGGGATTTGAAAAAAGGGAGTAGTGATCGCAATGTCAGTCACTTCAAGAAAAATTAAGTTTCATGTGTAAGGTCTTATCCTTCTGGTGAAATTTCTTGTGTTCAATGCGAACATTCTAAAATTAGTGAAATGATGAGAGAAGGTGGCATGGTTGTTTCATTGATGAATATCGGAGTTGTTGATGGGGAAGTACTTAATTCACCTAAATGTATTGTGAATTTTATGGATGTGAATCTTGAATTGATGGCAGACTCTGGTTCTCCTTGGACCATCATTACAAGAGATTATTTTGCTGAGAAGTATGGTTCAAGATTATCAGAAAAAGAGCTCTCCTCCCCTGATATTAATGCTCTATGCTTCAATGGGTCTAACATTGACTTTATTGGTTATTTACAGTCTACAATTTATTTTAAAGGGAGATCTGCAGTCATTAAATTGTATGTAGCAAAAAAAGGTATTGATGTACTTGGATGGAGGGATCAATGGAAGTTGGGAATTATGTTAAATCCACGGAGTAAAGAACCAGTCACAATATGCAATGATACGTTTCCACAAAAAGGTTCTATTGTCACTATAGAGGGTGACTGCAGTTGGGAAAATTTGGCTAAAGAATTTCCTAATGTTTTTTCAGAAAATTTAGGCAGGTTGAAGGGTTTTACTCATGCCATCAAGCTCAAACAAGGAGCTGTACCCCTAGTACAAAAGCTTAGGAAAGTACCACTTAATGTCAGAGAGGAATTAGGAAATGCTCTTAAGGAAAAGTTGGACAATGGAGTGATAGAGGAGATTGAGTCATCTGAATGGGTTTCTCCAGTTGTTCTTGCTCGTAAGCCTGATAAAAGTTTGAGGCTTTGCATTGATTTGAGAGCTTTGAATGTGAATATTGTTGTTGATTGCCAATCCCTGCCCAACATAAATGAAGTTGTGAGCATGCTTGGGGATGCCACAGTTTTTTCAACTCTCGATCTTAGATCGGCATATCATCAAATCGAGTTGACGGAAGAGTCTAGGCACCTAACGGCTTTTATTACTCCTCAAGGATTGTACCAATTTAAGCGAATGCCGTTTGGGTTAGCCTCTGCGGCATCCGTTTTTCAAAGATCAATGTTTCATCTGTTCAGGGAAATGGGAAGTTACGTTAAGTGTTTCCAAGATGACATTCTCATTTTTTCAAAAAATAATGAAGTCCATTGTGAACACTTAAGAAATGTATGTAAAGTTTTAAGTGATACTGGTTTGACAATCAAGAGTAAAAAGTGCAAATTGTTTCAGAAGACTATAGAATACTTAGGGCACACAATATCAAAAGATGGTGTGTCTCCAAAGAAATCATTAGTTGACGCTATTTTGAAAGCACCTGCACCGGATTGTAAAGATAAATTGCTATCATTTTCAGGTCTTTGTGAGTACTACAGCAAGTTCATCAAAGACTTTGCTACTAAAATGGAGCCTATTAGAGAACTTGCTTGGAAGAATGTGGAATTTGTATTGGGCAGTAGACAGCAAAGTGCCTTTGATTCTATAAAAGCTGACATGGTGGCTGCTCCTACTCTCAGACCTTTCTGTTTAGATAAGTTGTGTTTGTTGACAGTAGATGCTAGTCTTTACGGTTTAGGTTGTGTTTTGTCACAACGTTCAGGAAAGGAGGAGTGGAATGTGGTATTTGCGTCTCGTACACTCACTACGACTGAGAGAGGATATGCTGTTATCGAGAAAGAACTTTTGGGTTGTGTTTGGACCGTGGAACATTTTCGGAATTACATTTGGGGTGCAAGGTTCATTTTAAGAACTGACCATAAACCTTTGGTGAATATTTTGTCGCCTGGTGGAGGGGTTAGAGCTACTGCTCGCATAGCCAGACTTATGTCACGCCTCCAAGAGTATAATTTCGATATTGAGTATGTTCCAGGAAAATTGAATGTAACTGCGGATTGTTTGTCCAGACTGCCATGTGACAGTGTTGATGAGCCCGGTGATGAAGAAGTTGTAGTTAGTATTACCAAGTCTGTTTCTGAAAATTTTAAATTGATATCCGAAGAGATGTGGATGAGAAGTATGAATGAGGACACTTTACTTTGTCAAGTGAGAGATTTTGTCAAGAAGGGTTGGCCTACAAAGGATGAGGTGTCTGGTGATCTCATACCTTTTTTAAATATTAAGGAAGAGTTAGTTACTGAAGGAGATTTGGTTTTTAGATCTGGGAAGTGTATTCCCCCTTTGAGATCCGTGAGTTTATTTTGAAACTTAGTCATGAGTGTCACATGGGCATGTCCTCCATGAAGAGGCTGATTAGATCAAATTTTTGGTGGCCTGGAGTAGATAGGTTTGTTGATAGGTTTGTGAGAGAATGCCCAGATTGTAAAGAAAGTGACAAGACTTGTAAATGTAGTCCAGCTCCTTTGATTCCAGTTAAATGGCCAGAGTATCCGTGGCAAAAGTTGGGTATTGACATTTCTGGTCCTTTCAATTTTTTACCTGCTGAATGCAGGTTTGCAGTTGTAGTGGTTGACTACCATTCCAAATGGCCAGAGGTCAAGCTTATTTCTCATCCTAATTCAGGAAATGTGATTTTGTTTTTAAAAGAACTGCTTGCTCGAGAAGGTTATCCTGAAATGATGATTTCTGATAATGGTGTGCAGTTTAGATCTTCAGAAATTCAAGAATTCTTTAAAGATTGTGGTATCAAACATATCACCACAGCATTGTATGAACCACAAGGGAACGGACAAGTTGAGAGGTACAACAGAGTACTCAAACAAGATATTCTTTGGGCCCGGACTTTTGGTAGCTTTTGGAGAGAAAGGTTAAGGGAGAGACTTTGGTTATATCGGATTACACCTCATACGACTACTGAGATTTCTCCTTTCCGGTTGTTAAGGGGTAGAGATCCCATTTCTAAATTGTGTCCTTGGTGGTTTAAAAAGAGTACTATTCCTCATGATGCAGTGCCTGATATTTCTGATGTAGCTCGTAAAGTTGAAATTAAGCAAGACAAGATCAAATATGATTATGATGTTCGGATGAAGGTAAAGGCACCTGTGTTTAAGTGTGGTGATTGGGTGAGAATTCGCAAACCAGGTTTTGTTTCCAAAGGTGAAATAAAATTTAGTAAACCAATTAAAATAGTAAAAGTAAATCGTAACAGTGTTGTCACGCAGGATGGTAAGGTCTGGAATGTCAGACGTGTTTCTAAATGTATCCCTTTATGCCATTGATTTTCTTAAGAAGGGAAATGTGTTGCATTTTCTATTCATATTCGTATGTGTTATTTCTCTTTTAAGATTATATTAATGTGTTTCCCTTTTAATCTGCTGTTCTTTAGTTCTGTGCACATGCACCTGTCTGAAGATTCTTTTTAGAATTGTTTACCTGTAAATGTGTTTGTACTGGCAGATCTCTGCTGGGACTTGAAGAAGAGAGTACTGTGCTGTTATCATTAAATCAGTACCATCTATACTTGGATTATTTGAATTATTTACTACAATTTACAACAGAATACTTATGCACAGATATTCTGAATAATAACAGTCCAGTGTGCAAACTACACACAGTCTACCATCCACCAGGAGATAAAATTTCTCAGTGAAACAGTAACACAATATTGCCCTATCCTCGTGTCAATACTTATGCACTGATATTCTGGATAACAACAATCCAGTGTGCAAATTACACAAGGTCTACCATCCACCAGGTGATACAATTACATCAATAGAACAAATAATGGAAATCATCTCTACCAACGCAGGACAACACTGCACCCAGATCTTACTCAGAGATTTTAACCTGCACTGGAATGACCCTAATGACCAAGCAGCCAACAGCTTAAAATACTTTCTAGCTGACCTTAATTTGACACAATTCTGTGACAGCCCTACCAATAACTTGGGGGCCACCTTGGACCTTATTATTGCCAAGAGTAACAACATCAACTGGAATCTATCATCCCTTGTGATTGGACAGATCACCACCACATCACTTTCCTCGTCACAGAATCTGTAAAGACAATAAAAAAGCTCAACTAAAGAAACCAAAACACTGGAAAAGGAGCATGCAAAGCACCAATCTGAATAATCTGACATCCCTCAGCAACAACATCTTGCCACCTCCCTTGGACATGGCAGATGTCCATGACCTCACAGCCCACCAGAACTATTCAATGCTGACCATTCTAGAGTCAATAGCACCATTAAAATTAAAAATAATAACCACCAAATAATCCAAACCATTCAATGATAGCCTAAATGTGGATAGGCATAAGCTCAGACTAGTGAAACGATCATGGAGATTCTCACTTTCCCTCAAACATCTTCTACACCTGAAATCACTGAGGAGCACTTACAACAAAATGATCAGAATCTCAATAGTTAATTTCTTTAGTAACCAATTAGATAATGCTAGAAATCATCCCAAAGAAGTGTTTGAACTTATCAAGTTACAATCCGATGGGGAACCCAACCCTGCCACTACATGTAGACAGTTAGGGAGCACCTCTCACACCTCATATGAGCACACCCATGCTTGGGATCCCTGAACCACCATGTCTCTCAGCTCACACCACCAAAAACAATGTCTCATGGAGCACATTCAAAACCTTTGATGAATGCACCATTCTCAAAATACTAATAGCACCAAAACCCTCAAACCACTTCAGCGACCTTCTACCAACAAATCTCTTCATGGATGTGAAAATGTACCTACTCCCTCTCTGGACCAAGAAAGTCAATGCATCACTACTGCAAGGATCGATCCCTGAATGGAGATATAATGTTAAAATCTGTGTATGACCGCTCAGTTATTGTGTGTAAAAATTAAATAAATAACGTTTCTTTAAATAAAAACGATCGATCCCTGACTGTCCTAAAGCTGGGCAGGTAACACCTATTTGGAAAAAACCCACAGCTGATCATGCGGATCCCAGCAATTTCCGGTCAATCTCTAACATGACGACACTGGCGAAGCTCCTTCAAAATTGTGTCCATGTACAACTGTGCAACCACATGATTCAGCCTCCTAGAGCAATTCCAATCTGGCTTCCAACAGGGCCACTGTACTGAATCGGTGCTCAGTCATATAGTTGATGATGCTCTAAAAATGTTTGATCAGAATGAATCCTGCCTTTATATCCTCCTTGACTTCTCATCAGTCTTTGATACGGTCAAAAACGACAGCCTATTCGACCAATTTAAACATATGATGGGGTTATCAGGTTCACTTCTTTTCTCCACAGCAGAACCCAAAGAATAAAAGTCAATATATCCCTATCCAACCCTTCACAGGTCACACTAGGGGTCCCACAACGGTCATCGCTCTCATCCATTCTCTTTAACCTATTTATGGAACCTTTAATTGAACTGCTAAATTCTTCCAATATCCACTATCACATATATGTGGATAACACCTAACTGTACCTAAAAATGTCTTCCCCAAAGGTATTAGGTCTCTTAACACAACCTTAGAAAAAAACCAAAAGTGACTGACCTGTAACAACCTCAAACTAAATGCTATCAAAACAGAATTCCTCCTTATTGCCCCACCCAAACACCCACTGGGCATCACACACTGGATGAAACTGCCTACAGTGTTTAACTGCTTACCACAAATCATAGATTCAGCAAGATTTCTGGGAATAACGCTCAACAAGAATTTGTACATGCAGGAGCCCATCAGCTCTATTACCAAAGGAGCGAACTTTCACATGAACATCATAAGAAAAATGAAACCCTTCCTTCCCCATGATGATTTCAAGTCAGCTGTTCAAGCCCTAGTGATTTCCAGGTTGGACTATGGAAGTATAGCCTGTAGTTTCTCCAGATGTAAGCTTGCACCACTAAGGGCCTCTCTTAACTGTGCCGCTATACTCATTACAGGATACAAAAGAAACAACCACATCACTCCTGATCTGAAATCCTTAAACTGGCTCTCATATGAGGCAAGGATTGTCTCAATAATATGGAACACCCTAGCCCTGAAATCAGACTGAACCCCTCAGCTGCTTCATTCAAAAAAGAGGTTAAAGTAATACTGACAAAAACATTTCTGCCATAGAATCCATGATCTCCACTCTTGAGCACTATGTATCCCCCTGGTCTACTACTTATGTTTCATCCTCACATGTTATGTTCTTATTTTTTTGGGGGGGGGGTTGGGGTTTTGTATGTCTTGAACCCTGTGGTGGCCTCTCTTGAGGCTTCTATCGTAAAATGTTGTGCCCTTGATAATAATATTGTTCTTTAAACCACCTTTCTCATTAAACACTGTAAAGCGCTCTTATACCCGCAAGGGTCATGTTTGTGCTGTGTAAAACTTAAAAAATAAAATGAACAAATAAAAGCACACGAGCCAGGCATAGGTCCAACGACAAAATAAAAGGGCAAGGTTAGAAGCAGGGACAATAGTCACCCACAAGGCAGTAAGACAGTGCTCAACCCTCAGAAGACCCAGCTCATTAATCATGCACATCAAGAGAAAAACCCCAAGAAGACCTCATCTGAATTAAACCCTACACAAAGGCCATGATGTGGCAAGCTACGCAGGAAGGCACACCCAACAGACATGCATTTCATGCACCAAGACCCAGCTACATACACAAGTACAGGCACATCTGATTAAGTGCAGAAAACAAGTACAAAAGAGCAGCGAATTACCTGGGAACGTGAAACAAAAAAACAAATAGCCCAAGCCATTAGCAGATTAAGGCCTTGCAATGAGCCCTATCAGAAGTACCACAAAGTGTGAGACAAAGCCTTATAGCAAATAAGGTAAAGGGAAAGGGAGTCTACTGCCCCAACAAAAAGGCACAGAGTAGTAGCAAAGCATACCCAGGTTAGGCCACGCTTACCATGGAGTACAGGGGGAGTCAAAAACCAGAACCCACTCTAATGTGGAAGGGGTAGAGCCAAAAGGGCCAACAATAAAGGGCACATCAATCAGAAGAAACAGGCCCAGCGCCCTCCATACCCCCAATCTCCAAGGCCAACAGGGAGCCAGGACCAAAGAACTCTAGAGGAGTGACCAGAAGACGCCTCTAGGTAGAACATTTAACAGTGGGCCAGCACTCTGGACATGCAGAGAGAGCCAGCAAAGAACAAACAAACAAGAATCTCAGAGTAAGGAAGGCAGAAGAGTACAGAAGCCACACACCCCACATTTACCCCTCACCCCTGGGCTATGCTTATACATGTAGGAAAAAACACAGTTAATGGACAGAATGTAGAACAATGTCATACATTCACCCCAGTACAAGGATCTGGGCCTAAATCCATCGTTTTTTTGCACTCCACACCACCCTGGGTTAGACACTGGCTATATGCAAATCAGCTCTGACCCTGTGCCTCATGGGAACAGTCCAGTCCGAACTACCAAACCATGTATTTCCCAGAACGGAATCAAGCATCCAAGGACCGGTTTCTGGCTATCAGCCTTCATTCAGCCTGGATAGCTTGACTCCAGTGGTGTGGAGAGCCTGGGACTCACGTCTGAGCATACCCAGCCCACTCGGGGTGAACATTTCAAAAAACACAGTTGATGGACAGAATGTAGAACAATGTCATACATTCACCCCAGTACAAGGATCAGGTCCTAAATCCATCGTTTTTTTGCACTCCACACCACCCTGGGTTAGACACTGGCTATATGCAAATCAGCTCTGACCCTGTGCCTCATGGGAACAGTCCAATCCGAACTACCAAACCATTTATTTCCCAGACCGGAATCAAGCATCCAAGGACCGGTTTCTGGCTATCAGCCTTCATTCAGCCTGGATAGCTTGACTCCAGTGGTGTGGAGAGCCTGGGACTCACGTCTGAGCATACCCAGCCCACTCGGGGTGAAAATTGCAAAAAACACAGTTGATGGACAGAATGTAGAACAATGTCATACATTCACCCCAGTACAAGGATCTGGGCCTAAATCCATCGTTTTTTTGCACTCCACACCACCCTGGGTTAGACACTGGCTATATGCAAATCAGCTCTGACCCTGTGCCTCATGGGAACAGTCCAATCCGAACTACCAAACCATTTATTTCCCAGACCGGAATCAAGCATCCAAGGACCGGTTTCTGGCTATCAGCCTTCATTCAGCCTGGATAGCTTGACTCCAGTGGTGTGGAGAGCCTGGGACTCACGTCTGAGCATACCCAGCCCACTCGGGGTGAAAATTGCAAAAAACACAGTTGATGGACAGAATGTAGAACAATGTCATACATTCACCCCAGTACAAGGATCTGGGCCTAAATCCATCGTTTTTTGCACTCCAACCCACCCTGGGTTAGACACTAGCTATATGCAAATCAGCTCTGACCCTGTGCCTCATGGGAACAGTCCAGTCCGAACTACCAAACCATGCATTTCCCAGACCGGAATCAAGCATCCAAGGACCGGTTTCTGGCTATCAGCCTTCATTCAGCCTGGATAGCTTGACTCCAGTGGTGTGGAGAGCCTGTGACTCACGTCTGAGCATACCCAGCCCACTCGGGGTGAAAATTTCAAAAAACACAGTTGATGGACAGAATGTAGAACAATGTCATACATTCACCCCAGTACAAGGATCTGGTCCTAAATCCATCGTTTGTTTGCACTCCACACCACCCTGGGTTAGACACTGGCTATATGCAAATCAGCTCTGACCCTGTGCCTCATGGGAACAGTCCAGTCCGAACTACCAAACCATGTATTTCCCAGACCGGAATCAAGCATCCAAGGACCGGTTTCTGGCTATCAGCCTTCATTCAGCCTGGATAGCTTGACTCCAGTGGTGTGGAGAGCCTGGGACTCACGTCTGAGCATACCCAGCCCACTCGGGGTGAAAATTGCAAAAAATACAGTTGATGGACAGAATGTAGAACAATGTCATACATTCACCCCAGTACAAGGATCTGGGCCTAAATCCATCGTTTTTTTGCACTCCACACCACCCTGGGTTAGACACTGGCTATATGTAAATCAGCTCAGGGTCAGAGCTGATTTGCATATAGCCAGTGTCTAACCCAGGGTGGTGTGGAGTGCAAAAAAACAATGGATTTAGGCCCAGATCCTTGTACTGGGGTGAATGTATGACATTGTTCTACATTCTGTCCATCAACTGTGTTTTTTGCAATTTTCACCCCGAGTGGACTGGGTATGCTCAGACGTGAGTCCCAGGCTCTCCAAAGCACTGGAGTCAAGCTATCCAGGCTGAATGAAGGCTGATAGCCAGAAACCGGTCCTTGGATGCTTGATTCGGTCTGGGAAAGACATGGCTTGGTAGTTTGGACTGGACTGTTCCCATGAGGCACAGGGTCAGAGCTGATTTGCATATAGCCAGTGTCTAACCCAGGGTGGTGTGGAGTGCAAAAAAACGATGGATTTAGGCCCAGATCCTTGTACGGGGTGAATGTATGACATTGTTCTACATTCTGTCCATCAACTGTGTTTTTTGCAATTTTCACCCCTAATAGACTGGGTATGCTCAGACGTGAGTCCCAGGCTCTCCACACCACTGGAGTCAAGCTATCCAGGCTGAATGAAGGCTGATAGCCAGAAACCGGTCCTTGGATGCTTGATTCCGGTCTGGGAAAGACATGGCTTGGTAGTTCGGACTGGACTGTTCCCATGAGGCACGGGGTCAGAGCTGATTTGCATATAGCCAGTGTCTAACCTAGGGTGGTGTGGAGTGCAAAAAAACGATGGATTTAGGCCCAGATCCTTGTACTGGGGTGAATGTATGACATTGTTCTACATTCTGTCCATCAACTGTGTTTTTTGCAATTTTCACCCCGAGTGGACTGGGTATGCTCAGACGTGAGTCCCAGGCTCTCCACACCACTGGATTCAAGCTATCCAGGCTGAATGAAGGCTGATAGCCAGAAACCGGTCCTTGGATGCTTGATTCCGGTCTGGGAAAGACATGGCTTGGTAGTTCTGACTGGACTGTTCCCATGAGGCACAGGGTCAGAGCTGATTTGCATATAGCCAGTGTCTAACCCAGGGTGGTGTGGAGTGCAAAAAAACGATGGATTTAGGCCCAGATCCTTGTACTGGGGTGAATGTATGACATTGTTCTACATTCTGTCCATCAACTGTGTTTTTTGCAATTTTCACCTCGAGTGGACTGGGTATGCTCAGACGTGAGTCCCAGGCTCTCCACACCACTGGAGTCAAGCTATCCAGGCTGAATGAAGGCTGATAGCCAGAAACTGGTCCTTGGATGCTTGATTCCGGTCTGGGAAAGACATGGCTTGGTAGTTCGGACTGGACTGTTTCCATGAGGCACAGGGTCAGAGCTGATTTGCATATAGCCAGTGTCTAACACAGGGTGGTGTGGAGTGCAAAAAAACGATGGATTTAGGCCCAGATCCTTGTACTGGGGTGAATGTATGACATTGTTCTACATTCTGTCCATCAACTGTTTTTTTTGCAATTTTCACCCCGAGTGGACTGGGTATGCTCAGACGTGAGTCCCAGGCTCTCCACACCACTGGAGTCAAGCTATCCAGGCTGAATGAAGGCTGATAGCCAGAAACCGGTCCTTGGATGCTTGATTCCGGTCTGGGAAAGACATGGCTTGGTAGTTCGGACTGGACTGTTCCCATGAGGCACAGGGTCAGAGCTGATTTGCATATAGCGTCTAACCCAGGGTGGTGTGGAATGCAAAAAAGCGATGGATTTAGGCCCAGATCCTTGTACTGGGGTGAATGTATGACATTGTTCTACATTCTGTCCAACGACTGTGTTTTTTGCAATTTTCACCCCAAGTGGACTGGGTATACTCAGACGTGAGTCCCAGGCTCTCCACACCACTGGAGTCAAGCTATCCAGGCTGAATGAAGGCTGATAGCCAGAAACCGGTCCTTGGATGCTTGAGTCCGGTCTGGAAAAGACATGGCTTGGTAGTTTGGACTGGACTGTTCCCATGAGGCACAGGGTCAGAGCTGATTTGCATATAGCCAGTGTCTAACCCAGGGTGGTGTGGAGTGCAAAAAAACGATGGATTTAGGCCCAGATCCTTGTACTGGGGTGAATGTATGACATTGTTCTACATTCTGTTCATCAACTGTGTTTTTTGCAATTTTCACCCCTAGTAGACTGGGTATGCTCAGACGTGAGTCCCAGGCTCTCCACACCACTGGAGTCAAGCTATCCAGGCTGAATGAAGGCTGATAGCCAGAAACCGGTCCTTGGATGCTTGAGTCCGGTCTGGAAAAGACATGGCTTGGTAGTTTGGACTGGACTGTTCCCATGAGGCACAGGGTCAGAGCTGATTTGCATATAGCCAGTGTCTAACCCAGGGTGGTGTGGAGTGCAAAAAAACGATGGACTTAGGCCCAGATCCTTGTACTGGGCTGAATGTATGACATTGTTCTACATTCTGTCCATCAACTGTGTTTTTTGCAATTTTCACCCCGAGTGGACTGGGTATGCTCAGACGTGAGTCCCAGGCTCTCCACACCACTGGAGTCAAGCTATCCAGGCTGAATGAAGGCTGATAGCCAGAAACCGGTCCTTGGATGCTTGATTCCGGTCTGGGAAAGACATGGCTTGGCAGTTCGGACTGGACTGTTCCCATGAGGCACAGGGTCAGAGCTGATTTGCATATAGCCAGTGTCTAACCCAGGGTGGTGTGGAGTGCAAAAAAACGATGGATTTAGGCCCAGATCCTTGTACTGGGGTGAATGTATGACATTGTTCTACATTCTGTGCATCAACTGTGTTTTTTGCAATTTTCACAACCGAGTGGACTGGGTATGCTCAGACGTGAGTCCCAGGCTCTCCACACCACTGGAGTCAAGCTATCCAGGCTGAATGAAGGCTGATAGCCAGAAACCGGTCCTTGGATGCTTGATTCCGGTCTGGGAAAGACATGGCTTGGTAGTTCGGACTGGACTGTTCCCATGAGGAACAGGGTCAGAGCTGATTTGCATATAGCCAGTGTCTAACCCAGGGTGGTGTGGAGTGCAAAAAAACGATGGATTTAGGCCCAGATCCTTGTACTGGGGTGAATGTATGACATTGTTCTACATTCTGTCCATCAACTGTGTTTTTTGCAATTTTCCCCCCGAGTGGACTGGGTATGCTCAGACGTGAGTCCCAGGCTCTCCACACCACTGGAGTCAA
Source organism: Lissotriton helveticus (assembly GCF_964261635.1). Lineage (NCBI taxonomy): Eukaryota > Metazoa > Chordata > Amphibia > Caudata > Salamandridae > Lissotriton > Lissotriton helveticus. The sequence continues at coordinate 419,059,341 of NC_136061.1, read as the reverse complement.
GCTATCCAGGCTGAATGAAGGCTGATAGCCAGAAACCGGTCCTTGGATGCTTGATTCCGGTCTGGATAAGACATGGCTTGGTAGTTCGGACTGGACTGTTCCCATGAGGCACAGGGTCAGAGCTGATTTGCATATAGCCAGTGTCTAACCCAGGGTGGTGTGGAGTGCAAAAAAAACGATGGATTTAGGCCCAGATCCTTGTACTGGGGTTAATGTATGACATTGTTCTACATTCTGTCCATCAACTGTGTTTTTTGCAATTTTCACCCCTAGTGGACTGGGTATGCTCAGACGTGAGTCCCAGGCTCTCCACACCACTGGAGTCAAGCTATCCAGGCTGAATGAAGGTTGATAGCCAGAAACCGGTCCTTGGATGCTTGATTCCGGTCTGGGAAAGACATGGCTTGGTAGTTCGGACTGGACTGTTCCCATGAGGCACAGGGTCAGAGCTGATTTGCAAATAGCCATTGTCTAACCCAGGGTGGTGTGGAGTGCAAAAAAACGATGGATTTAGGCCCAGATCCTTGTACTGGGGTGAATGTATGACATTGTTCTACATTCTGTCCATCAACTGTGTTTTTTGCAATATACATGTAGGAAAGCACAGGGAATTGCTCAACATCAAACATCATCCATTGAAAAAAAAAACAGAAATGGCAGAAAGTCTGAGCAGGAAGGAAGTAGACACCCCTAGTAATATCAGCCTTGGGCCAGAGGAGGTAAAATGTCAGGTGCTTAGCACAGAAAGAGGATGCCCTACCTATTCAGCTACAGGACGGCCAATTGAGGCAAAGCCTCTGTCCCATAAATCCTAGATGCTCCACAGTTGGAACACCATATTCAAAATAGGGCAGAACAAGCCAGAAACACCAACATGCAGCAAGTCAAAGTCTCGGAGGCCAGGGAAGGGAGTCAAAAAACCATCTCACGAGCCAGCAATACACATAGAGTATGTAAGGCCAATTCCAGCAGGGCACAAGAAATCTAGACACCCAAGAACAAACTTGGAGGAGGCTCGCTGTTGTTCATTAGAGCAGAGGTCCACAGCGTTGTCAAGCAGAGTTAACCCAACACCAGGCTCAGGTCCAAGAGAGATCCAGTGAAGGGCAAGCAAAACTTCACAACGGCACTACACAGCTTAAACAATCTCCTCAAACGGCCTGAGCACACAATAGGTAAACAAGAAACAAAGAGACAGGTACAACCAAACATCCGAAAACATCTACAGAGAGCATAGTGCAAAGCACAGCCTGCACCAGAGGAACAGAAAATGAAGACAGGCAGTCACCAGTCCTCCAGCTAAAGAGTGTCCAGTTCACACATTGAGCAGATATGCCCCGCCCTAAGTCCAACAGGGAGCAAACAAGGGCAACGGATCCACATCCAGTGACCACGGTCAACAACAACATCAAGTCAAGTGTCTAAAACCTCAACCCAATGACAGCAGGGCGCCAGAGAAGAGCAGGTAAAGCTCCAAACCCAGCATGAGAGAGCTCAAACAAGCTCAGCAGGAAGGTGTGGGGGCACACTTTGTGAACAGAACTCAGGTAAATAGCCCAGCGGGCACCTAGGAAGCCAGTAAAAAAATGAACACAGTACACAGCAGAAGGAAACTGCTAGCAACACAAAGAAAAGGCTCACGTTGGGCTTAAAAGCACAATTCCTCGTTCAGTGGCAGGCAGCATGAGGCAAATCTCTCCCAGACAAGGGAAAAAATTAATTTCTGTGAAGAGGTGGTCCTTTACCCTTTATATTCACACCTGGCAGGGGGCATTTTTTGTTTGTTTTGTGAAAGTTACAGGATACCTTTCTCCAGGGTGTGAACACACCTCACGGAGTAAGGACTGGGATGAAGAAATGATCATATGGTAATGAAGGGAACAATCCTCTCCCAATTCTACTACATTTAATTAAAAGGTGGGCACTGAGATTCTCTGTGGAGTTTTACAAGCCTATGTTTTCAAGTACATTTGACTACAGTTACCACAACATGTTTCTCAATACATGAAAAAGAACACAAATTCACCCCAATAACCCAGTTTGCTCTACCTCTAAGAAAAAGGCTGGAGAGAAGCAGATTATGCCATAAAACAGAAAGAGAGCAGATGTGCCCTGTGGGTGTGCATCATAGTTCATTTAAGGCCCCTTTTCTGAGTTACATTATGATACAGTGTTATACCTAGGGAAATAGTCAGGTGTTGCTTTTTAGGGCTCGGGCCTACGTCACACTGCGTAGCAGTGTGGGCGGAGCCCAAGAGTCCTGTAGTTAGCATCTCCGAAAAGCTACCTAAAAGATTCCTGGCTGTTCGTGATTTTTTGTCCTTCTTTTTGCCAGCTGCATGGCAATTGGGCCTCGCATGCGTGTTTTTTTAGAAGAGAGCACGCAATAGGCCATAGGCGGTAGAGTAGCTCCGCCTATTGCATATTGTGTGCGGTTACGCACACAAGAAGGCCATATTTCTTCAATTACCAGCTGTCAGGGGCCGCGGGAATTGAAGACAGATGCTGGGCGCACGTTTTTTTTAATTGTAATCCATTTCACGGAGCTCTCCCTGTCAGCGCCTCTTTAAATATACATCCTTAATCCTGATATGTGTACAAAATACTTTCTGCGAGTAACTTATTTCTCTTCTTTTGGAAACCATTCAAGCATTTTCCGGAACATTGGCACATGTTTCACGTTTTGCCTGTGTTCCCGCTCTGTGTCAAATAAAAATGTGATACCAGATCTTACGTAATCTTGCAAAGAAGCAGATAACATGTACAAGAGTCCTCTAATACTTCCCAAAGTTCTATCCTCATGTCTTAGTGGCAGTTACTGTTTGAAGATGCCCTCCAGGTAGTAGACGGTAGAAACAATTTCTATGCAAGAACTGGGTAAAAAAGGCATCACGCACTGTTGTGGAGGAAACGGCCAATATAAAATCCTGTGTGATTTAAGCCCTGTTAAATCATATTGCAGACCAGCAGTACCAGGCTGGTCACAGAGATAAGTTTTGAAGTTGGCATCAAAACATTCCCACTGCCAGTTTTCAAAATAAACCACAGTACCTCGTCTTTAGAGGGTGCATTCCATGCAAAGTAGAACACGCCTCTCCTGCCAATGAAAGCTGAAATGGGTAGAAAAGATATTTAACGTTTTTAAATGTTATTTTATATTGAGTAAGCTTATTTTTAAAGCTTGAAGGTTATACTTAACTGAAGGCAAGAGCGCTTTCCTCGCAGCCGGCCCCGCCCACCTCCGTGGGACTAACTTTATCAGCGGAGGGAGGTGCGGCGGATTGGCACTGCAGACAGGTGCCACGTCCTGGCACCAGAGGAGCCAGGCGGACGCAGACCCAGGCAGACAGAGACCCAGTGACCTCAAGGGGGAGCCAGGAGCCAGAGTGCAGGGCTAAGGTCAGTTCCCCTTGTCACAGTATGTGTGATCTTGAGCGTAGAGAGCAGGGATCTGGTCCACGAAGTTCATGACCATTGGAAAGAGAGCGCGGCCAGTGTCACTTGAAGCCTGAGGAGGCCAGCGCCTCTTACTCGCGGAGGTATTTTTCTGGGTTGATGGTACTAATAGTTATCGCTTGGCTGTGACTGCTGCCTACAAATCACCCTGGCGCCGTTCGCTGTAAATCCGTGAATCTCTACAGCGCATGCATAAACAGACTGAGCTATCTATATACCTATTGAATCAAACCAGGCAGCAGCCTGGAAACACCTGGTCTTTGCAGCATACTTTCTCTTCCAGGGGAACCTTATCTAATATCATACGCGCTGAATAGTCCCGAACCAGGATTACAGTAAACAATGCATCCTTCTTTTACAAACTCACAGTCCTTCTTTGCACTTTTGGAGTGTATCCCAGGCATTTACTCGGGCACTTTGGCCTTTGCGAATTTACAAGACTTCTGGAATGCATGGACGCAGGGCACTTCTTTGCGAATTCACCCCCGTTCTGGGCTCCATAGACGCAAAGCACTCACTTTGCGAAATTACGCTAGTTTTGTCCTGGGATTATAGACGCAAAACACTTATTTGCACTTTGAGAATTTACTCCAGTTCCAGGCTCGGTATTTGCACTGCTCTATTTTGCACATTTGCCCCAGTTCTTTACTCGGTGACCTCACAGCGCTTCTCTGAACTTCTTGAATTCGCCCGAGTTCTGCACAGCCGGCGTCAGACGCTTGCTTGCACTTCATGGATTTACCTCTGTCCTGCCCTCCATTAATTCATAGCAGTTGTACCCCCACCTGTGTAGTCATCAGCGTGTTTACCAGTCAGGAGGTCAGTGAGTGACGAACGCTGTGTTGTAAAGCGCTCTGACACCTTCGGGTAATGTTCGCGCTATATAAAATCACATTAAATAAAAAAATACACAAACATGCAACATAAGACAGAACGCTTAGAAACGCTGGAGTGATGCATGCTGGAACTGTGACAGAGAGAAGGGAGACTTAGAACACCTTCTTCTCAGCTGCCCTAAGATCAGAGGATTCTGGGACAGAATTGGGACACTTATCAATGAGATCACAGGAGTAGCCATACACATAGATTTCCCAAGTCTAGTCCTAGATTTTGCATCCCCGGCCATCACAACGAAAGAGGATCGTGACCTCGTTGACCTACTGCTGACGACTGCAGTCAAAATAGTCCTAAGTAACTGGAAGGACACCTCAAAGGCTGCGCCCCAGGCATGGCTAAACTGGGTCACGTTCCTAAGGGGGGCAGATAACATCACAGCGAAACACTCGCCGAAAACTCATAGGCAGGCGAACATGTGGGAACCCCTAGACCTCTACCTATCATCGCACAAACCCCCATAGACGCAAACTCTAGACTACCGCTGAGGGGCGCACCCTGCGGATCCACGCGCCAACAAAAGGAAACTAATACGCAAGGCTCCTCCACTCTTTCATTCTCGACTTCTATCCTCCGCTATCCTCTCTTTCGTCCGGGGCGTGGGTCAAGGACACCAACCGAGCTTCGCGGAGGGGGCGGCAGAAGATGATGACAAGCTGGACTTGGAAAACTGACATTTGAACAAAGCCACGGAATGACGGGGCCAACACCCCCCGCCCCCCCTTCCTACCTCCCCCCCCCGGCGCCTTTCCCTTTCTCTTTCTTTTGCCTTTTTCTCCCCCCTTTTTTCCTCCACTCATGTATATTCCGTGCTCCATGTAAATATATATTTTTTACACAATAAAAAATTACAGAAATCAAAAAAAAAAAAAGAATCGCTGTAGTCGGAGCACTTTAAGAGTGCCAGTACGGCGGCGTGCCCATGCAACGCAGAGTGTGTATCCGGCGTTAGAATGTACACAAAGGAGCGGTGCGCGTGCCCGCCTGGTAATCCGCTCTGGTATTTTACAAAGGGTGACTCGTGTGATCTGATGAACAGCTGTTGAACTTGTGAGGCCCCGGAAATATAATGTTTGTTTTGAGCGAACAAGAAATGTGCACTTAAACGTTTCCAGTCTCTGCGGAGAGTGTTAACAGCAGTTAGACCCTCTAAATAAGCACTACCTTCAGCGAGCAGGAAAGGGCAATTAACAACCGTTAATGCCCAGCAGCATCTGGGCACTTAGGCCTCTCCGGTCTCCTGCAGGTAGGCAGACAGAGTGGCTGTCTCCATCAGCGCCCTGTCTGGCTTCAGACTCGCAGTGCACGCACCCTGCTGCTGAGGGCTGTGTGCAGTGTGAATAGCAGCAGGGCCGGTCCTTCATTCTTATGAGGTCGATGAAGGGAGTACTGCTGGGTGGGTCACAGTTACGTCTATTAGCAGTGCCTCAGAGAGTTTTCGAGACAGAATGTAAAATCGGGGGAATATTGGGAGGGGAGATAGTAGGTTTCATTATTGTACAACACAGAGCCGGGCAAAATGTGGGGTGTGGGGGGAGGTATTTCTTTTTGAGGGGTCACCTCAACGTGATGAAGGTGGGAGGGACCAGACCTGATTTCTGATTCTGACTTAACACGTGACCGCTTCAAGCCAGTGTACTGGGCCACTTGCCTGCACCCGGAAGCACTTGAGAGGGAAAGGGTTAATGAAAGGAAATTGACATAGAAAAGGACACTATCAACAACCCTTTAATCACAAATCCAGTGTGGGCACCCAGGGCGGGTGGTCAATGTAGCCCTGCATCCTGGGCACTCTGGCTGGCACTGGGGCGGTCAGTGGTTACTGGGCAGTACCCGTGGTAGGCGTGCCTGTAGTCAGAGTGAGTGCAGAGTGACTGTGAGTGCAGAGTGAGTGCCAGAGTGACTGTGAGTGCAGAGTGGCTGTGAGTGCAGAGTGAGTGCAGAGTGAGTGCAAAAGTGAGTGCGAGAGTGAGTGCGAGAGTGAGTGCGAGAGTGAGTGCGAGAGTGACTGTGAGTGCAGAGTGGCTGTGAGTGCAGAGTGAGTGCGAGAGTGACTGTGAGTGCAGAGTGAGTGCAAGAGTGACTGTGAGTGCAGAGTGAGTGCGAGAGTGACTGTGAGTGCAGAGGGAGTGCAGAGTGAGTGTGAGAGTGACGGTGAGTGCAGAGTGAGTGTGAGAGTGACAGTGAGTGTGAGAGTGACAGTGAGTGCAGAGTGAGTGCAGAGTAAGTGCAGAGAGAGCAGGGTATGCTTGTGCGCTTACACTGTGCACTGACACACAGGAACTAAAACAAAGAACAGCTGAACACGTGTCTTGGGAGCTTCATGGAGGCAGTTGGCCCTCAGTGAGGGGAGCAGCAAGGAGGGGACGCCACAACCAATCAAGCACAACTACTCACAACCTACTGCACGATTACAACACAGGCCAAAGGGCAGAGCTAGGTCTTTTCGCATTACGTAGGGTGAGCAGTGTGTGAGCGTGCAGGGTTAACAGTGTGTGAGCGTGCAGGGTGAGCAGTGTGTGAGCATGCAGGGTGAGCAGTGTGTGAGGATGCAGGGTGAGCTGTGTGTGTGTGTAGGGTGAGCAGTGTGTGTGTGTAGGGTGAACAGTGTGTGAGTGTGTAGGGTGAACAGTGTGTGAGCGTGTAGGGTGAGCAGTGTGTGAGTGTGTAGGGTGAGCAGTGTGTGAGTGTGCAGGGTGAACATTGTGTGAGTGTGTACGGTGAGCAGTGTGTGAGTGTGCAGGGTACGAAAACCAGGGAAAGTCCACCACACACACACACAAGACCACACACATAAGACCCCACACATAAGACCCCACACACAAGACCCCACACACAAGACCCCACACACAAGACCCCACACACAAGACCCCACACACTCACCACCACACACTCACCGCCACACACTCACCACCACACACTCACCACCACACTCGCAACCACACACGCAACCACACACACACAGAACTACACCGTCAGTGCAAACTTTCACCAGACACAGACACCATAAGACGTCAGTGCACGATTTCACCGGGCACAAACACCACCAGCCGTCAGTGCAGGCTTCCACCAGGCACACACACCACCAGCCGTCTGTGCACGCTTTTACCAGGCACACACACCTTCAGCCATCAGTGCACGCTTCCACCAGACACACACACCTCCAGCCAGCAGTGCACGCTTCCACCAGGCACACACATCACCAGCCATCAGTGCACAATTTCTACAGGCACACACACCACCAGCCATCAGTGCACACATCAATTGTTAACGCATCCACAATTAACTATTGTATCAATCGCAGTATGGTGCCCTTTACTTTTAAACATATTCATCTAAAGCGCAGCATGCCACTACTGCTACAATTCCAAAACAACCCACATAATTCCACTACACACCACATGCATACACTCCATAACACATGGCTAAAAGACATTGCCATTTACAATGCCATTAGCTCTAACTCAAATAAATCCGAGACCTATTGCATTTCCAATGCTTGTTGAGGTTTGTCAGTCTCTTGTCGAGTGGTTACTGATGCTGTGTTGAATGTGGGTGCATGTGTATATACATAAGGTCTGGCAGCGAGAGGTCCTACTTGTGATCAAGCCGGAGGATTAATGCTCTCTGCTGCTCCCATCTTGTACCACCAATGTGCCTGTGTGAGGTACAATTATTTTTGCATTCCACATGTTAGACAGCACAGACCAAGCAACTAGTTACTGTAAAGCCTTCTACACCCATTGTTCTGGGTAACAAGATAGATCCTGATCTATCACTGAAAGCATAAGCCTGTTAAAGGGAAGATTACAGGTGTTTTGACTTTTAAAGTGCTACCTTTCTTCCAGGAGGTTGAAAATATAGCTAGAAAAATTAAAGATAAGGTAAAACTGACATCAAAATTCCGCAGGCATCTTTACCACAATGGGGATACAAATATTAAATAAGGTAGAAGATGATCTTTAAAATAGTGATCTGTTGCATATGTACAATTTAGGGCCTATATACGATGAGAGTTTGGAAGCCTCTGACCACTGGTCGGAAGCTTTCGGAGTCTTATCGCGGTTTCAGTTCCGACCACTGCATTACGATGTCATTCCGGTTGGATTCATATGGGGTCAAGGAGCGTGTCGGCCAGTTAAAGGTCTGCCCATAATCCCTATGGATGGCGGTTCTGCCGTAGGGATTATGATGTTGGTTTCCAACAGGTTTTTAATGTTGGGCTTTCTGACATTGAGCGACATTAGGAACACCTAGCAGGGACCCCTTCACCCTGCGGCCTCCGGTTAGGGGCCGATGGGGCACCTGTGCAGGGTTGAACAGATTCGCCCATTTGTCAATGGGAGCTTGTTGTACGGCTGGTTTATGGCTGCAGCACAAGCTCCCATAGACAAATTGGAGTATGCAACCACACCATGTGTAATCGACGTGTCGGGACCGCCGACTGGAGACCGCCACATCGTAATTAGGCCCTAAGTGTTTCCACCTGTCAGGGTTTGACCAGACCAGTTTGTGTTTTTCCAGTCTGGATTAATTGCTGTTTTCACCAAACATTATACCAACTCGACTGGGATGTGAAGTTTATCCAGTACTGGAGAAAGCTTAAAAGACCATTGACCTGGTATGAATTGAGCAAATAGTGCAGCCTTAAAGCTTTCCAAATGACAAGTCCTCATATTGTCTACCACATCAAATACTGGAGAACAAGTGCCTTATTAAGTGATATATTTTTTTAAGTGAGGCATACAGCAGCAATTTTTGTTGCATGATAACTTTGGGCCATAGGGTATGCACCACATGTGTTTTAATTTTATATCATGTATTTCGTGTATATCAACTTCAACTTTCAAATCTTCTTCAAAGACTCAACAAAAAATAGAAGGTATCCCAACTGACATAAAGTAGGGAGGATTAAACCTTGTGGTCAGTGCTCATCCTCCACCATGAGCATCAGCCACCTTAGAGTGCCACCGGAAGAGCTACTTATCTTCCTTTAGAAGGTTGACATGCTCAAGTTGAACAGTACATACTAGGGTCTGACTTGGCAGGTGTCGGCTGATATTGATCCATATGCTGATTGATCCACTTGTGGTAAGATGGACAATTGATGAGTTTCACAAGCCGAAACATTTCACAACTTCCCTAAAAGAAAACATTATAAAAATGTAAATGTATAAAACGTTTGAAAGCTTTATTCCACTACAGACTTTTATTATATTTTAACTGCTATATTATACTGTGTTATGCTCCACTGTAGGCGAAAACACTATCTGTTAATTATGGTACATGAAAATAAATTAATTAAACACTGAATAACACGGAATAACTGTTCTGCTTTTGGCCATGACTTCAAACCAGTTCAAGACAACTTAATTACACAGGTGCATGACTCTTTCCACAAATCTCTTTTAATGGTTTGCTTTTTTTAAATAATAGTGGATCTCTTTTTGGACATTTATTAAATGTTTTGTTTAGGGTTATGTGTGCTCATTCCAATAGACTTTGAAAGACAATACGCTTCTGAGAACTATAATACAGGAGGTCAACCCCTGTATTAATTCCATCATTAATGCGTCCCTGCAATCAGGGGATATTCCTCCGCAATGGAAACTGGCCGCTGTCAGGCCACTACAGAAGAAATCAATATCTGATCCCTCCACATTATCCAACTTGCGCCCCATCTCCCTCCTCCCTGTAGTATGTAAAATCACCGAATCCCTTGTCAATAGACAACTGATGGCTCACATAGAAAGCAATAATATATTACACCCGTGCCAAGCGGGCTTCAGGGCTCGCCACTCCACCGAGTCAGCTCTACTATCTTCAGCTGAAACCATTCGTGCGGCCTTAGATCAGGGCAAAATGGCTGTCCTGATCCTATTAGACCTATCTGCAGCCTTCGACACGGTATCCCATGCTATCCTTTTACATCGCCTGATTAAAGCTGGCATAGCAGGAACCGTGTTCGAATGGCTTAAGAATTATTTGGAGCAGAGGCGGAAGGTTGTCATGCTAGGCAATTTCCTTTCTGAGGAGAAGTTCCTGACATCTGGGGTACCGCAGGGCTCAAGTTTGAGCCCAACCCTTTTCAACCTTTATATGGTACCCCTGTTGGAACTTATTTCCACCTATAACATCAGTACAATTGCCTATGCCGATGACACCCAACTTGTGCTGACCCTTGACAAGAACCAAACTATTGCCGAACAAACTCTGAAAGAGTGTTTATCAGCAACATTTGAGTGGATGACCCAAAATCATCTACATTGTAATACAGCAAAAACGGAGATCGTCCCTTTTGGTCTTAATAACTGCTTCTCACCACAGCACTGGTGGCCGGAAATGGTAGAAGCTCCTCCTGAGACAATTAATGCTGTTCGTAACTTGGGTATCAAGTTTGACAACACCCTATCTTTCAATTTGCAAGCCAAAGAAGTAGCAGGGTCCTGTTTTAGAACCATTAAAAGCCTCAGGAAATTTTTTGACTTTCTCCATTTGAGTGCCAGGCGGACAGTGGCTGTAGCGCTCATAATCTCCAGACTGGATTATTGTAACAGTCTGTATGCAGGGCTGAATAAATCGGCCCTGCATAGACTGCAAATGGTCCAGCATGCAGCAGCCAGGCTTGTCCTGAAACTGCCCAGAAAGTCCTCAGCATCGGCAGCACTGGATGCACTGCATTGGCTTCCGGTGCATAAGCGCATCCTTTTTAAGGTACTTATCATCACCTACAGAGCCTACCAACAACAAGGCCCGCTGTACTTGAGGAGGTACTTTAAATCCTACCAGCCGAAACGAACCCTTAGGTCATCCACCACTAATCTACTTCACGTCCCTAGATTTAGGCTAACGACCAAGGGAGGGAAATCCCTTGCAGTCATCGGGGCGAAGGCTTGGAACAACCTTCCTTTGTCTCTGCGTCAAAGTACAACTGAACTCAGTTTTAGGAAAGCCCTAAAAACCTGGATCTACCCTCTGTCGGAATCAGGTTACAAAGCACTGCTATGACCCTCTCTATGTCTGATGACTCACCATCATTATCTCTCAGCACACATCTGACAACTAGGAGTCGAAGCGCCAAGATACTCCTTGGAGTGGTAGCGCGCTATATAAGAACCTAATCACAATCACAATCACAAGAGGGGTGGAAAGTTCCCTTGAATGAAACTAAAGAGTAAAAGAGGCCTCCTTGAACTGGATACATTAGGGATGGAGAAGATTCGTTTTATAATTAAACTAATCTTATCTTTTAAACGTTTTTGACCATAAACCTTCTGGAATTTGCTAAGGTTCAATTGCTTTAAAACTCAAAAATTTCAATTTAATTTGCTGAAGCAGGGTTGGACCAGAAAAAGCATATAATTCAGATGTACTATTATTATGGAAATATCCCTTGACCTCAGCGTCAGTGCCACATATTGCAACAGATTTATCAAAATACATAGGGAGGAGGAGGAGTGACCAAAAGGTAGCTAAGATAATGAGGTTGAGAGCATAAAGTAGAGAGCATTAGGGGCCCCATTAGGATGGCAGGCAAATTGTCCCGTCAGGCCGGCGGTAGTCACCGCCGGCCCGGCGGGGGCAATCCGCCCACTATCCCTGTACAAAAGACCCCCGCCATATTATTACGGCTGGGGGGTCCGCGGCGGACGGAAAGACCGTCCGCCTTTTTTCCGCCCGGTCGACATGTCCACCGGGCCGAGAAGGGTTCTATATGGTGGCGGTGTCTAATAGACACCGCCAGCCATATTAGAATGTGTCTTAACAGATGCCTTACCGTGGCAACCTTGTGGTCACGGAAAGGCATGCGGAGTCTGCTTGGTGGGCCCGTTGCGGTCACCCAGGGACTCTGGGGGGGTGGGGAGTGCACATGGGGGGTACCATAGTTCCATGCACAACATGGCAGGCACCGCGTGGTGCCTGCCATGTTGTGCATGGAAGTGCACAATATGCCTCCCTGGCATTGTGGCGAGCGGTGCTGAGTGCACCGCCCGCCACAATGTTAGGGATGCAGGATGCGCCTGTCACTATGGTGATTTCAAAAAGGGGGTGGTGATGGACAGAGTATCTGAGTTAATCAGAACACTCCTACCCAGTCAACAGATCAGGGCTTGATCCATCACCGTTTTTTAGCTCACTGCACCATCCCAGTTCAGAACCTGGCTATATGCAAATTAGTCTGTCCCTGGCCCAGTGCATCATGGGAACAGGGCAGACCAAACTACCAAGCCAATTCTTCACTGGAAAGGAAACAAGCTTCCGGGGACCGGTTTCTGGCATTACAGCCGTCTTCGGCCCGGCTTGCTTGAATCCTGATGGTGCAATGAGCAAGGGACTCATGTCTGAGCATACCCTTCCACACTCATGGTGGCCAAAATAATTTCAAAAAGGGGGTGGTGATGGACAGAGTATCTGAGTTAATCAGAACACTCCTACCTAGTCAACAGATCAGGGCTTGATCCATCACCGTTTTTTAGCTCACTGCACCATCCCAGTTCAGAACCTGGCTATATGCAAATTAGTCTGTACTCTGCTTAATTCAGAGACTCTGTCCATCACCACCCCTTGTTGTAAATAATTTTGTCCACCCTAAGCGTGGAAGGGTATACTCAGATGTGAGTCCCTTGCTCATTGCACCATCAGGATTCAAGCAAGCCGGGCCGAAGACGGCTGTAATGCCAGAAACCGGTCCCCGGAAGCTTGTTTCCTTCCCAGTGTAAGAATTGGCTTTTGTAGTCTGGTCTGCCCTGTTCCCATGATGCACTGGGCCAGGGACAGACTAATTTGCATACAGCCAGGTTCTGAAACTGGGATGGTGCAATGAGCTAAAAAACGGTGTTGGATCTAGCCCTGATCTCTTGACTGGGTGAGAGTACTCTGCTTAATTCAGAGACTCTGTCCATCACCACCCCTTGTTGTAAATAGTTTTGTCCACCCTAAGCGTGGAAGGGTATACTCAGATGTGAGTCCCTTGCACATTGCACCATCAGGATTCAAGCAAGCCGGGCCGAAGACGGCTGTGATGCCAGAAACCGGTCCCCGGAAGCTTGTTTCCTTCCCAGTGTAAGAATTGGCTTTTGTAGTCTGGTCTGCCCTGTTCCCATGATGCACTGGGCCAGGGACAGACTAATTTGCATACAGCCAGGTTCTGAAACTGGGATGGTGCAATGAGCTAAAAAACGGTGTTGGATCTAGCCCTGATCTCTTGACTGGGTGAGAGTACTCTGCTTAATTCAGAGACTCTGTCCATCACCACCCCTTGTTGTAAATAATTTTGTCCACCCTAAGCGTGGAAGGGTATACTCAGATGTGAGTCCCTTGCTCATTGCACCATCAGGATTCAAGCAAGCCGGGCCGAAGACGGCTGTAATGCCAGAAACCGGTCCCCGGAAGCTTGTTTCCTTCCCAGTGTAAGAATTGGCTTTTGTAGTCTGGTCTGCCCTGTTCCCATGATGCACTGGGCCAGGGACAGACTAATTTGCATACAGCCAGGTTCTGAAACTGGGATGGTGCAATGAGCTAAAAAACGGTGTAGGATCTAGCCCTGATCTCTTGACTGGGTGAGAGTACTCTGCTTAATTCAGAGACTCTGTCCATCACCACCCCTTGTTGTAAATAATTTTGTCCACCCTAAGCGTGGAAGGGTATACTCAGATGTGAGTCCCTTGCTCATTGCACCATCAGGATTCAAGCAAGCCGGGCCGAAGACGGCTGTAATGCCAGAAACCGGTCCCCGGAAGCTTGTTTCCTTCCCAGTGTAAGAATTGGCTTTTGTAGTCTGGTCTGCCCTGTTCCCATGATGCACTGGGCCAGGGACAGACTAATTTGCATACAGCCAGGTTCTGAAACTGGGATGGTGCAATGAGCTAAAAAACGGTGTTGGATCTAGCCCTGATCTCTTGACTGGGTGAGAGTACTCTGCTTAATTCAGAGACTCTGTCCATCACCACCCCTTGTTGTAAATAATTTTGTCCACCCTAAGCGTGGAAGGGTATACTCAGATGTGAGTCCCTTGCTCATTGCACCATCAGGATTCAAGCAAGCCGGGCCGAAGACGGCTGTAATGCCAGAAACCGGTCCCCGGAAGCTTGTTTCCTTCCCAGTGTAAGAATTGGCTTTTGTAGTCTGGTCTGCCCTGTTCCCATGATGCACTGGGCCAGGGACAGACTAATTTGCATACAGCCAGGTTCTGAAACTGGGATGGTGCAATGAGCTAAAAAACGGTGTTGGATCTAGCCCTGATCTCTTGACTGGGTGAGAGTACTCTGCTTAATTCAGAGACTCTGTCCATCACCACCCCTTGTTGTCACTATGGTGGGCGCATCCTAATGGCACATACGGGACCCCCGCCCTTATAGCGGGTGGTCCCTTGTTACGCCATCCTAATGTGCCCCTAGGTGACTACATTTTCGATCCAATGTCATGAACTTAATCAGAATTAAAATAATGCGCTGAGACGAAGGATACCGTCCATCCTACAATGTTCGCATTAAATGTAACAAATCCATTTGTAGAAATACATTTTTCACTCATTAGAAACTCTTAGCCCCTTTACTAACAGACGAGTACTACTGAAAATCCACAGCGAGGGTTGGAGTCCATTCTGAAATTCAATCTGTAGACCAAGTCCCTCCCCTTTTAATCACCTAATAGTTGGTACTCCTTCAAAGGACAACTAGAGACACAAATGAAAAGACGGGGAATAAAACTGTGACGTGCATGCCCGCATAATCTAAATAATAAATGAGTCTGGCATTTATTTCCAGCTGACAAAAAGATAGGCGAATCATCCACCCACATTTTTGGTTAAGAATTTATAAAGTGTATTGCCTTACTGGAAATGGGGTGGGGGCTGGCCTGTCCTCCTCTATAGCACAGTTTGTCCAAGAATTGTATCTTAGGGGGGTCAAGAGAATTACGTGGAAATCTCTGTTGGTGTCGTCTGAGAAATAGGCTGCCATTGAAATATAATTATAAGGTGGTAGGAGCTCTGAAAAGGCAGCCTGGTGAGGAAGCTCAAGCTCTTCCATCCATGTTGAAAACATTTACGTTATTCGCTAAAGCAGTCAATATGTCAACCTAACAGATGGTCTCTTTCCAAAATATGTTGCCAAATAAAAAAACGTCAGGTCCTGTAACTAATTTCTTAGATGCCAACTCTCATATTCTCTGTTCTCTCTTTAGGGAAGGTTGTGTCTTTCCTGGGCAGGTAAAGAGATCTTTGAATCTCCTTATCCCATAAGTACCAGAGGATGTACGACCTTCCTAACCTTCTATAGGTACTTACCACTTTTAGCCAAAATGATAAGGTAGGGAGTGAAATCTCTCCAACTGTATGTGGGATTTCTTCAACCTCAGGTAGCGAAGAAGGCGTTGAGCACTTCAATCAGTATTTTTTTATACTACTGGATGAAACCTATACCAGATAGTGCCCGGGATCCTAATCTCTTTGACATGATCAGATGAAGAGCACAGTCCTTGGGGCCAATCGCTGTTAAAAAGTTCCAAAAGAACCAACAATGTGACACAGCTTAAATTAGCCCCTTGATGCAAGTGATCCAAATCGAACATCAGAACATTATCATTAGCCAGTGAGGGTTGCAAATCCTGAAAGTCACCGACGACACCACTGTTTTCAAAAGAAAACCAGAATTGGACAGTCATAGCATTTTTCAGATTTTTGATGGAGCCGGCTAAATAGAAGCAGGAGGGAGAATGTTGGGTCCTGTCTCAGTTTTTCAAATTAATAAGATGCAATGGCCTTCTTAAACTAAAGCAAGAGAACCATTGATCAGTTGGGCTAATACATGCGTCACTACCAATGACAAAGAGTGCAACATTTGTATAGGACTGGGGGTCAAAAGAGATGCAGATATCCACTCCAAAAGCACACCATTGATCTCGTTTGACAATTGAGAGCAGTTGCGTGCATGTGTTGAGAGGGGAGAGGAGCTGCAAAAATACTGAATTTAAAATGGAGAATGAGTAAATGGCACCTTACTGTCAAAGTCCATCAATGATTGAGTTGCTGTGATATCAAATGAGTCAGGATTGAGGAAATCAAGTCAAAACAGTAGACATAAAGCTGGCAAACTAGTCATTGAAACCAGGATAGCTTACAACAAAACTGTGATGGAGTAAGAAACTAAAAAATCAATTCTGATGCAATAGAATGAGCCATGTTTAATTTTGTTATGGTAATTAACTTTTTCAGAAACCAAAATGACCGGTGTGAGTCAGTGACTCAGACTTGCTTGAGGATGTTGTGGGAAGGAGGTGTACTGTTCCTAGAGGCCAGATTTATGTAATAGTCTCCTACATGGGGAACACAGCTAGAAACAACCTTAGTGGTCACTGGAACCCTTGGGCCCCAATGCCAGGGAGCAGTGACAGAGACACACACATATGGTGATTGGCCTTAATATCGAAGTTAAAATATTGATATGACATAATATCGAAATTTTAATATCAGTCAGTCAAATAATCTTTATTTCGGTCATAGACCATAAAAGATACACACATACAATCGTTATTATTAATGGTATTTACAGCTTCCTACAAATAGGAACACAATCCAATTATCATTCAATATACAGAAATATTAAAAGAGTTAAAAAAATATAAAAACGTTAAAAAGGACACAGGTTTACAGTGCTGTGTCAGTATCTAGGAGTCAAAGATCTATAGAAAAAAAGAGAGAACCTTTTTTTTTCTCTCCTCTTCATTCATGGAAAGGATCTTCGCCTGCGCCACATAGCATCGATAAAGCGCGAAACAGAAAATACAAGAGGGGTAGAGGTATTACACTTCAATATTCTGAGGGCCTCATAATGATATCTAAACCCCAGGTTTCTGCAAAGCTGGACAAGCCAACGCTGCCGTATAGATTTATACTTTAGGCAAAAGAAAAAAAACATGGGACTCAGTCTCTTCCTTGGCCCCACAGGCCGGGCATTCTATTGACTTGTTAGAAGACCATTTATAGGATAAAACCCTGAGCGGAAGTGTGCCATATCTGAATTGCAGATAGAGTTTTCTCGCTGTACTAGGTAAAACCTCATCAAGGAAAGGCTCAACTTTGTATTTGTCTTTTATATTAAAAAACTGAAGTGTAAGTGAACCCAACCCAGAATTACCAATGGTATCCGTGATTCTATTCATATGATATATTTTAACCAAATCAGCGCGCGACAACTCGGCACAGACTACTACGGGATTAGACCAGAATCCTGGTAGACCCAGCCTCGTACTTTCTTTTTTTATAAAAGCAAACCAGGGCAATTTTCAGTCCCAGGGAGACCCATTAACTCTTCAATTTCAGATCTAAAATGCATCAGCTCAGGGGTTACCCAAAGTCTGCGCCAATAGGTTAAGGGCCGTAGGGCCACTTCTTCTTCTATTGATCTAATACCCAGATCCATTCTCAGGGGAATAAGAGGGGTGCTAGTTGGAGAGCCAGGAGCGATCTTAAAAATAGGTTTTCAGTTTTGCTGATACATTCTACCGGACGGTGACCCCACAGTTCTGCCCCATATAAAATTGCTCCCCGTGCTTGTGCTTTATAGATTTCTATAATGAAAGCAACAGGCGCGGAGGTGGATTCCCTATGGAGTTTTAAAATACCACCAGTGGTCTGGGCAAGTCTAAGTTTAGCCTTAGCAAGTTGTGGGCCCCAATCCATTCTATCGGTAAGGGTGACACCCAGGTATTCAAATACGCTTACCCTGTCCAAAACGATGCCATTCAAAGAGGGATTGGCACATCTGTTCTTTGGTGGATTGCAGACCATAAACTTAGTATTTTGGGTGTTGATCTCCAACCCCCTTTTATGACAAAAATTGGCAAAGCTGTCTAAGGCATGTTGGATTCCCATTGGCGATTTTGACAATAGGAGAGTATGCCATCCCATTTGTTATTTTCCCAGTTCTGTTTGGCCTCGATTAACACTTTCTTGTACTCAAACCTGATACATTTTATTAATGGTTTATTCAGGGTTTTAATTGAGTCCAGGAGTGCACCCTTGGCTTTCTTACAGTTGGAATTGAACCAAGTAGAGGCCTTCCTATTCTTCCTGGGTTTGACCGTTAATGGATTTAATAGTTCAGCAAGGGCAGACACTAAACCTGCGTGTACATTATAAATTTGATTAAAATACATTTCCTGCCCCTGGTCTATATGACCACTTAATTCAAAGAATGCCTGATGGACAGCTTGATAAAGAAACCTCAATTTATCTGGTGACTTTTTCACCGTTGGCCATTTAAGGCTTCTTCTGTCATTTGAGAGAAGGGGAATCCCTCAGTTATCCACTTTTCTCCCATAGTTAAACCCATCTCAGGTAGGTTTAGATCAAGGACCAAAGCATTATGGTCACTATCGTGACGGGGAAGAACCACAAAATCAATAACCTTATTCCAAGACCTTGCCTCTACCATGATGTAATCTATACGGGAAGACTGACCAGGACGGTTAAAGGTAGCATTACCCTCCAGGTCAGATTAGGCTCGGCCATTGCAGGCTCTCAGGGAGTGGGCCATAATGATGAAATTCAATTGAAGAGCCAGTGGTGACCATGCCTTAATCGGAGGTATTTGAAGGTCTGGGATGGACCAGAGCAAATCCTCCTCACTAGTGATAGACTCTATGATGCCAGGTAATGGTATTGGCAATTAAAATCCCCCGCGACAATCAAAGTGCTCTCCACCTGTACCATAGAAATAAAATTATCTAGAATGTCCAATGTAGGTGATTCTTTGCCCATCCGAGTGGGGCGAGAATAGACATTAATAAGGATCACAGTAAATATGGACAAAAAGGAAAGTTTAATACATTGAAGATCTAGGGTTGGGGTATCCAATTGCATCACTGTGCATCCTAAGTGCGACCCAATCAGGATGGACATACCACCAAATGGTCTTCCCCTCACACCAATAGAGGCCAAATTGTTAACTGACAAAAAGCCCAGCCTAAAAAAAAATTCCCTGGCCCAGGTCCCCTGTAATAGGCAGATATCGTACTGATCTATAAAGAGTCCCCAGTCGGGGCAGGATAGTTTATTAGTAAGCCCTGCCAATTTCAAGGACAGAATGGTAAGTTTATTATCAGGTGTTCCCTCCACCATTATCAGTTAAGACCATTGGAACCGTAGCTGGTCCAATGGGAGGACTAACAATTTCACTAGTAGGATTAATAATTTTATTCTCCATATACGGCCAAATAGGCCTAACAGAAGATGGCTGATGCAATCCTTCAATTACACCATGCCCTGTTACATCCAGATTTGTTGGAATATCTCTATTTTGTGAATCCATTCTCGTCCCAGAGATACTAATGACCTGAGCATTAGGGGTGGATGTACCAGGGGGGCTTATTGAGTATCTACCTATGTTTAAGACATCCAGCCCTCCCAGTCAATCCACGTCCTCCAGTGGGGCAAATCGGTTAGATAGAGGGATACTAAAAGGGGGAAGATGTACCAAAATATCGATTGTCAGTATATAGAATGTTAAGATATAGTTTTTTTAATTTAAAATATCGAATGTTGAAATATCAAGTACAAAATATCGTTATGACAAAATATAGATATTTTGTAAAGGTAAGTAATATCGAAAATGATAAAATTAGAATGTAAAAAATATCGCATTTTTAAAATATCGAAATGTAATGAATGTAAAAATAATAATCTAAAAATAGCGTCAATAATAATTGTATAAAATTTATAAAAAAATATTTGTAATATAAATTTTAGGTGCGGGATGTTGGGTTATTAGGGGATAAGGGTGGGGAGTGTTTTAAAAAAAATTAAATAAATAATACGTTTATACAAAATATTTTTTGTTGAGTGTAAAAATATTTTTATGAGATATGAATAATTTTTAACATTTATAAAAAAATTATTTGTAATATAATCTTTAGGAGTGGGATGTTGGGTTATTAGGGGATAAGGATGGGGAGTGTTTTCAAAATGTTGGAGTAAATAATATGTTTTTACTAAATATTTTTTGTTGAGACTAAATTTATTTTTATGAGATATTAATAATTTTTAAAATGTATAAAAACATTTTTTTAATATAAATTTTAGGAGCGGGTTGTTGGGTTATTAGAGGATAAGGGTGAGGAGTGTTTTAAAAATGTTGAAATAAATAATATGTTCATACAAAATATTTTTTGTTTGAGAGTAAATGTATTTTTATGCAATATTAATCATTTAAAAAATGTATAAGAATAATATTTGTAATATAAATTTTAGGAGCTGGATGTTGGGTTATTAGGGGATAAGGGTGGGGAGTGTTTTAAAAATGCTGAAGTAAATATTATGTAATTAATGTTTTTTAATTATTGAGAATATATAAATAAATTTAATTGTACATTTTTTTTACAATGTTTCATTTTTAAAATAATGAAACATTTAACATTTGCTTTCCAAATCAAATCAAATCAAAAACTGATTTATTCGATTTTGATTAAAAACCATAAAAGCACAATAAAATCAATTTACATTTAAAAAGATTAAGCAAAGAAATTACATAAACATTACTATTGATCATAGTACAATAGAAAAAAAGCAGCTCATTAGATAAGTAAAAAGTTTTTTTCTTCTTCATTCATTTTTATCTAGCTCAGACAAATAATTGTAAATTAGTTCATAGTGATCCTGTGCCTGATTACAGCTTTTAAAAAAGACGACATAATTAACATAGTCTGTTCTTCCTCCAGCATTTGAAGCCTCAGAAATGCTGCTCGACACTGTCTAAGTCCCCACTTTTTCAGGATAAAAATTAGAAATCTTTTCCTTGGCAAATCATAAAATTTGCAAAAAAGTGCGCAATGTAACGTTGATTGAACAGACGTATCATCGCATGGACATGGTGGCAAATTCTTAGACCACGAGTTAGCATCTGGAAATGTAACCAATCTGAAAAAGGTCCCCCCACGGAAACGTGCAAGTAACATGCGTGCATAGCAGCTTTGGACCTGTGTTAGATATGGCTGAATTCCCTGACCTTGCAGCATCAAGTTATTCTCCATGACTGTTGTCTTGCATTTATCTTTAAGCCAACGCTTGCTCTCTAGAAAATTTAAACAAATGCTTTTCAAGTTCTTCCTTGATACAGTTTCTAAACAGTCTGGGCAATCAATATTTTCTGGGTAGCCAATATCATAAAAAAGTTTCTTTACATATTTGATCCAGGGAATACTGGTAACCCCCTCTAGATTAAGACAATCCTTAAATATATCTCTGTTAAAACCGGTCTCATCCGTACACCAGACCTTATACCATAGAAGAAGGGGATTAAGTTTGATGAGGTCCGATATATATATGGTAAGCCAAGTTCCTTATGGCATACATAAGTAGAGGTAGACCCTGGGACAGCTAACAGATAGCGCAGAAACGCATTCTCACAGAGTTGTATGTTATTAACCTCTGCTATTACGCAAATCCCTGCCCCATATATTGCTGTGGATACGCATTTCGATTTGTATATGTCCACGAGCTCTGGGACTGGTCGTCCTCCCACCTTATTGGAAAAATTGCGAACAGCGCCTATGGCTCTGGAAAAAGCCAGTTTTCTTACATGTGTCGCAGATGTCCAGGTGCCTGATTTCTCAAAGTTAATGCCCAGATACGAGAATTTATCAATCGTGTCTATCTTTGTTTCTGAGATAAAAGTTTTACATGAGATGGTTTTATTTCTAGTACAACACATGGTAAATGTTTTGCTTATGTTTATTTTTAGGCCTCTATCATTCATGTAATTTGAAAATTTAGTGATAGCTCTTTGGAGGCCTACCTGAGTCCTTGCCATAATTACTGCGTCGTCCGCATATAATAATATGGGGACCGGGGCGTTCCCAATCTCTGGATAGTCCTGGTTATCCTGAGCCAGGTGGGAGCCTACACTATTTATGTATAAATGAAACAAGAATGGTGCGAGTATACATCCTTGGCTGACTCCTTTATTTATACTAAACTTAGCTGTACACTCGCCCTGCTTCCCATACCGCACCCTCGCCCCTCGATACAGCTCCCTAATAAATGTAAGTAAATTTGGATCCAAACCCATTTGTGACAGTGTGCTCCAGAGTTTATCGTGGTTTGCACAATCAAAAGCTGAGCTTAGGTCGACGAATGTTAAGAACAATTTTTCTCTTTTGGCTGATACATATTTGGCGAAAATCAGTGCTAAATTTAAACCTTGTTCTGCTGTTCCGAGACCTGCCCTGAAACCATATTGAAACTTTGAAAGTATACCCCTTTCTTCCACCCAGTGTTGTAATTTATTTAACATGACCCTCCCCACAACTCTCATGAGCGAGTCCAGTAGTGATATTGGACGGTAACACTTTGGATCATTTCGGTCACCCTTTTTATAGATGGGGATTACGATTGCCTCTAGCCAGGTGGGAGGGAACCCGTATTTATTACAGCTGTTCAAAACGTTTGTTAAGAGTGGAGCCCATAGATCGATGTTAGATTTATATATGTCCACTGTTGATTTATATATGTCCACTGGCACACCGTCAGGTCCTGGGGATTTCCCTGCTGCACTCTCATTGATGGCGGCTAAAACTTCTGCAAGTGAGAAGTCGATATTCAAGGGAAAAGACTCATTAATCTCATTATCATCTCGTTCTATTAGGTCTATTCCCTCATTCACAATTAAATCATCTGCCTGATAGAGGTCCCTGAAGTAATTAACCCATCTATCTTCTGTGATAGCCACTTCTATTGAGTCAGTTTTCCTGTCTGCAAAAAATGGAACATTAACAGCTTTCCAGAAGCCCGTCTTGTCCTTGGTGAAGCAGGCTTGATGTAACGCCTGCCATGCTTCCAGTTTTAGTTGACTCTTGCGCTTTTTGACTGCTCGTTGGTAATCAGTTCTTGCCAGCCTAACTTCATCCCTACTTCTCGGCTCACCTTTCAATACCTTCAATAGATGTGGATGTGCCTTACTGCAATCCCTATCAAACCACCCCTGTGCCTTGATAGTACCCCGTTTTTGTGTCCCTGTGAGGAGTTTTCATATTTCCTCAGCAATCCTGAGGAATGCCTCAGTAACTTGGGCGTTTTCATCTGTCTGGGCTAAGCAAATTTCAAATTCCCTATATCTATTTTTTACAAGGGTTTCAAAGAAGGCCCCAGGTTCCACTTTGTTCCAATTTATGGCATATCCATTAATCTTTGCAAGATGTAATTTATAATTATGTGATTGTTCTACTACTTGAGATGTTTTTTTACTCCCCGCTAGAGAAAATAATAACCTGTTCTGAAGGTAGTCACTAATCACTGTATTGCATGTTTCATAGTTAGAAACATGACAGGAGTACCGGTTTGACATAAGAACAAAATCAATGACTAATTTGCACCCCCTCCCAATAAAAGTTGGCATAAAAGGGACTGGGGGGATACATAATTTGTTTGCAAATCCCAGGTCAAATTGAAAGGACACACCGTTCAACAAATTACCCAGAGTAGTGAGTGAAATATGTGTGAGAGGGACCCCATTGTCTGTGTCCAGACCACAAATACCCAGATGGCTATATGGGCATAGAAAACAGTTAAAGTCGCCCATCCATATTATGCACACTTCCCCGGGCAGATGTTCTTCAGTGTGCTTCAGGGCTTAACATAACTCTTCTGATACCTTGTTTGTTTCTGGTTTCAGGATGTTATTATAAAAATGAATTATAACTGTTTTCTTTTTTCCCTCATCGCTTACTAGCAAAATCTGGTAATATTCAGATCTATCTTCAAACTTCACTGCCAGATTGTTCACAAGGTTAGATACGTAGGTACATAAACCTCCTTTATTCCGCCCTCGTATTCTCGATCTGGCAGGGGTATGAAAAGTACGGTAACCGTTTATATGTATAGCCTCGGTTGCCCATGTTTCCTGCAGGCAGATGATAGAAAAATCCTGTGTAAATTCTAGCCAAGTGGGGTCCCTTGCTCTAGAAGAAAGCCCAGCGATGTTCCATGACATCAGATTAAGAGTATTACCCATTTTTGATTTATTGATTTTTGGGCTAGCAGCTGCTTTTCGCTATACCGTTCTGCTTTGATCATTCTTTGCTTACTAGACTGATATCTGTTTTCCATTAAAACCTCCCTTTCCCCTCTTTTCCGAGTTATAGTGGGATCCTGGTATGCTTCACCCTCTATAGGTGTGCGATGGCTAATTTCAGTAATAACAATAGCATGTTCCATTTCATCACACACACCATCTGTGCTATATTTAATGCAATTTACAGACCCCCCGAGAAACACATTGCTCGTATTGTTTCCAGGATGTTGCCTTATAACCTCTACTCCTCCATCCAAAATAGACGCATTCTGGGAGTAGGTACTATTTGGGGTAAGTCAATCCACCATATCAAGTGCACTGTACCTGTTACTGAGGGGAATACTGGACACAAAATCATAGCCATCTATGGCGGTCCCATTTCTAACATTGTTTTCCCCACTACCCATGTTAAAGAAATTTCTGTTACAGACAGGGTTCACTCGTTGTGTCTGGGGAGTGTAAAAATAGGTGAGGCCAAAAGGCTGAATTCTAGTTCTTGTAGTGTGGGTCCACCTCTCACAAATATGTTGTACTACTCGAGCATCGCTGAAATTTATGACAATACAGTCACCATGTATGTCTTTCCTGCTCCTTCCCACCCAGCTAACTCTGCGTACAAACCGAATTTGGCAATGCATTTGTGAGGGCAGGGGTCTATTGACATTTAACCAGTGAGTAGTTTTGTTCTTCAGTTCAACAAACGATTCCACACTGCCTTTCTCTAGTTCTGGGACCACTGCCAGGACAACAACATAAGGTACGGACTCTGGTGGTAAATCAATTTGTGGTAACATATTCTCCTGCACGTCGATATTGGTGGGTTCCTTCCGTCCCCCCTTCAGGGTTTTAGTTATACCCCCTCCCAACACATGATGGGCCGTGCTTTTACCCTTAACTGTGTCCATAGTTCCTGAGTAAACTACATCATCCTTGGTGCTTAGTCCTGTTCCCACTCGGGCCTGCAAAGTGCCTTCCGCGGGATCATGTTCAGTTGTGTAAGGGATCGGGTTAGGGGCGGGAGTATTCCATATGTCATTTGGTGACAGGCTCTTGTCTTGGTTGGTTATCGGCTTGATCTTCTCAATACACTCAAGATTTAGTGTGCTCAGTTGTTCCAGTTTATGTAATTTGTCCTCAATTGACATCAATCTTGCCAAAATGGGCTGCATGGAAGACGTAATAAGTCCGCCTACTATAAACCAAAATCCCTCATCCAATGTCGCCATTGTATTAACAGAAGGAATGGTAGGTGATATACTGGGTATCACCGGCTGGGGTTCTAAAATAGTAGGTGCAGCACGTGCCGGTTTGCCCATGTTCTTAGATTTGGCCACCTTGAGCTCTTTTCCCTTTCGGGCATCCCCACTTCGCTTCCTCTTAGGGATTACTCCGGATATGTCTCCTGGTTGGGGTGGCACAACATCGAGAGCAGGCATCATAGATCAGGGCCGGACTGGGAACCCAAACCGGCCCTGGCAAAGTGCTCGGCCGGCCCCCCTCCCCACTCGGAGGGGTTGGAGGTGCCGCCGAGCGCTTTGCTAGGGCCGATTTTCGGCCGATTTTGTTGCAGGGCCGATTTTGCAGCTATGCTGCAAAAACGGCCCTGTAACAAAATTGGCCCCCAGGGACCCAAAACCGGCCCCCACCCTTGCGGCGCACCGGGGGATTGCCCGGTGCCAACTATGGCCAGTTCGCGCCTGTCATAGATGCGCGAGTGGATACCCTGTCAGGTACAGATGTGTTGATATTACTTTGGGCCTGAACACTATGAACCCCATCAATCCTTGTATTTACCAAATCCTCCGTTATTACGCTGCTATTATGACTTGACGTTTCCAGTACAATGATAGCATTAGTGTGTTGTTCCGGGGTGGCAGACAGCATTATGTTTCCCAAAGAGGATCGTTTGGAAAAAGCTGGGTCCAATGAGAGGCGGCGCTCCATGAGTTCGATTTCGTGTGCTAATACCGAAGAGGCCCTTGTTATAAATTGATCGAGTGTTCCGGCCACATAGCCTCCTGTCGCGACCTTCCTCTCCTTCCCTGCACGTCCAGCCATATAAAAAATTGTTACAATGGAAGACTTACTTTATCTTTCAATTTCGTCGACGTTAGAGGGGGACCCAGCCCAGCCTCTTTCGGGTTCAAACGGGCCCGCTCTTGGCCCGGGCTTTGCCCGGCGTGCGCCCGCGTGCGTCCCGCGGAGAGTCTTGTAGCGCTGTAGCGCTTGTGGGCGGGCGCTGTTATCGCCTGTGCTCCTGGTCCTTGCCGTCCTTACTGCGGGCAGCGTCCAAGAAAATCGTCTCCTGCAAGCGGCACCCATTTGCTTTCAAATTTGATAAGATTGAATTTGTTTTGTATATTTATTTCTGGTTTATTAAGTAATATTTTTAAAAAAATTATGGTATTAATATTGTTATATACAATTTTGTAGTGGGATGTTGCTTTGTAAATGTATAGAGGTAGGCTGTGTTAAAAATGTTCAGATTTGTTGCAGTGACGGGTGTGCTGGAGGGACTTCCCCTTAACATTGTGAGCGTTTATGTTCCGCCCACCCTCCTGTCCCCCACTTTAGATTGTCTTACCCAGCTGCTCCCCACCTTCCCAGCCGGTCTCACCATTGTGGGAGGTGACTTCAATGCGGTGATGCAACCTGGGCGCGACTCCACGGGGCCCCCGACGGCAAGTCGTTCCTCCGCATCGGCCGCCCTCTCTGCCTGGGCCTTGGCCCTGGGGCTGTGTGACATCTGGGGCATATGGCATCCGCGTGCAGCGCAGTTCACCCACACCTCCGCCTCTCACCGTACTCACTCGCGCATTGACCTCCTTTTTCTCCCTGCCACGGAGTGCCCCTTAGTCTCGGGAGCGTCCATGATGCCGTGAGGGCTTTCAGACCATTCCCCGGTCTCTCTTCGCCTGGGCTTAGCACCTGAGGGTCCGCGGGCGATGTGGCGCCTTAACGCCTGGTTCCTTCAGGATCAGGAGCTGGTGGAGGGCCTACAGAGCGAACTGGCCCAGTACTTTGCCACCAATGAGGGCTCGGTCTCCTCACCGGATACCCTGTGGGAGGCTGGCAAGGCGGTGATCAGAGGGGTGGCCAAGGGGTTGGTGCATTCTAAGAGGGCTGAACGCCTGGCCCGCATTACAGACCTAGAGGCACGGGTGTCCCGACTGGAGGCTGAACGTGAGGCGAACGCCCAAGGTGAACCCTCCCGGCAGCTGGCCCTGCTCCGAGAGGAGCTCCGCCAAGTCTCCCTTGATGCGGCCCAGCAGCTCTGGAGGTCCTCGGTGGCGCGGATCTACGGATGGGGGGACAAAAATGGGAAACTGCTTTATAACTTAGTTTCCTACCCGCGGGCCCACCGAGTCATCCCGGAAATCCGTCCTTCTGGTGACGCCCTGCTTACCTCCTCTCGGGATATAGCGGGTGCATTCGCTGACTTCTACACTGATCTTTACACAGCGCGCCGACCCAGCGCGTGCCTGAACGCTTTTCTGGGAAGAAGTGGCGCCCGGCTGCCCTCCCTGGCCCCGGAGGTCGTGGCATCCCTGGAAAAGCCCTTTACCCGAGAGGAGATCCTAGAAGCCATTCCCTTGATGAATGGTGGGAAAACACCGGGCCCAGATGTTTTCCCACAGGATTTTTACTCCAACTTCCGGGAGACCCTAGCCCCCCACCTGCTGGACCTCTTCCATCACGTGATCGACCAGGGCTCCTTCCCTCCGGAGGCGGACCTAGCCACGATTGTGGCCCTTCCCAAGACCCACCCGCCCTCTGTGCATTGCGCGGATTTCAGGCCGATCTCCCTTATAAATACAGAGATCAAACTCTTTGCCACCATATTAGCCCAGCGACTTCGGCCCTTGCTAGGTGACCTCATTTCCCCGGACCAATGCGGCTTCATGCCGGCCAGGGGTACCCGCCACTGCATCCGGCGTCTCCACCTAGCCCTAGCGCATCGTTCCCGCCTGACACCTTACCTGGCCCTCCTCTTCCTAGACTTTGAAAAGGCGTTTGATACGGTGGGATGGACGTACCTCATGGATGTGCTGGAGGCAATGGGCTTTGGTCCCCGGTTCCGCAGCTACGTCGGGGTCCTTTACGCCAACCCACGGGCTCGTGTCCTGGTCAATGGGGCGCTCTCGGACACATTTCCGATACGCAGGGGCACGCGCCAGGGGTGTCCCCTCTCCCCACTCCTGTTCGCGTTAGCGATGGAGCCCCTGGCGACGCTTATCCGCCATGACCCGCTGATCCAAGGCTGGACCTGGAACGCGAACCAAATTGATAAAATCGCCCTGCATGCGGACGATGTCCTTTTATACCTGGCGGACCCGGCGTCCTCGGGACCCCGATGCATGCGGATCCTCCGAGCCTTTGAACACATCTCTGGCCTCCGGCTTAACCCGGCAAAATCTACCCTGGTCCCGCTACACCCCTCCCGGGAGTGCTTCGACTGGCAATCTTCCATCCCCTTGAGGCGCCACTCGGTGAAATATCTGGGGATATGGGTGTCCCTACTACCGGAGCTGGAGTGGGCTATGAATATCACACCTCTAGTGAAGCGAATGCGTGCGGACTTTAAGTAGTGGCAATCCCTCCCTCTCAACCCCCTGGGGCGCAGTGCCCTTTTTAAAATGATGATTCTCCCACGGTTCCTTTACACCTTGCAGAACATCTCCATTCCCCTTCCTCGGTCCTGGTTCCGGGAACAGGATGGAGCTCTTCGCAGGTTTCTCTGGCACGGGGGACGTCCGCGCCTATCTCTTGCACATAGTCGCATTCCCCCCTTCGACGGCGGTATGGGAGTCACCCACTTATACCTCTATTACCTGGCTACCAAACTGATCGTCATCCACGATTGGTACGCGGGCGGCTGGTCCGACCCGGCGTACCGAGTGGAGATGGGGTCGCTCGACTTCCCGCAACTGCAGGCCTATTTGTACGGATGTCCCATCCCCCAACATCTGACCCCGATTACCAGAGAGATCTTATTGGCCTGGCGCACCACTCTGCGATATGTGGGCTGGGACCGTAGGTTGACGCGCCAAACACCTCTTTGGCACGGGAACTGGCTCCGCGAGGTTGCATCACTTGAGGGGTTTCGCCGGTGGGACCTCATCGGCGTGTCAGTCCTAGAGGATGTCTGGGTCGGGGACCACATACGCGCCTTTGCAGACTTACAACGTAGACACGCCCTCTCACACTCCCAGCACTATCGTTACCTGCAACTGCGCCACGCTCTAACTGTACATCTCCCTTCACCAACCTCCCTGTCTGAATTCAACCCACTGGAGGCCCAGGTGATGATGGGGAACCTGGGCAAGGGAGGGGTCTCACGCATCTACCGTGATCTAATCAATAATAGCCCCTCCTCACTGGACCTCCTGCGCGCCCGCTGGGAGACGTGGGTGAGGACGCTGGAGGAGGCGGATTGGAGAGATGCCCTAATGGCCCCACGCACCCACACCACATCATCCAAACTCCGGCTTGTCCAAACATACTTCCTTCACACCTCCTATTTCACCCCTGAGAGGATGTTCCGGGCCCGTCTACGCCGGGCCCCGGACTGCCCCAGGTGCGGCCACTGTCCCGCCGACTTCTATCATATGGTGTGGTCCTGTGGGGGTCTTGACAAGTTTTGGGGGGGAGTGGAAAGGGAACTCACAATGGCTCTGGGGTGGGAGGTCCCTCACGATCCGAAGAGGCTTCTATTGGGAGTGTTCTCGGGTCTGGACGGCAACCGTTCTGATAAGCGTCTACTAGGCACCGCGCTGGCGGTGGCGAAGCAAGATATAGCCCGCGGCTGGCTTCGGGGGTGGCACCGGGGGTGGGGGGTGGAGGACGGGGGTGGACTGGTGCGGTACCCAGGAGGAGGCCCTCTTCGAGGTCCATGGTGCCCCTGAGAAGTTCACCAAGATCTGGGGGAAATGGTTCAACCTACTACCACCATAAGGGCTGGGGCCTTCCTTGTCGCTACTGGGCAGAGTATCCAGAGGGGTGGGGTGTACAGTCAGCCATTATTACACCTGGTGGCTGGTATTTCTCTTGTTGTAACTCTGATTCTGCTACGACCAATGAACTGCATACTTTATCAATTGTCTTGTTTTGTTTAAAAATGCCAATAAAGTTGATTATCAAAAAAAAAATGTTCAGAAATTGCTGAAATCTTTCTTAATAATTACATTTTTTGAGATTAAATGAAAAGTAAAAAATGGAAATAATTTACTTGTTAAATAATTTAAATTTTAAAACATAAATTATATATATTTTGAGACAATAATTATTAATGGAAATTTAGAAATTTACAGGTTATATATATAAAATATTTTACATTAAGGGGCCGATTCCGATTCGGGTCGGATTTCGGCCCGAGTGAGTCGTACCCGTAACGGAGTCCAACCGACACCTACCGGCACCCTACAACCCGTGCAGTACGATGCAAAGCCTGTGTTTTACAACCGAGCCGTACAGAAACCAAGCCGTCCAACCAAGCCGTGCAAAATTCAGCCATCCAGCCGGAAAATGAACACGAGCCGCACCGACCGAACCGTACCCAGAATGAACCCGACCGATACGTACCCGCGACGTCCGATCCGCACAGTACGGTGCCAAACACATAAAATCAGACCAAACCGCACTGAGCCCAAGCCGCAAGACCGACCCGGACCGAAAATGTACCTGAAGCGAGAGAGACCACGGCGATAGACTCGCATGCAATACAGAACACAATCACTGTGAAAGACACGGAGCAGCCCGCACAAGCCAACATGAGAGTCCGACTTGGTAAGAAGAACGTCTCCTACATGCCCACCAAAAAACAATGCCAAAAACACAAAAAAGGACCAGTCAAGCCATGACAAAGTCAATGAATATACAAAAAATAAAACAAAACACACAGACACACCCCCAACTTCACCTATAAAAAGACAAAACTACACTACCATGATCCTTTGCAGATACCACAGAGAATTTGAATTTAAAATTATTTATAAGAGCGCACATACACCAGCGGCTTCTTGGCGCTACCACTAACAGACTACTGAGAAAGGAAAGAAACAGGGGGCCGGGGGGGTTATTCAAATGATTGCTTAAATAGGTGGGCCTTAAGTTGTTTCCGAAAATGTTGGTAGACAGTGAGGGATCAAATTCCCAGAGGCAGAGAGTTCCACAGGGACGGGGCCAGGGTGGCGAATTTAGATCCTCCCCACTTCTTCCTCCGGAACCGTGGAACCGTAAGAAGGGCCTGGGAGGACGAGCGGAGCTCTCTACCCGGAACATACTGGGTAATCTCTGAGGAAATGAAGGCTGGGGCTAAGCCTTGACGGGCGAGAAAGGTAATGGAGGCGATCTTAAATTGAACTCGGGCCTGCACGGGCAGCCAGTGTAGGGACTTCAGGAGGGGGGTGGAATGATGACATTTCGGGAGATTAAAGACCAGGCGGGCCGCCTGGTTCTGGATGAGTTGGAGACGCCGTAAACTATATGCAGGGATACCCGCATATAGGGCGTTCCCGTAGTCCAGGCGGGATACCACCATGGCCAAAATGATAAGCTTGAGGGCAGAAAATGAAAAAAAACGGGACACCCTGCGTATAGTACGCAGTGCAAGAAAAGAGGCAGAAACCACAGAGCTGACCTGGGAGTGAAGGGACAGTTGAGAATTGACTTTAATGCCAAGGGTTTTAACTGAGGTAACAGGAGTGGGAGAGGGACCAAGAGAGGGGGGCCAAAACAAAGGGGTCCAGGGGCTGGATGAACCACCTGTCAACACCAACTCGGTCTTATCGGGGTTGAGTTTAAGGTGGTTGTGGTTCATCCAGTCCCTGATGTGAAGCATGATAGATTGAAAGTTAAGAGCAGCGGAAGAAGAAGAGGACAGGTCAAAGACAAGCTGGAGGTCGTCCGCGTAATTAAACACGGCGACCTCCATTTGTTGCAGAGAAAAAATAAGGGGGGCAATGTAAAGATTAAATAAGAGGGGGGAAAGGGAGGAGCCCTGTGGGACCCCGCACTGAACTTTCCGGACGTCCGCTATAAAATCACCCAGGCGAACAGCCTGGGTGCGGTCCCTCAGGAAGGAGGAAAGCCAGACCAAGGCCGTCCCCCCGACCCCCGCCGCCCTGACACGGGAATGTAAGATGGTATGATCCACCGTGTCAAAAGCGGCTGAGAGGTCGAGGAGCACCAAGGCCTGGCGTTGGTTGGTATCCATACCCTCCCTGAGGCTGTCCAAGACAGAGATGACCACGGACTCCGTAGAGTGTGCGGGGCGAAAGCCGGCCTGACGGGGGGCAAGGGCTCCATGCGTCTCCACAAAGGTACTCAGTGCGCAGGTGACATGGCGCTCGAGCACCTTTGCCAGAAATGGCAAGAGGGAAATGGGACGAAAATTGGCGGGCACAGAGGGGTCCAAGCCGGGCTTTTTCAGGATGGGCACAATCACCGCCGATTTCAGGGGGTCAGGTACCACACCCTGGGCAAGTGAACTGTTTAAGAGATGAAGTGGAGGGTCAGGACATGAGGAAAAAATGTGACGAAGAACATGAGCGGGACAAGGATCACGTGGGGAACCAGACTTAACCAGGGGGACCAAAGTGGACAAGGTTTCACTAGTCATGAGAGGAAACGAAGTGAATTCAGCCTTAGGAGGGGGACACTGGGGGTCAACAAAAGAGGGAGAAGGAGGGGAATGTTGGCCTTAATGGTCGCAATTTTATGGATGAAATAATTGTTAAGGGAACAGCAGAGTTCCTCGGATGGGGCAGGCTTAAGAGTGGACCTGTCCGAGAACGCCAGGTTGTGGACAATGGCAAATATTTCTTTGGACTGATTTTCAGCAGCCAATATTTTGGAGGAAAAATAGATGGTTTTGGCCTCCAAGATGTCTTTTTTGTACTTGGCCAGGATGGTAACATACTCCAAACGTACAGTGGGGCTATAGTTTCTCCTCCAGGCTCGCTCGGCGCGTCGAACCGCTAACTTGGTGGCCTTAAGCTCTTTACTGAACCAACGGTTAGCGTCTTTGTCGCGCTTAGAGGTAATACGTTTGAGCGGTGCCACAGCGTCACAACCTGAAGACAGCCACTGTTCTATGGCCTTGACCTGTGAAAAGGTGGATAAGCCCTTTAGTGAAGGGGGGAGGCAGCGAGTGAG
Organism: Lissotriton helveticus; assembly: GCF_964261635.1. Taxonomy (NCBI): domain Eukaryota; kingdom Metazoa; phylum Chordata; class Amphibia; order Caudata; family Salamandridae; genus Lissotriton; species Lissotriton helveticus. Next base: position 419,025,769 of record NC_136061.1, on the reverse strand, counting down.
GCAGAGAGATCATCCAGATTGGCTCGGCCCCAAGCTCGAACCCAGATGTTTTTAGGGCGGGGGAGTTTGACAGGGGAGTGCACAGGAAGGGAAAATGAGACAAGGTAATGGTCAGACCAAGTGCAAGGGGAAATTGAAAGAAGGTCCACCGGGCAGTTAAGGGACCAAATCTGGTCGAGTACGTGACCCTTAATGTGGGTGGGAGAGTGAACATGTGAAATGAAACTGAAAGATCGAAGGGATTCAGAAAACTCCTTCGACGAGGAGCATTCAGCGGGGTCAGAGGGCCAAAAATTAAAATCACCAAGGAGTAAAATAGAAGAATTATTAACAGTGATGGTGGCCAGAACTTCCAGAAAATCATGAAGGAACGACAAAGGAGATTTGGGAGGACGATAAATGAGAAAACAGGTCAAGGGAGGAGTAGTGGCGGTGGTGCGAATGACCAAGTATTCAGAGGTTGAAATGGCGGGCAAAGACAGGATTTGAAAAGGGAGGTCAGTGCGGGCGATAACCGCTACACCGCCTCCAGTTCTGTTAGTAGGACGGTCTGCTCGCAGGGCATAATATTGGGCCGGTAGAGTGGCTAAAAGGGCAGGAAGAGAGTCATCACCAAACCAGGTCTCCGTCAGGAAGAGAAGGTCTGGTGCATGAAGGTCCAACAGGACCGAGAGTTCGTGCGCATGAGCGACAGCAGATCTAGTATTGAGGTACAATGCTTTGAGGGATTGGGAAGCTGTCGATGGGTTCGTGTCGTCAACAGAACATGAGGAGTCAGCTGTAGATAGGGAAATCAAAGGAGCAGTAACAGAGCAAAGGCCAAGACGGGAAATATGAGAGTAGATGGGGGCTGGGATAGACCATGGTCCCTGGAGGTGGTAGAGCTGGTCAGGGGTATAGGCAGTGTGGGGGGCAGAGTGACGTGGCCCTGGTCCCGGACTGTCGCGGACGGGCGCAGACGGGCTTGCCTTTGGCGCGCCTTCGGCGCGCCATCGTCGCGCCCGCTGCGCCCGTCCGCTGCGCCTCCGGCCCAAACACATATTTTTATACCAGGATCCAAGGGAAAAAGGGGAGGAGGAGGGGGCGTGGCCTACAAGATGGGCGGGGCTTACTCGCCCGCGAAGGATGTCAACAGCGAGGGAGGACTCCCCAAGGCAGCGCCCAAGTCGGCTGTCAGGGAGCTCCCGAGGAGGCAGGGGGAAATGCCAATATTCCTGTCAAGTTTAAAATCACACAGGTAAATCACAATACAATATTAAAACAAATTCAGACAGCGCTCCTGGCTTTCCGCCTCAGGAGTAGTTAGGAGGGCGCGCTAGTGATCAGCACGCGCTTTTAAGCCGGTAGGAGGGGGCGTGGCCTACAAGATGGGCGGGGCTTACTCGCCCGCGAAGGATGTCAACAACGAGGGAGGACTCCCCAAGGCAGCGCCCAAGTCGGCTGTCAGGGAGCTCCCGAGGAGGCAGGGGGGAATGCCAATATTCCTGTCAAGTTTAAAATCAAACAGGTAAATCACAATACAATATTAAAACAAATTCAGACAGCGCTCCTGGCTTTCCGCCTCAGGAGTAGTTAGGAGGGCGCGCTAGTGATCAGCGCGCGCTTTTAAGCCGGTAGGAGGGGGCGTGGCCTACAAGAGAAGCCAGTACAGAACACCTTGAGACACCATTCACAGACACACACACACACACAACTCACCCATCACACAAACCACACACCATCAGCACTCCTCCAAAAGCTCTCACACATATACCTAACAAAACAGACACCCACCCACCCTCACTTGCACCCACACACCCACCCACCCACATCACTCCTCACCACCACCCATCACCATGCCCCCTAAGAAGAATCCATAGTTCACAGACACTCAGCTAGAAATATTGGTAGATGAGATCCTCAGAGTGGAGCCACATTTGTTTGGCACATTGGTACAAAGGACCCCCATGTCACAGAAAACCAAGATGTGGGACAGAATCATGGACAAGGTGAACGCACAAGCACCAGTGTATCGCACGAAGACCGACATCCAGAACAGGTGGTATGACGTGCGCAGGAGGGTCAAGAAGCACGAAGACTGACATCCAGAACAGGTGGTATGACTTGCGCAGGAGGGTCAAGAAGCTCCTCGAGAAGGAACACGCCTTGAGTCAGCGCACTGGCGGTGGCCCTCCTGCCAAACCAATCTACCTCAGGTCCTGGGAGGAGAAGGTGCGGGACATCCTACCACCAGAGGGCATCCATGGCCTACCTGACATACCAGAGCCTGGTGAGTACACAACCAATATGCCCAATATTGTGTCGCAATACATACACAGCACTGTTAAGGAGACTGTGAAACCATGCAGTGAGAGCAAAGGCATAGAAAACAAAAGTCAATGCCAGTCAGACAAACACAATAATGGGCACATCTTAGTGAATTGTAACTGTGTCATGACATGTACAAACCTACCAACAAATAGGGCAAGGCAGTGGCTCCAATCTGAGTTAACACTGTCAGACATCCCTGCCACCACAACCAATAACTCACAGTGAAGCTGACTGACAGGAAGGAATAGTGGGTATGCTTGCAAAGTGAGTGTATACCAAAGCATGATTCACAGATAATGCACTCCCTCACAATTGCACCATCAACACAACCCTGAATAATGCTCACCTCACAAGGGCATGAAAATGGGCTGGCAAGTACTCTGGGAGTGGGCTCTGTTGTGGGGAGCACAAGGCCCTGCTGGGAATTGGCCACCACCAAACACCAGGACTCCACTGTCAGCCATCTTGTCAGCACAGGCACACACCCTCACAGGGAAGCAGAGTCAGAAGGAGGGGAGTGCGGGCATGCTGGGAAGGGGGTGTAGCCCCGAGCATGCTGGGACTTGCAGTCACTCACAAACCTCAACCACCTACATGGCCCAGCAAGCTCACACTGCACCATGCTCACCTCACAGGGGGTGAAAATGGGCTGGCAGGTACCATGGGACTGGGCTCTGTTGTGGGGAGCACACGGCCCTGCTGGGAATTGGCCACCATCAAACACCAGGACTCCACTGTCAGCCATCTTGCCATTGCTGCCACACCCCCTCACAGGGAGGCAGAGTCAGAAGGAGGAAAGTGAGGGCATGCTGGGAAGGGGGGTTTAGCCCAGAGCATGCTGGGACTTGCAGTAACTCACAAACCACAGCCACCTAAATGGCCCAGCAAGCCCACACTGCACCATGCTAACCTCACAGGGAGTGGAAATGGACTGACAAGATGTCTGACAATGGGTCCTGTTGTTGGGAGCACAAGGCCCTGTTGGGAACTGTGCACCAACAAACACCAGTGTAGTGTAGTTCCTATATTCCCAATAGGCTCTGCGCATTGGAATAATATAAACAGCAGTGTAGACGTAGGACTGAGGTCGACTAGGTCTCTACTGACTATATTAGACTTAATTAGTTTTGCCAGCTAGCTCAGAGGTCACTAGAAACTTTCTCGAATAAACAAGGAGGAGTTTAACTTCCCTGGATAGACAAGAAGGGATTAGCTTCTGACAACTATATAACATGACAACTTTGCTCCCTCAGAATAAAGAGTGTATCTCTAGAGTCGTGTTCAAACAATAGACAGTTATTTTGCTCAGTCGATCGTGCATACTTAGTTTCACCAGAGTGCAGAGAAATAGAGAGACGGGCGTTTTCAATAAAAGGTGTTATTTATTGAGCAGTCTGCTTTCTCATGCAAGAGAAATGAATTGCCATAATTGCAATACTTATCATAAAGTAAAGTGTGTACAGTAAAAGGAGTATTATGAAATAATACTGTAAAAGCATTGATATGGTTTCTTAGCCATATGATACTTTAAAATGGATAAAATATATACATACATAAAACATTGACTAACGTACTCAACTGGTGCTTCTAATCTACGCCTACCCTGGTGTACCTGACCTAAGCCTAATACGTGGAAGGGAGTAAGTAAGTAGCAGTTTAAGTTAAGTTAGTTTTGCCAAGAATCTGAATCAAGAATTCTCTCAAGGGTTTAGTCAGCTGCGTACCTGGGTAATAGAATGCAGGAGGTCTGGTATTTCTCTCTCAGGACTCGATATATCAGTAACCCGCAAGGCTATCTGGAAACACCGGAGCTAGATTTTCTCGGCAGGAGAAAAGACAGCGTCTCTCTCAGTGCATCAAAAGGGAGGGGCGGCTTCCGTGGGCTCTCGCATCAGCTGGGGTCTTGGGCAAGTAGATAGCCGCTCTGCTCCAAACCACCGTGTGTTTGCTTAAGGCAACGTTGGTATATTTATACCTGAAAGGTGCCGGGTTTGACGTAAGGTTGGACATAAGACGTCAATAAAAGATGTCACTAAGAACTGGCCGTTCTTTCAGTGTTCGCAGGAGTTCTAGGACAAATCAAAACAGAAGCATGGGGAATTCCCAGGTTGCTGGAGGTTTGGTTTGTTTAAAGAACGCATTGTACTTTCTAGGAGTCTAGGGAAGTAGCCTTGCCTGATTTGGACTGCATGGGCTATGACTAAATATGGATATGGTTCTTATGCCTTTATAAGGATATTATTTATTATAACCACATAAGGGCATAAATCGGGAATATCGAATTAGGGTCCTAGATAGAAACACAACACCAGGACTCCACTGTCAGCCATCTTGTCAGCACAGGCACACACCCTCACAGGGAAGCAGAGACAGAAGGAGGGGAATGAGGGCATGCTGGGAAGGGGGGTGTAGCCCAGAGCATGCTGGGACTTGCAGCCACTCACAAACCTCAGCCACTTACATGGCCCAGCAAGCCCACACTGCACCATGCTCACCTCACAGGGAGTGGAAATCGACTGACAAAATGTCTAACACTGGGTCCTGTTGTGGGGAGCACAATGGCCTGTTGGGTACTGTGCACCAACAAACACCAGGACTCCACTGTCAGCCATCTTGGCAGCACAGGCACACACACTCACAGGGAAGCAGAGTCAGAAGGAGGGGAGTGAGGGCATGCTGGGAAGGGGGGTGTAGCCCAGAGCATGCTGGGACTTGCAGTCACTCACAAACCTCAGCCACCTACATGGCTCAGCAAGCCCACACTGCACCATGCTCACCTCAGAGGGGGTGAAAATGGGCTGACATGCACCATGGGACTGGGCTCTGTTGTGGGGAGCACAAGGCCCTGCTGGGAATTGTCCACCACCAAACACCAGGACTCCACTGTCAGCCATCTTGCCATTGCTGCCACACACCCTCACAGGGAAGCAGAGTCAGAAGGAGGGAAGTGATGGCATGCTGGGAAGGGGGGTGTAGCCCAGAGCATGCTGGGACTTGCAGTCACTCACAAACCACAGCCACCTACATGGCACAGCAAGCCCACACTGCACCATGCTCACCTCACAGGGAGTGGGAATGGACAGACAAGATGTCTGACACTGGGTCCTGTTGTAGGGAGCACAAGGCCCTGCTGGGAACTGTGCCCCAACAAACACCAGTTCTCCACTGTCAGCCATCTTGTCAGCACAGGCACACACCCTCACAGGGAAGCAGAGTCAAATGTCAACAGGGATCACACTCCTGTGGCTGACACATGATGGCCCTTGAGTAACAATGCCCATGTACATGGAAATCCATACATGAGCTGGGTATGTGCACACATCAACATGCACATTGAAAGGCTCCATGTTGGCAGGACAATGTGCTACCACAGCATCGGACTCTGTCTGTGACAACTGAAGACAACGCAGTGTTCAGTCATGCATCCTGATGTCACGTTGCAAATGTCATGTATATAAAACATTGTTACAAAGCTCAAGGAGGGGTGAATGGCCTACTCCTCCTGTGCAACCTGTTTCATAACTGATTGTGTTGCCTCCATTGAAAGCCACGCATATGTACACATGCGTAGTGTGTGACATCATATTTTTCTGCATCAGTGTACTGTAGAAGCAGTATCATTGGTTGCCCCTTGTTGCAAATATGCTGTGCCTCCAGCTGGAGATAACTTGGCGGGTTCCCCAGTAGTGCCCAGAGGAGAAAACTGAGAGTGTGTGTTTGTGCTCAAGTGCTGTGATTAAAAAACACACACAACACCCAAAGGCAAAGGAAAAATGGTTAACATTGTGATGTATGAAATTACAAAGGTGTTGTGTGTGGATCCAGCTACTCACCCACCACACCAGGGTTGGTCATTGTTGGTCAACATGTAGCAGCCCCATGTGATCATAGACCTAATATCTCCTCTGGACACTACGGGGAAAGCAGCCAGTCTACCTCCAGGTGGAGGCACATCATATATGCGGTAAAGGTGAACCAAAGTAAATGCAGCTACAGTACACTGAGGTGGCAATCCAAGTAGCACGGCCCCATCCCTGTATAAGTATAGGAGAGAATTTACTAAGGAATGAAATCATGTACATATCATGGATGCACAGGATGAGTGATCCACTGCCCCCTCCTTCATTGTTAGTACTGCCTATTGCAAGATGAATGTATCAGTACCTCTCCCTCCCTCCCTGTTGCAATATACATAGGTTAACCATTGATGTCTGTAGTAGCATAACTGACAATGTCTCTCTCATTCAAACACAGGTGCTACTGGGGAAACAGCAGCTAGTGAAGATGAGTCCCTGTCCCAGACTCTGGTGGTGGATGAGCTCTCTGGTGTGGATCTGGCTCTGTCCTATTCGGATGACGAAGATCAACCTGTCACCTCTGGTGTGAGTCATCATGCAGCCCCAACATCACAAACACCTGCACCCCCTGCCACCACGCCAACAACATCTGGCCACAAACCTAACCCCACCGCCAACACCGACAGACCTAGGACACCAAGTTCTAACAGCACAGGGCACACCGGCCACCCAGGAAGCTACGAACAATGACAGGAACAGGATGTAAATGCAATAAACATGTCACAAGAAACCTACACAGTAACAAATCAGCATGTCAACACCATTGTGGACTACAGACCATCTGACAGGACACATCACTGCACGCATCCAGTCAAGTACCACACGGACAAACTCGAACAGCAACTGAGCTGCACAAACACATCACAGGCTAACTCAGGACATTGACATGACAATCCTGTGAACTTACATTCAGCTGAAGAAGTTGTTGATGAGCTGTGTGCGGACGTCACCCTCATCATCATCATCACTGGCCTTGTGGCCCAGGCCAGGATCCTCCACAGGTGGTGGATGTTGGTCGTCGTCGTCCAGGATGAGAGGCACCTTCTTCCGCACAGCCATGTTGTGGAACATGCAGCAGACAATGATGATCTTGCACACCTTAGCAGGCTCATATGGGAGGGAACCTCCAGTCTTGTCCAGGCAACGGAAGCAGCTTTTCAGGGGACCAAAGGTACGCTCAATAACTCGCCTGGTTCTGCCATGTGCCTCATTGTAGTGCATCTCGGATGCTGTCACAGGGTTCCTCAGTGGTGTCAGCAACCACAGAATGTTGGGGTATCCAGAGTCACCTACATACAAAGAATCACATATTAGTTGAGTACTGTAAGGGGGTTGGAGACAAAATTGCAAGACACACACAATGGTGAACAGTACACACCAACAAGCCAAGCACGCTGGTTTGGCATCTGTGACATCATCAACGGTATCTGACTCCTCCTCAAGATGTACGCATCGTGCGCCGGACCAGGGAAACGTATACACATGTGTAATCACCATGTCCGCCAGACATTCCACCAGAGCATTGATAGAGTGGAAATGTTTCCGGTTGCGGTATATCTGTTCCTGTACCCGTGGTGGTATCAGGGCCACATGTGTGCCATTGATTGAGCCTATCACGTGTGGCATCCTCCCCAGTCTATAAAAGGCATCCTTAATATCTGCGAGTTAACCCGGTCTAGGAAACTTGATGTAGGAGTCTAGGTGAATCAACATCCCCTCCAAGACATCTCGAAGCACACGGCTGAACATAGTTTGTGACATACCACCAACACTAGCCACAGTGTGTTCAAAGGTACCGGTGGCAAAGAAGTGCAGGGCGGCCATCACTTTCACCTTTGGTGTCAGTGCTGTCGGGTATGTGCGGCCAGGTAGCAGATGTTGCGCCAACTGCTCCGCCAACTCATTGATCAGACTCCTGGTGAAGCGGTAATGTCGGATACTGTCGCGTTCCACCATGGTCTCAAGGTCAGGGAACGGTCTATGGACTACTGGCGCCCTGCAGTACAGAGATGGGTAAAGTAACATTATAATTTCAGCTACCCATGTGGCACTCACCTTGCAAAACATCACATGATACATCATAGCAATACACAGGTAACGGAGGTGTGTGCTGTTGGTTAGGGACACATATGTCACCTTCATGTCCATTATCTCACATATCAATGACACATGTGTACATGAGTTCCTTGGGGTGCAATGGCAAATCATTGGGCTGTGGCACAGTACATATGGACAGCTGTCACGTTCAAAACACACAACACAGTGACAAGTGAGGAGTGATGTTTCACAGGCATCATAACTCCATGTCAGGGAGATAGCCATGGTCCCTGTATTGCCACATGTGCACTGGAATGACATGTTGTATCATGGACATCCCACAACCAATCTTGAGTCTTACAGTTAATGGCCCATGCGGTCCCTGCAGGCCATACATGGAGGTCCCTGAGACACACACACAGCATGAATTGTGGATGCACAAGGCACATGGTGGACCCTGTCTCACATTGGGCACATAGAACCACAAACATCAGAGACACAACATGCACACAGACTGTGTGGGTACATCAGGAGAAGCCTTGAGGTACCGAAGGAGAGAGCGGGGCCTCGATAACCTGAGCATGGTCCAGGTGAGGTGAGGTCCAGTCCCCTGTCCACATGGATGTTTTCTGCATTCACCGACACGGAGGATTAGCAGCTTGCAGGTTGTATTAATTCCAACCTATACTTTATGAATTTGTTTATCATGTTTTTCATAAGTTTATACATTGTTGCAGTAGCAATATTTTGAAGGCAGGGGCCCTGACGAAAGCCGAGGGACTAACCGCCCGACTGACTGAAACATGTTGGCCTTTTTTCCGACAGTTATTTGTTTTCACTGTTGTTAGCACAGTTCTGTTTTTAATTAGGGAATGTGCTCATACTTTAAATAAAATAAAATAGCATTTTGGACACATTACTCTATTTTAACTCACTACACTTAGATCTGTTTTTGTACTGCTTTTTTATTATTATTTCAGCCATCAAAGATTAGCTGCTCTATGGTGGTCCACTGAATGGTAATCAGTCTCGATGATCAAGGGACTTACCATATCACTAACTGGATGACCATATGATATGACTGATCACAAAGTTAATTTGATGGCAATCCACATCTTGGTGGTTTGGATCTTGTCAACCTGCACTGTAGCCATCTGTTCCCTCGCACTAGTTGCTTTCATTTTTTAAGCTATCCTAGGTGACTAGGGCACTAACTCACTAGGGTGGAGTTAAGTATAGTTTACCAGATGTTTGTATTTGATACCCCGGTTCTCTAGATTTTTCATATGTTATATTTGGGGATATAAACAAGGGCAGGTCTTTAAAAGTTTTCCTACGACCCTCCTTCCTCTGTTTGTTGTAACATCATGATTGTGGCCATCGGTCTGGCTGTGACGTACATGACATGCAACCCTGTACTCATGGTGTATGTGACAGGTCATACACATCTCCAAACTGGGACTGTGTCCATGACTCATGCCCATATGCCAACACTTGGACATTACATTTGTAAGGTGCACCACATCAAAACTAATCTGTCCCCATGAACCCCTGCCCAGCCTGGGAGTGGCTTGACCTAAGTGCCACTCAAGAATAGAAATGTTGGCCCCCCATACACACACAGGTGATGCAGCGTTACATGCCATGTGATGGAGTGTGGGACATGCTGTGCTGTTGAAGGTGCGGCCATGGGAATGAAATCTGTGTGTAAACCGTCTGCAAGTCACACCAATGTGATCCGACGCGGGTGACTTATATGCAGACGCACCGTACAAGCATGGACCGAGTAGTGCTCACACCTTGTCCATTAACTGCACGATGCGTATGCATAACAGTCACCCGCATCGGATCACATTGATGCCAATGGGCAATGCGTGCACACGGCTGGGTCCATGCATGTTGGACGCGTATGCAGTGTGACCCGAGGTGGGTGACTTCTACAGTGATGCGTCGTACAGTTCTGGACCGAGCTGTGCGCATGGCTTAGCCATTGATTGCAATCTGAACCGACGTGGGTGACTTGTAAGCAGACGCGTCGTACAAGCATGGACCGAGACGTGCGCACTCATAGCCCATAGAATCGTATCCAGACAGATGCGTTTGGTTAAAAAATATGCGTCGTATAATCAGTTTACCGAGCCGTGCGCACTCATTGGCAATAGGCTGTCATGGAGACGGACGCAAATACAAAATTTGTTAGAGTCGTGCGCAGGAAATTCAGTTGGATGCCTACAACAATGTTGCAATCCTAGGGTGTCCTGAAGGTTAGCGTTTTGAACGATTCAGAAGACGTGTAGGAGTCTTACATTTCCATGGATTGGACAGATTCATAGAATGCAACCGTATCTGGCCTATCAGGAACGAGACACACAATCCTCTAATCCAATCGCTATCTAGCCTCCTCGAGGATAACAACCTTAAACAACACTGCACTGAGGAAACTCATTACAAAGGAGCCACATTGGATGCCATCATTTCGCAAAAGAACTCTATCACGGTCAACCACATACTTCCCGTCGACTGGTCAGACCACCACATGATCCTATTTCATATCAATCACCCCACTATCTCCTACTAACCTCCACACGACCCCCCAAAATGGATGAGAAACATCTCCCAAGTACCCCTGGGTAGCCTGGAAGCTCAGTTAAACTCACTTCTCCCGGACAACAAAGCCCACCTCTCCACCAAAGTTCTCACTGATCGGTACAATTCCGAGCTAGTGTCCATACTCGACAAACTAGCTCCACTGAAGCTCAAAAGTAGCAGAACCACTCCATCCAGAACATGGTTCAACGATGACCTCAACACAGAAAGGAGAAACTTAAGAGCCAAAGAAAGAAAATGGAGAAATAACCCGACTGCCATCCTTCATGACCAACTGAAATCAGCCCGTAGGAAGTACAACACCCACATCAAAAATAAGAAATCCAGCTTCTTCCACGAGGCACTGGACAAGGCCAAAAACAGACCGAAGGAACACTACAGCATCATCAGACAACAAACCTCCAAGCCAGTGTCCTCATCTGTACAGGCATCCAAAGAACTCTGCGACAACTTTGCACACTTCTTCAACGATAAGATAGCAAGAATCGAACTATCATTAGACATCAACGAATCACACCCCATGAAGAGCAGCTCGGCTGTACCTCCTGCCCTCTCTCCTGGTTCTTCCCTCACCCCCAGGCTTAGCTTTCGCCCCGTTCTAGAAACAGAGATAATCTCGCTGATCTCGACCTCCAAACCATCAGCTCACATCTCAGATCCCATTCCTCCCCTACTAATCAAGAAACTGAGGCACACTTTTGCACCTATATGGGGCAAAATCATAAATAGCTCCATAAAAAATGGAGTGGTCCCTGATTGCCTTAAAATGGGACAAGTCACCCCCTGCTGAAAAAACCCGGTCTAGACTCCACAGGTCTGAACAATTTCAGACCTATATCTAACCTCCCCTTGCTCTCAAAAACACTTGAGCGCTGCGTTCTTCATCAACTGACACAACACCTGGATAACATCAACCTCCTAGACCCCCACCAGTCTGGCTTTAGAAAAGGCTGCAGCACAGAAACCGCGATGCTGAACATCATAGATGACATCCATGGATCTCTAGACTCAGACAAATGCTGCCTCCTCATTCTCCTTGACCTCTCGGCAGCATTCGACACAGTGGACCACAAACTCCTCATCAAGGCTCTCCAAGAAAGAGCTGGCCTCGCCGAGGTAGTTCTCAAGTGGTTCTCCTCCTTTATACACAACCGCACGCAAATAATAAAAATCAAGAACTTCACCTCCGAAACCCAGCAAGTTAACAAGGGCGTCCCCCAAGGATCGGTGCTCTCTCCACAGCTTTTTAACATCTATATGGAACCACTCTCCAAGTTACACAATAAAGCCAACATCCGCTTCCACCTCTACGTGGATGATACACAGATCTATCTGGAAACCTCCTCTCCACTGACATCCAAAGACTAAATGATGTCCTGAAAGATGTTCAAGAATGGCTAACAAACAACCATCTGAAACTAAATCCAGACAAGACCGAGACACTCCTCATCTCGAACAAGGACGACAACCCTCAAATCACGGAATGGCTAAAGGCAATCGATGCGCTCAAAGGGAATCTTACTCTAGCAGACTCTGTTAAATCTCTTGGCGTCACCCTGGCCCCTTATCTAAACATGATGAAACACATTAAGAACTCTGCCAAAAGTGCATTCTTTAACCTCAGACTTCTGAACAAAATTAAACCATACATTCTTGACAAGGATCTCAAACTTGCCACTCAATCCCTGGTACTGTCAAGACTGGACTATGGGAACGCAATCCTAACAGGTATTCCTAAATCGCACTTGGCACCGATCAAAACAACATTACATGCGGCAGCCAGAATGATCACCGACATCAAAAAATCTGATCACATTTCCCCAGCACTCAAAGAACTCAAATGGCTACCAGTAGAAATGCGAAGTAACTTCAAAACGGTCTGCCTAACCCACAAAGCCCATCACACCGGCAAACCTGAATACTTGGCAAAAAAACTCAAAAAAGCTGGCCAAGCCAGGAATCTGAGAAGCTCTAACTCCCTCCTGCTCATCCTACCTAAAGCCAGAAAGAAAAGAACAGCGGACTACTCTTTCACGGGAAACGCCCCAAAAATGTGAAACTCCATCCCCACGCACATCAGAACCATACCGTCCTTTGTGGAATTCAAAAGCCAACTCAAATCCTTGTTCCTCATCCGTTCCCTTGGCTGTGGATAACACGGAACAGACTGCAACACCAGAACTCTTTGCCTGCATTGAACCCTGAAACCAAAAAAGCTTGGTAGTACATTTATGCAGCTCTTACTGTGACACTCGTTGATTGTCAAAACCTTTATTATGTCATGCTTCTGTTGATTATTTGCTATTCTCTTACTGTAAAGCACATTGAACCCTGAAACCAAAGAAGCTCTGCAGTACATTTATGCAGCTCTTACTGTGACATTCGTTGATTGTCAAAACCTTTTTATATGGCATGCTTCTGTTCACTATCAGCTAGATTCATGAAGCCAAATTGCGATCGCAATAGCTGCGAATTAGCAATTCCGATCGCAATTACAAAGAAAGGGATTCATGATAGTGAAAAACCCAAAATAGCGAATTCGCAAAATAAATTTAGCGAGTCCGCAAATAAATTCGCAGAATCCTGGAACAAGCCCATTTGCGAATCTGAAATAGCGAGAAACCATGGATTCTGCGAATTAATTTTCCGAACTCGCTAAATAATCTCAATTGCCATTCATAAAAAATCGCATATTGCGAAAAACTTGAAAATCGCTCTTTGCGCCGCGCAATTTAGGGAGAACCCAAACCAGGTGGTAACCACTAAGGAATTTTTTTTTTTCAAAAAAACGTTAGCAAACTACAAACAGGTGCAGACCTGACCAAACACACTTAAGGACATGCAGCTGGAGCCTGAGGACTCTCACAATGCCAGGACTCTACATGGTGGTCAGGCGGCGAAGGCTACAGCGAGCAGCACGGAACAGACGTAGGATCCAGGAGCGGATATTCCGTGTGCGGGTCACCCTTCTGGGCCAAACCAGGGAGCAAATTTACGCAAAGTACCGCTTAAATGGGGCAATGATCATCAAGCTGATCCGGGACCTAGACCCCCTGATGCAGCACCCAACAAGGAGGACCAATGCCGTTCCCACCCATGTGCAGGTATTGTGCAGCCTGCACCTACTGGCCTCCGGAAGCTTCGAGGGGATAGTCGCTGTCGCAGGGGGGATATCCCAGCCCACCATGTCCCGCTGCCTAAGGAGTTTCCTGGAGGCCATACTGACCCGGCTACACCACTACATCTCATTCCCCACCAGCCAACAGGACTTGAATGACACCAAGCTGCAATTTTACAATGTAGCACAATTTCCACATACAATAGGATGCATTGACTGTACCCACATCCACATCTGCCCACCAGCACAAACGGAATACATGTATCGCAACCGCAAGTCCTACCACTCCCTCAATATCCAGATGGTGTGCAATGCAAAGACAATCATCACGGACATAGCGGCACAGTACCCGGGGAGCACACATGACTCCTTCATATTCCGGCACAGTGGCATTCACACACGACTGGCCAGGGGAGACTTTGGTGAAGGACACCTACTGGGTAAGTACACATGCCCCACAATATTACACTGTGATAATGTAGCTGCGCCGCACAGGCACTCACCCTCTGCTCCTATCATTCAGGTGACAGCGGCTGCGCTCTCCGTGAGTACCTCCTCACACCATACCTCAACCCTGCAACACCACAGCAACGGCGTTACAATGCAGCACACATACGCGCAAGAAATTGCATTGAGAGGACATTTGGCCTTTTGAAGAGCAGATTCCGCATACTGCACAAGACTGGTGGGGCCATCAAATACGAGCCAGAGGTCTGCTGCCGCATCGAGGCAGTGTGTGCAATCCTCCACAACATTGCTAACAAGCGCAGGATACCTGTAGACATCTCTGGCAGTGAGTCGGAAGGGGACAACCGACCACCTGCACATGTGCGTCACGCACGCGGTGAGAATCCTGCAGAAGGACACAGGCACCGCAACCAAATCTGCATGAACTATTTCTAGTGCACCCACTACCCACACCCATTACTTAACTCATGCATGACAACATTAATATTGACATGAGTCAGATTAAGTTAGTCAGAATATTTGTAATTATTACAGCACAATAAACTGGGCATTCTGCAAACTGGTACATGAATGACATATTGCGTCATATGTCTGTTCTTCAGGAGGGCATGCTTGTAGCAGCAGCATGGCCACTCATGTAAATTTACTATTGTTCAATGCCGCCTCCGGGCAGATGCACCCAACCTCCTTTCTACATTCTCCTCTTGATTAGGCTGTGAGGCAGCAGAGGGCCTGCTGCTGCGGCGGGGTGCTACCACCGGTGGAATGGACTGGCTGCTATGGCTGGATGTAGCCTCACTTGTGTCGTCAGCCCCCCCCGCCTGGCCATGGCTGGCAGCCTGCATGCCCTGCACTGCTGTTGACACATGCTCCAGAGCTCTCGCGACGTCCTGGCAGCACTGGACCATTTGGACCTGCATGGCCAAGGAGTGTCGCGAGAGCTGGGAGGTCGCGTTCCCAATTATGTAGTTGGACCGCGTATATGCTGACAGGCGGGTCAGCAGTTGGCGGTGTCTGCGGCGGTTGAGATCCTGCTGCCTGTTCATGGCCTGTGTGTTGGCCTCCATAGCAGCTGTCATCCTCTCCATGCGGTTTGACATTTGTGCTACATTTCGGGCGGTCTTGTCCAGTTGGAGGTGGATAGCCCCGAGATGACGTGCCTGGGTTTGATGCACATGTAGCATACGGCGCTCAATGGAGAGCCCACCTGGTCGCACGTTTTGTCCCCTGCCAGCACGGGAATTGTAAGTGCGCTGAGCCCTCACCAGTACGCTTGACTGGCTGCTCACAGCCGCAGGGCGGTGGGTTGGTTGGCAAACTGCTGCTGGTGTTGCAAGTCCCACTGGTGGTTGTGTGACGGGCAGTGCTACTGCAGCGCGTGGTGGCACAGGGGTGGCACTGGCCACAGGGGCAGGTGTTGTAATGACCGCTGGTGCGGCAGCTTGCCCTGATGGTCCGGGCTGTGGGGATAGATTTGTGTCTCCCTCTGTGTCCTCCGTGATGTCCTCAATTACCAGGCCATCGTGCTGGGGACTTCTACGCCACCTGTGATGTAAAGTGGACGTTGATTAGTGACATGTTTCTTACACATTTAGGCTTCCTACATGCATGCAGACTATCATTCCCTGACTCGCTGCAGGATTGACTCTCACTAAACATGTCTGGCTTAATGGGGCAAGATGGTAATTGTGGTCAGACTACATGTCCCACAATGCAAAAGCGCTTTAGTGGTGTGCTTTGGCTGCATGACTGGGGTTTGATATGGGATGCTCTGGAGTCATGGACATTGTTAGGGGACAGGGGGTCGCAGTCGCATGGCACTTACCTGGTGTGTCTTGGGTGGGTCGGGAGGAGTCCAGCTGGGTCACACCCACGCATGCCTGCGGATTTATGGTGTCCTCCACTCGGTCCTCCAGTGGTGTATTCGGTGGGACAGTGGGCTCCCCTCCACCTATCGCCACACGCTCCCCCAGCCTCTCCGCAATCTTCTCCTTTGAGCGCCCTCTGAGGTCATACCAGCGTTTTTTAGCTTGTCCACGGAGCGCTGGGTCACCCCCACAGACTTTACTTTAGCGCGGATGCGCAACCATAGCCGCCTTTTATCGGTCTCGGGCACCCTTCTGGAGTCTTTACCGAAGAGCCGATTGTAGTCATGGAAGACTCCGTCAATTAAAAATTCGAGCTCTTGCTCTGAAAATTTGATTTTTCTCTTTCTCCCACTGGAAGATCCAGCTGCAGCTTCCTCTGACATGCATGCCACTGGGGTGTCTCCTAGTTTACTCCTGTAGGCACACTGGAGGGGACCTCTGATACTGCTGCTTCCAGTTCAGGCTCTCACTGCTGAATGAGGGTGGAACCTGCCTACTTCCTGGTTGTGATGTCATCACTGTGCTCAGGATGCGACTTCCCATTTTTGCGATCTCGCAGTTAGCGAGATCGCAATTTGCGATATCGGTAATTGCGAGATCGCAATTTCAACACGGGTATCGGGCGATTATGCGAATATTAACCGATTTTCGGGGACTCGCAATCGGCAATTGCGGCCGATTGCAAATTGCTTTTTTTTCTCGCAAATATTCATGAATGCCATTCTGCGACTTCTTAATTGCGATTCGCTTTTTCTCGCAATTTAGAAATCGCAGAATTTTACATTGATGAATCTGGCTGTATATGCTATTCTCTTACTGTAAAGCGCTCTGTTACCTCTGAGTCTTGACAGCGCTATAGAAAACTTCTAAAATAAATAAAATAAATATCAGTAAGGGGCAATGTCACAGGATCTGCCTCTGCAGCACTGATTTAAGGCTGGCAGGCCCCCAGGGAACTCACTTGCCTGCACTACATGCTACAGGAGCACTTTTCTGAATCCTCTGCTGCTGCTGTCTATGCTTCATCTGGATTCTGCAATGGCACGTACTCTGGAAAGGGCCCCAGCATTCACAGAGGAGGAGAACCAGGCCCTGCTGGATGGGGTCCTCCCACAGTACAGCAAGCTGTATGGGAAACCAGGGGAGCAAGTGAGTGTGCAGTCCACTGCCTATCATTTTCTTCAAGTTGTCTGTGTAAAAGTAATAGAAGTATGCACAGCAGTTGGAGGCATATACACTGAGTACTGTCAGCTACCTATTTATGTGGGTACATGTGATGAACAGGTGTCCTGCTGCAGTAGTGCAGTAGTGCTAACCTTAAATTCCTATTCAATGTTACCATGTCAGACCTGCAGCACAAATGCACATTTATATGAATGCACTACCTGTGTACCTCTTTTAACTTTGTGATGAGTACATGTAATTTCAACTGTATGCAGCACAATTATGTGGCATGTGTGGTAATGTCCTCTTCACTTTGTCATACTCACAGGTTGATGCCCACCAGAAGCAAGAAATCTGGCTGACCATTGCCCGGGCAGTGAGATCAGTGGGGTGTCTACAAGCGCCGGATCCGCAACTGCCAGAAGAGGTGGCAGGACCTATGTGGCTGGACCCGGAGGATCGCAAGGGTCCAGCTGAAGCTGTCGCCTCCTCGCCATAGGGGCGGACACCGGACCCTGACCCCCCACATGCTCAGGATTCTGGTGGTGGTCTTCCCGGACCTGGATGGGCAACCGAAGGCCAAACAGCAGCAAGGAACGGGTAAGTCCATGCTGAATCTGTGAACTATGTCTGACATGCTATTTGCGGCCATTTGGCCTGGTCATACTCCCACATTAGGTTGGTCTTGGAGTCCAGGACTCATGTCCCTCAATTGTGTAAGTCACACTCCCCATCTGATCCACAGTTGTGGCCCCTACAGTCTGTGACTTTTTTCACTTGGGCACTGTGTCCCTTCAATCAGCTATGCTGAGGGTCCTGCACAGCATATGTTACTGGGACTCTGATGTGTGCATCATGGGTGAGTCTATTCTTTGCACTATGCCTGGTCTCTGACATGTGTTCTGTGTGTGCCTTTCATATGTGTTCTAATTGCTGGTCTGGGTCAGAACATGTGTGTGGGTTTCTTAAAACATACCCAAGCAGCAGGTGAGTCCATGTAGTGTCCTCAGTACTATGTATAGGAAGTATGTCACACAAGCCCAGACACCTGCCTACTGTCCAGGCCAATACACTGTTTTAGGTTTACCTGGTCAGTCATGCTCACTCCACGGCATTGGGAGACTCTGTACTCACACTCACGTCTATGGACCTACTGATTGTGCTTCCTGAAATGTGCCATCAGGTGTCTGACACAATATCATTGTAGTGTGGCTTCCTGTTTTGTGCCAACTGGTGTGTTGAGGATTTTAGTGTCAGCAGGACATCTGAGTTGTGACAATGGGGATGATTACTCTCCAACATATAGGGGTGTGGTCAGTTGAATGTGCACAATGGTGTATGCAACAGTAACTTTCACGCAGCTGTGTGTCATTAGCAGCAGACTGTGAGGTGCTCAGGTTCAGGTCGTTGTGTTTGCAGTCTCTCATATGTAACATTTGAGTGATGTAGGTTCAACACAGTCCAAGAACAGTGTGTGGCAGGGGACAGACTGGTGCACTTGTCAGCTGCAGAGTTTGGAATGGGCATGACCTATGAATGTGACGCAGTGCAGACTGATGTTGTCCGGATGCATTGCCCCATGACATGTGACTGTGAAGACTGACTTACCATGCATGTCTGTGCCAGGGCATTGACTTGAGAAGAGGGATCCCACTTTGGAGTCAGAGGTGCTCCATGCACCCCATGGTGTCATTTACTTTCAGGACATAAGGACATCATTGTGTGTTGTGCTGCTAGGCATCACAAGATTGTGAAATGTGAGTCTGTGCATACATTCATCGAGACAGCTGTATTGAATGATTGGCATGTGATGTGATGTATGTCAATAGGAATGTACTTCTACACGGTCATTTTCATGTACAACAAGTCTGTATGTTGTGCATGTGTGCACTTTGGGACACTATCAGCAAGCATGCAAAAGACATATGGGTGCAGGTCCAGGAGGGATATGTGTGCCATGGTTGATGTTCAGACTGGCTATTGCCCTATGTACACATGTGTGTGCATTTTGAGCAAATATCAGGTAAGGATGCCAGTGCATGACCTGTAATATGGTGTATTGACAGTGTTGTGTGCAGTCAGTGCAGGCGACTAATGTGGTCCTTACTTTCCTACTTATGTGCAGATACATCCACGGGCACAGGAGACAGCACCACGGAACAGGAGGAGCCGCAGAGCCAGCTTGGGCCAGCAACTGAGGAGTCGGAGGGACCCAGTGGCATGGAGGGTGAGGGGAGCCACACCTCAGCTGAGGACCACAGCAGCTCAGAGGATGACTCCCTTGGGGGGGTGGGTGTCAGCAGCCAGCAAAGCACGGATAGTGAGGCTGTTTCCGCCACCGCCACCACCACCCTGCCCTCGGCTCCCATCCCAGAGGTCCGTGGCAGCTACCGTGTTCGGGAGCATGTCTCCTTCCTGCCAGGCACACCACCCCTTGCCCCTGTGTACCCTGCTGCCCTGAGTGTGGAGTCTGTGTACCTGCTTAAACAGATCCATGTAGGGCAGACATCAATGCTGAGTGTCCTCCATGCACGCACCAGTCTGTTGACACAATTGGTGTCGTTCATGGAGCGCATCTCATTGGGCATGTCTGTCCTACAGAGGACCAATCAGTCCTTGGCCTCCTCCCTGACGGCAGTAGTAACCCTCCTCCAGCAGTCCCTGACCCCTTCAGCCTTTGCCCAAACAACAACTCCTATCACCCTACCTGTACCCAGCACACATACACCAGCACGGCCTCCCAAACATACAGACACAGACAGCACACAATCACCCAAACAAAAGTCAAAATGTGCACGCAAGAAAAGTCAGGGGACTGATGCCACGCACACAGGGTATGGGTCGCAAACACACACACAGGCACCTAAAGCACTCCACAGTCCTCAGATCCCTCTCCCTCCAAGAGCCCTTCCCTTGCCTCACCTGCAACCCCATCTCCTAAGTAGCTCTTCCTGCGTGACCTAGGCCTCTTCTGCTCAGATCCAGCATATCCAGACTACAGGGGGAAGAGGAAGTCCCTGCACACAGAGAAGAGTGCCCCTCACACCCGTACACCCTCCCCCAGGCGCAGGCAGACTGAGGTCCCCACCCGCAAGTCACCCCGTACCCGGAAGGGCAAGACCTTACCCCCTCCCCCCAGCTCCACTGCACAGTCTCCTTCCTCCATCCCCCAGGTCAGCACACCACTGGTTCCCCCGGCCACTCCCTGTCCCAGGTTACCCCACCCACAGATACATCATCCCCAAAATGCTCAGGCCCTCCCCAACTCCCACTTGCTCTTCCACTGACACCACCACCAGCTCGTCTATTACTGCAACCACTATGGAGACGGTGGCCCCCCAGTTGTCCTGCCAACCTCAGCTGCACCCCTTTCCACTCCCATGGGGTTAGGCACTGCAGTGGAGTCCACAACCACCCAGTCTGACATGGGCACTGCAGTGGGGGCCATGTCCACTATACCTGACCGGCCCACTGACGTGGTTCCAGCACACACCCCATCAGAGTTGTGCCCCACAGTTGTGGCGGCACAAACCATGCTAGACACCTCCACTGCATGTTGCCACTGACTCTCCTGCACCCACCACCCCTTCACAGCCTCCTTCTGATGAGCCCTGATCCTGTCCCTGGGTGCCTGGCCTGCCCCATGTACGCCCCTCAGAGTGGATTTCCCCAGTCCTTATCAGTGCAGGCAAGCAACTGGTGACAGGTGTCACTCACACCTTCATTGGAATTTGTATTTTTGGAAGAACATTGGACTAAATTTAATTTTGGGTTTTCCCTTTCAGATGTCAAATTGCTGATTAAAGCATTTTTTGTTATCCTTGTGCATTTGATTTAGCTGTGCATATTGTTGATGCTGTTGTTGAGGTGTTGGTGTGGTCTATGGACCATGAGATATGTTCCCTGTTCAGGTTGGCGTCCATGTCATCCTTTGCAGCTGACTGGGTGTGTCATGCTTAACTAATTTAGCACAGGAATGGTAACCTTTATTGGCATGGCCACATCTGTGGCTTGCACCCATTCACATATGATGTGCTTCACAATGTACAATTTGACACTTTCCCTTACTGTTGTCCCATCTCCACTGTACATGCAGGTGTGGTCATCATTGGTGTAATGTCAATGGTGTCCTCTGTGCAATTTGGTAGACATATGTATTTATTTGACAACTCTCTTCAACATCAATTTGCCAAACAATACCTTCTACATGTGTATCAATCATAAATACAAAACATAGGGGAAGAAAAGCTATATACAAAAGACTACATCACATCATACACGACACCAACAAAACAGTCAATGCAAACCTTGATACTTACCTCATGCAGATTTGACCAGACACTCATACCAAGCACTCACACCATCCAGAAAAATCACAGAGCGGGTGGAAAATAATTTTGTGTACCCCCAGCTATAGTGGAGAATGATCTTAATCCCAACGTCAAATGACACAAAACATCATACATATTTTTAAAAAAAATATTTTTATTATAATTTTTTCACAACATTTTGCCCCCAAATTATTACAGTCAGCCTTACAGCACAAAATACTAGAATTACATAACCCAATGTTATACAAAACAAATACGGATACATTCTTGCAACAGAACCCTGTAGAGATATGGAAAAGAAAAAAAAAAAAAAGAAGAAGAAAAAATGAGAAAATTGGCCCTACCTTTTACCCCCTACAGCATGCTACTGTTTATCCAACCCCTTCCCTGTTTTGCCCGGTTTTCCATCTCGTAATAGGTTGCCATATCTCCTCCCCCAATTTTTTCGCCCTTCTACCCTTCCTCTCATATATTGCTTTCTCCAAATTATATGAGGCTAGTAGCCTTGCTATCCAAGTTTGAAATGTTGGGGGTGTCTTATCCAACCATGCCCGTGCAATGTTAATTCGAAATACAGCTGCCACCACAAACAAAAACTCTATGGGGCCATCTTCGCCCTCAGTCTTTACCCCCGTCAGTATCAATTCATCACTTAGTTTAATCTTAATGTCCAGTGAACTCTCCAAAAAATCTTCGATGGCCCTTTTCAGGGTGTACAGTTGTGGGCATTGTGCGAACATATGTACTATATCAGCTTCAGTTGTGTTGCATCTAGGGCAAGTTATACCTTCCACCCCGCCCCACTGCGCTATTCTTTCCGGCGTGTGATAGAGGCAGAACAGTGTTTTGTAATGCTGTGACTGCAACGCCGCCGAGCACAGCACTGATCTTCCTAAGTCTAGGGACTTCTGAAATGCATCCGGGGTGGACCCCACTTTTTCTACCCACTTCTTTGAAAATTTCTCTCTATCATCCGTTTTGAAGACATACAGTTCTGCATACAGCTGACGAATCGTACACTGTTTACTTTGTTCTATGTAGTCCAATAACCTACAATGTTTAAATCCTAACAGACCTCCCTTTTTATCCCTTAGGTAGCTCCTCACCTGTAAATACTTAAAAAAAGTGTTAGTGGATATTTCAAACCTACTTTGTAGTTCCTCAAATTGTATTACCCCCCCTTCTGTATCCAAGAGGTCTCCTATTTTCCTAATGCCCCTATCGTTCCATATCCTCATAGTTCGGTCCCTAAAGATATCCCCCGGGAGTGTTTCATTAGCTAATAGTCTAGTGTATCTGCTAAGTCTACCAACTCCCAGTTTTTTTCCTACCCCTTTCCAAATCTTGTATGCGGCTTTTAGGGTTTTAAACCTGGTATGTTTAAAAAGTCTATAATCTATTGTGTTCAGGAGCCCATCAACCGCGGCCTCCCCCAGTGCAATTCTATACACATTTATAAAGCCAGACCCACCACCTATTAAACCCTGGAAATATTGCAAAGCTGCAGCCCAGTAATAAAGTTTAAAATCCGGTGCACCCCAGCCCCCTTTTTATCGTGTAAGTGTCATATGCCTGTAAGCCCTCCTAGTTTTCCCTTGTGCCCACACCATTCTATTAAGAATTGCTTCTAATTTAGTAAACCAAAGTTGTTCAAAGAAAAGAGGTATGGCCCTAAACAGATATAGAAATTTCGGTAAAGTAACCATTTTAATTACATTTATACATCCCATTAACGTCAAATGTAAATTGTGTATTCTTTCTGTGTTGTTTTTTACCTTAACTAATAATGGTTCCATGTTTATCTTCACTAATTCCTCCAAGTCTGCCGTCACCCTTACCCCCAGATACACTGCCTCCTTCACCACTCTGGGATCTGAATAGGGTATATATTTATTCACAATTATCTGGGTTTTCCCTTTATTTATCGAGTATCCTGACAGACCCCCAAAATCTGCTGCCTCCTGCTCTATTTCTCTTATAGCCCTCCCTGGTTCCGTAGTTATCAATGCCACGTCGTCTGCGTAGGCAAGTACTTTATACTCTGCATCTTGTAACGCAACCGGCAAGATATTGTTGTTACTATTTAACCGCCTGAGTAGTGGATCTAAATATAAGGCAAAGAGTAGGGGCGATGCCGGGCAGCCCTGCCTAGTTCCACGTCTTATCCTCACCATTTTAGTAAAAGTCTTATTTATTTTCACCCTTGCCATTGGCTGCTCATACAATACCTGTATGGCGCTAATATACCCTTTGCCTATGTCGAACCACTCCATAACATTCCGCAAAAACTCCCAGGAGACCCTGTCGAACGCCTTCTCAGCGTCAAGGAATATGGCTGCGACAGGGTCTCCTGCTACCTCAGCAGCATCCATTATAGTAATGAGCTGTCTAGTATGCTGAGTAGTCCCTTTCCCGGGGATAAAGCCATGCTGTGTCTTACTAACTAGCCCCTCTATAACTCTGCTCAGTCTTTGTGCTAATGCTTTGGCGTACATTTTAGCGTCCGCGTTCAGGAGAGTAATAGGTCTATATGACCCTGGATCTAATGGGGGTTTGTCTTTTTTCAAAATTACTATAATATTTGCATCACCCCAGGACTTTGGCGCTAATCTATGTAACTGGGCCTGTCTAAAGGTCTCCAACATATCCTTCCCAAGCCTATCCCAGAACATTTTATAAAACTCGGCTGGTATTTGATCTGGCCCTGTAGCCTTTCCCCCTGGTAAGTTGGTCACTGCCAATTTAAGCTCCTGCAATGATAAAGGTAGATCTAATTTGTCTCTTTCTTCGCTATCCAATTTCTCATGTGGTATCCCTGCCAAATAATCCCTACTCCCTACTCCTATATCATTCATATTCTGATCGTACAGTTTTTCGTAAAATTCCCTGAATACCTCCTGAATCTCTTCTATTTTATTAATGATTTTCCCTGCACTATTTCTAATTTCTTTAATCTCACCTGCTGCCAGGTTTTGTCTAATTCTGATAGCCAGTAAATGTCCTACCCTCTCGCTATACTCATAACACTTTTCCTTCTTAGCTAGGTAATTCCCTGCTGCCTTCTCCGCCAAAGCTTCCCCTGCCTCTGCTTTCTTGGCTTCCATCTCCAATAAAAGGCCCTCTATATCTATTGCATTTTGTCTTGTCACTGCCCTATTTAGTAGCTCTTCTAGTCTATCCATTTCTTTTATCCACCTATCCAACCTTATTCTCTCAATCTTACTCCTCTTTAGAGTATAGCTCAGGGTTTCCCCCCTTATCCCGGCCTTAAATGTGTCCCAAATCATATTAGCTGGAGCAGAGCCTCTATTTGTTTCCCAAAATTGTGCAATCCATTCATTCATCCTGTTAATATACCCTTCTTCTTTCAACAATCTTCTCTCAAATGTCCAGATATAAGGATTGGGCCTCCCTCTATCCGCCCTCGGCATAGTCAATACCAATATATTATGATCCGAGATAAGTCTAGGCAACCGTTCTATCTGGGTCCCATTTAATGTATCGTTGGACACTAAGACATAATCTAGCCTAGTAACCATTCTATGTGGTGCTGAGTAAAAAGTACTCCCTAACCCAAGTGGATTATATTTAGCCCATACATCTGACAAAGCATTATTCTGCATCAAGTTATTTACTGCATTGCATACTTTCTTTTTCCGTCCATCATATCCCCCCGTCCTGATTTCCCCAACCCGTACAGACCATTGATATTAAAATCGCCACAAAAAATTACCGGTTCTATCCAAAGTGCAAGTTCCTGATCTAGCCACTCGAACATTTCAGGGTTATCATCATTTGGGCCATATACGGATACAATTGTTAAATTACCAGCATTAGTTTCCACCTCAACTATTACCCATCTCCCCTCAGGATCCTCCTTTTTTCTTCTGAGTTTAATAACCCCTTTCCTTGCTAGTATAGCCACCCCCTTTGTTCTTGTATCCTGACTTGTATTAGCCAATAGCTCATATCCCATCTGTTCCAATCTAAATTTTTCTTTTCCCATAATGTCCGTCTCCTGTAAACAAATCACATCTAGTCTTAACAATCTGAACATGGATGCCGCCTTCTGCCTTTTTCCTCCATCATTTAGTCCACATATATTCATTGTCGCAACCCTTAGCGCCATATTTCATTATAAGTTTTTCCCATACTCTTTACCAACTTATTCCGTTCTGTTGCATATCTTATAAGTTTCAACCTCTCATTCCAATTTATTATTTTGTGCTGTTTTTCCCGCTTTGTCAAGTCCTTTCCCCTCCCCCTCCCCCCACCCCCTTCCACCCACTGCTACCCCTCCCCCCTTTGTACAGGCAAATAGGTCAATCCTGACCTATGTGTGACTGCTTGCATTGTAGTGTCGCCCTCCCTCTCCCTCCCAGTTATACCAAGTACATAGTCCATAGTCCATAAACCATATCCAGTTCAGTTCCATGTGGCTGCTCTTATCCTACAGCGTTGTTAATCTTCCTTACTTCCCCCTGCGTTGCTCCGTTAGCTCTTCGAGATACTCCCCTGCTTTTACCTCAGAAAAAACCATCCTTGTGTGGCCGCCATTAATGACCTTAAGTTTCGCCGGGAACATCAAGTATGCTTCTGCGCCTTGTTGCTGAAAAGGGGCTATTAATTGTCTTAAACGCCAGCGCCTCTCAACGGTGACATGACAAAAGTCAGGCCTCGCAAAAAATGTAACCCCCTCAACTGTTCTCTTGGAATCCGGCCTGGCTTTTTCCATCACCTCCTGCCTTGCCAGAAAGTTGCCAAAAAACACAAGCATCGCCCTGGGCAGAGTGTCCTGGTTCCCTCCTTGTCTTTTTTTAATTGTCAATGGGAACCTATGGGCCCTTTGTACCTCATCTTCCCATTGCCACTTAGCCTCCAGGAAGGCGCCCCGTAGTAGCCTAATCACGTATCCCCTTGCGTCCTGTCCTTCCACCCTTTCCTCCAGCCCCAGAAGCCTTACGTTATTCCTTCTCTGGCGGTTCTCAAAATCCTCCACTTTCCATTACAGGTCTTCCACTATCTTTGTCTGTTCCAACTTAAATTTCTGCCAGTCTGTTACCTCGTCCTCCAATCTTCCCGTCCTTTCCTCTACCAGCTCCACTCTCCCCTCCACTTCCTCATACTTCTTGTTCATCTTCCTTATGGAGGCCTGTATTTTTTTTGTGTCATGCCTAGCTCTGCGGCTTTCTGCCCTAGCCTCTCCCTGTATTTGCTTTAGCATATTAACTAATAAATCCAGAGTGGCGTGATTCCCCGTCCCATCCACCTCACTTGCAAAGTCCTTCCCGCTTGCAAACTCTCTTGAAAAGTACCTGCTGTGGCAGAATAATCCCACAAAAGATTTTTGTTTGTTTTTGCAAATGAACACCGTTTTGTGGCTGACTTTTTCTTCTTCTTCTGCACGTTTATTACCCCAGATTCGGTGCTTTCTTCCTCCTCCGATGATAATTCCGTTGTCCCCGGCTCTTCTCCCCCACTGGATGTGCTTGACCCCTCGTTAACTGAGAAGAATGTATCTACTTCACGTTCCCTTTGTGAATCTAGGCTCGCCAGACTTCCCCAATTTGCATCCGGCTTTATCCTCGAGTTGTTGCTAATCTCAGCCTCTACCTGTAGCAAAGCATCCATCATTAAAGCATTATTCATCCCTTCCACCTCCTTTTGCATTGGCCCTCCGTTTTATTCTGCTTTTTGGCTTTTCCTCTCCCCGGTGCAAGATACTGTAGCCGGAGCCGCTCGATCTGTCTTCCTCGGCATTCTGTTCTCTTCCACGCTGGGCGTGCTCTCTCCTGCGCGTCTCCCAGGTTGCTCGGCAACCCTGATGTTGCTCTCCACGAGGAGGATCTGCTCCGCTCTGTTCCCGTCGGAACAAACGCCATTGCTCCCTGAAGGTCCGCCGGTTTGCTCCGCTTTCTGCTCAATAGTCTCGGTAATACTCCTTCTTCTGCCGCTGATTCCGCCCGTCGCTTCTATCAGCTGCTCCACGGCGATGTCAGCAAAACCAGCTCCTGTGCCCTTGACGGGTCCGCCAGACAGAGCCGCCATGGATCTCTTCGCGAATGTTTCTGATAAGGTAGGCTGTCTCAGTGCAGCGCCCTTGTCCTTATCCTTACTCGAAACGCCGACATTTTTAATGATCTGTTTGCTCTCTTTTATTTCTCTGTCAGCTGCCGTATTTAGTACCTCTCATTGCTGCGGTGCACTTCGTGTTGCTCCAGTCTTCAGTTCAGCTTTCTTCTCTCTCTCCATCTTCCGTTGCTGCGCCTTCTGGGTTGCGCTTAACGTTGGAGTAGTTTTCCTGCCTGATATCGGGATTTTCGGATTAGCCCCCGGTCCGCTGACCTCCTTTGAGCGCGATGACATTCTTCTCTTCTCCCCGCTGAAATCTCCTATCCAGCGTTTATTCTGTGCCGCTCTCCAAAGCCTCAAGACTGCCCAATGTACCAGCCACATAGCCACATGATTTCACCACATCGCTTTCGTTGTTAAGGTCCTTCTCGCAGCCTGGTTCAGGAGAGGGAGTAAAATGCGACTACTCCCTACAGTGCACTAGCGGCCATCTTGCCTCCACATCATACATATTTCTAATGGAATGTAGAACTGATTCAGTGTGAACGATGTTTCCTACATCTCCCGTCCCAATCGCTATGACAATGAAACAATTATATTGCGTGATTTGTTTGACAAGGGAACCAAAAGGGGGTTGACGCATTTCAAACCCAACTGTTCATCGGGTTCTCATCAGGACCATAACATTCTAGAAGAGAAAGAAACAAAAACACACGTTCATATTTACAAGGCTTCCAGCTAAAGTTACACAAAGGAAGACCCACCGGTACACACTGCCTACCTTACTTCCTGGTCTGAATTAAATCTGTGACTTCACATTTGAAGATGACAGTGTTCTAGAAGTGCAAACATAAAACACAACATTCACAATAAACCTTATGTCCTATGGGTGGGGTGGCATCAGTGATAGTGCACATGACACATGTGGGTGGGCTGGCATCAGTGATAGAGCACATGACACATATGGGTGGGGTGGCATCAGTGATAGGAAACATGCCCCTATGGGTGGGGTTCTGAACAAAGGGAAGGCTAGTCAGGTTTTACTTGTTTTTTATTTATTTTGACGCACCCAGCTGGAAGTACTGAGCGGTCAGTGTTTTGTTTTTGATTTATTTTCTTTAATTTCGAAAAGACTTTTTACATTTCGTTTTTTGTATGCCATAGAAAAGAGACAGTCATCAAACAATAAAGAATGCATTCAAGAAGCAATGTGCGCAATATATACAAGTGGTCAATATGTACATCATCAATACAAAATTTGCAAACACACCAAAGAATTAAATGACAATAAACAAATTAAATGAATGAGATGCCTAAGTATGATATTTCGAAAAGATAGGCACCAGTCCTTCAGATTTCATAACAAAAGACAAGCGGACAACACATTTGATGGAAACTGCCTGCTAGTCTTATTGAGCCAGTGATTAGATATTATTACGGTTACACAACTAGGGACAGAGAATGTTGTTTGATTTTAGTGTCTAGTGGCACCCTTCTTCTTTGTCCCTGGCTCAGGGTCAACGCGTTTCGAACCACAAAACGATTGAGGGTTCTCCTCAGGACACGGACTGGATATAGCCGAAACTGAATGAAGAATTCATAGTGGAGATGTGTGTGGGCAGCAGCCTCACGGGGTGTTCCTTGTCTGGTTCATTCTGTGGCCTCCAAGATATGAATCTGGACTGGAGGGGTCGGGTCGTGCAGAGTGCGGTGGATCTGTTTTTAGTGCGATTAATCGCGGTGAAGGGCAGTCTGGCCGGTCGGTCCAGCAAAGTTTGCAGGAGTGTCGTAGAACGAGCGTTCTCCTCCACAGCGGTCCCTCCAGCGTCTGGCTCTTCATTCAGTTTCGGCTATATCCAGTCCATGTCCTGAGGAGAACCCTCAATCGTTTCCATCAAATGTGTTGTCCACTTGTCTTTTGTTATGAAATCTGAAGGACTGGTGCCTATCTTTTTGAAATATCATACTTAGGCATCTCATTCATTTAATTTGTTTATTGTCATTTAATTCTTTGGTGTGTTTGCAAATTTTGTATTGATGATGTACATATTGACCACTTGTATATATTGCGCACATTGCTTCTTGAATGCATTCTTTATTGTTTGATGACTGTCTCTTTTCTATGGCATACAAAAAACGAAATGTAAAAAGTCTTTTCGAAATTAAAGAAAATAAATCAAAAACAAAACACTGACCGCTCAGTACTTCCAGGCTGGGTGCGTCAAAATAAATAAAAAAACAAGTAAAACCTGACTAGCCTGTCCCTTTGTTCAGAATATTGGAGTGGTCCAAGCTAGTCAGAGACAGGACCCAAACCTTTCCCTTTGCCCCTATGGGTGGGGTGGCATCAGGGATAGGTAACATGCCCCTATGGGTGGGGTGGCATCAGTGATAGGTAACATGCCCCTATGGGTGGGTGAGGCAGTAGTTATGGGCTACATGCCCCTATGGGTGGGGTGGCATCAGTGATAGGCAACATGACACATATGGGTGGGGTGGCATCAGTGATAGGTAACATGCCCGTATGGGTGGGGTGGCATCAGTGATAGTGCACATGACACAAATGGGTGGGGTGGCATCAGTGATAGATCACATGACACATATGGGTGGGGTGGCATCAGTGATAGAGAAAATGACACATATGGGTGGGGTGGCATCGGTGATAGTGCACATGCCCCTATGGGTAGGATGGCATCAGTGATAGAGCACATGACACATATGACTTGGGTGGCATCAGTTATAGGTAACATGCCCCTATGGGTGGGGTGGCATCAGTGATAGAGCACATGAAACATATGGGTGGGGTGGCATCAGTGATAGAGCACATGACACATAAGGGTGGGTTGGCATCAGTGATAGGTAACATGCCCCTATGGGTGTGGTGGCATCAGTGATAGTGCACATGACACATATGGGTGGGGTGGCATCAGTGATAGGTAACATGCCCCTATGGGTGGGGTGGCATCAGTGAAAGAAGACATGACACATATGGGTGGGGCGGCATCAGTGATAGGTAACATGCCCCTATGGGTGGGGTGGCATCAGTGATAGGCAACATGACACATATGGGTGGGGTGGCATCAGTGATAGGTAACATGCAACTATGGGTGGGGTGGCATCAGTGATAGTGCACATGACATATATGGGTAGGGTGGCATCAGTGATAGAGCACATGACACATATGGGTGGGATGGCATCAGTGATAGAGCACATGCCCCTATGAGTGGGGAGTTTCAGTGATAGTGCACATGACACATATGGGTGGGGTGGCATCAGTGATAGGTAACATGCCCCTAAGGGTGGGGTGGCATCAGTCATAGGTAAAATGCCCCTATGGGTGGGGTGGCATCAGTGATAGGCAACATGACACATATGGGTGGGGCGGCATCAGTGATAGGTAACATGCCCCTATGGGTGGGGTGGCATCAGTGATAGGCAACATGACACATATGGGTGGGGTGGCATCAGTGATAGGTAACATGCAACTATGGGTGGGGTGGCATCAGTGATAGTGTACATGACATATGCTGAGGTACTGGGTTTTTAAGAACCGGCACAGAACCGGTAACCCAGCGGTGTCAGGGTACACCCAGAGACCTCAGGTTCTTCCTGATCCAGACCACAGAAACTCAGAGTCTTCTAGGTGAAGTCAAAGATCGATTTATTGGCTGCAACCAAGGTAACAAGTGTCCTAGAAGTACAACACACGGGGAAGTATATTCTCAGGAGACTGCTCGAATTTACAAAGTCAGGCTTCTCTCTTTATACAGAATATTCAGCTTCAGGCATACATTCTTCGAATTTGCAATATATCATTTACAGGTTTTGGTTACAAAAGGAAAAGCAGAGTCATGATGACATATACATATTTCACGTTGTGCTGCCCACAACAAATCACCCGGCAAGGCCCAACATTTCATCAGATATTGGTGGACCCCCAATAAAACAGGCACCTCCCCACCATAAAGTAAGTGAAGCAAAGAGAGTAGAGACAGATGGGAGCAAGATACGGCAGGTGTGCGCGCTGAAATGGTTTTATGGCTTGTTGAGCCTTGATGCTATCTTGTTCGGCCACTGGGAGGGGAACTGACCTAACGAGTTCGGCCTGGGGCAATGGTTCCAACTTGTACAGGTCATAGAAAAGTCGATTAAGGAGTATGTGTCCTTGTGGAATTGAATTCAGCTGGATTAAGGCCTATGTAAAGGGCAACACATAAATGGAGGCCAAGGGTTCAGGACGTAAATGACTATTTTGAGGTGAAATCGTCGCTTGAATATGCTGAAAATATATGTACATGGTGTGCTCGTCATTCTCGGTCTTTTGATACCAAATTCGTCATGTTTCGACGAAGTTTTTAATTCTCGAGTCCAGAACGATAACATGAATCCAGAATCTTCAGAACCACAAATCCAGAATCTTCAGAACCACAAACCCTCCTTTTGCCCTTACATAGGCAATTAATCTACCCTCATGTTAATCTGAGTCCAGATCTATATTCCTAAAGTCATTGAGATGTTGCTGTAACATCATTCTAGTACTCAGTTCATCTCTTGATACAGGCTTCCTTACACATGATGTGACGCAAAGGCCACATATTGCAGGAGCACACTGTATGCATAGACAGAACAGGAAAAGAATGGCTAAGACCATCCCAATGACCATTAGAATTTTCCATCCCCAGGCAGATATCAGTTCCCAGAACCATCCCATTAACCACCACTCTCCTTTATCCACATGAATAGATTCGGAGATCTTATGTAGTTTGGAGATGGCCTGGTACACTGTTGGAGCGTTATCTGGGATGAAAACGCAACAACTCGATTGGATCAATCTGCATACCCCACCTCGGTCTGCAAGTATGACATCTAGCGCGACCCTGTTCTGAAGGGTCATAAGTCGATCCGACTGGAGCTCAGCAGTCAAGTTACTAAGGGCACCAGCAGTTTCAATCACGGTGGACTCAACTACCCTTGTCAATTGCCTAATGTTCCTGTTGTTAGCCATGGATCCCCAGAACGGCAGAAAACCCTTTGCAAAGTCCCCAAATTCTTGACCTGCAGTGTCTTCTTCACTCAAAACGCCTCTAACTATCCTTGTCCTGTGGTAGTCTGCCGCTGCTGTGTAGGTGGGAGGCAACAGGAAGGAAACAAAACATGAGCCCGAAAAGTCAGGGGGCAACCATGTATAGGCTCTATCGTGGCAGATGAAATAGGTACCCTTAGCTGCTAAAAACGCGGGGGAAGTCTGAGATCCAAAAACATATGTTTTAGTACAGACACTCTTCCCTAACTGAGCCCTGGGATTCATGCCATTACCTTGCAGACACAGATGACCCTGATGGGGTACAATCCAAATCGGGGACGATCTCTTAGCTTGCTGTTTCTCACTCAGAGTAGCTCCATATCCAGTCATGTTCCATCCTATGTATACCAGTGTCTCATCTCTCGGGATAGTCTCATAAGAAATACCTTCCTTAATCATGTCTACTATACCCTTGACTAGAGCACTCTTTCTAGGATTGTCTGTTACAGAACGCAGGGGGTAGATTTCGTGTGCATATATGAACATCGTCCTATATGCCCATACAGAACCATTGTGACTGAATGGCAGGACCAGATAAGGGATACCTTTATCCGTGGTGTGAGGCATAAGACCGCACACCCAACAGTTAGTTGTGTTCATTACAAGTTGGTGTTGGTGTAACAACTGAACAAAGGAGTTATTAATGAACTCCAATCTCCTATTTGATTCGTGGTCAGGCAGAGGGTGGAAAGAATGAGAGGAAACAGTAGGAGGAGGTATGGGTGATGCAGTGGGTGCAAATGTTACACGAACAGAAAATAAAACATAACTTATCAAAAATATCATTACACTGAATAGCATGGAAATACACAATATTATAAAACTTTTCCTTGTCATCATGTTGCACAACTTGTGCTTAAAATTCGTCAGTTTGGCAGGTCTCTCCACATCGGGAAACTCCATCCTCTCTAAAGTGCTGCCCGCGGTGGGAGGTTGCCTCTGCTAAGGGATGCTTCTGTCAGTCTAGGGCAACTCCCTTGGACCAACCAGAACTACCGACCTAACGTCGTCAGCTGCACCCCGAAGACTTTAATCAACCGCGGCCCTAGCAGCGGAACCCGGATGGCGGTTCGAAAAACAAAAATAAGCAAGTTTCTTAGATGGGAGAGCTGCACTTTCAAAAATAGTACTTGGGAGGAAAAAAGAAATATCTTTTTATTAGTTCATGGATCTTGGTCTCAAATTGCAAAAAGAAAGTGTTTTATTAGTTTGTTTTCCTCGGTCTCAAATTGTATCGTTGTTTCCCAGGTATTGTCTGATTCTGGAACAAAAGGTCAGGCTCTGTAGTGTTCAATCGATTGGATGGTGGCACAGCCTTGTGCGAAATGTTCTCACTTTCTTGCTCAGAGTCAGTTCTTTTTACATGCAAGTCATGAAAAGGGACGGCGTGTGGCACTGTTTTAGGCTCTGGGTCAGCGGCACCCTTCTGGACCCACTGGTCATAGGGCAGAGGGAAAGGGATTTTTTTACAATGGATCCCGTGGACCCAGTTGGCCTTCCCCTCCACCCGGACGGCTGACCTTGTAGAAAGAAGGACGAGATGAGGCCCGGTCCACCTGGGCTGGTCGTTCTTCGTTCTTTGGAAGTTGCGGACAAGAACCCAGGAACCGGGGTCAATGGCGTGACCCGGAGTCTCAGAGACTGGAGGCAGGGTGTTGTGGACCTGTTGATGCAAAACACACAATTTAGCCTTCAATTCATACAGATAATTAAGCAAAATAGGGTGTTCAAGCTCGCTGAACTTAGTGGGTCTAGGCACTCCCCATATGTTGGCTGGCCGGCCAAAAACTATTTCATATGGACTAAGTTTCACTCGTGAATGTACAGTCATTCTAGTGGACAGGAGTGCTAAGGGTAGAGCGTCAGGCCATTTAAGACCTGTGCTCGCTTGGATTTTGGCCAGTTTAAGTTTTAAAGTGCCATTGTAACATTCTACTAATCCAGCTGATTGGGGGTGATTTGCAGCGTGGAACTTCTGCCGGATACCTAGCCCTTCACACACTCTCTTCATCACACGACCCACGAATTCACTTCCATTGTCAGACCAGACCATTCTAGGCATTCCAAACCTGGGGAAGTACTCTTTCACAAGGGCTTTCGCTGTGGACAAGGCAGTATTGTCTTTTAGGGGATAGGCTTCTACCCATCTTGAGAAGGCACAAACAACAACGAGTACGTATTTGAAGTTGTTGCACCTCTCCATGTGGATGAAATCTAGCTGCAAAACCTCGAACGGATACGTAGGAGGTGCAAAATGACCAGCTGGAGTTGGGGTTCCCCTACCAGGATTGTGTTTCAGACATACCATGCAATTCTTGACAACATTCTCTGCACACTTGGGAATCCCTGAATTCTTCCATACTGGGGCCAACAACTCGCAAATCCCTTTTACGCTGATATGAGCCATTCCATGAGCCATTGTAACCACTGCAAGCACATATGCATCGGGTAACAACCATCTCTGATGCTCTGATAATTCAATCCAGCAACCATTTGCATCCATTCTACCCGTACTTTCTCTCCACGTGCTCAACTCTTTCTCCGTGGCCTCCGCTTGGATGGACTTCACACTCTCTATTGTGTCTTCACACATTCCAACATCACCAGTCCATCTTGCAGGGCCTGCAACATACATTCGGCTCATTACATTCTTTGCCGTTTCTTTCGCGATCTCATCAGCAAATGCATTTCCACGACCAACATCATCAGTCACCTTCTTGTGAGCACTACATTTCACAATCGCCATTTGCAGGGGCAAGGTCAGTGATTCAAGAAGTTCATTCACCAACTGACCATGCTGAATCTTAGCTCCATGCGACGTCAGGAACCCACGTTCTCTCCACAAATGCCCAAAACTGTGAGCCACTCCAAACGCATACTGACTATCAGTGTAAATAGTCACTTTCATTCCTTTGGACAATACACATGCTCTCGTTAGTGCAATTAATTCTGCTGCTTGAGCCGAATTATGGGGGACACGTGCAGCTTCAACAACTGTATGCAAAGTCGTGACAGCATATGCTGCAGTCGTGTCACCACTCGGGAGCTTGAAGCATGAACCATCCACCCATAATGTACCATCACATTCAGCAAGAGGAGTATCAAATAGATCTACTCTCCCTTTCGTCTCTTCCTCTGTTCTGAGAAAACAATCGTGCTGTTCTGAAACATCTGATTCCTCTGCAATTGGCAACAACGTAGCTAAGTTCAAGGTACTGCACCTTTTTATGTGCACATGACTCGCTAGTAATGTCAATTCGTAACTGGACAGTCGAGCACTAGTTAAGTGCTGTGTCTTGGTTCTATTTAACAACGTGTCTACTGCATGTGGGACCATCACGACTAGTGTATTATTCATTACTAGACCAGCAGACTGTCGAATAGAGACAGCTGCTGCTGCTGTGGCTCTTAAACAACTTGGCAATGCCTTAGCTACCAGATCCAAAGTTGACGAAAAATAGGCACATGGACGCTGCCTACCTCCAAACAACTGAGTCAACACCGATAATGCACAGCCCTCTTTCTCGTGGACATATAATGTGAAAGGCTTACTGTAGTCGGGGGTACCTAACACAGGAGCCGAACATAATGCTGTGCGCAATTCGAGAAAACCTTTCTGACACTCTTCAGACCAAGGAATGGGATTGGGTGTATTTTTGCATGTTAATGCCACCAAGGGTTTGGCTAATAATGAAAAATTTGGAATCCACTGTCTACAGTACGATGTAATGCCCAAGAAAGCACGCACTTCTCTCTGTGTTCTTGGTACATTTAATTTCGCTATTGCCTGAAATCTTTCTGGGGTCAATTTCCTTCCCTCCTTCGATAAGAGGTGACCTAGGTAGGTCACTTCTTGTCGGCAATATTGCAGTTTGGAAAGTGACACCTTGTGATGAAGATCACACAGATGACGCAACAATGACAGCGTTGCCTTTTTACAAATTTCCTCAGTGTCTGCAGCAATGAGTAAATCATCCACATACTGTACAAGAGTAGCACCTTCAGGCAAAACAATTGTATCAAGCTGTGTTTTTAGAGCTTGACTGTATATTGATGGACTTTCACAGTAGCCCTGAGGAGCGCGTTTAAAGCGGAAGCTGCGACCTCCTCAACTGAAGGAAAAAATATCCCTGCTTTCCTCAGCGATCGGGATGCTGAAAAAGGCATTCTTCAGGTCAATCACCGAAAACCAAGAGGCAGATGCTGGAATCATAGTCAATAATGTGGTAATGTCGGGAACAACTGGGAATTGTGGCACAACTATTTTATTCACCTCTCTCAGATCAATCACGAATCTGTACACAGGTGGCTGAGAAGGGTCAGTTCGTTTTAAAACAGGCAGAACTGGACTATTACAAACGTTACCTCGCGTTTCTTCAATCACATCCTTTGCAATTAATTCGTAAACGATTGCTAGCAAAGCTTTTTCACCCTCACTAGAAATCCTATATTGTGGAATTCGTGGCATTTTAACATTGGCTTTCAATGTTACAACATATGGTGGAATTTCTAAAAGGCCTACATCATTAGGGCCAGCGGCCCAAAGAATGTGTGGAAGAAACGACAATTCTGCTGGAAGTTTGTCCCTCGACAAATACATGGGAGAAACCACTTTCTTACCTAGAGTAAGTTGTACTCCTGAAGGAGAACAGTACAAAGTCGCATACAATCTTTTTAACAAATCCAATCCTAGCAAGTTTTCACCACAACCTGTTGTCAGAATGAGGGGTGCTTCGAATTCGCAAGGACCAACAGAAAGAGACAAAGGGTCAGAAATCGGATTTCTAACTGGGGCGCCAGAAAAACCTACAGAAACGTTCATTTCGCCAGACAAAGGTGCGCCAGGGAGTTTGGAGTGCATAATAGAACTCTTTGTAGCACCAGTATCCAACAGAAAAGGCTCTGACACACCTGATGTAATCACCTCGACGTAGGGTCCACTCTGATCTACTGGAACTGAAACAACTCCCTCTCTTTGTCTTTGGCTGTCCTAGCAATCGTTACCCTCCAAATACTCATTTTCTGTATAATAATCATCAACATAGTATTGAGCTGTCCTGTCAGAGGCGTTGTTCTGCTGGTCGAACCTATTCATAGAATTTTGTGGTGGAAGGGGACGTGCGTTCTGGGGGACGTTTCCACGTCCTCTACCTCTAGGCGCTTGCTGAACACCACGACCTCTTACACCAGAAACACCATTTGCGCGTTGTAACAAAACAGGACAACTATACTTGAAATGACCTTCTTCCTTGCAATACGAACACTGGTTGGGGCCTACAGGGACACGTGGCTGAGTGTACTCGGCTCTTGGCGAGTTCCTCTGATACTGTTGAGGCTGCTGAAAATTATTCTGGTAGTGATTCTGACCAATATTGTTTTGATTACCACCACCACGTGGCGGATAGGCTTGCTGTAGCAAAACCTTCGTTTTCAGCTCTTTAGTTTTCTTTTCTACTCTGTCTTTCTCGTCCTTGTCTCTATTTTCGTAATATTGTGCAGTAGCCAATATCTGCGCTGAAGATGAGACTGCCCAAGAACTTTCCGAATCCTTTAACTTTTGACACAATTCTGGAAGCAGATTGTGCACGAATTTATCGACAAACAATCTCTGACCACCTTCTGTGGTCATATCTTGACCGCTGTGGTCGACAAATGTTTCTTCAAACCTGGTGAAGAAATCTGAGACTGTTTCTTCTTTCTTTTGCTTGCATGCAGACAACTTATCCCAATTTACGCGTATTGCGGGCATTATCGTTTTCATGTAATCAACTATTCTACCAGGGAGTTCTGCTATCAAGGGCTCAGGCTTAGCACCACCAACTTGTCGGGCATCTGCAGCGGCAATATTAGCCCATGAGTCACCCAATTCCTGATCATGATCTGTATGACGAATTTTACCCCATAAAGGCTGTGGAACAACATTCCCAAATAGCATATCGATATCGGCTAAATTCATTATACATGACCCAGCAGTCTGTGACAACTCTTTGTAATAACCTGCAGGATTTTTACGCGGATCAGGTAATGTCTGTTTAAGTGCTAAAACTTCAGCTCCCTTCCATGGGACATGTACCCATACACGCTGAAAGTGTGGCAGAATAGGTGGGTTAACAGTTGTGTCACCCTCTCTCCATTGTGGGGGGACTTCTCTCATAGGGTATTGTCGCGCCTTTTTCCTACTGGATGCACTAGGCTCAGATTGTGACCCAGAACTGCTCCCCTTACTCCGATATGATAACAACATTTCAACCGCTTTCTCTACATCGGGACCTATGTAATGTAATGTAATGTAATGTATGTATACTTGTAAAGCGCACTGTTACCTCGTTACGTGGTGTCCTGGCGCTGTATACCGCTGGGGAACCCGTCCTGGCTTTTCCCTGTGAGAGGGCACCCCAAGGTGAAGCCAGGCATCCCCGGCGTTGCTGGGGCCGTTGTGGAGATTAAGCAAGCTATTGCCCAGAGTTGCAGAGTGGGACCCATGGTTAGCTTAGGCACCTAAGCGAGAATTATCGAGTCCGCGGACATTGACCCAAGACCCTGCCGCGTCGGGAATTGAACCCTGGTCCCGGGCCGACCTCTGCTTCAGGGTCTGCCGCTTCTAACCAGTGAGCCACACTTCTCCACCTACAATCATGCCCTCTCCAAACTTAAACCGTACACGACACATCTCTTGCGGGATGCATTCCAGATCATTGTCTTCCAAATCCTCACAAAGGAAAACACACATCTGTTCAAAAACATATCTCTGCGTCGGTGCTTCCCATTGATGGAAGACTTCCATGACAGACTCTACATCATACTTCACGGTGTCCATAACCCATTTCCGTGCTAAACGATTCAATGAGTCTCTCTCTTGATAGTCAGGCAGTCGACTTCGCAACTGTCTACGTTCCATTTTAGGGGTCGTAGTAGGCGACCCAAAACGAGGTGAGAAAAGGTTAGTGACAGTGCTGGCCATTTTCTGCCGAATGGAAGGTGAAACTGAAGGAAGAACAGGTGGAAAAACGGGGTGCGATAAGGCAGGAGCAGAGACAATATCAGAGGAAGCATCAGGAGAAATAGAAGGAGTACTAGGCAAAATCGTAGAGGGAGCATTAGGAGAAGTAGAAAGTACAGTAGGCAAAATTGTGGAAAGCACAGGTGAAACAGGTGTGATTGGTGGGCCTTGAGGAGGCTGCACCATAGGGACAGGAGCCAGCTGGAGAACAGCTGGTGAGTGCTGAATAGGAGGAATAGGAGGCACAGGTTGCACAACTAAAGGTTGCGGGGGTGCCGTGGCATTTTGCGCATAGGGGGTGGCGAACTTAATAAATGCGACATTAATGGATCTTTTTCACGTTCTTTTGCTGCCTCTTGCTGAAGAGACGGCAAAACTGGATAACATTTATCTATTGCCATTTTATGTTGCCTGTGCAACTGCTCACTCATCTGCTCTTCTTCATTGTCTTTAAACTGCATAGCAGCTTGCATTACTGAAATTCCCCCTTCTCTCTTATTTTTCTTAGCTAATTTGATTTCTTTTTGTTTGGCTTCTTTACGCCATAGGCGGAAAGAGTCAAACATCGCCGGCCGGGCTTTCTTTTTGAACAGTTTAACTTCAAGGTTATCTAAGATTTCGGTATCAAAGCTACCATATTTGGGCCATTTTAAAACACCATATTTTCTTGTGTATTTGATCCACACTTCATTGTACGTGATGGGGCCTACCCCATGTTTCACATATAACTCGTAAGTTGGAGTTCCAACCGGAGGAACCGGACATGAGTCCTCCAATCGGGAGTCCCTATTATTACAACCAAGACAAAACAAATTTCCAAGTCTAAGACTAGGCATCTCTGCTCTCTAGTCTAGTTCCAAACTTCAAAGGATTATCGATTAAGATATTTCTCGTGAATACACGAGTCCTTCGGTTTTGGTGCTTGCAAGTACCAACAATTATCCCAAAGGATACCCAAGACTAAGACCAACTAAGGACTGGGAGACACTCCACTTATACTTAACTGAAATATCGATGACATCACCAGAAGACTCGTCTTAGTGTTTCGCTCTACCAAACTTCAAGGGTCCAAATCAGGGCAATAGCCAGGGCAGCAGTCCTTGTAGCCGTCGGGAAGCGGGGAACCTCGCAGCAAAGACCTTCGGACCACGTCGACATGCAGGGGTCGATGAGGTGGTTGGCCGTCCTCCGGAATTTTCACACGAAGCTCCTCACGATCCTCTGGCTGACTGGTACCACTGGAATCGCCCCAAACGTTGGGCGCCAGCTGAGGTACTGGGTTTTTAAGAACCGGCACAGAACCGGTAACCCAGCGGTGTCAGGGTACACCCAGAGACCTCGGGTTCTTCCTGATCCAGACCACAGAAACTCAGAGTCTTCTAGGTGAAGTCAAAGATCGATTTATTGGCTGCAACCAAGGTAACAAGTGTCCTAGAAGTACAACACACGGGGAAGTATATTCTCAGGAGACTGCTCGAATTTACAAAGTCAGGCTTCTCTCTTTATACAGAATATTCAGCTTCAGGCATACATTCTTCGAATTTGCAATATATCATTTACAGGTTTTGGTTACAAAAGGAAAAGCAGAGTCATGATGACATATACATATTTCACGTCGTGCTGCCCACAACAAATCACCCGGCAAGGCCCAACATTTCATCAGATATTGGTGGACCCCCAATAAAACAGGCACCTCCCCACCATAAAGTAAGTGAAGCAAAAAGAGTAGAGACAGATGGGAGCAAGATACGGCAGGTGTGCGCGCTGAAATGGTTTTATGGCTTGTTGAGCCTTGATGCTATCTTGTTCGGCCACTGGGAGGGAAACTGACCTAACGAGTTCGGCCTGGGGCAATGGTTCCAACTTGTACAGGTCATAGAAAAGTCGATTAAGGAGTATGTGTCCTTGTGGAATTGAATTCAGCTGGATTAAGGCCTATGTAAAGGGCAACACATAAATGGAGGCCAAGGGTTCAGGACGTAAATGACGATTTCGAGGTGAAATCGTCGCTTGAATATGCTGAAAATATATGTACATGGTGTGCTCGTCATTCTCGGTCTTTTGATACCAAATTCATCATGTTTCGACGAAGTTTTTAATTCTCGAGTCCAGAACGATAGCATGAATCCAGAATCTTCAGAACCACAAATCCAGAATCTTCAGAACCACAATATGGGTGGGGTGGCATCAGTGATAGAGCACATGACACATATGGGTGGGATGGCATCAGTGATAGAGCACATGCCCCTATGAGTGGGGCGTTTCAGTGATAGTGCACATGACACATATGGGTGGGGTGGCATCAGTGATAGGTAACATGCCCCTAAGGGTGGGGTGGCATCAGTCATAGGTAACATGCCCCTATGGGTGGGGTGGCATCAGTGATAGGCAACATGACACATATGGGTGGGGTGGCATCAGTGATAGGTAACATGCCCCTATGGGTGGGATGGCAGTAGTGGTGACCACGGGATCCCTGAGGAGGCGTGGGACTGGTGGACAGGGTGTGGACCCCCTGGGTTTGTTTGTAGGGTGGGTGTCAGACTTACCGTCTGCGCCGTCCACGTCTGTTCCTGATCCAGTCATATATGTACAGGACTAGTATGACCTGCGCGACTGGATTCATGCTCTGTCTCGATCCGTTGTTAGCTGCTCCGTTTCAAATCTGTGGAATGGGTTAATGGCGCTGTGACGTGCTGTATGTGGTGACCCGTCCGGAACGTATGAACTGCGCATCGTACTTGACCGTCCGGAAGTAGCAGTGTTTATGGTGCCGTGCGGCGCGAATTGAGTGTTTCCGGGTCAGGCTCGGAAGGAAATTGTGGATGGAGTCGGAGCGTACGTGTCGGTCGGGAATTTGGCACTTGTCCGCATCGTGCTTCCTCGCCCAGATGGTCCCTCACCTGGTACGGTTCGGCCGTAAGGTAAGGCCTCTGACATGTCTCGGAGGGCTGACCGACCGAGATCGGAATCGGCCCCTAAGTGTAAATTGTTATCTAAATTATTTATTTACAAATATTTTTTTTTGAAACAATACATAAATATGTTTTATTACTATCCAGTATCTTCCCTGATTTAATGCAGACTGCAGTTGGAATAGTAAATTATATATATTTACTATCCCGCACCTTACCTGATTTAATGGTGACTGGAGTTGGAATAGCAAATTATATATATTTACTATCCAGCACCTCAGCCGAAGCCCCGTCCCATGGTGCTCCAGCCACTGCTGGTTATATTGGCCGTACAAGACCCTGAAGTGTCTCGGAGTCACCAATGAGGCAGCATCCCAGCAGCTTGCATTACAACATAAGAATTATTTCTACAACAGACTAACTAGTGACGTGGGGCACCAATTATGAGCAAACAAAGTAAATTTTACACAGATCGTGATCAGTAGAAAAAATCAGTAATCTAAGGGGGAGCCGATGCGCAGCAGGCGGGGAGGAGCCCCACAGACACCTACCAGCACCACTGCAATCTGCGATTACTCACACTGCTGCACAGCTATGGGGAGAGCAGCCCTGCTCTGGGTAATGTGAGCTTCAGGGAAACCAATCCTGAGGCAAGGGGGAGGGGCTGCGTGTGATCTTCGGTAGTCCGCAGCCTGATCTACACACTCACAACCACTGCAGCCTCCAGCTCCTATTTACACACACGGGGCAGGGCGGCAGGTGTCGAAGTCTGGGGTCATACAGAGAGCAGGCTGCACCGCCGGCTGGGGTCTTTCAGCCAGCAGGCAGCTCGGATCTAAAAGGGCACAGGCACGAACTTTCCTCGGTGACCACAAAGAAAGCAGGCAGCAACTTCATCTTGGGGCACAGAGAGAAAACAGGCAGTAACTCGAGGCTGGGGTTACAGGCAGGCAGCTGTTTCAGTCGGGGACCACACACACTGCAACCTGTTGCTCTTGAGCAGGCAGTTGCCGGGATCCACACATACAAAGGTGACAGATCCCGTAGCCTTGGGCCACTCGGAAAGCAGGCAGGAATTCCCGACGGGGGTCACAAATAGTTGTACCCTGGACAAGGCAGCAAATACCGCCTCTGAGGGCACAGAGAAGAGGCAGCTACTCATCCCGGTGTCCCACAGGGAGCAGGCAGCGACTGATTGATGCCTTGGATGACATGCGCCGAGCAGGCAGCAGCTATAGTTAGTATGCGCACTCTGTGAGTCACCCGGCAAAAGCTACCTGTTGCCCTGTGGGGAGAGAGCCTGTCCGCTGCCTGCACTCGCGGAGCATTCTGCCAGCTGTCCGCCTGCCTCCCGCCGCCTCGCTTCTCTCCTGTCACCGGAGCGCGGCCCCCGAGCGGAGAGCGGGCCAGGGGACTCCAACCCCCAGAAGCCCTAGCGGCCCGACCAGCAAACGACCGCGCCAGGAGGCGCATAAGTTCAGCGTCAGCCCCTGCTGAGTGGGGGACCCGGCAAAAGCTACCTTTTGCCCT
This sequence comes from Lissotriton helveticus, assembly GCF_964261635.1. NCBI lineage: Eukaryota > Metazoa > Chordata > Amphibia > Caudata > Salamandridae > Lissotriton > Lissotriton helveticus. Next base: position 418,981,409 of record NC_136061.1, on the reverse strand, counting down.
GTGGGGAGAGAGCCTTTCCGCTGCCTACACGCGTGGAGCATTCTGCCAGCTGTCCGCCTGCCTCCCGCCGCCTCGCTCCTCTCCTGTCACCGGAGCGCGGCCGCTGAGCGGAGAGCTGGGCAGGGGACTCCAACCCCCAGAAGCCCTAGCGGCCCGACCAGCAAACCACTGTGCCAGGAGGCGCATAAGTTCAGCGTCAGCCCCTGCTGAGCGGGGGACCCGGCAAAAGCTGCCTGTTGCCCTGTGGGGAGAGAGCCTGTCCGCTGCCTGCACTCGTGGAGCATTCTGCCATCTGTCCGCCTGCCTCCCGCCGCCTCGCTCCTCTCCTGTCACCGGAGCGCGGCCGCCGAGCGGAGAGCGGGCCAGGGGACTCCAACCCCCAGAAGCCCTAGCGGCCCGACCAGCAAACGACCGTGCCAGGAGGCGCATAAGTTCAGAATCAGCCCCGCTGAGCGGGACGCCGAGCGAAGCCCGGGCAAAGGGCGGGCCGTCTGTGGCCGTCCGGGGCGGCCCAGGGCTGGGCTGGGCCCCCCCCCTTGGCTGGATACAAGCCTAAGAACATATCTGACATTTGCCAGCATATCAGGTCAGTGAAAAGATTCGGATACGTTTCCTAAACTCCCGAGGTTATTGGTGTTTTACAGTCTGAAGAGAGCCTGTCGTTGTATTTTGCTATTGAGCACAATTTGACCACTATACATTATGGGGAAAAAAACACTGGTAGTACTTGGGCCAAAGGATAAGCAGAAGATGGCTGCAACTACCACCACTACCCCACTGCCAAGCCTAACGGCCATAGACAAAATGCTTCGGAAAACCATTGGTGTTGTGGCAACAGCCATACAGAACACTGAAAGACGTTTCTCGCTTCCACCAAGCATGCCCCCACTTATGCATCAAGAAAATTCATTTGATTCTCTTCTTGCCGCATCATATGCAGGGCTCCCTGGAACTGGCCACAATGAGCTTTGTACAACTCAGGATATGGTGCCTACAGACCATCTTCTGACAGGAAGCAGACTGTCATCAACCCCCACCATGCTCACGACAAACATGATTATGAGCCAAGACTCTTTACCATTGTCAGTAAATGACTCTGAACACTTAGAAGGCATAGATCTCTGCCCGGACCCTGATATGTCAAGTATTGATAGGGAAAAGAGTGTTTGTACACCAGTACGAACTAGGGGGCAAAAGGCCAGGTGCAAACAGAAAAACATAGCCATTGAGCCACCAACAAACAAGCAAAGAGGCAAGGGCGGGCGCAAGCAACGGAGGAGAGCTCCCAGATCTGTAGGGCAGAGAGGGGACAAGCGGGAGGGACAACCCAATGACATACACACCCAAACTATAGATGCAAGTGCAGTATTGGGGAATTAAGGTTTTTGGGGTAGGATGGAGACTTTGCTTTCTACATTATTAGGGCCCATCAGCCTACAAATTACATCTATTGAAAATAGGCTGAGAGCAATAGATGAATGTGTAGTAAAACTGGGTACAGGGCTTAATCCAGTAAACAAAACTAATATTGGCACAACTAGTGGAACTAAGGCCAAACATAACGTGGCCAACACAAAATTAGATGCCCACAATAAAGCCCCCCAACCAATACCAAGACCAAGCACAAGCAAAAACTCAGCACATGCACAACCCCCAGCTAAACGAGTTCCCAACCCTTGCGCAACAACGGTAGTTAGCCCAGAAAGTACCATCCCGACTGCTGATAAAAATAAAGGGGCACCTGCTGGACAAGCCAACAAGGATGCCCACAATCCTTCAGCAGCCAAGACGGGCCCAATCCCGGTAACTAACACGAGACAAATTCCGGCCCGCATTTGTCTTCCTCAGGAATGCGGGGCCTATGTTGCAGTATTAGTTAATGTCCCCAAACTAAGGAAGGATCAAGAGGAAAATTCTACAAGCCTCAAAAATAGAATCCTCCATTGGTTAGCCGGAAACTGTAACTTTCCACTGGAAGAATCAAATGAGATTATCCAAACTCAAAGAGTGGGGTGGGTAGGCCCGTTGAGAAAAAAGTTTGATGTGGATTGCATAATCATAAACTTCAGGTCTCCCCACTGGGCCCAGAACACCCTCGCAAATGCTCCATTGCCCTCACCCTGGGAATTTAATACTACCTTGCTTCCTCTGGGCTATTTTTACAGGCACCTAATGGATCCAAACCTTAACCTGAGGAACAACCCTACGATGTGTCAGCAGGATACAAACTACAACATCGGGAATATTAGGAATAATTCACCACTGTATTATCAGGACCCAAATCCAAATTTTAGGAATACTCCCTCACTGTGTCACCAGGCAATATAGCCAGCCCAACCGATGTCTTACCCACGCCTCCCTATTGCGCCCCAGTATAATCCAAGAGAGAGACCTAACGCAAGGTTCAACCATAACCAATATATGGTTCAGAATGAGTTAAGGTATATATATAACATTCCAACTTATAACCGGTTTGAACAAGCTTTCTCAAATTTAGAAGATCAGGACTGACTGGGGAACGGGGAAAGTTATATCACATCTGAAGAGGTTAATTACGAAAATGAGGTACACTCAATGTCCGCCAAAGCTAAAATTGTTCAGGGAATAGCAGAATACGACCAGACTCCCTTTACCATAGCCACAATTGATGATGCAATCCCAATCCCGTCTAAAGCAAAGATGAGCACAGATAAAGGTGTTAGAAGCAAGTTAGCCAGCTCTCTGCTTTATCCTGACCTGTCAATCATCCGCTGGAACGTTGCCGGGTTAGAATCAAGATTGTCAGACCCGCAATGGGTGCAGCTGTTGGATGACAAAGATATTATTATGTTTCAAGAGACATGGGCTACAGGAAATTTGCACATAAAGGGCTATCATTGCTTCAGCGTGACTGCACTGAAGCCTGACTTTGGACGTGCAGTGGGTGGATTATTCATCGGGATTAAAATATTGGCTGGTGGGACTATTAGAGATCTATCAGGAGGGAACCCGAACATACAGGTCCTTGAATTCAAAAGAAAGACCCGGATTTATCTAATACATTTTTATAATAATGATTTTAATTCTGTACCTAACAAGAATTTTGTAGCGCTCTCTAAGACTTTACGGAATCTGGAATCAAATTCAGACATAGAGGAGAAGATAGGGATCCTCATTGGGGGGGATTTTAACGCAAAAAATTTCAAAGGATTATCAGTCTGAAGGAAAAACCCTAGATCAAGCAGAACGAAGGGGCATTGAATTAGGAAATATGCTAAATGAGCATATTCTTGGTAATGCCTTAGATGTAGGTCATACCTCTAGCACTTACCGTGCCCCTACGTTTAGAGGTAGACATTGTTCCTCAACAATTGATTTTATTTTTATGTCCCCTCACTTAATAGACCGAATAACAAAATCCATAGTATTGGAAACATCTTATGCAGACAACAATCCTCTCATAGTCACCTTGCATCTAGGGCCTAAACCAGTATATGCTAATTTAAATGGTGCTAGGGACATTACACCCTCGGTAGATGGTCTGCGATTAAAATGGAGAGGAGTTGATAGTGGGACTATATTAGAAAATTTGAAAAAGGAACATCCCCACCTAATTTCCTCCTGTTTATCCTCTAACGGGAATTCCCTTAGGATAATAGCAGGCTTTGGCAAATTATGTCTTGTTATAAAAACCTGTCTATTGGTCCCATTGCCAAAGAAAGAGAAAGACCTGAGGTGGTTTGACCCGGCCTGTTCATAGGCAAATAGGGCATTACGTAAGACCCTAACCAATAAACCCAGATGCATAGTAGAGGTACTGCTGGCCAGGAAACATTATAAACTTAAAATAGCTGAAAGGAAAGCTGCATTACTGACGGAGCAGTGGGAGTCACTGGTTGGAAGTGCAAATCAGAAGAGCAGTGGTCCCTTCTGGACTGCCGTCAGGAAAATGCGAGATATGGGCAAACAATTAAATCCAATTAGCTGTTATATAACCCGCAGTGTATGGGAAGCCCACTTTTCAATAATATAGGCTTCACCAAGAGAGCTAACATCAAGCTTTGTTCCTGGTCAACTGTGCTGTTTACAGTTTGGCCTCCATGAGGTAGAAATAGCCATCAGCCAGAGCCTTGGCAACAAGGCTCCGGGCCCTGATGGACTCCCCATTGATGTTATTAAGTTTAGTCTGGATTTATGGGCACCCATTCTCCTTAATGTTTTTAATAGCTTGCCTTCCGTGCCCATGCCTGATACTTGGTCTATGAGTACCATAGTCCCAATTTTTAAAAAGGGCGACAGATCAGACCCGGCCAATTACCGTCCTATCTCACTTTTGGACAACACCTTAAAAATCCTGGGGATCCTGGAGTGGATAGAAGACAGTGATTTATTGGACTCCTGTCAGATGGGATTCAGGAGCAGGGTGGGCACGGTGGAGCAATTTTGAATCTGAAGCTAATAATCGACAAGTATAACATCGCTCGATCGTCCCCTATTTACCTTGCATTCATGGATCTTTCATCCGCTTTCGACCTAGTCAATGGATCCAAACTATGGTCCATCCTTTTGGACTACAGACTGGACAAAGCTCTTGTTAATTTCCTGGCCTATCTCCATACTGACCTTAAGGCACAGGTCAGGATTGGGACAGGTGGGGAAGTATCAGGTCCTATTAAAATAGGTAGGGGATAGGACAGGGGTGCGTTTTAGCTCCCCTGCTCTTTATTATTTATATCAATGGCCTAGCTAAATCTCTAAAACAAGTGACTACAGATGTGCCAATTATCCTGGTACAACTATTACCTGTTTTACTATACGCAGATGATGCGGTTCTGATGAGCCGCACACCTAATGCCCTCCGTTTACTTATTAAAACTTTTGTTCACCATATTTAGATATGCGCGTAAATTTAAAAAAATCTTTTATCATGGCATGTGGGCTTGGGAGGCGGAAGCTCAATACTATACATGTAAGGACAGATAAACTAGAATCTGTGAACACTTTTCCGTACTCGGGTTTGGTTTTCGCTGCGAACGGCTCATGGAATAGGCATTTGGCCCACGCCATGGGTAAGTTCTCGAATGCCACCAATTCTATTTTGAACCTGTCACGCCCAAAGAAAATAGGCGCCACTAGAGCTATTTTAAATTTTTTTAGGTTACAGTGTGTACCTGTAGCAACATATGGGGCAGAGGTTTGGGGTCTAGGGACAAGTCCCAGCATCCAACAAGAGGAAAATCGGTTCTGCAGAAGAATGCTGGGCGCCCCTATCTCATCCTCTGAGTTCATTTGTCATAAGGAATTAAACCTTCCTTATACATGTGATTTTATCAGAACTAGACCAGCTTTATTCTGGATTAGAATCTGGAGGAATAATTTAGCTGCCCTAACACAGAACATCATAAAAGACTGTCTTAAATGCGAAAAGGGCTTAGCTATCCCCTGGCTCGCGGGAGTCTCAAAGACATTGCATGCCGTGGGCAGGGGAGACCTTTTCTCTGACCCATCTAGGATCGAGCCTAAAGATAAGAACGAGGTCAAACAAGTTTTATATGCATTTTATAATTCGGAGTGAATGGGAAGGGAAATACTTAAACCCACCGTTGCGACATACATGGGGAATGAACTGTGTAGACAACCACTTCCATCCTACTTCACACTCCCCATGACCAACTATTCCGCCTTCGGGCGGGCTCTGTAAAATTTTTAATGGGTTTCCCTTTGGGTTATTGTCACACAGCACAGTATAACCCATGCCCGTGCGATGGTACAAGTACACAGAACGATTTGCACTTCCTATTTTTCAGCAAATTTTATTTAAAGTATATTAACTGGTTTTTAACTCCATATTTTAGAAAAAGAAGACCCCTCTCTTTAGGGGAGTCTTATTTAATGTTGCTTTCACTGGATACAGATGAACTAACCTTTCGCACAAGCACTTTCTTAAGACTGATATGTCGCGCACGCAAAATGATGGAAAATCCCTGAAAATGTTATCTATGAGAGCTATAACAAAAAAAAATCTTGAATATGATAACTGTAAATTGATATATTTTATGAAATGGTACTGTTTGTTTTTATGCTGTACTTTTATGGATTTTATGAAATTCGAATAAAGGTCTTTTGAACTGAATTGAATTGAATTGAATCGAGTCACCAGCACCCTCATCCTGCGTGAACAAGCACGTGGCAGACAGCATCTTAGTCCCAGCAGCAAGCACTGGGTGCAGGCAGAACATCTATGGGGTATGTTCCCTGACTGCACCCGGAACTGCGCTCCAACTTCAGACCTTGCATGCATTATCATCTCTGAGAACAGGCACTCCACCTGCCTGTAACGAAACCCTGTTTGCAACCATGGCTGTCGCTGTGAGCAGACAGTACTTCCAGCCTAGATATACACACAGCAGGCAGATTGCGTGACATGTCTACTTGTAAACACCACCGCACTAAGGTATACTTCAGTTAATAACCCTACGAAAAACATTACAGAAACGCGTAAATTCAACTTCCCGCAATATATCTTCTGTTGTTTGATCATGAGTATTTGACTTGGCCTCCTAGTCGTGATAAGGTTGATATTTTTATATAGCGGAAAAACCCAGGATAGCTGTCATTGTTACCTAATCCGCGATCCTTGGTTTATCGACAAGGGAAAGATGAAAGGCCAGTGAGTGCGGTACAAATGTGTACCTCTCAGGGCACTGGTACGTTTTGCACGTGCTTTATTAACAGGCAGGGGTTCCCTAAAATTATACCTATATTTTGGTAGCGGATCGACCAAACCCCCGCCCCTATCGGGATCGGAATCTGTGACTTGTGTGTTACTCAAAGATCTCGGCAGTGCGCATTGGCCCGCTATACTATAGTAACAGTATTTGATCCGGGTAACTGTTGATGCATTTAAATTGCCCTGAATTCAATGACAGAACACACTTGGATACAAATAGTCTATTTAGTTTTTTGTTTCTTTAAAGTTTAAAATAGTGCGAGCTCGACCCCAAGGTATCAGAGCGCTTTGCGTGAGCACTAGTTGCATTACAGATGGACACATTCATTTTGCTAGGCGCGGGGAGATGGTGATTTGCCCATAATCACAGGATGTTGTGAGTCCCTGCCAAGACTCGAAGCTGGTTTCCCAGCTTCGAGGTCACCGCTCTAGCCTTAGGTAAACAGGTGGTTACACGGTCTCACAAGGAGCGCACAGTTCACCTCTCGGCATCTCTCAGGAGCTGCTGCACTCGTCTTTTGTCCCACACACAAACCAGCCTCGACACCCCATCATCAGATTCTGCACCTGAGTTTGTATGGCAGCATGTAGTGCCAAGAAGTACAGCGACATACAAATCCAACCTTCTTCATGGCAGTCCAATATGTAAGCAGAAGGACGAACCACAACAGTTAGAACACAATTTTAAAGCCAGATGACCCAAACCTCAAATTTATTTAGTATGACAAAAACCTGTGATCCTCAAATTCGAATTGGTTGTCTGCAGCGCGTGCATTGATCCATGGAATTGCTTTATCAGCCTTGAAACTTTTATGTGCAGGTTGGACTAGAACCCGTGATTTACCGATGAGTCCAACATTCCTGCAGCAGGTGCATTGATCACACGGTACTGTAAAGGGATTAGGACCGGTGGTTTGTAGATTAGGCTGAAATCTCTCCAGCGTGCACCAATCAATGTACTGCTATATCAGCCTGTAATTCGCAGAACAGCTTTAGACCTAAGCAACAGGCGCATTAATACCATGAGATATCGTACTGAATTTTCTAACCTGTTACAAACGGGTTAGGCTCAGATATCTGCAGCATGTGCATTAATCCCACGAGCTACTGTGAAGGGATTAGCACCTATGGTCTGTAGATCTGCAGTTGCTTTTACGCCTTCAGCTCTTCTACAAGGTTCCCCATATGTAACCCTCAGGGCAAATACTGATGCAAAATCATAAACCCATTCTGCAGTTCTAAGGTTATGACCGATGACCCAAAGGTGGGGCAGACATCAGTTTAATTGGTGCCATAACCCCCTGAACTATTCGTCAGCAACTGGGGCACGTCATGCCTTGCATATGACGCGCATTTCTGCAGCCGATACATTAACCCATTAACCCATTAACCCATGTCACGGAGTCGGATCTCTACGTTGGATGAAGCCCGTGGCCCGCTCGCTGCAGCAGGCGCAGAACCCCCCCAACCATCCCAATGCGCGTGGAACTGTGGCCACTGCCCAGCAGGTTACACACACACCGGCGACTTATTTATTGTTTATGGAATGCTGAATAGCGCCATGAATCCATCAAACGGAAGCGGTAGCGCCAAAATACATGAATTTAAGGAGAACATGTCTACGCTCTGAGGAGATGTAACCCCAGTCCGAGAACAAGCATTTGCAATGCAATAGGTCTCGCATTTGCCAGAGTTTCAGCTATTGGCATTATAAATGACAATATCTTTTATTTATGTCTTTATTTTTAAAACCAATAAATAACAAGCTTTGTTATTTACAAAGCCAATAGCTTAAACTCTCGCAAATGCGAGAACTATTGCATTGCAAATGCTTGTTTCTTAGGTAAATCATATAGTTATAAATATGTATGTTCAACATTTTTACATTTATTTTTTGACATAAATTTGTGATACATATTATAGTGTTTATAATATATATTTTCATTCATATATAGTTTATACATTGTTATATTTAGTAATAGGTGTGTAGATAATTGGTAACATAAATTTGAACTTTTTTCCTTTTTGTGAAAAATATATGTTTTATACAAAATAATATTGGTACATTAAATAACAGTACATTTTTAAATGTTTCACATTTTTTAATGTGACATACAAGTATAGTTTAACACAATATTGCATTTTTTTATTCTTGTTATTTACACAACATATTCATATTTTTCATATTTTTTAACATATATACAGTATTAATTATGTATTAAATTTATTAATGTGTAATATTAATAATATTAATAATGACATCATTTCTATTTTCATTTTTGTTGTAAAAGAAATATTGAATTTTTCTGTAATTGAATGTAATAAAGCATAACATTATTTTAAAAGTACTTTTTTATATATACACAACATATTTTTTATTAATATTATTAATATATTTTTATTAATAACATTAATAATTACATTATTTAAGTTTCTATGGGGCCGATTACGACCGCCATTGCATAGGCAAAAGGACCAGCCTGCCTTAGGTGTGGCGGTCCCGCAATACAAATTACAATTTTTACATTGCGGCGGGCGGCAGCACCCGCCACAATGTAAAAAGATATGTTTTGCATTTGTATGTACAACGTAACAGGCACCATAAGTACACCTCATGTGCAGCACCCCATCCTCCCATCCCCCCACCCCCGGGGGCCCGCAACGGGCCCCCAAAGGCATTCACCACCTGTCTTTTTGAGGCGTAATCTCCGCCCAAAAAGACAGGCATCCAAATGCACACGGCGATGCCTGCAAGGCACCGCCAGTATACCCCCATTGTACCATGTCCCGCAAGGCGGGTGGAAAAGGACCGCCTTGCAGGAACACGTTTCCGTCCGCCGCAGTACCAATCTCTTTTCCACCGCCATCCTGATGTGGCGGTTGGAATATTGAGGTTGATGGCAGGCGGTCCGCCACTGCCGGCCCGGCGGGCCTCACCGCTGGCCCGTCGGTGGCGGACCGCCCTCCATCGTAATCGGTCTCAAAGTTTTTTCTGTAAAGGTATGTATTTATTTAACATTTTGATATATTACAATCATTTATTTGCAATGTTGAGTAAGTAATACAATTTATTTTTAATAATAATAATTAATATATGTGTTATCTTATTTATTAATATTATTTACAATGTTGTACAAGTATTACAATATTTTTTATTAATTTATACACATTTTTCACAATTTGGAAATATAGCTGTTTAGTTTTTGGTAAGTTTATTGTTTGTTTTATTATATTTAAGGTGTACATTTATATTTATTCAGCCATTTTTGTTTAGGGGGACTACTTTTCTAACCGCTTACTGTCGTTTTGGGTCATTTCTCCGGGGATCTGTTCGCGGTTGAAAGCTGTGTCGCTTGGAGCCAGGTAAGAGTTATTTCTCTTTATTTAAACTAAGTTTTTAATGTAGTTAGGTGGTATGTCGTGTATTTAGAGTTTGGTAGTTGTGTGTTTGGTGTAATTTAGGTGTATTTTACGTTATGTTAATTTTTGAGTAGGTTCGGTGTTTGAGGCCTGGTTTTATGAGTCTAGTATATGTAGATAGGTTTATGTGTATTGTTTTAAAATGTTATTAAAAGTGTTTTGAAGTTATGTTTATGTATGTTTGGGTGGGTGGGTATGTTTTAAATTTTTTACAGGTTTTCGTTTCACGACTTCGGATTTTGGAGAACTTTGACTTTTTTTTAAGAGGTGTGTATTAGTTTTGTAAACTAATATTTTTTTAACACACTCTTAATTTTTTGCGTTCTCCTGGAGCGTTTTTTACTTTTTCTACGTTTTCGGGTTTTTGAAGGAATTGGATTTATCGATAGAGGATTTGTTTTTGTAGATTTTAGGCGTTTTATTTTTTTAAGAGTTGTGTATTAGTTTTGTAAGCTAATGTTTATTTAACACACTCTTAAATTTTCGCAATTTCTTGGAGCGTTTTTTTACCTTTGCTACATTTTGAGGTTTTTTATTGTATTTGACTATTGGATTTATCGAGAGTGAAATTGTTTTTGGACATCTTTGCATTTTTGCATTTTTTTGGGGTTTATTTAACGTTCTTTGGGAGGAATCGACTCGTGGATGGACTTAGAAGCTGTATTCAATTAGCTTAGGAGCTGCGACAATTGTAAGTAATTTTTAAATTTGTATGTGGGAGGGAAATTTAATTTATTTCTATTTTGATATGTATTCTATTTTGTAAGGTATTAATATTTTGGCGATATATTTTTTGTATTTTATCAATTGTCTATATTTGACAAATTAATAATGTTTATACATATGAAAAAATGTAATTTCTTATTATGTTGTGTTTTACATTTAAATTTTTTAATTCATGTTTAGATTACATTTAAAGGATGCTTTTTGCGATTAGGGATAGGTATTCTAAGCCTCTAGTTGTAGGATAGAGGGTGACTTGGCTTTATAAAAGCTCATACATTTCTTTTGTTTGCTTGGTTAATTTTGGTCGAATTAGTGTAATGGATTGTTGCATCAATAGTTCTTGGTAACTTTGCTCCTAGTAATTTTTGAAGTGTGGGTGTACCGCTCCCTGTTGTTGCCTGGAAGGCGTTATGCCATCCTTCAAATGTGTTGTTACTTTTGGCTTCCTTGTTTAGGGTACTAAGGTAGACGTTCCACCATGGTATGTGGTACTTTGGTAATGTTCTGTGACCTGATTGGTGTAGTCTTCCTACCCATGTGTCCTCGAAGTAATCAAGTAGTGGGCTTAATTTCTCCTCAATTCTCTTTCTTGTAGTATGGAGTCTCTATTAGTAGGTTATAGTGTTCTACTACGTCAGTCACAGGCACATAGGCTAGGGCTATAATTGTTTTTATTTGGTATGCTAAGGTGCTATCTATTACGTATTGTACACTCAGGGCCCCATTAGGATGACGGGTGGAAAACTACCCAGACCGCCATGGAGGTGGGAAACAACCGCCCGCCAGGACCGTGGAGAAACCGGCGGTCAAATTAGGAACAACCGCCCAAAAAGACCGACCGCGACGGTAGCAGGCGAACAAAAAACGCCCGACGCGGGTGGAGACGCCCAAAAACCGACTGCGGCGGTCGGAATCGGAGCGAAAAAAGCTACAACCCGCCGCAAGGATAGCGTAGACTCCGCATGGGAAATTAGTATATCTCCGATGGTCCCATGGTATGATCCGCTGTTTCCGACCGCCGTGGTCGCACACAGGAGTGAATATGAGAGACAGCGGAAGAGCTGCAGCATAGCCACCGCAGCGGACGATACATGAAAAACTTGGCCGTCGATGCAAAAACACTGCAGCAATGCCAAACATTGCACAAACCAATAGCCATGCCCCCCAAATACACAAAACACATCCAAATGAAAATGAAATATGCCAAACAGAAAAATACAATTCCCAGGACAACCCCCACAACACACCTGACAGCAAAACCCCATTTGGACACACCCACACAGCTGTGTATAAAACCAACCCCTTCACTGACTACAATCCTTTGCAACACTCCAGAAGAGAAGGGCATCCACCAGATCTGACAGGAGAGGCAAGAGAACACACCACACCCATCCCCACCACCATCACACCAGCACCAACAATGCCCAGCACATAACACACCTCACACAAAAACACCACACCCACCACCCACACCCCTGCATCCAGAAATACTTCAAACACCACACACCATGGCATCACAGAAAATGCCCAAATGTACAGAGAGCGAGTTGACAGTCATGGTAAATGAGATAGTCAGAGTGGAACCACAACTGTTTGGTAGCCTGGTCCAACAGACACCATTAGCCACAAGGACTCAAATGTGGGAAAGGATAGTACAAAGGGTCAATGCAGTAGGGTCCACCCCGTGATCCAAGAAGGAGATTATGAAGCGGTGGCATGATCTCAAGAGGTTTGTCAAAGAGAGGAGGAGCAAGAACTGGGAGCCGGCTAACCCGACTGGCAGTGGCGCTCCCATCCCACAGAAAACATTCACACCATTAGAGGAGAAGGTGCATGCCATACTGCATCCTGAGAGTCTCACAGGAGTACCCGGGGGAGTGGAGGCTGATAAGTACAAACAAATGTCAACCAACACACTGATATGTAATATTTCGCACATCCAAAAACACGCACCACACCAGACAAATCACATCCATCTGCACCACACACCCACAAAAACCTGTCTCACAGATCCAACAGACACCCACTCCCATGTACCCTAAACGTAGCTAGCAATATAACCATGGGAGCATGAGCATAGTCAGCCTGCACTACTACTCCCACCATGCCCCCTGTCCCATACCCCAGAAGGACGGGGCCCTCCCGCCACACCACCCAGCAGCATGGAGCACTCCCTCCCTCCCACAAGTACTTTGAAGCCATTGCATTGTTCACCAAACAAACTGACAGGTAGGTAACCATTTTCACAGTTAGGGTGTTTGTGGGAGGGAGGCCTGCACTACTACTCCCACCATGCCCCCTGTCCCACACCCCAGCAGCATGGAGTACTCCCTCCCTTCCACAAGCACTTTGAAGCCATTGCATTGTTCGCCAAGCAAACTTAAAGGTAGGTAGCCATTTTCACAGTGAGGGTGTTGGTGGGAGGGAGGCCTGCACTACTACTTCCACTATGCCCCCTGTCCCATACCCCAGCAAGATGGAGCCCTCCCCCCACACAACCCAGGAGCACCTGGAAGCCATTGCATTGTTCACCCTCAACCTACAGGTAGGTAGCAATCTTGCTTGGGAGGCCTGTTTGTGGGAGGGAGGCCTGTACTCCTACTGCCCCCTGTCCCACACCCCAGCAAGATGGAGCCCTCCCCCCACACCACCCAGGAGCACCAGGAAGCCATTGGATTGTTTATCCTCACCTTACAGGTAGGTAGCCATCTTGCTTGGGAGGCCTGTTTGTGGGAGGGAGGCCTGCACTACTACTCCCACCATGCCCCCTGTCCCACACCCCAGTAGCATGGAGCACTCCCTCCCTTACACAAGCACGTTGAAGCCATTGCAGCACACCAAACGAACTCACAGGTAGGTAGCCATCTTCCCTGGGAGGCCTGTATGTGGGAGGGAGGCCTGTACTCCTGCTTCCACCATTCCCCCTATCCCACACCCCAGCAGCATGGAGCACTCCCTCCCTCCCACAAGCACTTTGAAGCCCTTGCATTGTTCATCAAACAAACTTACAGGTAGGGAGCCATTTTCACAGTGAGGGTGTTTGTGGGAGGGAGGCCTGTACTACTACTCCCACCATGCCCCCTGTCCCATACCCCAGCAAGATGGAGCCCTCCCCCCACACCACCCAGGAGTACCTGGAAGCCATTGCATTGTTCACCCTCACCCTACAGGTAGATAGCCATCTTGCTTGGGAGGCCTGTATGTGGGAGGGAGGCCTGTACTCCTACTCCCACCATTCCCCCTGTCCCACACCCCAGCAGCATGGAGCACTCCCTCCCTCCCACAAGCACAGTGAAGCCATTGCATCGTTCACCAAACAAACTTACAGGCAGGAAGCCATTTTCACAGAGAGGGTGTTTGTGGGAGGGAGGCCTGTACTACTACTCCTACCATGCCCCCTGTCCCACACCCCAGCAAGATGGAACCCTCCCCCCATACCACCCAGGAGCACCTGGAAGCCATTGCATTGTTCACCCTCACATTACAGGTAGGTAGCCATCTTGCTTGGGAGGCCTGTACTACTCCCACCATGTCCTCTGTCCCCCACCCCAGCAGCATGGAGCACTCCCTCCCTTCCACAAGCACTTTGAAGCCATTGCAGCACACCAAACAAACTCACAGGTAGGTAGCCATCTTCCCTGGGAGGCGTGTATGTGGGAGGGAGGCCTGTACTCCTACTCCCACCATGCCCCCTGTCCCACACCCCAGCAGCATGGAGCACTCCCTCCCTCCGACAAGCACTTTGAAGCCATTGCATTGTTCACCAAACAAACTTACAGGTAGGTAGCCATTTTCACAGTGAGGGTATTTGTGGGAGGGAGGCCTGCACTACTACTCCCACCATGCCCCCTTTCTCACACCCCAGCAAGTGGAGCCCTTCTCCCACACCACCCAGGAGCACCTGGAAGCCATTGCATTGTTCGCCCTCACCTTACAGGTAGGTAGCCATCTTGCTTGGGAGGCCTGTTTGATAGAGGGAGGCCTGTATTACTACTCTCACCATGCCCCCTGTCCCACACCCCAGCAGCATGAAGCACTCCTTCCCTTCCACAAGCAGTACACCAAACAAACTCATAGGTAGGTAGCCATCTTCCCTGGGAGGCCTGTATGTGGGAGGGAGGCCTGTACTCCTTCTCCCACCATGCCCCCTGTCCCCACCCCAGCATCATGGAGCACTCCATCCCACCCATGAGCACCTGGAAGCCATTGCATTCTTCACCAAACACACTTACAGGTAGGTAGCCATGTTCTCTGGGCTGACTGTTTGTGGGTGGGAGACCTGCATCACTACACACAGCACCAATTGCATGCAATGCATCGATACCTGACATGTACGAGTAATTTATGTACCTATGCATCATGTAATGAGGCACAGTATTACACTTACAAAAAATAGTGAAGATCAGTCAATTGTGTAGTGTACAGACAGTGGATGACACACAGCTAACAGAATTCTTGCACAGTGCACAACACTGACCATTCCCCATCTAATCCACAGGTGACCAAGAACTCACTGCTGAGGACAACAACAATGACCAGCAGAGCCAGTCTCCACCCCTGGTACATGGACTCTTGAATGTAGACTCCCAGGATTCTCTGAACCATGAGCTCCTGGCTGGCCCATCTGGTGTGCCATGGAGCAACAGGTCCCAGGCCCCCATCCTCCCCACCACCATGTCTGCTGCAACAACAACTGCACAGCAGACCCCTGCAGTTATGGCCTGTGCCTCCACCTCCGCCACCACCTCCACCACCACCACCATTAGTGCCACCTGCAGCACCCTCCCTGCCCCAGGGGATGACCAGCCCACACCAACAACAACTATCTGCCTCAAATAAATCTCAGGCCTTGTTTAAAATCGTTAAAGATTTGTCACGCCCGGCCTGCGCCGCAACAGCTATCCCAGCTTCTCAATCGCTGTGTGACTCATTGGCAAAGGCCTTCGAGGACAAGATCGCTACCATCTTGAGGCAGCTGAGTACTCCGTCAGACTCCAATCTCCAGCTGCCATCTCTTGTTGCACCGCCTTTTTCTATGGAGGTGGAGGCCGGGAAAGCCCGGCTTGATAGTTTCCCCCTTCCTACTTTGATGGATTTCTGCGCTTTAGCGGACGGAGTATTCTCAGGCTCTCCCCTTGATCCACTCCCGCACGAATTTTGGAAATTGTTCCGTGACGAGCTCTTTCCTCCTCTCCATGCGATTTGTTGCCAGTCCCTGGCCCCCGCCCGGGTCCGGGACAGCTGGAAGCTTGCGGTGGTTACCCCGCTCCTGAAGAAGGAAACGCTGGACCCTATGTGTCCAGCAAATTACAGGCCCATCTCATTGCTCCCCTTCCCGATTAAAATCTTGGAGAAACTGGCCACAAAACATCCGCCCAACTTCCTAGAGATCAATGCTTGCCTGGACGTGGCGCAGTTTGGCTTCAGACCAGCCCATGGGACAGAGTCGGCATTGGTGACCGTTTTGGACGACCTTCGTTCGCGTGCCGACCAAGGTCGAGCAGCCTTTTTAGTGCTGCTCGACATGTCAGCAGCGTTCGACACGGTCAGCCATGCCATCTTGGTCAGGAGGCTGGAGGAGGCTGGGGTGTCGGGCTTGGCCCTGGACTGGCTGATCTCCTACCTTGGTGACAGACACCAGGTGGTCGCCTTGCCACCCTTTAAATCTAACATCAAAAGGGTAGAACAGGGCGTGCCTCAGGGATCGGCCATCAGTCCCATCCTATTCAATCTCTACCTCCGCCCCTTGGTCAAGTTAATTAAATCTTTCGGCATTGCGGTCACCAACTATGCCGACGACACACAGCTTATCTTCTCCTTTGAAGGTAAGAATGCGGTGTCACAGGAGACCTTCCACCATTGTATGACCACCACGGTGGAATGGTTGAGCAACAACTCCTTACAGTTCAACAGCTCTAAGACCGAAAGTCCAATTGGTCGCACACTGCTTGTCCTACCAGCGTGTTGCCCCGAAGCATTGTGGTCCATGAAGTAAGCATCAGCGGGTGCGCCTCTGCCAGAGTCTTGAGCAAAAATCATTGTCACGTTGGCCATCCCTGGACATGTGTTTCGAGGTTGTTACCTCTCATCAGCAGGGAATAGGCATATATGTAGGGGTGCTGCGTAGGCTGCCAAAAAATATTCTCAGGTCCGGTACCGCTCGTGGCACGCAGGTGCGTAACCCGGGCTCGTCAGCCCCACCAGCTCAAGAGAGCTTGAATATAAAAGAAAGTCCAATTGGTCGCACACTGCTTGTCCTACCAGCGTGTTGCCCCGAAGCATTGTGGTCCATGAAGTAAGCATCAGCGGGTGCGCCTCTGCCAGAGTCTTGAGCAAAAATCACTTTCACGTTGGCCATCCCTGGACACGTGTTTCGAGGTTGTTACCTCTCGTCAGCAGGGAATAGTCATATATGTAGGGGTGCTGCGTAGGCTGCCAAAAAATATTCTCAGGTCCGGTACCGCTCGTGGCACGCAGGTGCGTAACCCGGGCTCGTCAGCCCCACCAGCTCAAGAGAGCTTGAATATAAAAGAAAGTCCAATTGGTCGCACACTGCTTGTCCTACCAGCGTGTTGCCCCGAAGCATTGTGGTCCATGAAGCAAGCATCAGCGGGTGCGCCTCTGCCAGAGTCTTGAGCAAAAATCACTGTCACGTTGGCCATCCCTGGACACGTGTTTCGAGGTTGTTACCTCTCGTCAGCAGGGAATAGGCATATATGTAGGGGTGCTGCGTAGGCTGCCAAAAAATATTCTCAGGTCCGGTACCGCTCGTGGCACGCAGGTGCGTAACCCGGGCTCGTCAGCCCCACCAGCTCAAGAGAGCTTGAATATAAAAGAAAGTCCAATTGGTCGCACACTGCTTGTCCTACCAGCGTGTTGCCCCGAAGCATTGTGGTCCATGAAGTAAGCATCAGCGGGTGCACCTCTGCCAGAGTCTTGAGCAAAAATCACTGTCACGTTGGCCATCCTTGGACACGTGTTTCGAGGTTGTTACCTCTCGTCAGCAGGGAATAGGCATATATGTAGGGGTGCTGCGTAGGCTGCCAAAAAATATTCTCAGGTCCGGTACCGCTCGTGGCACGCAGGTGCGTAACCCAGGCTCGTCAGCCCCACCAGCTCAAGAGAGCTTGAATATAAAAGAAAGTCCAATTGGTCGCACACTGCTTGTCCTAGCAGCGTGTTGCCCACGCTGATAGGCCAAGCAGTGTGCGACCAATTGGACATTCTTTTGTATTCAAGCTCCCTTGAGCTGGTGGGGCTGACGAGCCCGGGTTACGCACCTGCGTGCCACGAGTGGTACCGGACCTGAGGATATTTTTTGGCAGCCTACGCAGCACCCCTACATATATGCCTATTCCCTGCTGACGAGAGGTAACAACCTCGAAACACGTGTCCAGGGATGGCCAACGCGACAGTGATTTTTTGCTCAAGACCCTGGCAGAGGCGCACCCGCTGATGCTTACTTCATGGACCACAATGCTTTGGGGCAACACGCTGATAGGACAAGCAGTGTGTGACCAATTGGACTTTCTTTTGTATTCAAGCTCCCTTGAGCTGGTGGGGCTGACGAGCCCGGGTTACGCACCTGCGTGCCACGAGTGGTACCGGACCTGAGGATATTTTTTGGCAGCCTACGCAGCACCCCTACATAGATGCCTATTCCCTGCTGACGAGAGGTAACAACCTCGAAACACGTGTCCAGGGATGGCCAACGCGACAGTGATTTTTTGCTCAAGACCCTGGCAGAGGCGCACCCGCTGATGCTTACTTCATGGACCACAATGCTTTTGGGGCAACACGCTGATAGGACAAGCAGTGTGCGACCAATTGGACTTTCTTTTGTATTCAAGCTCCCTTGAGCTGGTGGGGCTGATGAGCCCGGGTTACGCACCTGCGTGCCACGAGTGGTACCGGACCTGAGGATATTTTTTGGCAGCCTACGCAGCACCCCTACATATATGCCTATTCCCTGCTGACGAGAGGTAACAACCTCGAAACACGTGTCCAGGGATGGCCAACGCAACAGTGATTTTTTGCTCAAGACCCTGGCAGAGGCGCACCCGCTGATGCTTACTTCATGGACCACACAATGCTTTGGGGCAACACGCTGATAGGACAAGCAGTGTGCGACCAATTGGACTTTCTTTTGTATTCAAGCTCCCTTGAGCTGGTGGGGCTGACGAGCCCGGGTTACGCACCTGCGTGCCACAAGTGGTACCGGACCTGAGGATATTGTTTGGCAGCCTACGCAGCACCCCTACATATATGCCTATTCCCTGCTGACGAGAGGTAACAACCTCGAAACACGTGTCCAGGGATGGCCAACGCGACAGTGATTTTTTGCTCAAGACCCTGGCAGAGGCGCACCCGCTGATGCTTACTTCATGGACCACAATGCTTTGGGGCAACACGCTGATAGGACAAGCAGTGTGCGACCAATTGGACTTTCTAAGGTATTCAGGCTCCCTTGAGCTGGTGGGGCTGACGAGCCCGGGTTACGCACCTGCGTGCCACGAGTGGTACCGGACCTGAGGATATTTTTTGGCAGCCTACGCAGCACCCCTACATATATGCCTATTCCCTGCTGACGAGAGGTAACAACCTCGAAACACGTGTCCAGGGATGGCCAACGCGACAGTGATTTTTTGCTCAAGACCCTGGCAGAGGCGCACTCGCTGATGCTTACTTCATGGACCACAATGCTTTGGCGCAACACGCTGATAGGACAAGCAGTGTGCGACCAATTGGACTTTCTTTTGTATTCAAGCTCCCTTGAGCTGGTGGGGCTGACGAGCCCGGGTTACGCACCTGCGTGCCACGAGTGGTACCGGACCTGAGGATATTTTTTGGCAGCCTACGCAGCACCCCTACATATATGCCTATTCCCTGCTGACGATAGGTAACAACCTCGAAACACGTGTCCAGGGATGGCCAAAGCGACAGTGCTTTTTTGCTCAAGACCCTGGCAGAGGCGCACCCGCTGATGCTTACTTCATGGACCACAATGCTTTGGGGCAACACGCTGATAGGACAAGCAGTGTGCGACCAATTGGACTTTCTTTTGTATTCAAGCTCCCTTGAGCTGGTGGGGCTGACGAGCCCGGTTTACGCACCTGCGTGCCACGAGTGGTACCGGACCTGAGGATATTTTTTGGCAGCCTACGCAGCACCCCTACATATATGCCTATTCGCTGCTGACGAGAGGTAACAACCTCGAAACACGTGTCCAGGGATGTCCAACGCGACAGTAAGTTTTTTGCTCAAGACCCTGGCAGAGGCGCACCCGCTGATGCTTACTTCATGGACCACAATGCTTTGGGGCAACACGCTGATAGGACAAGCAGTGTGCGACCAATTGGACTTTCTAAGGTATTCAAGCTCCCTTGAGCTGGTGGGGCTGACGAGCCCGGGTTACACACCTGCGTGCCACGAGTGGTACCGGACCTGAGGATATTTTTTGGCAGCCTACGCAGCACCCCTACATATATGCCTATTCCCTGCTGACGAGAGGTAACAACCTCGAAACACGTGTCCAGGGATGGCCAACGCGACAGTGATTTTTTGCTCAAGACCCTGGCAGAGGCGCACTCGCTGATGCTTACTTCATGGACCACAATGCTTTGGCGCAACACGCTGATAGGACAAGCAGTGTGCGACCAATTGGACTTTCTTTTGTATTCAAGCTCCCTTGAGCTGGTGGGGCTGACGAGCCCGGGTTACGCACCTGCGTGCCACGAGTGGTACCGGACCTGAGGATATTTTTTGGCAGCCTACGCAGCACCCCTACATATATGCCTATTCCCTGCTGACGATAGGTAACAACCTCGAAACACGTGTCCAGGGATGGCCAAAGCGACAGTGCTTTTTTGCTCAAGACCCTGGCAGAGGCGCATCCGCTGATGCTTACTTCATGGACCACAATGCTTTGGGGCAACACGCTGATAGGACAAGCAGTGTGCGACCAAATGGACTTTCTTTTGTATTCAAGCTCCCTTGAGCTGGTGGGGCTGACGAGCCCGGTTACGCACCTGCGTGCCACGAGTGGTACCGGACCTGAGGATATTTTTTGGCAGCCTACGCAGCACCCCTACCTATATGCCTATTCCCTGCTGACGAGAGGTAACAACCTCGAAACACGTGTCCAGGGATGGCCAACGCGACAGTGATTTTTTGCTCAAGACCCTGGCAGAGGCGCACCCGCTGATGCTTACTTCATGGACCACAATGCTTTGGGGCAACACGCTGATAGGACAAGCAGTGTGCGACCAATTGGACTTTCTTTTGTATTCAAGCTCCCTTGAGCTGGTGGGGCTGACGAGCCCGGGTTACGCACCTGCGTGCCACGAGTGGTACCGGACCTGAGGATATTTTTTGGCAGCCTACGCAGCACCCCTACATATATGCCTATTCCCTGCTGACGAGAGGTAACAACCTCGAAACACGTGTCCAGGGATGGCCAACGCGACAGTGATTTTTTGCTCAAGACCCTGGCAGAGGCGCACCCGCTGATGCTTACTTCATGGACCACAATGCTTTGGGGCAACACGCTGATAGGACAAGCAGTGTGCGACCAATTGGACTTTCTTTTGTATTCAAGCTCCCTTGAGCTGGTGGGGCTGACGAGCCCGGTTTACGCACCTGCGTGCCACGAGTGGTACCGGACCTGAGGATATTTTTTGGCAGCCTACGCAGCACCCCTACATATATGCCTATTCCCTGCTGACGAGAGGTAACAACCTCGAAACACGTGTCCAGGGATGGCCAACGCGACAGTAAGTTTTTTGCTCAAGACCCTGGCAGAGGCGCACCCGCTGATGCTTACTTCATGGACCACAATGCTTTGGGGCAACACGCTGATAGGACAAGCAGTGTGCGACCAATTGGACTTTCTTTTGTAGTCAAGCTCCCTTGAGCTGGTGGGGCTGACGAGCCCGGGTTACGCACCTGCGTGCCACGAGTGGTACCGGACCTGAGGATATTTTTTTGCAGCCTACGCAGCACCCCTACATATATGCCTATTCCCTGCTGACGAGAGGTAACAACCTCGAAACACGTGTTCAGGGATGGCCAACGCGACAGTGATTTTTTGCTCAAGACCCTGGCAGAGGCGCACCCGCTGATGCTTACTTCATGGACCACAATGCTTTGGAGCAACACGCTGATAGGACAAGCAGTGTGCAACCAATTGGACTTAGCTCTAAGACCGATGTGTTGCACTGTTCGATGGGCCGTATCTCCCGGCCTTTAACACAGGACTTCTGGCCCCCCTCTTTTCAGGGTACGTTAGCGGCGCCAGACTTGTTCGGAATCTAGGGGTGATGCTCGAACCCAATCTCCAACTGGATGGCTTTGTGAATAAAACGGTGTCCACCTGTATGTTGTTGCTCCGCACCTTGCGGAAGATTCTTCTCCTGCTCCCGGCCCATGCCAGACCAGAAGTAGTGCGTAGTATCATCTTAAGCAGACTTGACTACTGCAACGCACTACTTCTGGGGGCACCCATAACCTTGTTGGGCAAACTGCAGCGGGTGCAGAATTCTGCCGCCAAGCTGGCACTCTCTCGTCGGCGCTTTGATTCTTCTTCGGCAGCACTTACGGATCTTCATTGGCTGCCAGTCTCCCAACGTGTCGACTTTAAAGCCCTTTGCTTGGTTTTTCGGGCCCTCCACGGTCAGGGGCCGATCTCCCTGCAGGAGCTGTTCTCCTGGTACACCCCTACTAGATCCCTTCGTTCTGCCTCAGCCTACCTGGTGGTAGTTCCTAAGATCCTGAGCATGCGAATGGGTGGTCGTTCTTTCAGCTATACGGCATCAAGGCTGTCGCTGCCATTGTCTCTTAGAAGCATGGGTGACTTATCCTCTTTTAAAAAGGGACTAAAAACTCATCTTTTCCCAAGGACATTGTAATTACTGCTGCCACTATAATATCGTGCTCAGGCCATTGAGGATCACAGCGCCAAGATACCCGTGGGGTGACAGTTGCGCTCTATAAATGTGCCATACAATACAATACAACTGTGGACGGCAGGGAGAGTGTGCGTGGACCCACAGTGGCGAGGCAACAAGTCTGTGGCAGCAGGGCAGGTGGGAGGGCCAGGGTCACCCACAGACCTCAGGAGGTTGGGACACCATCCCTGGAGCACTTCACCAGAGTCATCGGGGTCTACAAACAGGTCCAGGGACAAAGTGTCCGGTGTGAGGAACTATTACGCGAGCTCATCCTGCTGATGAGGTCCATCAGCACCCGCCTTGGACAAATGGTGGACCTCATGGGCCAGCAAGTGGCGTTACTGAGGGACAGGCCTGCGTCCCATACAACACCTCCGCCCCCTCTGTTGTGCTGTAGGATGACAGTTCACAATCCTCCCCTGCGGCCACAGAGAGGGGTGAGTCCTCAGACGCTACTGGCCATGCAGCAGGGTCCCCCCGGCCAAGCGACCAAGGGGGCGTCCAAAGAAGAGCCTTGGAGTCTCTGGAGGCAAAGCACCAGCCAAATGCCAGTCACAGAGAGAAGCCCTGATGACAACCCTCTCCCCACTGCATTGACTGTTTTGACTGTCCTTCCCCACACTGCCTTTGTGAATGGCACCTGTCTGTTGGACTCTTTCATCTCATTTACCATGACTGTTAACTCACTGCTCCATCACCACCTTTATGTAAATCTACCCGCACCCCTCACATGTCAACTTTGTAAATAAAATACCTTACACACTTCAATTGGATCAGCTTTATCTTTAGTGCAATATTTACAGTGTTCAAAATGTCCAATATGTATCCAAATGATGTACAGTATGTAGGCCTGGATAATTTCAAGGCACCGATGGGAGACACAACAGAACAACAGTCACTGGTGTGAGTATGGCATCACAGATATTCCACTACACCAACCATCTACATAGGTCAACAGGCAGACAACACAATGGGCAACAAGTGTCAATGGAGTCTCGTATACGTTCACAGATGAAATGTCACTGCCACATTTACACACACAGGTGACTTTACATGTGCCTGTCTGTACCATCCGCACATAGCCCTTCACTACAACAGCAATCACACCAGACAACGTACAAGTTGTACCTCGTCACCCACCTTCAAGTGAAGTAGCGGGTGATGAGCTGTTGACGCATGTCAACTCCTTCCTCCTCTCCACTGTCCTCATCACTGAACTCAGGTCCTTGGGCAGGCGGAATCCCCTTGTGAATGGCCATGTTGTGGAGCATACAGCATGCCACAACGATCTTACAGACCTTCCCAGGCGAGTATGACAGTGCACCTCCAGTCCTGTCCAGGCAGCGGAATCTTGACTTCGGCCTGCCAAAAGTCAGCTCAATGACATGACTGGTCCTGCCATGGGCCTCATTGTACCTGATTTCAGCCGGGGTCCTGGGATTACGTAGTGGGATCAGCAGCCATGGACGTCTGGGATATGCAGAGTCACCTAGGAATGACAAACGCACATTGCAATGTTGCACAGGCAGAGGGCATTTGAACACTCCTTAGCACACATTACAGTATTCAGCGCAAGTTAGCATATGTGTATTCCACTCATACATAGGTTACGCAAATTTAACAAAAGAAATTTTTGAAATCCTTGTAGTTCAGGTTGTTCTGCAGGTGTTGTTTATTATTTTGATCGATGTCACAGCCAACACGTGTTTCGTCAGTAGGGAATGTAACCCTTGACTTTTTCAAGGCTATTTTCCTCGAGTGTTCTTTTCTCTTCCTTGAGGTGATAATTCCAACCCTCGAAGGGGTATCTGTTAGGGGACTTCGGTTCGTATGCAGGGTAATCTTCCGTTATATGCCACAATATCGGTTTTTGTAGAGGCAGCTTTCGCCGTTCTTCTAATCGAGTCCTCGAATGTCCCCGCTGCTCCGTATTTCGGGTGCAGTACAGGCAGAGGGCAGCAGGTCACACACACAGCACGCCATATTACTAGGCATACTCACCCACAATCCAAGCACGCTCGGGGAGCAGATTTGCCATCATTTGGGACACAATGCTGTTCCTCAGGATGTACCAGTCATGGGCCGAGCCGAGGAATCTGGCACACACATGCGACATGGTCATGTCTGCCAGGCACACCACCTGCACATTGATCAAGTGATAATGTTTTCGATTGCGAAAAATGTGCTCACTCACCTGTGGTGGCACCAGACCGACATGTGTGAAATCGATGGCACCAATATCATGGGGGATGTCCCCAAGCAGATAGAAGTCTCCCTTCACACCGGCCAATTCAGCTCCCCTGGGGAAATGTATGTATCTGTCCTTATAGATCATCATGGCTGCAAGAACATCCCTCAGCACCAGGCTGAACATGGGTTGAGACATCCCTGCAGCGCTGGCCACGGTCTTCTGGAAGGAACCAGTTGCAAAAAAATGGAGGGCTGCCATCACTTTGTACGTTGGTGTGAAAGCTGTTGGGTAGTGGCGACGAGGCTGCAGGTGGGGCTCCAACAGATCACAAAGGGTCTTCAGGGTGGGTCTGTCGAGGCAGAATTTGCGAATGATCGCAACATCCAACATCGCAACATCCTCCATGTCCTCCAGCAGTGTCAAGTGACGTATGAGAATAGGCCTCCTCCTAGTTGAGATGAAAACGGACACATGTCAATGACAACCATCACGAGATGGCCACAGCACATACCGTTAAGGATGTCACGGAAAAACAAAGTGCCCTGAGAAATGCGTGACACACCAGGTTACAAGTGCCTCAAACAACACATAGGTCAATGTGAATGTACACATACTAAACCCCACATTTCACATATGCACGCCTTGTAGCGTACCATCCAGCCAATGTATGTAAAATTAACATGACTGTCTCATACTCATCTGCTGTACCTGTCACACCTCAATGCATCATGTAAACCTGGCACACATCCACAACACAATGATCACAGTAGGCCGCAACTGTCAATTGTGTGTATGTGCAGATATCAAGAGCACAATTAAGTAACAACATCATACAGTGAGACAAGCCTTGCACCGGTCATCACTGACCCACAACACATTGATTAGTGTACACATTGTTGAGTCCACTTCAACACTGTCACTCATAATCAACCTTCAAATGCATAATTGACATGGCAGGGACTACAGACCAATGTACGTCACACATACCCAACCATGGCACGTGCGGGCAACTGTGGATTCAATAGAATAATGGCATTGTGTGCACGATGATGTACCCTTCACCATGTTGCCACTGTGTACTGTTGAAGTGTTCCCGATGGACATTGCCATTGCATGTGCCCCAAATCGCGGTAGCTACCGCCTGGCCCCGGCGGTGTGTCCCCAGCACCACCCCTTACACAAGTGCAGAAGTCATTGGCATGGAGACATGGGAAGATGGCGGTGGGCATGCTCCACCACCCAAATCGCGGTAGCTACCGCCTGGCCCCGGCAGTGTGTCACCAGCACCACCCCTTACACAAGTGCTGTAGTCATTGGCATGGAGACATGGGAAGATGGCGGTGGGCATGCTCCGCCACCCAAATCGAGGTAGCTACCGCCTGACCCCGGGGCATTGCCTACAGCCAATGGGAATGATGATTGCGGTGGCATGATGCAGTTTTGAAAATTGCGGAAGGCGTGCTCCGCCACCGTGGAGGCGGTCATTGAATGCTTTTGAAAGATGCACCATTGCGGTAGATGCTTTTGAAAGAGGCAGACCTGGACAACCAATTGTTGCAGCTTGGCACCTAAGAAACGACCCCAGGGGGCTATAAATCTGTGGGAGTGAGCCTCACATTTCCACTGCTCACAGAGCCTGCTGCCTGGGACCCGCTCCTGCTGCTGCCTCCAGAGCCTGCTGCCTGGGACCCCTCACCACCCACTTCCACCACAGGTGTTCCATGTCCACAGGGATGGCAAGGACAGAGAAGATCCGTGCCAGTCCATTCACAAGCGAGGAGCTGGAGGTCCTGGTGGACGAGGTGCTCGCACAGTACCCAAGGCTGTATGGTGCCCCCAATGTTGTGGTAAGTCATCATAAAGGGAGGTGTAGGGCAGGGGGGCAGACATGTAGCTGTTCTGCTGCAGTATATGCCTGAGGGTGTGGGGTTGTGTCATTGTGTCATACACTAACAAACATGCTGTCTCCAGGGTGAAGGAGTATGTGTGGCCCAATGTCACCGTTTTGCCTGCCTGCAGTTGTATGTCTGAGTGGAGTGTGTTACATTGTCAGCCACACAGAGCCACAGTATGTTGGACAGTAATTGCTCGGCTGATTGTCTCTGTGTGCCCCTGTTGTCCAACTCAGTGTGAACCCAGAGACTATGCCAAGTGCCCGACCACCAAGACGAGATCACATCACTGCACGTACTGTGTCCTTACCTACACTTGTGTAGATGGATATTTTGTTGATGAGTCCATGTACGCCGATGCCACACACATGACATACATATATGTTCACAGGACATGCTCATTGAATACTGCCCAGTCATACACACAGTGATTCTACGCACAGACACAGGTCGATATGTGATGTATGTAGTGGCCAGACATGCATAGGACTGGAGATGTGTGCAAGCCACAGAGGGGGTTCAGTGCAGTCATCCTGCATGTGTGTGAGATTATCAGGGACCCTGTACCCCCTCATAAATGCATGCAATCACATCTGCTTGGCCCATGCAGAGTGCCCTTGTGAGGTGTACCCCAGTTTGGGATGGAGGGAGATTACATTTCGTAATGAGTCTGTGTCTTGCTACTGTACTGATAGATGTTGGTACATGACACTGTGTCACTGATCATTTCCCTTTCTTTTCTCCCATGCCTGCCGCTCAAGGTACACTAGCGTAAGGCCATGTGGAGGGCCATTGCAGCAAAGGTGCGAGCCTCGGGGGTATCTAACCGACGACACACCCACTGCCACAAGAGGTGGGACGACATCAGCCGGCTGGCAAAGAACGAGGCAGAGATGACCTTGGGGCTGCTATCACGCACTGGGCATTTGGCACGGCGCAGCATGACACCACTGATGGGCCGCATCTTGGCAGTGACTCATCCTGAGCTGGATGCATGTCTGAAGGAGCATCGGCAGCAAGGCAGGGGTGAGTATTTGGGGAGAGGGACTTTGGCTGGGAGCAGATGCATGTGTACAGGGCCTGTGGCACCGGTGGCCCATGTGATGTTCGTGGGGTGGTGCTGTGCTGTGTCATGTGAGTGGCTGCTGGGATGGGTGCCAGTGTCATGCATTGGGCCAAACTGGCCTTAGAAAGGTGATCCTCCCTGCTGTGCTCCCATAGCCAGATGTGTTAGGATCTACATGGTCATTCAGCATTGGGATAGTGTGGGGAATCTATTAGGGGGTGAACAGCAGTGTACACTGTCTGAGTGTGACTTCATGTATGCCTACTTTGCATGCACCATGATCGATGAGGCCCACACATCTGACAGCAATGTGCCCCAGAGTACCACATGGTGTTTGGTATGGGCTACTTGCCATTGTGGACTGTCATGTCCTAATAGGTGTGTGTTGTCCCCTTCTGTTCCCTCAAGGTCTGATAGTGGTCATAAGTGGTGTGCCCACATCATGTCCCTAGGTGTGGGCAGAACAAGTTGTGTACCTGCTACACTTCATCCACGGGCAGGGTGTTGTGCTGTGTGGCCTTAACATGGCTCAGTCATGGCAGATATTCAGGGTTACAGGCACTGTGTGGTCTATGTAGTGTGTTGCTGCAATGTGATTGCAGGGTGTCGTGGTCACCATGTTGATTTGGGCATCTCCTGTACTGCATTGATTGAATTGCTTTGTCCTGTTGATGACACTAACCCAACCCTGCATCTCTCTCTCATGCAGAATCGCCAGTGGACACGGAGGAACAGGAGCCGGAAACCAATGGTGGCGAGAGTAGCACTACAGCTGCACAGTAGCCCAGTGACACAGAGCTCACCAGCGCATCAGAGGGGGACAGGAGTATGCAGGAGGAATCCCTGCCTGAGACACAAAGTACTACATCATCTGATGCCAGCGGTGATGCATCCATGTTGGCAGGCACAGGGAATGGAGACTCTACATCATCTGCTACCACACAGCGCCCAGTGACCAGCCTCCCATCCACTTCCTCTGGTGCAGCCCGTGCCCATGTCAGTAAGAGGGGACAAGTTAGATTCACACCTGTCACATCTGAGCCTGTACCTGTCCCCCCTGCTGCCCTCAGTGCTGAGTATGTAGAGCTCCTGCACCAGCTTTGTGTGGGCCAGACAGCCCTGCTCAATGCCTTCAGTGACCATGACATGAAATTAGGCCAGGTGGTTGCCTACATGGGGGGCATACACTCTGACGTGGGTGGGCTACACCGTACAGTCCAGCCTTTGTCGTCCACAGTGACGTCTGCCCTTCAACAGGCACATACTCCCATTCCTGCTCCAGTGCCTTTGTCCACCCCCCAGTCAGTGGCCACATCGGATGATAGTGACCACGGTTCCCATGTGTCACAGTCACGATACAGCACAAGAAGCACCCAACAGAAACAATACAAGAGGGCCCGCCCACAGACACCATCCCCACAGAAGAGCAGAGCCACCCCAGAATGCAAAGACAAGAGCCCGTCAGGGAAGAGCAAGGCCAAAATAGCAATGAAGCAGACATCAGGCTCACATGCCTCAGAGGCATCACCAGCGAAGGACTCTCCTGTCCCTAAAACTTCACGCAGAGCTAGGCGTGCAGTGTCTATGCCCACTGAGGAGGTGTTGTATGGCAAGGGACACCTAGGAAGGGCTCAGGGCCACATTCCCCCACCACATCAACTCCAATTCCAAGCCCAGTGAAGCAGGTGAAGGAGGGCACTGTAGGGGCTACCCTTGGCAAACAGGCAAAGGAGGGCACTGTAGGGGCTACCCCTGGCAAACAGGCAAAGGAGGCCACTGTAGGGGGGGACACCTGGAAAACAGGGGAAGGAGGGCACTGTAGGGGCTACCCCTGGCAAAAAGGCAAAAGAGGGCACTGTAGGGGGGACACCTGGCAAACAGGGGAAGGAGGGCACTGTAGGGGGTACACCTGGCAAACAGGGGAAGGTGGTCCAGAGGCGTAGCCAGACAACTTTTTCTGCAGGATCCAGCACGTCACCAGAGGGAGTGCCAGTGTCTGCACCTGATGCGGGTCTGTTGGTGTGTGTGCCTGATGTGTCATCACCAGTTCCCATTGACCCCTGTACAGGGAAGGCATTTCAAATTCCCAAGAAGTGGAAAGGCACCCCTCAAACCTCTCCCACCCACACTGTGTCACTGGTCTGCATGACTCCACCTCCACGTGCCACTACACCACTTGGTCCAAACAGCCCTCCAGCTTGCCAAGCCACTGATAGCCCTACATCACCTGGGCCTCTCTCTCCCCAGTCAAGTGGACACTGCTGTCCCCGACACACAGCCAGCTCTAAGTCTGCCTGACAGCCAAGAGTGAGTGGTAGTCCCCCTCATACACCTGTCTCTCATACAGGTGTGCTAGTCCTGCCCATTGTTTACCACCTGGATGTGTTGCTGACCATGGAAGGGTACAGTCAAACACACTGACTGTGCAGCTTCTCATGTCCTCACTCTGCACTTTGCCCTGCCACTGGCCTTGTCATTCACTACTGTTCTGGCCTTGCCTGTGCAGCTTCTCATGTCCTGACTCTGCTCTTTGCCATGCCCACTGGCCTTGTCATTCACTGCTGTTCTGGCCTTGCCTGTGCAGCTTCGCATGTCCTGACTCTGCACTTTGCCATGCCCACTGGCCTTGTCATTCACTGCTGTTATGGCCTTGCCTGTGCAGCTTCTCATGTCCTGACTCTGCACCTTGTCCTGACTCTGCACTTTGCCATGTCCACTGACCTTGTCATTCACTGCTGTGTTCTGGAAGTGCTTGTGCAGCTTCTCATGTCCTGACTCTGCACTTTGCCATGCCCACTGGCCCTGTTGCTCTGCTGTGTTGTACTCTCCCCTGTGCCATGGACACTGGCCCTGTTGCTCTGCTGTTTTGGAGTCTCCCCTGTGCCATGGACACTGGCCCTGTTGCTCTGCTGTGTTGTACTCTCCCCTGTGCAGCCTCTCATGTACTTGCTGTGCCACCTGCCATGGACACTGGCCCTGTTGATCTGCTGTGTTGGAGTCTCCCCTGTGCCATGGACACTGGCCCTGTTGCTCTGCTGTGTTGTACTCTCCCCTGTGCAGCCTCTCATGTACTTGCTGTGCCACCTGCCATGGTCACTGGCCCTGTTGCTCTGCTGTGTTGTTCCCCCCACCCCCCTGTGCCATGGACACTGGCCATGTTGCTCTGCTGTGTTGGAGTCTCCCCTTTGCAGCCTCTCATGTACTTGCTGTGCCACCTGCCATGGACACTGGCCCTGTTGCTCTGCTGTGTTGGAGTCTCCCCTGTGCCATGGACACTGGCCCTGATGCTCTGCTGTGTTGTACTCTCCCCTGTTCCATGGACACTGGCTCTGTTGCTCTTCTGTGTTGGAGTCTCCCCTGTGCAGCCTCTCATGTACTTGCTGTGCCACCTGCCATGGACACTGGCCCTGTTGCTCTGCTGTGTTGGAGTCTCCCCTGTGCCATGGCCACTGGCCCTGTTGCTCTGCTGTGTTGTACTCTCCCCTGTGCAGCCTCCCATGTACTTGCTGTGCCACCTGCCATGGACACTGGCCCTGTTGCTCTGCTGTGTTGTACTCTCTCCTGTGCCATGGACACTGGCCCTGTTGCTCTGCTGTGTTGGAGTCTCCCCTGTGCAGCCTCTCATGTACTTGCTGTGCCACCTGCCATGGACACTGGCCCTGTTGCTCTGCTGTGGTGAACTCTCCCCTCTGCAGCCTCTCATGCACTTGCTCTGCCACCTGCCATGGACACTGGCCTTCCTGTTTGGAGTTTGCCTGTGCAGATTATCTTGCATATGATCAGCACTTTGTGCCTTGCTCTTGTCTACTGTTGTTCTACTGTCACAGCTATGCAATATGTAAATAAAGACAGTTACTCCTGTTGTCTGTTTTGTCAGTGTCCTTGCTGATGCTCTATGTGTCACTTAAACATTGCCAAGCTCTTTGCCCACATCACATTTTTAAACAGGGGTGACAGGGTCTTCAGTCCATCCAAACACTGCTACTAGTTTTATCTGTGATGGCTATTTTACCTGTCATGCAGTTCTCTTTTTAGTGGTTTGCTATTGTTGGCTACATTGTTCACATGTCAGGTTGGGGGACACTGCCAGCACAGGGTGTGATGCTGTGCACAGATTTGCATGCAGGCTGGGCAATGTCATCATGTATGTGTGTTATTCCTTTATGTGTGCCCAGCTGTGTATGTGTATGGTCATCTTGTATTGGCCCTTAGTCCTGGTCCCAGGGCCTACATGAGATGTGTGCTCTTGGGTAGTCAAGAGGTGTGCAGTGTGAAGGGTGTGACTCTGTAGGGGTTCGTGGATGTGTGTGTGCCCCTGGATTTTGAAAGAAACACATGTGTCACCCAGGAGTTGTGTGTCTGTTGTTTGGATTGTCCTGCCCTGTGGATATGGTTGTATGCACATGTGCGAGTTGTCTGTTGTGCACTGTGCAGTGTGTTGGTGTGTCCATGCTGTTCTGCCAGACTCCTCCTTCTTTTAGTCACTTATGAGTGTGCAAAGTGTGTCACTTTCACATCAGTGTTGTGTTTGTTTGATCATCCAAGTGTCTTGAGTGTGTTTGTGTAGATTGTGTAGCCCTGCTGCTCCACACTGCCATTGTGGTTGTGTTTCTCATGCATTGCAGGCACATGGTGCCTTTTATCCTCCTGTATGGCATGATGTGCGTGGTGTAATGCCATCCCCTATGTGTGCCACTTATGCCTACCCATGGTGGGTCTGCACTCCCTCTATTTGGGTATGGTACATGACATGCAAGTCAGTTCACTTTGATGTCAGCTGTCCCCTTGGTTTACATGTATGTGTGCCTCCCCATCACTTCATTTGTGACACTGTGCTTTGTGGTGCAGTTCTTGGGCCAAGAGTGATGTTCCACTCTAAACATTGCCCCAATGGTTTATGTGTGATGCTCTTGTGCTATTAATCAGTCAGGATTGCTCATGTGCACTTCAGCTGTGTGTGTTGCCCAGTGTGCTGGTCTAGATGGTTCTGTTCTTGTATGCCAGAGTGGTGCATCTGTTGATGTTGTGTTGGATGTATGTGTGTTGGCTGTGGTATTGCTTCACTTCCTGGGTGTGCTGTTGTGTTTGTGCTGTGCTGATTTGTGTTGTGTGTGTTGATGTTGTGTCATCATTTAAAACTTCATTTCGATTCATCATCTGAATCACAAAAGTATACAATAAAAACATTATACACAATTATCCAACCGACAAATACATTTTGACATCTTAATATAATCTTAGCATTCACATTTCTAGGATGTTAGCAAATTTACATTATATTAGGGGAACAGGTCTTCAACAATAAAGTGCTTGTGCTAAAATTTTAACAAAACAAACACATATGAACAATGTAATCAACCCTAATAAATAATTGGCTAGCGCTACATTGACATTTCCCTCTACCAATATTTTCCTATATAGTATATGAAGCTATTATATATATAAATGCCCACGTGGACAACCCAATTTTTCAATATCCTTTCCTGATATTCAGTGCCAATCTAATAAAACTGAGCATAGCGCTACATATGGCGGCCGTAGGCAGCGATATCAAGTGCTTGTATCCCACTTTGTAATTACATGGTTTGAGACCCAATAAGATAGGTTTAATAAATGTATTTCTTGCCTCCTTAGAATGATGTTGTGTCAGTCATGTCTGTGTGTGACTGCTCTGCTTGGTGTGCACACACTGCTTGTTGTGCATACAGTGCTGTGTGTATGTGGCCTTGGCATTGCCTGATGTGCATCCCCTGATGTCCTGTAGTGTTTGTTCATTTTTGATTTCATGTGCATCTGTGGTTGGTTTATGTGACAGTGTAGTACTGTGATGGTGCACTTATTGTGTGATATGTGGTATGTTGTGTGTGTTTTGTTCCTGAGTGATGAGGTTGTGCACTCCTGTTATGTCTGTGCTCCCATTGCCTTTCCACAGTTTGGCTGACAG
The DNA here is from genome assembly GCF_964261635.1 of Lissotriton helveticus. Taxonomy (NCBI): domain Eukaryota; kingdom Metazoa; phylum Chordata; class Amphibia; order Caudata; family Salamandridae; genus Lissotriton; species Lissotriton helveticus. Next base: position 418,947,513 of record NC_136061.1, on the reverse strand, counting down.
TGTATATCTGTTTCGGATGGGGTTCTGTGTGTGTTTCTGTAGTGTTTGTGTGTTGCTTTTGGGCAGGCATCTGTTCAGGCATCCCTGTGTGGGTGTTATGTTTGTGGCTACACCCAGGGTGTGTGTTTGTTTGTGTGTGTATGTACTGGCAAGTATTGGCAGCCTTCAGTGTGTGTGGCACTGGTGTTGTGTGTTCCTTGTCAGCCACTCCTGCAGTGGCTGTCTCCCTAGTTGTTTGTTGTGTGGTGCAGGGTGTGGATTGAGCGTTCTTGTTGCTGTGCTTGTTGCTTGTTGCTGTGCACAGGGTTGCACAGGATGGGAACCTGGCCTGTGACTTCAAGGGGTGTGTTGATGTGTGGTTGGGGGTAGTGTGTCCCTGTGGTCTTTGTTCCCTGCCCATGCCTTGGACTGGCCCAGCCTTCTGTATTGTGCGCATGTGTTGACCGCTGCAGTAACTTGACCGGGGCCGGGACGTTGCTGCATGTTTGCGGTCGATGTGTGTCCAGGTTGCAGTGGGGTGACTTGGTGGCAAGTGGGTCATGTGTGGGTGCCCTTGTGGGTGTGTTATTGCCTCCAGCAGGGTGTCTGTTGTGGATTTGGACCCTGTGTCAGCCCGTGTGTTTTATTTGTGTAGTTGCGTACCTGCGGCGTTGTCCGCGGCGGCCCATTAGATGATAGTGCTGTAGCAGGTACAGCACCGGATACATATGTAGAGCTGGGTCCATGGCGGTCGTGACTGGGTGGTGTGGACCAGGTCTCTGCTATCTCGCTCCACTGTCGAGTTTCCGCCGTCTCTGGTTGGGCGGTGTCTCCGCTGCGGTGCGTCTGCCTGTTTGGGCGATCCTAATTTGTGGAGCGGGGTGGACATCATTCCGCACGGCGGAGAGTCTCCATTGGCTCCCACTGCCGCGGTGGCGGGCACACTTTGATGGAGCTGCATGTTGCTCCGCAGCAGACGGGATTTGACCTATGTTTTGCGAACTAATATGGCAGACGTGTTTCCCGCTGCTCGAGGGCAGAAAAAGGCATTTTTCCGCACCGCCAGCAACAGTAGTTTCTTGAGTTATGGCACTTCCGTAGCATTTGTTTGAATAGTACTTGCTACATTTACAGAAGACTTTTAAATCTTTCTGCTTTTCTTGCGTATATAGATAACCTATGTAACATAGGAGCATTTTTCCATTTTGTGATTCTATGAATTATCCGGCTTCAGTCATACTGGTGTGTTTATGCTGAAGAGAATGTAGATATAAATAAGTTAATATGATGCAGTAAAATATTTATTTTAGAAACATATACATTTGTTGATATATACTTACAATGTTAATTTAGATGTTGAAAAGATTTTTCTTTTGATATTTGGGGGCTGTTAATTTTGGTTTGTAGAAGGGATATCTGTTGTTACAATAAGAAAAAATCAAAAGATAATTTGAAGCATTTGTTGTAGATGATAGGGCAATTGGGAAAGGGTTTGTTTTAATTAGATACATTATCATTTTTCTTTAAAGTACTTATTTTATATACTTACTTTTTGATTTGCTTTCTTTTCTTAGTTGTTGTCGATAGTTATTGTTGTACTTGTAAGAATCTGTACTGGAGATATAAATAAATGAAAGTATATTTTAGTTTAATCTCATTTAGTTGTATTTCTTGAGAACATTTTAGATTATTTACTTACTTTTTGGTTAGCTTTATTTTGTTACTTGTTGTAGATAATTCTTTTTGTGGCTGGAATAATCTGTAGTGGAGATATAAATAAATGAAAGTATATTTTAGTTTGATATAATTTAGATGCATTATTTAGAACTTTTTAGCACTATATAGTTTTATAAAAGATTATTTACTTACTTCTTTTAGTTTAAAGTTTTCTTTAAAAATTGAGTCTTGTTATCAGGAAATAAACTGGTAGTGTTTCCTCTTCTGTTTTCTTGTGCTGTTGAAGTGGAAAAGAGTAACTTTTTAGGGGGCTTTTATGCTGTTGTTTTAATTAGTTAATTTCTGTTATTGGTTATTTTTGTTGCAGCTAGATTTTGATTTGTTGTTGTGTTCTCGATATTTAGTCACTAATCCCACACAGATCATAGCCGTGGATGCTGGCATCAGGTTACCCCAATTTGCCTCTCTGAAATCCCCCTGAAACCTCTCAAAGGCCACCCTTGGAGTGCAAAACACAAGTTGCGTTCACGTTGTGAACAGTATTTTTCCTGGAGCTTATTACATTTTGGCTTATGTGCTGAGGGAAACAAGTATTACTTCATTTTGGCGTGGACCATCCATACACAGATAAGAAAAACCCCCTCTTAAATTCACCCAAAATTGACATCCACAAGCGAGCATTATCACATAGCCCAGAGTGAAGGGTGCCTGCCCTTTACCATTGAAGGTGTTCAGAATCTACCTACACACAGACGTTTCCATGGAACATCAAGTCTCTAAGGCATCAAACGTGTTTGTGGCAGCTCAGACCTTTGAGGAAAATGTTGGCCTGTATTCAAACTAGTTACCATATCCTAGTTGTACAGGCCTTAGTTCAGTCCTGCCTAGACTAAGGCAATGCCTGCTATCTGGTTCCCACCAATACGTTGCGTCATCAGCTGGGACAGAGTGAGGCTGCTCAGTTTATTTCGAGCATATCTCATTAGGAGCACATTGCACCTATTCCTGAGCACTTCCATTGGCTACCGATAAAGAAGAGGATTCTGTTTAAGGATTTGGCAACTGTGCATCAGGAAGTTCACAGTGCTACCTCCCAGCCCCAAACATCCGTCTTTATCATTCTGGATATCATTAAAACCCAGACAATAAATTTCGACAACGGCCCCTTTTTATTGGTGGCCACAAAGGAATGGCATAAACTAGTGAGTCGACTGCGCATAATGGGCTGGGTTATCTTCGCCGTGGTGCCTCCAGGATAGATATCTCCGGTAGTGGGCAATAGTGACCCATTTCCCTGGCCACTCATAATGAGGGCCTTGTAGGAAGAAAGTTCAGCTACTCAGAATGCATTCTGGCTTGCACAACTGGAAGCCTGTACCAGCTTTACTTTAAATGGATATTTCTGCCAACAGAGATTAATTGTTAGAATGGGTCTCTTTCTTATGGGAAATTCTTTACCAAAGTCAATTGTAATGACACCTCTATTTATGACTGGAAGGCCTGACCATCAGTTGACCTCCAACATACCGGGGAAGTATGTGACCTTCAACATACATATCTTACCTTAGTAACAAATGTAATGCTGGCCATCGCGCTGCTATCATCTATGATCGCTTGTCCATGGTGGTACTCTTCGGTTTTGCATATCCCACCTACATTCTCAATCAGCTGGTCCGACCACGATGCAAAAAGAGCATGAGACCTGAGAAAAAAACATGTGGATAAGAAGGTAAAGCTATTGCTTTCCCACAAAATGTGAAAGGTACGGAGCCTTGCGTTTGACAGTCACAACCCCCACGAGGGTTCAGAGAATAAGAATATCAAATCCAAATTTTAAAATATTGCCCATTATAAACCTTATTAACCGCGTTGGACATCATTCCTGACCCAATTAGCCTGCCATGGTCTTCCCAAATGCCTCAGTAGCTTGGTATGGTAATCCTTGAGTGAAACATACCTCATGCTTGTTACGACCAGTGTTAACCCTGTGTGAAACCCTCCTCATACAGAAGAGGTGCAGGCAAATAAAATAATGGTCAGGTCGGAAGACATTTTATGATTTGTGTGACCGTATCAATGGAACAGCCAGATATGCATAACAACACAGATGACACCTGGAAAATCTAAAAACTACAATGATAGATGTGGCGGGGCTACATGCAGACCCATTTGGTGGGAATACCTGCCCCAAGGAGAATTCTCTACCCTGGGCTCAAGTGTTTGATCCCTCAAGTGTATCCTGGAAATATTTTGAGGTTATCCCTGTTTTTGTATTTAAGTGTTCCTTGATATGTAACCTTACATTTGTTTGAATAATGTATGCTTTAGAACCAGTATTTCGATCTTTGATGTGTGATCTGATTATATCCTGAAGCCTTCCTATTCTTGAATGTTGGATTTTAACTTGAGAGTTCAAGTTGGCCCTCCTTACGATTTTTCCCTAAGGTTGGATTTGTAGCTTCTATTTTAAGGTATGAGCTACTCTACATGAGGACTTAATTTAGAGTTTCTCTCTCTAGTAAGCACTCTAGCTTTGAATGCTGCACCCGTGATATATTGGACATTTCCATTCAGTTACACAAATATTTATTTGCCAAGGGAAGGGGTGATGAAAGGTGACTGGTGTTAGTCTTGAATTGGCTCAAAGATGTTTACCATCAGCAGTCAAAAGAACAAATTATCCTATTAGATATGATCTGTCTGCCCTTTTCTCTAAGTTGTCGCAAACCGGGTTGAATACAGCTTGTAAGGCTGAGATTCTAATAATAGGAGTTCAAAATGCCCACTATCCCAACTGGAGACCCAAGCCCAAAAGTAAAATAGGGTCATAGCTGCCAAGGTTTCAGATTGCTATTACATTTTGATAATTTCTGTTTAATTGTGAGTGACGTTTAAACAACTATGAACGACACTTTCTTGCAAGCAAAATCAAGCAATGAAGACGTGGGAAACATATAAATATCAGAAATTGCACCCATTTGAGCAACTAGAAACTCTGAGAAGATCATTCCTGACCCAATTAGCCTGCCATGGTCTTCCCAAATGCCTCAGTAGCTTGGTATGGTAATCCTTGAGTGAAACATACCTCATGCTTGTTACGACCAGTGTTAACCCTGTGTGAAACCCTCCTCATACAGAAGAGGTGCAGGCAAATAAAATAATGGTCAGGTCGGAAGACATTTTATGATTTGTGTGACCGTATCAATGGAACAGCCAGATATGCATAACAACACAGATGACACCTGGAAAATCTAAAAACTACAATGATAGATGTGGCGGGGCTACATGCAGACCCATTTGGTGGGAATACCTGCCCCAAGGAGAATTCTCTACCCTGGGCTCAAGTGTTTGATCCCTCAAGTGTATCCTGGAAATATTTTGAGGTTATCCCTGTTTTTGTATTTAAGTGTTCCTTGATATGTAACCTTACATTTGTTTGAATAATGTATGCTTTAGAACCAGTATTTCGATCATTGATGTGTGATCTGATTATATCCTGAAGCCTTCCTATTCTTGAATGTTGGATTTTAACTTGAGAGTTCAAGTTGGCCCTCCTTACGATTTTTCCCTAAGGTTGGATTTGTAGCTTCTATTTTAAGGTATGAGCTACTCTACATGAGGACTTAATTTAGAGTTTCTCTCTCTAGTAAGCACTCTAGCTTTGAATGCTGCACCCGTGATATATTGGACATTTCCATTCAGTTACACAAATATTTATTTGCCAAGGGAAGGGGTGATGAAAGGTGACTGGTGTTAGTCTTGAATTGGCTCAAAGATGTTTACCATCAGCAGTCAAAAGAACAAATTATCCTATTAGATATGATATGTCTGCCCTTTTCTCTAAGTTGTCGCAAACCGGGTTGAATACAGCTTGTAAGGCTGAGATTCTAATAATAGGAGTTCAAAATGCCCACTATCCCAACTGGAGACCCAAGCCCAAAAGTAAAATAGGGTCATAGCTGCCAAGGTTTCAGATTGCTATTACATTTTGATAATTTCTGTTTAATTGTGAGTGACGTTTAAACAACTATGAACGACACTTTCTTGCAAGCAAAATCAAGCAATGAAGACGTGGGAAACATATAAATATCAGAAATTGCACCCATTTGAGCAACTAGAAACTCTGAGAAGATCTTAAAACTGGAGAAGTGTGGCTCACTGGTTAGAGCGGCAGACTCTGAAGCAGAGATCAGGCCCGGGACCAGGGTTCAAGTCCCGACGCGGCAGGGTCTTGGGCTCAATGTCCACGGTCTCGATAATTCTCGCCTCGGTGCCTACTCTAATCATGGGTCCCACGCTGCAACTCTGGGCAATAGCTTGCTTAATCTCCACAACGGCCCCAACAACACTGGGATGCCTGGCTTCACCTTGGGGGTGCCCAGGAGGGGTTCCACAGCGTTACACAGCGCCGGGACGCCCCGTTGGGGCAGCTGTGCGCTTTAAAATACACTACAAAACTGCTGCAAAACTCCAGAAATAGAAGGGCACTAACCTAGTGCCCTTGTATTCTGATCGTACTGTTAAACAAATGTGTAACCATGACATCAAACATTAAGCAAGTCTTTCAGAGGCAGTACTTTATTAAAGTTGTGTGCACATATGCAGACACAACCGCAATTAAATACAAAAAATAATACTTATTGCATGCAACAGAGATTGTCATTTGAATTAGAAAGTAAACAATACACTATTAAAGTCCAAATGTATATAACGCCTAGCCCGAGTACAACACCTGCCCAACTGGACAAACGTGCTCCTGTAAAAGTAAATTAAATTAGATAGAAGATAAGTGACTTTACAACTGTGTGCAGACTGCAGAGACTCTAATGACTGCAATGCAGAGCTGCTCAGCAGCTGTAACTTTACTTACACTACAGCGCAGCAGCCGAATGATGACACGCGCTCCTGTAAAAGTAAATAATTCAGGACGAAGATGAGTGACCTTACAGCTTTACGCAGACTGCAGAGACTCTAGTGACTGCAATGCAGGGACGCTTGGAACCTGTAACTCTAGTTACAGTACATTGCAACAGCTAAATGATGACACACTCCTGTAAAAGTAAATTAGATTAGGTGAGTCAGTGACATTTACCCCAACAATACATAGTCGATGTAACTGTCCCGCCATCACTGCACGTTACAGTTTGAGTCATGGATGGTGGCAGCACATTGCTGGCTCCAGCCAGGGTACACTTCTGGTGGGTGCGATGCCCCCCAGCTCTGAGCTCTCCTCTGCAAACGCCAACCTCGCTGTTGTGTCAGAGTGGACCGAGTCATGACGGTCAACTTAAGCAACATAGACAACGGGCTCAGCCGTGACGTCCACCGGGCAGCGCGCAGCCGTGGTCCAGGATGAGAGGATTGCAGCTGCCAGTGTCTCCCGCAGGGGGACATCAGCAGGGCAGCCCTCTATTGCCCACTAGTCGGAGCCACCCCTCTTGTCCCCTAGGAGGGGGAGGCTCGCGGCGACCTCACCAGCCCCTCCCCTGGGCAGTGCACCAGTGACGTGCGTCCAGGGGAGGGGACACTTGGGGGCAGGCAGGGTACTTATGTCCCTGCCGCTTCCTGTTCGGCCTCTTTTCCGGTCGTCCTGCTGCCTGCCTGCCCTGCTGCACCGTTGGTTGCCTGCTGGTCGCTCCGCCCAGAGGCCTGGTCTGGAGTCGGGGTGCTGTTTCCCTGCGGTCGCTGTGTTGGTTTTCGGTGGCGGTGAGTCATTCCCGCTCAGGGATGGGTTGCGATTTGACAGTGAGTCCCCCCACTGTAAGGGTGCCACGGGGTTGGGTAGGGCTCTACATCAGATGCCACCCTTTGTTTCTCGTGGCAGGCAGGCGGGTCCCATTTCTGTCGCTGGTTTCGTTGAGGGCATGGTTAACCCCCTAGATTTCGGTGCGTTTGAGCGATTGCGGTGGTTTAGGTAAGGGGGCATTGAGTGGTGGGGGTTTTGTTAATTTTCCCCTTTGTTTAGTGGATACACAATGTCTGTGGGAGGCGGCTGCGCGGTGCAGAGGGAATTCCGTCGTTTATGGTCCGCACAGGCTTACCTGGAATGCGAGCAGTGCAAGTCCGCTTTTCATTTGGAGATTATAGTTTCGACCCTCCGGGTCTCAATGGGGGTTGCTCACCCGAGGCGGCACGGGCGCCTGGCATGCTCTCTTCCGTCTAAGGGCATTTAAATGGACACTGTGTGGGCGGCGCTGTAAAGTGCAAGGAGGTACCTCACACACACCGGCCCTGCCTTCTCCCCAGGACAGTATCCCTGTCTAGGGCCCCCCGTCTAGTAATCTTTTGAGTTGATCTGAGTAGGAAAGACGCACTCCCTCTGGACGTCTATCGTTGTAAAAGGGATAAGGTCGGTAACAATAGGGGCTCACTGGGGACTGCACGATCTAAGGGACACCAGGCGCTCCTAAAATATGTATTCCCTTTGCTTGCCCCCTAGGGTGTTTTATTCTCCTCTCGGCAATAACAACAAACGACATAGTTCAGAGCCATGTACCTAGCGGGCGATGTTTAAAAAATAATCATGTTTTTGAGGCCCTTCTGCAAGCTCACAGTCCGGCAGCACTGGGATAAAGCGGCGACCCTTTAGGAATGCTTTCAGCCAGGGCGGGCTCGCCTTCCCGGGCGTGAGCTTCCATTCGTTACGGGCATTTCAGAAGCCACTCAGGTCGCCAGCTTGCTTTTTTGGTGTGGTGTGTGTTTTATTTAATATCCCGCTGAAGGGGGTGTCTCTTCGGACACAAAGGGATGGCAGCGCTTATTGATGAAAGAAAGGTCCTTCCAGCCCCTTTCAGAAGCGACAAAGACTCTGTTGTTCCACACAGCAAGCCGGCGGGAATTGTGTGTGTGGCGGCATGACCGAATCAATGCAATGAGCTGGCCCATTCCCTGAGTCGCCAGCCCTCGCCTCCCCAACAATTCCCCCGATTGTGGTTCGGGACACGCCTGTCATTAGACAATGTCTTTTTTCATCCATTTCCAGATAAAAATGATTTCTCGAACTTCCCCTGTATGTGAAAACAGAGCAAAACTAAAGGAAATGATGGACGGAGCATTGACAATACAAGCACTCACCCCCAGTCAACTGATCTGGGTTTAATCCATCACCATTCTTTAGCCCACTCTGCCACCCCAGTTCAGACTTGGCCATATGCAAATCAGTCTGACCCTGTGCCTCATGGGAACAGTCCAGCCCGAACTGCCAAGCCATGACTTCCCTGGACCGGAAACAAGCTTCCCAGGACCGGTTTCTGGCATTGCAGCCGTCTTCAGCCGGGCTTGCTTGAATCTAGTGGCAAAGTGAGCAAGGGACTCACGTCTGAGCATACCCTGCCAACTTATGGCGAACAAAGCAAAACCAAAGGAAATGATGGACGGAGCGTTGACAATACAAGTACTCAACCCCAGTCAACTGATCTGGGTTTAATCCATCACCATTCTTTAGCCCACTCTGCCACCCCAGTTCAGACATGGCCATATGCAAATCAGTCTGACCCTGTGCCTCATGGGAACAGTCCAGCCCGAACTGCCAAGCCATGCCTTCCCTGGACCGGAAACAAGCTTCCCAGGACCGGTTTCTGGCATTGCAGCCGTCTTCAGCCGGGCTTGCTTGAATCCAGTGGCAAAGTGAGCAAGGGACTCACGTCTGAGCATACCCTGCCAACTTATGGCGAACAAAGCAAAACCAAAGGAAATGATGGACAGAGCGTTGACAATACAAGCACTCACCCCCAGTCAACTGATCTGGGTTTAATCCATCACCATTCTTTAGCCCACTCTGCCACCCCAGTTCAGATAGGGCCATATGCAAATCAGTCTGACCCTGTGCATCATGGGAACAGTCCAGCCCGAACTGCCAAGCCATGCCTTCCATGGACCGGAAACAAGCTTCCCAGGACCGGTTTCTGGTATTGCAGCCGTCTTCAGCCGGGCTTGCTTGAATCCAGTGGCAAAGTGTGCAAGGGACTCACGTCTGAGCATACCCTGCCAACTTATTGCGAACAAAGCAAAACCAAAGGAAATGATGGACGGAGCGTTGACAATACAAGCACTCACCCCCAGTCAACTGATCTGGGTTTAATCCATCACCATTCTTTAGCCCTATCTGCCACCCCAGTTCAGACATGGCCATATGCAAATCAGTCTGACCCTGTGCCTCATGGGAACAGTCCAGCCTGAACTGCCAAGCCATGCCTTCCCTGGACCGGAAACAAGCTTCCCAGGACCGGTTTCTGGCATTGCAGCCGTCTTCAGCCGGGCTTGCTTGAATCCAGTGGCAAAGTGAGCAAGGGACTCACGTCTGAGCATACCCTGCCAACTTATGGCGAACAAAGCAAAACCAAAGGAAATGATGTACGGAGCTTTGACAATACAAGCACTCACCCCCAGTCAACTGATCTGGGTTTAATCCATCACCATTCTTTAGCCCAGTCTGCCACCCCAGTTCAGACATGGCCATATGCAAATCAGTCTGACCCTGTGCCTCATGGGAACAGTCCAGCCCGAACTGCCAAGCCATGCCTTCAATGGACCGGAAACAAGCTTCCCAGGACCGGTTTCTGGCATTTCAGCCGGGCTTGCTTGAATCCAGTGGCAAAGTGAGCAAGGGACTCACGTTTGAGCATACCCTGCCAACTTATGGCGAACAAAGCAAAAGCAAAGGAAATGATGGACGGAGCGTTGACAATACAAGCACTCACCCCCAGTAAACTCATCTGGGTTTAATCCATCACCATTCTTTAGCCCACTCTGCCTCCCCAGTTCAGACATGGCCATATGCAAATCAGTCTGACCCTGTGCCTCATGGGAACAGTCCAGCCCGAACTGCCAAGCCAGGCCTTCCCTGGACCGGAAACAAGCTTCCCAGGACCGGTTTCTGGCATTGCAGCCGTCTTCAGCCGGGCTTGCTTGAATCCAGTGGCAAAGTGAGCAAGGGACTCACGTCTGAGCATACCCTGCCAACTTATGGCGAACAAAGCTTTGTTCACCCTAAGTATGTGAAAACAAGCACCGTGACGCACCAACGTGCCCTGGTACTTTATAGACAAGGAGTTGGTGGCTTCAAAGTCATTTCCATTCAACAAATGTCTACTGTCCCAAATGCAATCTGTCATTATTACGAGGTTAATAATTCATAGGACAGCCCGGCCATTAATACCTTTGGTCACCCTGAAATCCGTGTGGGCAGCATAAGGGCTAGCACGGGGGGTGGGGTATTTGGCCGTTGCGTATATTGCCGGGGATAGCTCAGGGGGGAGGATGTTGTGGGGTCAAGGAGCCCCACCCCCTACCCCCCAGAATGGACGGTAATGTAGAACGTTGTCTCCTGAGACGTGCTTTGGGGCTTGTTCTCTTGCAGGGGCGTAGACCGCCGCGTCTCCGTTTCATGTTACGCGAGAGAGTGGCAGAAGGATGAAATCCCCCCGCCCCCTGCCAGCTGGGACTACTGTGGGTGGCTGCCCCGCTCTTGACTGGTCGGCGCGCCAAGTGAGACCTCCGCCTTCCAAGCAGGACACGATGGTGGCCTCGGCCGCCTTGTCCCGGAGCGCCTTTGGGCTTGTGCGGGGGGGGGGACAGGCTTTACCCCTGCTGTGGAGAGGGAGCTGCTGTGGACACGAGGGCCGGGAATAGCCTGCGGCATCGGGCAGATTATATTATTAGGGGCGGGTAACCAAGGTTGCATGCCTGGGTGTCGCGTTCATAGGCCTTGAACGCTAATCACGGAATCTTCCCCGCCCATGCCCGACAGTGTAAGCATACCGGTGCCCAGCTGAAGCGCTCAAAGAATTTCGAGTCGAGTTACCACCAGACAAACTTTTGGATGCAATATTGGAAAATACTATTTAAAGTGCCCGAAATAGCGCAGTGCGCAGAGCGTTAGACGGAAGATATAATGGTTCCCGGTTATGCTCCCTCGCGTAGGCTGCCCGAGGCACACACTCAGAGAGTGCACCCCCCTCCCCCATCCTCGATGGTCCGGGGTCAGCATCTGGGGGGTGCCGCGTGGATCGCCCCAACGGGGGCGCATGGCCGTGGGGGAGACCAATCGCTCGCTTGCGTTAGAGGTGAACAGGACCCGGATGAGATCGCGGGGGAGGGCCAGCTAGAGCACTTCAGGGATCGCGGGCCTGCACTTTGGAGCCGCATCACGAGTTGGGCCTACGCTTGCCTGGCTGACTGGCTGCCAGCTTCAGTGGATGCGGGCGCCAGGGGTAAGGGCACCTCGGTCTTCGCGCCCTACTTGTAATGTCTCAAGTGATTATTCCTCGGCTGTATTGTGGCAATGCAGCATGTTGTAGTACGGGCTTTGCCACTGTGCTGAATTTTACCTTTTGTCGGTATACGGGTGCAGTGCTTTTGCAGGGCAACACTGTATGGCCTCATTAGCGTAGGCAGTAACAGGAGCACAGACGCATGCTGAACACAGCTTTTCGCTTTACAAGCCTTGCCGGAAGGGTCAGACCTGAAGTGTTTCCAAAGTGTGGCTTGCACTCCCCTTTGTAGCCGTTCTTGTTGCGGACTCTGTCAGTTGACATTCCTTCCTAATCATCCTCACTACTGCCATTCTTTCGAATTGCCGATATTGTGTGTCATGGGCCCAGCGGTTGTTAATGTCCCCACTTGAATGCACATTTGTAGCGAGGGTAGACAAAGAGCCGCGTTTGCCTCGCCCATATTTTCGCAGCGCTTAAGTTGTTCTGTTGGTTTTTAGCGCTTGGCAACGGGCACCGGCGCTTATGATTGTTGCTGCATTGCACTGTGGCTTATGGCTGAGTCTGCAGAAACAAAGTTTCTTTGATGTGCCTTTTTTCCATATGTGCTGGGCCAGCAGATTCTTCTCCCGATTTACGACTCTCCAACACAAAACCGAAATTAGCTCGGCGCAGACCATACACAACTAGACAAGTCACATTCGGCGGCCACTTCATAAGTTTTTGATCCAATTAGCAGGCAGGTCTTTAAGTGTCAATCAGGACCTTACGGGCCGGTACAATTTCACCATTGTAACTTGCCAGTGCAGTTAATTAGTATTCAGCACGATTGAGCGCTGCTTTAATGTCATTCTAGTCTGCGCTCTGTAGGTGGGTCCCCTACATGCCGTTTTGTTGGATGCTGTTGAATGGAAGGGATTCCCATTCTCGCATGACGTGAGCTTCCTGGGGGATGACGGGGTGTCATGTGAGTCAGCTTATAGCTAGTTGAAGGTCACTTATCCTGGGCCTTGTCTGTAGCCTGTGCCTCCTATTTATGCCTTTATACAAGCGCAGACTTTACCCGGAGGTGTCAGAGCGCTTCACAATAGGAACAGAACTAATACATGAGAGCACTATAAGTGAACACATTACATAAGCAAACGCTAAGCTTCATGAAGCAAAGTGACAAACGTGAGCAAACAATTCAAGAGGTAGAAAACAGTGCATTACAGGAAGAAAAAGTGACATGTGTGCAAGTTACAAAAGCGTACAAAGTACAAGTAGAGGTAAAATACTGCAATACAGGGCAGACACCCAAACACAAGAACAAATGTTACGTAGGCAATGGTGGCACTTGTGCAAGTACCAGAAGCAAAGACAATATAATCGGTTGCGTACAGTGTGTTACATGAGAATAGTGACGTGTGCTTGTTACAATAGAGTACCAAACACAGGTAGAAGGATAATACTGCAATAAATGGCGGATTCTCAAACCACAAGAACACTCTGGGAAGACACTTCAAGGAGAATAGAATTTTCTATATTAAAATGTCTTCCATCAGATAAGGGAGAGGGCATGAATTAAATTTGGAAGTGTCTTTAAAGGAGGAGAACTTTGAGGTCAGTTTTGAAGGCCTGGGAGGAGGAGGTGTTTATGAGAAGAATAGTAAGGGGACGAGTTAAGAAGTGACGCTAAATCACACACTCCAGAGTGCATTGGTCATTAGCAGATTCAGCATTGCTGCATCTGGCTCCGAACAGGCTTGGCCTGGGTAGCGTGTGGGACATTGTTGGCCCCTGTCTCATTGCAGAGAATCCGGATCGGTAGATGAGGGGTGGGGGCAGGGCTTCTAATGAATGTTTTCTGTCTCTAATGCAGGAACCGCGCTGGAGAACCGCCCTACTCACATGGGGGGGCCACCTGCTATCAACAGGTATAAGGGTCATAGCACACTGGGGGCAGTGTGCTAGGGTCGAGGGGACCCATGTTCTCCCCGGTTGTCATTACTGTCCCTGGTGTGGGGCGCGCAGGTTACACTCATAAAAGTGATACATTGGTAGTTCACTGGTGAGTCGGGACATATTAGGTAGCCCCTGGGCAATATTACGATTTTCTCTCTTAAAATAACCACTGTTGTGTCTGGACAATTGGTTGTGTTACTTGGCAATATTGGGAGTGTTCTCTCTGGAAGCAGTGGCAGAGCAAGGGTGAATCATGCATTCCCTCATAATAATTTGAAAGGCGTTTTCTTTTAAACAACTGGTGGATCTGGGCATATTATGCATCCCATGTGCAAATATGGAATGGGTTGTATGGTACAGCAACTGGTGCGCAAATAAGGGGCTCTGATCCTGGCGGTCGAGTGAGCAATAGGCGCACCTGTCATTGCGGGCTGGGGGATGTTTTCATGGATTTGTTCTTTCTTCCAGAAACGCACGGGTTTCACTCTAGAATGGGCAAACCACGCCTAGCTGGCTGGCATGCCAGGGCCGGGAGCTGGTACACTGGAAGGACACACTGGGGCCAGTGTGAGGGGGCTGAGTCAGAACGTCAGGATTGGATTTTAACCTTTTCTAATTGCAGGGCAAGCGGATCAAAGACACAGGCACCAATCTGAGAAGGTCAAGTGGTAACGTAAGCAGGAATAGCCAGGGCGTGCTCCGGGCGCGGAGCCTGAATGCTGTCCCTGGTTAAGGGCTCTAGGGGGGCAAGGGGACTACCAGGTTCTGACTGCTTGTAGGGGAGAGTAGAAGCAGTGTTAAGCATAGCGGTTGCGCAAATTACCATGACATTTGCCCCAAGTGTGCCCAAGTACTTTAGGGCTGCTGGCACGGCTCATAGGTGACAGGAGGGGTAACCACAAGGGTAGATGGGCAGAAGACTGGTATGACTTTCATAGGGGGGTGCCCAGAGGTCTTCCCAGAATTGATCCGAAGGTATGTACTTGTGTCACACTATTCATCGGGGGCGTACCTGTCCATCCAGGATGTTCGTGTGACGGACTGTAAAAGGTAGTATGCAGGCAATTAAGTCTTTAAACTATAAATATAGTTTATTTCAGAATAGGCAGCATAACACAGGAGCATGTCCAAACAAGTTGCAGTCCAATAAATGAATGCTATGAATACAGTTTAACAAACATTGGTAAGTTGTCCCACGAGCGATGCACTTTAGAAGAGAAACATTCTCTTCAAAAGTGCGCGCCATGGAACACAGAAACGTAATAGGAAAACAACACGGAGCGCACCTGAGCGTGCGAGAGATATAAATAAATAAGACTTGTACACTACATCTTCTCCCTTTTTACAAAGATAAAAGAAAAAGAAAATATTAAAAAGAAGTCAAGAAAGAAAATAGTATTTAAAACGAGTAGGAAAGGAGCAATTCCTGTGACTCTTATTAGTGGAAACATTATAAGTGCTAGCATCAACATGAGAATCAACAGAAGCATCATAGTGAGGTTCCATAACATTTGATTCTTCAGCAAAATTAGAATTGTGATTTGCAAAGTGAACACATGGAGTATTTACAATAGAGTGTTCATCAGAAGTTGTACCTAAAGGGAAAAAGAGCAAGAAGAAGAATCATTGACATACTTAGCGATGGAAATCTTCTTCGCCTGTTCTGGAGTAAGCTTTACAATGACACGCTTACTCCACCACCCTTTCCGGTCAAGGAAAAAAGAACCTTTAGAAACTTTTAGAACCTGAGTAGATAACGAAAAGGTTGATAAACCTTTCTTAACTCTGCTATTAAACTTCACCATAACCCAGTCCCCAATATTAAAAAGTTGATCTGAAGAACTGATTTTTGAATTAAAGTTCTTTTCTTGAGTTGCTTGTTTGGAGGCAACATTCCTTTTAACAACTTTCCTGTCACGACAAGCTAAACAAGATTTGTCTTTAGACTGCAAGTCTTTTATCCAAGACGGGCAAATATTGCCATTTGGATTCCTTTTCCTCAAAAGCCTAAAAGGGGAAATTCCAGTGGTGCTATGAGGGGTAACTAGATAACACCATAATTTGCCCCTTAGAAATTTTCCACATCCAATGTGACATCCATATTAGAGGCAACAGCAGTCTGGATACCCTCCTTGAAAAACTTATTCATTCTCTCTATTAAACCATTTGAGGAAGGTGAATATAGTGCTACTCATATGTCATGCTAATGTCATATGACTTTAAAAATGACTCAACAGAAGAAGAACAAAAATGAGAGCCATTATCACTAACTAATTCTCTAGGAGGACCGTCGGAAAGAAAAATTCTACTCAAAAATGTAACAACCACTGCAGAAGTGGGGTTCTCACAGAACTCAAAAACACACCACTTTCAATGGTAATCAATCAACGATATTATGAAGCGTTTATCACTAGGCAAAATTTCCCAAGGACCAGAAAAATCAATAGCTAACTTTTGCCAAGACTCCTCAGGAAATGGAACTGTATGTAAAGGTAATAGGGGTGTCTTCCAATGCTTGTCTGAGATCAAGCACGTGGAACAAGAATCAATCCAATTGGTGACATCCCTATCTAAGCCAGGCCACCAAAAATGCTCCTTCCACTTCCTGGAGGTATCACCAATACCTAGGTGTCCTTGATGAGCAGAGTCAAAAAGTCTTTTGCGAATGCTCAAAGGTGGAACACACAAATCACCCCTGAAAATGACATCATTTACAATTGTAAGTTCTTCAGAAACCTGTGCAAAGACTTTCAATGAAGCAGGAAGTGAACGAATTTCGGGCCAACCTGAAACAATTAAGTTTTTAACACCAACCAGAAGCGAATCTTCAGAGCAACTCTTCAACCAATCAGCCTCTGAAATGCAAAAAGGCGAAAGTACTAATTCCTCTATAGACGCTACAACGCATTCAACATCATCAACATTATCATTTTCCTCATCATTTTTCTCCAAACTTAGTCTCGAAAGAGCATCAGCCCGTACATTATTACCACCAGATATGTGTTTGATGGTGAAATTGTATTCATGTAACCTCGATAATATTCGAACAAGTCTGGAAGAAGCCTTGCCTGTTCCGTTACCATTGAGAAGATGTAGCAAAGGCTTATGATCACTAAGGAGGGTAAAGTGTGAACCCCAGATGAATGTTTTAAACTTTTCAATAGCCCAGGAACAGGCAAGGGCTTCTCTTTCGATGGTACTATAATGAGACTCAGCCACATTCAAAGCCCTTGAGGCAAAACCTACAGTATTCTCTTTATGGGTGCTCCTTTGAGTAAGTACTGCACCTAAGCCTCTTTGACTAGCGTCAACCGCAATGGTGCATTGTAAGCTAGGATTGAAAGATGATAAAGTGGGTGCCTCTACTATAACTTTTTTTATCATGTCAAAAGCGTTGTTAGCTTCTTCAGACCAAGTAAACTTCATGTCTTTTTTAAGCAGGGTGCGAAGAGGCTGAACAAACTGAGAATAATTCTGAATAAAGCGTGAATAGTATTCAGCAAGACCAAGGAACGACCTAAGGGCATCCTTGTCTTTTGGAATGACAACATTAGAAATTGCTTTTGTTAAACAAACTTTTGGTTTGATACCATGAGCAGAAATACTGTGACCAAGGTAGTCTAATTCTTTAACCATAAATATACATTTTTTAGCGCCTAAGGTTATTTCAACTTCCTTGAAGCGAGATAAAACCCTCCTTAAAATTCTGAGATGTTCTGCTTTATCTTTCGAATGTATCAGGACATCATCCTGATACGCTTGTACACTTGCAATATCGTGTAAAATTGTGTCCATACATTTTTAGAACACACTGGCGGCAGACGCCAGGCCAAAGGGAAGTCGAAGGTACTTGAATGCCCCAAAAGGAGTTATGAACGTAGTAAGTTCAGAAGAGGACTTTGAGAGAGGAATCTGATGGTACGCACTCCTGAGGTCCAAAAGTGTAAAAATTTTCGATTCTGAAATACCCGTTAACAACTCCTGAATTTTGGGCAATGGATGGCAATCCACAATAATATTCTGATTGAGAGAACGCAAGTCTGCACGCAAACGAATGGATGAATCCTTTTTTTTAACAACGACTATGGGACTAACCCATAAAGAAGAATCAGTTGGAACAATGATGCCTTCCAAAACTAATTTGTCTAATACTTTCTTAAGTTCATCCCTCACATTCAAAGGAATATTCCTTAACCTATGGCAAACAGGAATGGCATTGGGTTTAAGCTTGATTTGATGTTCAAAATCTTTAATGTAGCCAACAGATTCTTTGAATACCTCTGGAAATTCAGATATCAAACCATGAATTTCCGTATTATCTTCATCAGCTACATTAAAAATTGAAGTCTCATTGATTTGAACAGGCGAATCTGATCCTGGTACTAATTTCAATCCCATTTTAGCCAGGTCCTGCCATCCCACAATGAATTTGCCATTGATTGCCACATAAACCTTTGTTGTGGTGCACCTACCTAAACATTCAATCTTTGTTACAAAATACCCCAACATATCAATAGTATTCCCATTATAAGCTTTAGTAATAATATCTAGAGGCAACAAAGTCACTTTTTTACTCCAACGCTCGTTAAATAAAACATCGGAGATGATGGTAACTGGTGCTCCAGAATCTGCCATCATGTCCAATTTTAAATTGTCAACAATTACATCGCAGGTAGGGTCTTTAACACGTTCTGTGTGATGAGCAACTTCAACCAAATCAATTGATAACATTTTTCTTTCAGATGAATTATGGCAACAATTCACATCTGCAACAGAATTAATGTGAACATCATCAAAAGAGGACTGTATGGAAGAAATATCAACATTAGAAACATTAGCATGAGAATCTTCAAATGAGGAAAGATTATTAATTCTAACTGTTTTCCTGTTCCTACAAACTATATTGTAGTGACCAGTTTTACTACAAAAAGTACACTTTTTTCCTAATGCAGGACAGGTAGGACTGTTGCTAAGATGGTTTTTTGAGCCACATCTAAAACAGTATGAGTTGACTTTTATTTGAAAAGGCTTAAATGAAGAATTCTTTTGAAGAACAGCATTGATCTGAATGTCTTTTTCAGGTTGAAGTGTACTTCCATCAGTGATGCATCTTGAGGAAACTATCGACCTTTCAACACTCTTTGCCATTTCTAAGACTTCACTTAAAGTTGGGTCACGACAACTTAATATTCTCTCCTGTATTTTTTTGTGATAACAATTGTACACAAATTGATGGTATACAACCTTTACAACGAAGCTTTTACAACGAACTACCATTACAACGCAACTTTTACAACGCAAACTATTACAACGCATTGCTCTGGGGGGCGCTCTAGGATAGGGAATAGGTTAATTTACTATCCAATAACCTTCCCTACTATCCAGGGGACTGGAGTTGGAATAGTAAATTAAACTATTCACTATCCAGCGCCCAAAAGCATTATGCGTTGTAATGGTATGCGTTGTAAAACTTACGATGTAAAGGTAGGCATTGTAAAGGTAGGCGTTGTAACGTCATACATCCCAAATTGATCTCTGAGCACAGTATCTAGGTATGCACCAAAATTACACTCTGCAGCCAAATTTCTCAAAACAGAGATAAAGTCCTCTACAGATTCATCCTGTTGTTGTTTCCTTCTCATGAAGTTAAAACGTTCCATAATGACACTGGGATGTTCTAAGAATTTATTTAGTCCTAAAATAGCATCTGTAAAAACATTCCATCCCTTTCCATTACCAGGTGGCGGTTCAGAAATTGGAAGATTGTTAAAGATCTCTTTCCCAGCAGTTCCCAAATGACTGTATAAAATAGCCAATTTCCTTTTTGCAGAATACTCATCTGCTCCAATTGCCACTAAGTAATTCTCAAAACTTATGTACCATAATTTCCATGCCTCTTTTGGTTTACCTGGAGTAGGCAGGAAATGATTTAAATAAACGATTTGTTGACTAGTGGCCATTATGAATAATTAAATAAATAAATAAATTCAAATCCTTTGTAAAAGTCTTTTTTTTTTTTAAATTGTTAAAATCTCCAAAATAGTATTTGTTTGTAAAAATGAATCAAATGTCTTGTTGAAAATACCTTTTAAAAAGCGAGGAAACGCTCACTGTGAAGAAAACGAAGAAATCACACTCGGAAACACTCACTGTGAAGCATCACCATGGAAACAGCTTCTGAAGAAAAAGCAAGATGGCCGCCGGAGCGTGAATGAGCGTGGTGATGTCAGCATGAGTCATCACATTGACGTTGTTACACACGTCATGAGTGACTTGACAAATCACTGGCTCCGGTTGAAGAAGTTAGGAAAAACAACAAAAATGCGCAAGAGGGTCGACCTTGAGTTTGGAAAGAGCAGGTTTCCGACGTGGAGATGAAGTAATTAAATGCGAGGTTCCGGTGTGAAGCGTTCCTCAACAAAAGGTAATTGAAGATTTTGTGCAAAAATAGTGAAATGTTGCCAGAAGAATTTTCCTTGTCGCCAAAATGTAAAAAGGTAGTATGCAGGCAATTAAGTCTTTAAACTATAAATATAGTTTATTTCAGAATAGGCAGCATAACACAGGAGCACGTCCAAACAAGTTGCAGTCCAACAGATGAATGCTATGAATACAGTTTAACAAACATTGGTAAGTTGTCCCACGAGCGATGCACTTTTGAAGAGAAACATTCTCTTCAAAAGTGCACGCCATGGAACACAGAAACGTAATAGGAAAACAACACGGAGCGCGCCTGAGCGTGCGAGAGATATAAATAAATAAAACGTACTTGTACACTACACGGACTGACTAGTACTGCGTATTCGTAGGTCAAAAACAGAACAGGCAGGGCGGGGTATAACAGTAGTATTACAAGCTTTGGGGGACCCCAGATACTGCCCTGTCACCAAGGTAAGGGAGTTCTTGATAATAAGGCCAGTGGCCCCCGGGCACTTCCTCATGCATGCAGACCGGGCGCCCCTGACTAGGTTTCAGCTGGACCGCATAATGGCGGACGCCTTGTCCCGGGCGGGCCTTGCTGGTTCGGGTAGGTAGTTTGCAAGTCACTCGTTTAGGATTGGCGCGGACATGGCTGTATTCAAGGCAGGTATGTGGCCGGAAGGCGTTAAGAGCGTGGGGCGTTGGCAACCAAAGGGTTTCAGCATTACATTCGTCCCTAAATGTACAGAACTTATGAAAGGTACATATGGGTATCGTTGAGTATTAGTAATGATGGCGATAGTTGTAATGTGTGCAGTGTTTTCAAGCAATTAAACAAGTTGTGACGAGATGGCGCCCCTCCTACTCACCAGGTTGTCAGGTGTGGCTGCTGGGACACTCATACGTTGCCAGGTTAGCACAGTGGGCAACGCACAGGGATTGGACCCAGGGTTTCGCAGGGACGCAGTTTGTATGGAAGGGCTTCCCCGGGATGAGATGGAGCGGCGCGAGGAACAGGCTAGAACAACAGCTCTCATTAGGGGGACCCCATCCCAATGTCTTGATTATCCATTTAGGTGGCAATGACTTAGTAACTATGGGGAGGAGGGCACTTATACAGGCCATGCAAACAGATATCGGGACAATCAGCAAGAGATTAGGGCCATGTGATGCCATGGTGGTCAGAGGTTGTTCCACGTAGGGAATGGCGGGGGGCCAGGCCCATAGCCGCGGCAGAGCATTCACGCAACAGGTGTCAAGACTCGCACAGGTATCGTGCGTGGATCCGGCCAGCACGCATTCGATCGCTGCAGAACGACACCTGGAACTTCAACATCCGTCATGCCTTGCGGCGCGTCACGTAGGTGACGCGTGTTGCGCACCCATTTCCGGAAATAAAGAACCCTTCCCGGAATTGGCGGTGCCGATTATTCGTTCCAGTTCTGGTGCCTGTCGGTTTGTATCACTGGAGATGCGGTAAGAGTAGAGGGTCTTGTCTCTACAGAACCTCGATACCCGATTGGTATCATTTATGTCTCTTCCTTGTTGTCGGAACTACCAGCCACGCATTCGGTGTGGCGCTTTGTTTTGTTCCTTCCCTCTCGGCTGAGAGTGGACTCGAGTCCTTACAACAACAGTGGATTTGGTGATTTCTTGTTGCTAAACTTTGCCCCGCTTTCCAAAGTGTCTTCAACTTTGGTATTACCGGGGATTTGCCGCATTTGCATTTATTTTGGATTTAAACGCTGGGGCATAGCTTGGGCAGCGGTGAACTGTGCTACTGGTTACAAGTGTGTTCAAAACATTCACTTATTAACGCACAGCCGCACAAGCCAACAGTGAAGAGATTTTACTGTTATCCAGCCTGCTGGTTTATTCTTTGGATTACAGTACACAACATTGTTTATCTTTTATATCCTAAATAGAGACTCATGAGGGGTACCCATTCAGAAGGATTGAAACTAACCCATTGAAGTGCATTCATGTTTAGCTTTGGTATGTGTGGGAGACCTCATTGATTATAACACGGTTCCTGTTAGTTTGTATTATTTCAAGAGTTGCCTTTCTGTTCCTCCCTTGCAGCTGGGTAGAATCCTTGGTGCCCCCTCACTCCTGGTCTCCTATGAAGTGGTCACATGTATTTTCCTTTTCAGGTACAAAGGGGGGGGTCAGTTACCGTCTAGCTTTAAGGGGCTCAACCGGGTGAGTTAGTAGTGAAACATTACGGGGGGTGTTTCTAAACGCCTGTTATTTGTCATTGCAGATCACCCTCCCCGCTGTCCCCTTTCTTTCCCTCCCCGGTTGGACTCACTTGGTAGTCTGTGCTTCTAATTCCAGACTCTGAGCCGGTTCATAGGGGAGGTTATAGGTATATCAGCACAGCCCCGTAGAAGCCAGAAAGCAGAGCCTGACAGAATAATCGGCCCAAGAATTATATCCGCTTCTTGGCTGTGCTGAACTCTGCAATGGCAACCTTAGAAGACGTACTGGCAGCGTTAGCACAGGTTCAGGTAGAGCTAGCAGCATCTAACAGAGAAGTGGCAGCTTCTCGAGCTGAAAATGCGCAATTAAGGGTCCGAATGGACGGGTGCCTACGACCCCAGCTCAGGTGGGTGGTAATCCTACTCCCTCCACCTCGGTAGTGGTAGAAATGCCCTCACAGATACCCCTAGCCCTTCCTGAAAGGTTTTATGGGGATAATAAAAGGGTGCAGGTATTCATGACGCAAGTGTTGTTACACTTTATGTGTAAACCAAAGATGTTTTGCACCAACCAAGCCAGGGTTGCTTTCCTGATTTCATATCTGGGGGGTGAAGCAGCTCAATGGGCTGTTCCTGTGGTGCGAAGAGATGACCCTCTTCTTTATGCGTGGGATTATTTCCGCGCAGAATTCGAGAAGACCTTTGATAGACGGGCTGAGACCTTCACGGCAGATAGAGAACTGCTGTGAGAAGTTGGCCTGATGTGCAGTGCTCACTATTCTAGTGATCACTATATATCAGTCCAAACAACCCTTATTGATGATTGGTTGTAAGTCAACCTTATAGACCAGCTATCCTAGTAGCATGGATACGAGCAGTCTAAGGCTAAGACTCTAGAGGGCGTGTTAAGCCAGCTGTTTTACCATCACATTACCCCTTGAACACCCAGTGAAAGGACACCACACAAGTGTTATGAAAATAAACAGTGTATTTATTAGAATCACAACAACCCTGTACTCTTTATGAGGACAGGGTGCTAGGCACACAACAAAACTCTTACGAAAATACTTAAGTTAGCACGTTATACACAAATGCCCGAGGGGCACGAAAAACCATATACTTTAAAAGTGGAATGGGAATTACTAGCAGGTAAGTAACAGTTCTAATAGGCTTTGGAATCGCTAGGACTGGACTAGGGAATCGTTAGATTACTACTAGGAGACCCAGGGGACTCGGGTGCAGAGTGTGCACTCTCACGCGGGATGCGGGACAAAGTCTATGGAGGCTAGTAAAGGCAAAGTTAGTGTTCACGGGCGAACCCGACCTGGTAGGAAGAAAACGACAGTGGATCCTGACCCTAGGATAGTGAGGCTATGCTGGGACACCGAAGTGCCGAAGTTACCTAGCCCAGGGGCTGCAGCTGCATAGGTCTGAAAAGACGTCGGGGATCTCGTTGCCGGACCAGGAGCCTGGAAGGAAGAAGTTGCTGGCAGGCGACCAGTGAAGAAAAGTTCGATGGATCCAAGCCTGGATCAAGGAAGAAGAAAACCTGAAAGCAGAGGGGACCAAGTTCTTGAATCACTAGCCAGTGATTATGTGTGGCACCAGGATGGCACCGGGCGAAGTCACCGCAGTCAGGTGAGTGGGCGCTGCTGGGCTCTGCAGTCTCTCGGACCAGGAGGCGTTGTCGGCGACCAGGATGGAGGTGCGAGCTGTCCCACGAAGGTTCTTGCTGTCGACGTCGCTGGACCCAGGATTGGGCAACAAGTCTTGGCAAATGCAAGGCCCACGCGGTGGACCTAAAATGGCGTCTTGGGCGGACCAGGAGGGTCCAGGGTACTTCTCCGATGGAGGGAAGCAAGGGCCAGTCTGGAGCAACCAGACCAGCAGTAGAAATGTCGTCGGGCGTCGTCAGGAAGGCCACAAGCCAGCGGGCTAGTAGCCAAACAATGCGGTGAGCAGTAAAAAGCAGAAGGGCCCCACGCAGATCGTGGAGATGCTGGGGGGCTGCTCTTCGGTGCTGGAGCTGCTCAGGGTGGGGGCTTCTCGGACCCCAAAGCACTCACCAGGAATTCACTCGGCGGGCTTGCTGGAAAGAAGTCGTGCAGTCTTGAAGATGGCCGGTCCCTCGAGGTCTCGTCACACCCACGAATCTCAGCGTGACTGATGATGCAGGTAGAGGTCAGAGGTGCCAGGGAAGCCGGTTCTCGTCGAGCTGGGCAGTCGGATTCCGGAGGAAGGACTTGCAGCAGACCGCAGTGTTCTTAGATGGTGCCTGCGGGTGCAGGGTGACTACTCCTTAGTCACAAGGGAGAAATCTTAGGAAGAAGTCTTGAGTTCCTTTCGCAGAAAGTAGTTTCAGGATTCAAAGATGATCTGATTTGGAAGGGGGCCAGTCTCTACCTTTATCCTGTAAAAGGGGGCTGGCACGCGACTAAGTCCTGCCCTATGGGTGGGACTAGGAGGGGGGTGGTTACACCCACTTCCTTGGCGGGCTTTTCCCCAGCACAGGGTCTGGAGTGACCCTGGAACTGGTTCCAGCCAGCCTATGCACAGTGAGCACCGGGGTGCCACGTGCAGTCACCTTCCTCTAAAGCCCTGCCTACCTACAATACACAAAACCCTGTCTGGGACGGTGCTGGCACCGCCCCTGGCAGGAAACCCTTTGTCCTTATCTCCTGCTCTGGGAGGACTCCCAGCAGCAGGAGGGCAGACTTGTGTCTCGGTGGCAGCATCCATTTTGTGGATGCTAAGGCTCTGTCTGACTTTAACCGGGGTTAGGGGTTACATACATGTTGTGTCCCTCTAGAAGGGTGGAATGCTAACCCCGTCGCCAGAATTGGCGAGGGGTTAGTATTCCAATTCGTATGACACCTTACTCGACATGTTTTGATAAAGCGATACCAGAGTTGGCATATAACCGCGAGGATTATAATGCACTTAAGAGTATATGGTATGCGATATCATGGAAACGGCTAAGGGATGGATCCCGAAAGCCGCAGACAGGCTCAGCTCATGCCAGAGCACCATCTCACACGATTCCAAGCACTCTGCCTTCAGGATTGTTAAGGCCTGCCATAGGAGTGACTGATAGGAGATCTGTGTGTCCATTTTAAGGTTAGATATAGGTATACTATATCTAAAGCAAAGGGTGATTACACCACCTTGCCCCAGCTGTCAAGCAGCCAGTTGTGTCAGATTTGGATGGCCAGCCAGGGGTGGCATAATACATGCTGCAGCCCCTGGTAGGCCCTGGGTACACCTATGCCCTGGGTACCTAAGGTACACTGTACAGGGACTGATAAGGTGACTCAGTATCCAATTTAGATATGTACCTAAGGTACATGGAATCCATTTTACAGAGAGAGCAGTGGGCCTGAGGTCCTGAACAGCAGGGCCTCAGGTCAACTAAGTCAGAAAACCAGCAAAACACCAGGCAAAAAGTTGGGGGCAACCATAGTCAGGGATCAACCTTCCTACATAACCCCCCCCCCAAACGAAAGGAGATAAGGCTATCCTTGTCCAGGTAAGCCTATATTGCCTAAGTGGCCATTTAAGGAAGTACCAGCACTGGCATGGTTACCCCCTATGTCATGGTCCACTAAGCAATCCCTCACCCTAAGGGTGTCTGAGGGTCTCCACCATAGGGAATCTCTACCTGTGGTGTGTTTTGTCAAAGAAAAAGGCTGGTGCTGAAATGGAGTACTGAAGTGAGGCTCCACTAATTTTGGGCTCAGCTTCCTCCAATCATTTTCCACCATAGGGGCCTTTCTTTCCAAGACTGAGTTGTTTTGGGCTCTCAGGGTCAACCTCTGGCTACCTACAGCTGGAGGTTGGGTCCCTCTGTTTGGATTACTGGAGGGACAGGTCAGGTCTGGGGCCCTCAGGTCCCAAGTTTGGCTGTGCCCAACAGTGTCCATCTGTGGGAGGTCCCTAACTAATTTTAAGGGGTATCCCTCAGGAGTGTGTCTTATTTTCACTTGGCTAGGTCTACTAGCTTCAGTGCCCTTAATCTGCTGATTGGGGAATTCTTTTGGACAGGGGGCCCTTTGGGGTCCAACACTGGCCTCCCTGACCTCTACAGCCCTGGGCTGACTGAGGCAGGGTAGAGAGGGGCAGGTTATCTGCTCCAGACTGGGTCCCACCTTGGAAGGGTCCACTGACATCAGGGGTTCTGCCAGGCTAGGCCTGACTACCTCTGTGGCAGTTTCTTCACAAGGGGTCAGATCAGTTCCCTGAGGAGGCTGATCCTTTCCTAAAGTCTGGTGGGAGGGAGATTTCTCTTCCTCCTCAATACTCTCTGTCTGAGTGGAGTGATCCATAGTTTCAGGCTTCACAACACTGTCATCTGTCTGAGTTTGAGCTGTGGCCATCACAACTCTCCCAACCTTTTCAGGAGGGGGCTCAGTTTGGGTGTGGGCTGTTACCATGACAGCCTTGACAACCTGTTCTGGGAAGGAAGTTGTCTGAGATTGGGTTGTGACTGGCACAACCCTCCTGACCTGTTCAGGGAGGATATCTTGGACTGGGGCTGTGGCTACCACTGCCCCACTACCCTTACCATGGATGTTCACCATTCTAGAATGGGTTTCTTGCTCTACTTCAGCCCAGGCTGAGAGCTCTAAATCATTCCCCAGTAGGCAATCTACAGGCAAGTTTGGTGACACTGCCACTCT
Source organism: Lissotriton helveticus (assembly GCF_964261635.1). Lineage (NCBI taxonomy): Eukaryota > Metazoa > Chordata > Amphibia > Caudata > Salamandridae > Lissotriton > Lissotriton helveticus. Next base: position 418,920,405 of record NC_136061.1, on the reverse strand, counting down.
CTTGTGGCCAGTGACACCTCCCCAGCTGAGATTGACCACTGCCATGGGATGATCTCTCTGTACTCCATCAATATTGGTCACCTGGTATGTGGCACCAGGTAAAAGTTGCCTGGAGGGGACTAGACTCTCAGTCACCATAGTGATGCTAGCCCCTGTGTCTCTATAGGCCTCAACTTTTATACCATTGATGAGGGGCTCCTGTCTGTACTTGCCCAAAGTGTTGGGACAAGTTGTGAAGTTGGCAAACCCCATGCCAGTCTCACAGACAAGAGTATCTAAGCCAGGGGACCTGGTTAGGCCAGAGTCACCAGGAACTCCCAAAGTAAATGCACCCAAATTCTTGGGGGCACTCCCACCACCTGGGGGATTACTACTAGTAGTAACAGGAGGTTTGGGAATGTTACTTGGGGGTATGTTTTCCTTATTGTTATTCTTGGGGCAACTGCTGTCAGTTTTTAAATGACCCACCTGTTTACAGGGATAACAATAAGGTTTCTTCTGGTTGTTGGAAGGATTCTGGGACCCACCCCCCTCAGAGGATTTTTGGGGCCCTGATGTGGTTTGATCTGTAGATTTATTCCCACCCTTCTCTTGAGGCTTGGTTGATTCCTTTTTCTGGTCACCACCTTGGTTCTTGGGCCTAATCCTGGTTCTGACCCATTTGTCTGCCCTCTTACCCAATTCTTGTGGAGAGGTCAGATCAGAGTCTACCAGGTGCTGGTGTAATAACTGGTTCTGACAATTATTTAAGACTTGCTCTCTCATAATTAGATTGTACAATCCTTTGAAATCAGTAACCTTACTACCCAGTAGCCAGCCTTCCAAAGCCTTAGTGGCACAATCAACAAAGTCTGACCAGTCCTGAGACTGAGTTTTCTGGGTGTCTCTGAACAGCAACCTGTACTGCTCAGTGGTTAAACCAAACCCATCAACCAGTGTATTCTTCAGGACCTGGTAATTGTTAGCATCCTCCACTCTTGTAGTGAGGAGCTTATCTCTACCTTTACCATCAAAGGAGAGCCACAGTATAGCTGCCCACTGACTCTGGGGAATGCCCTGCACAGTGCAGGCCCTCTCCAGAGCAGCCATCCATTTCTGGATGTCATCCCCTTGCTTAAAGGGGGGCACTATTTTAGTCAGGTGTTTAGTATCTAAACCCTTCTCTCTATCTCTTGGGAGATTGCTGCCACCAGTGGGAGCTAACCCACACATCTGCTGCTCTCTAGCAAAGGCAAGCTTCTCTTTGGCCAGGGCAAGTTCTTCCCTTTCAATCCTCAGTTTAGCTTGTCTCATCCTTGCTTCATGCTCTCTTCTCTGAGGGGAAGTCAATCTCCTCTGGGGAGAGTTCCTTCTCCCCTGAGAAGAGGCATTAGAGTGCAGAGATCTAATGGAGTCCCTAGAAAGAGATCTATCTCTCCTAACTCCAAGGTTAGGCCTACTTAGGGTCAGTACTGGGGGTCCCCCAGATCCTAGCCCAAGCAAGTCTAAGTTGGCCCTGGTTAGCCTTCTGACTACCTCAAGACCTTTGTCTACCTCATCCCCAGAGAGTACCTCTTGATCCTCCTCCTCAACTGCTGAATCAGTGTTGGGGAGGTCTGGATCCCCAGAGGTTCCCTCTAAGGCTGGCATGTTCTCATGTAACTGAGAAAGCTTTCTGGCATCATATGTCTCTAAGAGACCTATCAGAAAGGGAATGGTGGGGTTAGACCCCTGCTTCAGTTTCCTGGAGACACAGATTTGTCTCATCTCCTGAAAACTGAGAGCTGCATATCTTGAAGTGACCTGTGGAGGGTCAACACTGACCAGGGGAGTCTCAGTAGATTCTCCCTGGGTAGACATGCTTTTCTAGTGAGGTGTAAGTGGTGCACTTACCTACACTATATGTTTGCCTACTGATCCCTTGCTAGAGTTGTAGTTTAGGGTGTGCTAGGCCCTAGGAGCTACAACAGCTGGTTCAGTAGAACTCAGAGTATTCTAAGCTAAGTTATATGTACCTTTAGTACTTATGTGATCTTTCACAAGATATTCTTAGGATATGTGTGGTAAAACAACAGCAAGCTCAAATCCCAACCGCTGCTCACCAATGTGAGAAGTTGGCCTGATGTGCAGTGCTCACTATTCTAGTGATCACTATATATCAGTCCAAACAACCCTTATTGATGATTGGTTGTAAGTCAACCTTATAGACCAGCTATCCTAGTAGCATGGATACGAGCAGTCTAAGGCTAAGACTCTAGAGGGCGTGTTAAGCCAGCTGTTTTACCATCACATTACCCCTTGAACACCCAGTGAAAGGACACCACACAAGTGTTATGAAAATAAACAGTGTATTTATTAGAATCACAACAACCCTGTACTCTTTATGAGGACAGGGTGCTAGGCACACAACAAAACTCTTACGAAAATACTTAAGTTAGCACGTTATACACAAATGCCCGAGGGGCACGAAAAACCATATACTTTAAAAGTGGAATGCGAATTACTAGCAGGTAAGTAACAGTTCTAATAGGCTTTGGAATCGCTAGGACTGGACTAGGGAATCGTTAGATTACTACTAGGAGACCCAGGGGACTCGGGTGCAGAGTGTGCACTCTCACGCGGGATGCGGGACAAAGTCTATGGAGGCTAGTAAAGGCAAAGTTAGTGTTCACGGGCGAACCCGACCTGGTAGGAAGAAAACGACAGTGGATCCTGACCCTAGGATAGTGAGGCTATGCTGGGACACCGAAGTGCCGAAGTTACCTAGCCCAGGGGCTGCAGCTGCATAGGTCTGAAAAGACGTCGGGGATCTCGTTGCCGGACCAGGAGCCTGGAAGGAAGAAGTTGCTGGCAGGCGACCAGTGAAGAAAAGTTCGATGGATCCAAGCCTGGATCAAGGAAGAAGAAAACCTGAAAGCAGAGGGGACCAAGTTCTTGAATCACTAGCCAGTGATTAAGTGGGCACCAGGATGGCACCGGGCGAAGTCACCGCAGTCAGGTGAGTGGGCGCTGCTGGGCTCTGCAGTCTCTCGGACCAGGAGGCGTTGTCGGCGACCAGGATGGAGGTGCGAGCTGTCCCACGAAGGTTCTTGCTGTCGACGTCGCTGGACCCAGGATTGGGCAACAAGTCTTGGCAAATGCAAGGCCCACGCGGTGGACCTAAAATGGCGTCTTGGGCGGACCAGGAGGGTCCAGGGTACTTCTCCGATGGAGGGAAGCAAGGGCCAGTCTGGAGCAACCAGACCAGCAGTAGAAATGTCGTCGGGCGTCGTCAGGAAGGCCACAAGCCAGCGGGCTAGTAGCCAAACAACGCGGTGAGCAGTAAAAAGCAGAAGGGCCCCACGCAGATCGTGGAGATGCTGGGGGGCTGCTCTTCGGTGCTGGAGCTGCTCAGGGTGGGGGCTTCTCGGACCCCAAAGCACTCACCAGGAATTCACTCGGCGGGCTTGCTGGAAAGAAGTCGTGCAGTCTTGAAGATGGCCGGTCCCTCGAGGTCTCGTCACACCCACGAATCTCAGCGTGACTGATGATGCAGGTAGAGGTCAGAGGTGCCAGGGAAGCCGGTTCTCGTCGAGCTGGGCAGTCGGATTCCGGAGGAAGGACTTGCAGCAGACCGCAGTGTTCTTAGATGGTGCCTGCGGGTGCAGGGTGACTACTCCTTAGTCACAAGGGAGAAATCTTAGGAAGAAGTCTTGAGTTCCTTTCGCAGAAAGTAGTTTCAGGATTCAAAGATGATCTGATTTGGAAGGGGGCCAGTCTCTACCTTTATCCTGTAAAAGGGGGCTGGCACGCGACTAAGTCCTGCCCTATGGGTGGGACTAGGAGGGGGGTGGTTACACCCACTTCCTTGGCGGGCTTTTCCCCAGCACAGGGTCTGGAGTGACTCTGGAACTGGTTCCAGCCAGCCTATGCACAGTGAGCACCGGGGTGCCACGTGCAGTCACCTTCCTCTAAAGCCCTGCCTACCTACAATACACAAAACCCTGTCTGGGACGGTGCTGGCACCGCCCCTGGCAGGAAACCCTTTGTCCTTATCTCCTGCTCTGGGAGGACTCCCAGCAGCAGGAGGGCAGACTTGTGTCTCGGTGGCAGCATCCATTTTGTGGATGCTAAGGCTCTGTCTGACTTTAACCGGGGTTAGGGGTTACATACATGTCGTGTCCCTCTAGAAGGGTGGAATGCTAACCCCGTCGCCAGAATTGGCGAGGGGTTAGTATTCCAATTCGTATGACACCTTACTCAACATGTTTTGATAAAGCGATACCAGAGTTGGCATATAACCGCGAGGATTATAATGCACTTAAGAGTATATGGTATGCGATATCATGGAAACGGCTAAGGGATGGATCCCGAAAGCCGCAGACAGGCTCAGCTCATGCCAGAGCACCATCTCACACGATTCCAAGCACTCTGCCTTCAGGATTGTTAAGGCCTGCCATAGGAGTGACTGATAGGAGATCTGTGTGTCCATTTTAAGGTTAGATATAGGTATACTATATCTAAAGCAAAGGGTGATTACACCACCTTGCCCCAGCTGTCAAGCAGCCAGTTGTGTCAGATTTGGATGGCCAGCCAGGGGTGGCATAATACATGCTGCAGCCCCTGGTAGGCCCTGGGTACACCTATGCCCTGGGTACCTAAGGTACACTGTACAGGGACTGATAAGGTGACTCAGTATCCAATTTAGATATGTACCTAAGGTACATGGAATCCATTTTACAGAGAGAGCAGTGGGCCTGAGGTCCTGAACAGCAGGGCCTCAGGTCAACTAAGTCAGAAAACCAGCAAAACACCAGGCAAAAAGTTGGGGGCAACCATAGTCAGGGATCAACCTTCCTACAACTGCTGAAGCTCAAACAGGGCGACTCGGATTTGGTAGCCTATCTGAACAATTTTCGTCGTTTGGTGGCTGAAACAGAGTGGCCAGAAGCCAAACAAACGGCCTTATTCTACCAAGGGCTGAACGAAGAAATGAAGGACGTGTTGGCACAAATCGACCCCCAACCCCGCACCTGTGCTGCGCTTATCGAACTCACCTTACGCTTGGACCACAGGATGAAGGAGCGGAAGGGAGACCATAAGAAGAAGGACCGGTCGGTTGCACCTTACGAGCAATCGAGTCTTGGGGATAAAAACCTCCGCAGTGCCTGAACCGATGGAAATAGGCGCCGTACGGGCGTCCTTAACAGCGAGCGAAAAGGATTACCGTCGCAAACAAGGACTGTGTTTGTATTGCAGCAAAAAAGGACATTTCCTAAGGGAATGCCGAGTGAAACCCAAACCCGGTAGGTTCAAGGCAGGTCAAACAGCAGCAGGGGTTGCCGGTAAAGAGTGGGAAAACTCCAAAGCTTGAGGGCGAACGAAGGGGAACCATCAAGCAAGAACATCATCCCTTCAATAACACCCGGAACCAACCTGGAAAAGAACCATCTATTTCTTGGAATGACTTTGGTGATTGACTCAGAGGACAAAAGTGTTTATGCCATGGTGGATTCAGGGGCTACCGGCTGTTTCATGGACTACGAAGAAGCCCGAAAGTTGGGAGTGAGTCTGGTGGCCAAAATGCATCCAGAAACCGTATATGCAGTCGACGGGAAGGGGCTAGAAGCCGGGCCCATTAGATACCACACCCCAGAATACGACCTTTCCTATGGCGGAACTCATCATGAACATATAGTGTTCAATATAATCCAAGCCCCCCAATATGGGATCATTTTGGGGCTCCCTTGGCTGCAAAAGCATGATCCTTTGATACGATGGTCTACCGAAACAATACAGTTTCAATCTCCCTATTGCCTGGAACATTGCCTCTCTGGGTTGGCTAACCCATCACAGACATTGGCCAGAACACAGAGGATTGCCACGGCCGCAGAACAAGAGGTGACCCTTCCTTCATGTTACGAAGAGTACGAGGCGGTGTTCAGCGATACAGAAGCCGAAGTACTCCCTCCTCACAGGGCATACGACTGCCGGATAGATCTTCTGCCAGGAATAGAGATACCCAACGGTCGGATATACGCTCTCACGTTACCCAACAACGAGACCTTAAGAGCCTATCTAGACAAGTATCTTGCCATCGGATATATACGTCCATCTAGGTCTTCCGCGGCATCACCGTTGTTTTTATCCCGAAAGCTAATGGAGAGAAAAGATGCTGCATTGATTACAGGGCGTTGAATATGATTACCATCAAAAATCAATACCCTTTACCCTTGATCCCTGTTCTATTGGAACAGGTACGAGCTGCGAAAGTATACACCAAGCTGGACCTCCGAGGCGCTTACCACCTTGTTCGTATACGTAGTGGCAACGAGTGGAAGACGGCATTCAAGACGCGGTATGGGCTTTACGAGTATTTAGTGATGCCCTTGGGTTTATGCAATGCCCCAGCCGGGTTCCAATTCTTCCTAAACGAAGTATTGAGGGAGTTTCTTGATCACCATGTTGTCGTCTATAACGACGATATACTCGTCTATTCAAATTCCATAGAAGAACATATGGAACACGTGAGCACGGTGCTACAGGCACTACTGAAACATCATTTGTACTGTAAAATTACCAAATGCGAATTCCATGTAACCACTGTGGAATTCTTGGGAGTGATGCTCACGCCCTCCGGACAAGTGATGGCTGAACGTAAGGTCCAAGCGATACAGGAGTGGCCACGTCCTCGCAATGTCAAGGATATCCAGAGCCTGTTGGGGTTCGCCAACTTTTACAGGCGTTTCATTCATGGATTCTCGGGAATGGTGACCCCGCTGCCCAAACTCACAAGTAAAGACGAGCCTTTCATATGGGATCAAGATGCACAAATGGCTTTCGAGCGGTTGAAAACGTCCTTTTCTACGGCACCGGTGCATGTCCATGCAAATCCCGAACTGCCTTTCATAGTGGAAGCAGATGCGTCCGAAGCTGCACTGGGGGTGGTGTTATCACAGAGGGAAGAAACGTCCGGCTTGTTGCATCCCATCTCCTACATGTCCAGGAAACTCAGCCCAGCCAAGTTCAATTATACCATCGCTGAGAAGGAGCTGCTGGCCATTCATGACGCATTTATTGAGTGGAGGCATTGGCTGTTGGGAGCGAAAACCCAAGTCACGGTGTATTCTGACCATAGAAATTTACAGTTTATGCGGGCTGCAAGACATCTTACCCCAAGACAACTACGCGGGATGTCATTTTTTGAGGAGTTCCGGTTTATAGTCACCATCAGACCCGGGACCCAGAACAGGAAAGCAGACGCCCTGACAAGACAAGAAAACCCAACCCTACACACCGTAAAACAGGTCAGGGCCATTATAGAACCCTCTCAGGTCATCTGTATCACTAAAACCCGAGATTTCCTGAAGGGAGTGAGGAATGGAGTACAATCATGTGTATGGAGGACCTGGCTTAGACATCACCCTGAATGGATTGTTAAACAAGGTATACCTCTCAGAGGAAAGCAAATCCTCGTGCCTACGAACGTCCTGCGCAAAACTGTGTTTTCCTGGTGTCACGACGTCCCCTGCGCCGGACACATGGGATATGTGAAAACTCTAGAGAAGACCTTAAGACAATTCTGGTGGCCTTCCATCAGACCTGATATCCAAAGGTGGTTGAAAGAGTGCACAAAGTGCTCGCAAATGAAGACCAATCGACAGCAACCTCAGGGGTTGTTACAACCCTTGCCCACACCTGAACACCCTTGGGAACGGTTCTCCGTGGACTTCATAGTAGGCCTCCCGAAAGACCAGGGGAAGACGGCTATTATAGTGGTGGTTGATTACTTAACTAAAATGGGGCACTTTATAGCTTGTACTCAGGTTCCCACAGCAGGCCAACTGACTCACCTCCTACTTGTGAATGTTGTCAGACTGCACGAACTCCCGAGGGACATAGTGTCAGACAGGGGGCCCAATTCACTGCAAGGTTTTGGAAAACTTGGTGTTCAGAACTTCAGATCACATCCTCTCTACCAACCAGTTTCCATCCGCAAACGGATGGACAAACAGAGAGGCTGAACCAGACTCTGAAACAATATGTCAGTTGTTACGTGCAGGATAACTCTGATTCTTGGGTGGATTGGTTGTGGGTGGCGGAGATCGCATACAACAGCACTCAGCATGCCTCCACGTTACACACGCCTTTCTATTGTACATATGGGCATCATCCTCGATTCAACCCTCTGTTGTTGCCAACCACTACTACCAAGCTGCCTGACGTCAGGGAGAGATTGTTGCGTGTGCGCAAGGTGCTCCTTGCTACACGCAAGAACCTGATGCGAGCTATGGCCCGCTACAAGGCACAGGCCGATAAACACCGTAGGCCCAACCCCGTGTACAGAAAGGGAGATCTGGTGTGGTTGTCCACCAAACACATCAAGTTTAAGAGGTATAGCGTGTTCAATCCCCGGTTCATTGGGCCGTATCGGGTGGTGAAACACATTAATCCTGTGGCTGTTCAGCTGCACCTGCCGGCGCATTTTAGGATGCACCCTGTTTTCCATGTGTCTTTCCTTAAGCCATCTCAAAGCCCGGTCCGCCGTGCGCCCCTGCCTATATGGGTGCAGCAGTACCAAGAGTATGAAGTGCAGAGCATCCTCGATTCCAAACGGGTGAGTGGTCGCCTGCACTATTTGATTTCCTGGAAATGCTATGGGCCGGAGGAAAACTCCTGGGAGCCTGCTAGGGTTGTGCATGCTCCCAGGTTGGTTGCCCGGTTTCATCGGTTGTATCCGGCCAAGCCTGCTGCCGGTCTCCGCCCTTTGTGAAGGGGGATGTACTGTCAAGACTCGCACAGGTATCTGCGTTGATCTGGCCAGCACGCATTCGATCGCAGCAGAACGACACCTGGAACTACAACATCCGTCATGCCTTGCGGCGCGTCACGTAGCGGACGCGCGTTGCGCACCCATTTCCGGAAATAAAGAACCCTTCCCGGAATCGGCGGTGCCGATTATTCGTTCCAGTTCTGGTGCCTGTCGGTTTGTATCACTGGAGATGCGGTAAGAGTAGAGGGACTTGTCTCTACAGAACCTCGATACCCGATTGGTATCGTTTTTGTCTCTTCCTTGTTGTCGGAACTACCAGCCACGCATTTGGTGTGGCGCTTTGTTTTATTCCTTCCCTCTCGGCTGAGAGTGGACTCGAGTCCTTACAACAACAGTGGATTTGGTGATTTCTTGTTGCTAAACTTTGCCCCGCTTTCCAAAGTGTCTTCAACTTTGGTATTACCGGGGATTTGCCGCATTTGCATTTATTTTGGATTTAAACGCTGGGGCATAGCTTGGGCAGCGGTGAACTGTGCTACTGGTTACAAGTGTGTTCAGAACATTCACGTATTAACGCACAGCCGCACAAGCCAACAGTGAAGAGATTTTACTGTTATCCAGTCTGCTGGTTTATTCTTTGGATTACAGTATACAACATTGTTTATCTTTTATATCCTAAATAGGAGACTCATGAGGGATACCCATTCAGAAGGATTGAAACTAACCCATTGAAGTGCATTCATGTTTCGCTTTGGTATGTGTGGGAGACCTCATTGATTATAACCCGGTTCCTGTTCGTTTGTATTATTTCAAGAGTTGCCTTTCTGTTCCTCCCTTGCAGCTGGGTAGAATCCTTGGTGCCTCCTCACTCCTGGTCTCCTATGAAGTGGTCACATGTATTTTCCTTTTCAGGTACAAAGGGGGGGATCAGTTACCGTCTAGCTATAAGGGGCTCAACCGGGTGGGTTAGTAGTGAAACATTACGGGGGGTGTTTCTAAACGCCTGTTATTTGACATTGCAGATCTCCCTCCCCGCTGTCCCCTTTCTTTCCCTCCCCGGTTGGACTCACTTGGTAGTCTGTGCTTCTAATTCCAGACTCTGAGCCGGTTCATAGGGGAGCTTATAGGTATATCAGCACAGCCCCGAAGAGGCCAGAAAACAGAGCCTGACAACAGGGTCAACGTGGCCATGCAGAAGTTCACGGAACAGAGAGGCTTGGCGTTCATCAGGCATGAACTGATACAGGCAAGAGTGGAAGGTTATTATGAAAAAGACGTTGTGCACTTGTCCAAAGTTGGGATGGATATATTTCTCCTTGACGTACAAGAGGCACTGGAAGCTGCTGGATGTAAGTAGTGAACTCGGAGGTGGGGGGCTCTGTCATCGGCAGCAGCCTCCTCCAGAGCTGTGGTGGAGTTACAGGGCGATCTGGAGGTAGACGGGTACAGTAAGGGTACCTCTGCGGCAGACGAGTACAGTAAGGGTACATCTGCGTGGCACAGTAAGGGTGCCAGAGCCAAAGACCGGGAGCCGCAGGGAGGTTCCTGGAAAACCGCGACGGCGCCCGTTAGTGCTTCGGGCGGTTGGGGGGCCTGACCAACCGGGGGTGTGCCATACACGCTCCGCCCTGAAAGGGGCGGGAGTATAAGACATGATCACGTGATCCGGAAGGGGATCTACAAAGGTGCTGCACTGTCCGGGCGTCGATCCACCGTGCCGGCTGGCTCATTAGGCGGGTGGGGCAGCAAGGGGCTGCCTGCTCTGGATCGCCCGTAAGATAACCCACAAAATGGCATACTTTTATTGTATGAAAAATAAACCTGCAGCAGTTCTTTTCCCATAAACAATGTGTCCGGTGTAATCATTGTATGGGCAAATGTGAAATGTGGAGGGGGGAGCGAATGACGGTGTGGGCACTATAGACTTGTGCAGCTGCAGTCATGGCTCGGCTGCACTGGGCTATATGGCCGCCGCCTGATTGGAGTAATCTTTCTCACGGACGGTGGTCATGTTGGATATCAGCCACCACCCACTGAGCTCTACTGGGGATGGAGTTTTGGCAAAATGCACCCGCCCCGCTGGCGATTCTCCGGCCTTTTCTTTTAATTGACTAATTTTGTATTCATTATCTTCTGTTGGCAGAAAATTGTATGCTGCCGACTTTCGAGCTGGGGAACCAGGTTCGAGTCTCGGCGACAGCTCAACATGCTGTGATTCTTGGCAAATCACATAATCTATTCTCACACACATAATCTCCCAGTGCTACCAAAAATCAATCAATCAATCAGGGGTTTATATAGCGCGCTACTCACCCATGAGGGTCTCAAGGTGCTGGGGGGTGGCGGCGGCTCCGAATCAGTCGAAGAGCCAGGCCTTGATGACCTTCCTGAACGTGTGCAGGGTGGGGGAGCGTTTGATGTTTTTTGCTGCGATGTAGGAGAAAGCTCTCCCGACGGTTCTCTTTCTGCGTATATACGGGGAACCTCTGCCTGGGCGAGGTCTGCGGAGCGGAGGTTCCTCTTGGTTACGTGGAAGGATAGTCTCTCGTTGAGGTAGTTGGGTCCGATGTTGAGCGATTTGTAGGTGTGAGTGAGGAGTTTGAAGTCGACCCTCTTTTTGACAGCCCGTGGATGCCTCGTAGGTGTTGGGTCGTGTGGTTATGGCACGGTGTCTCGAGGACGGGTCTGGCTGCGGCGTTCTGGATGGTATGTAGTTTGCAGAGAAGAGTTTTGTTGATTCCGGCGTAGAGTGTGTTGCCGTGGTTCATTCTGCTGGTGACGGACTTTCTGCAGTCGGGGGGGATCCATTTGAAGGTCTTCCGGCAGATGCGTAGGCATTTGAAGCTGGTGGAGGCGATGGCGTTGAATTGAGGTGATGGTTCATTTAGAGGGGGGAGTCAAGGATGATGCCGAGGTTCTGGACGTGGTCTTTAGGGGTGGGTGGGCTCCCCAGGGTGGGGGGGCCACCAGGTGTTGTCCCAGGCGGTGGTTGAGGGTCTGAGGATGAGTATCTCGGTTTTCTCGAAGTTTAGCTTCAGACAGCTGTCCTTCATCCAGGCTGCCACGTTCTTCATTCTTTCTTGGAAGCAGAGTCTGGTGTCTTCTGGATTCTTTGTGAGCGAGAAGATAAGTTGGGTGTCGTCGGCGTAGGAAACGATGTTGAGCCCATGCTGTCTGACGATGGCAGCGAGGGGGGCTATGTAGATTTTGAAGAGCGTGGGGTTGAGAGATGTTCCCTGGGGTACTCCGCAGCTGATTTCCGTGGGTTTGGAGAGGAAGGGTGGGAGTCTGATCATCTGGGTTCTGTCAGAAAGGAAGGATCGGACCCAGTTGAGGGCAGCTCCTTATATTTCCGCGTCGTGAAGTGTGGCAGCGAGCGTGTGATGTGAGACAGTGTCAAAAGCAGCGAGAGGTCCAGAAGGATGAGGGCAGCGGTGTGTACCTGCTCCAGTAGCATGCGGATGTCGTCGGTGGCGGCGAGGAGGGCAGCCTCGGTGCTGTGGTTGCTGCGGAAACCAGACTGAGAGGCGTCCAGGATGGAGTTCTCTTCTATGAAGGCGGTCAGCTGGGTGTTTACGATTCTCTCTGTGACTTTGGCCTCAAATGGGAGGAGAGAGATGGGCCAGTAGTTTTTCAGGTCCGTAGGGTCAGATGTTGGTTTCTTGAAGAGGGGTTTTACCTCCGCCCGTTTCCAGTGGTCTGGGCAGATGCCTGACCTGAGGGAGGCATTGATGCTTCATCCTACTTCGGGTGCAATGGCGGCGGTGGCTGTGGAATATGTGTGGTGGGAGGGGTCCGTTTGGGCTCCTGAGTGGGTTTTCTTCATGGTCGCGGTGATGAGTTAGACGTCGCGGGATCCCAGGACGTGATGGTAGGTTTGTCGGTGGCGGTGGGTAGGGGGATGGTGTTTGCTGTTGGTTCGCTGAAGTTGTCGTAGAGGGCCTTGATCTTCAGATGGAAGTAGGAGCTGAGCTTGTCACAGAGTTCCTGGGAGGGTGTGACACGTCCATGGATTCGCAGGTGGGTTTGGCGAACTACTGTATGACGGTGAACAGATCCTTGGTGTTGGCTACGTTGGTCTGGACTTTGTCTCTTATGAAGGTCCGTTTGATGTCTCTTATGCGAGGGTGGTAATCCTTTGAGGCGCTCTTGTGGTTGTTCTGTGATGAATGTGTCCTTGTGTAACGTAACTGGTGCTCATGTAAAGAGGTCCAGTATCTTGGAGTCGAGTTTGCGGTATGTAATACTGGCAAAAAAATAAAGCTTAATTTTCAGTAGAACTTTAAAAACTAAAAATGTATCCCCAGGTTCGTAATTCATAGGGTAGTGGAGAGGGTCCCAAAATTTGAAGGCTAATCAAACTGCAGTGGGATAGTAAGGAAAATCTCAGTCTTGGTTCCATTCATACAGAGGAAGTTATACTTCATCCAGTGGATGATGTGTCTCAAACATGACATGAGGTTTATGGAATTATATGGGTTATTGTCTAGCTGTATGCATCATCTTCCTATATCAGTTACCTTAATAAGACTGAAGAAGCTCTACTAAAGGGCAAATGTAGATGCATTGATGCATGAGAGGGGTGACTCTCGGGAGCCTCTGCTGAACTCTGGCTATCTGGAGGATTGTGCTGCTCCAAAACAAAACCTATTTTTTTGACTGTGGCTGGAGAAAAAGGATTGAATCCATAATACATTTCAGGGATACCCAACAAAATTATTTATCCAATTTGGGTAGGACAGTGTAAGGACTGAACACAGCCAATGTGAAAAAGTGAGCATGCTAATTTTTGGGAGAGCGAGGCGGGAATTCCAGAAGCCAACTTCCAACACCATGTAGAGCCCTGCAACCACCAGAGCACTGGAAAAGAACCTCCAAGTTTGCACAGTACCAAGTGGAAACGGGAAGGGAAGTAAACACCAGATGGCATTCTCGGTCCTTTCAAGGTAACAGCTTTATGTTGTGACTTTAGTGGTGCTACCAGTGTTCTAAGTACGGCATGTGTCTAGATACAAGTACAACAGATGTTTTGAGATCTTAGCACTAATACATAAATAACCCAGAACAGTTTAAAGGCTGATAATTGTGTTTTTAACATAATACCTGCCACTTGTGTTTTAGTGACAGGAACCCAATCAATACAATGTAATCCTACAAAAGAAAGAGATACTGAATACACAAAAAAAGTACAAGCACTCAATATTCTAATTCAGCAAATCCTAAAATAAAGCACAGTAATACCTAAGTAAAAATAGAGGGACCTTTTAGGAGCAACATAGAACAGGAATTTCTTCATTCCTAAAAAGTCTCTCAACAACAAAATAAATAACTGAAAACAAAGTCTTAAAACATTTTTAAACTGTCTCTCTTAAAATGCTATCCAATAGAAGATGGAATTCATTTAAGGATTTTCTTTTTGCTGAATCCAAAATGTTTATATCCATAAAAAAAGTTGCAGAATCCAAAAGCAGGTCGGTGAGTTACATCCAAAATTATTTGTAGGCATGAATCTTACCAAATTAGAAGATAAGTCAACTGTTGGTGAATGCTTTTGTGTCTCTTCTCTGTACAGGCATATGGAGATCGAAACACCCTTCCAAAACAGCTGATGAAACTGGTGTCAGACAACACCTCAGAAGCAAGCAGAGAAAACATCAAGGGAACCTCTACAATGCTTGCAGGGTTTGTCACACCCCACCTGCTCAAATGGCAAACCTGTCTCTATTTGGAACAGTCTTTTATCATTTTCAACTTTATTCACACTGTGTACAATCTTTGTGAGGCTTCCCTAACTCTACTCAAATTTTTTCTAAATGTAATCCCTAAATGTATTCTTCTTCCACTCGTATCCTGGTATTTTTCTTTAAGCAACTCAAAGTTCATTCATCATCTCTAATAATGTGCAGGCAAAGTTTATTAATGAGCATCTCCAGTAACAGTATACTTTCAGTCCATCAACAAACAAATTTGACTTCCTTTAGCACTAGATTTCTCAAAGCACTCAGTCTTGTTGGGTGAGGCAATGCAAATGTAAAGAGATAGTTCAAATCAAGTTCCGTAAATTTCAGAAAAACGTCCACTTTTATTCCAGAACATCTAGAAGTCACTCTCGTTGTCATTAGTAGTAAGATAAGTCCACTCAGGAGAAGAGAACCTCCGACAAGGCACCCTCGATCTTTTGGATCTTCTGAGACTTGATACATCACCTTCGTCTCCACGCAACACTGATTCACTAGATGCTTCTGATATGGTAGCAAGAGCTCTTTCAGAGAACAACTTCAATCTTCTCTGTTCTTTATTCGTTAACCAGCTTTTCTCTCCCACTCGTGGTCTCACAGAATCTGTTTCGTTTTCCAGGCCCACATCTGCTGCTTTGAGCTCAACTTCAGATTTGTCCATACCCTCTCAGAATGTTCATTTGCTGCTCAGGCTCTGTCTGGTCCACTACAGCTTGCCTTTTCCCAGGGTTTTTTGACAACTGCTGGCATCTCTTCTAGACGAGGTGCTGTTTCTTGTTCAAGGGGTCATGGGACTCTACAAGTGTGGGACGCATGCATCCAATTTGGAAGGCCACCACATTTCGCAGGTGTCATAGTGACCAAGATCACCTGGTAAGGACCACTCCAACGAGGCCCAAGGCAGTTCTTCTCACATGTTGTTTTTTCACCATGACAAGTTTCCCGGACTTCGATCATTGCACTGCTCCTGATGTGGTGGTGCTGTAGCTGCTTTGACCTGGTGAGACACAGAACGAACCACATTAGCCAACCCTTTACAGTAATCGAGCACCATATCGTCTGTGATGTTTACTAACACATTGACAGGCGCAGCAGGCAGTCTCATAGCTCTGCCCATGATGATCTCATGAAGCAAAAGTCTTGTTCTCCGATTTGGGACACTGTGAAAATTTATCAGCACAAGAAGCAAAGGATTAGGCCATTTCAAAGATGTTGAAGCACATACTTTAGTAACCATAGACTGCAACGTGCAGTTGACTCGCTCCATGGTACCTGAAGCTTCTGGCCAATAACTGCAATGCAATCTCTGCTCCACTTGTAAGGCTGCACATAGCATTCTCAAAACCTCATTATTAAAATGAGTTCCTCGGTCTGACTCTACAGAGGTTGCAAATCCGAATCTTGTTCCCTCAATAACAACTTAGCTACAGTGTGGCTATCACATTTCCTGGCCGGGGAGGCTTCCACCTAACGTTAAAAAATACACACCACCACTAAAATGTACCTCAATCCATTTCATATACTGACATCTCAACAAAGTCCAGTTGCATCCTGTTGAAAGGACCTCCAGATCTCCCAATGTGACTTAGTGTAACAGCATTTTTTTTCCAATATTCATTTGCTGACAAATCACACACCTATAACACAATGCCTCAGCCATTGCTCAAAACTTTGGGTCAAACTACGACTGCCTAAACAATCTCACCATGGCATCTCTCCCCTCATGCATCTGTCCGTGATAATACATCGCCATAGGGGGCACAAACTATTAGGCAATATTGGTCTCCTGTCTCCTGAAACCCAAATGTCATCATCTCGTTTTACACAAGCTGCTTTTATCCAACTTTGCTTTTCTTCTTCAGTAACTTCCTCTTGGAAGCTTTGCACTTCCTCCTGGGCATCAGCAACTGTCATCAAAAGGTTAAAATTGATTTAATCTGTTCCCTCATTTGTGAATTCAACATTGAAAGTGCAGACATTTACTGCACAGTAACGTGCAACTTCATTGGCATAACGATTACCAACTGTCATCAAATCGTTTCCTTTACTATGGGCAGGCCATTTGACAACACCAACTTGTGTTCTAACAATTTTCATACATTTTCTCCATTGCGGATGGGGGACCCTGCAGAGGTCATGAAATCCCTCTGAGACCATAAATGTCAGAAATCATAGACCACACCAAATCCATACTGGCTATCAGTGAATATTGTCACTTTTAGCTGGTCTGAAACTCAGCATGCTCTGGTAAATGCAATCAATTCTGCTGCCTGCACTGAGAATACACCTTGAAGCCAGGCAACTTCGACCGTTCCAGTGACAGCACAGACAGCATAAGCAGCTCTCAGTTTTCCATCATTATCCTGAGACAATAGCCATCCACACATAGGGTGTAATCAGTTTCAGGTAATGGCTCATCAGAAATGTCAGGATGGGGTTTAGTGCATAGGTCAGTGACATCAAAACAGTAATGCTCTATTCTATTTCATCCACATCACAATCAGGTAAAGGCAATAGGGTAGAAGGATTCAGCATCTTTTCAGGCTTATGTTCTCTGCAGCTAAACTTATTTGCTCATACCTAGTGAACCTGCTATTGGTCAAGTGCTGTGTATGAGTTTGAGTCAACAGAATCTTGACAGAAAGAGGAAAGTAGACAGTCAAAGTGTGACCCATCACAATTCTTTTGCATCTCTCAATGCTGACACCTGTTGCAGGAATGGATTTGAGGGATCCGGGCAACACTGATACCACAGGATCTATAGTAGCGGAAAAATAAGCCACAGGTCTATGGGCCCTTCCATGCTTCTGTGTCAATACTGAAAGCGCACAACCTCCTCGTTCAACACCTTGATGTAGTTTGTCATTTCTAAGGCAGGAGAGCGACAAAGGCTTTTTCTCAACTCCAGGAATGTATTCAAGCAAGCATTGTCCCAAGGTACCGGAAAGGACACGTCTTTCTGTGTCTGCCTCTGTAAAGGCTTGGCCATTAGAGAAAAGTTAGGTATTCACTGGTGAAAGTAGCCCACCATTCCCAGAAACATACTGGCTTCTTTGTTTGTATGAGGCCGATTCATATGATTGCCGCAATTCTTTCTTATGACACCTTCCTTACACCCTTCACAATGTGATGTCCCAAGTAAAGAAGTTCTGTCAGACAGAACTGCAACTTGTTTGGCGACACTTTATGCCCATTCTCAACCAGATGGTTCAGCAAGGCTATTGTATCAGGTTGTCGATATACAAAACTAAGACCGAATTGCAGGGCATGACCAAGGACTCTAGATTCTTTTTCAAGATCTGGTTGAGTATGGAAGTACTCTCCATATACCCTTGTGGGACACATCACCATATTAGAACATGATTCCCCAGCCGGAAAGCAAATAAAAATTGTCTCTCCATATGAAGAGGAATGGAAAAAAATGCCTGTCAATGACAGTGAACCATACAGCCTCACATGGAATCTGGAACATTATCACAGATGGATTCAGTACCATGGGACAACAAGGGACCACTTTGCTATTAACCTTTAGAAGATCCTCCACAATGAGGTACTTGCCGCTCGGCTTCATGTAACTCACCTATTGCAATAATGGGTGAGTTACATGGACTCCCCAGGATCTCCTTCAAAATGCCTTGTTCAATCATTGTTTCAATAACAGATGTCATTCCAGAAGCTTACTAGGGTGTTAGATTGTACTGTGGTGTTATTGGATGTTCTGCATTTGGTTTAATCTGGATAGAAACACGCTCAACCCCTCGGATGAGACAGATGTCCTTTCCAGAAAAATCCCAGACTAGATATTTCCCTGTATCTCTTATATCTAATGGTAAGTCTTCCACTGTCAGCATAGGGAACGGTGAGACACACACGTTTTGATTTGTCTGAAGTTCTGTTTCTTTTGGTGTACAATAGATGGTTCAATTTAACTCGCACAGCAAGTTATGTCCCAAAAGACATAAACGAGTGGCATCACACACCACAAATTGATGATTGTCCCCAAATGTCCCTATCTTTACAAATATTAGTTCAGTGAGGGAGTTCAACAATTGTTTATTTGCAACTCCTACAATTTGGATTGTTTTTCCTGAGAGGGGTAGGTTTGGAACCTCTGCTGTTCTCACAGTATAGCTGGTAGCACCAGTCTCAATCAGGAAAGTGACATTGTGGCCATCAACATCAGCATCAACATATGGCCCACTCTGCTATACCTCTAAGACTGCAACAAGTGTACAGTCTTCCTCCCCCCTCAAGCGCCATCAAAAGGATTAATCTGAGCCGCACCCACTTGATATGTCAAATATGGATAACTGTTGGTACAGACCATTCTAGTGGGACATATTCTGATTCCCACTCGTGTTATTGGCAGTTGGCTGTGGCACCGGGGGCTGTGGCACTTCCATCATAGGACCTTGTAAACCAGTCAAATTTTGGAATCTGGACCTGGGCACATTGTGCGTTTGCATAACGTTACCCTAGGACAGATTAAGCCCTCCATTCTGTTCTTGATTTGCAGGATTAAAGCAACAGTCACGCTTCCAATGTCCCAACCTATTGCAATAGCAGCATGGTTTTCATTTTTTTAACTTAGCAACATCTGGCTAGCCACGCCTGGAAATGGCCGTTATGTAAGCGAGCTCCTCCGGTCGTGTTCCTATGCTGCATGTATTCTAAACACCAATGCAAAAATCGATAAAAACGCTAGGCTAGGCGAGGGCATTCCCTCCGGAAAGCGGAGGGAATGCCCATACCTGAAATCGCTGAAATCGCTGCTGGAGTCAGGTCCGAATACCCGCCAAACTGCAGAGGAATCTGAGCCGGGACGCGGCCTATGTTGCGGTGAGGTGCTCACTCGGCGTGCCGACCACATGAACTCCGGTGGGGGAGAGTGCGACTACCACGAGGCGGGTCGCCCCTGATACAGACGAGCTGCGTCGGTGAGACCGGGCGGACTGCCTTCCAGTTATTCCCCCTCGATCTTCTGGCGTCCTCACAGACGCCGCTGGCAGCCGCAGAGGCCGGGGACATAGGAAAAGAGGATGCTCACTGACCCAGCGCCGCACAAGCAGTAAGTGCAAAAATAAACCCCCTGTATGTGACCTCGAGGCTGAGACAGCTGGATACCTCCCGCACTGCAAGCAACTCCTCTCTTCATGGTGTAGGAAGTTGGAGGGGCTGTGTGACGCAGCCCCAGTCATTTGAAATAACGCAACACTGGTGCTCATCAACATCATCTGCCGGGCTTTAAGGGCAAAACAACTGGACGTATATACCGGGCGCAAGTTCAATCCTACCCCCCAACTGCCCGACCCATACAACTGATTGTGCTGCTGGTGCGCACAGGCCTTCACACATTGGCCTCCTCACAGAAACACTGCTACCAACCCTGAGAAATAGCTGATGGGGTTATACAACTGAGGCGGTGTGGCGGGGTATCAGAGACTGAGTCAGAGAGATTAGTGGTGCGTTTAAGGGAAGGTTTTATTTTCATCAACACTCGTCTTTGTCGACTAGTCAGTCTCTCTTTGGCAAATGAGGCAGGATCCGTCTTGACTCTCTTTAGCAGATCCAGAATGAATGGGTTGTTGGTGGTGGTTTAGGTAACAGGAGCACCGCAGCCTCGGAGACTCCCTTGGGATAACCAGAACCTGTTCAAGCCACGCTCCTCCCTTGTGAACATGGCAGGGCGGCTCGTGGGTACGTTGGCCTCCTGGCTTCCCGGATACGCCTTCGGTACTTCGCCTCCAGTCCTCCTCGTCTGCTTCTTCCTCCTTCGTCTCAGTATTCGTTCTCCTTCTCCACTCCCGAACTCCTTCTTCCTCGAGGGAAACGCCGTCCGTTCTCTTCCGGGATCCCCCTGACTTTGACGGTCCAGACGTGGTGACATCACTCAGGGGAGGGGTTTCGTCTTGCTGAAAACCCCAGTTAAAGGAGCCTTGTCCCTGTTCATCTTCGAGAGTAACTAAAGGCTGATTCGGTGGGAGCCACTCTTTATGCTGGTAGGGGATGTCTTCCTGCTGGAAGGGGACATAAGTCGGTGAGAGAGAGCCCGCCTACCACCATTTGCGTGCATTCTCCGGTTCATCAGGACATCGACCCACCCCGTCACACACCTCCCCCCTGGATTCTCCCAATCGGGGAGAGGAAAGACTCTGGATAGGTTATCCGCATTCCCGTTGTCTTTCCCCTTTTTATGGTGTACAGTAAAGGAATAGGGTTGGAGGGACAAGAACCATCAGAGTATTCTTGGAGTCTGGTTTTGATTCTTATACATCCATTTTAACGGAGCATGATCGATGTAAAGAATGAATGGCTTCCCTTCTAAATAGTATTGGAGTTTGTCTATGGCCCATTTAATTGCCAGACATTCTCGTTCTATCGTGGGATATTTACACTCCCTTGGGAACAGTTTGCGACTTGCGTATAGAATGGGGTGTTCTAGTCCGTCCTCTCCTACCTGCGATAACACCGCCCCTATTCCTACATCTAAGGCATCAGTGGCCAGTATAAACGTTTTGGAGAAATCGGGCAATATCAAGACTGGATTGGTAGTGATCAGACTTTTCAGTTCTCTGAACGCCCTTATCGCTTCGGTAGAGGAATCTATCAGTTCTCTAGGTCTGACATCTTTTCGTAGAAGGTCTGTCAATGGGGATGCGAGTTCAGCAAACTTGGGGATGAACCTGCGGTAATAGCCTATTAAGCCCAGGAATGCTCGCAGGTCTCTTTTGGATCACGGAAAGGGAGTTCCATTGATAGCCTTCACTTTCTCTATTTGGGGGGCGATCGTTCCGTCTCCCAACACAAACCCCAGGTATTTCACTCTGTGGAACGCGGCTCGGGATTTTTTTGCGTTTATATGTAAGCCTGCTCGTTTCAGGGCCGTGAGGATGATATTCAGTTGTTTTAGGTGCTCCTCCCAGCTGCTGCTGTACACCACGATATCGTCAAGATACGCTGAACTGAATGACGGGTATGGCTGCAAGATGGTATTCATTAGGCGTTGGAACGTGGCAGGTGCTCCATGGAGGCCGAAAGGAAGAACGTTGAATTCGAATAACCCTTCGTCTGTTATAAAGGTTGTCTTCTTTCAGTCCTCTTCACGGAGGGGTACCTGCCAATACCCCTTTGTGAGGTCAAGAGTCGTGATGTAAGTGGCGTCCCCAAGTTTTTCTATTAATTCGTCTACCCGGGGAACGGGGTAAGCATCAAATGTAGAGATTTCATTTAGGGCCCTGAAATCCATGCAGAAACGTTTGGTTCCATCTGGCTTTGGAACCATTACGATTGGGGATGCCCAACTGCTTTTCGAGGGGCGAATGACCCCTAGTTCCAGCATGTCTCTTACTTCCCTTTTCACTGCCTCTCTTCTTGCGGCCGGAATCCGATATGGCTTCTGCTTCACCATTTTCCCAGGGTGGGTTTCAATGTTATGCTCGACTAACGTCGTTTTCCGAGGTAGATCGGAGAAGATGTCGGTAAAAGGCTATAGGGTCTTCCTCAGGTCTTCCTTCATCTGGTCAGTGAGTTCTTCATTTACAACAAGACTTTCCACCGTAGAGCACTTTTTGGGGACTGTGGGTATTAGCAGATTTGTTCCCTTGGGAGGAAGACCAATCCATTTCTTCAGCTTATTTATGTGATAACATTGGGTTTTAGCCGGAGTGATTTGTATCCTGTATGTGGTATCACCTATCGTACCCACCACCTTATATGTGCCCACCCAATCATTCCTGAATTTACTGGAGGTAGAGGGCAGGAGTAACAGTGCCCATTCTCTGACATTCAGTGTTCTTAGCTTTTTTCCTCTGTCGTAGTATTTCTTCTGTTTGTTCCTCTGTTGTTCCAGATTGGAGTATGCGAGGTTTCTTAATTTACCTAATTTCGACCTCAGTTGGTGCGTATATTCAAGCAAAGACCTTTGCTCTTGTTCCCCTTTCGTCTCCCAGGCATCTTTAGTCATTTCTAGTAAGGACCTCGGGTGTCTTCCATATAACAGTTCGAAGGCTGAGCAGCCCAGGCTGCTTTGTTTCTGTGCTCTCAGGACATACAGGGCCAGGGGTAGGAGTCGGTCCCAATCCGGTCCCTCTGCAGTAAGCATCTTCTTTAGAGTGACCTTTAATGACTGGTTGTATTGTTCCACGAGTCCATCCGTTTGGGGATGATATACTGAGGTCCGCAGGTGACGCACATCCAAAGTTCTGCATACCTCCTTCATCAAACGGGACGAAAATGGGGTTCCCTGGTCCGTCAGGACTGCTTTAGGGAATCCAACACTGGAGAATAATTCTACAAATTTTTCTGCAATATTAGCAGTTGTCGGGGCCCTCAGAGGGAATGCTTCTATGAATCTAGTCGCGTAATCAACTATTACAAGCGCGTATAGATGACCCCTCGATGATTTCGGCAGGGGTCCTATTAAATCCATGCCTACCCTTTCAAAAGGGTTTCCAATGATGGCAGGGGTCGAAGTGGTGCTGCCGGAGGCTTGTGTACATTCTTCTTTTGACAGATTTCGCATTTCATACAATAATTTTGGACGTCTTTGTAAATCCCGGGCCAATAAAAATGACGTAGCACGCTCTCCGTTGTTTTCTCTCTTCCTGAATGTCCGGCCGTAAGGTGGGCATGCGAAAAGAACAACACTTGTTCCCAGAATGACATGGGATCCAACAGTTGTGTGTTTCCTCCTTCTTCAGCCTCCCTATACAGTAGCTCATTCTTAATAAAAAAATGGGGATATGTGATGGTTTGTACGCTTTGCGATACATGGGCGCTTTCCCAGGCATTGAACAAGGTGGTGTCATTGGCCTGAGAAAAGCGACAGCTGCGGTCCATGATCCAAGGCTCAGGAGTGATCAGAGTTGGTATAGGGCCCTCTACTGTTTTGTTTGGGCTAGTTATGGTGTCTTGAAAGAGGGAAAGAAACCCAGGATTATCCACCCCTGGTATAATGTTTTCAGGCAGGGCTTCCACCACCCCCACTTCCCCTGTACAGTCTTTGTCAAATGGTGTCATGGTAACCCGTGCAAGGGGGTAGGGCTTGACGTCGTTGTGTACGCAACGTATGTGTACCATAGTTCCCTTGATATATTGGTTGGGGAGGATAAGATTTTTTTGAACTACAGATTGCCTACACCCCGAATCTAAAAGGGCTTTTACCACTTTGCCATTCATCCTTACACTCACGCAAAAAGACGCTCCCATCTCGGCTGAATACAGGACCATCTTGGGAAGATAACCTACTTCCATTGGTTCTTCGGCTAGTCTTTTCCTGGGACACATGCGAGGAATGTGGCCCCATTCACCACACTCAAAACATTGTGGTCCACGTATGGGGGGCGTGTCCATTCTGAATTGTTTGGTTCTTACAGCTTCCACTATGGGTTTTTGTTTCTTTTCTATTTTAGAGGTAGGTACACCCTTATGCATTTTCTCAATATCCCAGCCTGTGGTCCGAGGCTGAGCTCGGGCGTAGTTTCCTGCCATCTCAATGGCTTGTTCTATGGATAGTCCGGAATGCTGTTTCAGCCATCTTTGGGAAGCGTATGGTAATGCTTCCATAAACTGTTCTAAGTATATCTTTGACATTACGTCTTCCTTATTGCTGGTAGATGGTTTTAACCACTTGTCCGCGGTCATTTTAAGACGAAAAAACAAAGTCTTAGGGTTTTCCCCAGGGGTCCCTCGTTCTTTTCAAAACCTGACTCTATAGGCCTCCGAGTGCCAGGTGGTCTAGGATCACCTCTTTGATGACATGGTACAGAGCGTTTCCCACTGGGTTGGCCACTTGATAGGCAAACTGTGCCTCACCTATCAATAATGGTGCCAAAAATAAGGGCCATTTCTCCTCGGGCCACCCTAACGCTCTCGCGGCTCTTTCAAAGTTTAATAAAAACGCATTGGGGTCTTCCCCGTGCACATAGTTCTGTAATGCAATTCCCGAGGGGTTTGGGACTGGGGGTCTAATGTCCACAGGAACAGATACTGCTGGGACAGATACGCTCTTCTGGAGACTTTCTATGTGTGAAGTGATGGTGTTCTGGAACAGTTCCCTGTCTGCTTGGGCTGAGGAGAGTGGTCTTTCTTCTGCCCATTCTAGCTTTTCCTGCCCTTTGATGATGTGTTGTATGAGGGCATCCATCTCGGTTGTACAAACGGACTGGGATGGTAATCCCACTTCTGACACCAGTTGTGGTGGGGTATCAGAGACTGAGTCAGAGAGATTAGTGGTGCGTTTAAAGGAAGTTTTTATTTTCATCAACACTCATCTTTGTCGACTAGTCTGTCTCTCTTTGTCAAATGCGGCAGGATCCATCTTGACTCTTCTTAGCGGATCCAGAATGAATGGGTTGTTGGTGGTGGTTTAGGTAACAGGAGCGCTGCAGCCTCGGAGACTCCCTCTGGAGAACCGGAACCTGTTTAAGCCACGCTCCTCCCTTGGGAACGTGGCAGGGCGGCTCGTGGGTACGTTGGCCTCTTGGCTTCCCGGATACGCCTTCGGTACTTCGCCTCCAGTCCTCCCGTCTGCTTCTTCCTCCTTCGTCTCAGTATTCGTTCTCCTTCTCCACTCCCAAACTCCTTCTTCCTCGAGGGAAACGCCGTCCATTCTCTTCCGGGATCCCCCTGCCTTTGAAGGTCCAGACGTGGTGACGTCACTCAGGGGAGGGGTTTTGTCTTGCTGAAAACCCCAGTTAAAGGAGCCTTGTCTCTGTTCATCTTCGAGAGTAACTAAAGGCTGATTCTGCGGGAGCCACTCTTCATGCTGGTAAGGGATGTCTTCCTGCTGGAAGGGGACATAAGTTGGTGAGAGAGAGCCCGCCTACCACCATTCGCGTGCATTCTCCGGTTCATCAGGACATCGACCCACCCCGTCACAGGCGGCTATCTATGAAATGTGCTAGACAAGGCGCTGTCCTGCTATATTTACCGACCAGGGCCAGAGCGCAGATGGCACATGGGGCATATGTAACAAGTATGTGACGGCGAAACCCATAGATGCGCCAAACTGCAGCTTTACAATTTCACAGCCTAAATTGTATACACTAGTCTCCTGGCCCGAGATCCATCGGGGGTCTTGGGACCTGGTGCTTTGCTATACTGTGTGACTAAGTGTGGCTGACCCGCACGACTAAACTGTAGTGCTGCAGGCTGGGAAGACACAGCCAATCACTTGCTTTCTTGCGCACTGGGAGTTATAAGGTGAGCATTGAACATGGGTAAACCAGACACTAACACTATCAGGAACCGCGGATACAGCAGTGGATTTTCAAGCTATGTTCACAACGATCCAATCGACACTGACAAATATTGATGGTTAAATAGACTCCTTAAGATACCGTGTTGATAGAATGTCAGAGCGGTTGGATAGGCATAGAGAAAGAATTGATATGGAGGATGCTCAACACCAACTGGAAACTAAACAAACAACAACGGATAAGGCCCTAGCTGAGGAAAATGATATTTTGCCTGACCAAATATGTCCACTACATATACCCTATGTTACATGTCATGTGCATGTCACCCATGCATATTTCCCGTAGTGGCCTGAATCACTAGGCCTCTGCAAACATGTCCTGCAAGTCAAGTCATCAAGTCTCCCAAACGTTAAGCTAAAATGAAGGCCTATGTATTTGCATTTTGCATTGTGCTCTTTTAAATAAATATCGTACTGGTTGAGCCTGAAACCACTTTCTGAATTAATGTTTTCATGACTCTTGGCATACTGGGCTGCAGTCACGTCAGCAAGAAGTCTGCCAAGACAGTATTATGAATAACAGTTATCCGTCTGCTGTACAGAGTGGCATCCCTGCCCGGTGAGGAAAAGTAAACAGAACCCGTCCGATAGCCATTCTGTCTCCATTTAAGTGAATTACAGTGCTTGCACCCATAGAAAGCTCATGCAATGAACAAATAAATATGCCCTCTCTGTCTTTTAGTGACGAACAACCTTTTCTTCAGATAATACATCCCCTGACTCTAGATATCAGTTGTACTAGACGTGCTCAAGTCGCCTTGACACAAGAGATCTCTCTACTAGGTTGAAAGTCAGCTCTCCTCCCAGTTACACGTCAATTGCACGTCATGCTCAAAGTTGCACAAGTAGGGCAGAGTTCCAGCTGGTCATGCAAACTCCTCCTAAGTACCCACCCACCTATGACACCTACCTATCACACACCTATGACTCATCAAAGTACACACCCTCATGTACACCCACATGTTCTTATCTCATTTTCTTTCTTGCTCTGCTTAGCCTATGTACAAGATATGTATATATACTATGTTCAGTATATAATTGTTAGAAGACTCTTCCTGAACCTCAGAGGTGATGGAACATATTCTCCCTTTGACTCGAGTTATTGGAATAAAGCCCATTTTAACTCAGATACCACGGACTCTGCTTCTCACTTGATGCATGATACTTTGTTAATGCCTAGAAATTCTGCCAGGGTAATTATTTATTTACCACATAATTTGGCTCCCTTACAGGGACATATCCCTTTCCCCACTCGCCGGAGTTGTCGGTCTAGTCTTTGCCCCCTTCTACAGCCGTGACGGACTTCAAAGCGCTCCAGCAGGACTTCCTGCCACTCCCTCAGGCCCAGGAGGAGGACGGACTGCGACCAGGCATCCATGCGAGGCGGTGAGGAACGCGGATCGTCTCAACCAGAGGCCCAGCCCGTGAGAGAGCAAGGTCCGAGGTCTCCAGAGGTCCACCTGTTCCAAGGCGCAAGCGTAGTCAAGTCAAGTTTCCGAGGCCTTCAAGTTTCAAGTTCTGCTTTCCCGGTGAGTACCACTATGGGGAATGTATCAAGTTTCAAGACGGGCTCATTTTAAATGAGAACGGTCAAGACGGGTCCACGGTTAAACGTGGGCCCGGTAAAGACGTGTCTCATTTCTGGGACCGGTATGGTTGTACTGTATTTTCAGTGCACAAACTGTTTTTCAAGTACATTTTTAACTCTCTGTATCAGTTTAGGTTGTATCTGTATCTGTTTCAGTGTTTAAACTGTTTAGTGTGAATGATTGTTGATTGTTACAGTCTATTTTTTGTGTATTGTGTTTCCATTGTGTTGATTTCAACATGCCACTGTTTTCAAAGTTACGTCAGATAGGGACCAGAAAAGGTATACTAGAATAGACAGTTAATATCCGGCCTAGAGACACACCGGGTCATGATATGTGTTAAAAAGTCAAGACCCTCTCAGAAAGACGCTATTGAGTTATGGAGCAAAGAGTGACACAGGAGATCAGAGAAAGAATTCAATAAAGCAGAGAGAACTAAAACAAGCAGAGAAAAAATAAAGCCAAAGAAAAAGAACTACGGGATAAGGGGGAACAGGTCAAGACAGAACAGACTGTTAGAGAAAGAAATTCCGTCATTACTGGTATTTATCCCACCCTGTCAGAAGAACTAGTTCAAGTGACCACCTCAGAAAGACCCAGTAGGTAAAGAACGCCACCACCTGTACCCTTTAGAGTATGTAAAATAAGTCGACAGCATCTGAAGAGTTCATTTCCTTGTATCTAGACGAGTCCCTTCTGGACTGTGAAAGTGCCTTGAGAGTAACTAGTTGGTTTATTTGTGAATAAGCGTCTTGTGATTAAGACTTGTGAGTAGTATGTTGAATTTTTCTTAAGTATAGCTCCTTCTAAATATGCCTTGTGAATAGCGTGTCATTTTTTTGACTTGTTGAGCTTCTTGTAAATATGGCTTGTGAATAGCGCCATGTAGTTATGGCTTGTGCAGAGCATGTTATCATCAGGTCCCTAGCCATTACGTTAGGCAGGAGAGAGCTGGATCTCTTTCAAGTACTTGGAGAAAACGTTTTGAAGATGTGCGTATGTGTTGTGTGATAACGTGGAGAGATGAGTTCATGACTTTCCCATGTACTGCAGTCATTGGGGAATGATTGTGCTTCAGCTGCCAAAGAAGTTAATATCTTGTACTGAGTAGGCAGTATTTGTTTTAACATACTGATCAACAAGGTGTTGAGGGATTTTGGCGTTTTTTGGTGTTTGCGGGGGGGGCGTGTTTTTGAGCGAAATTTGTACCCGTTCCAGTGGAGGGATTTGGTTGCTTTTTGGTGAGGATTTAGGGAATAGCTTGGACTACTGTGATGCCAAATTTAAAAAGGATCTGAGCTGTGGAATTGGTGGAAAAAGCATGTTTTGTGTGGAGGTGCGATTTGCCATGTTATCCAATGGGCGTATTCAGTTTGCAGAATGAATGGTAAACTGTTGCATGAAGAGTAAAGAAGTGTATTTGTAGGGTTTGCCTTGGAACACTTGATTTAATGTGTTGGACTCAGAGGTCGGTAGTTGTAAATAAACCAGTCTTATTGAGATAAGGGTTTTTGCACGGAGAGAGTGCTTTAATGTTTTTACGGTTGAGAAGAAAATATGAAACAGACCCATTAGAGAATGTGCTTTAAATTAGTGTAATGCAACAGTGTTTTTTGTTTAAATAGGGATGTTTCTACAAAATATGAATTATTATTTTTCCCAATGCAAGCTGCCCTTTAGAATAGCGTTGTGACAGTTAATAGACTCAATTAGAAAACATGGGGGTTTTTTTGTTTGAAAAATTATGAATCTGGCCCTTTTAATAGGTAGAATAGAAGAGCGTGCACGCTTAATTAGGAAAGTGGCTATTTGTAAATTAATGAACGTGGCCCTTTTTGATAGCTACAATACACTACCATCTTAGTGCATTGCTAAGAGTCCCCTACATTAGTTTGATTTGCATTCATTTAGTTTCAAGGCTCACCTATGTACTTTGACAGGCTGCTGATAGAAAGGTATAATATTGCACGGTAAAAGCAGTGTTCATTAAACAAGACTTGGAAAATAGGATCAATAAATTGATATATGCAGAGAACAGTCCCAACGCAACAGTCCATGATAATTCGGTATTTTTTTCTCTCAACTGCAAAGTGCTTAGCATTGTGTGCAGAAGCAAATTGTCCCTTTCTTTTATGTGTGCTAATTTGCATGCTAAACAAATGCCCATGTTTCAAATGTCTTGCCTTCTAGCTGAATTAGTTAGACAAAAGTGTTTTTAGAAAGTGGAGCTTTTAAGTAGCAGTACAGAATTATTTTAAAATGCTAGCATGTCACTCAGTTACAGAAAAATATATGTCTTTATTAATTTACTTTTTACCACGTTTTAAATTTTGCTTCAGTTAAAGTTAGAAAAGCTCTGGCCTGGGAACAGATATGTTTTGAAGTACAAGGAATGTGTTTTTTTGACCTTGAGACACAGTCCGTCCGAGATGGCCTGGTTCCCAGTAAATGATGTTTATGTAAAGGGAGGGCTTTTTCTCTCTTGGAGTGCCTGTCTTGTTGATATTGGCCATCCTCCAATTCCTTTCCGCGGACGATTATTGGCTGTTCTCCAGCTAAGTCAGGCTTCCTTCGCGAACAGAATAAAAATACTTGACGAGCCACGGAGACAATGTTTATGTAAAGGGGGGCCAAGTTGCTCCTCTGAAACGGTCAACACTAAAAGCTTCATTGACTTCAGATAAAGTCACGCTTGCAAATGGATAGTTATTCCCCCAGTAGTGTAAACAGAATAATTGGCAGGAGTCTTGCTCTTGCAATGAGTTCAGCATCTGGCAGTCATTCAATTGTAGATCTCAGCGTAGCCCGGCTTGGAGTTGATTCAAAACTCCGAGCGCGAACATAATTCTAGAGGGAGGGGCTGTTTCTCACAGAGGCTCCAGCCTTCTGTCTATGACAAGAATACTTTGGTTTTATTCAAATACATTTAGAGAACATATTGTAGGTAGTATGGTCATACTGTTCCCAAGATCTCGAGTAGGATTTCTTTTTTTTGTAAACTGCAGAGCTTTTGAATTGAAAATTCATTTTTCTTTATTTGTTTATTTCTATGTCATTTATTTTTGCTAGATTGATGACAGTGAGCCCTAGCATTTACAGTCAGACACTAAAGGAACGGCTGGACAGTGTTTACATGCCTACCAACACAGCACTGATACAGTACATAAACGACATTCTAATTACAGCAAGATCAGAACCAGACTGTGACATTGCATCTCTGACAGTCTTGTACTTTCTGTGTAAAGCAAGTGGTGTACAACACTTGCTTTCCAAGGAGGGTACACCAGGTATACAGCTAACACGGTAGACAGCTAACACAAGAATCATACAGCTCATTACTAACCTTTCACAGCCCAGGACACAAAAGGAAGTACGTGCCTTTATTGGCCTTACTCCTTACTGTAGGCAATGGATTCCCCAGTATGCATATCTAGCAAACCGCTCATACAGTTAACTACACAGAAGGCAGCCATTTTGATTGTTCTCCCTAGGACACAAGAACACACCTTGGCATTTGAGGAATTAAAAAGAGCATTATGTCACGCGCCAGTTTTAGTGACTCCATGTCACAGTAAACATTTTATGCTTTTTTATTTTTACATTTGACTGTAGCGAGACTGACAGGATATGAACTGACATTGTTTCAGCCACACATAGAGATCAGACGTTGTAACATTCTGAATCCTGCAACGCTTTTGCCCTCAAGTACAGTAAATGCATCACCACATGACTGTGTGGAAGTAATGAATAAACCAAGACAAGACCTGACAGATATTGCACTTCTAGACCCAGACCTGACACTCTATGTAGATGGATCATGCATGAGAACAAGTACAGGAGAATTAGTAGCAGACTATGCTGTGACCACAGGAAATAGACACACTGTCTGCTCAAGCAGCAGAGCTCATTGCTCTGACACAAGCCTGCATAAGAGCAAAGCACTTGAAAGTAAACATTTATACAGACTCACAATATGCCTATGGCGTAGTTCATGATTTTGGAGAGAGGTTTTTTTTTTTTGACCTCCCATGGGACCATGATTCAGCATGGCCAGCTTATTCAGGCCCTGTTAGAGGCCATACATTTACCTACAGCCATTTCTATCCTGAAATATAAAGCTCACACCAAAGTTACAGACACCATTTCCCAGGGTAATGACCTGGCAGACCGAACAGCTCAGACAGCCCAGACACCAACAGACACGACAAGGACAGAGGTACCATTACTGACATAAAGTATGACAGTCAGGGATCCTACACAAGATGTACTCGACATACAGACATATGCCACCACAGATGAGATAAAGAAATGGACTTTACAAGGAGGGGTCCAGACTGACCAAGGTTAGATGACTAGGGGAAAAGGTACATTGTTTTCTTCTCAGCACATAGTCCAACACACTTGGGAGAGAAGGCAATGCTAGACAGCTTACAGAACATTTGGTTTAACAAGCAGCGAACATGTATGATCCATTGCCAGTTCAATCCAGGTAAAGGCATTCCGGTGGAACAAGGCGGATTTCATCCTCCTGACCACCCTTTTGAAGTTCTCCAGATGGATTATATCCAAATGGACAGATGTAGAGGTTTAACATGTATGTCCTAGTAGTTGTGTGTGCACTGTCTAGATGGACAGAAGCATATCCAGTTCCAGATTATACTGCTGTTACAACAGCCAGACAATTAGTGCGCAGTACTTCCCCAGCTATGAATCACCTCATGTGATCTACCTCATGTGATCTATTCAGATAACGATCAGCCATTCTCCTCTGAACTAATGAAACAAGTGTCCCTTCTGTTAGGTTATACATGGAAATTCCATTGTGTCAGACACCCAGAAGCCGCAGGCCTTGTAGAAAGACATAATCAGACAATTAAGACATAGTTGCTGAGATCTGTACAGACAAAGGCGTGGATTGGATGGTGGCCTTGCCGGTTGCCCTCTTTTACATGCGTATGGTAGCTCATTCCAGAACAGGCCTATCTCCTTATGGAGTATATATGTGGGGTACGCCTATGCCAAAGAAAATAACTGATGTTGACAGTAACATGCTGACAGATTACCTGGCTTCCTTGATTTCTGCACTACTCTCTTGTTGTTCACAGGTTGCTGCTGCCTTCCCTGACAACACCCAGGTCAAGGAACATGCCATAGCACCAGAGGATTCTATACTTGTGTCCGGATTTTTGATCGTTCAAGTCCCCTTGAGCCACGTTGGAAGACGCCGAAGTTGGTGGAAGGACGTAAAGACCAAACTCACCTTCATCACTATTTGGAACTTTGGAACTTTGGAACTTTTATAAAGAACACTGACCTTTGCTAGAAAATACCCCTCAGCAAGAGTATAGGTCTAGATTAAGAACTAGCAAGTCAGACGTAGTTTAATTGTTTAAGCCCACCCGGTGGTGAATCGGTTAGACTCGATTCTGACATGTATAAGATCACATATGAGAATAGCAAGAAGAGAGATAAGAAGGAAAAGTACTGCAAGGTATTACGCAGTAGATGTATAGTTACTTTGATCATCCTTTTTATTCTGTGCATTGTTATAATTGGTGTTAGTTTATTGCTACATGTTTTCTTTCCCATTTCCTCACATATACATTCTTCCAGTAACAGTACCATAGAGCATACATTTAGTGAACTGCCGCCTCATGAATTGTCATATCGACTTGCACTGCGTAACAATACTTTTATTCGAATGTTACACCATTCTCATCAGACCAGCAATGCGACCGATTGCTGGGTATGTGGCCAAATGCCACCTTATCAAGAGACGAAGGGAGTCTTGCCCTTCTACCCTTTACCGTTCTCACACAATGGTTCGTGTGGAGCATGGTTTGCTCTAATGACATCAATAGATAGAAGGTACATAGCTTATCCAGGTGGCTGGATATATGGAAACCTGAATAAAGTAATGAATGAAGCATGCTTTCCAGACAAAGACGGATTCCCCCAAAGAAAGGGAACCGATTTAGAGAATGAAGAGTACGAACAGGGAAATGCATCTGTTAATTTTATAATGTTAAACGTTCAGCCCAAGCAAAACACAGGTCCACCGTTTATATCAGTCCTGCCAGCAAAAGGTGATTTATGTGTTAGTAAGAAAGGCTCAGTACATATGGGACACAGCAAGTGTAACACTGTAGTAGAGTTTGATGATAACGGACTTTCTTCTTTCAAAACATCACGCCATACCTATTTCATTTGTGGTCAGACAGCCTATGTACATCTGCCCTTAGACTGGGGTGGGACTTGTTATATAGCATTCTTATTGCCACCCGTTTTTCTAGCCCCATCAAATTATCATAGAGATTCACGACTAGAACATGTTAGACAAAAGAGAGAGACAGATTCCGCAGGGATCGATCAGACTGAAACAGCTTGGGAGCAATATACAGATTTCAACAGAGGATTCTTTTTCTTCATAGGTCCCGTCCAAAACAGTAAACTGATACGCAGGTTAACAAGGACTCTTGAAACAGTTGTAAATGTAACTGCATCTGCCCTGGCGAACTTGACCCAGGAACAGTCTGCTATTAGACTTGTCGTTCTTCAAAACCGCCTCGTTCTAGACGTCATCTTGGCGGATAGGGGCGGAGCTTGTAGAGTCATCCGATCTAGTTGTTGCATTTTCATCCCAGATAATGCACCATCTGTGTACGAAGCAATAACAAGGCTCCACAAGATTGCTCATGCCATACATCAAGATCCAGGCACATGGACTTGGTCCAGTTGGTTCTGGGGTGTAATATCTGCATGGGGATGGAAAGTTATGTCCTTCCTAGGAATGGCCCTACTTATGGTATTTGGTTGCTGTCTCTGTCTGCAGTGTGGTCCGGCGATTTGCGGCCTGTGTTCCCCATCCACGTAAACAAAGAGTTAAAGATGAACAAATGATTCTGTATGATGAACTATACGGTCTCATGAATATAGATGTATCCTAAAGGGTTATGTAGGGGACAAGGAGGGAATGAGGAAAATGATATTTTGCCTGACCAAATATGTCGACTACATATACCCTATGTTACATGTCATGTGCATGTCACCCATGCATATTTCCCGTAGTGGCCTGAATCACTAGGCCTCTGCAAACATGTCCTGCAAGTCAAGTCATCAAGTCTCCCAAACGTTAAGCTAAAATGAAGGCCCATGTATTTGCATTTTGTATTGTGCTCTTTTAAATAAATATCGTACTGGTTGAGCCTGAAACCACTTTCTGAATTAATGTTTTCATGACCATTGGCATACTGAGCTGCAGTCACGTCAGCAAGAAGTCTGCCAAGACAGTATTATGAATAACAGTTATCCGTCTGCTGTACAGAGTGGCATCCCTGCCCGGTGAGGAAAAGTAAACAGAACCCGTCCGATAGCCATTCTGTCTCCATTTAAGTGAATTACAGTGCTTGCACCCATAGAAAGCTCATGCAATGAACGAATAAATATGCCCTCTCTGTCTTTTAGTGACGAACAACCTTTTCTTCAGATAATACATCCCCTGACTCTAGATATCAGTTGTACTAGACGTGCTCAAGTCGCCTTGACACAAGAGATCTCTCTACTAGGTTGAAAGTCAGCTCTCCTCCCAGTTACACGTCAATTGCACGTCATGATCAAAGTTGCACAAGTAGGGCAGAGTTCCAGCTGGTCATGCAAACTCCTCCTAAGTACCCACCCACCTATGACACCTACCTATCACACACCTATGACTCATAAAAGTACACACCCTCATGTACACCCACATGTTCTTATCTCATTTTCTTTCTTGCTCTGCTTAGCCTATGTACAAGATATGTATATATACTATGTTCAGTATATAATTGTTAGAAGACTCTTCCTGAACCTCAGAGGTGATGGAACATATTCTCCCTTTGACTCGAGTTATTGGAATAAAGCCCATTTTAACTCAGATACCACGGACTCTGCTTCTCACTTGATGCATGATACTTTGTTAATGCCTAGAAATTCTGCCAGGGTAATTATTTATTTACCACATAGCAGCGGTACTGGCGAAGACCGAAGATTTGGAGGCGAGGTCATGCCGCAACAATCTGCGCGTCATGGGTATTGCGGAGACAACCAACACAGGTAGCATGGAATGATATATTGAATCTCTACTGACCACACTAATGGGCAGGGAAACCTTCTCGGACGTCTTTATTGTGGGTAGAGCACCCAGATTGTTGTCAGCGCCTCTGCCGCTGGGGGCAAGACCGCGCCCCATCATAGCCAAAATCCTCAAGTACAGGGATCGCGATGCGGGACTCCGTAAGGCTCGGGAACTGAGCACTCTAACTCATGAAGGTATGACTGTATTTATCTACCTGGATTTCACTGCGCAGGTCCAGGAAGCCCGGAAAAAAATCCTGGATGTAAAAAAGAAACTGAGAGACATGAACATTCCTTCATGATTCCACAATGATCTACCCGGCATGTCTGAGGATCACAGATGATGGTAAAAGTAGAGTCTACATCACACCTACTTAAGTACTTAAATACTTGAGAATGAAACCGTCACAGCAGCCACGCAGGAGGTCCCCTAGAGGCGCAGAAGATGACCTGGGGACTACTTCAGATGTTGAATAATGCTGTCTACAAGAACTAAGATCACCTTGGACTTTTCTGAAGTGGAGGCTACAGAAGGTACTCCGTACCGTTGTACTATGGACTCAGATAATTGGCTGTTGTATTCAATTGGCGATGCAATAGCCAGCTTAAAGTACTGTATAAAGCTGATTCTACCTAACATGTAACTACCTGGGCTATGTATAACATTACCTCCTGTGGACCGCATTAGCCTGTTTTTCTAGTCGTTGACATTGAGTTGTGTTCACTATAACACTTATTGAGCGAAACATGACCCCCCTATGTCTTTTTCTTCTGGGATTTAGGCTGGCTACTCCCACCACCGTTGTGTACACCACAAACTTGTATTTTTTGTTTAGTAGGTAATGTTTAGAGGGAAAGGGTATGCTCATCATGTTTAGGGGCTTGTCTTTGCCGTAATTGGGATGGTGAAGTGGGTGGGGGCAGGGTTGGGGGACAAAAACGGAAAAACTGGTCGGTACGGAGCAAACTGTTTTTATGTTATGCAGATCTAGACGTAGTTATCCTGTTCCTATAATTACTGTAGTCAGCAATGAATAGCAGGCTGTCAACCACGGGGAAGATCACATTTATGATGTGGAATGTTAGGGGCCTACACAATCCACCGAAAACACGGAAGGTCTTTGCCTATTTAGATCGTCACAAAGTAAATATTGCTTGTCTGCAAGAGGCACATCTTACTAACGCAACAGAATGCCGGGTGGGAGCTAGATGGGCCGCATACAGGTTTGCATCATCCTACTCCACTTGTGCTACAGGAGTCCTGTTACTCATTAAGAAAAAATTTCCCTTTACTCTGCTCTAATCAATCCACGATGATCAAGGGAGATTGTTATTGTGCAAGGTAATTTTGGAGGAACTGTCATGACCATAGTCAATGTATATGGATCAAATGTGCATGACTCCTTCTTTTTCACTGACATATGGGCCAAACTACACACATTCCCAACCTCTGCGATTTCATGTGGTGGAGATTTTAATACATACATTGACCCCGTTATGACAGGTCCACTTGTAATGATCGATATGGCAAACACTCCACCAAGGTACTTAAGGAAGGTATGGACGACTAAGCTATGTTCGATATATGGAGGATGCGTCACCCCTCCTGCAGAGAGGGTACTTGCATATCCACCACACATAACACCTGGTCACAAATTGATTTATGGTTAGCCACAGCATATATAAACGCCTGTACGACTGCAATTGCGCATATGCCCAAAACTCTTTCTGATCACGCACCAGTTAGATTAGAAGTGACCATCCCCACCCACACACCACGCCAATTTACATGGCGCTTTAATCCTAGCGCACTACAAGATCAAGTATTTAGAGTAGATCTAAGGCAGGCTATTACTGAATTCTTCACACACAACAGCAATTCAGTGGATAGTGCTAAAGTACTGTGGGAGGCCTTCAAGGTAACGATTAGGGGCTTCTGTATCGGTAAACATGCTGGTATACTCAAGGATATTCAAACAAAGTTGCCCAAAATTGACCCAGACATTACGAAACTGGAGACCGCATTTATGTCCACACCAGATCCTAACCTATTAGCTGAAATTCAAAGTCAAATAGATTGATATCATGAGTTTGCAGATGACGAAATTAAATACCTTTCCCGCAAATACACGGCCAGAGCCTATGGAGAAGGTGGTAGGCCAGGTAGAACACTTTCCAGTAGGCTGCGGCCCACACACACTGCATCGTACATAACTCAAATTGCGGATAGCCACAATACACTTAAATATGACACCCCCTCTATCATACATTGCTTTGCGGACCACTATACTCACCTATACAGTGCTGGGCCGACGGTAACCGCAACTGAGATAGATAAATACTTGGATGATATGGCCCTGGCGTGGCTCTTTGACGCGCATCGGGAATACTTTAGCCACCCCATAATGGAAGATGAGATGAGTGAAGCTATAAATTTGCTAGAAAATAACAATGCACCAGGTATAGATGGCCTGCCTGGAGAGTTCTACAAAGAATAAAAGATGTGTTACTTCCTCACCTAGCGGCTATGTATGAGGAAGCTTATGAAGAGGGCATATTACTCCCCTCGCTACGTGAGGCACAGTTGATCACACTTCTCAAACCTGACAAAGATCCGACTCGATGCGACTCCTACCGCCCACTATCGTTAATCAACACAGATGCTAAAATACTGGCCAAAATCATTGCCCTCCGACTCCAACCGCTGATAAAAAACCTGATCCCCCAGGATCAAGCTGGATGTATTCTGTCACGCTCCACTACACAAAATATACAGACTATATTTGCAATGTTTCATCATCTACTACCCGGACCTGTGGAATGGCCTTACAGGTTTCAAGTCCTGAGACAAATTGAATTCCCAGAACCATTTTTGAAATGGGTAGCTCTACTATATACATAACCCAGCGCTAGAATATGTATAAATGGTAATACTTCTGACCCTATTAATATATGCAGTGGCACGCGACAAGCCTGCCCAATGTCCCCTCTCTGAGTCACACTGGTGCTGGAACTCCTTGCGTGTAAGATTAGTCAAAAACATCCCGATACAGCACTACAGTTTCATCTACGGCCCATAACAATGCGTTTATATGCAGATGATATGGTCCTCTACACAAGATACCCAGACATAAATCTCAACAAACTCATCCGAGAATATATTGGATTCAAATACTTCTCCGGCCTTAGTAAAAACTGGGACAAATCAATGGTGATTCCGCTTACCCCGGGGACAACCCAACCAACCCTCGGGTAGGTCACTTCTCCACCGCTGCAGCTCCGCCTGCCTGATTGCTGTGTCCCGCCAGTTCAGCGCGTCTCCCGATTGCGCGATCACCGACCGGGCTCTGTGCCCCGTGTGTGCCTGCCCGCCCCCCCTTCTCGTTCTGTAACCCCATTTTGACTGCATGAGTGTGCCTGCCCGCCCCCCTTTCATTTTGTACCCTGTATGAATGAGTGACTTTTGGTGTTTGACTGAGTGACTGCTTTTTTTCGCTCCCGTCTTTCCCGCCGCTGCCTCCCGTGCGGCCCCGCCCCCCTGCTCCCATTGACTCATACCCTCCCGCCTCCCAGCTAACCCCTCCTCCTCTCCTCCCCTCTTATGGCGACCGCTGCGCGGCCGCGCCGAAGGCGCGACAAAGGCAAGCCCGTCTGCGCCTGGACCGCGCCCAGCGCCAGGACCCCGTCGATGCCAGCCCACACGACGGACCTACGGCGCCGCTACCCTCAACGCACTCAAAGCTGACCGGAATCCCGCCTGCTACCGAGCCACCCCGAAACGCTCCCACGGACCCTTCACCTGCCAAGCCTGCAAGTTCACCTGCCTCCGGACCCGCACCGCACCCGCCAAGCCGAGCACCAGCAACAACCACCTCAAGTGCATCCTGCTCAACACCCGCTCCGTCCACAGACACGCCGTCGAACTCTGGAACCTCCTCGACACAACAGCGCCAGACGTTGCCTTCCTCACGGACCCTGGATGAACGCCTCCTCGGCCCCCAACATCGCCATAGCCATCCCGGACGGATACAAGATCACCCGGAGGGATCGCGTCAACCAGACCGGAGGAGGCATCGCCATCGTCCACAGGAACACCATCCTCATCACGACCAACTCCGACGACACCTTCACCGCCGCCGAGCACCTCCACTTTCAGATACACACCGACCCCAAGACCACCCTCAGAGGCACCCTCATCTACAGACCCCCGGGACCACGCACACAATTCAGCGAAGCCATCACAGACTTTATCAGCCCGCATGCCCTTGCCTCCTCGGACTACATCCTCATAGGGGACCTCAACTTCCACCTGGAGAACAACAAGGACAGCAACACCACCACCCTGCTGGACAACCTCGCCAACCTCTGACTCAAGCAACTGGTGAACACCCCCACCCACTACGCCGGCCACACGCTTGACCCCATCTTCTCCTCCAGCAAGCACATCTCCTTCAGCCACTCCACCGGACTTCATTGGACTGATCACAGCTGCGTTCACTTCAACTTCAGGAGAGCCACGACCCACCACCACCCACAACAGGTTCCCTGCAGGAGCTGGAACAAGATCACCGCAGACCAGCTCACCACCTCCCTCAGCCAGAACCCTCCCGCCAGCGCAACAGACCCCAAAGAAACAGCCCGCATCTTCACTCAGTGGCTCACCAACTGCGCAGACGAACTCGCACCACTGAAGAACCCTCCCAGCAGACCCTGCAGCAAGAAAACCTCATGGTTCACCGACGAACTCAAAACATCCAAGAAAAACTGCTGCACCCTTGAAAAAGTCTGGCGCCGCGACCAGACTACAGAAAACATGACTGCCCTCAAAAACGTCATCCGCACACACCACCAGCTGATCCGCACCACCAAAAGGACAACATTCAAAGAACGACTGGACAACATCTCCCACAACAGTAAGGAACTCTTCAGCATCGTTAAAGAGCTCTCCAACACCCTCGCAAGACCTCTGCGACTCCCTCGCCACATTCTTCCACCGCAAGATCGCCGACATACACAACAGCTTCGGCGCACCAACCACACACCCAACCACCGAACCAACGCCCCCCACCACCACCCTCTGCGCCTGGACCCCGGTCAGCACCGAAGACACCACCCGCACGATGAACACCATCCACTCCGGATCCCCTACCGACCCCTGCCCCCACCACATCTTCAACAAGGCCGACTCCATCATCGCACCCCAACTCCGGGACATCATCAACATCTCCTTCAACACTGCCACCTTCCCGGAGAGCTGGAAGCATGCCGAGCTGAGCGCCCTCCTGAAGAAACCGACAGCGGACCCCACCGATCTCAAGAACTTCCGCCCCATCTCCCTCCTCCCTTTTCCTGCCAAAGTCATGGAGAAGACCATCAACAAACAGCTCGCCGCTTTCCTCGAGACGAACGGATCCCTCGACCCCTCACAGTTCGGTTTCCGTGCCAACCACAGCACCGAGACCGCCCTCATCGCAGCCACCGACGACATCAGATCCCTGCTCGACAACGGGGAAACAGCTGCCCTCATCCTCCTGGACCTCTCTGCAGCGTTCGACAGCGTTTACATGAGCCCCCTCGCAGCCATCCTGCGCCAGCACAACCTTAACATCATCTCCTACGCCGACGACACCCAGCTGATCCTCTCCCTCACCAACGACCCCACCACCGCCAGAGCCAGCCTACACGAAGGAATGAAAGACGTCGCCGAGTGGATGAAGAACAGCCGCCTGAAACTGAACTCAGACAAGACGGAAGTCCTCATCCTGGGATCATCCCCCTCCGCCTGGGATGACTCCTAGTGGCCCCCTTCCCTAGGCACCACCCGCAAGCCAACGGACCACGCACAAAACCTGGGCTTCATCCTGGACTCCTCCCTCTTGATGACCAGACAAATCAACGCCGTCTCGTCATCCTGCTTCAACACCCTGCGCATGCTCCGGAAGATCTTCCGATGGATCACTACCGAAACCAGGAAGACGGTCACCCAGGCTCTCGTCACCAGCCGACTGGACTACGGGAACACCCTCTATGCGGGAACCACTGTCAAACTACAGAACATACTCCAGCGCATACAGAACGCCTCTGCATGACTCGTCCTGGACATCCCCCGCCACAACCACATCTCCGCCCACCTGAGAGACCTGCACTGGCTCCCCGTCAGCAAGAGGATCACATTCAGACTCCTCACCCACGCACACAAGGCTCTCCACGACCTGGGCCCCAAGTACCTCAACAACTGCCTCACTTTCTACACGCCCACCCGCCAGCTGCGATCGACTAGCCTCGCCCTCGCTACAGTACCACTCATTCGCAGAGCCACCGCCGGAGGAAGATCCCTCTCCTACCTGGCGGCCAAGACATGGAACTCCCTCCCCATCACCTACGGCTGACCCAAGACCATCTCTCCTTCAGGAAGCAACTCAAGACCTGGCTTTTCGAGCAGTAGCGGACCCCCCCTCCCAGCGCCTTGGGACCCTTCCGGGTGAGTAGTGCGCTATACAAATTGTTTGATTGATTGATTGATTGAACCAACAATTGATTATCTGTTACAATGGCACACAGGCCCAGTGAAATACTTAGCGGTCTGGATACACTGAGACCCAGATTGGTTCTGAGAGAGAATTATGGGAAAGCGATAACTAAACTGGAAGACCAGGTTAACAGATGGATTCACCTCCCACTATCACTCGCCGATAGAATAGCCATACAAACAAGCATTTACAATGCAATGGTCTCGGCATTATTAAAGGTAGAGCTATTGGCATTGCTCATGACATTTTTTTTTTAAATCATAAATAAATGGCATTGTCATTTACATTGCCAATAGCTTAATCGTTAAATAAATGGATAAATGGCATTGTCATTTACAATGCCAATAGCTTAATCGCTCGCAAATGCATGACCTATTGCATTTACACCCACACAGAGCCACACACACAAAGCCACCCAAACACATGTACAGAGCCACCCACACAGAGCCACCCACACAGAGTCATTCACATAGAGCCACCTACACAGAGCCACCCTCACACAGACAGAGCCACCCACACATAGAGCCACCTACAAAAAAAGCTATCCACACATAGAGCCACCTACAAAAAAAGCTATCCACACACACACACACATACACAGCCACACACACAGAGCCACACACACACAGAGCCACACACACACACACAGAGCCCCTCACACACACACAGAGCCCCCCACACACACAGAGCCCCACACACACAGAGCCCCCCCACACACACACACAGAGCCCCCCACACACAGAGCCCCCCACACACAGAGCCCCACACACACAGAGCCCCACTCACACAGAGCCCCACACACACAGAGCCCCACACACACAGAGCCCCCCACACACACACACAGCCCCCCCACACACACACACAGAGCCGCCACACATACAGAGCCACACACACACAGAGCCACACACATACCCAGAGCCACATACATACCCAGAGCCACATACACACAGAGCCACGTACACACAGAGCTACACACACACACACACACAGGAGAGCAAGCACAGCGAGGGGGCAGGAGAGCAAGCACAGCCAGGGGGCAGGAAAACAAGCACAGCCAGGGGGCAGGAGAACCAGGGGGCAGGGGAGCAAGCACAGCCAGGGGGCAGGGGAGCAAGCACAACCAGGGGGCAGGGAAGCAAGCACAGCGAGGGGGCAGGGAAGCAAGCACAGCGAGGGGGCAGGGGAGCAAGCACAGCCAGGGGGCAGGGAAGCAAGCACAGCCAGGGGGCAGGGGAGCAAGCACAGCCAGGGGAGCAAGCACAGCCAGGGGGCAGGGAAGCAAGCACAGCCAGGGGGCAGGGAAGCAAGCACAGCCAGGGGGCAGGGAAGCAAGCACAGCGAGGGGGCAGGAGAGCAAGCACAGCCAAGGGGCAGGGAAGCAAGCACAGCCAGGGGGCAGGGGAGCAAGCACTGCCAGGGGAGCAAGCACAGCCAGGGGGCAGGGAAGCAAGCACAGCCAGGGGGCAGGGAAGCAAGCACAGCCAGGGGGCAGGGAAGCAAGCACAGCCATGGGGCAGGGAAGCAAGCACAGCCAGGGGGCAGGAGAGCAAGCATAGCCAGGGGGCAGGGAAGCAAGCACAGCCAGGGGGCAGGGAAGCAAGCGCAGCGAGGGGGCAGGTATGTAGGTATTTTGTGTCATGGAAACATGCAGATTACTGAAACAGACAGGGTTAATGAGTTTAGTCACCCTTCTGGCAGCTGATGGCACCCTGGTAATTCTTGTGAAGCCCTTTTGGGGAGATCCAGATTTATTTACCCCCTCCTCTGGTTCCTCCAGTCTCTCCCTCTGTCAGTCTCTGCTCAAAGCAAACATGATGGCGGCGGCTCCCATCCAGCAGAACGGCACCCACAGCGGCGGGGGGGTGCCCATCGACCTGGTGATCACTGTAGCGCAGGAGGTGAGAGCTGCGTGGCGCATACTGCGTCTCTGAATGTTTGAACTGGGACTCAGATTGCTGCTGCGCCCTTTATTTTC
Source organism: Lissotriton helveticus (assembly GCF_964261635.1). Lineage (NCBI taxonomy): Eukaryota > Metazoa > Chordata > Amphibia > Caudata > Salamandridae > Lissotriton > Lissotriton helveticus. The sequence continues at coordinate 418,876,476 of NC_136061.1, read as the reverse complement.
TGGATACTTCTGTCCTCGACATAAGACGACAACTACTGTTAGCGCGCTGGGAGCTAAGGCCTCGCTGCGGGTCTAAGGCAAGCACCATGCTGTAAGTATTAACTGTGTAAAATGGCTCGGGAGGAGAGCTGGTCGTCTCGCAGTGTTCATATATCCGCATCTTAAGGAAGCAATCCCTGCGGGTAGTGCTCGCATGTACCTTACCTAGCCTGCTGTAATCGGCAGACTTCCCAAGGTCCTCCATTCTTGTGGGGGGAGAGAAGATTATTAGTCTGCCGCCACTTTACTTCTTTTATAATCCGTTTCGTTTATTCTTTGTAACTAGACAGTGGAGTAGCTTGTCGCCCAGACACAATGGTCCCCTTTTTAGATTCTTAAGACCGAGGAGCACACTGATTTGTGTTGCAGTGCACCAACAAAGAGAACTTATTAAAAGCATGGAAGACCATAAGGAAACGTACTGTAAAATGAACGCCGTGGATTTCGCAGATGCTGAAAGCTAGACTCCCTATACTTCTTAATCCGGTATGTGCAAATTTAGATTAGAAAACTAGCTATGGCTCCTTATTAGAGTGTGAGGAGCGTTGCAGCCTCCAGTCTCTGCATTAGGTGGCAAAGAATATTTCTGGTGGTTTGTATTTCTCTTGTTGAAATTGTGACTTTTACCCCGGTTTCACCCCGATCTGAAAATGTTACTTATATCACTTTGGTCTTTTGTATGGTACATTTCAACCAATCTTCGGTGCAAAACTCTCATTTTACCAGTTAACAGCAGATCGACCGCAGCCGCTGTAGGAGATGCGGATACCCACTTGACTCGATTGGCTACATTTGGGCAGATGGGATGCCGAAGTGCACAATTTCGCGAGTTGGGCTTTTTACTGATGAAATTATTTCCTTGTGCACATTCTGTTTGCGGTATCTAGGATACCTGGGGGTTCCACTATAGAAAACCTGGGTAGGATTGTTAGGCATTTGGTGGAGACCTCTGGACTGTACGATCACTACATAACTGCCCCCTCCAATTACCACCTTTAGCTGGTGTACAGCGTCTTCCTACAATTTGGCGAGGAGAATGGTATCTGAATCCACACGTGTTCAGGACGTGGTTGGGGGACAGGCAGACTAGGCATAGCGGAAGAGGCCGGCAGTTGCTGGGGGAGGAAAGTAGCGTGGACGGCTGGCGCTCCTGTGGCGAGACACAGCAGCAGAGAGGGATCTTCTGTGGTGCATGATGGGGTCCATGGTGTGGTGAGGTGTACAGGTCTTGTTGGCCAACTTTGGCAGTAATTATATCTGGGTGCAATAGGAGGGCACTGAGGAGTCATCGCGCGACGGCAACTACGTCACTACACTATGTGCGTGTCGCAAGCTTGAAGGATTTTCTGGCCTGTATGCGCATCAGTGATGTGCATTCCAGCACAACTCTGTGCAACATGTGTGCCTCCATCTTTTAAGCGTTTTAGCGGCCTTTGTGTGCATCAGTGATGTGCTCAGCAGTACAGCGCGGTAGTGAACGCATCAGCACCATAACGGATCCTGTCATTCAAAAATTCAGCCATTGTGTGTATCAGTGATGCGCACACCGGCAACGTTAGTCAGCAGCAATAATCTGTTTCCATTGTCTTTATCTGTGATGCGCACACCTACAGTGGCGTCAGTTGACAGTGCCCAATATATGTACCCCTCTAACTTAATTCAAGCTGGCGGGGGCAGCTATGCGGCAGCACTCCCGGGGCTCTCTCCTCACGAGAGCCCCGCCCTTACAAGGCGCTCCTTCTCCCGGTCCCCCATCTCGGGACCGGGACTCAGAGTGTGGAGCACTCATGGCTCCGGGACGCTACTCTTCGGCCGGCTTCTCCTCCAGATGCTGCAGGGCTCCCTCAGCTCACGGGAGCCCTGCTGACCAGCCGCCATGCTCCTTCTTCCTCACGATGCACATCCCAGGGCTCCCATCGCTCACGGGAGCCCCGCACAAGCACTCCCCATCGGCCCCAATCACTGGGCCTCGGCAGGACTTCGGGCGGCACACAGGGCGCCCTCCTCGCAACGGGAACCCCACAGGATTTTGATGTAAGCCCCGTCCTTTTCAGACTGGGGGGCGTGTTTTTTGTTGAGTGACGGATGACCTCACGGTGAGAAAAGAACGCAAAAAACGCGCTCCCGAATCCAAAACAGACGGGGCTTAAAGGGAGTGACGCCCCACTCCTCCAATGGCTGGCCAGCATTTACGAGGCTAGCCAATGGAGAAGAGGGCGGGTTCAAGCCCCCTAACTAAAAAACATTAAATCTTCGGACCGAACTGCGCAGCCTACGGTCCTCGACCTAAAAATGGAGGTGTTACCAAGGTTTCTTTATTTATTTATGAATATACCTGTATGGATTCCGCAGGTGCTCTTAGCCAAACTTCGTACAGCCTTGCTTAGACTGACATGGGCTGGAAAGCCTGCACGAGTGGGCTGGAAGGAACTTACTAAGCCATACACACAGGTACAATATGCCCACTATTGGCTACACCCACATGTACATGTACCACATACAGCGGTGGAACATGAAAGCATACTTCCTACCCCACTCATTGCACTTATCTCATCACCACAACAAACTATTTCGTCCACGGGGATTTATCCAGCGAATTGAACCTCTAAAGCATGGCATACATTAACAAAACGAGCGCACAAACTCCCTATGTATGCGCCAGCGCTCCCATTGACTCATCATGTACAACTCACAGCGACGCAAGAAGCCAAGATGCTACACTTAATAAACGAGATGGGATTTCGTAAAATGGGGGATGTTTTTCCACATGGGACATTTATATCACAAAATTGTATCACTCTGGGCACACATCAAACTCCACTGAAAATCTTTGCATACATGAGACTGCGCGCAGCACTTAAAGCTCTTTATCCTACATTTCCAGATGAACCGCTGAACACATAATGGGCTACAGACCCTGCTGGTGTCCCCGACGTGGAAGAGCCTAGTTACAAAACTATATAATACAGCCCAATGGGAACAATTCAATGCTCAGGATAGACCCAATCCAAGATGGGAAGATGCATTAGGTGTAAATATCAATCAATCAATCAATCAATCAATCAAGGACATTTATAGAGCGCACTACTCACCTGGAGGGTCTCAAGGCGCTTGGGGGGGGGGGGGGGGGGGGTGCTGCTACTGCTCGAACAGCCAGGTCTTGAGGCTTCTTCCTGAAGGAGAGGTGGTCTTGGGTCAGGCGCAGGTCGGCCGGGAGGGAGTTCCAGGTCTTGGCGGCCAGGTAGGAGAAGGACCTTCCTCCTGTTGTCGTTCTTCGGATGCGGGGGACGGCGGCGAGGGCGTGACTGGCTGATCGGAGGTGGCGTTTGGGAGCGTAGAAGTTGATGCGGTTGTTGAGGTAGCTCGGGCCTTGATCGTGCAGGGCTTTGTGTGCGTGGGTGAGGAGACGGAAGGTGATTCTCTTGTTGACGGGGAGCCAGTGCAGGTCTCTCAGATGTCCGGAGATGTGGGATGCGTCGGGGGATGTCGAGGATGAGTCTGTCTGAGGCGTTCTGGATCCGCTGGAGTCTTTTCTGGAGCTTGGCGGTGGTTCCGGCGTAGAGGGCGTTGCCGTAGTCCAGTCGGCTGGTGACGAGGGCCTGGGTGACCGTCTTCCTGGTCTCGGTGGGGATCCACCGGAAGATCTTCCGTAGCATGCGCAGGATGTTGAAGCATGACGAGGAGACGGCGTTGACTTGTCTGGTCATGGAGAGGGAGGAGTCCAGGATGAAGCCCAGGTTGCGTGCGTGGTCTGTCGGTGTGGGTGCGGTGCCCAGGGCGGGGGGCCACCAGGAGTCGTCCCAGGCGGAGGGCGAGGAGCCCAGGATGAGGACTTCCGTCTTGTCTGAGTTCAGTTTCAGGCGGCTGGTCGTCATCCACTCGGCTACATCTTTCATCCCTTCGTGGAGGTTGGCTCTGGCAGCGGCGGGGTCGTTGGTCAGGGAGAGGATCAGCTGGGTGTCATCGGCGTAGGAGATGATGTTCAGGTTGTGTTGGCGTGCGATGGGCGCGAGGGGGCTCATGTAGACGTTGAAGAGGGTGGGGCTCAGCGAGGATCCTTGAGGGACGCCGCAGATGACTTCGGTGGCCTCTGACTTGTACGGTGGTAGACGGACTCTCTGTGTTCTTCCGTCGAGGAAGGAGACGATCCATTCCAGTGCCTTCTCCTGGATTCCGACGTTGCTGAGGCGCTGCACTAGGGTGCGGTGGCAGACAGTGTCGAATGCTGCGGAGAGGTCTAGGAGGATGAGGGCCGCTGTTTCTCCGTTGTCCATCAGGGCTCGGATGTCATCGGTGGCAGCGATGAGGGCGGTCTCGGTGCTGTGGTTGGCTCGGAAGCCAGACTGTGAGGGGTCGAGGGATCCATTCGTCTCGAGGAAGGCGGCCAGCTGTTTGTTGACGGTCTTCTCGATGACTTTGGCTGGAAACGGGAGGAGCAAGATGGGGCGGTAATTCTTGAGTTCGGTGGGGTCCGCTGTTGGTTTCTTTAGTAGAGCGCTGAGTTCGGCGTGCTTCCAGCCCTCCGGGAAGGTGGCGGTGTCGAAGGAGGTGTTGATGATGTCCCGCAGGTGGGGTGCGATGACAGTGTCGGCCTTGTTGAAGACGTGGTGAGGGCAGGGGTCGGTCGGAGATCCGGAGTGGATGGAGTTCATTATGCGGACGGTGTCATCGGTGCTGATCGGAGTCCAGGCGCGGAGGGTGGTGGTGGGCGGCGTTGCTGCGGTCGTTGTGTACGATGGTTGAATGCTGAAGCTGTTGTGTATGTCCGCGATCTTGTTGTGGAAGTAGGAGGCGAGGGAGTTGCAGAGGTCTTGCGATGGGGTGATGTCGTTGTTTCCGGCGTTGGGGTTGGAGAGCTCTTTCACGATGTTGAAGAGTTCCTTGCAGTTGTGTGCGTTGTTGTCCAGCCGGTCCTTGAATGCAGTTCTCTTGGTGGCGCTGATCAGTTGGTGGTGCTTCCGGGTGGCAAGCTTGAGGGTGGTCATGTTGTCCGGTGTTGGTTCCCTTCTCCAGACTTTCTCGAGGGCTCGGCAGTTCTTCTTGGAGCTCTTGAGTTCGTCGGTGAACCATGGGGCTTTCTTGCTGCCGGGTCTGCTAGGCGGGGTCCTCAAAGGGGCGAGTTCGTCCGCGCAGTTGCTGATCCACTTCGTGAGGTTGTCGGCGGCCTGGCTGGGGTTCGCTGAGCTGGCGGGAGGGTGCTGACTCAGGGAAGCGGCGAGCTGGTCGGCTGTGATCTTGTTCCAGCTTCTTCGGGCAACCTGTTGCTGGTGGTGGTGGATCGTCGTTCTTCTGAAGGTGAAGTGGACGCAGCTGTGGTCCGTCCATTGGAGTCCTGTGGCGTGGCTGAAGGCGATGTCTTTGCTGGATGAGAAGACGGCGTCGAGTGTGTGTCCGGCGAGGTGGGTGGGGGTGGTCACCAGTTGCTTGAGTCCCAGGTTTGCAAGGTTATCCAGCAGGGTGGTGGTGTTGCGGTCGTCGTTGTTCTCCAGGTGGAAGTTGAAGTCCCCGAGGAGGATGTAGTCGGCTGAGGGGAGGGCGAGCGGGCTGATGAAGTCGGCGATGTCCTCGCTGAATTGTGTGCGTGGTCCCGGGGGTCTGTAGATGAGGGTGCCTCTGAGGGTGGTCTTGGGGTTGACGTGGATCTGGAAGTGCAGGTGTTCGGCGGGTGCGATGGTGTCGTCGGTGTTGGTCGTGATGCGGATGGTGTTCCTGTGAATGATGGCGATGCCTCCTCCTGTCTGGTTGACGCGGTCTCTCCGGATGATCTTGTAGCCGTCCGGGAGGGCGATGGCGATGTCGGGCGCTGAGGAGGCGTTCATCCAGGTTTCCGTGAGGAAGGCGACGTCTGGGTCTGTGGTGTCGAGCAGGTTCCAGAGCTCGACGGCGTGTCTGTGGACGGAGCGGGTGTTGAGCAGGATGCACTTCAGGTGGCTGCTGTTGTTGTCCGTCTTGGTGGGTGCGGGTGTAGTGCAGGTCCGGATGCAGGTGAACTTGCAGGAGCGGCAGCTGAAGGGTCCGTGGGTGCGTCTCGGGGTGGCTCGGTAACATCCAGGGGTTCGGCCGGCGTTGAGTGCGTTGAGGGTGGCGGCGTCGTACGTCCGGCGGGTGGGCTGGGGTCTGCGGGGGCCAGGGGTTCCGGCGCTGGGCGCGGTCCAGGTGCGGACGGGCACAGACGGGCTTACCTTTGGCGCGCCTTCGGCGCACAATCGGCGCGCCCGCTGCGCATCAACGCTGCACGTACGCACGGTCGCCATATATGGCGAAGTGCGAGGGAGAGCGGAGCAGCTGGGAGGCGGGAGCGGGGAGGGTACAGAAGAAAAGTGGGCGTGGTTAGCGGCGGTGGCGGGAAGCGGGCAGGGAGGACAGCGCTAAACAGGGGGACCGGCAAACAACGAGCACAGTACAAAAAAAACAAAATAAAGACCACAAATGCACAAGATAACTACTCAACAGTCAGGGGGCACACAGCAGAAAAAAAGGGGTACAGGAATGCAGCGCTATCTCGCAGGAGACCACGCCGCTCGGTGGCAGGGGGCGTGGTCACACGGCGGCAGCAGGGGCAGCGAGGAGGCACACTCAGCAGCTGGTGGCCATGCGGCGCGGGGGTGTCCTAGAATAGGACACACTCACCTGCGTCGCACGGTCGCCATATATGGCCAAGTGCGAGGGAGGGCGGAGCAGCTGGGAGGCGGGAGCGGGGAGGGTACAGAAGAAAAGTGGGCGTGGTTAGCGGCGGTGGCGGGAAGCGGGCAGGGAGGACAACGCTAAACAGGGGGACCGGCAAACAACGAGCACAGTACAAAAAAACAAAATAAAGACCACAAATGCACAAGATAACTACTCAACAGTCAGGGGGCACACAGCAGAAAAAAAGGGGTACAGGAGTGCAGCGCTATCTCGCAGGAGACCACGCCGCTCGGTGGCATGGGGCGTGGTCACACGGCGGCAGCAGGGGCAGCGAGGAGGCACACGCAGCAGCTGGTGGCCGTGCGGCGCGGGGGTGTCCTAGAATAGGACACACTCACCTGCGTCGCACGGTCGCCATATATGGCCAAGTGCGAGGGAGGGCGGAGCAGCTGGGAGGCGGGAGCGGGGAGGGTACAGAAGAAAAGTGGGCGTGGTTAGCGGCGGTGGCGGGAAGCGGGCAGGGAGGACAGCGCTAAACAGGGGGACCGGCAAACAACGAGCACAGTACAAAAAAACAAAATAAAGACCACAAATGCACAAGATAACTACTCAACAGTCAGGGGGCACACAGCAGAAAAAAAGGGGTACAGGAGTGCAGCGCTATCTCGCAGGAGACCACGCCGCTCGGTGGCAGGGGGCGTGGTCACACGGCGGCAGCAGGGGCAGCGAGGAGGCACACGCAGCAGCTGGTGGCCGTGCGGCGCGGGGGTGTCCTAGAATAGGACACACTCACCTGCGTCGCACGGTCGCCATATATGGCCAAGTGCGAGGGAGGGCGGAGCAGCTGGGAGGCGGGAGCGGGGAGGGTACAGAAGAAAAGTGGGCGTGGTTAGCGGCGGTGGCGGGAAGCGGGCAGGGAGGACAGCGCTAAACAGGGGGACCGGCAAACAACGAGCACAGTACAAAAAAACAAAATAAAGACCACAAATGCACAAGATAACTACTCAACAGTCAGGGGGCACACAGCAGAAAAAAAGGGGTACAGGAGTGCAGCGCTATCACGCAGGAGACCACGCCGCTCGGTGGCAGGGGGCGTGGTCACACGGCGGCAGCAGGGGCAGCGAGGAGGCACACGCAGCAGCTGGTGGCCGTGCGGCGCGGGGGTGCAGAGCAATGGGATTACAGATGCACGCAACTTCAAATACTGACTTCTAACTGCAATCTAAAAATTATACACTTTAAGTTTCTCCATCAAGTGTGTTACATGCCTGCACAACTCCATAAATATGGGCTGAGGGACGATGAAAAATGCTGCAGATGTGGAGCTCCCGCAGCGGATTTCTTGCATGTGGCCTGGTCATGCCTGCGATTTCATTCTTACTGGGCAGAGAAAACCAATACACTTACTACCATGTTGGCAGAACTGATACCTAATACACCCCAAACGTGTCTACTGGGCATGTACAAGATCAAGCTAGCTTGTAGACGTAAGTTCCTTGCACTAGCACTTCTGCTAGCAAAGAGGTGTATAGCAATGAAATGGGGTAGCAAGGAATTTCTGGGAACCACTAGTACAAATTTCTAGAATCCACGCACACTGTGGATTGATTATAGATTGGAAAAGGATGTGTAATTGCAAAGTACGGGATCCTTTTTTATACCCCAGTGAACTGTTGAAACGGGGAGGGGAAGGTGGACCTGTTGCTGAACAAGTCATGTGAACGTTTTTTTTTTACAAACTTGGTACCTGCTCTCCTAAGTATACCCTCTTTTTCTGTGTATCAAATGAGTCTGTAATATTTTGGATATTGTAGAGTACTGTATACTGATATGGCAATGTGATTGTCCGGACATGTAATGTAAATGACCATATGCATAACTGTAACATGAGAACTTCTTTTTTTGTGCTTGACCAAGTAAAAAAAAACAAAAAAACTTAGCAACATCTTCTCTCATCTTGGGATCTATAGGAATACCTCTTCTCCCTCCGTGTCCCTGAAATCCTCCACTTTTCTGCATCAGATTCCCAGAACGATGGACTCCCTGCATTTTACTTGTATTCCCCACATAAGGCTGTTGCTGACTTGCTTTCATCAGTGCCACCAATAATTTCTCCTTCAGCTTTTTATGACTCATTTCACTTTCATCACAATAGTACTTTACGTACTGCAGGATTTCGTCGACAGATTTATTCTACAAAATGATCAAATGCTGCTGTATCATCATACTAATCTCAGGTCTCAACCAAGTTTCAAATTGGGATTCAAACTGTACCATATCCTAGAGTGCTCATCCTACTATACTGACTGGTTAAATGCCTGCAACAATCGTTCATAAAAGGCATGAATAATTTATTTTGGTGGTTGAGTTGTCCTACTAATCTTTACCCAATCAATATCCTGCTGAGGCACCTATGCTTTCAAACAGGTTATCACCTGTTCGTACTTTTTCATCACTACAGGTGACGGACCATGTGTCACTGGCTCTCTCTCAGACTCACCTTCAGGGTACTCTTTAGCTATTTTACATGCTAACCATAAATCACTAGGAATCACAATTTCCACAACAACTTCAAGATTTTCACAAATCGATCAACCTGTTTGTACCACTCTGTAGGCTTCACTCTCAGTCTCTGAGAAGTGCTGGGACACGCTTGTTGAGTAGCTGTGCACTATATAAATGCCTTCATACATTCATTCATTCTGGAAGTCATTTGTAACGGCTGCAAGGTCACCTCTACTCCAAGGTACATGCACATCATTCACTCAGCACTTCCGCCAGAGAAAAGTTTTGATACCCATTCCCGTTTCCCACAAAGGAGGAGGTTCTCCCATTGTTCTTTTAGAACCATTTCTTTTTGCCCATCTTTCTTCCCTTTTATCTTATGTGCTCCAAATTCAAAGGGTTAGAACTAGCTCTTGAATTTGGGTCTTCAATCCGGGAATCACAGTTCCTCTATATCTTGATCACTAAAGGCAAGTCTGTGATTTTCCTGCAAAGTCTTTGTTCGTTTTAAATTTGCATCAAATTACTGATCTAACTGAGATAATTTCTCGTGACCCTGTCTTGCTCTTCTCGTGACATCTTTACTCATGAATAACAGTTCATTCTGTTGGTAGGTATCTATTTGAGGTTCACTGACACAACATTGATGTCACAAATATCGATGTACAAATATTGATGAAAAAATATAGACTACAAAATATCGACTCCCTATACTTAAACTGGTCAGTCCAAAAATATTGATGTAAAAAATATAGTTGTATAAATGTATAGATTTTTATATATATAAACAATAAAATAATAAATACTAAATATATTAAATAATAAAATTAATTTTAACAAAAATAAATTACATTTAATATACATTTCAACAAAATAGAACAAATAAACATATTTTAAAAACTTAAACACACAAACATAATAAAGTATACATATATACATGTTTCCAAAGTTTAGCCAAAGTACGAAAGCGCACACCACTGCGGATCACTTTTCCAAGTTTTATTTGTTTGCAGGAGCAAAAACTGGCCCATAATGTTCAGAATTCCATATCGCCTAACGCGTTTCTAGCCTCCTGGCTCTTGATCACAGGCATTTCAGGCATCGCGGGACATAAGCAGAGCACAGCAATTATATCCTTCCTGTGGGATGACACAGGTGAGTTCATTTTACGCCGTGCACTCTGGGATTTGTAGGGCTATTTGAAAGTTCCAACCCTCCAGTGGGTTTGTTCCGCTTTGCCAATTTTCCTTATTAATATTAACCCTTCAGTGGGCTTCTGACATCACAAACCAGTATATTTTAGGGGTCCGCTGTGACTGCAATGAGGCAGCTAACAGTTCTGTGCCTCTGCGGCTCCATATTAACATTCCAATGGCGGTGCAGCTTTCACAGCCGGACAGTTGTATTATGTGTTTCCAAAGTTTGTCCAAAGAACGTAAGCGCACACTGTTGTATAGCTCCTATATATCCTTATATCGTGTTAAGTTAGCATAGGTACATTTGAGATTTAAACGCCATTTTTCCTTTCTTGCAACTTCTGCACACGACCCTTAATTGTTGACTTAGCTTTCAACCTAGTGGTTTGCCGTGGTGTATGTGAGAATAATATGTTATTGCTCTGATATCAGTTTTGTTTAATAAACCATGTCTGCACGGAGAGTGCTGAAGTTTCAGGAGCAACACGATATGGTATTGTTATGAGGTCTGATCTCCACGCCTTCATAGTCATAACACAAGTGCAGCCTTTGCCAACTTGGGCTTGAGGCGGGATTGATATTGCTTTGCACGAGAATTGTTAACACACTTGATGCGGTGCACATGCAGAGAGAGCTGGTGTATGCTGATGTGATTCCTTCATGCTAGGACACTAAGGTATGGGCCCGCCCTAAAACAACCCAAAGAGACCTTCTTAGCTAATAATATAATATATGTGTTAGGGAGGGTGAGATATAAGTGTTGTTAACTCTTATTCATTACAGCATGTTAACATGCTGTCACCATTCGCTTTTTATGTCTTAGTAACTATGCTGATAATTTTGCTACTGATAATAAGTATACTTGTATTATCTAAGATACTGCGCCTGAGAAGACGGCATTAGTAAATAAACATTTCAAATGCACATGTGTCTTCTTTACTCCATGTTCTGGTTTGTAATGATAATATAACGAAAGAGTGTTCATGAGTCCCACGTACCCTGAGGTACTGTAAGTTCATGTTCTGGTTTGTCTAAACATTGGAAGTTTGATATGTCCGATGAGACACTGTAGCTAGCTCGGTAAGGGGTGAGTTGGTTGCTAAGGTAAGTTTTGGGACACCCTAATTTGCCGAGGTTCCACTCCTCTGTGCACAGTTCTGTGTGAGTACAGAAACCCTGCAACATGGCGCCCAACGGTTTCGGTGGTCTTATATCATGACACTCGAGTAGTTTATCGTTCATGCCTTAACCCCTTCACATCCGTTTCCGGAAAACGGGGTGTCGGTGAAACCTACCTATTTTTTGAAATAGGTCTTTATTCAAGCTTGATTCTTTCTTAAACGGTTTCTTTGAATTACTACCCAGTTGTGCTACAAAGTATTCTTTGTGTTTTCTTGTTTCCAGTGTTGTCATGGCGGCGGTGGCTATTGCGCAGCATAGTCGCGTAGCGGTTCGCAACCATCTTCAGACGTACCAGGTCCCAGTAGATGGGATGGCTGTGATTTTCGTGGTATGTGCAGATCGGGCGTTTCCTTACGAGTTGTTTTACTCTTGGGTTACGTTTCCGGCTGTGGACGCTAATTCTGGTTTGTTCCACTCCTACACCGCCTCGGATGTCCCGGCTGAGTATACGCCGTACAGGGCATTGGAAATACCTATTGATCATTGGCAGCATCGAGTTTGGTTTGATGGCGCCCTCCCCCACTCTTTGTCCGCTGCGAGGTTAGGTCCACTCTCAATTCCAGGTACAAATTGGCCTGCGTTGGGTGGCTTTACCCCGCACCCGAATCACGGGGCTTGTACCCTAGCAGAAATTCGCAGGCTACATGTTGTTTCCATTTCCGTGATTCGTGCTTTAGTGCAATACATCGGTCGACATCTTCCTGGTGGTCCCCAGGGGGGTGCGGCCTCTCCCGTGGATCGAGGCGGAATGCGTCTCAATCCAGTGATGGTTAATTCGGTTTTTGGTGCGCGTCCAGTTGACAACGATGACTTCCCATTCTGGCTAGCAGAGAAGTTTGATCAACTGGAGGCGGTTTTTCCGAATTCTACTCCTGCTGATAAACATAGAATGTTAACGATTACTCTACCGAAGGATATCACTCCTGAACTTGTTGACTGTGAAAGCTGGGGAAAAACGTTTGCGGCAGTTTATACAAGGTGCTTCGGCACCCCGTCTATGACTGCCCTTCCTGAAATCATTAGACGTGTTCAGAATGATCACGGTCCAGAGGCAGCGGTTGAATTGGGTATGCGCCTGTGTGGTTCTTTTGAGATTGTAAGTGATCTCATTCTCTCCAATGTTAAAGGAGATGCAGTTAACTTTCAGGTGTCGAATGCTTTGGCTGCTCTGCCCGATGCCGACAAACCCCGCCAGTTAGCAAAGATTGTGGTGGCCGCTTATAAGACAATTGGCCGCACAAGTAGAGGTCTGAAATATTTTCCAGTAAAGGAGAAAAAACAACCTCAGGGACAATCTGCAGTGACAGATGTCCAGCCCAAGTCCAAAAAACAAAATTGGCCTAAGAAACAGACACAGGGGAAGAAGAATACACAGACTCAGGATTCTTTTCCTGCAGTACAAGCACCTGCGCCGACAGAAAAAGTTTATGATTTGCGCGATCGCGCGATGATTAAATCACCTGATCGATTTCAGGGTTCTGATCAACGCTCTCCTCGTTCCTTTCAGGAAACATCGGCCCCGAAGACCGGTGGAGGAGGAGGGGGTGGACGTGGACGTGGTGGCCAACAAGGACGTGGTCAGTCCCGCCAGACGGACGGCGCAGTGAAGCAGGAGGATTCTACGCCTAAGCGTCCGCAGTTTGCGAAAAAGAAAGTTGCAGCCTTAACAGCGCATAGATATGCCACAGATAGTGAGAACGCGGCTTCGGAATCTGACGTGGGCTCTGACCTTGCTGGACAGCGCGGCGGAGAATACCATAGTCAGAGAGGCGCTCCGTCCACTACTGAGGGTGACAGCGACTGAAGTGTTTGTTGTAATAGAAACAGCCGATACGAGATTAGCTCCCCCTGAAAGACTTTTTGAAATTGTCCTGTTAATTGAAGGTGACATACAGCGTACTGTCAGGGGGGTGTTTTGGGAGAACCTTTCGTCTACGTACGACATTTTGCTTTCCGAGGCTGACTGGCCCCCACCTTTTGTGCTCGCAGCGCCGCGAGGGGAGGAGGTGATCCTTCCCAGTTTCGCGCACACTGTCTCGACTGAGCATGCGCAGCATTTTGCAGAAGAGTGGGCTCGGGCTCTTGCACCGGCTCTCTACCGCAACCAATGTGGTTGGGACAAATTGTCCCCTTGCCACGAAATTCCTTTGCGGTCTGAGCCGCAGCCTCAGCCTCAATATCCCATTCGGCGTGAAGCAAAAGCAGCCGTCGCAGAAATCCTTGAACAATTGGAATATCAGGGAGTTATAGAAACGTGTGTGTCACCAATGAATAATCCCCTTTTTACTGTGACCAAACCTGACGGATCATATCGTTTGGTATTGGATTACCGGCATTTGAACTCGCATTGCCGTAACTGTGCAGTACAGAATACTCACGGCTCTGCCCTAGTGGATAGTCTAGTGCGTAAGCGTTTCAAGACAACGCTTGACATTTCCAATGGTTTTTATGCCCACAGACTGGATGACTTTAGCTCCCAGTGGACAAGTTTTACGTCCGCTAGGGTGCAGAAACGCTTCCGGCGACTCCCAATGGGCTACAAAAATAGTCCTGGAGTCTTCACCTCCAGAATAGTCACTCTGTTGGAGGGAATCGATCCAGATGCATGTTCTTATGTAGATGATATTTATCTCACAGACGACGAGATTTGGATGCATCTGTGTCGAGTGAATTCCATAATTTGTACCTTTGCTGATATGGGTTACAAATTTAATTTTGCAAAATCGCACATTGCAGAACACACGGTGTTGTTCCTCGGCTATGAGCTGAACAATGAAGGTAGAGGTTTGGCTCCTCACTTCTTGGAGAAATGCGCACAATTGCGCGCTCCTACAACACTGAAAAAATTACAGTCTTTGCTGGGTTTCTTGAATTTCGGCAGAACTTACATTCCGGAATATGCCCAGCGTATCAAGCCTTTGTATGCTTTGATACAACCAACTTTCTCAAAATCATGCTGGCTGCCTGAGCATTCAGCCATTTTGCAATCCTTGCAGGCTGATCTGCTCGCTTCTAAATATTTACTGACTCGTGATAACCACACCAACCTGGTAATAAGAATAATTCCTGGGACGGTGGGTTTCACATACCTCACTTTTAATGAAGGTGACACAGTACCTATTGCTTACAAGTCACACTTGTACACTTCGGCTGAGTTGCGGTTTCCCACAGTGGAAAAGGTTTTAACTGCTGTACAGATGGCAATTCTTAAGGAACGAGCACTGTCTCAGGGGAAACGCATGCTAGTGGTAACACCCTGTCCTCATTTGGAGGCAGTCACGAAAACCAGTGTACCAAATTCAAAAGCTTTGCACCCTCGGTGGATTCAGTGGGCTGCGTCATTGTCATCCACGGATGTCATGTTTATTTTTGACGCCTCCTTACGGTCGCAAGAGTACTTGCAGTATGAATTCGTTCATCCTGCTCCTCTGGCTATGCGACCTTTGGAGGACTTCCATTGCATCATTTACACTGATGGGTCGGCGCAGGTTGCGCATGGCTCTAAACATGCCTACGTTTCCGCATGCGCCATTGTGGTCGGTGCTATGTTGAATGATGAGTTCATTTCCAGGGAGGTACACACGTTGCCCCTGGGCGACTGCACCGCACAATTGGCAGAGCTTCGTGCTCTATTACTAGCGTTAGAGTACGCAGATCCAAGTGTTACTACTCTAATTGTGAGTGATTCTTACTACTGTGTCCAGTCTTACAATGAAAACTTGTTCTTTTGGATTCAAAATGATTTTCATGATTCCAAGGGTAGCACAATAAAACATAAAATGATCTGGGTTCGAGTGGCAGAGCTTAAGGCTAAGTTGCCACTCGTTTTTGTTATTCATACTCTCGGTCATCAGCGCGTAGGAGTACACGCTGTTGGCAACTCGCTTGCTGATGAAGCAGCGAAATCAGCAGTATCTACATACTTAGTTGCAGCAGTTACTAGGTCTAAAACCAAGATTGATAGCGACATCTTGGCAGCGATTGCTGCCTCTGAGAAGGGAAGTAAACATCCTGCGGGATTCCCTTCGAAGTATAAATACCACTTAAGTCCCGAAAAGGTTCCTTTTGTGACAATTCCTGATGTTGGGGAACGGCTGATTCCCAACTCGGATCGCAGAGCAGACTTGATTACAGCGGCTCATGAAGGTGTGGCGTCTGCGCATGCGGGCGTCTCGGCCACTGTAACGCAATTACAACTACGTTTCTGGTGGCGGGGACTGTACAAACAGACGCGTGATTATGTCCTTCTTTGTGACATATGCCAGCAGATTAAACCTTCAACTGCTACGCGTCCGCCACAGACTCAGTTGTACATTTCTAATAAACCGCTAGGCTGTGTTTATTTAGATCACTGCGGTCCTTTTTCATCTGATACTGCATATAAGTACATCTTAGTAGCAGTTGACTCATGCACACGCTTTGTGTGGGTATGGCCACATCGCAGCGCTGATTCACGGACTGTCATTAGAGATTTGCGTATCTTTATAGGGATTTTTGCCTGTGGTACCTTCCATTCGGATCAGGGTCCGGCTTTCGCCTCTAAGGCGTATAAGGATGCCATGACTTCGATGGGGGTCCAAGTCAAGTTTTCGTCACCCTACAGACCTGAGGGTAATAGTGTAGTTGAACGAATGAACCGTGATTTAAAGCAATCTTTGACAGCCCGAGTTATAGGCACTGGCAGAAACTGGCTGGCTCACCTCTATGGCGTGCAGCGTGCTCTTAATAATCTCCCTAGAAGGTCTCTGGGTGGGCGGACCCCATACGAAATGCTCTTTGGCATCAAGATGTACGTCCCTGACCTTGACGGTCTAGACTCTGTGGTTCGCGCCACTTCCTTTGACGCAGATGAACATTGCAATGTTTTACAGAATCTACAAAAGACCAGAGACAGTCTTGCAAAGGAACATTTGCCCTCCACATCGGATGATGCGTTGCAGATCCCGGTAGTTGGCTGGCTACCCCAAGTTGGAGAACTGGTTCGAGAGAAGATCGACAACAAGAAAGAGTTTGGTCCCTCCTATCGAGCTCCAGTCCCAGTGCTTGGAGTGAAGGGCACAAGAACAGTCATTTTACCACCACTTCCAGGTCGTAAGGAAAACAGGTTTATTTCTATTGACAATGTCAAGATACACAGAGTGGCCGATTCTTCTTAGCATGACACCAGCTGTTTCCTGTCCTTCCATTGTGAGAAATTCAATTATGCCCACTGCTTCTAATATTGAACCTGAAGTGGCCATCGAATTACCTGCTGTTTCCAGTCCATTATTACATAATTTACCCGGAACTAACGTTGATGAGTTGGACTATACATACCCCACTGATTTGTCCATGCCTGACCTGCAAGCTCGTTTAACCACGGAATCCAGATTTTCATTTGACTCTGCTTCCCTTGCCTCGAAAAAACCCTCTCAAATTGCAGTATATGCTAGCCTGTTTAAAAAACATTTTTTGATACCTCCTTGGACATACATTTGGCTGGTCCTTTTTTCGGTTTACCTTTTTATGTCAATTGGTTTTGTGTTTTATTTTTTTCGAATCATGAATGGACACTATGTCGAGGAGAGAACTTGCATTACTCACTTAAATGGAACTTTGGCCCCACTTTCCTCTTCACATTCTACACACAGATTAAAAAGAGACTTGACTTTGGTTAACATCACAGCATGGCCTGTTCTGGATGGAATCGCGTGGGATGCAGTTCGGTTTCAAATTCATGGCCCAACGGAAGTCGTTAATGTTCCTAATGTACTTAGAGTGAATATGGGGGATGTGGTGAAACAAAACATTCGTTCTGATGATTGGGATGTTAATGCTGTGGAAAGTTTGTTTTCTGATTTAAAGTACTATGCTGCTTTTGATGCTGAGGATTTATATTTAGAATCTGCTAATTATGGTGAATTGTTCTGTTACCAACATTATGGCAATCACTTCTTACACAAGACATCTTCCCGAAGGGATGCTGTTAATTTTACTCAGTGGGAACATTGCCCAGCACCTACACAAGGGAGTTCAGGAACGTTTCTTAAAAAGTATACTTATTTCACTGACTTTAATCAGTCCAATCCCGAGTCCTTTTATTTTAAATTTCACAAACAGCCACTGTCCAAGGTTAGACTTACCGATACAAAATTGTTGTATTCAAAGGCCTTCCTAGATCAATTAGTTACTGGGGGCTATGAGTTGTGGAAGGAAACAATAGACCTTAAATCGGTTTGGGGTTCAAGGGCCTGGCAGGTACGAGGCACTGAGGCTTTGCACCGTGCATGTCTCATCCCGAATCATATGTTGTTTTTAAATGAAACCATTTCCCAGACCACATGCTTTGGATTGGCTACATCTAAAAGGTTGAACACCCCGTCTTTCCCGGAGTTGGAGGAATATGAGGATTGGAGTAATTTTACTCAATTGTCCATTAAAGATATACAGGCTCTGCTTCTTAATTCCTCCTTTAACATTTCCAGTATGAATCCTAAGGGTTGGCTGCTTTGGCACCGTAGTGCTGATTCTTGCCAAAAAAGATTTTTAAATATAACTGACGGTTTTAAGACTGTTAGATCTGATCCCCGATTTGATTTGAGTCATACTGTCACCTCTTACTCTGTGGGCAAGTTGTGTCAAGCTTGGCTGAAACATTCAACTTTACCTGCGGTTAAGTATCACCTTTCCAAACTGAATGCAGACGTGGATTTGAATGATTTCATTAAAGGCCCAGCTAGTGGCAGGTCGAAAAGGTGGTTATATGGGGTTTACAATGAAATTTGGAAACTGTCACAGATTGAGGCTGCTTCACGCCTTAGGGCTATTGATCAGGCGAATCTTGAGAAAGTGCTTGGAGTTGTTGACAATAGCATTAACGTGCTTTCCTCTAGAATTTACACATTAGATAATATTGTGTCGTCTGTTGTTGATATTGTACATGATGAAGTGTCTGTATTATACCATGGTCAAAATCAATTACGGTCAATCATGCAGTTTGCATGGACACTTCAGACTCTGAAAATGGGTAAAGTTCCCTGGGGATACATGAACGTTTCCTCTTTATTTGCACCGTTTAATTTGACAGACAAACAACGCTTGCTTTCAATGCGTGATGCTTCCTTTTCTATGCTACATATTGAAAGGTTGGAATCTTTACCTTTTTCTGTGGCAGAAGCCACTGCTGCTACGTGGCTTATCCACGGTTTAATAACACTGCCTTTTGCTTTATATAAGTTTTCAAATTGTATGAAATATGTGCCAATAGGTCGTTTTGAACCCTTAGGTAGCGGTTTTCTTCATGAGGTCTGGTCACTCCCATACACATACAGATGTTTCAAGGATGAACAGGAGGTTTATCTAACAGGGGATGAGTGTACTGAGACGCCAGATCATTCTTTAATGTGCAGACACATACAGTTACACGGTTCATGTAACAAGGACCGACCGAATATGGCTTGCGTTTTACAGGGCACGCCAGTTCCTGCTATCATCCCCACGTTTAAATTGTTAGAGAATGGTAGTTATTTAATGCTCAATAATGAAAACTGTTGTGGGTTAATTAAAGGTATAGCTTTCATAGTAACAGTAAGTGAGCGAGTTATTTGCTGCAGAAATGTTCTTTATCCTCCCACACGTGAACATAGGGAGTCTTCCATTTGGCCACAGATACCGACCTTGGGAGCAGAATTCAGCGACATGGCTAGAATAAGAGCTCTATTGTCCCAGAAAGAGGTGGCCTTGAGCTCGGCCCGTGAAACTTTCGTGCTTCACATTGCTAACACCCGTACGGAGGTTCAGGCTCTTTTAAATACTGATTTGCCTTTGCATTTCGGAGCCATGGTTCGTTCTATCTTTAACGCATCCTCCACAACGGGCCTAGCACATTTTTTTAAAGTTGTTAGCGGTGGTCTCGTGACTTCCTTTGAGAAGATTTTTGGAGTCATCCCTGCCTTCTTCCATTCTATTTTTTCATCCTTATTTGGAGGGTTCCCGTTTTTACTTGCATTAGCGGCTGGCGCTTTGGTGGTTTTCTGCCTTTTTAAATATGGATGCCCTTCCTGTGCAAGACCACGCTCAACTGCTACTGACGCGGTTTCGCGACCGAATGCTTGATTATTATGGCACACTGCCGTTGGCGACTCTAAGCACGGCGTTTAGATTATCTTTTCGGTTCTCCTATTTCACCTGTGTCCAGCCTGTATTTCGCTGCCTGACCTGTGATTTCCTTTGGGCCATTGATTTGTGTCTCTGCGGACCGATTTCTTCTGACGTCGATTTTGATCAACTGATGAGTCCTATCATTGCTCACGAGTTGGTTTGTTCTGACGAAAGGATTATGGCCTTGGCGGTGGCACATGGACTAATGGGTCCCTGGGATGTGTTGTCGGCAGCGCAAAATTTCTTGGAACGAAGTTTTCTTGAAAACCCACCGAGCTGTCCTCTGATGGTTATAGAGGATCCGGTGCTGGGAGATCACGTATGTTCCTTTCATCTTTTAAATTGGATGGCTGAACTGTTTTCGGATGAGGACAGTGACTTCCTCCTGGAGGCTGTTGCAGCTTATTTTTCATATACAGTCTTATCATAAACACTGCCTCAAATTGACATGCTGATTGATAGCATTTCCTTGATTTTATTGACTTTTTGGTCAAGACATTTTATTTTTGCTTGCCTATTGGCTTGAGCCACATTATACTTGTGGGCTATTTTTTAGCATTAGTTTTTATAATTGAATTTTTATTCATGCTCGTTTATTGTTGGATTCTGCTCTCATGTGATGGCACTTCTGTTATCTTATTTAGTCCGTTCTCGGATCATGGGGGGGTGTTGTATAGCTCCTATATATCCTTATATCGTGTTAAGTTAGCATAGGTACATTTGAGATTTAAACGCCATTTTTCCTTTCTTGCAACTTCTGCACACGACCCTTAATTGTTGACTTAGCTTTCAACCTAGTGGTTTGCCGTGGTGTATGTGAGAATAATATGTTATTGCTCTGATATCAGTTTTGTTTAATAAACCATGTCTGCACGGAGAGTGCTGAAGTTTCAGGAGCAACACGATATGGTATTGTTATGAGGTCTGATCTCCACGCCTTCATAGTCATAACACAAGTGCAGCCTTTGCCAACTTGGGCTTGAGGCGGGATTGATATTGCTTTGCACGAGAATTGTTAACACACTTGATGCGGTGCACATGCAGAGAGAGCTGGTGTATGCTGATGTGATTCCTTCATGCTAGGACACTAAGGTATGGGCCCGCCCTAAAACAACCCAAAGAGACCTTCTTAGCTAATAATATAATATATGTGTTAGGGAGGGTGAGATATAAGTGTTGTTAACTCTTATTCATTACAGCATGTTAACATGCTGTCACCATTCGCTTTTTATGTCTTAGTAACTATGCTGATAATTTTGCTACTGATAATAAGTATACTTGTATTATCTAAGATACTGCGCCTGAGAAGACGGCATTAGTAAATAAACATTTCAAATGCACATGTGTCTTCTTTACTCCATGTTCTGGTTTGTAATGATAATATAACGAAAGAGTGTTCATGAGTCCCACGTACCCTGAGGTACTGTAAGTTCATGTTCTGGTTTGTCTAAACATTGGAAGTTTGATATGTCCGATGAGACACTGTAGCTAGCTCGGTAAGGGGTGAGTTGGTTGCTAAGGTAAGTTTTGGGACACCCTCATTTGCCGAGGTTCCACTCCTCTGTGCACAGTTCTGTGTGAGTACAGAAACCCTGCAACAACACCACATATGACAAATACATTCAAATATTATATAAAAAAAATAAAAAATAAACCTCAAACAAATAAAAAAAATTAACTAGAAAATACTTAGAAACAAAAACATAAATGATTACATGTGTTTCTTTTATTTCCTACCCTATAACACCAAACAAATCACAACACACTTCTACATTTTTAAAAATGTACTTCCATAAATAACATAATTATTTACCAATTAAAGAAATATTATTAATTAAAAAAAGTAAAGCGAATAAAAGTTGATTAACTTCCCTCACTTTAACCGTTTAATCCCCACAACACACACCTAAATTAAACTGTAAAATAAGTAATTACATAATTAAAACTTATTTTAAAAAAAAAACTATTTCTATTAAACAACTAATTAGAAAGTAAGTACCATTTATTTAATACCCACCTTTTTACCCCTTTGAAAGTAAAAATCACACAAAAAAATAAACAATTACCCAAAATAAATACCAATTAATTAATATTGATTAACAACTATGTATTAAACACAAATTATTTCCCAACCTTTACCACTATAAACCCCACACCAAACGCGCAAAAGTAATTACACAATTTACATATTTAATTTACAATTCATTAATTAATATTAACATCTAATTATTAATTAATTAAACATAAATTACTTTGTAGTTTGATTTCCATTCGAATCATTGTTGCTATGATCCTTTAACCATTGCTCTAAATTCTGAAAATCAAATATGTGCTAACTCTCAGAGGTTCCCTTTTGTACTGGGCTGTCTTGAGGCGTACTATTTCTAGCATTTGGAAGTTTCCCCTACGGGGATATCCGAACCTGCCAGTCCAGGAAAGGAAAGACCTTATGGGTCTAAGTCCATTCTGTAGTAAAGAGAAGGATCTGCACTGGCTGCACACGGTGAGCTTGCATTCATTGGAATCAACGAGCCAAATTGTATTCTCTGATTGTATGCTCCTCTTTCTGGTACCTTTGCTTCTGTAGAAGCAGGCACTTTCTGACTCATTTCCTGCAGGATTAGGGTTGTACATAGGGACTGTAAGTCCGACAGTAATTGGTACTGTAGGATCATCCGGAAGTATTGAAGCCAAATTAGAGCTACCATTCCCCAAATCTACAGTCTGTGTCACACCAGTTGATATAACCCATACAGCACCAGGACATGAAGCAATCGGTGCTGAACCACTTCCAGAACTACGAGTAAGACTCACTTTTCCCACTTTCCGTTTGCGTCTGATTGTATGGAGGTGGACATTCAGCGAACAGTCCATCCATATGGCTGTCACTTGTATCATGCCTGTCACTTGCATCACTATCACTGTCTACATTTTCCTCTTTCTCCTTTTTCTTTTCCTTTTTCCTCTCAGCATCATTTCCCTCACTTGTTATGTCAGGGTATAATCTCGCTCCCTCGATCATGTCTACTCTCCATCTCTTTAGCTGATCACCCCATCTGGCATCTTGGCATCTGCAAAATCTCTGATTGCTTTCTTCATTTTCCCATAATGTCTGTTCCATTGCTTTACATGCGCTGCATGTTCCCATGTGTTAAGTGCTTCAAACTGCAGGTCTAGGTAATGGTTTCAATGCAGATAATATCCCCCTCAAATGATCAATTATTCTCAGATTAAAAGTACCATAGTGTCGAAACATCAATGCATCTTCTTTCTTTTTCTATGATTTTGTGCCAATTCTTAAGCCAACTAATAGTATGGAGCTCCTCTTTTGTCACCGTATAATGAGCTGGTGTATTCTCCGGTGGCGCTTCCTCGCCAATTCTAGTAGGTACACCTACATCACCTCATATCATATCTCTTATTGCTCTTAAATCTCATATTCCAATCTCTTAGTTCAATTCAAATCCAAATTTAACAATTTCAAGTTCAGCAGCGATTTTATTTCCAATAGGCGCTTCAGTAACCAAGAAATACTTCGATCAATCCCAGCGCGGCGTTACACGAACCGACCTAATCCTGCACGGCACAGTCTGACGTTACTCTGACTCCTCACAACAGTTCACCCTCCAATACAATTTTTCCCACTCTTTCTCTCATTCACTTCTGTTTCTACAAAAAACGTTAAATAACACTTGTCTGCCCTGCTAAAAGTATCGATCGAATCACTCATTCAAAAATGAAACAGTGCCGGACTAAACCCTGTGGAGGACCCTAGGCAGTCGAAATTATGGGGCCCCCATTCAAATTATTTTCTATTACCCAATGTACCGGCTTGTTTTACAAACTGACAGCTGCCAGAAGCTGAGCTTATAGGAGACAAACTGTTATGCGATTCTGATGTATCTGGTTTATGTGCTTTAGGTTGCTAATGGGTATATTACAATAACACAGTATTTTTTCTATAGAGTCTTTAAATTAAAGTTTTTATTTCTTTGAGTTGATTCATTCTCTCTATCTTTTGGAAACAATATATAAATAAGCTTGATTGTAATATTCTTTCAAGATCAAAACAATATTAGTTTGATCAGTTGTCGAGGGGCCTCCAAAATCAGTGGGGTCCATAGGCCGTTGCCTAATTTGCCTATTTGGTAAACCAGAACCCAAATTAAACCTCGACAAGCGGATAATCACTTAAATTAGTATGGTCTCCCTTCTGCGCAAAGGTTCGACTGCACTAAGTAGGACTTCTCTCTTGCATCCGAAGGTGTCATGGTTAGGCATAGATAGGGAGAAGGAGCACACATAGACAACACTGTGTGGATGAATGCATGAAAGTCGAACTACATCTCCCATAAGTCCAAGGGAGAGGCTGGTTGTCTCTCCTCACATGCCAATACATAAGCCGCGCCCTTGTTTTACTTGGGGGTTGTCACTCGAGTAAATCCCTTCCTGGTGAACCCTTGTGTATTGCATCTGCCGTCAAGCGGCAGAAACCTGGACTATCGAGACGCCTCAGCTCATGCTTTCAAGGAGGCTGTCTTCGACTCTGGGAAGAAAAATTCCTTAGGAAACGGCCACACTGCGCCGTCAAGCACCATTGTTAAACCCCCTCTGAACCCGGGCACCATACGCACTGACTACAGTGTGTGAGGAGAAGGCTGCAGAACAACGAGGCTGACTCGCTGAAGCCGAGTTGGATTCTACCGCTAATTCAGAAGCCTCCCGAGTGAAAAGCGGTAAGCGCTAATGAAGTGTTTATTCCCCAGCGACATACATTGCCTTGCGCGCTCAGGAGAGCAAGCGTGACCTTTCTGTGTGGACAGCATTGTTTCCCCAGAGCTGTTAAATGGCTCGGAGCCCTTATCTGGATATTTCCTATTTTATGTTAATCCTGAAAGCAACAAGGGTACTTTTCAATACGCAGATGCCAGGCAGAAAGAGGATTCTTCTGTGACTGCACAGAACCACTCTACACGACCAGAGGATTATCTGCAGTAAGATAAGTACCTCTAACTTGACTATATGAAGTAGTGGTTGATTCCTTTTACTACAAACACTTACCAGAGTATTCCCAGGAGGAATCGACTTGTTTTTCCTTTTTCGTTATTTTTCTCTTTTGTGCTTTTTCTGCTGGCAGATGTGCTGCTGCATTAATAGTAAGTACATTACACATAGAGAAGCACTGTGTTTGGAAGTGTAGGGGGTTACTTCATATATGTGTATTGTGTCTCACTTACAGGGCAGACAGGGTGGATCATAAGAGTGAGGTCTACAACTCCCGAAGACATCCCTATACTGTGTTATGTGGCTGCAACTTTATTGTTTCTTTTGTCCCTTTTTTCCCTTTCCCCTATGGTGGTAAGACCTGTAGAGTGGTGCATATATACTCACTGGTGTTTCTATATACGGGGAATGGGTTAACAAGCATCAACCATCGTTCCCTCTGTATCCGGCTGTAAAAGGTTAGTGGTTAACCTTCCTCTGCTGTGAGAGAAGGTTCCCTATCTCAATTGGGCCGTAAACGACTAACCACCTAAAGCACTAGCAGACAATTACAGTACAGCGTCTTTCGCACCTTTATTATGTATCCCGGAATCTTAAGTCATGTCGGACCCAACAACAACTTCAACTTCAAGAGCTTAAACCCACATGCACTCGACTCTCACAACATCTGCGCCAGACATCACACAATCAATACTGTACTGCAAACTAAGCAGACATTTCACTCACATACATCCCTACTAATACTTACTCCTTCTTCATCGCGGTTTCCACAAATACCACACGAAATCCTATTCTCCTCATCTCGATCCTGGATTCTGAGCGAGGAGCACTAGGTTTGGGATCCAGATTTTCTAGGTCAAATTCTAATTCACTTCACTAACCAACCATCTGACTGTGCTACCATCTGACAGTGCTGAGCCCATTTACACAAATTTCTACAGCGGATGGGCCTTTCTAGTAGAGCGAGCAGTGAAGGGAAAAACAATCACTGGTTAGCATCTCAATACAGTGCAACCAATAGAGCCACACATTACTCCAATCGACTACTTCAGCTGAGTGTAGTTGCATTTAATTGTAGATTCAGTAACAGGTCAAAGTAAATCAATCTTAGCATATTCATCAAAAAGATCAGAATACGTCCAAATCTCCTGAAGAGACTTACCCTATATAGTACAAAGCAAATGTATGTAACTATGATGTAGACAATCAGGAAAAAGAAATGAAGGTTAAAGTGCATCAAATAATTCTCTTTACCGAACATGGGCACACTATCTTTCCCTACTTTACTTTAGCATGGGTAACCCTAAATGAAAGCATTTGGGTAAGGGCATAATCAGAAGGTAGAAAGGTGTCAGCAGTCAGAGTCTTCAGTAGAAGGCACTCCAATAATGGGTCAAGTATCATAAAACTGCATAAGCAAAAGTATAGGTCTTCTCTCCGTGAAAACTTAAAAAGGACTCCTGTCCCTCTCTACGTTCAGCATAATATCTATTGAAGTCACAGTAGGCATCTAACGTGGTCTCCTGCTGTAAATTTCCATCACTCCGCTACAACTGGATAGTTTTACCACATTTCCCACATCAGTAAGTTACAATCCACTCGACTTTGGTCATTCATCTCCTCATCCCATGAGAACTCGCCTTCTTACTTGTTACCATGCTTCTTGCTGCCAAATCTTACATTCTCATACCTTATTATCTAGAGAAACAAACACGCCTGTTCTACTGTTATGAGGCTACTTCCTCATAGCTGTATTGGAAACAAAATGCAAGGCAAAATACATTCTGCAAAGAAAGTCAAATAGGATTCACATGTTAGGTCTCTAACGTGTGCATGTACTGCATTTTCTTCACAAGGCCAACACTTTGGGCAAGTTAACATGTGCACAGGGTTACAAAATACTTGCACTTCTCTACACATTCAATAAATGCAGTCTTTAATACATGTATAAAGAATTGCAAACATTTCAGTTCTTAAGCACCTGTTTTAATCCATGTTATACAATAAAGGGTTAACCCTTATTTTACATCAGTCAAGTTAAACAAACTCATGATGAGAAATTTATATTGGCATATCCCTTTTGCATTAATATGTAAGTATTCCATCATCCTTTTATTAATCTCATTCTAAACACATATATTTTGTGTGGAATACATTTGGTATGCTATACTATACTTTTTTAGTGATGTTAATTACAATATATTTATTCGAGTGCTAACTATGCTTGAGTATGATGCACTCATACAATATCTCAGATGGGATCAAGGTTACACTTCTTCAGAATCAACAAAATCAATGCATCTCGCAAGCAGCGCCTTCATCTCATGATCTATTGCTCCACTCTTAACATGCAACATGGTTTGGTCTTTGAAGGGAACAAAAGTACGATTGTATAGAATTCCTTGGGTAAAGGCAGGATGGATATGGTCATTAATACATTGTCTTGCTGCACATCATCAATTATGGTATGGCACTAAACAACCCCTCTACAACATTATGGCACACAAAGTAGCTCTGACGGGGTTAGATTATAGGTTAAGAATCATAGGAATTACCTAAAGAAGTCACAACGGTACTTCAGTTCTTTTGCCTGCTCCACGTCTAACTTATTGGCAAAAAAATCTTCTTTATCTACTGCAAGCAGTTCTGTGTCCTCCATGCAGACGACTGTGGCATTTCTATGTGAACCCTGTATCAGAGCAACTTCCTAAAAGAGAGGGTGAGGAAAGCAGGAAAAAATTTGCAATTTTCTTTCGCGGACCACCATTTATCCTTATCAGTATTTCCACATTGTTATTACCTTGAATTTAGGCAGATCAATGAAAAGAATCTGCCTAGTGTAATTTTCTTCAACTTAAATCAATTATAACATAGGAAATGCCCCTTATTCAGTAACAGGGCATGGTGTAGAGTTGTTTGTTAATGGAAAATCCTCTGATTTCTGGAGGAAGTGGTAAATCAGGGAGATAATCTACTGGTAGTATTTCTTCAATCTGTCTATCCATACAGTGGAGAAAAGTCCATGGTAGAATATCTGCTGGATTTCACCAGAGGAATCCTGGAGTTCCTGGAGGAGTTACCTGGGAAATGTTGTGAAGGCTGGCAATGTGTCTCTTCTCTTTGTGCCCATGCTTTAGTTTTTCTGAGTAAAAAGACTCACAGCTTCACTTCCCATCTGGCTGACACTTAAAGACAAGAAAGAGTGGCTGGCCTGTGTGGTGATGGATATACAAAGTTGCTAAACTGTATCAAACCAGTGCGAGAGTCATGACAAGTAATATAGAAACTCTGTTCATGAACATGGTATAAAACAGGGGCTGAAACTAGAAGTCATTGAAGCCAGGCTTTTCATTGGCCGGTACATGGTGGTCACCCAAAGGGTGTAGCCAGAGCATCACCTGGGATGCAGAACTGCATATCCAACAGGCAGGCTCGTAACCATGTGAGGGGGTAATCACCCAAGAAACCTGCAACTTTCTGCTGGAGGAGCTGAGAACTTGTGTTTCTGATACGGAGTTGCAGGATGTATCTCTGCAGAATGAGTTAGCCCGAATGAGAGCCTAGTGGGAGCTGTCTAATGGAAGAGCTACCCAGGGATAGGACCAACCAAGAAATCACAAGCTACATCTACATTGTGGAGACTTTGAGGAAGATCGGTGCTGTAAGAGATCCGTGGTGAGTGCCTCTGTCTTCAGCCAACGTGTGCATGTTCCAGGATGCCTTGTTCCCAAATAGAATCTGGGGGGCTGGGTTCTCATCTTGTTTAGGTGTGGGTGCTTTGCTTGGGCATATGTCTATCAGTCCAAAGTCTGCAACTTTACCAAAGTCTGCAACTTTTACTAATCACAACTGGGACTGCTCTGAGAATATAAGAAGGCTAGGCTTGGCGATCACTACTGTGGTGTGTCACGAGAGAGGGACTCTGCTAACACAAAGTAAATGGCCCAGAATTACACTAGATTGCTGATGTGGAAGGGGGATATAACTGAACTGAGGTACACATCTCAATATTAGAGAAAGGCATAGTTCAGAAATGGCGAACTGCAAGGTGGACCTTGTTGTAGACAAAAGCCAAATTACTAAATGTTTGTGATATATTTCCAGCCTAATGTCCTCACAAGGATTTAGATATTCCTGTATTGCTACCTGTGCATTTGAGTAGTATTGTGGTTTGTGTCGTTTAAAGACCTTTCTTATAAGGACAAAGCATTGGCTTGGCAATCGATTTCTTCAGCTGTATTTTATGTCACTGTGTTTTAAGTCTCTAACCCCCACACAATTGTCCCTGAGTAAACCTCACACAATCCGCCTAACTTTCCTGAAAGTCAAGTGCTAAAGTAAAAACTTGGTGCTCACTTTACAAAGTCATAATAGGTCAGCCCTGGGACAACAGAGGCATATGGATGTATTTTGGCTTTTGAGCAGGCTCTGAAACCAAGAACAAATAGGTTGTCAATTATATCTGCTTATACGTTCAATTGAACACAGAGACGTTTCTTTAAAAAAACATGTTTTGGGGGGCATGGCCAAGATGGCGACCCAGTAGAATGTTGAACTCGGTCTCTCATCCTCGATGCCACCCAGCTTCCCCACTAGCCTGTCTAGCTGTGGGGGAGATATAGAGTGAGGCACATGGAACAGCTGAGGGGTGGCGTATAGTTTGCTGATGTTTTGCGCTTTATTCCCCAATGAAATGAGAGCGGCGGAGGCCCGCAAGAGTAGGCCCAGTGAGTCGGAGCACTGCGCAAGCTGAACATGTAGGTGGCGATGGAAAGACTTTATTTCGAGATACACTACTGGAGCCGCTATGGGAGGCGTTGGGCTGACTCTTGCCTACACAGGAGCTGGCGGGGACTACAGGTGGAGGAATTGATCAAGTGGCGGATCCGGGAGAGACGCGGTGAGCAGCCGGCCCTCAGAGCAAAGTTGAAGAGACAGCAGTGAAGGGAGAGCCAAGGAGATGCGACAGACCTGCCCCTGGTGTCCCCGAGAGGTGAGGAGGCAGTCATGAGGAACGGAGACCAAAGCAAGGCGGCGCCTTGCCCTCAGAGGCCATGAGGGAATCCGGGGGTCCCGGAGGCCCAGGCAGCATCAACGAGATTCCCCTGGAGTTGGCAGGACGTAAGAGGGCCTGACTCAGCCGACAGCCCCAGCAGGAAAAAATAAAGAGCAGCTGTGCCCATAGAGCAGCAGAGGACATGGCAGCTAGGCGCGGGACAGACAGGTTTTCTGACCTGCTCTAGAGGCCCCGAAGAGTGTGCAGCTGACCGAGAGAAGCAAGCTTGTCCCTTGGAGACAGACAGTGAGTGCGGGGGACCCCTGGGCATATGCAACTTTGGCAAATTTCAACGGCGGGCAGCCGGGAAGCAGGAGTGCCCGGGGCCAATCTCCCACTTGGAGAATGATTTGAGGAAGAGGAGGGAGGCAACACATTGGTGCTAGCCACGGACCATATCAAAGAGACGGGCCTGGGTATGCAGCATCCTCAACAAGGTCAGAAAGCCTGGGAGGCCCGAGCATTATAGACAGCAGAGGGCAGCACCAACACATTAAACCCTGAGCGGTGGGGGGGTTGGAGGTTGGGGGGCCTACCGATGCCCCCTGTTGAACAGGGCAGCTGAGGAGAGGCTGCGAATTGGCTCAACAATAAAGAGTGGAGGGCCTGGGGAGGAGCAGTGAGGCACAGGGTGGACCTGCCCTGGTCACTGGAGCCCAAGTGAAACACCCTCGGGAGGATGCCACTTGGAGATGGTGCGGAGTGGGCCACGGGAGAGACAGTGGAGCGGTGAGGGCGACCTCTGGAGCGGACATTGTTTTATTCAGTGTAGCCTGAGGCAGAGTGTAGAGCACTTGGACAACCGCACGGTGGGAATGAGGGCCTTGTCACGATGGCGTTGGCCTGCACAAAAAAGGAGGTACACTCAAAGACATTTTCACGAAACCGGTAGGCCCCAAGATGGGAGACTAGCAGGGCAGGTTCACCAACTGGAAAGGATACAGAGGCCCCGGTCACACGTTGCTATTTAGAGACCCTGTTTTCCTTAAGAGAGAACCTACAACATGGCAAACGAGATCTCACGAGTGAGCCACACGTCTATAAGGAAGGAAGTGATGGACATTGGAGACAGAGTGGATGCTCTGGAGGGGCATGAGAGTGTGTGGGACAAGGACATAGAGCAATTGCAACAGGAGATAATACAGACCAGCAATTGGACCTGCAGGCCCTTGAGGGGGACCTCGAGAACCGCTCCAGATGGAACAACATCCGGATTAGAGGGGCCCGCTGGAAGCGAGAAAAGGAGATGTGGAAGCCCACATGGTCTATCTGTTGCCCAAATCCTGGGTGACATGCTGGCAACTGAGATTCACCTAGATAGAACTCAGAGTGGGATGTGGGGATACAGGGCAGTCGCAGGCAGTGGACATTCTAACTTGTGTACATAGTTTTCCTCTGAAGGAACGGATCCTACAAGTGGCTAGATTGTCATTGCCAATAGTCTTATGGGGACACACTCTGCACTTGTTTCATGACCTCACTGCCTCTGCACTCCAGAAAAGGAGGGAGTTCAATCAATCAATCAATCAGGAGAATTGTAAGCGCGTTACTCACCCGGGAGGGTCTCATGGCGCAGGGGGAGTTGGGAGGGGTGAGCCGCTCCCTTTAACTCGAAAAGCCAGCTCTTATCCATCTTCCTGAAGATGTTCAGGGAGGGGGCACGTCTGATATTGAGCGGGAGTTCGTTCCAGGTCTTGGCTGCGATGTAGGAGAAGGTTCTTCCACCTGTTCTGGCTCTGCAAATGCGCGGGGTTTCGGCGAGGGCGAGGTTGGCGGATCGGAGGTTTCTCTTGGGTATGCGGAAGGAGATTCTCTCGTTGAGGTATTGGGGTCCGCATGTTGATCCCGGCGTAGAGGGTGTTTCCTTAGTCCAGTCTGCTGGTTATGAGTGCGTGGGTGATGGCCTTCCTTGATTCGGGGCGGGGGAATCCACTTGAAGGTCTTTCGGAGGATTCAGTGGGTGTTGAAGCAGCTGGAGGCGACGGTGTTGACTTGTCGTGTCATGGAGAAGGAGGAGTCGAGTATGATGCTGAGGTTTCGGGCGTGGTTCGTGTTTGTGGGGGGACTGCCGAGGGCCGTAGGCCACCAGGTGTTGTCTCATGCCGAGGGGGAGGGTCAGAGGACGAGGACTTCTGACTTCTCCGAGTTGAGCTTCAGGCAGTTTCTTCTCATCTAGGATGCTACGTCCTTCATTCCCTCCTGGAAGTTGAGTCTGGTGGTGATAGTGTCCTTGGTGAGGGAGAGGATGAGCTGGGTGTCGTCGGCATAGGATACTATGCTGAGTCCGTGCTGTCTGACGATGGCGGCGAGGGAGGCCATGTAGATGTTGAAGAGCGTGGGGCTGAGTGATGATCCTTGGGGCACTCCACAGTTAATTTCTGTGGGTTCGAAAAGGAAAGGTGGTAGTCTAATTCTTTGGGTTCCGCCGGTGAGGAACGAGGGCGGTTCCTTGTATGCCGGCATTGTTAAGTCTGGCGGTGAGTGTGCGGTGGGAGACGGTGTCGAATGTTGCAGAGAGGTCGAGTAGGATCATGGCCGCAGTGTGTCCTTCGTCCAGGAGAGTGCTGATGTCGTCTAAGGCGGCAAGTATAGCAGCTTCGGTGCTGTGGTTGCTGCGGAATCCGGATTGAGAGGGGTCAAGGATGGAGTTTTCTTCGATGAATTTGGTTCGTTGTGCATTGATAGTGTTCTCTGTGACTTTGGCTGCGAAGGAGAGGAGGGAGATGGGTCGGTAGTTCTTGAGGTCGGTGGGGTCTGCTGAGTGCTTCTTGAGCAGGGTCTGACTTTTGCACGTTTCCAGTTGTCGGTAAAGATGCTGGTCTTAGAGGTTGTGTTGATGGTGTTTCGTAGTTCGGGAGGGATGGCGGTGGCGGCTATGTGGAAGATGTGCTGGGGCAGAGGTCCCCTTTCATGGTCGAAGTGTTGTCTTCAGTGGTGTCTGGGGTCTAGGAGGAGATGGTGGGCGGAATGGCATTGCTGGAGCAGGAAGTAGTTTCGGAGTGGGGTGTCTGGTCGTTGAATTTGTCGTAGAGTGCCTTGATTTTCAGATGGAAGTAGGATCCGAGTCTGTCGCATAGGTCCTGGGAAGGGGTGATGTCTGTGGTTTCGCTGGGGGTGCTTGCTGAAGTCCTGGATGATGCTGAATAGTTGCTTGGAGTTGCCTGCATTGGCGAGGATATTGTTTTGCATGAAGGTACTTTTGGTGGATCTGATGAGTTGGTGGTATTCTGTCATGGTGTTTTTGTAGGTGATGCGGTCTTCTGGCAATTTGCTGTTTCTCCAGTTCTTTTCAAGAGGTCTGCAGGTGCGTCTGGATTCTTGGAGGTCGGCGGCGCTCAAAGTGGCATTTCTGGGGCATTGTCTGTCGGGGTTGCGTAATGGTGCAAGCTCGTCTGCTCAGCTGGTGATCCATCTGTGGAGTTCTTTGGTTGTGAGGTTGGCGTCGGTCTGCGCATCGCGGTTGAGGGTGGAATTGAGTTGTTCCTCAGTGAATTTTCTCCAGTTCCTTCTTGGGGGGCGTGGTGCAGGTTCAGGCAGCGTGGGTTTGTCAACTTGGAAGTGTACGCAGTGGTGATCTGTCCATGGGGGTTCCGTGGTGTGGTTAAAGTGGATGCTGTTTCCTCCTGCGAAGATAGAGTTGAGGGTGTGTCCAGCCTTGTAGGTCGACATGGTGGCGAGCTGTTTCAGTCCGATGTTGGCGAGGTTGTCTAGAAGGGGGCGGTGTTTGGGTCGCTGAGGTTTTCAAGGTGGAAGTTCAGGTCTCCAATGAGATGTAGTCCATGGAGGCAATGGCATGGGGAGCGATGAGTACAGCGATGGTATTGGTGAACGAAGCATGGGGTTCGAGGGGTCTGTAAGCGAGAGTGCCCTGGAGGGGGGTTCTGGGGCTGGTCTGGATCTGGAAGTGAAGGTGTTCGGTGGTGGGGAAGGAGTCCTTTGTGGTGGAAGTGGAGAGTCTGAGGGTGCTGTTGTTTATGATGGTGAGTCCTCCTCCTGTATGGGTGGGGTGGTCCTCCCTCTGGATCTTGTATCCGCCGGGGATAGCAGTGATGATGTCGGGTGGGGAAGGCATTGGTCCAGGTTTCTGTAAAGAAGGCGACATTTGACGAGTCGGTGTCGAGGATGTCCAAGATCTCTACGGCATGTCTGTGTATGGAGCGTACGTTGAGGAGGATGCACTTCAGGGTTTTGTTGGTGTTTGGTGCGGGCCCGTGGGGATGCGGTCGGAGGTGAAGGATTGGTGGCAGTTCTGCCCCTTCAGATTGCCATTACGCTGATAGGACCGGCTCCACGACCTTCGTTCCATGGTAGAGGCACGTGAACTGCTACAGATTGATATCCAGGACCTGGAGTGTGCAGAACCGGAGAAGCTGAATGACCGAGCAGAGTGGGCGCCAGCGGTGGAAATGGGTGCCTACTTGACTGGTGGGTTGAGGGGGGTGGATCCAGACCAGATTTGGAGATCATTGCATAAGAGAGGAAGGCCTTGCTCAATAAGTTGTCGGAAGACCCAGGGATTCAAGGACCTGTCTGAAGATAAGCGATTTGATACTGGGGTAGCCAGGTGGCCGGGGGAGGTCATTGAGAAGAAAGGTGGATGGTCACGTTCCCCGACTACACTTTTTCCACTGGACTGGGGTTGGATCTTCCTGCCCATTCCTTGTTCCAAGGACAATGGTTGTTTACTGTTTTTGATTTAAGGCTGGTTTCCGGCTGCTCAACACAAAATTACATTTCTTGCAACAATACAGGTATTGCCCGGTGGAGTTTCTGTGAAGGCAGGGCAGGGTGGAGAAGATTGGAAGAGAGGGGAGGGGACAGCTTAAGTTAGTGGTTTTGCTAGAGATCGCGGGTCACCCGACCAATAATTTCGCCACTTCTGGCTTCGGGTCCATATACTTTACTTTATCATATACATTGATCAGATGACCACACAATTTACTATCAATAATTGTGAGTTCCCTTTCGATTATTTCAGTGTACCCAACTTACCATCCACCGTTATGAGTACCTATGACCACGATGGGTCAGGGAGCTAGCTGTAAAAGGAAAGGCAGCAAAATACAAACCCCAACGTTTTGTACTTTATTTCATGAAATGACCACGGACAACTGAGAAGTTTTAAAAGTTTATCTTAGATTTCAGATTCTTCAATCATACAGTTTATAGTAATGAGGCAATCTATAATCAGAATAACGAAGAGCACATAACCGTATAGGAAGAGTATACAGGTAACCATCTAACCCTATGATGAGAGAATTCAGAAATAACGGAAATGAAATTCGAGGGAGAGTACTTAATGCTAGGAATTTTATGCACGTATTAGGAACTTTATCATAGGGTCATATTTCGAGAGAAAAGACACTAGGGAAAACCTATACATCTATGGAAGGGTAAAAAGTGCAATACGCTATAATTCTAACGTTATTACTTCAATTCAGTATTTAGGAGAAAAATGATAACATACATTTAATTCATAAACAGTATGGTGAGATTTATGCTAAAAAGACAGGGGAACATAGGAACATGCTATGAAATGCAAACTGTAAATTACTTTAATGAGATGCAATGCTTTGCAGAGAAAAGCATGGAAAATTAACATATGCAAAGGGTATGTCTTTATTGAAGCAAAGACAGAAAAATAGGAAGTGCAGTTTCAGAGATTACAGCGAGATATTTACCTAGACTGGTGTGAAAACCAACCCTGGCCACGGGTCAGATAAGGACAGGAAATACCCCAAGGAATAGCAGTCATCAATGGGACAGCAGGTGCAGAATGGACACCTCAGGACAGGACAGGAAACCCAGATTAGGATCAGGACAGGACCACCCGGACACGACCAGCACCCGCAGTTCGGAAGCAACGCCTGTGCTCCACCCTCTCTGCAGCTATCGATCAGAACCCCGATTGGGTCAGCGAACTCCCAGCAAAAGTGCTCCGCCAGCACTTAAGGTTTAGTAAAACCTTAGTCTATGGTCAAATTCGGCCAGAGTGCTCCGCAGCGCTCTGTATCAAGTCACCTATTGAGTGCGTTGGGTCAGTGACAGGTCAGCTATTCAGACAAGTCGGACAATTTCTCTAGCTAAACCTAGGCTAGATATACTGTTTTGGGACAGGGTACCACCCCCCAAATGTTGCAAAGTGTCAGAATCCCCAATTTGGATTGGTCCTAAGGTAGGATTTGGTTAACACACCAATCAGAACAGACTATTCTAAGGCCTACTTTGCATCCTAAGGTGCCGCCTAGCAAGATTGGGGTTCTCATGAGACTAGCCAGTGGAATACAATGAATTGTTAACATTTGTTTCAATATGGGTACAGATGACTCCGTCCTGCTGGGTCGCAGGTCACTTTCTCAGGAGCATCTTGCCCATCTCTGCCAGCTGGCTGAGTTCCACTGTTCAAGGCTGAATTTCCCCGGGCTGCATGACATGCGCAGAAGGGACCTTCAAGATGGTCCTTGGCTCAGTCAGACCCCCCCCAGTTATCGTGGTACATGAAAAGTAAGCGAAAACAAATTAATACATGAAAATAAATGAAGGCATTACATGTCATATTTTCGTACTTCACATTTATCATCATAAAATATACTATGCAAGTTAAATATTAGTGCAATATATAATTACACGAGAGCAACAGCACAAGCTTCACCACGTTAATACAGGGAAACGCCATCTTGTGGCTATTACGCATGCGCACCCTTTCCCTCCAAAACTATCTCTACGTGTAGTCACGTGAGTGTGACTGACGCATGCGCAGAAGAGGAAAGTCAAGCAGCGGCCATTTTAGGGACAAGAATTAATCGTATTAGTAAAACACATAAGCAAGCATCTCTATGATACCCACGCACCTTCAAAATACATAAAATTAGTAAAACAAACAATTGAAGTTACGAGATTATAATGGATTTTCGAGGTTCTTGACTCGAGCAAGTCGCGATGCGAAATCTTGCTCTATCAGTTTCCCCTAAGGTAACCATGTTGGAGGGCTTATAGGTCTTGACCATCAAGTACCTGGAACACTCACAGGCCGATGTCTGCCTACTTCAGGAAACCCATCTACAAGCCAATGACTGGCATAGACTGAAACCCAGAGCATTCCCTCAGTTTTTTTCTTCCTTGCCCCGTAAGGCGGCTGGAGTGGCACTGCTCTTTGTCCCCACCTTCCCTCTGAAAGAGCATGAAAAGATTGTAGAAATCAAAGCCCGTCTCCTGGGGGATCACATTTATTTTGATCAACACTCCCTAATCATAGGCTCTATCAATGTCCCTAACGAGGGTCAGAAACATTTCTTAGGATGTATGACGTTACAACGCATACTTTTACCACGCATACCTTTACAACGCGGTTTTTACCACGCATACCATTACAACGCATAGCGCTTAGAGGTGCTGGATAGTGGTAAGTATAATTTTCTATTAACATGAATATGGGACCCCCTCTAAATATACTTTCAAGGTCAGGGAAAGAGGGGAAAACAACAACAAAAAATACGATTTCCCTCACGACCTCTTAGAGTTTTTACCCAACAATTTTGTGTCTACTTATTTTAAACACAAGGTGACTCCATATACAATTATTTTTAGACTTTTTTATTTATTTATTCATTTTTTGTCATTTCTTTATATTCTTCATTCATTTCATAGAAAAAGATTTATTATACAAGAAAACATTTAAAATTTATAAAGCAATTCATCACTAGACATCGTACAGACAAAAGAAAAAACCTTAATATTCATTTGTTATAAACTCATACAACCATTATCATACATACTACATTCACTTTACATTCTGTATCGGAGGGATCACGTGTAGTTGTGTGATCTAATACGCAAGGTCGACGCGTTTCGGTGGGTTGTGACCACCTTCCTCAGGACCTCTTGGCAGAATAATCGTTCACTCCGAAAAACATTAAACGTTCTGTATCGACATCTAAAGAACTACGGTGGTGTAGTTCAGCTATTCTATTCTGGTTTGACTTGTAGCGATTTATATGCCAGCTTCTAATTAAATAAGTATCTTCAAGTTAAAACATGTAGTTCATAACTTCAAATGCCCACGGACATGAGGACCGTCAAAGGGTAGATATATCTACTGTTTCGTGTAGTTTAATTCATATGTATTCTTAGTTCCACTGGGATATGTCCTCTTCGTCCTGTTTTTATCCCAAGCGTGTCTGTTTGTCGTTATTTAAACCCCACACCTGTTTAAATATGGTTTAATGGTTGTATGAGTTTATAACAAATGAATATTAAGGTTTTTTCTTTTGTCTGTACGATGTCTAGTGATGAATTGCTTTATACATTTTAAATGTTTTCTTGTATAATAAATCTTTTTCTATGAAATGAATGAAGAATATAAAGAAATGACAAAAAATGAATAAATAAATAAAAAAGTCTAAAAATAATTGTATATGGAGTCACCTTGTGTTTAAAATAAGTAGACACAAAATTGTTGGGTAAAAACCCTAAGAGGTCGTGAGGGAAATCGTATTTTTTGTAAGTATAATTTTCTATTCCAACTCCAGTCCCCGTGGACACTAGGGAAGGTGTTAGATAGAAAATTAAACTTATTACCTATCCTAGAGCGCCCCCCAGCGCAATGCGTTGTAATGGTATGCGTGGTAATGCCTGCGTTGTAATGGTAGTGCGTTGTAAAAATTTCGTTGTAAACGTTACATACCCATTTCTTACACAGGGCAGTGGCCAACATCATTTCGACAAGAGACCGCTGGGTGATCCTCAAAGTGGATCTTAATTTAGTGTTCCTCAATGCCTTAGATCGCTCATCACAGTGACAAGGGGCAATGGGAGGAATATCCAGTGGCTTAAAGAGTTAGGCCTGAGGGTTTCCATGGAGAGAAAGACATCCAGCCACATGCAATTACACTTTTTAGTCCCATGCACATAAATCTCATGCTCAGCTTGATTACCTTCTGGGTTGTCGCGAAGTACTAAATGCAATGGACTCGATCTTGAACCTGTCCCTCCCACGGGGTGAAACCACGCCTCATAACTGGAGATTGTGAGAGACTCTCCTCCGTAGACCAGAATTGGTCGAGCATATAGGAGAAGCAATACAGAACTATCTGTAGACTAACGATAAGCCGGAGGTGAGAACCTCGGCGGTCTGGGATGCAAAGAAGGTGGAGCTTGGCTGGAAATTTATCACCATTTCAGCACCAGACAATAAAACTAGGAGGGAAGAGCACGTGTTCAGCAACAGGTGCGAGAGCTTGTACACATTCATCACTTCATCGGGCGCCTAGAGTACGGAGACAACTAGAGGCCGCTAGAAAACAACTGGCAGGGCTAGTTCTAGACTAAAATATGCACTCTTACATCTCAAACATGACTTCTGTGTTGGAGGCAACAGATGTGGATGGTTACTGGCAAATAAACTTAAGGGGCAGAGACAGGGCACCATGGTGAAATCTGTAAATGGAGCAGGGTAACTTGGTCACGGGAGACGAACAGGTGGCAGCGAGGTTAGGGTCCTTTTATGCAGCTATGTACGCGCCACAAGATCTTTCCATGTAGGACATTAAGAGTTACTTGCCAGAAGCCAAGGTGACTCGCCTAACGGCAGACTAAGGGGCCAGTTTGTAAACCCTGATTGGAGTAGCCAAGGTCATTTCAGCTATATCAAGACTGAAGATACATAAGTCCCCTGGACCACATGACTTTCCGGTGGCCTTCTATAAAACCTTTTGTAAGGAAATAGCCCCTCTCCTCACTAGTGTCTTCAACTCTATCAATGGTCCAGATACCCTCCCGCCATCGATGGCAGAGGCCTCCATAACAATCATAGCAAAGTCGGGGAAAGATGAACATCAGTGTGGGTCCTACCGGCCTATCTCCCTCTGAAACATTGATCTGTAGCTGTTAACCGGAATTCTGGCAGCCTGCCTCAGGCCCCTCATGCCGGGATTGGTGTTGCCCAACCATGTTGGGTTCATCGCAACCAGACAATGTACGGACAACACAAAGTGGATTTTAAACCTGATAGATAAGGCCACTCGCTCGATATGTGTTTTTCCATAGACGCTCAGAAAGTGTTTAACCGCGCCTATTGGCCTTACCTGGCAGAGTCGCTAGCACAGTTGGGTTTGGGAGAGAGATTCCTTGCCTGTGTATTAAGTGGATACAGTATGCCAACAGCTTCGGTAAAAGTCAATATCCGAAGCTCAAACCACTTCCTAATCTTTTGGGGAGCACAGCAGGGTTGCCCCTTGTCCCCATTACTTTTTGCACTTTATATAGCGCCATTTGCTCAGAGGGTTAGAGCTAACCCAGGGGTGTCAACAGTGCGCTTTGGGTGATGTAGCACCTTATCACACTCTATGCCAATGATGTGCTAGTCTTGTTAGATGACCAGGGGAAGACGCTTCCTAGAAGAGGCGCAGCAGTTTGGGGCGGTCTTGGGATTCCATATAAACCTCTCCAAATCCCAGGCCCTGGATCTTACGGTTGCTCCCGGGACCCAGGAAGGTCTCTCCTGGGCATTCTCGATTCAGTGGGCCCTGAGGTCTATTTCATACCTGGGCCCTCCAGTTTGCCCGGAGCAAAGGTGACGACATAGAACTATCGCGATCTGCTGTGGCTGGTGAAGGAGGACTTAGCATGTTGGTGGATCTACCCGCTTTCTTAGATTGGACAGGTAACCACTCTTAAAAACTGACAATCTTACCCAAGATCTCGTATTTATTTCAAAACCTCCCACTCCAGACTCCAAAGTGGATGCCTCAGCAGTTACAGAGTGAGCTGCAGCACTTTGTATGGGCTGGTAAATGCCCTCGGATGAGCAGAGAACGCAGTTGGTGCATGCCCCTGAGGGGCGGTTTGGGGGTCCCGTGTTTGCTGCACTGTTATCAGGCTTCGCAGCTTAGATATTTAGTGGAATGGTCACGTCCGGAGTCTGAAAAGAGATGGTTATTTATGGACACAGCTTTAGCAGGAAGGGCCTTGTGGAAGGTCCCTTTTCTTGCGCGTACACATCGCCTGCTGTATCTCTACCTATTATTAGTATCCTCACCCACACTGCAAGTATGAGACACGTTGGCGATCAGAAGGGGGATTACATTTTTTCATTCCCCCCTTACACGGTAGGGTGTTGAAATATCGATTACAAAAATATTGTTGACAAAAATATAGTTGTAAAAATATCGTTTACAAAAATATCGACACCCTATACCTAAACAGGTAAGTACATAAATATCGACTCAAAAATATCGTTGTAATAAATATCGATGTAAAAAATATCGACTTTTTAAATTAATTAAAATTACATTCAATATTAAATAAATATAAGTACTATTAACAAAATACATTACATTACTTTTATTTTTTGACTATTGAAAACAAATTAACTACACTTTTTCATTATAAACTTAATAAATGTGTACATATACATATATTTAACACATTACTTTATATAACAACAATAATACATACATATAATTAAAATATAAAATATATTATTAATTAAAACATTTGATAGCGAAGGGGTAAAAATTACTATTCCCACTCCAGAGGGTGCAACAGTAGGGAAAGCGTTGGATAGCGTAGGGGTTTAAATTACTATTCCCACTTCAGAGGGTGCAACAGTAGGGAAAGCGTTGGATAGCGTAGGGGTTTAAATTACTATTTCCACTCCAGAGGGTGCAACAGTAGGGAAAGCGTTGAATAGCGTAGGGGTAAAAATTACTATTCCCACTCCAGAGGGTGCAACAGTAGGGAAAGCGTTGGATAGCGTAGGGGTAAAAATTACTATTCCCACTCCAGAGGGTGCAACAGTAGGGAAAGCGTTGGATAGCGTAGGGGTAAAAATTACTATTCCCACTCCAGAGGGTGCAACAGTAGGGAAAGCGTTGGATAGCATATGGGTAAAAACTACTATTCCCACTCCAGAGGGTGCAACAGTAGGGAAAGTGTTGGATAGCGTAGGGGTAAAAATGACTATTCCCACTCCAGAGGGTGCAACAGTAGGGAAAGCGTTGGATAGCGTAGGGGTAAAAATTACTATTCCCACTCCAGAGGGTGCAACAGTAGGGAAAGCGTTGGAAAGCGTAGGGGTAAAAATTACTATTCCCACTCCAGAGGGTGCAACAGTAAGGAAAGCGTTGGATAGCGTAGGGGTTTAAATTACTATTCCCACTCCAGAGGGTGCAACAGTAGGGAAAGCGTTGGATAGCGTAGGGGTAAAAATTACTATTCCCACTCCAGAGGGTGCAACAGTAGGGAAAGCGTTGGATAGCGTAGGGGTAAAAATTACTATTCCCACTCCAGAGGGTGCAACAGTAGGGAAAGCGTTGGATAGCGTAGGGGTAAAAATTACTATTCCCACTCCAGAGGGTGCAACAGTAGGGAAAGCGTTGGATAGTGTAGGGGTAAAAATTACTAAATGTATTTACAATGTTTAAAAATTAACAAATCTTTATTTTTATTTAATTAATCATTAATTAAATAATTATTCAATTAAAATGTAATTAATTCACTACTTTTTCACTTAAAAATTCAACTACACACACCTAAAATTAATTAAACAATTAACATAATTAATTTACATAATTATTAATCAATTAACTAATTGAAATAAATTAACTATTATTTATTACACTATTTATATTCAATTAACACATTAATTAATCAATTCTTTTATTATATTTAAATTACTTCCCACCCTACTCCCCTATAAACCCACAACCCGCTACGGAACTATTAACACTAAATTCAACATAATACGGTATTAACTAATAAAATACTACAAAAAATACTACTTTGCCAACCAATACTCATTAAAAACACTTAATTACTTATTATTATTTAAAAAACGATATTTTTGTAAACTATGTTTTTGTAAACGATATTTATTACAACTATATTAATGTTAACGATATTACTTACCTGTCTGTCGATATTCTTGTCAAACTATATTTTTGTCATCGATATTTCTTCTTGTCGATATTTCTGCGGCGATATTAAGGTTAGTCGATATTTTTACGACGATATTCCCGCTCTGCACCCCCTTACACCTGTGGTGGGAAATGGGGACTGTACCCCAGGCCTGGATGTTACTACGTTCATGACTTAGGAGAGGCCGTGGTTCCTATCGTCCGGACATTTCTTCGACGAGGGGGGCCCCATATCATTCAATACCTTGCGTGCTGAACTTGCAATACCAGAAGGGGAGAGATATCAATAAACTCGGATAAGGCATTGGTTGATGCAACCTGCTGTGCGTGGGGCAGTACAACGCCCCCTGGCCCATTTAGAGAGGTGGCTGTTGTGTTAGGACACAGACAGGCGCCTAATAACAGAACTGTATGGGCTCCTGCAGGGGGAGAGTTAGACCAGAAGACCCTGCACAGCTCCAGATTGGAGCAGGAGATAGGCAGACAGCTCTTGAACGCTTCCAGTATGGAGACAGCAATGAAAATCAGCATATGACAACTTTCCAGCGAGATTTCTCAGCACGGGCAGTCGCAATGGTTGCTATAGTTCGCTTTGAGAAAACTTCTGTTCGCGTTGAGGAATCTGCTGCTCGAGAAGAACTACTACTCAAGCAGTAGAAAGACGCAGTATCCTCTTGTGCTGCGCATGGTGCATTTCAAGCAAATACCGGTACTAAAAATCATTATGAATGGCGCAACGTAATGCACTCTGCTGTTTGCGGGACTCTGCCACCTGGCTCCCCTCCCCTGGCCGACTTCGGCTCCGTGGACCCCCATCCCCCGGGTCCCAGGTGTTTTGTTTTAAATAATGGAAGGAGAACAGTCCGTCCCCCTTCCCTCCCCGATATCGGCACTGGGGACTCCAACCCCGTTTTGCCTTAGAAACGCTACTGATCTGTTGAATTTCAGGAAAGGCCTGAAGACCTGGCTTTTTACTGAATAAGTCCTTCCTCCTTATTCATTGTGATGTCATTTGAGATGTCATCAGTGATGTCACTGACCATGTAATGAGTGATGTAATATGTGACATCATCAGCAGTGCATTGCAGGGGCGCGAGTTATAGTTAGCTCTACTAACTATAAGGGCTATATTTCTCTGGTTTTGTACGAGTGAAACGTCCAAATTACTATAACGTCCCTGAAATATATGTTTTTTTCAGTGAATTTCTAACGTTTTTTAAATGCTAATTTCTAACTATAACGTCCCTGAAACCTCTGGTTTTTTCAGTGAATTTCAAAGGTTTTTTAAATGCTAATTTCTAATTATAATGTTCCTTACATCTATGGTTTTTTTCAGTAATTTAGAATTTTTTTGTGTGGTATTTTGTAACTTTAATATCCTAAAAATCGTTTTAGTAATTATTTGTGTTTGTTATTAAAAGTATATAATGTCTTCTTTTTTATTAAATACTAAAGTATATTTTTTGGGGGAGAAAAAAGTGGAGTCCTGCACCCATCGTATACCTATCTTGAAGGGTGCGCGGATTCAAACCGCCATATTGGTGAAGTCGTGAAGGATGTTCGTTTCAGTCAGCCCACTCCGCTTATGCTTACAGGGAAGGAACGACAATGCTACATATCCCAGGTCT
Organism: Lissotriton helveticus; assembly: GCF_964261635.1. Taxonomy (NCBI): domain Eukaryota; kingdom Metazoa; phylum Chordata; class Amphibia; order Caudata; family Salamandridae; genus Lissotriton; species Lissotriton helveticus. The sequence goes on along the minus strand of NC_136061.1, from coordinate 418,832,186 downwards.
TCCCTGTAGTGATCTGCTGATCACAGGTCTAGTTGTCAGCATGCCCCGGCCACTCCCTCACAGCTGGTTTACACCCACCCCACTCCCATGCAGCACAGGCGTCACAAGACATGTCACCCTGCCAATAAAAAGGGTAGGGCGCATGTGCTGGAGGCCATTTCCTTTCTCTCTCTTGACTTGAAGTACACAGAGTTTGTGGCAGCTGAGGCACTTTGTCCAACACGGGCCTCCCGAAATGTGGCGATGACTTGAGTTCCACTGAGGTAGTGCCACCAGAGCTGAGCGGGTGTACAGCCTGCGATGATGCGTAGGCCACGATACACCATCCTGGCAATCAAGAGCCGATTTGAATTATGAGCCCAGATGGACCACGTGTATGCCACACAGACATGACTCCTTGGCGCGGTGCAGCAGGATGATCTGGGGGCCTACATAAACAACTCTCTCCTTCAAGCGATAACCAACCTATGCTACTACTCCTCTCTTGATTATTTCCCACTCAGGTATTTCTCTATTTCTTGTCTATCACTTTGCGAGTTTGACCCATAAATGATTTGTTAGGTAAGGTAATCCTGTCGTTATCTCTGTTGGTAATCATATAATCTTAAACATAAATCATGAGAATGAACTAAATATAAAAAGTGTTTAACAGATAACAAAACATAAAAGGAACGAAAATGTGTTACAAACGATTAATTCATAAACGTTTTTGATTGTATAAACTCAGATAGATAAATGAATTCCAGCTGCTTTACCATGCATTCTATCTATGTATAGCACTAAATTCAATCAATCTGACCTAGGCCTAGGGTACTATAGTATTCAAATGACTACTATAAGATATTATTTGGTATTTGTAATGTGACATTGATTTTTCTATGTTTTTTTAGTGATTATTTAATTGTTGCCCTGCCTGCAAATGACGGACTCCTGAAGAAGGCAATAGCCGAAACGCGCGTTGAGTTTTCATCTACCGCTTTGCTAACTTCATCTGCCCACTAATTACCATCGACTCATTTGGTGTTCTTTAATTAATTTTCTTTTACATTTTTTGTGTGTATTCGCTTTTCTGTATTGTAATAATTTAATGTTTTGCACTGACTCAATCTTTGAATTGTAATTTTAAATGTATACTCAATCAAAATGAAGAAAATAAGATAAATGAATCTATAAAAATATTTTTCTATATACATCATGTTTGGTCTTGTTTAATCATGGTCACATGTCCTTTTATATGTTAATTGTGTTGTTCCCCTAGGCTCAGGCACTCGATCTATTGTCCTTCACTACTGTTAATTATTTCCAAAATGATCTGGGGGCCTGTGCCAGGGAATCCAGCGACGGCTGAGGAGGTTGCTCCGGCACGTGGTGGGCCCTCTTGGAGGTACGCCGGTGGGGGCAGGTGAGCATTGACGTCTGGGTGCGCATGGTCGGGCAGTCATCGCTGGGCGGCGGGCTGGTCTGGGGACTAGGGCTAGGATGCTTGGGAAAAATATTGGAATCATGCACACTGTCTGAGAAGTTGCAGTGATTGTGTACAGTGTTGACAGCGGGCACAAGTAGTACATGTGTGCAGTCAATTGTCCCCAACACGTGCAGGAAGCATGCTATGGTGTGGTTACCTTGCTTGGTCTCCAGCTGTTCCAGTGCAGTGTACGTGAAATGAAGATGCAGGTGTATCAAGCTGAAACAAACCGTCATACTTACAGGTATGATAAATCCTGCATAATCAGACCGTAACAGAAGTTTGTGTCTTTGTAACGTTCCTTTTCTTTCCGACGAAGGCTACGACCACACAAACTTCTGTTATGTTCATTTTGTGCAGGATTGATCATACCAGTAAGCATTCCAGTTTGTCAAAGTGCAATACATTGTACCATATTACATTTGTGACCATACTAACGCTTGACCATTCTCACCATTGATTCAACAGGTTTCTGAATGTGGAGTATGGGGATTTCCATGACGATCTGCAGTTATTTGGATCCACAAGTTGCCCTTTTGATATTACCCATTGGGAATGTCACTCATTGTTTGATGTTTTTGAGTGGAGGAGTGTGGCTCAATGGTTAGAGCGGCAGACCCTGATGCAGAGTTCTGGCCAGGGACCAGGGTTCGATTCCCGCCTCGGCGGGGTCTCGGGCTCAATTTCCTCTGACCTGTTAATTCTCGCCTCGGTGCCTATTCTAATCACGGGCCCCACGCTGCAACTCTGGGCAATAGCTTGCTTAGCCTCCACACCGGCCCCCACAGCGCTAAGGATGCCTGGCTTCACCCTGGGGGTGCCCAGGAGTGGACACTTCACAGCCAGGAGGGGTTCCACAGCGGTATGAGTATCAGCGCCAGGAAACCGCATAGGCGACACCGCAAGGTGACCGTCTGGTGACAGTGCGCTCTATAAGTACCATGACATTTACATTTTTACATTTTTGTGTTGGTAATATATGTTTTTGTAATAAAGTTCTGTTTTTCCAATAATGTTGGCTACTGGACTTTATGACCTGGCGCACCCCCATTTCAATGACTGCAATCTTGGATCTGGAGCACAGAGCATCAAGCAACAACTGGGGTTGGGGTTGGTTGTGCAGGAATACTACGAATTGGGATGAGCAGGTGGTGGGGATACAGGGGCCCTAAGTTTCTTTTGTGGACATGCATCCAAGACGTGAGACGTGTGAGGAAGTTTAATTGGGCTGGCTGTGAAACTCCTCCGACTCTGGCAGTTGTTAGTTAGAAGGTACCAGAGGGCAACAGGTGCAGCACAGCCAGCAGCTTTGTCTGCGGAAGGATGTTGATTGTCAGCTGTGTTGGTATCCCCAGCCTGTGGGCAATGTGGCAGTGTGCACCAACTTGAGAATGGGAAGATGATTATTTTGCCACTTTTCCTGCGCTAAAGTGCCGATAACTCGGCGATAAGTTCCCACTGTTATATGGTGACTCTAAAATGAGCCTTTGTGTTTATTAGTACTTTGTTGTAGCTACATGCGAATCACAAGAAAGATCAAAAGATGAAAAAACAAGAAAAGTGGGCAGAGTACAAACACCCTGACCCCCTAGGCCTGCTCAGGGGATCCCACAAAACCCCCCAGGGCCAAAAAGTATTACAACTTTTTTTTTAAGTGGCTAGGTGCACGAATCCGGACGAAAAAAACAAACAATGGGGCGTATTCTCTAGGACTTATCGCCGAGTTATCTGCACTGTAGCGCAGCAAATGTGGCGAAAGAATTATCATCCCATTATCAACCTGGTAGAAAATGCCGATATCGCCAGTTTTCCAGCAATATCTTCCGCAAAAACACATCTCCACAAATGAGAGCGACAACTAACGCTAATGATATACAGAGTAGGTGTTCCAGTGGAAATAAAACATGAAAACACCACTTCCCGATATTTTGAACGACCAGCCAAATCTGCGATGCGATCCATAAACAGGCAATATGCCACGTTAGCAGTAAGAATTTAACATCTGCCTTTTACTGGTGTAAAGCAGGACAACTACCTACAGTATGAAAGGGAGACCAGCTCAGAACAACATCTGAAAACCAACACATGTCATAGAGCTACTGATCATGCAGCTCCGACACCCAAGAAGACCACAACAGCCACCACCACCACCACCCCAGGACCTCCCCCCCCTACTACCACCGAGGCAGCGCAGAACAGGACAGCGCACCTTCCCAAAATGGCATGGCTCTCAGCCACACAATAGCTGAATGTTGGGAGATGTGGCAACCAAGTATGTGTGAAGGAGGCAAGTCACCCATCGATAACAATGCACACAATGCCAAGTGTAGCGGTGATATACTGGACAGACCTCACTATGCACAGCACAGACCTCTCCATGTGTGCATATACTGCTGGTGCTTGTAGTGTTATGGACAGTGGACCCAACCACGTTACCCCAGGCAGTGGAAAGGTCTCGGTCATGTAGTTATGTCGTCCCCCCCATAAGCGGTAGTGGAAGTGGAGTGGGCTGGTCCAACGTATGCCACTCCAGAGTATGAGTGTGAATAAATAAGCCGGGGCTCTGGGTGTGATTCACTACTGGGAAGGCCAAGGTGTCTGCCAGAGCTGCGGCCCTCACCATGTCACGAGGCGGCTGCCGTGACCGCCGGCCTCCTTGACACAGGCCCCCTGTGAACCCAGCAGCACAGCACCGCAGAGTTATGTCTGTACAGACTACTGCCTTTGATGTACACTGCAGACAGAAGGGCTCACAATTCAGATCGAGTCGTGATTGCAGATGATACAGTCCAGTAGGCAACAGACATTACTACCAGTGCGGCACGCCCGGACGACACATCATCGCAGGCTGCGCACATGCTGAGTGCTTCAGGTGCCACTAACTCAGTGCACCACAAGTCATCGTCACGTAGCCTTATTAAGGCAGAATTCATTAGACAAAAGATATTGCTACCAGTGCGGCCCGCCCACACCACGCATCACCGGAGGCTGTGCACACGTTGAATGCTTCTGGTACCACTAACTGTGCAGCTCAACTCAACACTACGTGGCTGTGGGCCCTTGCTGACCGCTGCCTCCGGCCTACGGCCTACACTGCGGACAGCAGGGCTCACAATTCAGATCGAGTCACGATTGCAGATGACGCAGTCCAGCAGGCAACAGACATTGCTCCCAGGCTGTGCACACGCTGAGTGCTTCAGGTGCCACTAACTCAGTGCACCACAAGTCATCGCCACGTATTCTTATTAAGGCAGAATTCATTAGACAAAAGACATTGCTTCCACTGCGGCCCACCCGGACCATGCATCATCGCAGGCTGTGCACACGCTGAGTTCTTCAGGTGCCACTAACTGCGTGCAGCTCAAGTGAATGCCACAAGACTGTTGGCCCTTGCTGACCGCTGCCTCTGGCCTACACTGCAGTCAGCAGGGCTCACAATTCCAGATTAGTACTGATGCACATTGTGTAAGAGACTATAATCGGTTAAGAAGACCAAATGCTTCCAATCTGTGCAGCTCAAGTCAATGCCATGTGGTTGTGGGCCTTTGCTGACCACTGCCTCCGGCCTACACTGCGGTCAGCAGGGCTCACAATTCAAATTCAGTTTTGATTCGTTAATTTCAGAGTCCAGTAGGCAACTAACTATGACATCCCTGAAACCTATATATTTCAACATTGTAGTCCATACATATTTCATCTTTTGTTCTACACACCTACACTGCGGTCACCAGAGCTCACAATTTGAATTCAGTCTTGATTTCTTAATTGCAAAGAAAATTGTACTCCATGTCCTCAGATTTTGTCAAGAGGAAGTGACAAAAAGCATTCCTCAATGTCTGTGCTGCCTACTGCCTTCGATCTACACTGCGGACAGCATGGCTCACAATTCAGATCGAGTCGTGTTTGCAGATGACGCAATCCAGTAGGCAACAGACATTGCCACCAGTGCTACCTGCCGAGGCCACGTATCATCGCTAGATGCGCACACAATGAATTGCCACTAACTGCGCAGCTCAGTGCCACATGGCTGTGGGCACTTTCTGACCGCTGCATCTGGCCTACACTGCAGACAGCAGGGCTCACAATTCAGATCGAGTCGCGAGTGCAGATAATGCAGTCCAGTAGGCAACAGACATTGCAACCAGCGCGGCCCTCCTGGACCACGTATCATCGCTAGCTGAGCAAACATTGAGTGCTTCAGGTACCACTAACTGTGCAGTCAACGCCACGTCGCTTTGGGCCCTTCCTGACTGCTGACTCCAGCCTACACTGCGGTCAGCGGGTCTCACAATTCAAATTCAATCTAGATTCATTATTTCACAGTCCAGTAGGCAACTACCTATAACGTAATCCATGTACAAAAGGGAAGGTGCACCAAAAAGAAAATGTCAATATCCTCCAAATGTATCCAAACAGTATCCTTTTAGTATCCTTGCTTCAAGAACTGGTTTTATATCAGTTATAACTTTAGTACAATGACCAAATTAATCTTGCAAGTCCAAAGGAACACTGAATGGCAGTCTACACTGCGGACAGCAGGGCACACAATTCAGATTGAATCGCGATTGTAGATGACACAGTCCAGTAGGCAACAGACAGCCCGCCCGCACCACTCATCATTGCTGGCTGCGCATATGCTGAATGCTCCTAATGCCCCTACCTTAGTGCACCACAATTCATGGACCCTTTATGATAGAATCTTTTGTGTATGATTTCAGATCTGCTGTCCCGACCTCAGTGCATCACAATTTAAAGACCCTTAACAATAGAATCTTTTGTGTGTTATTTCACATCTGGTGCCCCTACCTTAGTGCAGCACAAGTCATTGACCCTTACTTATTGAATCTCTGCGTGTGATCCGATAATTACTGTTGTACTTGTTGCCAGCACTAACCATTCCCTGAGGGCTGGCTTACACTCAACCCACACGCATCCAGCACAGACGTCACTGGACAAGTGACCCTGGTAATAAAAAGGGGCCGAGCGTGCCCGTACCCAGTTCCACTATCTATCTAACTGTTTCCGTGTGTTCATTATGTATGCATGATGCCCCTGGGCCCTACCACATTACATTGTGCTTTGGACAGCGCACACAACCATGTTAATGCTGGCAGAGGGGAAGACTTTGGTTATGTAACTTTGTCTGGGTCATGGTATAAGTACATAGGTAGAGACTGGATCATTAAAGTACTGCAAGGAGAGTGTATAGTGAATTAATTAGTGCTTGGGGATTGGCAGTGTGATTGGATAAGTACATATGTCGGCGGAACCTAACCCCCGAGCATGAGTTTCGTTCTAATTGGCTGCCCTCCATGTGCCAAAAACAGAAATTTGGGCTTTGCAAGGCCCTGTATTGCTACAGCTGCAACACACCACTGAATGTGCAATAAACATTCATATCCACACAAATGTGTCTGTCATGTCCATGATCTTTCATGTGTGGAAGTATGGATGAATGTAGGGTCAGTGATTCCCCCTACCTTCCATGTTGGCCATAATGTGGGACTTGGATCACAGGGTGACACATTGACGCTTGCGGCCCGGGTGGTGGCAACACTACAACAGAGACACCCGCATCAGTTGATTCCTCATACAGCCCTGGACGGAACCAAGCCCAGAGCTCTGGAGTTATTGTTCACAGCCTCACGCAGGACTGGCATACGCCAGGCCAGCCCACTCCGCTTACGCTAACAGGGAGGGACGACAACGCTACATGGCCCAGATTTTCAGTGTAGTGATCTGCTGGTCACAAGTCTAATTGTCAATATGTCACAGCCACTCCCTCACGGCTGGTTTACACCCACACCACACCCATCAAGCAGAGGCGTCACAGGACATGTGACCCTGCCAATAAAAAGGCCCGGGCACACGTGCAGGACGCCATTTCCATTCTCTGTCTGGGTGTGTCTCTGTGCGTCACATATATGTATTTGGGCCTAGGGCACTACCACCTCACAGTCCCCAGTGCCAGAGCTTACATGATGGCTGCCACACCACGATAGACAATCATAGAGACACCATAATTGGTGGGTATAAGACTTGGTGGCACCGGGCACACTGCGTCCGGCACAGGCATACCGTCATGGGTCGGGATTTTCGGTGCACTGAAGTAGGGGCACAATCAGTGCTGAGCGGGTGTGCAGCCTGCAATTATGCCCCGTTCTGGTGGTCTGGACTGGAAAGGCTTTGTGTGAGCCCTGCTGGACCACAGTGTGGCAGGCAGCGTGGGCCTACTGCCATGTTGCGTTGGCTCGCGGGTCACAGGGTTAGCTGCACCTTAAGTGCTGAGCGGGTGTTCAGCCTGCGATGATGCCCTGTACATTGATATGTTCTCGGCCATTGCGATATCAAGACCCAGCCTTGGAGCTCGCTTCAGCACGTGGTGGGCCCTCTAGGACTCACGCCAGTGGCGGAAGCTGAGCAGAGAGATTTGTTTGCGCAGCGCGGGCAGTCACCTCTGCGCGGTGGGAGTGGATGGTGTGCAGCAGCCTGGGTGCGCAGAGGCGGGCAGATATTTCTGAGTGGTGGGAGTGGATGGTGTGCACCAGCCTGGGTGTGCAGGGGCAGGCAGTCACCTCTGGGCGGTGGGAGTGGATGGTGTGCAGTAACCTGGGTGTGCAGGGGCGGGCAGACCCCTCTGGGCGGTGGGAGTGGATGGTGTGCAGCACCCTGAGTGCACAGGGGCAGAGAGACACCTCTAAGCGGCGGGAGTAGATGGGGTGCAGCTCCCTCCCACATCCCCTCATATGGAGGCTGTGCAGCAGACATGTGCAGCTGGCGCGCTTAAGGCAAGCCCATCTGTGCCTGTACGAGCCTGGACCGCGCCCAGCGCCAGAACCCCTGGCCCTCGCGAACACCACGACGCCCGACTCCGCTACAACTCCAGCACCCTCCACGCACTCAACGCCGGACGATCACGCACCTCCTGCCTGGCCACCCTGAAGCGCCCCCAAGGACCCTTCTCCTGCAGGAACTGCAGCTTCACCAGCATCCGGACCGCCAAACCTCCTACCAAAGAACCCAACTTCCTCAGATGCATCCTGCTCAACACCCGCTCCGCCCACAAACACGTCATCGAACTCTGGGACCTACTCAACACCAATGCACCAGACGTCGCCTTCCTGACAGAGACCTGGCTGAACCCCTCCTCAGAACCCAACATCGCCATAGCGGATGCGTGCTTCTGTGTTGGTTGGTTGCGCTAGCTGCTAGTGTTCTGCTTCATTTTAGACATTTTAAATTGCTTTAAAAATTGCACTGTTGCACTGTTGCTCATTTGCATGCTGACCACTTACCTGAACCTGAACGCTCTCTTCCTTCCCTCCTACCCCGGTCCACCACGGGCTCCGCCCGATTGTTGTAGAGGGTAGGGAGGGTGACCGCGCTACACTACTGGTCGCAAGGGTGGAGTCAGGCGTTAGCGGGCTAGCCTATTTAGTTGCCTGCAGTTCGTGAGACGCAGCGGACGCGCGCTACTGTGTTGGTTGGTTGCGCTAGCTGCTAGTGTTCTGCTTCATTTTAGACATTTTAAATTGCTTTAAAAATTGCACTGTTGCACTGTTGCTCATTTGCACGCTAACCACTTACCTGAACCTGAACGCTCTCTTCCTTTCCTCCTACCCCGGTCCACCACGGGCTCCGCCCGATTGTTGTGGAGGGCGACCGCGCTACACTTCCGGTCGCGAGGGTGGAGTCAGGGGTTAGCGGGCTAGCCTATTTAGTTGCCTGCAGTTCGTGAGACGCAGCAGATGCGCGCTACTGTGTTGGTTGGTTGCGCTAGCTGCTAGTGTTCTGCTTCATTTTAGACATTTTAAATTGCTCTAAAAATTGCACTGTTGCACTGTTGCTCATTTGCACGCTGACCACTTACCTGAACTTGAACGTTCTCTTCCTTCCCTCCTACCCCGGTCCACCACGGGCTCCACCCAATTGTTGTGGAGGGTAGGGAGGGCGACCGCGCTACACTTCCGGTCGCGAGGGTGGAGTCAGCGGTTAGCGGGCTAGCCTATTTATTCCCATGCAGTTCACGACGCGGAGCGGAGGCGCGCAGCGGGCGCGCGCAGCGGGCGCGCCGTGCAAGCTGGTCTGCGCCCATCCGCGGCTTGCCCGCGACCAGCGCCATCCACTCTGCCAGGCTGCTCCCCGACTACCCGGATTTGCTGGCCCAGATCTCAGCTTTTAAGACTGAGAAACGGCGCTTGCACCTCGGTAATACGGTGTTGCCCTTCTATGCTGGATAGGCAACTACTTAGCTGCTCACATTGCTCCTTTGTATTAGAACCCTCCCCGAAATTGACCAACCTGCAAGCCAGAAACTCCAGACCGGCTAGTTGCCCTGCAACTTTTAAGGCTGGATTGGTTAATTGCCGCTCCCTCCCCTGTCATGCCAGTGATATTTGGTTATCATTTTCTACCTACGCCTGGGATATTCTGTTTTTAACAGGGACCTGGATAAAAGATTCCTCCAATCCTGACATTCACCTAGCTACTCCTCCTGGCTATCGCTTTGTGGGAATCAATCGGGAGAGCTCTAAGACGGGTGGGGGTATTGCCGCTATTCTGCGGTCTCATTTAAATATGACTACCAGGAAAATTACTAAGTTAGGTCTCATTGAAGCCATGTATTTTACCATCTCGAATACTTCCACAGTCATCCTAGCAAGCGTTCTGGTGTACAACCCCCCATGCGCTCTACCCGCCTCGCTCTCTACACTGGTAACCATGATTGCAGACCTGTCACTTAAACATACGCGCTTCATGGTGCTGGGAGATTTTAATCTCCACATTGATGATACCACATGCACACGGGCCAATAATTTGCTAGATACTATGTATGAGCTGAATCTGACTCAGCTGGTCCAGGGTCCCCCACATTTAGCTAGCCACACCCTCGACCTAATTTTTTCTAACCACCCTGGGCTAATTACCCACCCCCCGCTTCCTCTTACCTGGTCGGATCATTACCTGATTCCACTTGAGTTAACTTTACCTCAATCATATGGCCCCTTAGCAATAGGCAGGGATCTTGGGAGAAAATGGCACAAGGCCACCTGTGCCGCCCTGGATCCTATCTTTTCTAAACGGATAGGACAGCCCTCTAGCGATCTAAATGCAGATGTAGCCAAATTCAATACCTCCCTCTCCTCCTCCATTGATCTCATTGCCCCACTGCGACCACTTACCTCTTCCAGGTCAAGACCGTCTGAGCCCTGGTTCTCCTCCTCTCTACGTGAGGAAAGGAGTAGATGCAAAAAATTAGAACGCAAATGGCGACTGACGTATGACTCTGACGCAAAAACCACTTACAAAGCTGCATTAAAGAGTTTCCACAAATTAAAACGGACCACCATGAGGGACTTCTTTGTAGAGAAAATTAAGAGCGCTGAAAACTCAGCTAAAACCCTATTTAACATCATCAAGGATTTTTCTAATCCCCCAGCCTTGGTGTCACAGATTACCCCCAGTCAGTCCTTATGCGACGGCCTTTCTGACTTCTTTCACGACAAGATTGCCAAGATTTCATCTACATTTAATCAAGATGGGGCTCGGCTTTCGTCTGATTCTAATGTCATGCAGGAGGAGACCTTTGTCTCATTTAAGAACTTAACTATGGAGTCCGCCTTGACTCTGTTTGACCGGTGTAAATCCGGGTCCCCTCTCGATCCTGCTCCAGCACAGGTGCTTGGCAAACTTTCTCCCTTGGTGATTAGCCCTCTTCTTGCTATCTGGAACACCTCACTACGCATAGGCCAATTTCCTTCCTTGTGGAAGCAGGCCAAGCTGGTTCCAATTATTAAGAAGACAGATGCTGATCCATCTCTCTTTAGTAATTATCGACCGATATCTCTCCTTCACAAGCCAGCAAAAATTCTAGAGAAGGCAGTACAGGAACAGTTGGCGGAACACCTTGAAGCCAAACAACTATTGCATGACTCTCAGTCTGGCTTTAGACCAGGCTTCAGCACTGAGACGGCACTTCTAGAGGTGTCGGAGTCTATTCGAGAGTGTGTGGATGCGGGCGAGGAGGCCATGTTGGTCCTCCTCGACCTATCCGCAGCTTTCGATACTGTGTCACATGACATACTGCTGGACCGTCTGCGCAACATTGGTATTGGGGGTACTCCACTGGCCTGGGTTAGATCCTTCCTTACGGGGCGATCTCAGAAGGTCTTTCTCCGACCTTTTGAGTCAGAAGAAAAACCTCTGCTCTGTGGTGTTCCGCAGGGCTCTGCATTGAGCCCACTGTTCTTCAACGTGTACCTCACTCCGCTTGCTAAAGTGGTTGAATCCTGGGGGGTCAGAGTGATAGCTTATGCTGATGATACTCAGCTTGTATTTTCTTTTAGAGATCACTCTGACGGCAGTTTTGCTAATTTTCGCCACTGCCTCATTAACATCTCCTCTTGGATGACCTCTAATAATCTCAAACTTAATACTGATAAGACGATGGTCTTATTTTTCAATCAGAAATCTCCACTTTCAGCCATACTGTGGTGGCCACCGGAGCTCAGTACCAGTTCAAGCAGCTCGCAATTTGGGGTTTCAATTTGACAACTCCGTATCTTGCAAAACCCATATCAACAAAGTTACGGCAGCTTGCTTCGGCAAGCTGCGTATGACTAGGAAAATGTTTCCTTATCTTCCCCTGGACTCTCGCAGGACCATTATACACGCCCTGATTACCTCACATCTTGATTACTCAAACAGCTTATATGTTGGCGCCCCAGCCTACCTAATCGATCGTCTGCAGATCGTGCAAAATGCGGCTGCAAGACTGATTGGCAATATCCCCTACCGCCACTCGGTCACTGCATACTTGAGGAAGCTACATTGGTTGCCAGTGACCCGACGCATTCAGTTTAAAGCACTGGTCTTTGCATTTAGGGCCCTCAATGGACTGGGCCCAGGCTACCTGAAAAAAAGGCTCAAACTTGTCCATTCGACCAGAGCTCTTAGGTCCAACAATCTTCGTTTTCTTGTTACCCCGCGCTTTCACCGGTCCAGAATGGGGGGCCATGCTTTCGCGGTTGGGACCGCTAAACTCTGGAACAGCCTCTCCTTAGGTTTACTTCCTCGGAGTCGCTGTTCCGGATCAAATTGAAAACCTGGCTGTTCGCCAGCCCTTAGCTGCCACCACCCTACTGTTTAGCCTGCCGTCTGCAGTGCCGGGACACCCCCGTTGGGGGTAGCCGCGCGCTTTACAAGCTTCAAAATAAATAAATAAAATAAATAGTCCTCCCGGAAGGCTACAAGATCACCCGCAAGGACCGCACCAACGGAATAGGAGGAAGAATTGCCATCGTCCACAGGAACACTCTCAAAATCTCGACATTCATCGACGACATCCTCAGCACCACCGAATACCTGCACTTACAGATCCACACCGACCTCAACACCACCTTCACAGGTACCCTCGTCAGACCCCCCCAGACCCTGACCGCAGTTCAGCGACTCCATCACCGACCTCATCAGCACACACGCCCTCGCCTCCACTGACTACATCCTCCTCGAGGCCCTGAACTTCCACCTTGAGAACAACAATGACTCCAACTCTGCCACCCTGATCGCCAACCTCGGATTCAGACAACTCGCACCACACCCACCCACTCCGCCGGCCACACACTTGACCTCATCTTCTCAGCAAGCTCCCACGTCTTCTTCAACCGCACCACCGAACTCCACTGGACCGACCACAGTTGCATCTACTTCACCTTCCGGAAACCCAACACGCACCACCACACCCAGCAGATGCCTTGCCGCCGCTGGAGCAAAGTCACCGGAGACCAGCTAACCAACACCCTCGCCCAGAGCCCAACCGCAGACCCGACTGACACCGATGCCGCAGTCCGTAACTCCAGACAGTGGATCAATGACTGCGCCAACACCCTCGCCCGCTCAAGAAGCCCTCCAACATCCACACCAGCAAGAAAGCCAGCTGGTTCACCGAAGACCTCCAGGCCTCCAAGCGAACCTGCCTAAAACTCGAAAAAAACTGGATCCGTGAACAAACAATAGAAAGCTACACAGCCCACAAGAACGCCACCCGCAGACACCCCCACCTCATCAGATCTGCCAAAAGGACCTCCTTCAAAGACCGCCTAGACAACAACGCACACAACAGCAAAGAGCTCTTCAACATCGTGAAGGAACTCTCTAACCCCAGCTCCAACACCAACGACATCCCACCTTCACAAGACCTGTGCGACTCATTGGCCACCTTCTTCCATCGCAAGATCACAGACATCCATGACAGCTTCCACACCGTAACCACCCCGGCAACCACGGAGACCCCGCTCCCAAGACCACCACCTGTACCAACCGCCTGCTCTCCTAGACCAGAATCAACAATGACAACACCATCAAGATCATGGACACCATCCAATCCGGATCCCCGGAAGACCCCTGCCCACACCACATCTTCAACAAAGCCAGCAGCACCATCGCACCCCATCTCCAGAAAACCATCAACATCTCCTTCGAGACAGCGACCTTCCAGGAGAGCTGGAAACACGCAGAGATCAACGACTTACTCAAGAAACTCAAAGCGGACCCCAAGGACATCAAGAACTTCCTACCCATCTCACTGCTCCCGTTCCCAGCGAAGGTCATCGAAAAGGCCGTCAACAAACAACTGATCAGCTTCCTCAAGGAGAACATCATCCTGGACCCATCCCAGTCCGGGTTCCGCAGCAACCACAGCACTGAAACTGCCCTCATCGGCGCCACGGATGACATCAGGACACTGCTTGACAACCGAGAAACCGCAGCCCTCATCCTCCTGGACCTGTCAGCCGCCTTCGACACTGTCTGCCACCGCACACTACGAACACGCCTCCACGACGCCAGAATCCAAGAGATGGCCCTGAACTGGACCACCTCCTTCTTCTCTGGCAGACACACAGAGTGTCCGCCTCCCCCCCTTCCGCTCCAAAGCCACCGGGCACATCTGCGGCGTACCCCAAGGCTCATCCCTCAGCCCAACGTTGTTCAACGTCTACATGGCACCGCTCGTCCACGTCGCACGACAGCACAACCTCAACATCATCTCCTATGCCGGCGACACCCAGCTGATCCTCTCCCTCAACAAAGAACCCCATACTTCCAAAACCAACCTCCATGAAGGAATGAAGGCAGTCGCTGACTGGATGAGAAACAGCCAACTGAAGCTGTACTTGGACAAGATGGAGGTCCTCATCCTCGGATCCACCCCCTCAGCCTGGGACGACTCCTGGTGGCCGACTGCACTTGGAGCACCCCCTACACCCACCGACCACACTCCCAACCTAGGGGTCATCCTCGACTCTACCCTTTCCATGACGAAGCAGGTCAACGCCGTCTCCTCCTCCTGCTTCAACACTCTCTGCATGCTCCGCAGGATCTTCAAGTGGATCCCCACCGAAATGAGAAGGACGGTCACCCAGGCCCTAGCCAGCAGTAGACTGGACTACGGAAACACACTTTACACAGGAGCCCCGGCCAAACTCCTGAAACGCCTTCAACGCATCCAGAACGCCTTCGCACGCCTGATCCTCGACATCCCTCGCCGCAGCCACATCACACCCCACCTGAGAGACCTGCGCTGGCTCCCCGTCAACAAGAGGATAACCTTCAAACTTTTCACCCATGCACACAAGGCACTCCACAATACCGGACCAGTGTACCTCAACAGCTGACTCAGCCTCTACATCCCCACCCGCCAGCTCCGCTCCACAGACCGCGCCCTCGTCACCGTCCCCCGCATCCGAAGGGTGACCGCCTGCGGCAGATCTTTCTCCTACCTCGCCGCCAAGACATGGAATACCCTCTCCATCCAACTGCGGCAGACCGAAGACCTTTTAACCTTCAGGAGAAATCTCAAGACCTGGCTATTCAAACAGTAACAGCGTTCCCCACCACCCCAGCCCCTTGAGACGCTCACAGGTGTGTAGTGCGCTTTACAAATGTTATGATTTATTGATTGGGTCTGCAGGGGGGTAGACACCTCTGGGCGGCCGGAGTGGATGGGGTGCAGTAGGCTGGGTGTGCAGGGGTGGGACAGCGATGAAGGCGTGTGCAGTTGTATGTACTCTGCCATTACTGATTCTATACTATGTTTCAGATGAGTGAGCTTGAGGGCTGCAGCATGTCAAGGCACGTGGTTAGAGACACACCGGTGGTGGAAAGGAGAGCTGTGAGGGTTTTGTCTGCAGTGTCGGCACTCACTCCCTCTCCATCCCTTCCTTTCTCTCTCTTACACTTTCTCTCTTTCTTTCTCTCTTTCACTCTTTCTCTCTCTCTTTCTATCTCTCACACTCTTTCTCTCTTTCTTCCTCTCTCTCTCACTCTTGCTCTCGCTCTTCCTCTCTGTCTCACTCTTTCTCTCTTTCTCTCTCTCTCTCTCCTTTGATGGATGCATGACGCACAATCTTATCTTGCTTTTTGTCTTGCAGGCTATTTAAAAGAAAGCGGGAGTCCACATTTTTTTTGCTACATATATCACAATTTTGAGGCACATCGTTTTTTTTTTTAATGCTTTTATGCCATGGCAGGGTCACAGGTGGACCCCCAAGACCATGGCATGGGCTGTAGGTTATTCCTACCCTGCTCCCTTTTCTTTATTTTCACCATCTTCCTAGTTGAAGTGTTGGCAGCCAATCAGAGATGTGCATTTCCCTTGACGAGCTCATCTTTTTTCATGACAGCTTTGCCACCGGATATATCACTATAATTTTCGACTTCAATTTCTGAAAAACGACTGAAAGTATTTGCACAAAATATCAAAAAGCACAATCTGCATAACAACATCTACGTTTCTGCCAAATTTGGTCGAGCAGTTCGGGCTGTAGGTTCGACAACTCGTTCCTATGGGAATTAAATTGGGAAAATTAACTTTTTTGTCCCCTTTTTCTCTGCCCTCGCTTAACGGATCACCCCGAAACTTCCCATGCACAACAGAACTTACTTCGATACTTTTTTGTGGAAATTCCTTGAGGATTCGTCAAACACCGCCAAAGATATAGATATAGGCAAGTCCAAAAAAGCTTTTCCTATGGAAACTAAGTCCTAACTATAACTACCTATTGGTAATTGCCGGTAGTTTACAAAAAAAAACAATGTTATATATTTATTTATTTATAAAGTTTTATATTGCACGAACATGACCCGTGAGGGTATCAGAGTGCTTTACTGATGATCGGAAGGAAGAAGCAGGAGAGCAAACAACAACATGATCAAGCAAAGGAATAGACGCGTCTAATCCCACTCCCATTAATGTAGTAAACTATGATTGCTACTTTTTAGTACAAAATCGAAATGTTTCATAATAAAAGCTTAAAAGGGTATTTACAATTTATAGGAAAGCAGGAACACTCTTTGTGTTAAAAATGGTCATATACTGCTTATTTTACAAAATTCTTCTCTCACCTATATTTGCACCAACTGGCTGCAGCATTCATGGCTTTAATTAATAGAGTGAGGTAGAGTTCGAGGTCAGAGGTCTAAGCCAGGTACCGTTAAAATCAATTTACTGTACAATGCAAGTCCAGACAACAGTAGCAACAGTGTCACTGTCTCACATGTTCAGAAATGGTTGCACTTTATGACTTTGCTCTTTTGACAAGGGCCCACTGTCGACCTTTAAGATGCAATATGAGCGGACTTGTGATTGAACTGGGCAGATGAAGTTCAGCAGTGATGGCCAACTTATCCCACATCAATGAATGGAGGCTTTCTTCGACCGATTAAAGTATTTTAGGGATGCAGAGTCCCTGCATTTGCTATGAGGATGAAAACTGCAGGCAAACAATAGTAGAGGCATGCAACTCCTTTGACAGCAGAGCCTGCCACATAGATGTTTACCGGACCCCTATGTAGGGGGGTTAATAAAAAACACAAAGGACAGAAAAATACCTTCTTAGCAATATGGATAGTTCTTCATTGAAGATTAAGAGTTTTATGAGTTGGGAAAAAAAGACACCAAACCTACCATAAAATAGTCTTTAGATTAGGTAAAGACTAGCATAATCTTTCAAGCTGATGAATCCAACAGGGAAAAACAACGGCTTAAAAAGGACAGAAAATAGAGGACAAAATATAACAGAGGACAGCAATGAATGCAATAAAAAAGGGGAATGTAAAGTATTTTGATGCATCCTGCTCAGCTACACGCTCTTTTACAGAAAAATAGAACAGGAAATTACTTTGCAGGAAAATGATCGTACACATTCTTGGACAAGAAACCTGTAGCAGCAAAAGCTGAAAAGACAGCCATCTTGGCTAGGATTTGAATATAAAGACCTAACCACACCAAGCACTGTAGGAAAATAGTTTTGTGCTGGAAGGGAGACTGACCGCCCAACATCCTGCTTTTGATTCAGCAGTAGTCTGTGATCCTTTTGAACTTCCATACTTGTGCACTTAAAACTAAGCCTGACATCATGGGCCATGTGCATAGCAACCTGCCAATATCCTTTAGGTCTCCTGCAGCTGCGAGCATGTCAATATAGTCCTGTGGTCCTGCGCGAAGCAGACAGAATCCTTCCTACAAACCAAGAATGCCATCTTCCTGCCTGCTGATGCAGAACTGGGATGTCAATCCACCCCCTCCAAGGAGCCACGGTCGCTCTCCGGTGCTGTCTGTCTGCAGATGTAACAGACACATACATTTGATTTGTATAAAACTTTAATACACATAGTAAGGCCACATTCTATGTATGACAGAATTCTCTGCAAATGTGAATACATTGAGATTATTTAACCTAATTCATAGAATGGCCGTGTTACTATTATGCTTCGTATGAACTTGTGATTGTGTAAAGGGATAGTGGAACACATAGACATGAATGTATACCTCATGAATCTCAGAGACCCATTGTTTCACCATTAAACATATTTAATGGTAACTTAGTGATCCAACAGATGGTTCATGATATGTAATTAAGATAAAAGTCTTAGGCTCAAATGTCAATAAGAACTGGGATGGCATGGGATATTATGGAGCCTACAAAGCAGATGAAATGACACTTCTGAATTGCCTGCCCTACAAAACGTTCTGGGGCTATCCAAAAGAAGCCCAATGCTGGATTAAAGCAGTTACACAGGTCAGGCCCTTCTCTCTTTTGAAGCCCAAGATTTTTGCTGGAATGGTAAGGCTGTATTTTGGCTGCACTTCCAGCATGCAATGGTGAGCCAGAATCTCTGGCAGCCACATTGCACTTGCCCAACCACCGAGCCTCTACCCATTGCAGGCAGGGTGTACCCACTCTCCCACAAAGCCTTGTCAGAGGGGGAAGGGTGGCATGGGAAACTACAACAGAGGAGAAGTACACAATGGCGACTGTGGCCATTAAAGTGGGTGGCAGCTTACAAATTAGGGGCTCAAGGAAACACTGACACTATGAAGGAAGCTGGAAGCTGCCGGCAAGTAACCACTGCTCTTATAGTGCTCTGATGGGGCCCTGCCCTCTCTCTCATCCACCCATCCAGAACACCTGACAACAATTAGCATTAGGGACCAAAAGCAGAATGACAGCAAGACTAAGGGTTCCAGTACGCCTGATTTAATATTGAAGGACACAAAAAGTGATGGTTGGAGTGCCTGAATTAATCTTAGCCTGGAAGTGGTGTGGTCAATTGGAGAGAGGTGTTATTCTCGGGAATAAAACTAGCCGGAGACCACAGCCAGGCATCTATAGAGGGGAAGGCTGTACTTATTTGCCCTCAATCTTGGCTGCACTGAAGATGCTGCTCGCGTCCCATTGTGATCATCCAGCATCAGAGTTTCCGTGACCAGGACAGCCTGGAAGGTTCTCCACTGGCATCAGGTTCTTCTGGGCACAGTTAGGAGCACCAGGTTGATGAGTGGGATGGTGAAGTATGAGAGCATAGAGGCAAAAAGGATGGTCCTTCTTTTATGTCTTCCATTTCTGGGAACCACCACTGTCTGGAAAAAGTTGGCATGGTTAGCTTTACATCCATGCCTATCCAAGATGGTCGCCTTTCCATCGCTTGGTGTTAGAGTTTTTCAGTCCAAGATGGTGTCAAACATTTTTCTTATGAATACTTCAGTTTCCTTATTTTTCGCCCCTTTCATCGGCCGCTTAAATGTTTTTTTTTCTAAATTTTGCTCCCCTTTTCTGCAGCAGTATACCTTATTGTATTTCCTGAAGACTGTGGCTCAGGCATAGTACTATTTTGTGTCAGGAAGGCATTCCATAGGTGGAGCATGGGCATTCTCTTGGATCCACCCATAGATTGTGGCTCAAACCCAGATTTGCTTAAGTCAGTAAACCTGGGTTTGCACCAAAAGGTGCTCCTGCCCGACAGAGGAATAACGGGGTTAAATATCCTAATTTCTTCTCATTTCTTCCTCTTTCAGTGTGTGCTGCATTCTGCCGTACATATGGAAAGAGGAGTGTGACTCTAAGGTATCTCTTTCTGCCCAAAATAAACCTGCCCATAATGCAGGCACCCTTGTGCCACGGCGCAAATGTGCCTGCATTGATGCTAGGCAGCCACAAGCGCCCCAGCATGAGGAAAGAGCTGAACTGTGCCATATCTTTGTAAATATGGCGCATTTCAGCTCTCTCTCTTTCATGCAACGCAACAACTTCCTTCGCTGCGCTGCATTGCGTGAAATGTTAGTAAATATGCCCCTATATGCCAGACTCTCTCTCAACCCTGCCTTAGAGTAGTTTTGGTGCCTTACTTACCAATTCCTGTGCCATTCATCATCTGTAATCAAGAACTACATATATATATATATATAAGCAGACCATTGACTTGTGGAGTTCTGTGAGCTGATGGGACAAGAAAGTCCGATTAATGTGAGATGGATATTTGCGTCATTTTCATGATTTCCCTCCAGAGGTAACCCACTTGGGAAATAACTTTATTCACAGCATTACGGGACATTTTTCACAGAGGTTGAAAATGAAGAACTACATGGACCATAAAGCAATGTGGCATACGCCCACTGGGGCGGGTCTGTAATTATAAAATGACTTCACTTGCAGCCGTGACTGTTTGTTGTAGCAAGTGACCAAGGGCAGAGTGGTGCCCGAAACGCGTTTGGCTTTGTGAAATGCACTGAAGGAGCGAACTTGAGATGTTTGCAGCTGGCATTAAAAGTATGGAGACAACTTTCTTGTGTGAGGCGTTTTTACAAAGGCAACTTTTCGTGATGGATTTGAGCGGCGTGCCCCGTCACAAAAACGCCCCTCTGCATGAAAGCGGACCATCGGCTTGCGGAGTTCTGTGAGCTGATAGGACAAGAAAGTCTGCTTAATGTGAGAAGGATGTTTGCATAATTTTCATGATTTCCCCCCAGAGGTAACCCACTTGGCAAATAACTTTATTCACATCATTACAGGACATTTTTCACGGAGGTTGAAAATAAAGAACTACATGGACCATAAAGCAATGTGGCATACGCCCACTGGGGCGGGTCTGTAATTATAAAATGACTTCACTTGCAGCCGTGACTGTTTGTTGTAGCCAGTGACCAAGGGCAGAGTGGTGCCCGAAACGCGTTTGGCTTTGTGAAATGCACTGAAGGAGCGAACTTGAGATGTTTGCAGCTCGCATTAAAAGTATGGAGACAACATTCTTGTGTGAGGCGTTTTTACAAAGGCAACTTTTCGTGATGGATTTGAGCGGCGTGCCCCGTCGCAAAAACGCCCCTCTGCATGAAAGCGGACCATCGGGTTGTGGAGTTCTGTCAGCTGATAGGACAAGAAAGTCCACTTAATGCGAGATGGATATTTCCATCATTTTCAAGATTTCCCTCCAGGGGTAACCCACTTGGGAAATAACTTTATTCACAGCATTACGGGACATATTTCACAGAGGTTGAAAATGAAGAACTACATGGACCATAAAGCAATGTGGCATACGCCCACTGGGGCGGGTCTGTAATTATAAAATGACTTCACTTGCAGCCGTGACTGTTTGTTGGAGCCAGTGACTAAGGGCAGAGTGGTGCCCGAAACACGTTTGGCTTTGTGAAATGCACTGAAGGAGCGAACTTGAGATGTTTGCAGCTCGCATTAAAAGTATGGAGACAACTTTCTTGTGTGAGGCGTTTTTACAAAGGCAACTTTTCGTCATGGATATATATATATATATATATGTATATATATATATATATATATATATACATATATATATATATATATATATTCACTGAAAAAACCATAGGTTATAGACCATATATAGTTAGTAATTAGCATTTAAAAAACCTTATTTTACTCACACAAAACCATTGAAATTCCATATATAGTTAGTTGCACTAACTATATATCGCGCACCCGCAATCCACTGCTGATGATGTCACATATTACATCATTCATGACATGGTCAGTGACATCACTGATGACATCTCAAATGACATCACTGATGACATCACTGATGACAACATCCAGTGACTGTATGTTTCTGTAAAGTTAAAATATGTCTTACATATTGAAGAATGAGTGGAAGTATAAGTGTCAGGACGAAGGATTTAGTAGGTGCATGACTGAATGTATGAGTGAGTGATTAAATGTGTCTCACTGAGTGCATGGGTTAGTGACTAAACTGTCTTAATTTGTGCATCATTATGTCTGTTGTTCTGTAAACTGCTGCATGTGTTGATCAGTAGCTATATGAGTAACTATATGGGTTATTGATTGATTGTCCAAGTATTTGTATGGGAGACTGAGTGTGTGTGTGGCTGGCTGGGAGGTGTGTGACTCTGTGCAGATCAATGTGTACTTGTATCAATGATTGTATAAGAGAGTAAGTATGTGTTAGTATATGTTTGAAAATGTAAGGTGCTCTATGTTTAACTGTATAGATTAGAAAATGGAAGTGTGATTGATTCTTTACAGGACTGACTAGGTGTGTGAGTAACTCCATGGATGAGTGGCAGAGTGTGAGTGTCTGTATAGGTGTATGAGTGCATATGACAGTGTTGTAAAGATGAGTGATTGTATGTATGAATGATTGTATGGGTGAATGAGTGAATGTGTGTGTAGACATAGGAATCAGTGAGTGCGTATGTAGTAACTAGTATTGGTGTGTCAATGGTTTCAAAAATTATACTCTGTATTTAACACTGGGTGTAACAGAGGTTATATTAAAGTGTGAGGAGATGCATTGTATTGTCACATTAATGATATCATCATTGATGTGACCATTGATGTCAAATGAGATATCATCAGTGATGTCATTTGAGATGTCATCAGTGATGTCATCAGTGATGTCACTGACCATGTCATGAATGATGTAATATGTGACATCATCAGCAGTGGATTGCGGGTGCGCGACATATAGTTAGTGCAACTAACTATATATGGAATTTCAATGGTTTTGTGTAAGTAAAATAAGGTTTTTTAAATGCTAATTCCTAACTATATATGGTCTATAACCTATGGTTTTTTCAGTGAATTTTCAAGGTTTTGTAAATGCTAATTCCTAACTATATATGGTCTATAACCTATGGTTTTTTCAGTGAATTTCAATGGTTTTTTAATAGCAAATATCAAAAGCTTTAAAATGTATTCTTCTTTAAATCAAAAAAAATATTTTATATGTTTATTAATACATTTTTTTTTATTATTTTTTTTGTTTCGCTTCCGGTCTGCGAACCGGTTAGCTTTCCGTTAGCTCAATTTATTGCCGCGATCCGGTCCGCGAACCAGTAAACGTTCCGTTTGCGCAACTGTCGCGTTAGAAAACAACATCGTGACACGTCGCGTAAGCGCGACGTATCGCGTTGCCGCGTAATGCGTCTTATGACGCGCCGCGTTAGCGCACCCGGAAGTGCTCCGGATCGCGAACCGAGGCGCGAAGCGCAGCTCCCCGGAAGCGATCCGGGGCGCGGTGCGGAGCGCGTAACGTAAGCGTAACAGGTCATGTGACTTGTTAATAAAACTTTCTATTGGTTCATTTCACTTTTGGTTTCCTAATGATGTAAGGCTAGGTCATATGACCTAAAAATAACACTTTTCATTGGTTTAGAACATTTTTTTTTTCCCAAATGATGAAAGCCCCCACCTTTTTTCTCACTCTGACTTTCAACTTTGTGAGAGGAAGACCTATTTTCATTATTAAGACATGGCTTCAATAGTAGCTGCAGCTGGTGCACCCCCACCACCACCACCCCCTCCTAGGAAGGAAGGACCACCTACCCAGTTCCTTCCCAACCCAGAGGAGGAAGAGGAAGAAGAAGAGGAAGAGGAAGTAGAGGGGAGGCAGTTCTTACGTGAAGAGCCCCGGAAATCCCACCACAAAGACAGTTTTATTTGGCAGTTTTATTCTTTTCCTCAAGGCCAAAAAAAAGTGAATGCTCGCCACGTGACATGCCTCATATGTAAAGATGTTTTATCTAGAGGCACAGATAAAAAGTATAGTTACGGCAACTATACTATGCACCATCATATGCAGAGGTGGCATCCACTGAATTACAGCGTTGCATTGATGCGTCACTTCCAAGACAACCCACCAACTCCTGTGGCCAGTACATCGGCACAGGTAACTCTGTGGGGGCCAGAGGCGCGGGAAACGGTGCCAAACATTCAACAGAATTTTGTGCACATGAAGATAGTGTGCCTTTATTGTGGTGAGCCCTTTGTAATGCCTGTTTTTCGTTGTTCCCCCTCAAAAAAAACAAAAAAAATATAAAACCGTTCAAAAAATACAAAAAAAGTAAAAAAAAATTCAGAAAAATAATAACAAAATATAAAACAACAAAAATAATTTTAAAAAAAGTTCTTTTCAGAACTACCTCCCCTTTATAAAAAAATTGCTAGAATGTTTAGCACTCTGGCAACCTCTATTTCTTTTGGTTCGCTTCCCGGTTCGCTCGCCGGTACGCGAACCGGGAGCGAACCAAAAAAAAATTAAAAAAAAAAAAAAGAAGAGTAAGTATAAGGGAAGGAAACAGAGAGTAATGTTAAAAGAAAGACAGCTATAGGGAGTAACACAGAGATACTGTTTAATAGATCTATTTACCGAAGAAAAGATGGAAGAGGGTATAATTGTGAAAAACAAAATAGATAAGGAAGTGGAAGAAAAAAAGGAGAGTAGAAGAATAATAAACAAGAGTTTCTTAGAGAATGTGAGTGAATGTTCAAAATAAGATTAAAACATGTGGAATAACAGAGAGAAAAAACAGAAAGCAGAAAATAAGAAGTAACAGAAAAGGAATGATTGAAACAGCAAAGAAATGTAAATAACATAGGGGCATATTATCAACATAGGTGATAAAATTATCGCTGTTTTTATCGGCAGAAATCTGCCACTAAAGCCGCTTTTGCAGCAGTTTTCTGCCGATAATGACTGCTTTTATCGGCAGAAAACTGCCGCTAAAGCCGCTTTTGCGGAAGAAAACTGCAGCTAAAGCCACTTTTGCGGCAGTTTTCTGCCGATAAAAGCAGCGATAATTTTATTGCCTGTGTTGATAATATGCCCCTTAGTGTGCTTGAACTACAGAGAGAAAGCATAATGAACAAGTAGTGAAAGAGTGATCAGTCAGAGACAGTGAGAGTAATAGAGACGGAGTGAGTGAACAAGAGTGAGGAAGTATGAGAAGAGAGGGACTGAGAAAAAGAATGGAAGGAGTAGAGTAAGTAAGTAATAGAGAAAGGAATGAGGGAAGTAGCAAAGGCAGGAAAGTGAGGGTTAAAGAAATGAAGTAGTGAAACTAATAGAAGTTAAATGTGATAGAAATGTAACGAAAAGAGTACAAAACATTTACCTTATAATTGTCGTTAACTTAGTCACTTGTTATTTTTATACTTTCAATCTGTGAAAGAGAGAACAAACATTTGAAAAATATTAAAACATGTATTTAAAAATTAGAAAAGACAAGGGAAAAGATTGAAGGACAAACAGTTTTTCAACAACTTTGACACTTACAGAAGCCTCTGCTTCTCCATGCCCCTACACAGTCCTAAAAATATACATTTTAAACTAACAGTATCTTGATGCAGATGAAGTGAGGCCTATCTTGCAACATGGTGCATCTTTTGCACTGCTGCTGTCTCACAAAAGTGACGCAACGGTAGCGCAAAAAAGAGGTGCACAGCCATCATAAAACTGTTCCTAACATTTTAAATGATTGTTTCAGGATGCCAATAAGGTGTGTCCTATCCAGAGGTTTGTTTGAGGTGAGGCCTACTCAGGGTTGCAGATGAAATTTAGAGTTGTTGAAGAGTACAGATGAGATAATACATGTCCATGCCTACCAATGAAGTGAGTCATGTCCACTTTACTCTTGAACAAAGGCCAGACCTCCTCTGTTTCCCCGGACAGGCCTAAACTTGATCTGCACAATGTGATTCATAATATTAGGAAACACAGGTGATGTAATTGAAAAACGTGCAATTTCTTTTGCTCATTTCACAATCACATCACTTGTGTTTCCTTTGCTTAGGTATCTCATTGTGCAGATGTAGTCCAGCATATGAAAGAGTACGCAGAAGTGCAGCACTGCATGCAACAACTTTGACACTTACTGAAGCCTCAGCTTCTGCATGCCCCCTACACAGTCCTAATTATATACATTTTAAACTGACGGTATCTTGTTGGAGATGAAAGGAGGCCTATCTTGCAACATGGTGCATCTTTTACACTGCTGCTGCGTCACAAAAGTGACAGAACAGCGGCGCAAAAGAGGCGCACGGCCATCATAAATCTGCCCTTAACATTTTAAATGATTGTTTCTAGATGCTGATAAGGTGTGGCCTATCCACAGATTTGTTTCAGGTAAGTCCTACTCAGGGTTGCAGATGAAATTTAGGCTTGTTGAAGAGTACAGAGGAGATAATACATGTGCAGGCCTACCAACGAAGTGAGTCATGTCCACTGCACTCTTGAACAAATGTCAGACCTCCTTTGTCTCCTGGAACAGGCCTAAACCTCATCTACACAATGTGATGTGTAATGTTAGGAAACACAGGTAATTTAATTGAAAAACGTGCAATTTTTTTTGCTCATTCCACAATCACATCACCTGTGTTTCCTTTGCTTAGGTATCTCATTGTGCAGATGTAGTCTATCATATGAAAGACTACGTAGAATGTGAGCACTGTATGCAACAACTTTGACACTTACAGAAGCCTCAGCTTCTCCATGCCTACTACACAGTTCTAAATGTATATCATAAATACAAAAAGTACAGAATTAATTATACATGTTAAATGGTTTATTTTTGCTGTTCTCAGAATTTATCAAATTTCACTAAAAACAGTGACTTGAAGGTATTCATCATATAACAGCGGGGGAAAAAACCACAATCAAAATGATTGTGTTTAAAAAACCCATATAACATAACCAATCAGAAATCAGAACTCCTGAAAAGTAACTTACTTTCCATGACGTCGAAGGATATCCTATGAACAGCTTACACTCTGTTGTGCTGTTATTATTTTCAGCCCGCCACTTTCTGAAAGAAAAGCTCCATCGTTTTGACAAATATGTTACATACAATAAATGACTTCTTGCTCTCTACCGCACTTTTCCACAAGGCCAAATCGTGTAAGAGCCATTTATAACTCTTGGAATTCTTCTAGGCAAATCCCGTCATTTTGTATTTCAGCAACTTTCAGAAAGAAAACGTTCAAGATCACTTTCACAATCCTGTACTAGTAATATCTCACCCTTCTTGCTCACTCATGTTCCACATTTCCTATGACACTGATACTGCTTACTATGAAGCAGACGTACACTACCTCTATGACTACTACAATTATTTAATTCTCTACATCACTTTTAATCACAAAGCAATTTAAAACAGTAGATAAAATTATATCAACCCCTAGAATCATTATAGGCCAGTTACCTACCCTAAATTCTCTTTTCTGAAAACAGAAAGTAAGAATATTTTTAAGTAAAAAGGCAACATTGTATCGTAGTCAAATAGGAATCATTTACGAAACAGCAGCTTTTTTTACATTTTCAATAAGCTGTGTAATAAGCGGATCTTGTCAAAGGACCATCATGTCATATAATAGCTGCAGTTAAAAATGTTCTTCCTAAAATAAACGACTGTGTAGCCACAACATTTGTAATTAAAGTTGAAGACTTAGTTTCATCAGGTTTATATAGTTGGAATTTTAAAATGACATTATAACCAAAAGTTTGGTCAAATAATCTAGACAGCATTGCAGACTTACATTACCTCTACTCCATGTTTTGATTGGCTGCTTGAATTAGCTTATAAAAAGAAACAGTTTTTCTGAACTCATTCAAAGTGCAGTTATTTTTCCATGACGTTAAGTGTTATGGTAAGAACACCGTTTGCTTTGGGAAATACTCTGTTGTCCTTTAACTAATCCGTGCCCACCACTTTCTGTAAGAAAACCTTCTTTTTTCCAGGAACTATTTAAAACTTAAAAATTAACTTTTGACTCTGTACTACACTTATCCTCAAGGCCAAATAGTGTAGGAGCCATTAGAACCTCTTGAAATTCCTCAGAGCAAATCCCGAGATTCCTTCCCTAAAATTTTGGTTTTAAAAACACCAGGTAAGAATTTTTAAGGTCAAAAGGCAATTTTTTTTTGAAAGTTAAAACAGAATCATTGCAGAATGACCAGCCGTTTCTAGACTTTAAATAAGCTGTGTAATGTCCTGATGTTGTTGAAGGACCGTCATGATATATAATTGCTGCAGTTACAAAAGTCCTTCCTGATATTGACAACTGCGAAGCCACAACATTTTTAATTAAAGTTGTCAATTTTGTTCCATCAGGCCTACATCGTTGGAACATTAAAATGACATACTGGCCATATGTTCGTAGAAATAATGTTGACAACATTTCAGACTTACATTGGCTACACTCCATGTTGTGATCAGCTGCTTTTACTAGCTTATTAAAGGACACTGATTTACTGTCTGGCAAAGTTAAATATATACATTTTTCTGAGTCTACACTAGTAGTACTTGATACCCTACAGTTCTCGCAGTCATGCTGCCATTGATAAGAAAGCCCAAACAGGTGATCTACATCTACACCTTCATCATGCAATACATCAAGCATATACATTAAAAACTCCTGACAATCTTGCTGAATATTTTGAGAGAATTGTGTTTGACCTGAACATCTGTCTAACAGATTTCGAATTTCAGACACACTTTCTATTTTTGTTCTATCAGTGCTACATTTCTCTAACACAGAATTCAACAAACTGCAAAATCTTTGATCCGAATTGACCACAATCTCTTGTTTTACATTTTCTAGAGAAAACAAAACATTAACCACTACATTAGCATAGCAGTTGACACCAGAACTGTTTTCAAATTGAAAACCAACAACATCTTCAACAAAATCCTTTTTCCTTCTGCTTATAATTTCTGGTTCATCGACTTTTCGTCTTTTTGCTACAACCTCCCTACTATTGGTCACATTTCTTCGTTTCCGGCCTACCACACGTTTCTCAAACAAAGGATATTGAGGCAAATGTGGCGCATACTCTCTTCTTAACCTATTGTATTCCTTAACACAATCTAGATCCGCACAAATGTTTGTGACATCAAACTCAATCAAGTACAATCCCGATAAAGTTCTAACTCGTGACAATGCCACATATGCCATACCCTCCTTGAACACAGAACTGCCAATATTCACCAATGCACTGTCTACACTTAAACCTTGCGATTTATGGATTGTCACCGCATATGCCAAGCAAACAGGAAACTGCTTATGGCGAACATATAAGTCTTTTACAAGCAAAAACCTAGCAGAGCAACGACCAATTAGCTGTACTTCCTCAATGCCATCAAATTTAATTTTTAAAAATTCAATTCCATCTCTATTTCTGTATTTCACAAAATCAACAACATTACCATTGATCCATTTACCAGACCTCTTTCAACATGTAAATTCCTTCTTAAAATTATACGGCAATTTAAGCACACATTCAGAGTCTTTTCAAAACCTGCAGTTTTAGATATAGTCTTCTCTAATGAATCCAATTTTGATTTCAAATTCTCAGACAAAATAATTGTTGATCCCATATGCTCTACTCTGTCAATAGCTTCCAGTTTCACAATCTCTTGGTTTTCTAAATACAACATTTTGTTGTTGAAGATGGCACATTCTGCAAGAGTTGGCATCAAACATATTCCAGATTTCTTCTTAGTAATTTTCTGAAAAATATTCTCAGGCACAACGTCTTGTTCTGGATACAAATTTGACAGTAATCGTGCATGTAAAGCTTCTTTCCCATGCTCGGTCACTTTTCCGATTCTAACATCTTGTAGAATATTCTTGTAATCTTCATCCTTCGCCTGACGCATATTTTCACGCAGTTCAGCATAATTGAAGTTTAACCATATATTAACGTTGCCAATGCTCCCTAGGCACTTCCTGGTATCTTCATGCGTGAGTATTTTGAACACAGGTTGTCCTTTCACTGGTGTCAGCTGCAGAAGATCACCGAAAACAATGATGTGTTTGCCACCAAATAACACATCATACTCTGTTTTGAGAACTTCTTGCATTCTCAAATGCACAAAGGCAAGCATGACATTGGAAACCATGCTTACTTCGTCAATGATAAGAAGTTTCATTTTCTTCAAGACTCTTGAAACTTCACAACAAGCATCTCCAGATAACTTGTGGTATTGTAATTTGTTATCATGCTCCACTGGCAGCATCAGTAGACGATGCAAAGTAATACCTTTAATGTTATGTGCTGCCAGTCCAGTTGGAGCGGTGACAACACAAGACAGCGATGACTCAGTCCTTTTCTGCAAATAACATGAAATTGCTTTAATGAGGAAACTTTTTCCAGTTCCCGCTTCTCCACTCACGTACAGTCGGACAGGCTTCAACGACGTACATGAGTCAAGTCAAGTCAAGTCAAAGAATTTATATAGCGCGCTACATACCCAGAGGGTCTCAAGGCGCTAGAGGAGGAGTGGGGAATTACTTGTCGAATATCCAAGTTTTAAGTTGCTTTCTGAATGCTAGGTGGTTCTGAGTGAGGCGCAGGTGAATGGGAAGTGAGTTCCAGGATTTAGCCGCCAGGTAGGAGAAGGATCTTCCTCCCATGGTGGTTTTGTTGATGCGAGGTACGGCAGCAAGGGCTTGATTGGAAGAGCGTAGGTGGCGGGGGGGTGTAGAAGGAAAGTCGAGTGTTGAGGCATTCGGGTCCAAGATCGTAAAGTGCTTTGTGTGCGTGGGTTAGGAGGCGGAATGTTATCCTCTTATTGACGGGGAGCCAGTGGAGGTCTTTCAGGTGACCAGAAATGTGGTCTTTACGCGGGACGTCTAGTATGAGTCTGGCTGATGCGTTCTGGATGCGTTGGAGTTTATTCTGAAGTTTTGTGGTGGTACCGGCGTATAGGGTGTTTCCGTAGTCCAGGCGGCTTGTAACCAGTGCGTGGGTGACCGTTTTTCTTGTTTCGGTGGGGATCCAGCGAAATGTTTTTTGAGCATGCGAAGAATGTTGAAGCAAGACGAAGAAACGGCGTTGACTTGTCTGGTTATCGAGAGTGAGGGGTCCAGGATGTCGCCCAGGTTCCGTGCGTGGTCCGTAGGGATGGGTGCTTTTCCTAGGGCCGCTGGCCACCAAGAGTCGTCCCAGGCAGAGGGGGAGGTGCCTAAGATAAGGACTTCTGTTTTGTCTGAATTCAGTTTCAGACGGCTGTGCTTCATCCACTCGGCTACTTCTTCCATTCCTTCATGTAGGTTGGTTTTGGCGGTGCTAGGGTCTTTGGTGAGTGAGAGGATCAGTTGAGTGTCATCAGCGTAGGAGATGATGTTGAGGTTGTGTTGGCGTGCGATGGCCGCGAGGGGGCTCATGTATACGTTGAAGAGGGTAGGGCTGAGTGAAGATCCTTGTGGCACGCCGCAAATGACTTCAGTGGCCTCTGACTTGAATGGTGGGAGGCGGACTCTCTGTGTTCTTCCGGCAAGAAACGAGGTGATCCATTCCAGTGCTTTTCCTTGGATTCCGGTGTTTCTGAGGCGTTGTAACAGGGTGCTATGACAGACTGTGTCGAAGGCTGCGGAGAGGTCGAGGAGGATGAGGGCGACTGTGTCTCCATTGTCCAGTAGAGTGCGAATGTCGTCTGTTGCTGCGATGAGTGCGGTCTCAGTGCTGTGTTTGGCTCGGAAGCCGGACTGTGATGAGTCGAGGGATTTGTTGGTTTCGAGGAAGGCGGCAAGCTGGTTGTTGACAGCTTTCTCGATGACTTTGGCCGGGAATGGAAGGAGCGAGATGGGGCGGTAGTTTTTGAGTTCGGTGGGGTCCGCTGTGGGTTTTTTCAGAAGGGCGCTGAGTTCGGCGTGTTTCCAGCTTTCCGGGAAGCTGGCGGAGTTGAGGGAGCAGTTGATGACGTCTCGGAGGTGTGGTGCTATGATGGAGTCTGCTTTGTTGAAGATGTGGTGGGGGCATGGGTCTGTGGGGGATCCTGAGTGGCTGGAGTTCATCAGGCGAATGGTGTCCTCAGTGGAGATTGGGTTCCAGTCATTAAGGATGTTCAAGGGGGGTGAAGGTACGGCAGAAGGTTGGGTGGGTTGGACTTCGGGTTGGTTGTCGAAGCTGTTGTGGATGTCTGCGATTTTGTCGTGGAAGAACGAAGCTAGGGAGTCGCAAAGGGTTTGAGAGGGAGTGATGTCGTTGGAGTTGGCAGTGGGGTTGGTAAATTCTTTGACGATGTTGAATAGTTCCTTGCTGTTGTGGGCGTTGTTGTCTAGTCGGTCTTTGAATGCGGCTTTCTTGGCAGTCCGGATCAGTTGGTGGTGTATGCGGGTGGCGTTTTTGAAGGCGTTCCTGGTGCTGGTGTTTGGGTCTTTTTTCCAGGCCTTCTCAAGGGATCGACAGAGTTTCTTGGATTATGAGATGAGCACTCTTTCTTCTCATGACTTAATCCATGATCAATTTGGTTGGTAACTTCGTCATATATTTTCCTCTGCTCAACGTTGAGTTGTCTTTCCAAGTCTTCTAAGTTAACCGCATCCTCCTGAGCATGTGCCATGGCTCTTTCCACTTCAATCATGGCAGTGGCAGCTTCATTTTCGATAACTGGTCCTCCTAGTGGATCCTGACTCAATGAAACAGAACTCTGACTGTCCTGAGAACTGTCTCTAGCAATCTCGGCTGCAATCGTTGCTTCCTGCTCGATTTCCGCATTCAACATTTCTAGATATTTGGGAAAAACAGGACATTCTATGGTCTCCTTGGCGGCATTGAAAGAGTCTTCGTAACAGAGGAAATCTCCAAGCAGTTCCTCTTCTGCACGCCAAGGCTTGAAAAGTTGCAAAAGTGCTAAATAGAAAAACTCTTTTTTTTCAGGAGATTCGCCACTCAATTTTTTCGATGGTTTACCAAGTGGCATTTCCTTTGCTTGACGAGACATCCCTCACTTCCAATTACAGCATACACTCCTTTATCAATATCTTCTTTGATGTTCCTCTTGAATATGTAAATTTGTAGAACCTCATACAGACAAACATTCTCGAGGTGACTGCTTCTATTTGGATAATATGTATCCAACATGTTGGTCTTCAAAATATCGGTACTGTTTGGCTCCTTTTCCGCCAAATACTCAATTTCCCGCACAGGTTTCAGAACTCGATTACGCGTTGCAGCAAGACCAAGACTCGCCCAAACGATACTCCTGGATTTGGCATAGAGACTTGCTGAAGATAACCGGTCAGAACATTCGTAAGCTCCGATTTCTCGATGTGACAACGTCTTCAGACTGAAACTGTACAACTTCTTACTGAGGCTCTTTTCATGGGAAATGTCCTCCCACATATCCTTCAATTCTGTCTTTTCTTTTTTGGTGATGTAAGATGTCACATACCGAGCCACAGCCATACAGTTATCAGCCACAAACTGTATATCCATGTTAGCATTCCACATGGACAAAATCACTGGGTTGTAGTCGTTGATGTACTTGGACTCTTCGTTCCTTTTCAAATTGTATGTGTTTTTAGGTGATTTCTTCATCACATTATGTCGCAGCGAAGACATCAAACTGTTCACTCTTCCTTTAGAAATCACCGGTCGTGGAAAGGCGAAACGACATTTGGTGTAGAACTTGTCCTTGTTTCTGAATTTACGACGACAGTACTTTCCACAACGATGGCTTTGGAAGCGTAAAACTTGTTCTCTTAGGCTTTTCTCTTCCTTTGCGTTTGGAACAGCACATGTAGAATACTGTTCTATGAAACTCATCACTAAGTCTTCTGGATCTGTTCCAAATTTAGGTGCATCCTTGATCCACAGCAGCATATGTATATGAGGAGCACCTCTTGCTTGGTACTCCTTTCTCCAGAAGAAATCCAACACCTCTCCAAGAGGTGGATTTTTCTTGTTCATGATGAAAGACATCATAGCTTCAAATCTATGATTGAAGTACCTGCATACATTCACTGGATCCAAAGAGCACAGTTCTCCGGGTGTCTTGAATTCGATATTTTCAATGTTTCCATTTGCCTCTCGTAGAAATTCAAGTAAGTCTTCCCAGCCATACTCGGCACAGCTGAGAGTGAGGAACCATGTGGGAGTTCCTAAGTTCCTCAGCATACATTTTAAATCACCATGACGACAGTACCAGTACTCATTAGTACCACGCTGACACGCCATGAGATTAATCAGGTGAGAATCCAAAATACTGTCTTGCACATTGACTTTATCCATAAAGTCACTTGCCGAGATGTTTTGCATCTGTATACCACTTTTCAAGATGTGGTTCACTGCATATGACAGTCCAGACAGATCGCTTTCAAACAGGAGATGAAACAAATACGGAATGCATTGCCGAAACCTAGGATCTTCTGCATACAATCGTAAAGTCCGGTATTCAGAAACAGAAATTTGATGAGGTCGCTCATCATATCTTCCTCCTTGACCTGTTGGAAATAGCTGTGGGAAACACCGAGCTTCCAAACTTTCCTCCCAAACACTAATTGGACTCCCTTTGGCTTGTTTCATTTGAAACAACTCAATAGCATTCTCCATGACTTCCTTGGAATGCAAAGGATGAACACTATAATGTTCATATATTTCTTCACTTTTAGAGGGTTCTACTTTCTCAATTTGACCACCACACAAATCACTATCCTCTTCTTCACTTACTTCCTCTTCTGCAACATATACATTCTTATAGTACTTATTGCTTTTTTTCAAATACAATGTTGCCTTTTTGACTTTCCTAACATCCACTAAATCTTGCCATTTTTCTTACTCTTTGTCGGAACCCCATTAACTAAGATAACCAGAGGTTCCTCTTCCACTTTTTCTACTCCAATTATATTAATGTTTTTCTTCAAATCTAGAGGCAAATAAACAACTCTTCCCTTTAATCCTCTCTGTAAATCTGATGGAGGCAATTTCCCTGTCTTTGGCTCCATTCTTACAATAGCCTGAAAGGGATGGATACTTTGAATCAAAATAGATTCATAAGTATTTAAATCCTTCAATTCAGAAGGAATCTCAACCAATTCCAGATTATTATGAACCGCTCTAGCAGGCATCCGGTTTTGATTTAATTTGTTACAACAATAAGTACACACACGTTGATCCAATCCCAAATCAAAACAATTTTCTACCATCAAGTATGTTGTGAAATCCTTCCATTCACAATTATTTTCCCTTTCACTTTTCGCATATAAATCCACTACTTAGTCTGATTCTTATAATAAGTGCGTCGACAACACACACAAGTGAAATTAGGCCTCTCACTTGATTTCACCTGAAACGTGGCAATTTCCTTCTGAAAATTATCTGTACTGGAAACCTGTACACTATCTTCCACATTACCCTCTTCTTCTGGGTCAATTTCAACATTCTCCTCTTTACTTCCAAAGTAACAAAACTCAATTTCTTCACAAATATTCTTCACATCTATTTCAGAACCATGCAAAAGAGAAGTGCATAATTGTTTAAGCATAATTGCTGGACTCTTAGCATAATACAACATTCTAACTAATTTCCTCACTTTATTATGATGCACTGCTAGCATCCTGAAATGATGAAAAACACTCTGGCATACTCTCCTGGAAAGACAAGCCAGTGAATGACCATGCAAACCTGTCACTTCTCTCACTCTGCAAGGATCTAATTCTTGCAACAACATCATTTTCTGCTTCAAACTTTTCTTATTAAATGTCCGTACAAAATCACAAAGCAAATTGATGGAATCCTGTCGCACACTGCAAATACTACTACACTTCTAGGTGTACACAGGTCCCTTAGGACGTCTTCCTAAAACCTCATTACCTAACACCTCTTCTGCCTCTGTTGTCACAAGTTTTTCTTTTTCAACTCGACAACCATCTTTCACCTCATAAGCTCGACCACTGGTGTCAACTGCATGCACCAAATCATTATCCTGGAAATAACTCTCCTCATTAAAAAATGCCTCACAACTTGAACTATGCATCCATTCTCCTGAAAAAACTTCACAAAAATTACTACGATTAACTGTTCTCTTCCATCTACTATTTCTTTTGAAATCATAAATTGCCTTGTTTAGCTTCCTAATTCTATTGATTATCAAAATAAATAACTTTCGCTTAATTTCAAATGCCTGATCAATAACTTTCTCCACTTTTTTTTTTCTCTTATAAAAAACCACTTTCTGTTGACCTTTCTTAATATTTTTTAACAAATTGCCAATTATCCTGTTGCGGAACATTCGTCTACAAATGTCCCTAAACTGTTGTTTCCTTCTACTATCATGCACAGAGTTATCTCCTGCTCTAGCAGTAACATTTTTGATTGGCCTTTCCTTTCCGTTTAAATTGCTTCTCTTTTTCTGGACTAAAACATTTTCTGTAGTACTACTTTTTTTTCTACAAATGTTTCTTATGAATGATTTCGTTGTCTTACCCGGAGCTTTCTTGGTGACTTGACGAGTTTTTATTGTAGAGGACTGCTGCAACAATTTATTAAGCTGCTGTCTTTGACGTTTTGCAGCCTTTCGGATTCTACCCTTAGACGGCATTCTCTAATTTCGAAATGATCTGCAGTTGAATCTGTGGTAAAATATAATAAATAATGTTATTAACCACTATTACCAAACAGTAAATCAATAACAGTCGTCAAAAATTTAACACACTACTTGTCATTTTTACATAGAATAATTTTTAGTGCATTGGCAAATTTAGTATTCACAAATAGTAGCAAAGAAATGGAATGCTTCTACATTTTACCTGTGCTGTTTTATATGTGAATCTGATCTAATTTTATGAGCATATTTGACTATTTTATTAAAGAAACTACACATAACCTGTTTTTGAAGTTGTGTTTAATTTTAAATGAAACGGTTTACATTTTTACTTTTCATTTCCAGTAAATTTTAAAAATAAATGTTTATAGTTCCATAGGCTCAAGCAGGTCTGCTTCCCACCCTATGTCATACAATTCTGACAAATCGGCATCCTCATCATGTTCTTCATCATCCTCAGGATTTAAATCATCCAAGGGATCTACTTCCACTGACGTTTCAATGACAAGATCGAGATCAACTGATTGCTCATTATCACTCATGGTTGATGTTGTCGTTATCTTTAAAGAAAGAGAACAACAATGAGATGTTGCAGAGTAAGAGACAAATCTCAGAGACTATAATAGTAAAATTGTTTAACAAGAGTAACATTTTGCAGCTATTATTTAGCCATGTCCAGCGATGCTGAGGAGGTGAGGCCTATGTCCAAGTTTTCAGTGAACAGGACTCATCTCTTCTTAACCTTGGATAAGCCTCACCGACTCTGTGTCCCCTGCTCATACTTAAATGTAAAGGGGCAGATTTATGTTAACTGGCGCATCCCCACGGATGCACCAGTTAATGTGCACCGCTGCTCTGCCACCCATGGTGTGCCGCATTTACAATGTGAAGCACCATTGAGTAAAAACAGCACAGATGCGTCACGCATCTGTGCCGCAAAAGCAGCACATTGCAGAAATCACGTCGTAAGCGCGACATGTCTACTGCAATGCACAGGAGCAAGCCACACATTGCATGGTGCATCACTCCTTATGCCTGTTTCAAACAGGCATAAGGATTTGATTCAGCAATGCTATAAAGCTGACTCAGTGAAATCTTCTAAATTTCACTGTGTTAGTTTTACAGGGCTTTCATGCAAATGAATGCCCACCCTGCAACAAAACGCCTATATGAAACCTGACGCAGGTTTCATGTGGCACAGGACTTTACAGCATGACACATCTGCCTAGATGCATCAAGTTGTAAATATGTCGCAACATAGCGCATCTTTTGCGCCGCCGCTACGTCACAAAAGTGACTCACAGCGGCGCAAAAGAGGCACACGGCTATCATAAATCTGTCCCTAACATTTTAAATGATTGATTCAGGATGACGATAAGGTGTGGCCTATCCAGATGTTTGTTTGAGGTGAGGCCTACTCAGGGTTGCAGATGAAATGTAGGCTTGTTGAAGAATACAGAGGAGATAATAAATGTGCAGGCCTACCAATGAAGTGAGTCATGTCCACTGCACTCTTGAACAAAGGCCAGACCTCTTCTGTGTCCGTGGAAAGGCCTAAACCTCATCTGCACAATGTCATTCGTAAAGTTAGGAAACACAGGTGATGTAATTGAAAAATGTGGAGTTTCTTTTCCTCATTTCACAATCACATCACCTGTGTTTCCTTTGCTTAGGTATCTCATAGTGCAGATGGAGTCTAGCATATCAAAGAGTACACAGAAGTTGAGCACTGTATACAACAATTTTGACATTTACAGAAGATTCAGCTTCTTATCTTGTTGGAGATGAAGTGAGGCCTGTCTTGCAACATGGTGCATCTTTTGCATCACTGCTGCATCGGTTTCATTTGGCACGGGACTTTACAGCATGACACATCTGCCTAGATGCATTAAGTTGTAAATATGTCGCCACATAGCAAATCTTTTGCACCGACGCTGCGTCACAAAAGTGATGCACAGCGGCGCAAAAGAGGCAAACACCTATCATAAATCTGTCCCTAACATTTTAAATGATTGATTCAGGATGACGATAAGGTGTGGCCTATCCAGAGGTTTGTTTGAGGTGAGGCCTACTCAGGGTTGCAGATAAAATTTAGGCTTGTTGAACAGTACAGAGGAGATAATACATGTGCAGGCCTACCAATGAAGTGGGTCATGTCCACTTCACTCTTGAACAAAGGCCAGACCTCTTCTGTGTCCGTGGACAGGCCTAAACCTCATCTGCACAATGTCATTCGTAAAGTTAGGAAACACAGGTGATGTAATTGAAAAATGTGGAGTTTCTTTTCCTCATTTCACAATCACATCACCTGTGTTTCCTTTGCTTAGGTATCTCATAGTGCAGATGGAGTCTAGCATATCAAAGAGTACACAGAAGTTGAGCACTGTATACAACAATTTTGACATTTACAGAAGATTCAGCTTCTTATCTTGTTGGAGATGAAGTGAGGCCTGTCTTGCAACATGGTGCATCTTTTGCATCACTGCTGCATCGGTTTCATGTGGCACGGGACTTTACAGCATGACACATCTGCCTAGATGCATCAAGTTGTAAATATGTCGCCACATAGCAAATCTTTTGCACCGCCGCTGCGTCACAAAAGTGACGCACAGCGGCGCAAAAGAGGCAAACACCTATCATAAATCTGTCCCTAACATTTTAAATGATTGATTCAGGATGACGATAAGGTGTGGCCTATCCAGAGGTTTGTTTGAGGTGAGGCCTACTCAGGGTTGCAGATAAAATTTAGGCTTGTTGAACAGTACAGAGGAGATAATACATGTGCAGGCCTACCAATGAAGTGAGTCATGTCCACTTCACTCTTGAACAAAGGCCAGACCTCTTCTGTGTCCGTGGACAGGCCTAAACCTCATCTGCACAATGTCATTCGTAAAGTTAGGAAACACAGGTGATGTAATTGAAAAATGTGGAGTTTCTTTTCCTCATTTCACAATCACATCACCTGTGTTTCCTTTGCTTAGGTATCTCATAGTGCAGATGGAGTCTAGCATATCAAAGAGTACACAGAAGTTGAGCACTGTATACAACAATTTTGACATTTACAGAAGATTCAGCTTCTTATCTTGTTGGAGATGAAGTGAGGCCTGTCTTGCAACATGGTGCATCTTTTGCATCACTGCTGCATCGGTTTCATGTGGCACGGGACTTTACAGCATGACACATCTGCCTAGATGCATCAAGTTGTAAATATGTCGCCACATAGCAAATCTTTTGCACCGCCGCTGCGTCACAAAAGTGACGCACAGCGGCGCAAAAGAGGCAAACACCTATCATAAATCTGTCCCTAACATTTTAAATGATTGATTCAGGATGACGATAAGGTGTGGCCTATCCAGAGGTTTGTTTGAGGTGAGGCCTACTCAGGGTTGCAGATAAAATTTAGGCTTGTTGAACAGTACAGAGGAGATAATACATGTGCAGGCCTACCAATGAAGTGAGTCATGTCCACTTCACTCTTGAACAAAGGCCAGACCTCTTCTGTGTCCTGTGGACAGGCCTAAACCTCATCTGCACAATGTCATTCGTAAAGTTAGGAAACACAGGTGATGTAATTGAAAAATGTGGAGTTTCTTTTCCTCATTTCACAATCACATCACCTGTGTTTCCTTTGCTTAGGTATCTCATAGTACAGATGGAGTCTAGCATATCAAAGAGTACACAGAAGTTGAGCACTGTATACAACAATTTTGACATTTACAGAAGATTCAGCTTCTTATCTTGTTGGAGATGAAGTGATGTCTGTCTTGCAACATGGTGCATCTTTTGCATCACTGCTGCATCGGTTTCATGTGGCACGGGACTTTACAGCATGACACATCTGCCTAGATGCATCAAGTTGTAAATATGTCGCCACATAGCACATCTTTTGCACCGCCGCTGCGTCACAAAAGTGACGCACAGTGGCGCAAAAGAGGCATACACCTATCATAAATCTGTCCCTAACATTTTAAATGATTGATTCAGGATGACGATAAGGTGTGGCCTATCCAGAGGTTTGTTTGAGGTGAGGCCTACTCAGGGTTGCAGATAAAATTTACGCTTGTTGAAGAGTACAGATGAGATAATACATGTGAAGGCCTACCAATGAAGTAAGTCATGTCCACTTCACTCTTGAACAAAGGCCAGACCTCTTCTGTGTCCGTGGACAGGCCTAAACCTCATCTGCACAATGTCATTCGTAAAGTTAGGAAACACAGGTGATGTAATTGAAAAATGTGGAATTTCTTTTCCTCATTTCACAATCACATCACCTGTGTTTCCTTTGCTTAGGTATCTCATTGTGCAGATGGAGTCTAGCATATCAAAGACTACGCAGAAGGTGAGCACTGTATGGAACATGGCTATCTAACTCAAAGAATCAAAATCTAATTTTGCCAAGCACACATGGGGGTGTATTTACAAGGACCTTCCACCACGGGAAAATGTCTTTAATTAAAATTTAAAAAATAACATCAAAGGGACTCAAATGCCTTTTAAATATACCCCAAGCAACCTATGAAACTCTAGCACTACATATCAAGAAACCTAAATGATTTCAAAAATCGTTTTTAAACACATCATCTAAATCAATTATATACCTACATTCAAGGGGAAATGACTTAAAATGGCCTAAGACACATCAAAGCGTTTTTTTAAGGCCCTTCCACCATTTTTGGGTCACTTTTAACATGGCTATGTAACTCAAAGAATTAAAATCTAAATTTGCCAAGCACAGATGGGGGCATATTTACAAGGACCTTGCACCACGGGGAAAGGTCTTAAATTAAAATGGGAAAAATAACATCAGAGAGACTCAAATGCCTTATAAATATGCCCCAAGCAACCTATGAAACTCTAGCACTACATATCCAGAAACCTAATTGATTTCAAAAAACATTTTTAAACACATCATCTAAATCAATTATATACCTACATTCATCGGGAAATGACTTAAAATGCCCTAAGACACATAAAAGCGTTTTTTAAGGCCCTTGCACCATTTTTGGGTCACTTTTAACATGGCTATGTAAGTCAAATAATCAAAATCTAAATTTGCCAAGCACAGATGGGGGCGTATTTACAAGGACCTTGCACCACAGGGAAAGGTCTTAAATTAAAATGGGAAACATAACATCAAAGAGACTCAAAGGCCTTATAAATATGCCCCAAGCAACCTATGAAACTCTAGCAGTACATATCCAGAAATCTAATTGATTCCAAAAAACGTTTTTAAACACATCATATAAATCAATTATATACCTACATTCAAGGGGAAATGACTTAAAATGCCATAAGACACATGAAAGCGTTTTTTTAAGGCCCTTGCACCATTTTTGGGTCACTTTTAACTTGGCTATGTAACTCAAAGAATTAAAATCTAAATTTGCCAAGCACACATGGGGGCGTATTTACAAGGACCTTGCACCACAAGGAAATGTCTTAAAATAAAATGGGAAAAATTACATCAAAGGAACTCAAAAGCCTTGAAAATATGCCCCAAGCAACCTATGAAACTCTAGCAGTACATATCAAGAAACCTAATTGATTTCAAAAAACGTTTTTAAACACATCTTGTAAAGCAATTATATTCATACATTCATGGGGAAGTGAGTTAAAATGCCCTAAGACACATGAAAGCATTTTTGTAAGACCCTTCCACTATTTTTTTTTACGTCACTTTTAACATGGCTATGTAACTCAAAGAAACAAAATCTATTTGTAAAACACTTGACACAAAGCAACATTTTAAATACACAACTTTCTTCATAATTTTCTCCCTAAAGCATACTATTCTCTATCTAAATTAAATGAATCTTTTCTCACCTTAGCAA
Source organism: Lissotriton helveticus (assembly GCF_964261635.1). Taxonomy (NCBI): domain Eukaryota; kingdom Metazoa; phylum Chordata; class Amphibia; order Caudata; family Salamandridae; genus Lissotriton; species Lissotriton helveticus. Next base: position 418,789,963 of record NC_136061.1, on the reverse strand, counting down.
ATACTTTTTGAGTTTCAAAACAGTCTCAGACACACACCAATTTGTCTTCAGCAGAGCAAAAGGTATGCACTCCAGAGCCTGCAACCATCAATGGCACAGAAATGCTGTAATTCATCACACATATCTCTCATGTCACCCAATCAAAACTCGTCCCTCACTTTTTTCAAATCAACACCCTTCCCCCCTCTGCCCTTTCTGCCTTTTTTGCATAGCAACCACCTCCTGAAAAACCTCTGATGTTTGCAAGTTCACACAACAATGTTTCAATTGAATTCTGAACTCTTAGTACACCTGCATATCCAGTGCAATCTTTCATAAAATGATTTTTTCTTGACCATTCAAATTACATCTTTCAAAGAACTCATCCATGCACCCTAACTTTCTGTTTTCAGCAATCAAAATCCACCAATCACTGCTACTGCTTCATTAACACAGAAACTCCACCGTTTTTTTCATTTTAAACTCTTTTTTCAACTGCCATTTCATTGCCACACTTCATCTGACTGCAGCAGAACCTTCTCTCACCATGTTTTCTGTCTGGATTGTTGGACATAGTTACATCTACTGGGCTCAAAGGTATGCTGATAACAGAAATTTACCTAACCTCAATTTACAAAATGTGGAAATTAAGTGGATTGGCCACAGAGGATTAAAATGTCACCAATTGATACCATTGGTGAAAACCTTTATGCATTTGCCAAAACCTGACCTGTTAATTGTGCACTGTGGAGGAAATGACTTGGGCACTTTGACTGGTGTAGGTCTGGAAATGTTTTTAAAAGACACCTTTGACCAATTGATGGCACTTTTTCCTCAAACTGCCTTGGTATATTCAAATATATGCCAAAGACAGAAATGGAGGTGGTCGAACCAATTTTGTCCACAAATTGAGAAATCGAGGAAGCATGTAAATAAGTCTGTTTCAGCTTACATGAGAGACCATGGAATGGGCTCCATGTACAACAGTAACTTGCGTTACTACATGCAAGATATCTACAGAGGAGATGGAGTTCACTTCTCAGATGAGGGGAACAGAATTTTCATCCTCAATTTAAGACTGTGCATTGGTACCTACTTGTAGGTACCTACATCAGCCACAGGACCCAAAAGCTCTTTTCAGAGCTACCCTACATCTGATCACTCACAATTATCATTTTACTCTAACTTTTTTCACTAATTTTCACCAAAGTACGCTCCCCGGAGCGCTACCCGGTACGCGCACCGGACGCTAACCACGCGAAATTTTAAAAAAAAATGTATTTTTGTCGCACATATGGACCTCCTCAGCCACCCTCAGAAAACCTAGGGGGTCAGGATACGTCTACCGTGCCCCCTTCTACCCATTCTGAACATTATTTGCCCTCCATCTTGTATCTCAATTCTACCGAAACACAAAATGGAGTACTCCCGTAACGCTGCCGGTTCGCGTACCGGGGCGCGCACCGGGAAGCGCTCGCTCAAAAAAAGGTGGGAAAGTAATTCACAGAAAAACCACTGGAGACACTTTCACCAAATATAGATTAGCTCATACTACATACCAATCCCTACCATTTTCACAAATTTGAGTGGAATTCCATTCAGCCATTTAGCCTGTAGACCTCTCTAAATACCCTGAGGTAAATTACTTCACAAAACACATCTGAAGTGTTGGAATTGACAATCAATTAAAATGTTACTTTCATTTTCTACTTTTTTTACCTGACATTTGTTTGGTTATGTACCTGAATATATATAAAAAAAGAGAGAGAAACACAGCCATTTTGACTACTACTTCCTGAACTACATTGCAAGATCATTTTCACTAACAACTTAAACTTGTTTTTAAAAGGTAAGATATTATTTTATAAATTTGAAAACATTTTCAGATAGTTATATACTATCCCTCTGTAAGAGTTAGACATTGAGAAAGGCTTGTTTATTATAATTATAGATTGATTTAGGTTTCTGTGGTATAATTATGAATTTACTTAGGCTTTTTCACAGGCACTTTTTAATAGTACTACTTCACGCCTCAAAAGTACCTGTCTGAACTTAAACCCAACAGTGCCCTATCTCTACTGATATATTTATTTTTTATTCACATTTCAGCACAAAAATGCAAGGAGAACAGAACGTTTCCTTTGAAATTGTCCTAGACATGAACAATGAGGAAATCATTGAACCCATTGACTTGGAATTCATGGATGAATCACGAGACCATGAACTTCTACAATGTGTAGAATCTGTGGATTTCTTACTTCAATATGAGGACGGTCAAATGTGGGAAGTTATGTTCAGTCAAAAAGAAGACATATCGGACATTCAAATGTTAGACGTTCTATTAAATTTTGAAAAAGAATCAGAAAAATAAAATTATATTTAATATTAAAAAATTGTTTGAGTCTTTAATCATTTTTATATGTAATTCATAAACTAGTACCAAATTGATTATAATGTAAAGTCAGACTTATAGTATACTGTGCACAATCCCAAAAATAAATGTATATTTAATAATCATAAATACTGCTACTTAAATAAAAAAAAACAACAAAAAGAACAATCGATAAACATACAATATTTCAAAATATCATAGTCTATCAATCTTTTTTCCTTATAGTACGCTCCCCAGACCGCTTCCCGGTGCGCGTACCGGGCGCTCCCCACGCAAAAATACAAACAAAAAATTATTTATTTTTTGCCCCGCGGGGCCCTTTTAAAGCCTCCACATCAAACCTAGGGGGTCAGGGAGGATCTACTATGCCCCCTTATGGTCATTTCCCCCTTTGTTTTGGCCTCCTCTTGTCTCTCGATCCTACCGAGAGACAAGATGGCGGCCGCTCCGGACTGTTTAGAATGTTGACAGACACCGGAGAGCCAATCAGCTTCGCTTCGCGAAGTTCCGTTACGCGTCAGGTACGCGAACCGGGGCGCTGCCCGGAGCGCGCTTACAGATATATATATTTTTTGGAACGTTAATTTCTCAAAATCCACTGGAGCACATATATTGAGACCTAGCAAAGGCACATCGGGCTACCAGTCCCTACAATTTTGCCAAGTTTCGTGAAAATCCATTCAGCCGTTCGAGCTAAAAGTGAGGCCAACCGCCCTATGGAAAATTGCATGGGAAAAACACGTTTTGGGACCCCCGTTTTTTCTCGGCCCCCCCTTGACGAAACCCCCCCAAATTTTCAGGGGCTGCTCAGAAACAAAATGTTCCATTTTCCTGAAAATTTCAGCCAATTCCATCCACAAACGCCAAAGTTATTAGACATAGAATTTTCAAAAATCCCATAGAGAAAAAATCCTAACTATATATACCTACTGGCGACCGCCAGTAGGTAATATATATATATATATTGTTCACCAAATTGCCCTTAGCTTTTAGGAGGCACACAACAGGTCTCCGCCTTTCCCGGCTTCACATTCAGCGCGTCCCCCACTTCGCAAGTCATTAAAATGCCCGACGGGTTCCTGGGAATCACTACCGTCATCAGGGGCTGCCATCAGCGAGACTCGTTCGTGCAGCGATGTATTCTGGGCTTTTTTATTCATTCAAGTCCCAACAGTAGGCGTGTGCTAAGTGCGCCGTCATACTGAGTTTGGCTGGGATTTGTAGTCCTTTACGCTGCACTGTAAATGTTCTCTTTTACGTAAAGACAAGAGTCACTGACCATTGAGGCACATTTCAAACCTATAGTAGGCTGCGTTGTGGTTCGATGTGCTGTGATTTTCATCGAGGAGTCCTGTGCCACACCTCCAACCAGTTTGGAATCACCGGCCTCAAATTGCTGTCAGACGTTTCTTGTTGCAGCAGTTGATGGTGCTCTCCCCACGACTAGGCTGCCGTGCTGTAAATTGTTCACCAAATTGCCCTTAGCATTTAGGAGGCACACGACAGGTCTCCGCCTTTCCCGGCTTCACATTCAGCGCGTCACCCCACTTCGTAAGTCATTAAAATGCCCGACGCGTTTCTGGGAATCACTCCCGTCATCAGGGGCTGCCATCAGCGAGACTCGTTTGTGCAGCGATGTATTCCGGGCTTTTTTATTCATTCAAGTCCCAACAGTAGGCGTGTGCTAAGTGCGCCGTCATACTGAGTTAGGCTGGGATTTGTAGTCCTTTACGCTGCACTGTAAATGTTCTCTTTTAAGTAAAGACAAGAGTCACTGCCCAGGTAAAGACCTGCGAAACTGGGGGCAGAGGAGCAAGTGGTGAATAAGATCTCCCACTTTAGTACCCACGTCGTCCTCTGGAGGAGATACATAGATGATATCTTCTGCATCTGGAAGGGCACACTTGAGCAGGTTAAAGAATTTGAATCCATCCTAAATGATAATTCCCGTAACTTACAATTTACCAGTGTCATAGACAAAAAGCAATTGGACTTTCTGGATGTAAGACTGGAGGTGAGGGAGGGCATTTTAAATAGCTCTCTATTCGGAAAAACTACTGCAGGGAATAGTCTCCTGCACGCGGATAGCTGTCACCCCCCCAGCCTAATACGCAGCATACCCCTAGGGGAACTTATCAGAGCCAAACGGAACTGCAGTTCCGCTGAAAGTTTCTCAAAGGAGAAAGAAATAATGTTGAACAGATTTTCCGAAAGGGGCTATAGTAAGAAAATCATCAAACATGCGGTGGAAAAAGTGGACCAAATGGTCAGGAATGACCTCTTGATCCCGAAAGAAAACAAAAAAGATGACAAAGTACGATTCATTACAAACTATGATTGCCAGGCATGGAAACTGAGACAAGGTCTGGGAAAGTACTGGGACATACTAAGGCTGGACAAAGATTTAAGGGAATTTATTCATGATACACTCTCAATAACCTTTAGAAAGGCCAAATCTTTAAAGGATGCTCTAAGCACCACATTAATCAAGGAACACCAGAAGTCCAACACAATTCAGGGATTTTTTCCTTGTCGTAAATGCAAAGCATGCAAATACAGCCATAACTGTAAAACATTGAAATTATCAAAAGAACGTAGTGCACATAAAATAACTAAACATCTTAGTTGCAATACTGAATATGTCATTTATGCACTGCAATGCCCATGTGAGAAATTTTATATAGGGTGTACGACAAAGCAGGCAAAATTGAGAATCCTGGAACACCAAAGGGCAATCAAAAATGTAAATCAACAGTATCCAGTTGCTAGACACTTTGCGGAGGAACACAATAAAAATCCAAATTTAATGAAATTTTGTGTATTGGACTGTATGGAGAACAGGGAACGAGGAGGTAACAGGTGGCTGGAATTAAGAAAGCTAGAATCGAAATACATCATCAAGTATAATACAATGCAACCCATAGGACATAACTTGGGGGAAGAATTAGCGATTCACCTACATAATTGAAAATGTCATGTAAGGGTGTGTTAAGTAGCTGCTGCTTATATTTTTGTAACTGTATTCTTGAAATTTTAAAATGATTTTAATCTATGAAGCATTTGATCTGACATAGTTTAGAATGCTAAAGGAGCAATATCTTTCTTAAATTACAGGAACAGGAAGGATAACAATATTGGATACACTGTTTTTGCCCACTGGGGCACGACATTGGGTGAATTTGGCCACATGGCACTATGCGACGCATCATTGGAATTATGAAAGAACATTTGACCACTAAGGCAAAATTTGAACTTTGGTGGTAATATTAACCGATGCAAATAATGCTGGTGGCCAGCCCACTCGGGCTAAATGAGTCTTGTTTTATGGTGTATCGCAGTGAGAACGCATATCCTGTTCAAATAATTTGTTAGAGCATGACAATAATGCGATGGAAATGATTTAAATGAATTTACAACTTACAAATGTTCATTTACTAATTGAAAGATTTTGTAACAACGAAAATAACTTGTTTATGTCTATTGATCACGTGTGACTCCTAAACACGGTAATTTTCACTTTAAAAGAATGGCAGTACACCTAAGCTCCACCCGTGAGCAAGAGATCGGCTGATCTCGAAACGCGTAGGGTTTTTTGTGCCTAATAAACCTGAAGCACTGTGAACTGCATTGGAGCCTCGACTCTGGTTTTTTCGTGTGAAAGAAAAAGTGGGCCAGGAGAGCTGTTTAATATTGAGGGGTTGGCGAACCCCATTGAGTTTTTTCTTAAGATTTAATAGTTTTCCCCATTTTTCGTTATTGCCAGCCAATAGGGTCACTTTATTGCCTTTTTTGGTGTTCATGTTGATAATTTTATTAAACTGTTCTTCGCTGAATCCATATGTGATTATGGTATCCATTCTACCCTGAGGTCAAAATTAACTCTATCAGGGTACGAGAACTACCCAGGTAGACCTGGGGGTGATAAGTAGAGATCTACTTTCCCTCAGCCCAAGGGCTGTGCAGTTAATGTGAAAAAGATAAAAGGGAATGGCCCAACAATCCAAGGGACAGGGTGCCAAAGAATCAAATAAAATACAATTTCCCTTGGAATCAAAGGTACATTTCATTCAACCATCCATGCATACACCGCTCACTTAGACACTACTACTGTACTTTCTCAAACTAATTGTAGTGTTTGATTACTAACCTCCCTGTCTCGGGACTTATAAAGGCACCTAAACAAGATGTTATAACAATCTATACATTTTATTGATATCAGCAATTCAGTTAAAAACCATAAAATATCACATAGTCATAAAAACTAAACAAAAAATCACAGTTATATCAAAGTAAAAAGAGATATTTAAGAAACCAGAAAGAGACACCAAGTTCCGTGATTTCAATCAATAATCATCGGTATGTCAATCCAGAGGAATCACAATGTGTCCGTAATCCAATCGATCAGTTTTAGGATCTGGTTCTGTGAATTTGACATATATAACAAATGCGTCGACGCGTTTCGGTGTATTGTCTCATAAGAACACCCTTTTCACGACCACAGTTTTGTCTCTTTCATGTGCGATCAAATTTAAAATTATCTAAACAAAACAAATTAAAGTTATAGAAAATATACATCAACATTTTGCATCATTAATTGTTTACAAATACAGAAACTAGCCAACTCTGTAGGTGCCAATAACTTAAGAGGAATTAAACTTCATTTGCACAATAAATCCTATCTATGCCTCTAGTGGGACCACTCATTTAGGATAAAACATGCAATATTTCATATTCAGAATTCAAAGAGTACAATGTTGGAAAAGACAAAAACAATTGTCCTTATCACAATGATCGAAATATTTATATATAATGTATATACTGGTGTGTATAACTTCACTATGTTACCCTAAGGGGACCCCCTATTCTCGAATTCTATTCCTATCCATTAACCTCGTTCATACATTCACGCATATTTTCATTCTAAATGCATACTTTACCAGGACTTTATATACGTCCGTGGGTACAATAGATTTCACGTAGTGGCTTTTCTCCAACCCACGGGTGTAGCCTCAAGGGAATGGACGGCCTAGAGTTTCTCACCCCCTAAACCATAATGGAAGAGAAACGAGCATCTTTCAGTATTGTAATACCGCTCGTATTGTTAATTCACACGTGGCTGATGGTGCAAAAGAGCATCAACTGTTTACCTTAATCAAAATGCCCAATGTACTCCGTCAAGTGTCTCTCGTAAATATGAATCCTTTAATCGATCCTCAGACTGTTATCTGTTATGTAAAAAAAGCACCATACTTAAGCTAGCCATATTTAACTGACTAAACTAAACAGTAATAAACATAACTCCTAAGGTCTCATATGAAAAATATTTTAAAATCTCATACCTATTGAGCTTAGTCCTGAGATCTACAAGAGTTTGATAGTTCGAGGGTTCATGGTCTGTAATGTCTTATCCAGGGGTGCTTCAGGCTCATAGGGTCAGTGTTGTTTGGCAGGTCCCCATGTACGGTGGATCCTGTGGGGATGTTTCAGAGATGTAAATAGCTACACGGTGATGAAAATACGATATTCGTGCAAAAAATGCCTACGGAATGTTAAGAATAGAGCAACTGACATTGGCGTGGATTTAAAAGCAAGACGTCAAAACCAACGGTTGCCGGTTAAATTAACATTGTGGCGGTATTCGCCCGGTGAGGCCGTCATGTAAAAGCCATAAGTTCACGGGTTTTATGCTCGATCGAAAATGCAATGCTCCACGGGTCAATTAACCCAACCGTGCAGATAGTAACATTAAAAACCAAAACGGTGAGTACCTGATGAAGCGTCTTGCCGCGTGTCCTCTGGGGTCTGATTTGAAAAAAAGGAATTCAGGAACTATCATTCACACGGTATTTATGCTCCCGAGCAAACGCGTTCTGTCTAATCTGATGCCGGTGTGTTGTTACGTCTGCCGGATTCTCACGTGGTTAGTGTGCTTGACGACTGCATGTAGATTCCACCTTTTTTTGGAGGTATTTTTCCCCACAAAGTGTGACAACAGTATTATTGATACACAGTACGAACAACCCGCAATTAAATAAGGTAGGGTGACTAACCCATAAGTTACGGGCTGACTAACTAAATCAATGCCGCGCAAATAAGCCAAATGGCAAACCGAGTGTAGACATTACACTAAATGTGATGGTGATGTTGATGGGCGGCTAGAAGCGTCCGACCAGTGTGTAACATATGGTAGCGGCGGGCGCAGAGGAACCGCCCAGGTGTGTCGGCCGGACAACACACCCCGAGGGTAAGACACATCCACCTACTACCATATGTCACCTCGTGTTCCGCGAGTTATTCAGGATAATTAAACAGGTATTGGAATTAGATTCATACAAGGTCACAGGGAGGTGAACTATACAGTATTGATTATTCTTTCCCACTCCTCTCTGGGATTAAGACCTGTACGTACCGTGTCTAGTATAGATATATACCATTGTTCACGTTTTTTACATTTAGCGGTCATATCACCACCTCGTCTGCTTCCTGTTATTCGCTCAATTATGAACCATTTTATTTCATCAAAGGAATGACTCTATATTTCAATGTTCCACTAGGGGTGCATTCAGTTTGTTGTTCATGATTGCAGATTTGTGTTCCAACAGGCGGGTTTTAAATTCCCTGCCTGTTTCTCCCACATAGCCTTTTCTGCATGGGCATATTAAGAGATATATCAAGTTCTTAGTTCAGCAGTTATTTAAATCTTTGGGCCATATTGTATAGTTATTGTATGTCAAGTTCTTTTCCTCTATACACAGATTACAAATGCTGCAATTGCCGCATTTGTAGTTGCCTACCACTTTTTGGCCTGTAAGATCAAGTTGTTTTAATTTACCAGGTTCTCTATATGTCTGGACCAAGTTATTCCGCAAGTTATTATTTCTCCGGAATGCGAACAAGGGGCGATCTAACTTCACCTGTTCGTTGTCATTTAGTATGGCCCAATTGGAGTTAATGATGTTTTTTACTTTATTGCTTAAACTAGAGAACTGGCTGACGAACACAATTTTTTCCGATTTCTTATTATCAGGCCTTTTCTTATCAGATTGTTCAAACATAGACTCTCTATTGTAGAACCTCGCTCTCTTGAAAGAATGAGTGATTAATTTTTTGGGGTATCCCCGATCTTTTAATTTGGTTTTCAAGGTCTCAGAATGTTTATAAAAGTCAGGCAGGGATGAACAGTTCCTTCGGAGTCGGAGGAACTGTCCAAACGGGATATTGTCTTTTTGTGCTCGTGGGTGGTAACTGCTATAATGCAGTAGTGTGTTCTTGTCTGTCGGTTTAGAGTATAGTTCCACCTCGAGTCTGCCATTAACATGTTTAATGTTAAGGTCCAGAAAGCTCACTGCTACGGTGCTATAGTTAGCAGTGAATTTTAAATTCACATCCCTCATGTTTAACCATGCGAGGAAGTCCTGTAGGGTGCTCACAGATCCAGTCCATAGGAACCAGATATCATCAATGAATCTGTTCCAATTTGTCACATTTTCGAAGAAGGGGGCTGCCTCATTAAATATGTGGGTATCTTCAAATTTACCCACATATGCGCATGCCAAACTTGGGGCACAAGTGGCCCCCATACTGGTACCCTTGTGTTGTAGGAACAAGTCCTCCTTGAAAAGGAACAGATTTTCCTTTAGGACCAGTCTGGCGCATTTGACAATGAAGCCCGTATTCGCACCTCTGGATACACCAACATCTTCCAGGATGCCCTCAATGACCGCTATTGTGTTATCCTGGGGGATGTTGGTGTAGAGGGCCTCAATGTCTAACGTCACGAGCAGCTGAGAGTTCTCATCAAATTCCAATCATTCCACTATTCCTATCATATGGGTTGAATCCTTGATGTACAACCTTTGTTGCTGGACTACAGGTCTTAAAAAACTATCGATATATTTACTCAAAGGTTCCAGAGGTGACCCAATACAACTCACAATGGGTCTGAGGGGGGGTTAGTAGTGCTCTTATGAATTTTGGGGAGGCCATAGATGGCCGGGATTCTGGCTTCAGTTTGGATTAAGAATCTGAACTCACTGTCTGTGATCCACTCATTAGCTTTTGTGAAAGTCACCAATTTCAGTATTTTGTCTTTAAGCGTGGACCATTGTCTCATAGGGACCTTTGAGTAGTGTTCCTCAATGTTCAGCATCTGTTGAATTCTATATTCGTAATCAGATGTGTAAAAAATGACCACCCCGCCGCCCTTATCTGCGGGCTTAATTGTGATGTTAAGGTCATTTTTAAGTGCTTGAAGCGCTTCTCTTTGTGCGAAGCTCATATTATTCCAGGTAGGCGGAGGGTTGTTCCAAACACTCCTGATTTTGGCCTCCACTGTTTTCTCAAAAATTTCCACATTTTTATTCACCATATTTAAATTAGGAGTTAAAACTGATTTAGGTTTTAGTCCTGATACGCTTACTTCTGGGTTGTAGTCTTTGTTCTCGAAGAACCGGTTTAATCTGATCTTCCTAAAAAAGGCTCTTAATTCTTTTTCCAAGTTAAATTTATTCATATGTATGGTGGGTGCGAAGGTAAACCCTTTCTCTAACACTTCCATTTCTCTAATATTTAATGTTCGTTTAGAGAGATTAATGATGGGGAATCTATCTAACGCCAATAACGAGCATTCCTGGTTTCCAGGAAGGCGTCCTGTTGGGGGTTCCTCGTGTGTTGGCCTCTCCCATAGGTTCTGGGATATTTTCTCCCTCCCCTGGGGAGTTGATCTAAAAAAGATGGACCTGATGAAGAAGATGGAGCAGTAGATGGACCTGCGTTCTGATCGTATCTTTGGAAATGTTGACCTTGATCTTGTCTATTATTGGGGTCATCCTCGCTGCCTGACCCTGATGATTCAGAGAATGTAATTCGTGTTCTATTGCCCCTCCAATACTTCGGTTTTTGGAATGATGGTTTTTCCCAGTTGGTATAATTTCTGGGTTGTTGGTAATAGTCTTTATTTAGATACGGGTAAATATTTTCAATGGTATATTTCTCAACATCCTTTCTCAATTTTTTGATCTTCTTATTTAGGAAATACTCTCTATATCCATCGACTTCGACACCTAGTTCTTCTAACTTTTTTTTGGCGTCATCAAGTGCTGGGTTGCTGTTATTCTCAGCCTCCAGTTTATCTATTTCTTCTTTTTCCAAAATTATCATGCCCTGCGCAGTTTCTATAATTAAAAGAATCCAGTCTCGACTACATCTATTAGAGATATGGGACCAGGTTTCAAGAAATTTTCTATTTTCAATGAACAGCCCTGGCTCGTTCCTGACCTGTAATCCTATTGGTATTACACCTGATTTTACAAATTGAATGAGGAACTCCGCATGCATTTCTGTTCTTATTAATTTTTTCTTATGATTTAATAGTTTTCCCCATTTTTCGTTATTGCCAGCCAATAGGGTCACATTATCGCCTTTATTGGTGTTCATGTTGATAATTTTATTAAACTGTTCTTCGCTGAATCCATATGTGATTATGGTATCCATTCTACCCTGAGGTCAAAATTAACTCTATCAGGGTACGAGAACTACCCAGGCAGACCTAGGGGTGATAAGTAGAGATCTACTTTCCCTCAGCCCAAGGGCTGTGCAGTTAATGTGAAAAAGATAAAAGGGAATGGCCCAACAATCCAAGGGTCAGGGTGCCAAAGAATCAAATAAAATACAATTAAGTGCCCGCCGTCGCAAGAGGCAGAAGCACGCCATCCGTGTGTGCGTCTATATATACAAATATATATATATCACCTACTGGCAGTCGCCAGTAGGTAGTTATAGTTAGGACCTAGTTACCATAGGAAAATCACAACAGTCTATTCCCAGTAACTTTGGCGCTGATTGCCGAATCTTTGCAAACTTTTCAAAACTAATTCTTTGTTGATATCAGCTCCTATGTTGAAAGTTTGGGGGTGATACGTCAAGGGGGTGCAGAGAAATAAGGGGGTCCCATAAAGTGTTTTCTGCATGTTAATTTACGTAGGAAACTTTAGACAAGGCTACAGGTCGAACGGGTGAACGGAATTACCCCAAAATTGGCAGGGAGAAGGGTTTTGGTGTAGAAAGCACGCTTATGTTTATTTGGTGTAAATCAGTTCAGTAGTTTTTGAGAAATATCGAAATTTACAGATATCGACATTTGGGAATTCTGCCATCTGATTGGCTGAGGCGTTACGAGCAGGACCTTCCTGCTTATTGGCTGCAGGCGGTTGCAACTAGGAAGTGGTGGCTGCCATTTTGTGATTCCGTTGAAGCAAGTAAGGGGAAAAAAGGGTGAAAAAAGTATGAAAGGAGGGTAGCTGCACTGCAAGCTTTGTGGGGGAGTGCGAAGCGAAGTAGTCACTGTTTCCCGGTCTGAAAGTGCGGTGTTGCTCAAAGTGACATGGTGCTGATATGATATGGTGCTACACTCGGGTATAAAACCGAGAGCCTAAACCGTGAGATCATTGCTGTAAAGTGATGGGGTCTGGTGTTTGTAGCATACGTGTGCAAGCAGTGTTAGTAGGTGTTTATACCATACAGGGAGTGGGAAACGAACTACTGACCGGTACCGTGCGTTTATACTATCCTGGAAGTGGGAAGCAAAGTACTCATGCCTACCGGTGTAAAGAGTCAGGGTTGGAACCAAGCTGATTGGTGTAAATTGATGGGCTCTGGGCATTGTAGGATACTAGCCACTGTAGTATAAGTGTGTAAGTAGTGTTAGTATGCTTTTACAGTATATAGGGTGTGGGAAGCAAACTACTCACCCCTACTGCTGTGAAGGCTCAGGGATTAAACAGTGAGCCTAAATTGTGAGCTCATTGCTGTAAAGTAATGTGCTCTGGGCGCTGTAGCATACCCGTGGAAGTAGTGTTAGTTTGCATTTATACAATATAGGGAGTGGGAAGCGAACTACTTACCCCTACCGGTCTCAAGACTCGTGGATGAAACCATGAGCTCATTGCTTTAAAGTCATGTACTCTGTTTAGTATTCTAATGTAAGTCATAGTAGAATGTTAGTATGTAATTCGACTAGAATCTAAGTATGTAATGTTAGAATGTAAGGCTGTCATGAGGGGAACCTTGCGGAGTATGTACACGGTGCTGGAGAAGTCGGTTGCTTTGCTGTCTGCTCCTGTTGGTGGCTGTTTCAGGTGTCTTGTTTTCCTGTAATAAATCTACTTATTGGATCCACTGCTGTCTGCCTTTTCACTACATAAATTTGGCAAGGAGCGGGAGAAGGTAAAAAGAATGCACCACTCACCAATATTTCAAAATTGCTTGCGTTCTGCTGAAGACCAGTTTTCTTCGTGTAGCTGTTTCTACTCATGCCACGGCGATGGCTCATTGAACTATGTAATCCGACTTCTCATAGGATTTATATTTCTAGATTTTGCACTTCCTCTGCTTCTTCACTACATTCTGGTCGCTGTACTACACGTGTGTAAGTAGTGTCAGTATGCGTTTATACTAACAAATGCATCATGGTCCTAGGGAGGGCGACCTCTTAGGCGCAGCTCATACAATGTTCTGGGGTGTGCATTCGTGGGACATTTGTGATGGCTATTAGAGGGCTGTTGCATGACTTTCCCCCTGGGATAGCAAATCCTTGTTTGACTACATGAAGCAAGAGGAGGAAAACCTTGTATCGCATTATTAGAGGGGATGCGGATGGTAAAAATGGAGAGAAAAAAAGAAACAAAAAAAAAAGCGGGGTCTCACCCGTTTATTTGAAGAAGGCTCCTGGTGGGTAATGTTCTGTGGCCAATCCAATTATTATATTGCGGGGTCTGTGTAGGACTGGGGATCTTAATGTCATATGTAAATTAGGTGTGGAAGGGCACAGAGACGTTTCGCAGCATAGGGGATCGCCATCTTCCCGGTATTGATTACTAATTGTTCGGGGGGTTCGAGGCCAACTGAAGTCTGGGTATCGCCACACTCCGGGGCTTTATTGGTTCTGTAATCACACGGGCAGTACTCATGGTGTTATAAAGTTATACACTCATAGAACTCTTTTAGTTGTAGAATTACCCAGGCTTCATTTGTGTAATAGTCAGTTAGATTATGTTTGGTAGGTGCATTGTAATATTAGAAGGGTTCGCCCTCATAATATCCTATAAACAGATGATTTTCACAATAAACTATAGAAAAGTGTTGTCAGAAATAGAAGGCCTTTGCACTCAGTTATTTATTTGAAAAAAAAGTAACCATTATTAAAACACAAATAAATAGAAACTTAAGTTTAATAGTACAAACAGTATTTTATGAAAAACGTGGGTTGGACTCCAGTGGAAGCAGCGTAGAAAACGTGCAAGACAAAAATGAAACCTAAGTATGTGTGCTATGTGGAAGAGGTAAAGAAAGGTAGCCCGAACAAAAGGACGATAGTGGGAATGTGAGGGAGGGGGAGTGGGTGGAAGGGAGAAGGGAAGGGAGAGTCAAAAGAAGAGAGGGGTGAGGAGATAGAGCGTCGGTCTACTGCACCCAGCCCTTAGTGTTTACCCTCCCGTCACCCGTTTGTCTAGGACGCTAGGGTCCGCGAGAAAGAGTGTGGTCCAGCAAGTCCTTAAAATGAAACACATGAGGCCAGAGATTAGGGGTCATGTTTTTCAAGAAACGCCAATAACATTATTGCCTCTTTAGCGGCAGGAAACTGCTTCTAAAGCTACAAAGAAGGGCTTGATAATATGCCCTTGTGAATTCCCATAAAGCCCAGGTTCTGGTGTGAACCTGGGCTTCTATGGAAATTCACAAGGGCATATTATCAAGCCCATTGTCGCTGCTTTAGCGGCAGATTCCTGCCGCTAAAGTGGCAATAATGTTATCGTTGTTCTTTGATAATATGGTGCTACCTTATTAGCTACGGGGAAATCGCTTGCCTGCACCTGTACACCCAGGATGCTGCACCTCAGCCCATTCCCCCGCACTGTGCTCAATTGTAGGTCCTGCACACTGAGACTTCACTGCTCACCTGCTACCACCGGTGTGTCCCATGACATGTTGGTGAAAGCTCCGAGCCTGGGGTAGGTTTGTATTGTAGGAGTGAAAATAAACAAAGCTGAGCTGTTCCTAAAGTGTTAGAAAGGTACGAGTCACTGTAGTGTGTTGGATGTTGTAGGTCTCAAGAAGTCCTACAGTAGGACATCCATTTTGTTGGATATAATGCCCTCACACACCCTTTCAGGTGTCATGCTTCATCATCTGGGCTGCTCCTCGTTGGGTCGGCGGTGCAATACCCAACGGGCGACACCTCAAAGAGGGGCTCTTTGGCGGAGATCTTTTATCCAACTACCGTTTAGATGAAGTGCGGGTGTGGGGCCTGGTGAGCGTAGACGTGTTGGTGTGGGTTAAAATAAAGCTGGGGGTACCATGAGAGAATTTATTGTGGGGGCCCCCTGCTCTAGTTAAAAGTAAGACTGAAAGGTACTTGCTGGAATATAATATTTCCAATTACGAATCCTAAATCAGTATGTGCTATAATCGGTCGACATGTTTCTCGCTTGCGTGTATTAACTTGCGATTCTTCAGGACCAAGAAATAAAGAAGTTATCTAAAGTATTGACTGTCTACATTAAAGAATTCTCACTAGTGTCAAATGTCAAGTGTACAGTCTAGTGTATTAAATAACAGGAAAAAGGGTTTATTTCCTGCATTATACCTGAGTTGAGCTGCAACTACCTGGTAGGGAGAGAAAGAAGCATATCACAACAGGTGTAAAATACAACATCAGGTGACTCTGTATATTCATTGTGGCATGCTAGAGTGTGTGCTACTAGCATGTAAATTAAAACCAATACACTGGTGTTCATGCAGTTCCTCAGTGAGCAACATTGTGGTCATGCTCCTGTGGACAAAATGGGTGATAGAAGTTCTTGATTAAAACAACTGCAGCAGTAATCATGTTGATGATGAGGTATCTTAACTCACCTAAAAAGTGTAGTACATAAACAACAACAGTATCCGGCGAGTTAAGCATCAGGTCATCCAACCTCTGGCTGATCACGGGAGGAAACCATAGTTAAAAGACCATGTCATGTAATTGTTAGAGTAATAGATGTATGCTTGTAACTAAGGGCGATTGGTCACCCTATGTTCATGCTCTCTGGCTTCTAAACTAACAATGTTCTCTCATGGGTTAATAGAACATAAAAGGTTGGTCCGATCATCGAACTCGTGATGGGCGTGTCTGTGTTTAATGCTAAAACTCCATTGCTCACACTCGTTGTTTCAAGCTTACCCGGAGGGTATGTGTCTCATATACCCACCCCGGGGACGGGGGGAAGTGGGGGGCGTTGCCCATTGTCAGTATAAGTTACCCGATGTATGGGGCCCGGCAAGCCGGTAATGGTTGTATTAGTGAAGTTTTTTTGCGAGGCCCATCTAGTAGGTAACGTACATGCGAGGACATGGCGGTCAAAAAGATTTTATCCCGCTCTGAACTAGCATGGTACACGGGGCCCCTCTTTTTAGTTACGTGCTTAAGGGGGAGCGGTAACCTTGGCTATCGTTACGCGCTATGTGATATATCAGAGAATATTACAGCGGAGGTTCGCTCGCTACATAAACGAGTCCTGGTCACCCCCCCATGCACTTAATGGTATATATTCTTGTACGGATTATCTGCCCCATGAGGGAATCGGAAATGGGGCACTCAACCCTATTCATCCTGAGAACAATACCATTAATGGCCGCTGGGTCTTAATCACCCACCATATGTTTTGGGGACATTTTTATCCATATGCTGTAGGTCAGTCCCCCTTCGGGCCACATAACCGCCGAGAGTTGTCAAAACCTTAGTACACACTAAGCTACACATAATTGGCTCAGACTAAAGGGAGCTTCGGATACATTTACCACTTGACATTTAACCTCAAACATCCTCCAAACACTTCACTATTTTATCCCCAATCGTCCACCAATTAGGGAACATTTCTGTTGAATAAGGAACACATAATCATACCCCATTTATGACCAAAGTGACTCAGGTATGATGATATATATTAAATGTTCCAACCCAGCGAGTGACTATAACCCCACTGTAAGATGGCCGCCATAGTAACAATGACGGTCACATGATACTGACTTTCAGCTTAGTCACAGTACCACGTGACTCCGAGGGCAAAGTCAAGGGCCATGGCCGCCGGATCATTAATCACCACCCGGATCCGGAGGCGAGGGGTAGGTGCCACAGGAGGCAGTGAGGTTCTGAAAATTCTGGACTCGTGTAAAAAAACTTTGTCGTAGCATGACGATTTTTATATCAAAAGACCGAGAATGGCTAGTACACTATGTACAAGCATTTTCGTCATATTCCAGTAACGATTTCACCTCGAAATCGTCATTTTCGTCCTGAACCCCTGGCTTCCATTTTGTGCACGGCAGCCATTTTGTGAGTTGCCCTCACATAGGCTTATAATACAGCTAAATTCAATTCTAAAGGACACGTACATCTTAATTGACTTCTCTCTGACCTGGGCAAGCTGAAACCATTGCCCCAGGCCGAACCTGCCCGACCAGTTCTTTTCCCAGTGGCCGAGCTAGATAGCATCAAGGCACAACATGCCATAAACCTTTTTCATCGCACACACACCCTGCCTAATCTTGCTCACACCTGTCCCTGTTTCTTACATATGTCTTGCTTTACGAGGAGGAGGTGCCCGTTTTTATTGGGGGTACACCGATATCTGATGGAAATGTTGGGCCTTGCCTGGTAATTTATTGTGGGCTGGACGAACTGAAATGTGGGCTTGTCATCATGACTCTGCTTTTTCTTTGTAGTGAAAATATGTGAATGGTCTACTGTAAATCTAAGAATGTTTGCATGAAGCATAATATTTTGTATAAAAAGAGAAGCCTGGCTTTGTAAGATTGAGCCGTCTCCTGAGAATATACACACCGTGCTGTTGTACTTCTAGGACGCCTGTTACTTGGTTGCAGCCAATAAATTCGATCTTTGACTTCACCTAGAAGACTCTGAGTTTCTGTGTCTGAATCAGGAAAGTACTCGAGGTCTTAGGGTGTACCCTGACACCGCTGGGTTACCGGTTCCGTACCGGTTCTGAAAAACCCAGTACCTCAGCTGGCGCCCAACGTGGGGCGATACCAACGGTACCGGTCCAAGCCAGAGGTTCGTGAGGAGCTTCGTGTGAAAATTCTGGAGGAAGGCCGCCACTTCATCGACCCCTGCATGTCGACGTGGTCCAAAAGTCTTTGCTGCGAGGTTCCCCGCTTCCCGACGGCTACGAAGGACTGCTGCCCTGGCTATCGCCCTGATTTGGACCCTCGATGTTTGGTAGAGCGAAACGATAGACGAGTCTTCTGGTGACGTCATCGATATCTCAGTTAAGTATAAGTGGATCGTCTCCCAGTCCTTAGTTGGTTCTTAGTTTGTATCCCTTCGGGATCTTTGATTTGGAACTTGCAAGTACCAAAGCCGAAGGACTCGTGTATTCACGAGAATATCGTAATCGATAATCCTTTGAAGTTTGAAGCTAGACTAGAGAGCGAAGATGCCTGGTCTTAGCAGACTTGGAAATTTGTTTTGTCTTGGTTGTAATAATAGGGATTCCCGATTTGAGGACTCGTGTCCGGTTCCCCCGATTGGAACTCCAACTTATGAATTGTATGTGAAACATGGAGTAGGCCCCATCACATATAATGAAGTGTGGATCCGCTACACCAGAAAAGATGGTGTTCTAAAATGGCCCCAATATGGTAGCTTTGACACGGAAATCCTAGATAATCTAGAAGTTAAACTTTTTAAGAAGAAAGCCCGGCCGGCGATGTTTGACTCTTTCCGCCTATGGCGTAAGGAAGCCAAACAGAAGGAAATTAAATTAGAGAAGAAAAATAAGAGAAAAAGGGGTATTTTGAAAATGCAAGCTGCCATGCAGTTTAAAGATAACGAAGAAGAACAGATGAGTGAGCAGTTGCACAGGCAACGTAAAATGATAATCGATAAATGTTATCCAGTTTTGCCGCCTCTTCAGCAAGATGCAGCAAAAGATCTTGAAAAAGACCCCCTAATGTCGCATTTATTGAGTTCGCCACCCCCTTATGCGCAAAATGCTACGGCACCTCCGCAACCTTTAGCTGGGCAACCTTTGGTTGTATTGCCTCCTGCTCCTCCACAACCACCAGCTGCTCTTCTGTTGGCCCCTACTCTTCCGGTGCAGCCTCCTCAAGGGCCACCGGCTTTGACATCTGCTCTGCCTTTACTTCCTACAACTTTGACTCCAATATATCGACTCCCACTTCTGGTACTCTTTCTGACACTGCCTCTGCATCTGCCTTGCCTCACCCTGCTTTTCCGCTTGTCTTTTCATCGACATCTCCTTCTGTCCGACAGAGAGTGGCTAGTACTGATACTAGCCTCCTATATCCTCTCTTTGGTGCAACAGGTGTAACTCCTGACACAGAGCCTAAGCTGTTGCGTAGCCAACTGCCTGATTCTAGGGAGAAGGAAACGTTGAATTATTTGGCACATAGATGGGTGACCGACCCGACAAAATATTACCTAAAATCTGTCATGGACGTCTTCCATCAGTGGGAAGAACCGAAACAGAGATACGTTTTTGAGAAAATGTGTACTTTCCTGAGTTAGGATTTAGAGGAAAATGATTTGGAGCCCAATCCACCTGAGTTATGTCATACACGGTTCGAGTTTGGAAAAGGCGCAATTGTGGGTTCAGATGTTAAGAAAGCAGTTGCGACGTTGTTGTCGTTGAGAACTGAAGGTGTTTCTCGGTCGTTGTTTGAGTCTGATTCCTCTGTTAAGAAGAAGGTGAGACAATATCCCATGAGAGAAGTTCCTCCGGTATGGAAGGAAGCAGTGCAGGCTGGTCCTGGTAATGTTCCCCCAGCCATACCAGCACATTTTCAGTGTGTCTGGGTACATGTTCCTTGGAAGCGAGCTGAAGTATTGGCCCTTAAGCAGACATTGCCAGATCCTCGCAAAAATCCTGCAGGGTATTACAAGGAATTGTCACAGACTGCAGGTTCATGCATTATGAATTTAGCCGATATCGATATGTTGTTTGGGAATGTTGTTCCACAGCCTTTATGGGGAAAGATTCGTCATGCAGATCATGATCAAGAGTTAGGTGACACATGGGCTAATATTACTGCTGCAGATGGCCGACAAGTTGGTGGTGCTAAACCTGAGCCTTTAGTAG
Source organism: Lissotriton helveticus (assembly GCF_964261635.1). NCBI lineage: Eukaryota > Metazoa > Chordata > Amphibia > Caudata > Salamandridae > Lissotriton > Lissotriton helveticus. The sequence goes on along the minus strand of NC_136061.1, from coordinate 418,769,434 downwards.
CAGATCTCCCTGGTAGGATCATTAATTACATGAAAACTTTAATGCCTGTGATGCGTGTGAATTGGGATAAATTGTCTGCGTGTAAGCAGAAGAAAGATGAAACAGTATCAGATTTCTTCACCAGGTTTGAAGAGACGTTTGTTGACCACAGTGGTCAAGATATGAGTACAGAAGGTGGTCAACGGTTGTTCATCGATAAATTGTGCATAATTTGTTACCCGAGTTGTGTAAGAAGTTAAAAGATTCAGAGAGTTCTTGGGCAGTTTCCTCTTCAGCACAGATATTGGCTACTGCACAGTACTACGAAAATAGAGACAAAGATGAGAAAGATAGAGCAGAAAAGAAAACTAAAGAGTTGAAAACGAAGGTTCTGTTACAGCAAGCGTATCCGCCACGTGGTGGTCAAAATAGTGGTGCTCAGAGTAACTATCAGAATAACTATCAGCAACCTCAACAGTATCAGAGGAACTCGCAAAGAGTCGAGTATACTCAACCACGTGTCTCTGTAGGTCCTAATCAGTGTGCATATTGTAAAGAGGAGGGTCATTTTAAAAGTAGTTGTCCTGCTTTATTACAGCGCATGAATGGTGTTTCCAGTGCAAAAGGTCGAGGTATTTCACAAGCACCTAGAGGTAGAGGACGTGGAAATTTCCCCCAGAACGCGCGTTCCTTTCCGCCTCAGAATTCAATGAATAGTTTTGATCAACAGAATAATGCGTCTGGTAGGACAGCTCAGTACTATGCTGATGATTACTATGCAGAGGATGAGCATATGGGAGGTAATGATTGCTAGGACAGCCACAGACAAAGAGAGGGAGTTGTTTCAGTTCCAGTAGATCAGAGTGGACCTTATGTTGAGGTGATTACATCAGGTGTGTCAGAGCCTTTTCTGTTGGATATTGGTGCTACAAAGAGTTCTATTATGCACTCTAAACTCCCTGGCGCACCTTTGTCTGGCGAAACAAATGTATCAGTAGGTTTTTCTGGCGCCCCGGTTAGAAACCCAGTTTCTAGTCCTATGTCTCTTTCTGTTGGTCCTTGTGAATTCGAAGCACCCCTTATTCTGACAACAGGTTGTGGTGAAAACTTGTTGGGATTGGACCTTTTAAAAAGATTGTATGCGACTTTGTATTGTTCTCCTTCTGGAGTACAACTTACACTAGGTAAGAAAGTGGTTTCTCCAATGTATTTGTCAAGGGACAAACTTCCAACAGAGTTGTCGTTTCTTCCTGATATTCTTTGGGCTACTGGTCCTAATGATGTGGGTCTTTTGGAAATACCACCATATGTTGTAACATTGAAAGCCAATGTTAAAATGCCACGCATTCCCCAATATAAAATTTCTAGTGAAGGTGAAAAAGCTTTGCTAGCGATCATTTACGATCTGATAGAAAAAGATGTAATTGAAGAGACAAGAGGCAACGTTTGCAATAGTCCTGTTCTGCCTGGTTTGAAACGAACTGACCCTTCCCAGCCACCTGTTTACAGATTCGTGATTGATCTTAGAGAGGTGAATAAAATAGTTGGGCCACAATTTCCAGTTGTTCCTGACATTACTGCCCTATTGACTATGATTCCAGCTTCTGCCACCTGGTTCTCGGTGATTGACTTGAAGAATGCTTTCTTCAGCATCCCGATTGCTGAGGAGAGTAGGGATATTTTCGGCTTCAGTTTAGGAGGTCGAAGCTTCCGCTTTAAACGCCCTCCCCAGGGCTACTGTGAAAGTCCATCAATATATAGTCAAGCTTTAAAAACACAGCTTGATACGATTGTTTTACCTGAAGGCGTTACCCTCATTCAGTATGTTGATGATTTGCTCGTTGCTGCGTATACTGAGGAAATCTGTAAAGAAGCCACGTTGTCTTTATTGCGTCATTTGTGTGATTTGCATCACAAAGTATCTCTCTCAAAATTGCAATATTGTCGACAAGAAGTGACCTACTTAGGTCATCTCTTATCGAAGGAGGGAAGGAAACTGACCCCAGAAAGAATTCAGGCAATAGCGAAATTGAGTGTGCCAAGAACACAGAGAGAAGTGCGTGCTTTCTTGGGCATTACATGATATTGCAGGCAATGGATACCAAATTTTTCGTTATTGGCCAAACCTTTGGTGGCATTAACTTGTAAAGATACACCGAACCCCCTTCCATGGTCTGAAGAGTGTCAGAAAAGTTTTTCCGAATTGCGCACAGCATTATGTTCGGCTCCTGTGTTGGGTACCCCCGACTACAGTAAGCCCTTTACATTGTATGTCCATGAGAAAGAGGGTTGTGCATTATCAGTATTGACACAGTTGTTTGGAGACAAGCAGCGTCCATGCGCGTATTTTTCGTCGACTTTGGACCCGGTAGCTAAAGCATTGGCGAGTTGTTTAAGAGCCACAGCAGCAGCAGCTGTTTCTATTCGACAGTCTGCTGGGTTAGGGATGAATAACACGCTAATTGTGATGGTTCCACATGCAGTGGACACGTTATTAAACAGAACCAAGACACAGCACTTAACTAGTGCTCGATTGTCAGGTTGCGAGTTGACATTGTTAGCGAGCCATGTGCATATGAAAAGATGCAACACACTTAACCCAGCTACGTTGTTGCCGATTGTAGAGGAATTAGATGATTCAGAACAGCATGATTGTTTTCTTAGATCAGAAGAAGAAACGAAAGGGAGAATAGACATCCAGGATACTCCCCTTACAAAGTGTGATGGTACATTATGGGTGGATGGTTCATGCTTCAAGCTTCCGAATGGAGATACGACTGCGGCATATGCTGTTACGACTTTGCATACAATTGTTGAAGCTGCACGTATCCCACATAATTCAGCTCAAGCAGCAGAATTGATTGCACTTATGAGAGCATGTGTGTTGTCGAAAGGAATGAAAGTGACCATCTATACCGACAGCCAGTATGCATTTGGTGTGGCTCACAGTTTTGTACGATTGTGGAAAGAACGTGGGTTCCTGACTTCGCATGGAGCTAAGATTCAGCATGGTCAGTTGGTGAATGAGCTTCTTGAGTCACTGACTTTGCCGTTGCAAGTTGCGATTGTGAAATGTAGCGCACACAAGAAGGTGACTGATGATGTTGGTCGTGGAAATGCATTTGCTGACGAAATCACAAAAGAAACTGCAAGGAATGTGATGAGTCGAATGTATGTTGCAGGCCCTGCAAGATGGATTGGTGACGTTGGAATGTGTGAAGACACGATAGAGAGTGTGAAGTCTATTCAAGCTGAAGCTACAGAGAAAGAATTGAGTGTGTGGAGAGAAAGTACGGGTAAAATGGATGCAAATGGTTGCTGGATTGAATTGTCAGAACATCAGAGATGGTTGTTACCCGATGCGTACGTGCTTGCAGTGGTTACAATGGCTCATGGAATGGCTCATATCAGTGTGAAAGGGATTTGCAAGTTGTTGGCTCCAGTATGGCAAAATGCTGGAATTCCTAAGTGTGCAGAGAATGTGGTCAAGAATTGCATGGTGTGTCTGAAATACAATCCTGGTAGGGGAACCCCAACTCCAGCTGGTCATTTTGCACCTCCTACGTATCCGTTCGAGATTTTGCTGCTAGATTTCATCCACATGGAGAGGTGCAACAATTTAAAATACGTACTCGTTGTTGTTTGTGCCTTTTCAAGATGGGTGGAAGCCTACCCCCTAAAGGACAATACTGCCTTATCCACAGCTAAAGCCCTTGTGACAGAGTTCTTCCCCAGATTCGGAATGCCTAGAATGGTCTGGAGTGACAATGGGAGTGAATTTGTGGGTCGTGTGATGAAGAAAGTGTGTGAAGGGCTAGGCATCCAGCAGAAGTTCCACGCTGCAAATCACCCCCAATCAGCTGGATTAGTAGAATGTTACAATGGCACGCTAAAGTTAAAACTAGCCAAAATTCAAGCGAGCTCTGGTCTTAAATGGCCTGACGCTCTACCCTTAGCACTCCTATCAACCAGAATGACTGTGCATTCGCGAGTGGGACTTAGTCCTTACGAGATAGTTTTTGGCCGCCCGGCCAACATATGGGGAGTGCCAAGGCCCACCAAATTCAGTGAAATTGAACACCCTGTTTTGCTTGACTATTTGTACGAATTGACGGCTAAATTGCGTGTTTTACACCAACAGGTCCACAACACTCTGCCTCAAGCCTCTGAAGCTCCAGGTCACCAAATCGATCCAGGATCCTGGGTGCTGATAAAGAACTTTCAACGAACAAAGAACGACCATCCCAGGTGGACCGGCCCACACCTCGTCCTTCTTTCAACAAGATCAGCTGTTCGAGTGGAAGGAAAGAAGCACTGGATCCACGGTGTACATTGCAAAAGGGTGCCCTTGCCCCTGCCGTACGACCGGTGGGTCCAGGAGGGTGTCGCCGACTCAGAGACTGAAACTGTGCCTCGTTTTCTGCCTGTCAGTGATGCACGTATAAAAGGAACAATTGCTGAGAAAGAAAGTGACAATATTTTGCAACCAGCTGTATCACCGTCAATTCGATTGGACACTACAGAACCTGAACTCCTTTTTCAAGACCAAACAGTACCTGGGAGAAAACGTTATAATTTGAGGCCGAGACCTATGGACAAATAAAATAAAATTTCCTTTTTGCTATTTTTGAAAGTGCAGCTCTCCCATCTGAGAAACTTTTTTATTTTTGTTTTTCGAACCACCATCCGGGTTCCGCTGTAGGGTCGCGGTTGCCCAAAGTCTTTGGGGTGCAGCTGAAGACGTTAGGTCGACAGTTCTGGTTGGTCTAAGGGAGTTGCCCTGGACTGACAGAAGCATTCCTTAGCATAGAACACCCAACCATCGCGAGCAGCATATTTAGAGAGGATGGAGTTTTTCGAGATGGAGAGACCTGCCAAGGAAACGAACTTTAAAAGCAGAATATGTAAAATGATGACCAAGAAAAGCTTTTTGATATTATGCATTTTCATGTTATTTAGTGTAATGATATTTTTCATAGGATATGTTTTATTCTCCTTTCGAGCGACATTTGCACCCACTACATCACCCATACCTCCTCCTTCAACTGTTTCCCCACACTCTTTTCAACCCCTTCCTGAACACGAATCAGCTAGGAGATTAGAGTTTATTAATAACTCCTTTGTTCAGCTTTTGCACCAACACCAACTAGTAATGAACACGACTAACTGTTGGGTGTGTGGTCTTATGCCTCACACAACGGATAAAGGTATCCCTTATCTGGTCCTGCCTTTCAGCCACAATGGTTCTGTGTGGGCATACAGAACAATGTTTATCCATGCACATGAAGTCTACCCCCTACGTTCTGTAACAGACAATCCTAAGAATAGTGCTCTAGTTAAGGGTATAGTAGACATGATTAAGGAAGATATTTCCTACGAGACTATCCCTAGAGATGAGACACTAGTATACATAGGATGGAACGTGACCGGATATGGAGCTACTCTGAGTGAGAAACAGCAAGCTAAGAGATCTTCCCCGATTTGGATTGTACCCCATCAGGGTCATCTGTGTCTGCAAGGTACTGGCAAGAATCCCAGAGCTCAGTTAGGGAAGAGTATCTGCACTGAAACGTATGTTTTTGCATCTCAGACTTCCCCTTCGTTTTTAGCAGCTAAGGGTACCTATTTCATCTGCCATGATAGAGCCTATACATGGTTGCCCCCTGACTTTTCGGGCACATGTTTTGTTTCGTTCCTGCTGCCTCCCACCTACACAGCTGCGGCAGATTACCATAAGACAAGGATAGTTAGAGGTGTCTTGAGTGAAGAAGACACTGCAGGACAAGAATTTGGGGACTTCGTAAAGGGTTTTCTGCCGTTCTGGGGACCAATGGTTAACAGCAGGAACATAAGGCAATTGACAAGGGTGGTTGAGTCCACAGTAGTTGAAACTGCCGGTGCCCTTAGTAACTTGACTGCTGAGCTCCCGTCGGACCGTCTTATGACCCATCAGAACAGGGTCGCATTAGATGTCATACTTGCAGACCGAGGTGGGGTATGTAAATTGATCCAATCCAGTTGCTGTGTTTTCATTCCAGATAACGCTCCAACAGTGTACCAGGTCATCTCCAAACTGCATAAGATTTCCGAATCTATTCATGTGGATAAAGGAGATTGGTCGTTAATGGGATGGTTCTGGGAACTGATATCCGCCTGGGGATGGAAAATTCTGATGGTCATTGGGATGGTCTTAGCCATTCTTTTCCTGTTCTGTCTGTGCGTGCAGTGTGCTCCTGCAATATGTGGCCTCTGTGCTACATCATGTGTAAGGAAACCTGTATCAAGAGACAAGCTAAGTACTAGGATGATGTTACAGCAACATCTCAATGACTTTAGGAATATAGACCTGAACTCAGATTAGCATGAAGATAGGTTAATTGCCTATGTAAGGGCAAAAGGAGGGTTTGAGGTTCTGAAAATTCTGGACTCGTGTAAAAAAAACTTTGTCGTAGCATGACGATTTTTATATCAAAAGACCGAGAATGGCTAGTACACTATGTACAAGCATTTTCGTCATATTCCAGTAACGATTTCACCTCGAAATCGTCATTTTCGTCCTGAACCCCTGGCTTCCATTTTGTGCACGGCAGCCATTTTGTGAGTTGCCCTCACATAGGCTTATAATACAGCTAAATTCAATTCTAAAGGACACGTACAACTTAATTGACTTCTCTCTGACCTGGGCAAGCTGAAACCATTGCCCCAGGCCGAACCTGCCCGACCAGTTCCTTTCCCAGTGGCCGAGCTAGATAGCATCAAGGCACAACATGCCATAAACCTTTTTCATCGCACACACACCCTGCCTAATCTTGCTCACACCTGTCCCTGTTTCTTACATATGACTTGCTTTACGAGGAGGAGGTGCCCGTTTTTATTGGGGGTACACCGATATCTGATGGAAATGTTGGGCCTTGCCTGGTAATTTATTGTGGGCTGGACGAACTGAAATGTGGGCTTGTCATCATGACTCTGCTTTTTCTTTGTAGTGAAAATATGTGAATGGTCTACTGTAAATCTAAGAATGTTTGCCTGAAGCATAATATTTTGTATAAAAAGAGAAGCCTGGCTTGGTAAGATTGAGCAGTCTCTTGAGAATATACACACCATGCTGTTGTACTTCTAGGACGCCTGTTACTTGGTTGCAGCCAATACATTCGATCTTTGACTTCACCTAGAAGACTCTGAGTTTCTGTGTCTGACTCAGGAAAGTACTCGAGGTCTTAGGGTGTACCCTGACACCGCTGGGTTACCGGTTCGGTACCGGTTCTGAAAAACCCAGTACCTCAGCAGCTCAAGATTTCACTAGTAAGTGTAAAAACCCACTGCCAAGTAGGATGGTTTCATGACCAGGACTCGTTTATGTAGCGAGCGAACCTCCGTTGTAATATTCCCTGATATATCACATAGCGCGTAACGATAGCCAAGGTTACCGCTCCCCCTTAAGCACGTAACTAAAAAGAGGGGCCCGTGTACCATGCTAGTTCAGAGAGGGATACAATCTTTTTGACCGCCATGTCCTCGCCTGTACGTTACCTACTAGATGGGCCTTGCAAAAAACCTTCACTAATACAACCATTACCGGCATGCCGGGCCCCATACATCGGGTAACTTACACTGACAATGGGCAATGCAAGCCCCACCTCCCCCCGTCCCTGGGGTGGGTATATGAGACACATACCCTCTGGGTAAGCTTGAAACAACGAGTGTGAGCGATGGCGTTTTAGCATTAAACACAGACACGCCCATCACGAGTTCGATGATCGGACCATTCTATTATGTTCTATTAACCCATGAGAGAACATTGTTAGTTTAGAAGCCAGAGAGCATGAACATAGGGTGACCAATCGCCCTTAGTTACAAGCATACATTGATTACTCTAACAATTACATGACATGGTCTTTTAACTATGGTTTCCTCCCGTGATCAGCCAGAGGTTGGATGACCTGATGCTTATCCCACCGGATACTGTTGTTGTTTATGTACTACACTTTTTAGGTGAGTTAAGATACCTCATCGTCAACATGATTACTGCTGCAGTTGTTTTAATCCGCGCCAGGATACTATTTTTTTAGTAACAGAGCGCGCTACAAAAGCCTATAATAATAATAATAATAACTTTTATCACCCATTTTGTCCACAGGAGCATGACCACAATGTTGCTTACTGAGGAACTGCATGAACTAAAGTGCATTGGTTTTAATTTACATGCTAGTAGCACGCACTCTAGCATGCCACAAGGAATATACAGAGTCACCTGATGTTGTATTTTACACCTGTTGTGATATGCTTCTTTCTCTCCCTACCAGGTAGTTGCAGCTCAACTCAAGTATAATGCAGGAAATAAACCCTTTTTTCTGTTATTTAATACACTAGACTGTACACTTGACATTTGACACTAGTGAGATTTATTTAACGTAGACAGTCAATACTTTAGATAACTTCTTTATTTCTTGGTCCTGAAGAATCGCAAGTTAATACATGCAAGCGAGAAACATGTTGACCGATTATAGCACATACTGATTTAGGATTCGTAATTGGAAGCATTATATTCCAGCGAGTACCTTTCAGTCTAACTTTTAACTAGAGCAGGGGACCCCCAGAATAAATTCTCCCAGCTTTATTTTAACCCACAACAACACGTCTACGCTCACCAGGCCCCACACCCGCACTTCATCTAAACAGCAGTTGGATAAAAGATCTCCGCCAAAGAGCCCCTCTTTGAGGTGTCGCCCGTTGGGTATTGCACCGCCGACCCAACGAGGAGCAGCCCAGATGATGAAGCATGACACCTGAAAGGGTGTGTGAGGGCATTATATCCAACAAAACGGATGCCCTACTGTAGGACTTCTTGAGACCTACAACATCCAACACACTACAGTGACTCGTACCTTTCTAACACTTTAGGAACAGCTCAGCATTCTTTGTTTTCACTCACGAATTGAGGGCACCCGCTGAGGCTGGACCTACCACTCATTAGGAATGGTGATTGCCCTTACCAATATACCTCTCGCTTTGTTGTAAAATATTGTATTGTAGGAGACCAGGTCTCCGGTCGGGGACGGTGTCTTGATACCACGATGGAAGGCTTCAGAATGCCCAGGGCATCATTGCGGGGTGAGCTCCCACTCTGCCTTTCTTGAGCCAATCAATTGAATGTCTGAAAAGGAAGAAATAATTTAATGGTGGAAACGTCTGGAGGTAAATGAAGGTTTATTTCAAGCTTGATAGAAAACAGGAGTTGAGTGCATCCTTCGTTTTTGAAGTACGATCTACCAACTGTTAGTGGTAATTGTGGTTCAAAGAGGAGTTGGAGTGCTCGAGAAGGTTAAATAATAATACGTTATACAAATTTTGATATAGAAAGGAACAGAGCACATGCTAGAAGCATAATGTGCGCGTGTAATGCAGTGGCAGAAGGCTGTGTGCATGTAGACTTAGTAAAGAGCTCACTACAATGCCCTAAAAGCCAACGCCACCTGTCTGTAGGGCAGCGCTGCCCGCTGGCTCAGGCCTACAGTATGATCCAGCAGGTCCATAAAATGAGACAGATGTGACTGAATGAGGTCAAAGATCACATCATTATGCACGGCAACATTGCTTTTTCGCACGTGCCCACTCAGGGTGATGCAACCCACCCCTCCCGCAGCACCGCGCTCAAAAGGTGTCTGTAGGGTAGTGCTGCCCGCTGGCCAAGGACTACAGTAAGGTCCACCAGGTCTTTAAAAGGAGACAGAGATGAGACTGAATCAGGTCAGAGATCACATCATTATGCACGGCAAACATCGCTTGCTCGCAGCTGCACAGCCAGGGTGATGCACCCCACACCTGCCGCCGCACCGCACTCAATTAAAGGCCCTGTGCACCCAGGCCGCTCTGCTTACCTGCTGCCATTGTTGTGTGAGCAAACACTACGGGCAGCAGTGCTCACAATTCAGATGGAGTGTTGATTGCAGGATGGTGTACACCTCATGGATCCCTTTCGAAGACGACGGGCAGTAGGGCTCACAATTTAGAGCCCGTGTGTATTGCCAGGATGGTGTACACCTCCTGGATCCCTTTTTTTAATTGCTCATTGTGATATGCAAGGTGGATGCGGCCATATCATCTGAGGCAGTGTGGAAGAAGAGGGACGTGTGGCATCGTGGTTATCCTATTTATACGTACGCAAAGTGGGCTTGGCTTGCGTACGCCAGGCCAGCGTAGAGGTGTGAATAATTATTCCTTTGACCTGGGCTTTGTTCAGTTCCTACCTGGCAGGAAGTGTACTTATGTGTGTTACTTTTGTAGTTTTGACCTCGCAGAGTGTGCAATTTACATTAGTGTAGCATGTGTCGGAAGGGCGGCAACTATTGCTTATGAGATGGTGTTTGAAAAGATTGAATGGTGAACATCACATGTCGTTGTCACGGTTGTGGATATGCTCAGACACGTATGTCAATGGTGTGCGGTATTATTAAAAGTGTTGCTATCGCGAAGCTTACACATGTGAATGTGGTCGGATGGAGGGAGGATCAGCAGTGAGGCTACGTCATACACAGTGATAACACTCATTACAGTCAAATATGAATGTGAAAGTCTCACATATAACACACAAGTATATGGGTAAAGCCTGTCAACAGAGCGTACAGAAAAATAAATCTACACATTGCTGTTTACTGTTTGTCACGTGTGATCTAGGAAGTGCACTCTGCTCGTGGCTCCTGATACTTCTTAGAGCCATGAATACCCAGGTCGAAAGGAAGCACAATAATCTGCACACACACACACACACAGCAGGAGCATCGTGTAACACATATTTGTTTTTTGATGTATCGTTTGAGATGCATGGCGATCACAAGTGGAAGGCTAATGTACAGACCATGAATATTGATCAAGATGATTGTTGCATGTTGTGTGTAGTATAAGATATGTGCACACAGCAAAAAAACTTTTCAAGCTCTCTAAGCAGAAGAGGTGTCTCTCATCAAACGCTGTAGATAGAATAAGTAAAATGGGTGGGGTTGTCTAACTGTTACAATGGGAAATGTTATGAAGCAATCAAATGCTTTTTTTAAGGTCACATGGGAATCGCGCACCGAGCACGCAAGGAGGCCGCACCCGACGCGATTTTGACAAAATATATTTATCATAATATAAGTTTATTACAGTTAGAAATATATAAATGTCTAAAACATTTTATATTATTGCTTGTTCTTATGTACTGTTTAAAGTTATTTAGATATTCTTTTGAGACAAAAGAAAACGAGGGAATATCATACCTGGTGCAACACTATATGTCTGTGATGTAACACAGGGCCTGGCAGCGTGTACTTGTTGCACACACAACGCACAGCGGGCGCGACCCCATACGTACATGACGTAACGTGTGGCCTGGTATTGTGTACCCGTCGGATACCAAAGTAGCAGCTGGGGTGACTTTAAGCGTATATGATGTTACGCGGAATGCGGTGCCACGAAGTCGTTGGATACGAAATGCGCATCATTTACGAGATTACAACATGGCGGATAGGATTCGCGTCGTGATGGAGCTTGGTACGCTACCGGTATGGGAGTATTTCTTTGGGAAGATATAAATCATTACATAATTTTTAGAGTTCCAAAATATGAAAAAAATATTTGAAAAATTATAGGTTTTAGAAACATTAAAATATGAAATTAACATTTAAAAATCCTTTAAAATTCACTGAAAAAAAACATAGATTTCAGGCATGTAATAGTTAGGAATTAGCATTTAAAAAACCTTAGAAATTCACCCAAAAAAACATAGGTTTCAGGGACGTTATAGTTAGTTGGACATTTGACTCATATAAAACCAGAGAAATTCGCCTGTTATAGTTAGTTGAGCTAACTATAACTCGCACGCCCGCAATGCACTGCTAATGATGTCACATATTACATCACTGATGACATCACTGATGGCATCTCAAATGACATCACTGATGACATCATCCACGTGACAATCTGATGCACATACTGATGCTCTAATATAAACTTTGAAACACCCATTCTAAAATGCTGACTGCTATTTTTGAAACCGTACACAGAAGAATGCCATATACTACATAGCACTCAATATTTCCTAGGTCTACACACACATCCAGACACTTATACTTGTAGTTACTCATCAATACAGGACTACAATATGCACTCATACATCTATACATGCAGTCACATTCTGCCACTCATCCATAGAGTTACTCACGGGAAACATCCTTTACAACGCAACTTTTACCACGCAGTGCCTTTACGACGCAACTTTTACAACGCAAACCATTACAACGCATTGCGCTGGGGGGCGCTCTAGGATAGGGAATAAGTTTAATTTACTGTCCAACACCTTCCCTAGTGTCCACGGGGAGTGGAGTTGGAATAGTAAATTAAGCTATTCACTATCCAGCACCCCAAAGCGCTATGCGTTGTAAAGGTATGCGATGTAAAAACCGTGTTGTAAAGGCATGCGATGTAAAAGCATGCATTGTAATATCATACATCCGTTACTCACACACCTAGTCAGTAAAGCAAAGAATCAATCACATACCCATGTAGTTATGTATACAGTTATACACACCAACTTCGTTATTTTTAGACATACCACATAACTTATTTATACAGATACTAACACATATTTACTGTCTTATATAATCACTGATAGAAGCAGACATTTATTTATACACGCACTCTTTAAATAACTTAGTCTCACGTATACTCATTTATATACTCCAACACTCACATATAGTGCCTTAAAACATATGTAGTTAGTCACAGATATACCACTGAGACATTCATTCACTCACTCAGCAACACACCTATACACATACTACCTCACCCATACAGTCCTTCCCAGATGCACTTTTTAATCCATACAACCACTGAATCATCTATATACAGACTCATACACTCCCCAATGCACCCACCCACACAGACACTCAGGGACCCATACAGATACTCAGACAACAAATCAATAACCTATATAGACACTCATGTAGCTATTCAGCAATCCATACAGTTGCTTGCACACCAACAGAAAGACTAATACAGACTTTTACACAGTTTAGTTACTAACCCATGCATTCAGTAAGACATGTTCAATCACTCACTTATACAGTCAGTCACGCACATTTGAAATAATTCCTTTAGGCACTTGTAAATGCATTCATTCTTTAATACACCATGGCTTATATATATATATATAAAACATATTTAACCTTTACAGTAACACACATACACTGGATGATGTCATGAGTGATGTCATGAGTGATGTCACTGACCATGTTATGAGTGATGTAAGATGTGACATCATAGACAATCATAGCAGCTAGTTTTTAACCATACCAGAAGGACCCTAAACCAAAGGGAAACTGGAGTCCATTTAGGTATCTTACTACAATTACATTTAGACTGTGTCAGTGAAAATATCAAATGTGCTCCCTGAAATACAGTTGAGCCCAGCCTGGTTTATAAGGACCAGGATGAGACCCGATGATGAAGGTCAGTATCCCAGACCTCATGGTCAGGCATACTGCTCTCCCCTTACTCCCCTCCCATCATTGCGCCGCTGCCCGCCAGCACCTCTCTGCTGATAGATAGGTGTTCAAGGCCCTCCACCACCCGCAGGCTCCTGCCTGCGCCTCATCCCTGGTGGTCCATTGGGAGAGCCTTACTTTTCTGACGGTCCGCTGTGCCAGCCGTTTTGTCTGTCTGTGCCTCGTTTGTGCAGTTTGTGACTTGTTTGTGCATGTTTGTCTCCTTGTGCTTTTTTCTGCCTGTTTGACTCCTTGTGCCTTTTCTGCCTGTTTGTCTTCTTGTGCCTTTTTGTGCCAATTGTTCTCTTTGTGCCTCTTTCCACTATTTGTTCACTGTTTGCCATTTTCGCTCCCTTGCCGCTGCTGCAGCCCCTGCGGCCCCTCCCCTTCTGCCAGTTCCCGCCTCCCAGCTGCACTCCCTCCCCCACACCCTACTTAATGGCGGCTGCGCCGCTAGTGTGACAAAGGCAAGCCTGTTTGCGCCCAGTCCGCAACCCAACAGCAACCAGCGTCAGGGACTCTGGTCCTCTGACCACCCACCACTACGACACAACTGCCCTCCAAGCACTCAAACCAGGAAGAAACACCATCTGTCGACGCTGAACACCACCCATGGCCAGGACCCGCCACTGCCGCCACACGCTTACCCACCTCCAGACCCCCACGGCTACCGTTCACCCACCGGAAACCATCGCACACAAACCCCTTAACTGCATACTCCTCAACCCAAACCCCCTGCACAGACACGCAGTAGAAATCTAGGAGCTCCTCGACACCCTGTCGCCCGACGTAATTTTCATCACAGAGACCAGGACCAATGCCAGCTCCGCACTCAACATCGCAACCACCATCCCCGATGGATACAAGATCCAGAGGGAGGACCGCCTCAACCACCCTGGAATAGATCTCGCCGTCGTACACAAAAGATCCCTCCGACTCACTACAGCCAGCACAAACGACTCCTCGTCCCCCATGGAACACCTCTACTACACATCCAGATTCAGACCAATCCAGACCCCCACCCATCACAACCAACTCCAACTCTGCAGCCAACAAACTCCACAGATGGATAACCAAATGCGTAAACGCGCTCGCCCCCCTCCGGAACTACGTCAGACTAGGCCCTACGAAAGCCACCTGATTCACCACCGACCTCCAAGGATCCAGACACATATGCAGACATCTTGAGTAAGCATGGAGAAACAGTAAAACCCCAGATGCACACACCACCTACAAAACCACCATGGCAGAATACCACCAACGCATCAGATCCACAAAGAGGAACTTCAACTAGGACAGAATCCTCTCCAACTCCCACAACTCGAAGGAGCTCTTCAGCATCATACAAGAACTCACCAAACCCCCCAGCATAACCTCAGATCCCCCTCCCAAGACCTCCGCAACATGCTCGGCTACTACTTCCATTACAAGATCAAGTCCCTCTACGACAACTTCAACAAACGGAAACAAGGCACACACTACACCTTTCTCCAGGAATGCCAGCCAGCCTACCATCACTGCCTGTATCCCTGTCACCACAGAAGACACCGCCAAGACCATGAAGAGCATACTCTAAGGTGCCCCCACTGAACCCTGCCCGCCACACATCTTCCACAGAGTCACCACCATCATAGCACCCAAACTATGACGTACCATCAACTCCACCTTCAAAAGCGGCACATTCCCTGATGACCTAAAATGCGCATAAGTCGAGAAGCCCGGCGCAGACCCGACGGACCTCAAGAACTAGTGACCCCTCCTTCCCTTCGCAGCTAAGGTCACTGAGAAGATCGGCAACATTCAGCTCACAAACTTCATAGAAGCTAACTCGATCCTCGACGACATCCACACTCTCCTCGACCAGGGCCACACAGCGGCCCTCATCCTACTAGACCTCTCCGCATCTTTTGACACCGAGTCCCACCACACACTCACCCCCAGACTCCACAATGCCAGCATACAGGTAACTGCCCTAGACTGGATCTGCTCCTTTCTCACCGGCCGAACCCAAGGAATCAGACTCCCACCTTATCCCTCCGAAACCACAGAGACCAGCTGCGGAGTACCCCAAGAACCATCGCATAGCCCCACGCTCTTCAACATCTGCATGGCCCTCCTTGCCACCATCGTCAGAAAGCATGGACTCAGCATAGTATCCTACGAAGACGACACCCAACTTATCCTCTCCCTCACCAAGGAACACCACATCACTAGACGCAGCTTGAAATGTTTGTTATGTTATGTTAGTCCAACTTGTATAGCGCAACAGCTGCCTCAGCAAAGAGGCATGCCGGCGCTTACTACAGGCAGACTGAAAACGAGACCCTAAACCACAGGGAAGAGATGAGTTTTTATTGCCTTCCTAAACATCAGGTAGTTCTCCAGGCTGCGATGTGAAGGGGGAGGGTGTTCCAAAGCTTGGCCGCTAGACAGGGGAAAGATCGTCCCCCGGCACGTAAACGTTTTACCAAGCATGACCCCATAGAGCGCAGATGGGTGTGTATGGTATCAATACATTGGTCAGAATAGAAGGAGAAGAGAGTTTCAAGATTTTAAAGGCCAGGCAGAGAGCTTTAAATTCTATGCGCTTGGCCACAGGCAGCCACTGTAATCGCTGGATTACACCCAAAATGGGGCGCCTTCTCTGGAGTGCTAAAAGAGCTCTGGCAGCCGCATTTTGGACCCCTTGTGAGCGTATGACCTCAGCTTTATTCACCCCCAAAAAAGCTAATTGGCATAGTCAAGCCTTGAAAATATAGCCGCATGGACTATCAATTGTCTAGTGGACGGGTCAAAGTAACCCAAAAGGGGTTTCAATCCCCGTAGCAGACCGAAACACGTGCCTGCTATTTTCTTGGTGTGTTCCTGAAAACTGAGGGTTGGAGCCATCCATACCCCTATGTTTTTCACCACCAACTTAGGGGTGGGTGTGCTCCCAGGGGGGTTGGGCCACTAGTTCTTACTCCAAAGTTTGATGTTTTTACCCACCAACAACACCTCTGATTTATTAGCATTGAGCTGGAGGCAGTTAGCGGTCATCCACTCCGTGACCGCCACCAGCCCGCTCCTAAATTTAGGGGCATTCTGCATAGAATCGTCGGAGAGAACAACCACTAACTGCGTGTCGTAAGAGACAATGGAGAGACCCCTGTTCCTGGCTATCACTGCCGGAGGTTGTACGTACAAGTTATAAAGTACAGGACTCAGGGCAGAGCCCTGTGGCACACCCTGGCTGATAGACTGGACATGGGAAAGAAAAGTCGGAGCAGACACCTGAAAAGTTCTTTCAGACAGGAAAGATCTAAACCATTCCAAGGCAGAACCACAGATTCCTGCCTCCTCCAGACGATTTAGAAGGCTCTAGTGGGATACAGTGTCGAAATGAATGAAATATGTTGCATCCTGGATAAGCAGCAGTTGCCTGAAGCTCAGCTTGGAGAAAACAGAAGTCCTTGTCCTCGGATATGACCCCTCCGCATGGAGCAACACCTGTTGGCCCACCAGCCTCGGCAACCCCCACACCCACACACCTCGCCAGCAACCGCAGCATCTTACTTAACTTCTCCCTCACCATGACCCGACAGATCAAAGCAGTCTCCTTACGTGCTTCAACATCCTCAAATGGATCTCCCTGAATCCAAAAAGGCCGTCAGCCACGCACTTATAACCAGCAGACTGGATTATGAAACACCCGCTATGCCGGGATCATCAAAGCTCTACTCCGCAAACTCCAGACCATCCAGAACACCACTGCCAGACTCGTCCTCTGCAGCCCACAGCATGACCACATAACCCAGCACCTACGAGATCTCCATTGGCTCCCTGTTGAAAAGAGAGCGGCGTTCAAGCTGCTCACTCACGCCTACAAATCCCTCCACAACAACGGACCCCTATTCCTCAATGAAAGAGTATCCTTCTACGCACCCAAGAGAAGCCTCTGTTTTGCCGACCTCGCCTTGGCTGACACCCCACACATCCGCAGAGCCAGAACGGGAGAAAGAGCCTACATCGCGGCCAAGACCTGGAACGAACTCCCCCTCAGCATCAGATGATCCCCCACTCTGCAAGCTTTCAGGAAGAGCCTCAAGAACTGGCCCTTTTTTTTTGTAGAGTTTTATATAGCGCAAACTAGACCCGAACCGAATCAGGTATCAGAGTGCTTTACATAGCACCAGTTACGTTACATGAGGACACACTTTCATTTTTAGGCACGGGGAGATTAAGTGATTTGCCCAGAATCACAGGAGGTTTTTGGCGTCGTTACCGAGACTCGAAACCAGATCCCCAGGTCCGAGGTAGAGGGCCTTAGCCGTTAGGCCAACCCCTCTCCCCTTTGGATGAGACGGAGCTGCATGAAATCTCCCCCTCCTCCCAGCACCTTGAGACCCTCACGGGTGAGTAGCGTGCTTCACAAATCCCGATTGACTGATTGATGAAGCATGACACCAATAGGATGTGTGAGGGGCACAAAAAAAAACTTTGGGGTGTTATGTGAGGGACTCCTGAACCAGGCTCGACATTCAATACTCTTGTATGGGTCAAAGGGTACAGGATATGTTTTTGTGAGAGCACTCACTACTCATGCCTCACATGCAGTTGACTCTTCAACTGCTCTCATGGGACCACCCAGACCTCTGCGGAAAGCTTCCAATTTTGCTATCGCTCAGTCAGCCAATTGTAAAACCCTTAATATTTCTTTGTATCAGTCCACAGCACTAAACTAGACACATATCTATGCGCAAGTTACCAATGAGCGATTATGATGACATTCAACATCTTGAGGGTATTTCTGAGAACACTAAAGTCACAAATATCCACTTTTGTGATTTTCATTACACTTTTATTACTCAGTTACGAATGAGTTATTTTCATGCACTAGTCTAGTATCAACCCTTGCAGCACTCCCTGCACGTTATACTTAGTACTATACCTCTTCACAGCACAAAGTCATACAGTTTAAAAGTCTTTCAGGTAGTGTAGTGGTTTGCACTGTCAATAGTAAATATTATTTTAGGCACCAACATGTACTCACCCCAAATGCAACACCTCTTCTCAGGATGATGGGCTCACTATCAATGAAGGCGCTGCTTCCATCCTTGTCTTTGGTGATAGCAACTGATCCAGAGTATATAAAGTAGAAGCTGTAGCCTGGATCGCCAAGCCTTAAAATCACCCTGCGGCGTCCAAACCTAAAGAACAACACTGCTTCTCATTAATGTGTTTCTTTACAAATTGTGGATTTGTTCTCTCCGAAGTAAACAAAACACATTTTTATTTCAATTCAGCCATTTTCTTTAGACTTCATAGATACTTTTAATATTTGTCAGCGCTCCCTTTCAGTTTCTTTAGCCAACCACCATAAGAATTATTACCTCGGAAAATTGTACAGCTTTCACTTTGTATAAAGAAGTTGAACGATTGATTAATTGAATGATTTGTGCACTTCTAGATCACCCTGTAAGCTTGTGGCTGAAACGTGCATAAATAGGAAGGAGGGATCAGTAGTTGATATGCTAAACATTCACATTGTAATTATCAAAAGCAATACAAACAATGGGAGAGGTAACTATTTTGCAGTGCTCCTAGAAATAGGGGTCCTGATAGGAGACTGGTGGAGCAGCTCACAACCTACATTAGAAAATAAACAGTTAACTTCAAGGCTATTGGATATCCATCGCGATTACTTCGCAAGTCAATGAAAAGGGCATGGTATTATAATCGCGAAGCCCTATTGACTGTTAAGAATCGCCAAAGTAAAACCAATATTGTGTGTGTGTCCACTTTTGGCACACACTCAAATGCTATAAAGAAAATAGTAACTAAGAACTGGAATTTACTTAATTCTATTCCAGAATTCACACAAAAACCAATGTTTGCCTTCAAAAGGGGTACAAACATTCAGGACAGACTCGTACTTGCCTATGAAGATCCATCTGTAAAAAACACAGTTGAAAATATGATACAATTAGCACCGATTGTAGGCCATTATAAATGTAATGGCTGTACAGCCTGCAGTACAACCATGATAGTCAAGACCTGTGAGATTTACGGGATAAAATTCATGGCCAAAACCTTTTCAAATTGTAACACCACGAATGTTATTTATTGCATCCAGTGCCCTTGCCGATTATATTATATCGGTAAAACTATCCAACCAATCAAAAAGCGGATCTTACAACACCAATCTCGTATCCGCTGTAAAAAAGAAAATGCCCCCTTGGTAGAACATTATCTACGTCTGGGTCATAAAGAAACAGAAATGACATGGTGGGTCTTGGAAGTCATCAAGTCCAACAAAAGACAAAACAACTTGGACAAAACTCTCTCCTTTAGGGAGGGTAAATTAATCTGCTTGACAGATACAGTCAATCATGGTCTAAATTCCTCTACAGAATGGCATGCATTAGCATGCCTGACATGACCTTTGTTCTATCAAATAGAGTTGATGACTGTAAATGCTTGATTATACAATAATTGGATTGTGACTATGTATGATACTAGCATGTAACATTTGGACTGTGATCATATATTTCATATATCTCAATGTGTTGATACCATCTATGTAAATCAATTGTTTAGAGCCTTACATTTTGGTAAATCACAATAATATAGGTTTTCAGCTGAATATATAGCTGTTGCCTAAAGTTTGAAATGTATTTTTGATCTTTGTAAACAATTAGTAGTTTATTTGTGTATTCAAATTATGCTTATACTGTGTTGATGACACTAACATTCGAAACATGTATGTCATATTCACCTCTTTGTCTGTTGAGATCACAACGGGGTACTACATATATTTTTTGATTATTGTTCGCTAGCACCACATTAAGTTTTGCTAGACTGTGGAACTCTTGCTATGAGAATTTTGGAATATTCGACTCTATATTCCTTCCACTTGTGAGTCATTGAACATACAAACAGATGTAAGTCATAAACAGAATGGATGACGATGTATATTAACATTTACCAACTGTCTTGCGCTTATAATATCCAAAATCAGATGGAAATTTTAGCATTCCCTAAAAATCTTTTCTAGAATAATAGGACCTGTTAGTTAGTAGTCTTACATTTAGATTTCACAGCTCCATTGGAAACGCTATTTTACCCTTCCAAGATGGCGCCCATAAAATCTTATAGGTCCTCTTTCAATCTCCAAACAACTAACATAAGCACGCTTGAACGCGCTGCTGTCCGTTCCCGAACTTCGTGTAGAGTTGCGGCACGTTTAAGACATTTTTCCAGGTAACTACTATTCCAGCTCTGGTGGTTTTTTAAAAACTAGCTCCACATAAAATTTGTACAGCAACCTTGCGATTATCTTTTTTTAGATCGGGTCAAGACGACTATTTCATTCACTGTGATTTTCGTATGCTACGCTACAACAAGGTAACTTAATTGTGCCATACACTACTAGCTCAACCCATCGTTTTTTCAAGTCAAGGTTATTGTTTTTAGATTTTTGATATGATTTTACATAATCTTACAGATTGCTCGACAAAAATTTCAAACGACTCGTTTTCTGGGGGATTGTGATACGCTGTGGATTTTTACACTACAAGGTGACTCGGATTTACACGAGGTAATTAGGTATTATAACCAACATTTGTGAGCTTGTCTCTTGGGCTCATGTCTAAATATCTAAAGTCGCTATATATAATTACAGAACCACTGACGCTGCCTGCCCTCGCTTACCAAGCCCTTCGTTTTCATGACAGAGGACGGCCGCCTAAGGTATGACAGAGACATTATGTCTCCTTTGTCATTATTTAATTAATTCAAAATCGGTCCCTAAAACAGGCTTTACCTTATTTTTCTACCTAGAAACTCACATTCAAAATAAAATCCTTTTGTACCAGTGATCAGTCTGCCAATCCAGTGGTCAACATATAAAGGTATTTTCCATGAAACTTATGGTCATTTTATTCAGATGCTCGATTATCTTGAGCAGATTTCCGGATGATATCACTAAAAAATTAACAAATTGTATATAGTGATGGGAAAACATCCTTTACAACGCAACTTTTACCACGCAGTGCTTTTACATCGCAACTTTTACAACGCAAACCATTACAACGCATTGCGCTGGGGGGCGCTCTAGGATAGGTAATAGATTTAATTTACTATCCAACACCTTCCCTACTATGCACCGGGACTGGATTTGGAATAGTAAATTAAACTATTCACTATCCAACACCCAAAAGTGCTATGCGTTGTAATGGTATGCGTTGTAAAAACTGCGATGTAAAAGCATGCGTGGTAAAAGCATGCGTTGTAATGTCATACATCCATAGTAATGTAATCACTTCTGTGTATACTTGGGATACATCACTCATAGGACCCTTAGTATAAAGATAATATGGCACTCATAGGTCCTAATTAAAAAGCATATATTTACCGGTTTTGTCAAAAAGAGCATTTATGTTAAGTAAGACAACATTGAAGTCTCTATGAATTGAATAAATAAATGTACTGTTGAGTCTAATGTTTTTTTGTTTGTTGTGTTAGTATTAGGTGTATTATGTGAAATGATAATTCTAAGATTTGATTCAACTGTAATTGTAAATATTTTTGTTTCATTTTATAATAGGGCTTTACAAATATTAATTGATCAGTCCTGAAGATGGTCTGAAAGAAACATCCATAGGAGACCGAAACGTCGACCTTCACCCTTATCCTACGATAGTTAATAATATTTAAAAATAGGATAGGTGTGTTCAGGTTTTACAGAGGAGAAAATTGAGATCGTATGGTTCTTCCTGTATTCCTGTCTATATATTTGTTTTTTAAATCCCTTTTGACTTACTTTTTGATAAAATTCAATATTTGCATATGCACCTAGTGTTATTGTTGTTTTTGTTTATTGTTTTTGGTTTAATGTCTTTATGTGTCAAACATTCATTGATGATCGAATACATATGATTGACTAAACTAATTCTCATTAGGACCATTGAATCGTCCTTATCAAAAATTTGATTTAAATATTGAAATATTTTTGAAACAAACTCCCTTGGAGGCACTTTCTACCCCTTATTGAAAATGTGCAACAGCTTCACAGCAGACCTCATAGTGAAACTGACTGATGCAAATTTAAGAATGCCTGGGCAACACCAGAACAGCCACAGATGTACAAGCCATGCTGTCTCGACCTATCGAAAATGAGGTCTAAACCCGCCTTCAGGCAGTATATCCATTTTAACTATCTTAAGAAGGGGCTAAAGGTTTAGCGGGCCAAGGGGACTAGTTCAGCAGTATACCCATAAACTGCAACTGGATTAGCCCAACACGCTATATATACTTGGGGAAATGCAAAAATGTGTTAGTTTAGGAGAGATGCACGTGTCCATACTCATCTCATTGGACCTGAAACCTGAGGACTACGTCAAAATTCGGTCCAGGAGTGATTTGCTTTTCAGTGCTCCTTTGTGCAGGAGTTGAGCAGATTTGCCACTGCATTCACTGCACTAGACATGGCCCAGCATTCATTCTACAAAAATCTTCAATGAGGACCATTTGCAACAGGCTGCACATGGCAAAGGATGCTTTGTCAGCCGTACCTTCCTGCAAGACTGCCAGGACATTGAATCCCAGATGTCGTGTAGAATGGGATCAGAACCACTTTGCAATGTTCCTCCCCTCCACAGCTCATGGGGCCCGAGGATGTTTCAGAGGGTACACTAGAAGAGGTGATGTCTACCAGCTGGAAACTTCTAGTGAACATTATTTCCTTTTAACTGGTAAAACTGGGAGCAGGATGAGAGAACTTTGTCTCAAGTGGAGTGGATTAACTTTAGACTCCTAGGTCTTCCAGACAGACCAGGGTTTTCTTTTTTTTATTGATCATCAGGACCAAGCCATAATGTGTAAATTCATAATAAGTATATAGCATACCATAACATACAGTTCATTTGCCTCTCACAATTATATTTTTACATTTCAAAATTAATTTGTCTTAAAAAGAGAAAGCAGGAAAATAATACTTTTATACATTCCCCTCTTCCTTGTTACCCCTCTCTAAAAGGGACCCAAATTCCCTGGACTTTCTTAAGGGCACCTCTCCTTTGGGCATATAGTTTCTCGAATTTACTAACCCAGTTCGTTTTCGATATCCAACTTTCATATGGCGGTGAAGCCAATGATTTCAGCCTTTGCAAAATTAATGATTTAGCTACTAGTGACCCAATGTAAAAGAACTGTTGTTGTCGTAGCTGTAAAGAACAATTTGAGGGCAAGATCCCAAATAATTCCCCTTGCAACTCTAGTTCGATTCGAACTTGTAACTTTTCACTTTAAAAAGCCATAATCATACTCCAAAAAGTAAACAATTTAGGCCAACAAAAATTATATGCGCACAATCCCCTAGAAAGTACCCACATCCAAAACAACTGGCAGGGGGGCACGCCGGCACGGCCTAAGAGGGAATGGAGTAGGACATGTTTTGCCTACATCCCGACTCCCCGGGTGAAGAGTAGCGCTCCAGTGTTCCTGTCACGTGTTGACAGGGAACGCTGGGAGCGCTGGCAGCCATTTTAGGGAGTTGGTAGCCTGGCCGTGTTACAGGCTGGAGGTTTCCCGGCGCTCTCCCTTGCAAATAAATGCTCACTAAATATAACCCTGTGTCCGCCTCTTGTGCACCCTAAAAGCCTCTCTACAAATTGGCGGCGAGGCTGGGGAGGCAGACACTTGTTCATCGGTCCCGCGACGCACAGTGCACCTGCGTCTGTGGCTTTGGGACCAGGAGGGAGAGCGCGGCAGAGGAGACGCCACCCAACGGCCTTGAGACGCGGGATCCCCGCGCACTACGGGAATAGAGGTGAGCTCAGGCAACGCTGCCAACTGGCTGGCCCAGTGCACTGACCCGCGAGTGAGCAGGAGCATCTAGACCGAGGCGGCAAACCCCGCGGGGGGGGGGGGAAATGGTGACGCGCTAATGAGAGCAGCAGAACACACACGCCAGGAGAGTGCTGCGAGGGCTCAGAAGGTTACTGCCCGAGACTGCTGACCAATTGAATGAATATGGACGCGTGAACACCTATCCACATACTGAAGACAAGCACAAGGAGCCTTGCAGTCCAGGGCCAGCACCCAAAGGGAGCAAAAGCTAAGTGAGGGGACCTGCCCACATCCCTCGTGCGCACACAGGAGGCATTGCTGACCACTGCCCTGGCCAACCACGTCGTAGGCCTGCCAGACCCCTCGACTAAGCACTAGGTGGCCACACTAGTGTCCAGCATTTCAGCGCAGCCTCACGGACCCGGCCTCACGGGTGCCAAGGCAGCACACCAGAGGGACACAACCCCTAGCAGAGATCTTATCAGGTGCTCTTCGCTCCAGTAACCCAAGCAATTCAAGCAGTTGTTGGACATCTGACCCTGGCGCACCAACAACAGAACCGCGTGGGCGAAGACCTCACGTTCCAAGCGGAGACTGCTAGCCAGCATGACCAGGGTGCACTGGGGAGCCCTCCACCCAGGACAGACGAAGCGCATCCAAGGAGGCAAGCCGCCATGGGCGCCCAAACCTTTTCCCTCAGGAACCCAGTCCCCTTCCTGCCCAAACCAGTGGAACCGGCCATAAAATGGTCGGATTGGAAGGAGTACTTCCTGAACTATCTGTCGGTGCTGGAGGATGAAGGGGACGACGTTTTTCCAAGTAAGAGGAAAAAGAAGATCCTGCTGCACAACTTGGGTCCGGAAGGCATCAGGGTATACTTGAACTTGGTAAAAAAGACCAGGCCACAAGAAGACGACGACATGTTCCGACATGCCATTGAGGACCTAGACAGCCATTAGCAACCTGTAGTATGCACGGCAATAGACCGATTCAACTTCTTTCAACGGAAACAGTTCACAGGGGAGTCAGTGGATGATTACGTGGCAGCACTAAAGAGATTGGCAGTCACCTGCAAATTTGGAGCACTCCACGATGATCTCATTCGCGACCAGATCATCATGCACATGGTGAACTCGTCCATACAAGAGAAGTTGTGGGTCAGTGGCGATGCTCCACTCAAAGAGATAGTAGCCATGGTCGAAAAGGCGGAACTCTCAAAACGATGTGCAGAAGCTGCCAAAAAGGACAATGCCAGGAAAAGCGACAGTGAGCAAGATAACAGATACCACCCCCCAGGAGCAGAAACCGCCGTTCACAGGGAGCAACAGACAGCCCAAGAAATACACACCCGAAATGGCCGCGAATCAGAGACCCCAAGGGGAGGACAAAAACAATTGCTACAGGTGTGGCAACAAGACACACGCCGCCAATGACAAACGATGCCCAGCCTTCAGAGCCAAGTGCCTATACTGCGGGATCATGGGACACTTCGAAAAGGTTTGTAGACGCAAGCCCCGGAAAATGTCAGTAAAGTACGTGATGCAGGACTCAGAAACAGAATAAGGAGGAGGTGAAGAAGAAGATGCCAGCGTTGATGACCAGGTCTTAGGCATAGACTGCTCCCGGGACACGGAAACCGTTATCTGAACTATCCATAGGAGGGATTCAAGTCTCAATGGTGGCCGACTCAGGTTCCCCATATACCATCATACAACGCAGTATTTGGGACCGAGACTTCGCACAGGTCATAGGCACACACCTTCGTGCCCCGGACATTCATCCAGTTACCTTCACAGGGGAACCCAATCCCATGGTGGGACTCCGTCCACTGCTATTCGAATTCAAAGGCCGCACGACAGAAGGGAAGCTTTATGTGGCGGAAAAAGGACCCTCAGTGTTGGGATTGGTGGATCAAGATGAATTAGGGATTCAACTGAACCCTGGAGGCACCACACAAGTCCTGATGACAAGCCCGGCAGGAATATATGACGCCAACACATGGAAATCAGACTTCCCGACAGTATTTGGAGGCACCATCGGCAAATTGGCAAAGTTTACTCATAAAATATGTCTCAAGGAGGGGGCCACACCGGTGAGCCATGAAGTACGGAACATTCCCTTTAATTGTAGAGATGCAGTGCAGCAAGAGTAGCAACGCTTGGAAGACAACGGAGTGATAGAGCCTATTGAGAGTGCTGAGTGGCTGGCGCCTTTGGTCGTAGCCAGGAAACCCAACCGTAAAGTGCGCCTGTGCATAGACTTGAGGGAGAGCAACAAAAATAACATTGTAGATAAGTTCCCGTTGCCTAGGATCAACGAGATGCTGGCCCAGACGAAGGTCATCAAATGGTTCTTCACCATAGACTTGACCTCAGCATACCACCAGATTGCACTACACCCCACGTGCAGAGAACTAATATCATTTATCACGCTGTTTGGGTGCTACCAGTTCCATTAGGACTGGCGTCTGCCGTGGCAGTGTTCCAGAAGTTGATGCATAAACTTTTCAGGGACACATAAGGAGTGCAGTATTTCCAGGACGACATCCTGATCATGGGAGTACCAAAGCGGACCATGATGCCAAGCTGACCGTGTACTGCGCATCCTGACGCAGAACGGCCTAACTGCAGAATGAGACAAATGCAAGTACGGAGTCACCTCAGTAACGTACTTGGGCCATGAAATAAGCGATAAAAGAGTCACACCCAAAAAATTTCATGTAAAGGCAATCAAGGAGGCACTGAAACCCAGAAACAAAGACGACATCCGTTCCTTCTTAGGAATGGCGGAATGTTACAGCAAGTTTGGAATGGAATGGAATGGAAT
Organism: Lissotriton helveticus; assembly: GCF_964261635.1. Lineage (NCBI taxonomy): Eukaryota > Metazoa > Chordata > Amphibia > Caudata > Salamandridae > Lissotriton > Lissotriton helveticus. Next base: position 418,742,276 of record NC_136061.1, on the reverse strand, counting down.
GAGTATTTATAAAGCGCGGTAGTTACCCGGAGGCATCCTAGCGCTGTGAACAGACACGTGAAGGGTGCAGGGAGCGAGTGCTAGATTTTGAAAAACTCGGTTTTTAGGCTTTTCCTAAAGGACAAATGATTGGGTTCCCTGCGTAGTTGTAACGGCAGGGCATTCCACAGTTTTGCCACATTATATCCAAAGGAGCGTCCGCCGCACCTTGCCCTCTTGATACGGGGCACTGTGAGTAGGTGTGAAAGGGTGGATCTGAGTTGTCTGTTGGGTAAGTAGGGAGTGACTAATGAGTGATTGATGGGGGCACCGGTTTTCCAAAAGGCTCTGTGCGCAATGCAGAGGGACTTAAATGCAACTCAGTCTCTAACAGGGAGCCAATGTAGGTTCCTGAGTTCTTCCTTGACTGGAGTGTGGCGGGGTATTAGAAGAAGAGTGCGGGCGGCGCAATTTTGGACCACCTGTAGTTTGTTAAGGGTGGATTGTGGGGCTCCCAAATATAGGGCGTTGCTAAAATCCAAACGAGATAGGATTAGGCCCTGAATCATGATTTTCCTGGCATTAAATGGAAGTAGAGGGGAGATTTTTCTAATCAGCCTGAGTAGGCCGAAGCAGGTGGCAGAGAGTTTTGCCGCTTGTTGCTTAAAATTAAGGGAACTGTCTAGCCAGACGCCCAAGCTTTTGATGGATTCTTTAGAGGCCATGGGTGGACCGAGACATGGGGGCCAAAGATGTTCGATGTTTGTGTGGGGGGTGTGACCCACCAACATTAGCTCTGTTTTTTCTCCGTTCAATTTGAGACAGGACGCGGTCATCCAGGAGGCAACTGCTTCCAGGCCATCCCTAAGGTTGCAAGAAGGGGAGTTGGCCTGGCCTAGAGCCACCACTAGCTGAGTGTCGTCGGCATAGGTAATAATTGATAGCCCAAAAGGTCGGACCACTTCAGCTAGGGGGCTCATGTACACGTTAAAAAGCGTGGGGCTTAGGGAGGAGCCCTGTGGCACCCCACAGTTCAACGGTTTCTTGATGGAAGAGGCTTCACCCTCAAACACTTGGAAATATTGTTCCTTTAAAAAGGAAGTAAACCAAGAGAGTGAGGTTGATGAAACGCCTATATAGTAAAGTCGTTGTAGCAGTATGCTGTGATTGACCGTGTCGAAGGCGGCACTTAGGTCAAGTAGGATAATAGCTGCGGTGCCTCCATGGTCGGTGATCTTCCGGGCCTCTTCTAACACGTTGACAAGAGCGGTTTCTGTTCCGTGCATAGGTCGGAATCCTGTCTGGGTGGGGTCCAGCAGCCGTTGTGTTTCTAAAAACTCTGTAAGGGTTTTGTTAACGTGTTTTTCTAATATCTTGCTGAGCCACGGCAACAGGGATATGGGTTGATAATTCCCTGGGATGTTGGGGTCAAGGTTTGGTTTTTTGAGGAGGGCCCTAACCATGGCCAGCTTCCAAGAGAGTGGGACAATTCCTGTGGCAAGCGAGGCATTCAATATCTCCAGCATCGTGGGGAGGATGTGTTTTGCAACTGACTGCAAGAATCGTGGTGGAGCTGGGTCATTTGGGGAGCCGGATTTAACAAGTAGCATTATTGATTCCAGAGAGGATAGGTCTAGTGGGGGTATGAAGGCGAAAGTCCTCGATTTTAAAGGAGGTGCCTGAAGTTTGGGGTTAGGAGTGGGGGGGGGTATTGTGGAGAGGGGTTGAGGTTTGTGGAAAAGTGGAGTATATATTTTGAATTTTATTGTAGAAAAATTCTGCTAGGTCGTCGCATCTAGCCTGTGAATTGGGGGAAATAGGGGTTATTTCTGGTGGTTTAAGGAGGGATTTAGCTATTCTGTAGATTTCTCTGGGTTTGGATGCGGCAGCAGTGATCTTATTTTCATAAAAAAGGGCTTGTGCTGTTCTTATTTCATGTTTATAAGTTCTAATCGCGGCCCTATGGGCTGCTTTCCTGGGGAGAGAATAGTCGAGGCGCCACTGTCTCTCCAATTTCTTGCAATGGCGTTTCTTGTCTCGAAGATCTTGGGTATACCAGGGAGCAGTCTTAGAGGCACGTTTGGGTTTGGTAATGGTAATGGGGAGTACGTGATCTAAGGACCTAGATATCCATTTATTAAAATTATCATTAGCAGAACAGGGGTCTGTATTATGCGGAGGTTTGAGAGCTTCTAATGAGGATGGCCAGTCTGCTTGAGAGAGCTTGGGCCAATTACGATCCTTCCCGATGGTAGGAGCTTTCGTTCGGGGAAGTGTAGGACAGTTCCAAATAGCCAGGATTAGGAAGTGGTCTGTCCAGGGCAAGGGCAGGGGTTTTCCAGCTGACAGGCCGGGACAGTTGGTAAAGATGGAGTCGAGAATATGGCCCTTTAGATGGGTGGGTTTTAATACTAATTGCTGAAGCTCTAGTGCGGCCAGGTTGCCAGTTATTTCTAGTGTGTCAGGGTTAGAGGCTTTATCTAGGTGGATGTTTAGGTCACCTAGCAGGATATAATTGGCAGCGGTACAGAATAGACTGGCAATAGATGCAGATGGGGAGTTAATGAACTGCCCCATGGAGCCGGGGGTTCGATAGATAAGTGTTCCGTTCAAAGTGTTTGTAGGTGAAAATTCTATTGAAAATGAAAGGCTCTCGCAGTTTGGAATAAAGTGAGGAACAGAGCGGCAGCTGTAGCAATCTTTATAAATGATTGCCAGCCCACCCCCTTTACCCGTTGTGCGGTCTGCTTGCACAATTTGGTACCCTATTGGTAATGCTTGGACTATATCTGGGTCTGAGTCCGCGTGTAGCCAGGTTTCCGTGAGGAACAAGGCATCCGATTGAGTTCCTCCAGCAAGAGAGAGATCTCAGTAGTATGTTAGGGAAGAGATCTACAATTTAGAAGTAAGAAACTCCACAAGGCGGTTTCTATATCAAGGGCTGGAGAGAGCTCGAGCCCGCACTGGGGACACCTGAGGTTCTTCTGTGTTGGGTGGCATTTCGAGGGACATGTGGGGATTCGTCCTCTGATATTTAATAGGGCCTCAGAGCTGTATTTGAGAGTAGTTGTTGCACGAGATACAGGGGGGGTGGCCCCTAGCCCCGGTCGGCCACGGACGGGCGCAGACAGGCTTGCCTTTGGCACGCCGGCAGCGCGCCCGCTGCGCGGGACAGTTAGCATCTGAGTGATATAGAGGGCAGGCTCTAGGTCACGTGACCGTCGGAGCTCCGCCTTTCTATCACACCGGGAGTTGGCTGGAAGCAAGGAATTAGGGCTTCACCCTCCACAACAATCAGGCAATTAAGCCTGCGGTGGAACGGGGTGAGTGAGTGCAATTTACTTTTAAAGCAGTGAAGTGAGGGTTTAAAAAAAAATATACAATACGATCTTTTTAAAAACAGCTTTCTTCCAATGCAAGTGCGATTTCGTTGCGCAATGCGCCTAGAACAGTCGGCGTGCCTATCGCGGGGTTTTCACAAGTAACACTCTGTAGCGCCTACAGAAGTTTGTTCCTCATTACGCCACCAAAACGCACAATCTGCGTAAGCTACTGAAGGAGAAGACCGCCTTTGCATGGTCGGAGGCATCCCAAGTAGATTTGTAACAAATCAAAGAGGACATCTCCAAGGCTGTGCCTCTACACGGATTTGACCAAAGGGCATTATCAGTCCTCACCACCGATGCCAGTGACAGAGGATTGGGGGCAGTCCTTATGCAGAGGTCTGCGGAAGGTGTAATGTCAACTATCAGCTTCGCATCACGATCCCTAGCCCCGAATGAAGGAAAGTTCAGTGTGGTGGAGAAGGAGATGCTAGCGGCGATCTGGGCAAAGGAAAGATTCCGTCAATTCCTTTGGGGCTCCAGATTCCTGCTCAGGACGGATCGCAAGCCGTTAGTTAAGGTGCTCACATCTAGCGGACATGCAAAAATGGCACTCAAGTTATTGGACTATGTGTATGATGTAGAATACATCCCGGCCGCGAAGAACAAAGTCGCTGACTACCTCAGCAGACCAGCAGCGATGGACGAAGCACCTAAACAAACAGAAGAAAATGACTACACCATAACATTCGTGGAGGACCAAGAAGCAGTCATAAGTGCACAGGAAAGGAGAACGGCATATGAAAACAACGCACACCTCACAGCAGTGAAATGGTTCATAATCACAGAATGGCCAGAGAAGAAGCACCTGGTCGCAGAGTATCGGAAATTCTACGAAGTCCGAGAAGAGCTATCAGTAGGGGATCAAGATGTATTCTAATTACGAGGAGACAAAGTAATCCCTCCTAACCCACTGGTACAGCGCCTACTCACGATTCTACATGAAGAGCATTTGGGTATAGTAAAAACTAAGCAGAGAGTCAAACAAGCATACTGGTGGCCTGCACTGGACAACCAGGTGGAAGGGTATGTTAGAGAGTGCAAGCAGTGCTCCAATGCAGACAAGACCCAGACCATGCTGCGACCGCCATTTGGGAAGTTCACAAATCCAGTCAATCCATGGGACGAATTGTTGGTGGACAATCCTGGGTCCTGTCTTAGACGCGCAGAGTATACCCAAGTACGCCATCGTGCTCATGGACCGGTATTCCGAAATTGAGGTATGTGTAACAGCGGACACTGACACTGTACTAGCGTTCCTCACTGCCACATTTCTGAGGGAAGGCATTCCAAGACTCATAACATGCGATAATGGACCTCAATTTACGTCTGACAAATAGAACGCATTCATGGAACGGAACGGGATACAAATAAAGCACACCCCGGTATACCATCCTGCCGGGAACGGCCTATCCGAAAGATTCAACTGGGTCATCATGGGCTCGGTGCAAGCAGCCATCAACGCAGGGAAGAATTGGGAGACGAAACTCCGAAGTACAGTATGGGCTTACCGAATCACTCCCACCAAGACAGGCTATAGCCCATTCAAGATACTGAGAGGCCGTGACGCGTTCACCAGAGACAAAGTGGCGTGGAAACAACGGACAATACAAAGCAAATGGTCTCCTGCGGTGATGCGCAGCAACTTGGAGAAAGCGCGGAAGTTCTATACAGTTCACTACAACAGGCGGCACAATGTCAAAGGCACGTCACTGGAAAGAGGGGAATGTGTCGGAGTGAAGCTTGCTCAGTTGCGGAGAAAGGGGGATAGCAAGTTTAGTACGGCCCTGCAAGTACGAGAAGTCTACACCAGATCTGCCCTGTTAAGTGATGGAGAGGTATGGTCTCACAACAGAATGTCCAGGTGAAACAAGCTGTTGAAATGGACCAAGACAGGAGTAAAGCAACCAAAAAGGAACAACAAATGGAACCTGGAGGAGGAAAAACATATGGCGGACGCAGGAGGACCAAGTGGTGACACAATGAGCAATGAATACCACCAGAACACAGAACAACCCAGAAGACACTGGACGACAGGCACAGCTGGAGAACCAAGAAGCGAATGGTATGGACACTGGGGGTCAAACACAGGAGACACCTACCGATGTCCCATTTAGTGGAAGCAGGGACACTGGGACATGCACCCCGTTCAAATACACCTGCACTGGTAGAGCTGTGGTATTGCCCAAAAGGTATTGTGAGTACGACATGAAAATATAACCACCTATCAGCTTGAACTGTTCAATCCTTTTGAGCATCCTCATATGTTGTTTGTATTGTGTATTGCAAAAGGGGGAGATATGTAGAGTAGCGCTCTAGTGTTCCTGTCACATGTTGACAGGGAACGCTGGGAGCACTGGCAGCCATTTTAGGGAGTTGGTTGCCTGGCCGTTTCCCGGCTGGAGGTTTCCCGGCGCTCTCCTTTGCAAATAAATACTCACTAAATATAACCCTGTGTCCGCCTCTTGTGTACCCTAGAAGCCTCTCTACACCGGGGCCCATTTAACGCCATCGACTGCCCAGCTGAATGGGAGCCCTCTAACTATGGGAAGGTGGCTACTCTCCCGCCCTTACCTTGAATGGGCTGTTTCCCCCTCCGGCATTGACACTGATTGCCATACAGTGGAGGCCCTATGAGGTTGCTGGGTGCCCTCACCGCTATCTTTCCAGATGGCCCAAGTATCACCTGGCCAACTGCGGTAGCAACGGCCTTGCCTAGCGACCTGAGTCTGAGCTGTGCCTGGCAGAGGGGGGCGTTTCTCTGCCGCCTTTGGAGGTGGCCACATTGTGGATGAACATTGTGAATCCCCCAGAGCTTACTGGAGGTAAAACACGGTGGCCTAGTACTCCGGAAGTGCGCAGCTGCACTCCCCCTGTGAGACTACAGCTCATATGCCAGTTGAGTCCCCAGCGGTGACCCCGTCGGCGGCCATCTGCTGAAGAGGACCTGGACGGCTTGTGGCTACTGTGGCGCAGGCCTGCCTGGCCATGCCTTCCCATTCTGAGCCTGCTGTGCGGCAGTGCTCCAGTCCCTGGGGGAGGTGTCGGAGCAGCAGCGTGGATGCCCTGCTTCTGCTCATTATAGAGTGCAATGAGTTGCTGGAGGAGTCACAAGCAAGCTCGACGCTCTGGGCAATTGTGACTGAGCTCCCCTGGCTGGACCACAGCCTGTTGGCCCCTTTGGCACCTGGAAGTTCTTTAAACGGCGTCTACAAATCGAGGGGGGCCCTGAATGCCAAATCGCCCGATTTATGGCCTCCGTGGAGCGGGCACGCCTAGCCGCACTTGTTCACTTCAGGCCTGGGACACAATCCATCAAGACCCTTGCCCCTGGGATAAGGGTCGGAGGTGCGGAGCGAGTGCGGGGGCAGAGCAAAACACCTATTATGCATGAGGCCCCCAGGGCTCTTCATTTCTTGATGGGGGCCCTAAGATTGCTGATACGCACTCGATTTGGAGCTGGACTTCCAGCAACGCGGGGCCTGTTACATAGCTGGCTTCCTGAGAACATTTTACTGGCGGCCTCCTCCCTTGCAGCTTCCCTCATGGGTTGTGCCCCATCCTAACTGCCTGCCCTTGATTAGTGGTCTACATCCCTGTCTCCGGAGGGGTGGCTGGGGGCTGCAGGAGCTGCTGGCGACATTTGAACTGAAAGAGGGACCTGGAACAATGCTTTCTTAACTGCTTGCTACCTTCACTGGTGCGGATTGGGAGGCCTTGACACTGCGAACCTGCTGGCCTCCTGGAGCAGTTTGGGCTAGAGGAGTCTTGGGGGTGCTCATGAGGTGGTTGTAGAGGTGCTTGTGGGACATCTTCCTAAACCGTAGTGGCCCGGGCTCCTGAGGGCCTAGTTGAACATCACTTCAAGGAATACGTATCTGTGCTCTGGCTGCAATATTGTGCTCCCTCTCTGCTACATGGGGTGAGACCCAGTGCCCTTGCCTCTATGTCTTGGTTGCCTTGGGGGTGAGCAGGTGACCGGGCTGTCCTCCCTTGGCTTGAGTACTCCCTGCACGGCCGACTGAGCCGTTTGCATCAAATGCTGCTGTGCTTTCTCGTGGTCAACCTGTGCCTGACCTCTTTGCCCCAGTGAGGTGGACTGTAACTGCTAACAGATACACCTGCATTACCTGGTGGAGGAAGGGTGGAGTGGTGTGGCCAGTGAGTCTTCTGTTGCATGGAAAACCCAGAGTAGAGCTGCTGGCCCTCCCTCGGCCTAGCACCCTGAACGATATCGCTCCAGCTTCTTAGCCGGATACAGCCCTGCTGTGGCAATATACCCTTGTCTGTTCTTTCTCTATTCCCCCGTCTACACGACACTGCTGTTTATTACGCCACCTTTGGGGTGAAAAAACAGTGCAAACCTGATAGCCCTGCTTACCTTGACGTGGACATAGCCCACAACTTGCTAACATGGCATGCTCTGAAACCATGAGGGATAATCCAGTGATGTCTCTTTGGACCAATGCCTCGTCCGCGTCTTCGGTAGCACCACCTCCCGATTTGCCCACAGAGACAGAACCTGCGTCCTAGTCTCCTGTCACACAGAGATACATGGACTGCTTCCTCCAGGAAATTCGGAGTGACATTGCCTCCCTCAAGGACGAGTATAAATCCTGTCTACGGGACCTCTGGAAAGATGTCACTGACATAGGTGAGCGAGTGAACGATCTTGAACGTACAGTAGATGCTAGGTCAGAAGACCAAGAGATGTTATGTAGACATGTAACGGTACTGGAAGAGCAAAACATCGACCTATAAACCAAACAGGAAGATTTAGATGATAGAAGCCGCCTCAACAATATTTGCATTCTGGTGGTGCCCAGAGGTGTGGAGGGCAACAATATTATGTCCTTTAGGGCGGACCTCCTTTAGGTGATTTAAGGAGATGACTACGCTGGACACATGGATGTGGAGCCAGACACCCTGACCAAAGTGTATTTCTTTGCTGAGAAGGAAGCGATACTGCGAGCGCCCAGAGGCAAAACTGAACTAGTGTTCTGAGGACATACTGTTCAACTCTACCAAGATCGTTCTCCTATCACATTGCGGAAATAGCAGAAAAGTAAGCCTGTCACCGACAAACTCCGTGATCCGGAGGTTTGCTATCAGTGGGGCCACCTTTTTTGCCCTTGTGTTTACATGGGAGTACAGATGTCGCTCGCCGAGATCACTCACAGACACGAAGCACCTGATGGGACTCGCTGTTGACTCCCAGGACAGTGATACCTCCCCTGCTCGGGGCTCCCTGGAAAGGATCTCTGGCCAATCTGGACCATGGTAAAATTGCAACGCACTGATAAGCAACAGGCCGAGGCGCCCACGCAGGAAACCAAACCGGACATCATTCACCATCTCCGCAGCCTATTGGGGGACCTCTCCGACTCGTTCCACTACAGGCTCCCTCTAAACCTTAACGCTCCACCACACTCTTGTCTGCCAGCATTCATATATTGATGCTGCCCCATGTACTCTTGTGCATAGTACTGGTGGTGTGGGCCTAGGAGAAGCCCTTTACTTACCCTTTGCTATTGACTTTGTTCCTCCTCTGATGGCCATCCCCCGGTGACTTATTCCCCAGGAGGGTGACTCCTCTAGCGGGTCGAGAGCACTTAGGTGGTGGCCTCCGCAATACACAGAAGATGGTTTTGGGGGATGTATGACGTTACAACGCATGCTATTACAACGCATGCCTTTACGAAGCAAGTTTTACAACGCAAGTCGTTACAACGACTTGCGTTGGGGGGCGCTGGATAGTGAGTAGTTTAATTTACTATTCCTACTCCAGTCCTCGTGGATAGTAGGGAAGGTGTTGGAAACTATTCCCTATCCTAGAGCGCCCCCCAGCGCAAGACGTTGTAAAAGTTGCGTTGTAATGGTTGCGTCGTAAAGGTAATTTGTTGTAAAAGTTGCGTTGTAAAGGATGTTCCCCGGTTTTGGGCCCTGTTGGTCTGTTGTTATTATTGGTTGTATTTTGATTTTCGTTTCAGGTCAACTTATTGTCTGTGGGGTCTACCATGGATGGCAACTGTCATGCTCAATATCAAGAGTGGCAGGGGAGCCCGAGACTGCCTCAAAGGCCTGGAGGCAGGTCATAACGCTTGGGAAGGAGACATCGGGCTTAGAGAGTGTAAGCAGAAGATCATCTACAAAGAGACTAATCTTGTGGGGTTGGCCACCAAAGGGAATGCCTTTGGTGACTCTATGTCAAATGGGCTAAAACAGAAAAAAAGTTCCATCACCCATGAGAAACCCCTAATTCACTATGCCATGAACATGGAGTTCACTTATTTTAGCCCAGTGAAACTCCGGATGCTCTAGCTCTTTGACTAGAATTGCCCTCCACACCCTATTTACTGTAACGTCCAAAACTATGTAGAGGGGAATACCCTACCCCTCTCCCCATGCAAAATGCTACCACCCCTTACAATGTTAGTTATTGACATTTTAAATTTGTATATGAATACTTCTTTTTAGTTTTTCCTGTCTTGTCTTGTGTCTGCAGTCCAGAGATGTAATTAGACGTTTTATTGTGCATTTATCAGATGCACTTTCCTAGCGGCCTGCCGTATTTTGCACATATCTGATGTTGCTTTATTGCTGAGTAATTACTTGTGCAGCTATATCTCATGTAACTTCATTATTCTGACAGGACTGCCTATTGTTTCTGTGCACCAGTGCTGACAATGTGCTGTATATGTTTTGCTTTTTGATGTGCAATAAACAGAAATTGAGTAAAACAACTGGCAGACGAAGATGGATGCATCCAGTGCAGGTGATGAGCGGTATGATATTAAGGACATTTTGAGTAAACGGCCAAACGTTTCAAATTTACTCCATGCACAGCCTTATGAGCAATAAGATTGTATCTATTCCAACTTGCGTGATCTATCTTCCCTTCAGTATATTGTGCAATAGAGGAAAAAGCTGCCAGAGCAGTTGACCTGTGGAGATACAAATATAGAATTTGGTACCAACTGCCTATCCCTATCAATTTCCACACAAAATGGTCTTTACTGATATATTCCTTGATTGCACTAGACGTTTGGTTGAATGTCTGAAGGTGCTCATGAATTTGAAGATAAGAAAACACAAGATCAGATGAACTAGTTTCCCTATCCATTGAAACCTGCTCCCAGGTTTTAAGTTGTCCTGCCAGTAGAAATTAACCTAGAGTGGGATACCCAGCTTTCTAATATACACGAAGAGGGGTGGAGAATACATTTGCTTTAGCGGGTTTGGGGTGCTAGAGTTGTGTGTAGACCCTCTCCCCTCCCATGTGTGAGAAAATACTGGGGAGGAGTGGTGGGCAATGCATGGAACTGGCTGGAGTAATTCCTAACTGACTGTAGCTTCCAGGTTGCACAGGGGCCTTTTCGGTCTAAAGAACTAAATCTCAAACAGGGAGTACCTCAGGGTTCCAGCCTCAGCCCCACACTATTCAATCTATACGTGGCACCAGTAGCAGGTATCACAGATAGATTTGGGATTGAGGTAGTGTCGTACGCTGACGACACACAACTGATTGTGACTTTGTCGCAACCCAAGGAACAATGTGCCGCCAATTTTTCTGCATGCATGCAGGAGCTTGCCACATGGATGGCTGACAACTGCCTCCAATTAAATGGAAACAAGACGGAGGTGCTGATTTTGGGTAGAACCCCGTCAGTTTGGACCTCGGCCTGGTGGCCGGATAGGCTGGGTGCACTTCCTACTCCCAGCAATCCAGTGAAGAACTTAGGGATCTGGATAGATAACAAAATATCGTTTGAACATCAGACCAAACAGGTGGCGGGCACCTGTTTTGGAATGCTAAAGGTCCTCAGGAAAACATTGGATCTCCTGCCTTTGCCGGTTAGACAAACCTTGGTCCATGCCCTAATAACGTCCAGACTGGACTATGGGAATGTCCTGTACTTGGGGGCCAGTGCGAAATGCCTCCAAAGGCTACAGCGAATACAAAGTGCAGCTGCCCGCCTGATCCTACTACTGCCCAGAAGAGCATCAGCAAAAAAAGCACTCAGGACCTTGCACTGGCTACTGGTTCGGGAGCGGGTGACATTCAAGGCCCTCTGTGTAGGTCCCCGCATCCTACAGGGAAGGGGCCCTAAATACCTACACAGCCTTCTCAGTCGGTATGAGCCCACCAGACAGTTAAGGTCAAGGGGGACGGGTCAAGTTCTTGTCCACAGATTCAACAGAGTGAGAATGGGAGGACGTTCTTTTAGAGTCCTGACCGCCACCGAGTGGAACAGACTGCCACAGAGGCTGCGTCTTGAATCGTCAGAGACCATCTTTAGGAGAGAACTTAAAACCATTCTGTTCCCCAAAGAATAAGTCAGGCACAGAGGAATTCACGTATTCCACCAGCACCGAAATAGGAGTCTTTTCAGGAGTGAATAGCGCGGGGACACACTAGCCAGTGTAACCATGCGCTTTATAAGCTTTATATAAATAAATAAATAAATACCCAGCTTTCTCCCATTTCTTGTTAGAGCTATTCTGAAGGGATAAGCTTATTAATCCACATTTGCTTAAATGCATTAAAGGGTGGATCAGGGGGAACTGATATTTTTCTTGGAATTTGGCTAAATCTCCTACCTGTAGTATGAAAGAGCTTGTAGCAAGAGCGTTTGGGCAGCTTCAGGATCTTAAGAAACTCCATACTCCACCAGTATCTGCTGAAGATCAAAACAATTCAAGGAGAGGTCCCTTACTGCTGCACAATTGAGTCAATCAAGAAAGGCAGCTTGATAACATTTACGCACACAAGGAAGAGTTAAACCACCGTCTGCTAAATTCAGCTGAAGCGTCAGTTATTTAGTGCAGGGTTTTCTTACCTTGCCATACAAATTGCCACAACATTTGGTTAACCTCAACAAGAATGGACTGCTTGACTAAAATTACTACATTGGAGAAAACATAGACAATTAGAGGAAGAATCAACATTTTGGTAATTGCTACTCGTCCATTAATGGACAGAGGTAGATTCTGCCAACTATTTACCAGTCCAAGAAATTTGCTAAGAGTAGTAGTTTAGTTCAACTTAAACAAATCTGAGAATTGATGTGAGACAAAGATGCCCAAGTACCTCAGAGAGAGAGATATTGAATAATTATGCTGCCTTTAGATGGCGAGACTCGTAGAAGAGAAGTGGTCAAGGTCAAAAGATACTTTATTCGGCCACTAAAACCCATAAAAGCAAACATATAAAAACAACATTTACTCAAAGGAACAATAAGTTAAAACCACATGTCCCATATGAATAATAAAAGAAAGCCAAATCACACAGATAAATGGGCTAAAATCGGCTATAGAATCAATAAAAAGAAAAACACAGTTATTTCCAAGGCTAGGTTTGTAAACAGCAAGATATCAAATGTAGAAAGTGCTATAGTGCTGAAGCATTTAGTCAATCACTATAATGTGGTGTAGCGTAAAGGACACAGTGTAACACATAGTGATCCCTGGACGCAGCCAGTAAAGACAGACTAGATACTGCAAAGGCATCCTCTTCCTGTATCTAATGGCCCCTGTTAAAAAGCTCGCAACCCCAAAGCAGACCATAGGGGAAGATAACATTTGAAGATATAATAATGTTGGCCTTACTTGGGCTAATTGCCAGTTTCTGTGCAACGAAAGTATGAACTTTCTGAGCAGGGGGTCACAATAGTCACAGAAAAAAATAAAATGTGGGGTGTCCTGCTCCGAAAAATTGTCACATGGACAGGGCTTTAATATGCCAGGTTTCATATATCCTTTGGGAAACGCCAGTAGCCAGGGGACCAAGTACAGACGGAATCTAGTTAACACAAAGCGATGATAAGCATTGGTAACGAGCAGTAGGTACGGTTGTACCTGTGGACTCAAACTCAGTGAGACAAACCTTCTCATGGAGGGCTTAGCTGACTACCTAAGCCCCTGTCGTTTAGCCAGGAACTGCTGTTTGATATCTCTGATGGCTACCAGGTCTGGAGGCCTGGGATTTAATGTAAATCAGGACAGCTAAGCCCTTTTATCTGTTCCATGATATATTTAAGCCAAGGAATGCGTAGAGCCCCCTCGAATACGGCGTAATCCATAATAATAAGTTGGTTTAAAGTAGGGGTAGGATAGGCCCAGATTCTCAGCCAGTGCAACAGTGGGGCAACTGCTGTCAGGTCTGAGATATATCCCACACCCAGCTCCTCGTACAGATTGAACGCCGGGGTGGCGGACGGACTTGCCAAAAGCATACGCATTCATTTATTCTCGGTCCCCTGGATGTCCTTCACATCCTAATAGCACAAGACATCACACCCATACGTGGCCATAGGGATACATTTTTCTTCTTCAAGAGTGCTGGGATTGGTTTTGACCCCAATCTTTTAGCAACGTCCAGTGTGGCCCCAGCCGCTCTAGCTAAAACATTCTTTTGATGTATTCTTTGTGCGCACCAAGACCCTCGCTCGTCAAATAGTACCCCTAAGTATGGGAAGGTTGGTACTTTAGTTAGTTCTGCCCCCTTACATAAGAACTTGACCTTGCCAGCCTTCCGAGGGCCTATTGACATGGTGTGCGATTTAGTAAATCAGTGGCTAAATCAAGTGAATCCATAAAATCTATAAAACTGTTTAAAAGTTGTTAAAGACCCACAGCAGTTCTGGCAAACAGGACTGCATCACCTGCATACAGAAGTGTAGGGATCATCTTAGATCCGGCTCTTGGGATGTCTTTGCAGCTGGATGATGTACCCCTGGCGGACCCCTCTCTTAACTGCCCAGGAATCTGTTAAGCCTCCATCATCGTTAAATCTTACAGCTGCCGTGGTGTTTTCATGGGCAGCATGTAAAAAGGTCACTGATTCTATATCCAATCCCACGTCTTGTAGGGTCAACCATAATTTAGACCTATTTATGCGATCCAACGCTGATGTTAGATCCATAAAGCCATATGTAAAATTCCCTTCTTGGCAATAGTGTATTTCCCAATCACTGAGTGCAGGTTAAGACATTGATCAAGTGTCCCTTTGCCCTGCCTAAAACTATATTGCAGGTCTGAAATGACGTTAAAATGGTCAAGCCACACTGTTAGACGATCCAGTATCACTTTCCCCATGATTTTAGATGCCAAATCCAAGAGCGAGATTGGTCTATAACGGACGGGGTAATCCCTTAGGCCCTTTTTGTAAATGGGAATAATAACAGCCGTTGCCCATGAGGGAGGAAAGCCACAAGAGCAGGCCGCATTAAAAACTTGTGCCAATATCTTTGCCCAAACAGCAGGGTCGGCCTTGTCTAAGTCTGCGGGTACCCCATCAGGGCCCGGTGGTTACCTTCCCGATATTGAGCTAATGGCTTTGTGGACCTCATCTGCACAAACATTAAGTGGAGTGCTGGCTAAGTCAATCATCTGGTATACCTCAGCTCTGCTAAATTATTTCTGCTATATATATCTTCAAAGTGCTGTATCCAGCGCTCAACAGATATTATACAGTCTGTGTTAGAGTTGGCTATATCAGCAAAAAAGGGCTATTAACTGCGGTCCAGAACTTTGAACTATCAGACAAAACACTAGCTTTTCCGAGGGCCTCCCAGGCCTGTCCTCTGATCAGTTTCTTCCTTTCAAAAACTGCAGACTTCCTACTGCTTCATCCCTCGGGTTTTGTTTCAGAGCCTACAATAGCTTCCTATGGGCTGCAGACCACCTCTTGGTCATCGGGCATTTGACCCTGTTCTTATTAGTTAAATTTGATGCTATCTGCTTAGTTATTTTATCAAAGGCATCTAAGACAGCTCTATCTTGCGCGCTAGGGTCCATACACTCTTGAATCTCTGGGGCACAGACAGCATACAAATTATCCAGGAAGCTTTCCGGGATAACCCTCTCCCACTTTAGCCTACGCGATTGGTCTTTAGTGCTGATATTCACATTTGAGTTACAACTAGCCCCTCCTTGTGGGGAACAGGACAGCTCAAGTGTGAGGGGAATTTGGTCAGTCTGGCAGTTCCAGGAGACACTCAGTTTCTCCACGGCCGAGTCTGAAGGTGCAGAGAGCATGATATAATCAATTGTGCTGGTGCTACCTCTTCCTATATAGGTAGGGACCAATGTGGCCACCTCTACTTGCTCTAGGCAGTGAAGGTTGTTGGCTGAAAGGAGCCCTTCTATAAGAATGCCTGATGGCGAGTGCTCAAAGTGATTCGTCAAAGGTGAGGAGTCCCCCGATCCATTGTGAAAATGCAATTAAGACAACATTGATGGGCATTAAAATCCCCTAAAATTATTGTTTCATAATAAGCATTTTTGCCCTCTCCATAATGTTCCAAATTCCTCTAAATCTAACAGATATGCTACCGTGTGACTTCTAGTAGAGGAATTGAAAAAATTACCAACTGGTATGGTGGGATAATTCTTAAATGTCAGTTCCACAGCTAACAAATGGGGTGATTGACATTCTATCAGTCTAGTCTTACAGGAGAGTTTAAGTGAAAACAGTCAAAGAAGACCCCCCTTGCTCTTACCATATTTGAAGAAATTGCATGTTGAGAAATGAGATAAAACCATCTAGGGAAAAACTGTCACTGGACTGCCAGGTGTCTTGTATGGTAATGATGTGATAAATGAGAGGAAATGTTGCCATATTACATCACCTCTTTTTGATCTTAACCCCGCTATGTTCCACAAAAGTATCTTTGTGCTGGACAGACCAAAGGTATCAGATATTAAGAAAGGATTGTGTGGGTAGGCAAGCGCTGGCTTAAGTTAAAACACATATAAGGCTGGGGTGTTAGTAGCCAGAGCCAGCGGACTTTTACCCTGCAATTTTGCCTCAACTAACGTTAGTCAATTATTTTCATCAAGTCCCTGTAGACTTGCCAAAGGTTGAAAATGATTGGTCATGGGCAGAACAGAATCCACATTTCTAGTCAGGACAGGCTTAGCAGGTCTAGGAGGCAACTCGGAGCAGGGATATTAAAGCACCTCCGACTTTGGCTGGTTAATCTTATAACCCACTATCTCCGAAAATGATTGCATTCTATTAAAGGTGTTTTCTATCTAACAGGATGTTCCTGCCAAATATAAAAACGTATTGTCGGCATATAATTTCAATTTTGAGGCGCCCGAAAGTGTTGGCCGGATCTTGTCTAAGGGCTCGACGAAGAGAGCAAATAGTACACGTGATATTGGACACCCTTGCCAAGGAAAAAGGGAAGACTCCTGCAGAATATGTGTTGATCACTATTTTTGCCTCTGCTTTGGTATATAGTATTCCCAACAGTGCAATCAATTTAAGAGGAAATCCAAACTGACGTAAAATCATAAATAGTACTTCCCACTGCACATGGTCGAACGCCTTCTTAGCATCTAACATAATTATATCTGCTTTAAACTTATTGCTAGAGTAGTAATCAATTACTTGTACAAGGAAGTTCATATTCATTGATAGGGTTCTACCATGCAAAAAGCTATTTTGATCCCTTTGTACCACTGACAACGCGACAGGGGCTAGCCTTGGCGTAATAATTTATGCATAAAGATTTTAGTCAGTGTTTAATAGACTTATAGGGCGATAAGACCCTGGCTGTTCCGCGGGCTTGTTTTTTGTAAGAAAACTGACATTCACTGCCTCCGTAAATTCCTTAAAAATTTCGCCACCATTTAAAAATTAGTTGTATAACACCACTAAAAATTCTACAAGCTGCACAGCAGATATTTTGTAGAACTCAGACGGTATGCCGTTGCTGCTGCTAGCTTTGACGTTGGGTAGAAGCTTTTCTACTTCCAAAAGTTCCCCCTGCGTAATAGGTGCTTCGATCATCTCCTGCATATCTCTCCCTAAGGAAGGGAGTTTAATCGATTTTTCTTTAAATTCTTGATTGTGCCAGGCGTGGGGTTACAGCAAGAGGTTTAAAAATGAGCATAGTGCTCCAGAAATACCCAGCGTATCTGAAATGTGCTTTTTTTAGGAAGCATAGGACCCTCTTCCTTGCGTGGTCCTTGGCGGTAGTGCCTGCGAATAGGGGCTATGCTGGTGGCTGCTTGCTTCCTGAGAAGTCTTAGAATGATTGATCTTGGCTTGCTGAAGATGTGTTGGATTCCATAGTCTTCAAAATACGTGTGCTTAGGGCATTAGATGACACTACCGCAGCACTCCAGATTCATGGATGCCGGGGACGCCTTGCTGGATATTTATTCCTTGCTCATGTACTATGCCGCTGACCGCGTGCCCCGCAGGGGAACATGGGCGGGGCAGCGCTCTAGTCCCACCCGGCAAAAACGCCAGCCGACACCGGTGGGGCGCCCCGCCCCGCGCCTACCAATCACAGGCCAGGGGAGGGCCTACATGTAGGAGGGGCAACCCCTATATCTAACGAGGTGGCCAAGGCTCGGCCTCTCTCAGCACAGTTTCCCGCAGCTCAAGCGCTGATCCCACCCTGAACCCTTACCCAGCAGCTTGAGCAGCAGCACAGTAATAGAATGCGTAATATTTTTCTTTGTGTTGCAGGCGGAGTCACAGGGCGATCTGGAAGCAGACGGGTACAGTAAGGGTACCTCTGCGGCAGAAGGGTACAGTAAGGGTACCTCTGCCTGTCACAGTAAGCGTGCCTGAGCCAAGGACCAGGAGCCGAAGGAGGTTCCGGGAAACCGCGACGGCGCCCCGTTAGTCCTTCGGGCGGTCGGGGGGCCTGAACCTACCGGGGGTGGACCACACCGCTCCGCCCCGACAGGGGGGGCGGGAGTATAACGAAGTTGGTAATATGCTGCACCGTCAGAGCATCGACTCGCCGTGCAAGATGGCTCCTTAGGCATGCGGGACAGCGAGGGGCTGCCTGCTTTGGATCGCCTGTAAGATGGCCCACCTTAAAACGTCATACGTGTGTTGTATGAAATAAACCTGCGACAGTTCTTTCCCATAAATATGTCTCCAGAGTTTCATTGGGGAGGAATTGTGTATATGTTCAAGCAGGCGGGCGTGAATGGCGGTGTGGGCACTATGACACAGGACTCAGGATAGGGCTCCTGCCTGTAAGCGTCACCTGGGGAGCAACTCCTCGATTCTCTGCTGAACAAAATGGGCCTCGCTCCCTTTACAGGGGATATGCAATTGCAATGTTTTGAGCTGCCTGTTGATTTAGGGGCTGCACAATTCTTAGCTGATGTGTCTCGTGACAGCCTCTTCATCGCTTTCCAACAGCTGTGCTAGGGAGATACTCATGGGGGATGCAAACCACACCCGTGACTACATAGGCCGTTTCCGCGACCACCAACCGGTCCCTCTCCCGGAGAGGGGCCTAGTACCCCTTCTCTAGGGTGCGCTAAGATTGTCTGTTATAAGGGCTGTCTAACCCAATACCAAATATAATCGTAGCTGGTTACTGCATAAAAAGATATACAATAGTTATGCAGCTCTCTGCTTGCTACCTGTTTCTCCACTGGTGTATTTTACTGATTGATG
This sequence comes from Lissotriton helveticus, assembly GCF_964261635.1. Lineage (NCBI taxonomy): Eukaryota > Metazoa > Chordata > Amphibia > Caudata > Salamandridae > Lissotriton > Lissotriton helveticus. The sequence goes on along the minus strand of NC_136061.1, from coordinate 418,723,475 downwards.
CAATATCAGTGGCAATTTCTTGTAAAAACAGGCACACTGCATGTGCCATAATTATGGTCCGAGGGCGCACTTATCGGTTTGGGATTCTTCAGTGTCTGAGGGCCTTCTATCATGCAGATGTAGGGCACTTTCTCTCTATTGCCTTACGTCCCCCTTCGTTAGACGGCTCAAGGAAAGCGGTTGGGGGGCTGGGGACCTCAACCCGGAGCGTGATATGGCACAGGCCAAGGTACACCCGCCATTTTGCAACGCGCCGTCCAGACGGAAAATGCCTTCAGTCACAGAGCATGATGAGAGTTCTCCCAGAACAGGGTTTTCATCTGGAGTTTTACCAACCTCTGCTATCGTGTTGCTCCTTCTGGGGTCCATTCTGTCACATTGTTTCTTAGCAGGAGCTAATGGCTGCCGAAGGTGGAAGGTCTGAGTGACTGGCCATTCTTACACAACCAGGACTCACAGATGGGCCATCAGTAGGTGGCAGTCCAAAGGCGTGCTGTTAGATAACTCTACAACCCGGGCATGAGATGGTGGCAGATAATCACTAAAGTTGAACAGCCTTGGCCAAAATGATTTACCACGGGTCAACAGTTCACAGCAACGGGGAGGAAAAGGTTATTAGCCGAAATTAGGGCTGAGGTGGTGTAATCCAGATTGTGTTTGGGTGGGTGGGGGCTTTCATAGTGCAGTTGAGAAATCTAAAAGAAGGCTTAATGTAGCTATATGTAAAGCTTGTAAAAGCATTGGTTTCAAGTTTATCAAGCACAGCCTCATTAATCCAAAGTTACTGTTACTGTTACCCGCCCTCCCGTCCCCCTTCTTATGACGCCCCCAGAGCGACCGCGCAGCGGACGCGCGCAGCGGGAGCACCGATTGAGCGCCGAAGGTGCGCCAAAGGTAAGCCCGTCTGCGCCCGTCCGCGCCTGGACCGCACCCAGCGCCAGGACCCCTGGCCCCCGCAGAAACCAGCCCACCCGCCGGACCTACAACGCCACCGAACTCTACGCACTCAACGCCGGTAGATTCCCGGGCTGCTACCGAGCCACCCCGAGACGCACCCACGGACCCTTCTGCTGCCACTCCTGCAAGTTCACCTGCATCCGGACCTGCACCTCTCCAGCACCGACCAAGACCAAGACGAGCAACAGCAGCAGCCACCTGAAATGCATCCTGCTCAACACCCGCTCCGTCCACAGACACGCCGTCGAGCTCTGGAACCTGCTCGACACAACCTCACCAGACGTCGCCTTCCTCACGGAAACCTGGATGAACGCCTCTTCAGCGCCCGACATCGCCATCGCCATCCCAGACGGCTACAAGATCATCCGTAGGGACCGTATCAACCAGACCGGAGGAGGCATCGCCATCATCCACAAGAACACGATCCGCATCACGACCAACACCGACGACTCCCTCGCACCCGCCGAGCACCAGCACTTCCAGGTCCACATCAACCCCAAGACCACCCTCAGAGGCACCCTCATCTACAGACCCCCGGGACCACGCACACAATTCAGCGAGGACATCGCCGACTTCATCAGCCCACACGCCCTCCTCTCCGCTGACTACATCCTCCTCGGGGACCTCAACTTCCACCTGGAGAACAACAACGACCGCAACACCACCTCCCTGCTGGACAACCTCGCCAACCTGGGACTCAAGCAGCTGGTGACCACCTCCACCCACTACGCCGGACACACACTCGACCCCGTCTTCTCATCCAACAAGGACATCACCTTCAGCCACGCCACCGGACTCCACTGGACGGACCACAGCTGCGTCCACTTCAGCTTCAGAAGGACCACGATCCACCACCACCAGCAACAGGTTACACGCAGAAACTGGAACAGGATCTCAGCCGACCAGCTCGCGACTTCCCTGAGCAAGAACCCACCCACCAGCGCAACGAACCCCAGCCAAGTGGCCAACAACCTCACGCAGTGGATCAGCGACTGCGCAGATGACCTCGCCCCCCTGAGGACCCCGCCCAGCAGACCCGGCAGCAAGAAAGCCCCATGGTTCACCGACGAACTCAAGAGCTCCAAGAAGAACTGCCGAGCCCTCGAGAGAACCTGGCGCAGAGACCCAACACCGGACAACATGACTGCCCTCAAGCTCGCCACCCGAAAACACCACCAACTCATCCACGCCACCAAGAAAACTGCTTTCAAGGAACGACTGGACTACAACGCACACAACAGCAAGGAACTCTTCAACATCGTTAAAGAGCTCTCCAACCCCAACGCCGGAAACAACGACATCATCCCTTCGCAAGACCTCTGCAACTCCCTCGCCTCCTACTTCCACAACAAGATCGCTGACATACACAACAGCTTCAGCACTCAACTGACGCACGCCACGTCCGAACCACCGCCCCCACCACCACCCTCCGCGCCTGGACCCCGATCAGCACCGAAGACACCGTCCGCACGATGAACTCCATCCACTCCGGATCTCCGACCGACCCCTGCCCCCACCACGTCTTCAACAAGGCCAACGCGGTCATCGCACCCCACCTGCGGGACATCATCAACACCTCCTTCGACACCACTACCTTCCTGGAGAGCTGGAAGCACGCCGAACTCAGCGCTCTTCTCAAGAAGCCATCAGCCAACCCCACCGACCTCAAGAACTACCGCCCCATCTCGCTCCTCCCGTTCCCTGCAAAAGTCATCGAGAAGACCGTCAACAAGCAGTTGGCCGCCTTCCTCGAGACGAACGGATCCCTCGACCTCTCACAGTCTGGATTCTGGGCCAACCACAGCACCGAGACCGCCCTGATCGCAGCCACCGATGACATACGAGCACTGCTTGACAACGGAGAAACAGCAGCCCTCACCCTCCTAGACCTCTCCGCGGCCTTTGACACTGTCTGCCACCGTACACTAGTACAGCCTCTCAGCAACGTCGGAATCCAGGAGAAGGCACTGGAGTGGATCACCTCCTTCCTCGCCGGAAGGACAAAGAGAGTCCGCCTCCCCCTGTTCAGATCTGAAGCCACCGAAGTCATCTGCGGCGTTCCCCAAGGCTCCTCGCTCAGCCCAACCCTCTTCAACGTCTACATGAGCCCCCTCGCAGCCATCGCATGCCAGCACAACCTCAACATCATCTCCTACGCCGATGACACCCAGCTGATCCTCTCCCTCACCAACGACCTCGCCACCGCCAGAGCCAACCTTCACGAAGGGATGAAAGAGGTAGCCGAATGGATGAAGAACAGCCGCCTGAAACTGAACTCGGACAAGACGGAAGTCCTCATCCTGGGATCCTCACCCTCCGCCTGGGACGACTCCTGGTGGCCCCCCGCCCTAGGCAGCGCACCCAAACCAACAGACCACGCACGCAACCTGGGATTCATCCTGGACTCCTCCCTCTCCATGACCAGACAAGTCAACGCCGTCTCCTCATCGTGCTTCAACATCCTGCGCATGCTACGTAAGATCTTCCGGTGGATCCCCACCGAGACCAGGAAGACGGTCACCCAGGCCCTCGTCACCAGCCGCCTGGACTACGGCAACTCCCTCCGGAACCACCGCCAAACTCCAGAAGAGACTCCAGCGGATCCAGAACGCCTCAGCACGACTCATCCTGGACATCCCCCGTCGCAGCCACATCTCCGGACACCTGAGAGACCTGCACTGGCTCCCGGTCAACAAGAGAATCACCTTCCGTCTCCTCACCCACGCACACAAAGCCCTACACAACCAAGGCCCAGGGTACCTCAACAGTCGCCTCAACTTCTACGCTCCCAAACGCCAGCTCCGATCGACCGGCCACGCCCTCGCCGCCGTCCCCCGCATCCGAAGAGCCACCACAGGGGGACGGTCCTTCTCTTACCTCGCCGCCAAGACATGGAACTCCCTCCCGACCCACCTCCGCCTGACCCAGGACCACCTCGCCTTCAGGAAGCAACTCAAGACCTGGCTGTTCGAGCAGTAGCGGACCCCCCTCCCCATGCGCCTTGAGACCCTCTGGGTGAGTAGTGCGCTATATAAATGCTCTGATTGATTGATTGATTGACTGGACACCACATGGAAGGCAGTGTTCAAATATCATTGTAGGAATGAACAAGTTCATATTGGATATTTCAGGGGGTATCTAATTAGTAGGTTGCTGGTAAAGGGAACTCAAAATGGTGCAGAGCGGAGCGCCAGATGGCATCTGTTCCTTAGGAGGTGTGGCAGCAATCTCAGAGTCAGGAACTGGATAAAGGGCATCACCCTATCAGGAGAAAGGGCTCACTGGCAGGTGGGAGATGTGGCAAACATTGGCGACCTTGGATGTGACAGGGCGATCCCATGCTAGTTGTTGCTTTGAGACCAGTTGTGCAGTAGGTGCTCTTATTGAGGGTGTTACTGTCCGCTGACCTGGGTATCATATGGTATAAGTAAAAAATGGTCATCATCCGTCACTGTCGGGTGGGAGACTCAGTTATGCTTAAGGAATTTTAAACTCAATCTCCCGCCAGACAGTGACGGATGAGGAGCTCTGATCTCCAAGGTTGACGAAGCGGCCCTTTGCAGATCAAATGGGGTGATTTTGTCCCCTATTGGAGAATAGCCTACTGTTTCTCGCATAAAATGCACCCTACATCCCGTCTCACACATTTGTTTAATTGGGATCTGCATTGGGTTTGGATAACCCCTCATTTCAGCGGATTGGTTGTCCTGTTATGTGTTTTCCACCGCAATTTGCGGACTGCCTGTTCCCAGGAGATGTCATCGGTATTGCCAATAACAGGCCCTGAATATAGGTTGCCTCCTACACTTTCCCTTGTCCTGAAGAAGACCTGCAAGCGGAGGTTTAAAGTTGCTCTCCAAGTAATAAGTAGGGTCAAAACATCGACACATATCCCCAATCCTTGGCCTGTACTTCTTTCTACCTCCCCGCCCAACCAACAGATGATGCCTCTCTGTGCCTATTAAAAATGTATAAAAATAATGTCAGTAGGATGGTGCATGTTCTACTAATAACCAGTGTGGAGTATAACACTGTTGAAATTACCTTTGTTTAATTTCCTTCACTTTGAAGACTCTTCTTTTCCCTTCGACTACACACACGAGCACTACTCCTTTGCACCCCTTTCTTTGAGCAACCCTTCTATTGGTATATACTCGGTAATGTGTTTACCTCCATGTTATGCTTAAGGAATTTAAAATACAAAGGGCCCGATATAGGTCACCAAATACCGGTCGGTAACGGCCGAATTCGGCCGTTACCGACCGGTATTTTGTGATTGAGATGTAGGGGGCTATATCTTACAGATTCGGTAAATTTACCGATTAGGTAAATTTACCGAATCTGTAAAATACCGAATCGGTAATTTTTCCGATTCGGAAAATTCCTGATGTAGGTAGCACTGTTTCCAGTGCTACAGGCCTTTCGGATTCGGTATTTTACCACCCAATCCAATTGGGTGGTTAAATACCGAATCCAGGTGTGCATGCACATGTGTGCATGCACACCTATGCCATGTGACAGACAGACATGCCCTTAGGGCATTTCTGTGTGCCACATGGCACACATGCGTGTATTTGGGGTGCTAGTGGGTGTCAAAGTGACACCCCCTGCACCCTTGCTAAAATCGGTATTTACCGAATCGGTAAATACCGATTCGGTAATGCCCATTGGTTCCTATGGGCTTCAATGCCCATAGGAATCAATGGGCATTACCGATTCGGTATTTACAGAATCGGTAAATACCGAATCTTAACGATTCGGTATTTACCGAATCTGAAATACCTACATCTCCCCTCCTCTTTTTTACCACTTCTTAAATACCGATTCGGTATGAATCGGTATTTAAGAAGTGGTAAAAAAGATTTACCTACATCGGGCCCAAAGTATCTTAACACCTTCGCTGCGGCGGCAATTCTGCCGCAGGGCTAGGGGGGAGGGGGCCGCGCGGCGCTTCCATGCTCGTGACGGAACCGCTCCATTACGAGCCTCGGGCGCGCTGTGCTTGTGACTAAGCGGTTCTGTCACGGCCCCGCCCGCTCAATAGAATGCGCCACGCAGGCGAGAAATCAGCACCGCGCAGGCGCGCCGAGCGGGCCGTGACGGAACCGCTCCGTCACCAGCACATCGCGACCGAGGCTGGTGACGGAGCGGTTCCGTCACCAGCATGGAAGAGGTTAAAGAACAGTGGGTGTCTTAACTTTCTTCGTTTCTTGGTGCATATTTGAAAAATATGTTTTTCCATGTATTGGTTACCATGTGCTGATGTTTTTTAAGCAACACGTTTCCTTAAATTCTGAAAGTCCTTGACATGGTGCTCTCTGAAAAAGTCCAGGACCATTTATTATTTGAACCATATGATACCCAGGTCCGCAGACAGTGATTAGGTTACCCCCATTAGTCTATAGTGAGGGTGTTAAGGCAGGTTTGCTGGAGATCGACTGGAAACAGGCGAATGTGATCCAGGTTGAAGCATGGGACAAGAGGGGGTGACAGAAGAGGTGGCAAAAACAGGAAGGGCAGTGGGAAGAGTGAAATAACCTGATGATTTAGCAGTTGAAATTTCTTAAACTGGATATTCCAACATATTGCAATATCCTGACGAACCATGATCAGGATATTTCCCGTATGGCCATTTTATCACATTCAGCATTGGAAAATGGGGCATACATTCACCTGCTCACGATGTCATGTTAGAATTGATGGAGCATGCCGCCTTGCTCTACTGTGTTTACATTTTTTTTAATTATTTGTATTGTTTTTTTTCCAACAAGGGTACAGTATTGCATACACAATACATCTCGATACATTTGTCAGCTCATATGTGAGACCATGTATTCACTCGGTGTACATAAATCTGGTGATGACAATTTCTAGGTGCTTACACAACATTTTAGCATAGTAACCTTTGAGTATTTACCTTGTGATATTTGGAGTGTATCCGTCATGCCCGCTGTGTGTTCCTTTTCAATATAGAGCCACGCAGCATGGGGTCCGAGCATTGTCTGAAAGTGATTTCATGTGTCCAGCGTATGTGTGTTATCAGCACTGTCCTTTCATCTTTACAGTTATTTAGTGTGTGTGCAAGCAGCGGGTCTCTACAGACTCCCTATGTAAACCATCAGTTGAGGTATTCTCGTAGATAGGTCCGCAGGGGGTCCCAGATGTCTCTTGGGCGGGAGGACATCGACAATAGCTCGGCATATGTTGTGAGCTGGCCCTTGCAATATATAAGATTGTTCAGCCACTCTTTAAATTCGAGAGCTCGTCCCCTTCTCCACCTGCTGCCCACCCTTGTCTTTGCTAGGAGTAATCCCAGCAAGATGAATCTCCTGTGCCTGCCCAGTAGTTCCTAGGTGTACCCTAAAAGCGTTGTGAACGGGGATAGAGGAATGGGGGTGCCCACCATTTTGGACAGAGAGGTTACTACCTCTACCCAGTATCTGTATATTGCCTCACATTACCATGCTAGGTGCAAAAAGCCCGCCCCCTCTTGTTTGCATCTGTCCCAGCGTTCATTTGGTCTTAATTTATACTGGTATAATCTCTCTAGTGAGAGAAGTATGAATTTAAAATGTATGGTGTGTAAGCGGCTGCTGGCTGTTATCATATCTGTTTGTTTACAGCAGTACAGCCATTATTTATCGGTGAGGTGTGTCTAGCTCTTGATCCAACCCCATTCTTGACCCATTTCCCATTCGGGGTGCTCTGTGTTGCATGATAAAGTCTGGACACTGCATGCCCTGGTCCAGTCGCTTGTAGGAGGGTATGAAGGACGTTGAGTGTAGGGGGTTCTTGGGGAAAGTCGGGGGTTCTAGCCCTGACGTCATGATAAATTCTGATGTATAAGAAAACTTCCAGTGGCGTGGCAGTCCCCTCACTGAGCAATGCTTACTGATTCTTGAACATCTCCTAATGGTATAGATCACCCGTACTGTTTATTCTCCTCTTACCAAGCATGTTACGACACAAAGCTTCGTGAGTGACTGGGACGAGGCGATAGTAGGGAAAGGGTGCTAGTGGTTACTATAATAGAGATGCGAAGTTGGTGCATGCCACCGTATAGTGTGTATAAACTTCTACGGGAACGTGTGCCCCTAGGAAGGAGGTGTAGCCTTGTTCAATGGCCAAGTGGGGCATAAATGGTGGCGGTTGAAACCAATAAAACGCATAGTGAGTTTGGGCGCAGAGGAATTTAAGCTCCATGACCGGGGTCTCAAAGCCTTCCCGCGAAAAAGGTTGGGCGTGTATATTCCTGCTCACTCTGTGTTGTCTGCCACCCCAATGCCAGTCTGACTAGTTGAGTTTGGAGTGTGCAGAAAAAGGGCATCCTGGGTGATATAGTATGTTAAGAAAGAGGTGGAGTAGTTTGGGTAATATTACCATTTTTGCTAAGGAGATCTGTCCAACGTGCGATAAGGGCAGTGAGATCCATCTAGTCACCGAGCCAGTGATCGAGGTGATGGCAGTTCTGTAATTCGCCCCCAGCGTCTACTCCCTGACCCTTAAATCACCGCTCCTAAGTATTTTATCTCCGACTCGCACCAAGTCAGTGGGTAGTCCATTGAAAACTTTGGGGTGCTGGGGGTATGGAGGAACATCTGGGATTTGCCCCAGTTGATGTTTATTTCGGATATTTTTCCAAATCAGATGAACTCTCTGAGAATGGGATTCAGGCTGATTTGTGGGTCTTAAATGTAGAGAGTAATATCATTGGCGTAAAGCAATACTAGTATATGTCGGGAAGGATAGCATATTGCGTATTCTCTGTGATGCTGTCGAAGATTAGCCGCCAGCGGAAAATGGAAAGGGTGAAAAGGAGTGGTGCCAGAGGGCATCCCTGCCTGGTGCCAGGTGATATGGAATATAGTTTGGATTATTCGCCATTGACCTGAACCGTGGCTTGTGGCTGGCTGTAGAAATCTAAAAGGCAATGAGTGATACAGTTGAAATCAAGGAATGTTGGATACTCTGTATTATGATACATATAACAACAGGGGAGAGGAGAGAAAAAGTGGATCTGTTCTCCCTCTACAGATTTAATTAAACAGAAAGAATCCACATCTAGATTTTGTTAGAGTGGTCCCTACAATGGTGGGGAGCACACTGTGTTCTTTAAATACCCCTCACACACCAAAAGGACCCTTGGTGTTGTAGTGTAGCTCCTATTTTCCCAATAGGCTCTGCGCATTGGAATAATACCTACAGCAGTAAAGGCCTAGACCAGACGTTAACTAGGTCTGCTACTGTCGATACTAGACTTAATTTTTGGGTTTGCCAGCGTAGCTCAGAGTTCGCTAGAAACTTTCTCGAATGTTCAAGGAGGAATTAACTTCCCTGATTAGACAAGAAGGGATTTAGTTTCTGACAACCATAGAACATGACAACTTTGCTCTCCCCTAATCAAGAGTCAATCTCGAGAGTCGTGTGAGCACAAGGCAATTATTTTACTCAGTCAGTACGTGCATTCTTAGTCTCATCAGATTGTAGAGAAAAGGAAGAGACGGGCGTGTTCAATAAAAAGATGTTATTTATTGATCAGTCTCTTTTCTCGTACAAGAGAAATGGATCGATATTATTGCAATACTTATAGTTAAGTAAAGTGCATACATTAAAAGCAATAGTATAAAATAATACTGTAAAAACATTGATATGGTTTCTGAGCCATATGATGTTTAAAATGATTAAAATATATTTACATACACATATACATTTGACTAAACGTACTCAACTGGTGTTTCTAAATACGCCTACCCCGTGTACCTGACCTAAGTCTAATGCGTGGGCGGGAATAGAAAGTTACAGTTTAAGTTAAGTTTGTTTTTGCCAAGTGAATAACTAAAGAATTCTCTGTGAGGGGTTATTCAGTTCTGTACCTGGAAGTTAGGATGAATGAGGAATGGTGTCTCTTTCTCTGCTCTCGATATTCCAGGCTGCCTGCGAGGGCTGCCCAGAAACGCCGGTGCTGGGTCTCTCGGCTTGAGATAGCAGCGCGTCTCTCAGCGCGTCAGGAAGGCGGGGCTGCGCCAGCGGGGTCTGCTTCTGCTCTCGGCTTCGGCAAGTATGGCTGCTCCGTCTTGTCACCACGCGTGTGTTTGCATAGGGCAAGATCGGCAATATTTATACCTTAAAGGTGCCGAGATTGACGTAAGGATGGACATAGATACGTCAATAAAGATGTCATACGACTTGCTCGTTAGCACATTCTTTTACTGAAGTTCTCTGTGAAATCAAAACAATGGCCGCACGGATTTTCCAGGTTGTCATAGGTTTGATTTGTTATGAGAACGTCGTATGCCTTATCAGGGGCTGGAGGAATGTCGCTTGTCTAATTAGATCTCAAGCGTTATGACCTAATCAGATAACACGTTCCTGTGCCGTAGTGTGACTGCGTCAGATAACGGTATCTGCATCATGGGGGCTGTTCTTGCCTCATGGGCTGACTGTTAGTTAACTTGATAGTTAGTTTAACCAGAATAGGGTCAGGAATAGGGGGATCGATTCAGAACCTATAGGAATACATGACACCCACTCCACGCTAACTATGGTCATATTTACTAATCTATGCATAGTATAACATAGTACAACATACTATAGAGTATAGTGCATACCTTACCACCCCAAAATACATAAATGCATTTTGAAATTTTCAAATATACTGAAAAATTGCAGTCATATATATTGTATGCACTTAAGCTATGAATTAAATGCAAAAGTAAACACGCATTTGTATGCATTATTGCTTATTTGGTATATGAGAACTACACATGAAATGGCTCTTAATATGGCTATACAGAAAGGAAGTTCGAGACCATCTCATCACATAATAAAATATTTGTGAACATCCCAGCGGGCAACTAAAGTTTATAAAGTATCTAAAAATAGAAATCTTAGTTCTCTAGGAATAGTTTCTTACTTTAAGCAGAAGATAAGTGTCCCGAAAAATTTGTGAAAAATAATTGGGGCTGCTAAAAATTGTTGTCCGTGAACTGGTGGGAAGAATTGTTCATGTGACTTTATTTTTAAAGTTGAAGGCCGAATTCAGGGAACGCCGTGTGCGAGTTTACTCAAAAGTCTCTATTTCTGTTCTGGAGAGAACATCATATCATTCAGGCTTTCGAAAAAACTGTCAACAGCTTCATGGGAAAGTTCCACTAAGTCGGAAATAGGGGTAACCATGCATTCGTGCGCATGATTGTCTGCATTGACATTCTGATTCGCATTGCTGACAGAAGGTCGTACCTGTTCAATGCTGCTCTCATCTTGAACTTCACTACTCTTCAATCGTAGTGGTGAAGATTCCAGGAATGCCGTCATCAGGATTGGTAGCCTTTGAGGGCAGCACAAAGCGTGAACCTTGGTAGGAACCAACAGTGTATCTGCATCCACTGGCGCATCCGATTGTAGCGTCAGACAGGTGTCTAACACGCATTCTTCTCCGCATAGCAGACATCTCAATACAGGTAAAACACATCTTTGCCACATTGGTCGAAATGATAGAAACCAAGTCATGTTCAGGTCTCTAAGCCGGGATAGTCCCAGGATTTTTGATATCCGGTCCCGGTATCCAATGGCTAGGATCGTGTCTTCCATTGTCGCGAGAGTTTGATCTGTGACATGGGTTGCCATAACGAAAAATAAGGACTAAGAATAGGATTCCTGCAATTAGTCCCAGGATCAGGGGAAGTCCGCCAAAAATCGAATGGACGAAATCTGGAAAAATACCCAGTATGGCTTTGAATGGTGTTAATGCCATCGAAAATACTGTCTTAAATACCCCTGAGATCCCATTGGTATCAGAAATATTTAAGATTTCGCTCAGGATTTCCGCGAAATGTACGGGGGAATTAGTTGATAATAATGTATGTATCTCTGCAGTCGTCCTTGCGACTTGTAGATCATACGTTTCTTTTGATGACGTGAGCCTTGTAGGCGTCTGAAGAAGCACTGTTTTCATTCTGCTTAAAGTATCTATTCGAATAGAAGTAATTTTCAAACTGGGCCATGCCCTTGCCTCCCTGTCTGGAAAGGAGCTGGGGAATAAAGAGCGTCCACAGCACTTGACCTTCGCTGTCGTAGTGACTAGATAAGGAGTCCCGGGCATAAGACTACAACATCTGCGGTCTACAATAAGAATGTAACTCCCATTATAGAGTCTTTGAAAGAATGGTTCTATTTCAGTTGCAGGTGTGCCTTGCTGGTGACATGAAAGGTTGTATGAATTCCCTTCACAGGCTCCGTGCAAACTAATACCGTTACACAGAAGCGTGCCGCTTAGTGACATAGCACAATTGTTGCCACTAAGAAACACTTTCTGTCCTTTATTACTGACACATGCATGTGAATAGGGCAGGTTTTCCAACAAGGGTACAGTATTGCATACACAATACATCTCGATACATTTGTCAGCTCATATGTGAGACCATGTATTCACTCGGTGTACATAAATCTGGTGATGACAATTTCTAGGTGCTTACACAACATTTTAGCATAGTAACCTTTGAGTATTTACCTTGTGATATTTGGAGTGTATCCGTCATGCCCGCTGTGTGTTCCTTTTCAATATAGAGCCACGCAGCATGGGGTCCGAGCATTGTCTGAAAGTGATTTCATGTGTCCAGCGTATGTGTGTTATCAGCACTGTCCTTTCATCTTTACAGTTATTTAGTGTGTGTGCAAGCAGCGGGTCTCTACAGACTCCCTATGTAAACCATCAGTTGAGGTATTCTCGTAGATAGGTCCGCAGGGGGTCCCAGATGTCTCTTGGGTGGGAGGACATCGACAATAGCTCGGCATATGTTGTGAGCTGGCCCTTGCAATATATAAGATTGTTCAGCCACTCTTTAAATTCGAGAGCTCGTCCCCTTCTCCACCTGCTGACCACCCTTGTCTTTGCTAGGAGTAATCCCAGCAAGATGAATCTCCTGTGCCTGCCCAGTAGTTCCTAGGTGTACCCTAAAAGCGTTGTGAACGGGGATAGAGGAATGGGGGTGCCCACCATTTTGGACAGAGAGGTTACTACCTCTACCCAGTATCTGTATATTGCCTCACATTACCATGCTAGGTGCAAAAAGCCCGCCCCCTCTTGTTTGCATCTGTCCCAGCGTTCATTTGGTCTTAATTTATACTGGTATAATCTCTCTAGTGAGAGAAGTATGAATTTAAAATGTATGGTGTGTAAGCGGCTGCTGGCTGTTATCATATCTGTTTGTTTACAGCAGTACAGCCATTATTTATCGGTGAGGTGTGTCTAGCTCTTGATCCAACCCCATTCTTGACCCATTTCCCATTCGGGGTGCTCTGTGTTGCATGATAAAGTCTGGACACTGCATGCCCTGGTCCAGTCGCTTGTAGGAGGGTATGAAGGACGTTGAGTGTAGGGGGTTCTTGGGGAAAGTCAGGGGTTCTAGCCCTGACGTCATGATAAATTCTGATGTATAAGAAAACTTCCAGTGGCGTGGCAGTCCCCTCACTGAGCAATGCTTACTGATTCTTGAACATCTCCTAATGGTATAGATCACCCGTACTGTTTATTCTCCTCTTACCAAGCATGTTACGACACAAAGCTTCGTGAGTGACTGGGACGAGGCGATAGTAGGGAAAGGGTGCTAGTGGTTACTATAATAGAGATGCGAAGTTGGTGCATGCCACCGTATAGTGTGTATAAACTTCTACGGGAACGTGTGCCCCTAGGAAGGAGGTGTAGCCTTGTTCAATGGCCAAGTGGGGCATAAATGGTGGCGGTTGAAACCAATAAAACGCATAGTGAGTTTGGGCGCAGAGGAATTTAAGCTCCATGACCGGGGCCTCAAAGCCTTCCCGCGAAAAAGGTTGGGCGTGTATATTCCTGCTCACTCTGTGTTGTCTGCCACCCCAATGCCAGTCTGACTAGTTGAGTTTGGAGTGTGCAGAAAAAGGGCATCCTGGGTGATATAGTATGTTAAGAAAGAGGTGGAGTAGTTTGGGTAATATTACCATTTTTGCTAAGGAGATCTGTCCAACGTGCGATAAGGGCAGTGAGATCCATCTAGTCACCGAGCCAGTGATCGAGGTGATGGCAGTTCTGTAATTCGCCCCCAGCGTCTACTCCCTGACCCTTAAATCACCGCTCCTAAGTATTTTATCTCCGACTCGCACCAAGTCAGTGGGTAGTCCATTGAAAACTTTGGGGTGCTGGGGGTATGGAGGAACATCTGGGATTTGCCCCAGTTGATGTTTATTTCGGATATTTTTCCAAATCAGATGAACTCTCTGAGAATGGGATTCAGGCTGATTTGTGGGTCTTAAATGTAGAGAGTAATATCATTGGCGTAAAGCAATACTAGTATATGTCGGGAAGGATAGCATATTGCGTATTCTCTGTGATGCTGTCGAAGATTAGCCGCCAGCGGAAAATGGAAAGGGTGAAAAGGAGTGGTGCCAGAGGGCATCCCTGCCTGGTGCCAGGTGATATGGAATATAGTTTGGATTATTCGCCATTGACCTGAACCGTGGCTTGTGGCTGGCTGTAGAAATCTAAAAGGCAATGAGTGATACAGTTGAAATCAAGGAATGTTGGATACTCTGTATTATGATACATATAACAACAGGGGAGAGGAGAGAAAAAGTGGATCTGTTCTCCCTCTACAGATTTAATTAAACAGAAAGAATCCACATCTAGATTTTGTTAGAGTGGTCCCTACAATGGTGGGGAGCACACTGTGTTCTTTAAATACCCCTCACACACCAAAAGGACCCTTGGTGTTGTAGTGTAGCTCCTATTTTCCCAATAGGCTCTGCGCATTGGAATAATACCTACAGCAGTAAAGGCCTAGACCAGACGTTAACTAGGTCTGCTACTGTCGATACTAGACTTAATTTTTGGGTTTGCCAGCGTAGCTCAGAGTTCGCTAGAAACTTTCTCGAATGTTCAAGGAGGAATTAACTTCCCTGATTAGACAAGAAGGGATTTAGTTTCTGACAACCATAGAACATGACAACTTTGCTCTCCCCTAATCAAGAGTCAATCTCGAGAGTCGTGTGAGCACAAGGCAATTATTTTACTCAGTCAGTACGTGCATTCTTAGTCTCATCAGATTGTAGAGAAAAGGAAGAGACGGGCGTGTTCAATAAAAAGATGTTATTTATTGATCAGTCTCTTTTCTCGTACAAGAGAAATGGATCGATATTATTGCAATACTTATAGTTAAGTAAAGTGCATACATTAAAAGCAATAGTATAAAATAATACTGTAAAAACATTGATATGGTTTCTGAGCCATATGATGTTTAAAATGATTAAAATATATTTACATACACATATACATTTGACTAAACGTACTCAACTGGTGTTTCTAAATACGCCTACCCCGTGTACCTGACCTAAGTCTAATGCGTGGGCGGGAATAGAAAGTTACAGTTTAAGTTAAGTTTGTTTTTGCCAAGTGAATAACTAAAGAATTCTCTGTGAGGGGTTATTCAGTTCTGTACCTGGAAGTTAGGATGAATGAGGAATGGTGTCTCTTTCTCTGCTCTCGATATTCCAGGCTGCCTGCGAGGGCTGCCCAGAAACGCCGGTGCTGGGTCTCTCGGCTTGAGATAGCAGCGCGTCTCTCAGCGCGTCAGGAAGGCGGGGCTGCGCCAGCGGGGTCTGCTTCTGCTCTCGGCTTCGGCAAGTATGGCTGCTCCGTCTTGTCACCACGCGTGTGTTTGCATAGGGCAAGATCGGCAATATTTATACCTTAAAGGTGCCGAGATTGACGTAAGGATGGACATAGATACGTCAATAAAGATGTCATACGACTTGCTCGTTAGCACATTCTTTTACTGAAGTTCTCTGTGAAATCAAAACAATGGCCGCACGGATTTTCCAGGTTGTCATAGGTTTGATTTGTTATGAGAACGTCGTATGCCTTATCAGGGGCTGGAGGAATGTCGCTTGTCTAATTAGATCTCAAGCGTTATGACCTAATCAGATAACACGTTCCTGTGCCGTAGTGTGACTGCGTCAGATAACGGTATCTGCATCATGGGGGCTGTTCTTGCCTCATGGGCTGACTGTTAGTTAACTTGATAGTTAGTTTAACCAGAATAGGGTCAGGAATAGGGGGATCGATTCAGAACCTATAGGAATACATGACACCCACTCCACGCTAACTATGGTCATATTTACTAATCTATGCATAGTATAACATAGTACAACATACTATAGAGTATAGTGTATACCTTACCACCCCAAAATACATAAATGCATTTTGAAATTTTCAAATATACTGAAAAATTGCAGTCATATATATTGTATGCACTTAAGCTATGAATTAAATGCAAAAGTAAACACGCATTTGTATGCATTATTGCTTATTTGGTATATGAGAACTACACATGAAATGGCTCTTAATATGGCTATACAGAAAGGAAGTTCGAGACCATCTCATCACATAATAAAATATTTGTGAACATCCCAGCGGGCAACTAAAGTTTATAAAGTATCTAAAAATAGAAATCTTAGTTCTCTAGGAATAGTTTCTTACTTTAAGCAGAAGATAAGTGTCCCGAAAAATTTGTGAAAAATAATTGGGGCTGCTAAAAATTGTTGTCCGTGAACTGGTGGGAAGAATTGTTCATGTGACTTTATTTTTAAAGTTGAAGGCCGAATTCAGGGAACGCCGTGTGCGAGTTTACTCAAAAGTCTCTATTTCTGTTCTGGAGAGAACATCATATCATTCAGGCTTTCGAAAAAACTGTCAACAGCTTCATGGGAAAGTTCCACTAAGTCGGAAATAGGGGTAACCATGCATTCGTGCGCATGATTGTCTGCATTGACATTCTGATTCGCATTGCTGACAGAAGGTCGTACCTGTTCAATGCTGCTCTCATCTTGAACTTCACTACTCTTCAATCGTAGTGGTGAAGATTCCAGGAATGCCGTCATCAGGATTGGTAGCCTTTGAGGGCAGCACAAAGCGTGAACCTTGGTAGGAACCAACAGTGTATCTGCATCCACTGGCGCATCCGATTGTAGCGTCAGACAGGTGTCTAACACGCATTCTTCTCCGCATAGCAGACATCTCAATACAGGTAAAACACATCTTTGCCACATTGGTCGAAATGATAGAAACCAAGTCATGTTCAGGTCTCTAAGCCGGGATAGTCCCAGGATTTTTGATATCCGGTCCCGGTATCCAATGGCTAGGATCGTGTCTTCCATTGTCGCGAGAGTTTGATCTGTGACATGGGTTGCCATAACGAAAAATAAGGACTAAGAATAGGATTCCTGCAATTAGTCCCAGGATCAGGGGAAGTCCGCCAAAAATCGAATGGACGAAATCTGGAAAAATACCCAGTATGGCTTTGAATGGTGTTAATGCCATCGAAAATACTGTCTTAAATACCCCTGAGATCCCATTGGTATCAGAAATATTTAAGATTTCGCTCAGGATTTCCGCGAAATGTACGGGGGAATTAGTTGATAATAATGTATGTATCTCTGCAGTCGTCCTTGCGACTTGTAGATCATACGTTTCTTTTGATGACGTGAGCCTTGTTGGCGTCTGAAGAAGCACTGTTTTCATTCTGCTTAAAGTATCTATTCGAATAGAAGTAATTTTCAAACTGGGCCATGCCCTTGCCTCCCTGTCTGGAAAGGAGCTGGGGAATAAAGAGCGTCCACAGCACTTGACCTTCGCTGTCGTAGTGACTAGATAAGGAGTCCCGGGCATAAGACTACAACATCTGCGGTCTACAATAAGAATGTAACTCCCATTATAGAGTCTTTGAAAGAATGGTTCTATTTCAGTTGCAGGTGCGCCTTGCTGCTGACATGAAAGGTTGTATGAATTCCCTTCACAGGCTCCGTGCAAACTAATACCGTTACACAGAAGCGTGCCGCTTAGTGACATAGCACAATTGTTGCCACTAAGAAACACTTTCTGTCCTTTATTACTGACACATGCATGTGAATAGGGCAGGTTCCAAGTTGTTTTAAGGTACCCCTTTCCCAATTTCTCGTACATGCCAGCCTGTATATATTTTTGGCAGTATTGAAACCTGAAGGTTGAGATTGGAATATTTATGATTCCGTGTATTATCCATTCACTGACAGGTCGTTCT
This sequence comes from Lissotriton helveticus, assembly GCF_964261635.1. Lineage (NCBI taxonomy): Eukaryota > Metazoa > Chordata > Amphibia > Caudata > Salamandridae > Lissotriton > Lissotriton helveticus. Next base: position 418,705,434 of record NC_136061.1, on the reverse strand, counting down.
GACATTGTCATTGGTAATCTTTCTAGTTTTTCAATGCTCAAGATTGTATAATCAGCACCCTTTTGCGCCATACCGATTTGTCTATCAGTAAGGTTAAAGATTTGGAATAGTGACGTTGTGTTGATTAAACGCCAAGGCACATAGTCTGAACGCAGATTTTGTAACGTCCAGCCAAGCTGTACAATAGAACGCAATTGTGACTGACCATGTTGTAATAACAGTAAGTCTTGCGATAATATATCGATTGCTGACGACACAATGCTGTCCAATGAAAAAATTCTGGAGGACAGAGTCATTAACCCATTGTCCACTACAGAAAGTGATTTTTCCAAATTAATACGGTCAATTTCCCGTATTCTTTCTGCTGTCTCAATTTGAGTAACCTTCCAGGCCTCATTGTATGCTGCATATACAGAGGCTGCTATGAAATGCTTTTGACGCTGTTTGCGTGGTCCCATTATGAAATCACGCAAGTCAGCACCATCAGTAAGTAAAGTTAGGTGTTGCTTAATTTCAGGCAGTGTGGAAGTTTGTAGCCATTGAAGGCATAATTTGCCCACACTGTAGGTTGTTATTATCCCTGGGTGATGTCTTTGGGGATATCTAGGGTCTGGCCTGGTCATTTTGAAACCCTGTGTTTTATTTAGGAATCTATCTTGACAGTTATTTGTATCTGTGGGCCAGATCAACCATTGTTTCCAATCAGGATGTGTTCTGTTTTGGTTTAATATATGGTTTACGTCTATTTCTTCATCTGTATCAGAGTTATTGCTAAACATTGTTGGCTTTGGAATAGACGGTTTAATTAAATCTTTGATTTTGGCTAAGCCAAGACAGGTGGTTTGTTGAACAGTGTCATTTAAAAATATCATTTGTTCTGGGATCATGCAGGCTCTAAACAAAGCTTCTATACCCTGTACTTGCCAATCTTTTGTACCCCAAACACTTTTCAAATCAACATTTTTGTCCTAATAATCAAATCCGAAAGTATTCATTTTTTCAAAGAATGAATCTGAATATATCAATTTTGTGTTGGTTATCATGGTTTTCATCCCTGTCTTGTTTGACAATTTAAAATAAAATGTTTCAGCATTACTTGTGTTAAAACCTGAAAAATATGAATATTTGTCATACACGGTTCTAGAGCTCCCTTTTGGAGGTGTAGCACAATGTTCCCATTGATTATAATTTAAAACATTTCTAGGTTGTGCAGATTTATGTAAAAAATGGTTACCATAATGGTTATAGCAATACATACTATCATAATTTGTAGAACCTTGCAAATAATCATGTTTTGTAAATTTAGCAGACATTACTAAGTCAGACATCATGTTGTTAATGCTTTCGAAGTCCCAATCATCAGCAAATGAGTTTGGTTTTGCAAAGTCACTCAAGGAGATCTTGATTTGGTGTGGATATTTCAGGATCTCGACCGGACCATAAATTTCATAGTCAGTGTTGTCCCAGGCTACCCCACCAGGTATCGGATTGGCTGTGAAGTTGGCTGAAGAAAGTTCTGAAGAAAGTTCTCTTTTCTCGACGTGTGAAGATGTGTGTGGTTTGAGGATCAAGTTGATGTTCTGACTTGCTGTGTCCATTTTAGCATATTTTCCCTCAATGAAGCGTCCCAAAGTAAATACCATGATGAGCCAAAGTATGAGGATAAATGCACCAAAACCCACCCAAAATTCAATCCATGGAGAAACCAGATATGTTTCTTTCAGTTGTTTCAAAAGTTCCTTCGCTTTATCTTTAAAGGATTTTGATGATGGCTGTGTCTTTGATTCACTGAAGCCGTCAGAGGAATCATCGAAGTTGATGAAGTAACCGGATGCAGTTCTGTCAATTGTTCCAATTGGTTCAGGATTTTCGTTTTTTGCATTTTCACTTGGTACTTCAGTATAGATTGGTGTGTCTCTGCTAAATGTCTTTATTTGGGTTTTCAGAGGTCTGAGTTCTATTGCATTGTTGCATAGTCCTTCTTGTTCTTCTGCAGGCGTTTCGAATGTGATGAGCCTTTTTGATAGGACCTCTGTGCTGGTAGCAAACCTTGGTGTTCTGCTACTTATTGGGAGTCCACTTGGCCTACTGTTTGTTATCGGCCACATGTTGTGGTTTTACCAGGTCGATGGATACAACTCGGTTCTCCTTTTTTCCAGCAAGTGGCGGTAGTACAACTGATCTTGTCCCGTTGACAGACAAGACAGGAACTGCTTTTCTGTAGGAAGGCCCAAATTCCTTCTTTACCGCGATCTTCTCCCTGACTAGATCCCCGACTATTGGAATCCAGACAGGTCTTGCTGGGACAGGTGGTGATTCTTCAGTGGTCGTTGGCTGTTGTTTCAACTGTATGTTGCTCAGGTCTTTTCTTGTTTTGTTTAAGTCCTGCAAAATAGCCAAACGGTCTTTGACATCAAAGGTTTTTTCTTTCACCACTGAAGTCTGACTATCAAGGTCAGAGATCATCATCCTAGTTCCAAATAATAATTCGTACGGACTGAATCCCTTCAGAGAATTTCTTGGCAAGTTATTTAGACTACGTTGGACACTTATTAGATGTTTGACCCACCCAGCTCCCGAACCTAATATCCTTTCCATTATAGATTGCTTTCTGCCTTGGTTTTTTCTTTACACCATCCCGTACCCTCAGGAAGGAAGTGAGAAGATTCCCGCTGGACTGTGCTCATTTGGCCATGTTTCTCCCCAGGCTGGTATGCCTGAGTGAAAACAATGGTCAAACGTAACATGCTCTTAGCGTATATGCCATTTAGACTCGCAAATCTTGTATAATAGTCCGGACGTCAGCCGAGTGCTGGTGATCTACATTATAAGTGGAAACTAGCCTGTATATGTTAATCGCAAGCCATTCTTTTTGCTGGTAATGTTATCTGCCTTGATACGACGAGGTATTAAACCGTTTCTCTCCCCACTGCGATCTCTGTTGCAGTTTGGGCAGTTTTTTACAAACATGGTGTAGTGCAGGCTCATGCCTGGCCACCAGTACCGTGATTGTAATTCTTCCAGAGAATCTTTTAATTTAAGGTGTCTTAGACCCTCGCCCATGTGTGCGTCTGCGATTAACAAGCTTCTCCTGTCCATGTTTGGAATCACTCTATCCCCCACTCCAGGGATTCGAGCAAAAGGGACGGAGTTCGCATCGATTATGTATGTATAATTGAGTGGATAGTTGATCGGTAACGCTGAGCAGTCGCCTTTTGATGACGTTTTCACCGCCAGCATTGTTTCACCGTCAATGTATTTTAATGTACGCTTTTTTCGATCTACGGGAGCCGGTTTAGTGGCTGCCGCTGCGGCTGCTTCAGCCAATGAATTCCCCACAACGTGAACGCCATCACGCTGATGACTCAGTGAGTGTGTCACGTGAGTCTTTGGTAGTTCTTTTTGTAAAAGAGCTACTTGTTCCCAGAGCAGTTTCTGCTTTATTGGTGCGTCTGTGTCATCTTTGTAACCGTTCTGAATCCATGTCTGCAAATCCTTGTTATATGCTTTGACGCAGTAATATGAATCTGACACTATAAGTGTCGGGAATTCGCGATCCGCATTATCTAGCGCCATTTTCAAAGCTATTATTTCAGTTTGTAGTTCTGAATTAGTTTCTACTGAGTGTGATTTTGTTAATATAGGTCTTAGTTTACCTCCGCGCCACACTTCTTTTGTAATCTCACATGTGGGGTTGTATGCATGTTCTCCCCAAACGGAGGGTTGAGCATGTCCGTCTGTATAGATTACACAGGCGTAATGTCGTAGAGGCAGAATGTCGATTGGCAGAGGATACGTCTTTTCATATTTTAGATTTTTTAATTCTTCTAGTTCTGGATCAAAGTAGTAGTATACTTTGTCCGTTGTGATTGAATTCACCCATTGTATCCATTCCGGATTCAATGTTGTTGTTGGTAAATTACAAGGTGTTGTTAGTGCCTCAAAGGCTGATTCTGCTGTTCTGACTGTGATATGTCTACCGTCAGCTATGTCTTTTTCTCTAGCTATTGCGGTTTGAACTGCACGAATGATTTTTTCTGTATTACTGAATTTCTGTTCAGCTTCTGTGTACAAGTGTGATTTGAATGCAATTGGTACCTTTTCTCCTTCATTAGAAGTCAGGTATGTGAATCCGCATCTCCCTGGGATGACTCGAATCACAAGATTGCGTGTGTTATCACGTGTTTCTAATTTTGTTTTAATTAGCATGTCTGTTTGTAAGGATCTCAAAATTTCTGTGTGTGTTTGAGTCCAATTGGATCTTTTAAAGTCTGGTTTAATTAGATCATAAAGGGGTTTGACCCTTTCTGCGTAATTTGCAATGTATGTTCTTCCGAAATTTAGGAAGCCTAGAATTGACTGTAGGTTTTTTAGTGTTTTAGGAGCTTGGATTACGGCACATTTCTCTAGGAAATTGTCAGCCAGGCTTTTGCCTTCACTTGATAACTCATATCCTAAGAATAGGACCGTCAGATGGGCAATTCTGGACTTTTTAAAGTTGAATTTGTAACCCTCTGCAGCGAACCCAAGTATTATGGTGTTCACTCTTTTCAAGTGAGTCTCCAAGTCATCATCTGTTAAGTAAATGTCATCGACATAAGATAATGCTTCATCATCATATAGTTGTAGTAATTCTGTTACTCTCGCTGAGAATACCCCCGGGCTGTTCTTGTACCCCTGGGCTAACCGACAGAATTGTTTTTGAGTGCCATTTACTGAGAATGCAGTTAAATATCTGCTCTCTGGTGCTATGTTTTGACAAAAGAATCCATTGGAGATGTCCAAGGTTGTTTTGTATTTTTTGCGCACTATGTTATTCATTAGTGCAGCACTGTGTGAGTTTTGCACTGCAAAAGTTTTGCAACATGTGTTAAGGTGTCGGTAATCCAAAACTAGACGATATGAATTGTCTGGTTTGGAGACCGGAAACAAAGGGTTGTTCATTTGTGAGGTGCAAGTTTCAATCACCCCCTGGTATTCTAGCTGATCTAGTATTTCATTTACTTGTTTTTTAGCTTCTTGCTTAATTGGGTACTGCCTTTGTGCAGTAGGTTGTGATTTTAACTCGATTTTGTGAGGAGGAGAATCCTCATCCCATCCTACATGATTTTTATATAAAGCAGGTGCTAAGGCCACTGCCCACTTTCTAGCAAGTGTGTATTTTTTATGAATCGGGATTTGATTCGAGAAGGCAGGCATAATTACTTCTTCGCCATGAGGGCACTCCCTGACAAACTCTGGTGGCCAGTCTTTTTCAGCTAGAAGGATATCATAGCCCTTGGAGAGATTATCCCAAAATAGTCCCCTTATTTTCCTAGTCTTATCTCCCTCTATACGTAATGTTATCTCGTATATCTTGTGGGGCTTGCTAACTCTGGTGTCTGCAGTTTCCACTTGAAGGTATTCATTCGTGTCCACTGTCTCCAGATGATTCATAAGGACTTTGCGAGCTATGCTCACCTCTGCTGCGCTGTCTAGCATTGTCTGAGCCCATTCTCCGTTTTTCAGTTGTGTCCTCAGTATTCTCGGCATTTTTAACTACCTTGATACTGGCTACCTTCTTTTTTGGAAATTGTAATTTCTTTTTTAGCTGAGCAGGTTCCTTGTCTTTGGACTTGGCGTGCTCTTCTGATCGTCCTCTTCTTTCCGATTTCTGCTAGGAAGTCTTAAAAGATTGAGAGGGACGTGTATCAATGTCTTGATATCTATCAGGTTTTTTAATATTATCCCTATTTCTAAGGTTATATCTATTCCCAGAGGGGTCACTCTGCGGTGACCTCTGTCTTTGGTTTGGAGATTTCTCTCTTCGCCTGGGAGACCTCCCTCGGGACTGGAATTTCTTTTCTTTAGGATTGGATTGTTTGTTTCCATCCCAGTTCTTTTTTGGTGAATTATTATTAAAAAATATTTTTTCTGGACTTGTAGTCAGTTGCGGTTTTACTGGTATTCCACCTAGACTATCTCTGCCTAGTTCTTCATAGGATTTTTCTATGATTCTGGCAATTTCAGCTGGTTGGTCTGCTATATCTGTCTCTTTTAACCTCTGGCGGATCGCCACGTTTGCTGCCTCACCTTTTATGTTGGCTAATAATATAGCCGAGACCTGCTTGAAGTCTTTTAGTAATTTCATACCAAGAGTTAAAGCAGGTTCTGGACCGTATTCATCTTGAATTTGTTTTAGCACATCTGGTATTACCGAAATGGATGGAACACCGTGCGTTTTTGTGTAGATGGAAGCAAAGACTGTACCCCAAGTGTCACAGTCCTCAATGTGTGGTGCGATTCCCATTGGGAGACATATAGTCAGAATCCTGTGTTTTTCTAATGGGGTGGTGTCAGGAAACACCGCCTCTATTTGGGTGATTTTCTGTGCCAACCAGAATGGTATTTGTTCCCGTTTAGCTGGAACTTTACCTAGGCAGGATTGGATGTTCTGTGGTGTAATTTTATTTGTGTTCCCCTGGTGAGGGGTCAGCTGTGGAAGTTTAATCGCTGGCTGAATTGTTGAAGTCCGCATTACATACTGAACTAATTGTCTATGAATTTTTAGTAATTGTTTTAGCTGTATTAACAGCTCAGCTGCAGGCATCCTATCGATGTCTGGATGTGGTGTGTATCCGGCTAAGACCGGCCACGTTGCTCCTGGTCTACCTAAAGGACCGAGCCTTGTAATGTGATTGTTATGTATTAAGGCGCCATCAAATAAGAGCAAATGCTCTTGGAATTTGAGTGGTACTTCCACCTCCTCGAATGGAGTGTACGTTTCAGGAGGTTCCTCTACTTTGTAATAGTGGAAGTACTTTGTTACAGCATTTGCTGCTGGAAAATGTATCCATGAATAGTATACCTCTGTCTGCCGATATTCGTGTGCCTCGATTACGAATATGACTGTGCCACCTCTAGGTGTCAGTCCATTTTCTATAAGTTTTAAGGTTATAGATCTCCTTTTAATGACCGGAATGAGTGTTATATTCGGGTCTGCTGCTTGCATGGTAGCATCAGCATCTGCGAGTTCAGTTGCTAATCTAACTGCCTCTCTTTCATCATCACTCTCTGCCATTTTACAGACAGGATGGTATTATGTTTGTTTGCAGATCAGGTTTCTTTATGGAAACAGAGATTAGATGCACAATATTTTGGGACTGTTTTTATCCTTCAACGTTGACTATACCAAGAACCATACATAGGAGTTCCCTCCTGCGAGGTTTTGGAGGATATTACCTTTCACCCACTCCAGACGTCTTTGGAGTATAATGGGAAAAGGGGTCTGAGTGAGAAAGCACAACTGAGTTACTCTAAATGTCTTACGTTAGTTTTATCGCCCTTTCCAAACGCGTTGGGCGCCATGTAGTGTAGCTCCTATTTTCCCAATAGGCTCTGCGCATTGGAATAATACCTACAGCAGTAAAGGCCTAGACCAGACGTTAACTAGGTCTACTACTGTCGATACTAGACTTAATTTTTGGGTTTGCCAGCGTAGCTCAGAGTTCGCTAGAAACTTTCTCGAATGTTCAAGGAGGAATTAACTTCCCTGATTAGACAAGAAGGGATTTAGTTTCTGACAACCATAGAACATGACAACTTTGCTCTCCCCTAATCAAGAGTCAATCTCGAGAGTCGTGTGAGCACAAGGCAATTATTTTACTCAGTCAGTACGTGCATTCTTAGTCTCATCAGATTGTAGAGAAAAGGAAGAGACGGGCGTGTTCAATAAAAAGATGTTATTTATTGATCAGTCTCTTTTCTCGTACAAGAGAAATGGATCGATATTATTGCAATACTTATAGTTAAGTAAAGTGCATACATTAAAAGCAATAGTATAAAATAATACTGTAAAAACATTGATATGGTTTCTGAGCCATATGATGTTTAAAATGATTAAAATATATTTACATACACATATACATTTGACTAAACGTACTCAACTGGTGTTTCTAAATACGCCTACCCCATGTACCTGACCTAAGTCTAATGCGTGGGCGGGAATAGAAAGTTACAGTTTAAGTTAAGTTTGTTTTTGCCAAGTGAATAACTAAAGAATTCTCTGTGAGGGGTTATTCAGTTCTGTACCTGGAAGTTAGGATGAATGAGGAATGGTGTCTCTTTCTCTGCTCTCGATATTCCAGGCTGCCTGCGAGGGCTGCCCAGAAACGCCGGTGCTGGGTCTCTCGGCTTGAGATAGCAGCGCGTCTCTCAGCGCGTCAGGAAGGCGGGGCTGCGCCAGCGGGGTCTGCTTCTGCAAGTATGGCTGCTCCGTCTTGTCACCACGCGTGTGTTTGCATAGGGCAAGATCGGTAATATTTATACCTTAAAGGTGCCGAGATTGACGTAAGGATGGACATAGATACGTCAATAAAGATGTCATACGACTTGCTCGTTAGCACATTCTTTTACTGAAGTTCTCTGTGAAATCAAAACAATGGCCGCACGGATTTTCCAGGTTGTCATAGGTTTGATTTGTTATGAGAACGTCGTATGCCTTATCAGGGGCTGGAGGAATGTCGCTTGTCTAATTAGATCTCAAGCGTTATGACCTAATCAGATAACACGTTCCTGTGCCGTAGTGTGACTGCGTCAGATAACGGTATCTGCATCATGGGGGCTGTTCTTGCCTCATGGGCTGACTGTTAGTTAACTTGATAGTTAGTTTAACCAGAATAGGGTCAGGAATAGGGGGATCGATTCAGAACCTATAGGAATACATGACAGTGTCATGCTTCATCATTGGGGTCTTCGCACCCCTATACGGGATGTGGCGTGCTGCTAACCGGCAACTACGCGGGAGCACTTTTATAATTTGGCTATGTGTGGTGCGTGTGAGGTTTCAGTAAGTATAAGTGAGTGATGGGTTCTGTATAGTGACAAAGTGAGGTTAAAAAGTACCTGGCACGTGAGGTCTACAAAAACCTTAATGGGCCCCCATACTGGTACTGTTAGAAGGGTGATTGTGAGGTATTTTGTATGTTAATGTACAACAACTCGTGTGTGTATTGACATGTTTCGAAGCTAGGCTTCTTCTTCAAGACGGGGTGCACAGATCCCCACCTTACTCACTTCCCTCGAAAATTTCGGATATCAGAGACAATCCTACCTATGTAGTCCGAGTGGTGTATTTTGGGGAGTAGCGCCGTTGAGCATAAAAATCTATCTAAACGGACCCTCAGGTTGTGTGGGATAGAGTGGAACGAGTACAGTTGTGCCTGTGGGTGCTGCATTCTCCATGAGTCTGTGAGTGCCCATCGTGTGACCCATGTCTTAAACCGTTCAATTTGCCTAAGTGTGGGCAAATGTGCAATGGGGGGGTAGGATCGGTCTAAGTTGGGATCTAGTATACAGTTGTAATCTCCCCCCAGTAGCCATGTTATAGGGGTGAATTGGGCAAGGACTTTCGTAAGGCGGTCCCAGAATGTATCCTACTCGACATTCGGGGCGTATATGCTTCCCAGTAAGACTGCCTGCCCGTCCAGGAGTCGCTCTAACAGGGCGTATCTATCCTCCTTGTCCACCACCCGACTGAGTTTTTGGAATGGGGTCCCTGGGTGAACCCAAATCAGTGCCCCACGGGCAAATGCTGAGTATGACGTGGCACATATTGTTCCACGCCATTTGGCCTGTAGTTTGCCTATCTCCACCTCTGTGAGGTGTGTCTCCTACAGAAACACGATCCACGCGTGCTGGCGTTTAGTATATGAGTACACCGCATAACGTTTGCTCAGCGTGTGTAGACCTCTGGCGTTAAGTGTGAGGATGCTAATATCCGTACTCTGTGTTGTCATGGCCATGTGTGATTGTCTCTGCGCGCTGACGGGGTGGGTAGGTCAGTGATCCCCCAGTGGCATGATGCACCCATGTGGGATACAATGTCACCTATGCTGTCTTTGCAGGTACCCTGTGGTGTGAAGATCCAGGAAGGGACAGGAAATTTCTGAACAGGGGTAACGAACATTGGGGTCAGGAAACTGTCCCAATACTGAGGACCCATCATTGGTGACGATGCGTCCAAACTGGCTCCCACGAGAAACTTGGGAGAAGTACTATAAAATGCAATGGGGGTGGCGGTGCATGTGTGGGAGACATAACGGTGATCAGCTATAGTAGGATCATAGGGCGTCGCCTGAGCCGGGTCGGGTCATGGCGATGCAGTACACAGTCACTGGGTGTGCGTAAGTGGAGTGGGTTCTAACAGCGGTCTCTACCAGGTCATCTCAGGGTGGGGTGGTAGACAATTGAGCATCCAATATGGCATCTGCTGTCTGAAGGGTGACATGGGGTGGTGCGACCGAGTCCGTTCCGGATAGTGTTCGCTGTCGTCCTCTCCTTCTGATGAAAAAATGTGTGGGGGTCGATCAATGTCCCCAGCGCTGGGGGGAACCTGCAGGTCAACCATCGCCTGTAGAACGTCCCGTCTTTCCTTCATGATCTGTTCAAGATCCGGAGAGTCTTGGGTGCCAACAGTTTTGCACGATTCGCCACGCTGTTTCTTCGGGGTGCGTCTTCTGGTGCGCGGCGCTTTGAAGGGCGAGCCTCGAGTTGTCTTGGCTTTGGGTGGTTGTGTGCAGTGTTGATCCGCCCATTCGTGCGCTTCCTCTGGGTTTGCTAAAAAGATGGCGGACCCATTAAAAAAGACCTTGAGGCGAGCCGGGAAAAAAGTGTATTGAATATTGTTTGCTCGTAGCTGACGTTTGACCTCCAGGTAGGAGGACCTCTGTTGCCGCACCATTCGTGCGTAGTCAGGGAAAATCATTTGTTTAATTTACAGTCGTAGGGGGGGCGCTTGCCTGGCCGCTCGGAGTACCGCGTCCCGGTCTCGAAAATGTAGGAACTTCGCCAGCATCGGTCTGGGCGCTGCCCTCGGTGGTGGTCTACGAGCTGGACCTCTGTGGGCGCGCTCAATGGAAAAGAATGCTGTTCGGTCCGATGCGAGGTGAAGGATTTCACCCATGCTTCTAGGTACTCCAGAGGGTTTGCGCCTTCAATACCTTCAGGGAGGCCCAAAACGTGAATGTTGCAGCACCTCGAGCGTCCCTCTAAATCATTTGCGCGCTCCTCCACTGTGGATAGCCTATTCAGGACATCTTGCAGTGTCTTCTGTTGTGCCTTGATTGTGGGTTGTAGGTCTGCCAGTGTCTTCTCGTCTTCCCGTACTTTGTCCGCTAATTTGCGATGGTCATCTCGTATTAGGTTGACGTCTGTCGCAAGGGCACCGAGTCGCTCTTCCATGGACAGCCTGGAGAGTTCGATGGCGGATAGTACCTTGTCCAGTTTGTCCGAGATAGACGGGTCGGGGGGAGGTGCTGTGATTGGGGCCCAGGTCGGGTTCTTCGGCATGTTCTCTGGGGCGGTCTCGGGGACCGTGATCTGCTGCGACGCCCTCGGTTTCCCCATTATTATTAAGGCTGGGACGATGTTGTGTGGTGCGGCGTTTGCTGCGAGTATGTTGGGCAGTGTGGACCCGATGGAGGGATGGCACCCACCTGCCAGAGGAGGAATCGTGTAGCCGTGCAGTGGGCGTCTAGGGTGCAGTGAGGGACTTTGTTCCGGTCTCCTCCGCGTTGTGTGCGTCACTTTGCTGCAGGAAGAGGCGGGTACTGTTCAGGATGATGTTACACAGTAGGTGAGCTGCCCCGGTGAGGTAGACTTTGCGGAAACCCCCAGGCGGTTAGTGGGCTAGTCGTGCGTCCCTCCAGGGCCCTGGCGAAGAGATCTAAATTAGGAAAGTCTGAATTATTGGGCCGCCATCTTAGGGTCAGGCAGCCTCCCCTGCAGGCTTGTCTGATTTGCACGGCTAAAGGGAGAAGTTCCGCAAGGAGTGCCCTTGGTGGTATGTAGTCCGCTGCTCACCTCCCTTTTTTTTGGGCGCAGTAGTCACTGAGGAGCTTCCAGGCGCTCCAAATACCGCTAGCTTCAATCACTGAAAGGCGCCATCTTGAGGTCAGGCGCCCTCGACAGACCGAGGTCTGGTATGTTGATCCTTAAGGTGCAAGGAGGGGGGTTAATGAGCCACCCCCCCCCCCCCAGTTCCCAAAATCGCCTCCAGTCAATGCGGAGCGTTGCAACTGCCCTCAATACGGCAATGGGACTGTGAGGCGCCACCGATCACCGCTGCCGCCTCCCGCCTTTGCTAGTTCTCCGCAGGGATCCTGGTGGGCTGCCGCAGTGTCAAAATCCCCACTCGCCTGCTGTGTCCTCGCCAGTGTGTTCGGATGCTGTTTCTAGTGTGCGATATGGGCTATGTTCTCCGACGGCACCTCCGACAGACTATCTGGGCGCCATTTCACCACCGGGAGCCTGGAGGCTGGATTGCCACTCGTCTTCGGTTCCAGGCTTTAGGAGAGCGCCCCGGCACAGATTTCCAGCAGCCTCTTGCTATGTGCATTTATCGACACCCGATTGGTGTCCTCGTTGGCCTTGGTGACGCCTGGTAATGGGCAATAAGTGCGCCCGATCCCAGAGCCTCAGCGGGACATGTCCGCCATCGAAGCCCGCTTGGCCATGTCCCTTGATTTTTAACTGTTATAGTTGTTTTTTAAATAATTCTTACAATTATGTAACACAATCTTTTAATTTAGTACAGATATTGTCCTTTTTATAAATAAAAACATAAGTGTACAGTCACAGGGTCCCACCTTAATGTCTACAGAAAAATATATGGTATGATTGTGCGTAGAATGCAAACTGGGTGTGAGATCTAATGAGACATATACAAAAGGAAGTTTTTTTTATGACTTGATAGTCTGGTTGTGGTACCCTGTCCCTTTGAATAGTGGGGTCCCTCTCTGTTTTTACAGACACAGATGTAGAGCAGGGTGGCCCAGGATCAAAAGGGGGGGGGTGCCATTCTCTGCAGTACTGAAAACATATAATCCCACTCTAGTGAGTTAAAAGCCTTAGTGGCACCCAAAAAAAAACGCAGCCACCTCCAGTTCAGGATCAATGTCTTGCAGAAGTGCAAAAAGAGTACGCAAATTATAGGAGGTGGCACTCCCAGGTATAAAACCTGATTGATCGGGTAGAACTAGTCCCTTCATCAGCAAGCTCAGTCTGTTTGCCAGTACTTTAGCTAAAATTTTCGCGTCACAATTGATTAACACTATCAATGCTAAGGCAATTCACCCCTGGTGCTGGACTTCTTTGAATCCCATTGTTCATGATGAGCTCAGCTCGTCATGAGCACACAAGCAGTGTACTGCATGACAAGCTGAGCTCGTCATGAGCATGGAAGGGGTTAAGGAGAATGGCCTATAGGCATCACATGTGGTAGCATCTTTTCGGGTTTAAGCAATGCTATAATCGTTGGTTTGCGCATCGTTAGTGGGAGAGTTCTGTGTTTAGCCTCCTCCTATACTTTTTTCAGCTTGGGAGCTAGCTTTTCGGCATAACACTTGTAGAAGTCAGCCGGCAGGCCATCTGGGCCTGGGGCTTTACCATAGCACAGTTGCATTATGACAGCATGGATCTCATCCTCCTCAATGTCTGCAGTTAAGAACTCCCTGTGGGGCTCGCAGAGCCAGCTCAGCGCAATGTCGTCAAAATAGGACAACAAATCGATGGTACGAGTCCTGTGTGTGGCATAGAGAGTGGAATAGAGTTCTGAAAATGTTCTAAGGATGCCCACAGAGTCTGTTTGTAAGGAACCCATTGTGTCTGCTACCCCAAAACCATAATTGGAGAATCTAGGGTTTAGTGTCGTCTCAGCTAATGCTTTTCCCAGTCGTTCCCCTACCCAATACCAGCAGGCCAGATGATACTGGGATTGAAAGAGTTGTTCTCGTTCCGCCACCTTTTAATACTGTGTTGTCAGTTCCTGGAGGTGTGCTTGTTCCTGTCCCTCTGGGGCGTCTACAACGCTGGCCTCTGTTTCTTTTAAATCTGTTTTGAGCTTCCTAAGTGATTATCTGATGTCTCATAGGATACCCCTACCTTTTGCAATGCACATACCCTATAAAAGCATTTTCGCCCTGGTGCAGGGGCCAGGGGTGTCGTGTGGATGATTCATACCAGGGTTTAAGGCAAAATTAAAGTCTTTGCCCCAAATATCATGTGTGGAATCTCTGTCTAGTACATGTCCCCAGAGCTTATAAAAAAAAAGGAGGCATCATATAAATTAGGGCCTTAACAACTTACTAACGTAACATAGTGCGTAACTATGCACCCCCACATTATACATTAACGGCATTCCGGGTCTTGGATGGAGCCGGCCGGGCAGTATTGGACAGTAGATTTAATTAAGATGCCCATTCTACTGGCATATGTTGAGTATGAGGCAAAACATCTGTGGGTCTTTCCCCGCGAAAGGGGGCGAGGTCTTGGGGTCCAAATGTGTTTCTTGCATCATTGCTATCTGGATGTTGTGTCTGTCTAAATATCCTAATATATGCCTGCGCTTACGGTGGTCGCGCAAGCCATGCACGTTCCATGTCAAGAGGTTGTATGTGGGGCTGTCACTGGCATTGGGCATGCCCATGTGACGGTTTATTCAAAAGTTCCCACACAGTGTGTGCATCTTAGGGGATTTGAGCTTGTGATTATAAATAGTCGTGTTTTTGCATGTCTGTAAATCACAATGTGTTGCACTACCGCATCCGGAAAAAAAATTCCCTCCCTTCTCACCCACACTCACAACCCAAACCTGTGGGCGAATTTCTGCCACTCGTAATACCCAATAAGAACAGAAGTTAATTGGAGGTGATCAATGAATAGTAGATAATGTGGCCCATAAGTGAGAGACCTCCAACAGCATGGAGAATCTGGAAAGACCTAGACATAAAAGTAAGAAAGAAAGTGGGTCTGAAAAAGGAGGGTAGGGGGAGAGAAGGGTTTTGTCACGGGAGATACAGGGTGGATGCAAGGAGAGGTCAGTGAAGAAGACAGGAAGATCAAAGCAAACCACAACATTGTTCAGGGAATTCCAGCTGGGAGTGTCCATCAGAGAGCCCAGCATATCATCTTGAGTGAACAAGGGTGCCCATGAACAAGATGGGGGTTGCCTTTGGCCTCAGTTAGTACCGGGAGGTGAAGATAAGAAGGACTGGAGAAGGCAGGTCTGCCCTTGTGATTATTTTTGACAATTATTCTCTCTCTGGTGGTGAAGGCAGTGTGAATGGTGAGGATTTGAGGGCATAGGGTTGGAGGGGTTCGGACCGCTGGTTCTAGCCGACTTCTGAAAGTGGGGAAGGCGATCTGCGGCCATTGTCGCCGGTTTAAGGTGTCCGGCGAGGCGGCCTTTTTAGATAGTCCTGAGCCTGTTGGGGAGTGTTGAAAATGTGCAACTTTTCCTGGTTGGAGATGTGGAGTCTGGCCGGGTGCAGCATTGCAAAGGAAATGTTGACTTGTTACAGCATTAGTTTCATAGGGACAAATTTCTTGCATGCTTCCTGCACTACCAATGTAAAATCAGGTTTTTTTTAGATGGAGTTCCCTTCGTGAACTAGGTCACGCTTTTCCCTATGACTGGCGCAAGACTGTATCGTGGTCTTTATAATTTAAGAGACGGGCGATGAGGGGTCTGGGCGTGGCACCTGGAGTGGGCCTGGCAGTTAATGATGGATGAGCTCTCTCCACCACTAGCAGCTTCGAAAGAGATGAGGCCACAAACATATCTACCAGCATGCACTCCACTCTTCTATACGCCCTGTAGCTGTGGATTCAGGAACTCCTAGGATTCAAATGTTGTTCCTGTGCGATTGCACATTCAAATCCTCATTTATTTCAGCAATGACCTTCAGGAGGTGCTCCATGCTTTGCATTTACTCCCCTTTCATTGAGGGCACATTGTCCAGGTTCGATATTCGTTGCTCCGTCTCGCTTATGTGACATTGTGTTTTTTAATGCACTTTGCATACTCAAAGAGTTCATTTTGGCCTCAATAGATTTGAGGCTTTGCCGAATAGTGAGTAGCAAGGAGTGCAGATCAGTGTCTTCAGGGTGCGTTGTTGACTGGTGTGCCTCCGTCATACTTAGTTCTGCGTCCCTGGCAGGGGATCTTGCTGATTTCCGAGGTTCAAAGTGCAGCTTGGCCTGTTTCCCCTCTGTTCTGCCCATAGTCTTGAGTGGTGCACTATAGCAAGGGAGGAACTTAGAGCTGCCAAGCACCTCAGCGCGCTCAGGCGGGGGGACGCTGATAAGAGGCAGGATATTTGGAGCCCACTTTGTGCAGTTTCAGCAGGGCCTCTTCAGCAAAGAGCGTCGTCCAGTATGTCATAGCCTATATCCCACGCCAACCTCCGTCACTATGTCTCCTACCAGTCTGATCCCTCACCCTAGGCCCAGCAGTTGTGAGGTTCGCTATTGTGTTCAGGCTGCAGGATTTTGAAGCGGGGTGATGGGCCCTCTATGTGCACTTCACAGTAGCAAGAAGTGTCAATGAGCAGCAGATCCGCAGCGTCTCTTGTGGCTAACAGAGCTACTGCGGGGGTAATATGTGCTATATTTCCCGTGGGAACCTCTTAGTTATTAGCTTTTGACCGCTGTGTGCTCTGGCGGTGATCTCTCAGGGCCTGCATAGTGGACCCTCCAGCAGCAGCCCAGTAGTACCACGGCAGCGCGCCCTCACTCATCGCGAGTTCGATGCGTAGCCGGATGGAGGCCAAGTGAGGTGTCAGTGGCATGCACGGGAGCAGCAGTCACCCTCCGATTAGCAGTGCCCAGTGGGCACTTGCCCCTGGCCGGCATGCCCTCTCTGCCAGCCGGAATGGCGCAGCCGAGGCCCGCACAGGTCAGTGCCATGGAGCCAAAGGCCTCACCTCCAGAGCAGGGTAGTTGTCTCTCCCCAGCAGTCCCGGTGGTCCACGGCTCACCATTAGGGGTATAAAAGATAGCGGAACTCCTCCGGTGAGTGTCAGCAGTATGCCTCGCTCCTTGGGCTCCCCGTAGGCACTGTTGAAACCCGCCACCATCAGCTATCACCGCTGGCGTCCGCCATCTTGCCGTATGGTAGCATCCAGCACTGAACTTTCAGTAATCTTCTGCCTCCACTGACTGATCAGGTCTGCCTTCCTCGCCGTAGTTGCTAAATGTATTAGGCATGTATCTTATGTGATTGCTGGCAGCCAGTGCCACTGCCGGTACAGAATTACGTCAGATGACGGCCCGGGCGACAGGAGCCTCATGTAAGTGCCGCCATGTTGCTCACTAACTCTCTGGAGCCCCCCCTACTGTGTATGTTATGTTATGAGATTTTGTATAGCGCAGGGCTACCCCAGCAACGGGGCGTCCCAGCGCTTGCGGACATACCAGAAGCTAGTACGGCAGAGGACGTGCTAGATGGATGCAAACAGCCAAGTTTTTATAAGTTTACGGAATTGCAGGTGATTTGAAGTGACCCGAGCTTTAGGGGGAATAGAATTCCAGAGTTTAGGGGCCAAATACCTGAAGGAGCGGCCACCGGCTCTGCTCCTCCGAATCCTGATAGTACAAGCTAGAGAGAGGTCCGCTGAGCAGAGTGCGCGCGTGGGGGTATAGAAAGAACAAAGTCCCTGCAGAGTTTGGGGGCCAGCATTATACAGGATTTTGTGAGTGAGGCAAAGGGTCTTGAATTGGATGCGTTGTTGTATTGGAAGCCAATGTAGTCGTCGGAGAAAGGGGGACGTATGGCAGGTTTTGGGGAGGGCGAAAAGAACGCGGGCAGCGGCGTTCTGTGCTCTTTGCAACCTGTTTTTTGCAGTCATATTGGAGCCTAGCATGAGGGCATTGCAATAATCCAGGTGGGATAGAACTAATGCCTGGACTATAATCTGGCGGGTAGAGGGCTCAAAAAAACCCAAGATGGGTTTAAGGGAGCGAAGACGCCCATAACAAGTACCTGCCACTTTTTTGGCATGGGACTCCAGGTTGAGTGAATTGTCAAGCAACACCCCTAGATTTTTTACTGACTCCTTGGGTATAGGAGCTAGTCCCAGCGCAGGAGGCCACCAATGCTCGTCCCAACTCTGCGTGCCATTGCCTATCTGGAGAACCTCTGTTTTAGAGGCGTTCAACTTAAGACAGTTGTTAGATAGCCACCTTGAAATCGCCAGAATGTCTTCTTGGAATTTAATTTGGTCCTCCACATTGTTATTGGAGAAGTTGAAAATAAGTTGTGTATCGTCCGCATAAGATGTTAGCTGGATCTTACGTTACCGGGCCATCAAGGCCAGGGGGTGGACGTATGCATTAAACAATGTAGGACTGAGCGCAGACCCCTGAGGTACCCCACATTCAAGAGGGCGCTTGCTGGATGAGTACGGCAGGGCGTGCACCTGGAAGGAGCGGTCAGATAGAAATGACGCAAACCAGTCCAGGGCCGTTTCCCTGACTCCGATCTCCCACAGTCTCTCAAGTAGTATCTTGTGGGAGACCGTGTCAAAGGCCGCACTCAAGTCCAGCAGAACCAGGATAGAGGTTGCGTCCATGTCCAGGGAGGCCCTTAGATGTTCTGTGACTGTTAGCAGGCAAGACTCCGTACTGTGATTAGCACGGAAGCCATTCTGGGACTCATCAAGAATCCCATTGGACTCCAAGTAGGCAGTCAAGATAGAATTGACATGTGCTTCCGCCACTTTCGCAAGATATGGAAGCAGCGAAATAGGTCGGAAGCTGTCTGGCCTTAGAGGATCCAGTGTTGGTTTTTTCAAGAGGGGTAGTACTTTGGCATGTTTCCAGGATTTGGGAACGGTGGCTTGATGTAAAGAACGATTAATCAGCTCGCGCCCTTCATGCAGGACAGAGTCATGAAGTGATCTGAAATGTTCCGGTTTGATGGGATCGTCCGGGGAGCCTGACTTTACTCTTAGGGCTAGATGTTCCATCTCTGGCTGTTCTATAGATGGGAGGGTCAGGAGGGAGTAGGGGGGGGGTCAAGGTTGTCTCTAGCAGGATTAGGGGGCCCTGATGGATTATCCAGTTGTAATAGATCATATATCCCTTTGACTTTATTAATAAAGAAACAAGACAGTTCTTCACACTGTGCGTCTGACACTATCAGGTTGCCTGTGCCTACCGGGGCTTTAGTCATATCTTTCACCAGGGAAAAGATCGTTTTAGAGCGATTTGTGCTTGAGGTAATCAGGTCTGTATAGTAGGCGGCTTTAGTTTTCTTTATAAGCTTGTGATAAGCTTTAGTGGCCATTCTAAACTTAGTTTTGGCCAGAGGGTCATAAGATCGTCTCCAGATACGCTCTAGCAACTTACAGTGTTTTTTAGTTTCAGCGAGATTCTCCAAGTACCAGGGATGGGACTGATCTCGTCTAGGTCTCGAGCGTTTCATGGGGATACAATAGTCTAAAGATTTATTTAGCCACTCTCTGTATGCAGAGTCTGCTTCTTCCATGTTGCCCGGCCAGACAGGACGGGAGTGGTTGAGCCTGGCTTCAAACTGGGCTTTATCCAGACTGTTCCATGGGCGTCTCCATAAGGAGGGAGGAAGAATCTCCCTGCCACTGGCTGGAATCTTAACTGAGACCGAGACAAAAAAATGGTTAGTCCAGCTAAGAGGACTGGGGGATTCAGCTGTAACTTCCTCTATGTTAGTAAAGACTGGGTCTAAGAGGTGGCCTGCCTGATATGAGGGTCCCACAATCAGCTGGTGATGCTGGCATGCTTCCAGGTCACCAAGAAACTTCGATATAGTGGGGGAGTCCTGTCTCTCGAGATGGAGGTTGAGATCACCGAAAACACTAAAGTTAGCTGATTGAAGCACTAGTAGCGAAATAGTTGATACTAGCGACTCTTGAAATGCACTCGCCGGCCCTGGGGGGTGGTATACCAGGAGCCCTGTGAGAGTGAAGGAGTCAGAGACCTTTAACTTAAATAGCGCGCATTCACTGCTAACTATGCTAGTGGCCTTGAGGGTGCAAGTGTATTTGGACTTATAGATCACCCCTATACCACCACCTCTACCAATGGGTCTATTTTGAGCACATATAAGGTAGCCTGGGGTAAGAGCCGGAGCTAAGGTGGCCGCGGAGTCCTCAGATAGCCAGGTTTCTGTCAGAAACAGAACATCAGGGCTAACATCTAATGGAGCTCATGGATGTCCTCATAGTGCTTTACCAGGGACCTGCAATTGAGGCTCAATATGTGTAATTTAGAAGAGTTTAGATTAGTAGAGCTGATGGGCACTGAGGCTGAAGAGGATAGCGGAGAGCAAGCCTCAGAGGCCTTAAAGCCGCAATAGTTGCAGTGTATGATGGGGGAACCAGGATGACATGCGTGCGCCAAGCAGTCAGTCTGGAGTCTAAGAGCAAGCAGCTCATCCCTAGCGTAAACCGCCATCGCTAATCAGGCGTCCAGGGGTCTAGGCAACAGGCGACGGACCAGCGCGGACGGGCACAGACGGGCTCGCCTTTGGCGAGCCTTCGGTGACCCGCCGGCGGCCCGCCGCGTGTGTCCGCTGCGCGGGAGATGTTGTCTCAGCCTAAAAAGGCACCGGTCCCGCCTCTGGCGGTAGAGTTACGCCCTCGGGGGCCGTGCCAAAGGTCAGGTACGCCCTCCACACAATCGGCACAAGCCGTGGTGGAACGGGGCGGCGACCTGATGGAAGCGAAGATGAAGTACAGGTAGGCTTTTAGACAAAGACACTGATAAAAGTTTTAAAAACAGAGAACAATTCCCAAATAAGAAACGGGTTTAAAACATAAAGCAGAGCGCTGCTGTAGTGCCTAGCATCTCCAGCGTGTCCGCTGCGCGGGAGATGTTGTCTCAGCCTAAAAAGGCACCGGTCCCGCCTCTGGCGGTAGAGTTACGCCCTCGGGGGCCGTGCCAAAGGTCAGGTACGCCCTCCACAGAATCGGCACAAGCCGTGGTGGAACGGGGCGGCGACCTGGTGGAAGCGAAGATGAAGTACAGGTAGGCTTTTAGACAAAGAAACTGATAAAGTTTTAAAAACAGAGAACAATTCCCAAATAAGAAGCGGGTTTAAAACATAAAGCAGAGCGCTGCTGTAGTGCCTAGCGTCTCCAGCGTGTCCGCTATACATTATACATTACAGGGGTTCCATATTGAGAAAGCTACATAAAGCATTGTTTTCAATCTCAGTCTTTCTCACTTGTCTCTTTGACTAGTGTTATATAGTACTGGCACGTAGGCCAAACTCAAAGCACAAAGTTGTACTATCACCTCCTACAAATCCCAACCACACCTTTAAGGAAAACATTTCTGAAACTAGCATGGTCTTGCAAGAATATTAACTACTGAGAAACCCCAAATTGCTCATAACATAAACATACAGTGAAGAGGCAATCATAGCAAATGAATATTCACTACTGTGGATGGAACTCTAAACATGTATTTTCATATTAAAATACCTCACAGCACAATAAGGAAAAGCATGCTAGTATTTGAAAGCTATGTGCGTGACCTAAGGGTGTGCTGAAACATACCTTTCAAAGCGGATCACTTTGGCCAGCATGAGCTGCAGGTTGATGCTGTACCCAAGGTAGCTCGGCAGCGAAAGGAGGATCCGACGCAACTGCTTTATTTCCTCTTGGGTTCTCCACTCTGGTCTTTTCTGGGTGATTCTTATGCCTTTCCAAGGAAAGCGATCCTTCAAAAAGGGCAAGATGAAGATGTTAAGTGTCAAAACACCAGCAAGACTACTGCTGACCTTCAACAGCTAGAGCTCGGGGCCTCTGTCTAGCTCTCAGTACCTAAATAACCCAGTCACTCTAGTCTAGAAGATGCTACAATTAAATGTCTTCTTATCACAGTTCTTAGAGTTGTCCAGCCCATACCTCCTTCCTGACCGCTACACAATCACTTGTACGCAAATGTCATTTGGTGCGCATGCCATCTTTCACTATGATTATTCTGTATAAAGATAGAATGTGTTTCTATTGGAAACTGGTTTGTCAAAAACAGAATACTAACCTCAGCCCAGGTGCAGCACATGTTCTTGGCCAACACAGAACTCTTTGCCATCAATTGCTTCTTTGCTCTCGCAGGTTTTGTTTTTAACCTGTCGGAGGCTCCTGTGGACTAAGCAAGCCTTCCCCGGCTCCTTTTGTTAGGTCTCGCCTACGCAGCGCACATGCCCTGCATAGGAGAGAGACCTAATGCCATCGGCACAGCTTTGGGGGCAAAAACGTGCACGCGTTGCATTGCTTGCAATGGCAACGCGGCACGTCTGGTGATTTCCTTGCAGGAGCGCGCGGCGCCATATGGTGGTGCCATATGGTTGCACGCTCCCGCAAGGGAATCGCGCAGGCCCCCTTCCCTGCTGCCGCGTGCTTGTTTATTCAAGTTCCTGTTCTTCTTTAAGAGGCGATGCATAATTTAAAATATTTTTGTTTCATGTATCTTTTGGATGCCTTTGATGGTTTTAGTGCCAAAGTGAAGCTTGTAGCATAGAAGTGCAATCTGAGCTCACACTTCTGTACAAAGTCTGTGATATGCTAGTGGTGAGAGTCTGACGAACTCCTGCTATTGGTGATGATTATTTACATTTTATTATATAGGGCTAGCTGGCACAGTTTGAGATTTATGGACGCTGCGAACAGTCGAGGCACACCTTGTTGAGTTGTGTTGCGATTTCGCTTTGCATGGTAGTTTGCACTCTGAACTCGCCTGGAATCCCCATTTTCCTTGTATTCCTGCAGCCCATATTTTGCTTCTCACCTTGTTGTTTGGCATGGTCAGTAGAAGTTTCTTTTTTCCTAGACTCCTGTTTTTCCATTCCTGCTGTGGATTATTAAAAAGGTAATATCAGGCTACCAATGTAATCCTGGAGTTTGACGCTACTGCTGGCGGAGAGACCTTGTCTTCAGACATAGAGGGAATTCAGCTGTCGCTAATAAAACCTGCTCTTGATAGCTGGAAATATACATTGTGTGTTCTCTCTTTGGTGTTTAATTGCGATAAACTTGTTACCTGTTTCTTTGGTTAGTGGTGGGCTAGAAAATAAAGGAAATCATTTTGGGGTCCAGTGTTTGTCTTCGAAGTGTATGTCAGGGTTTTTTTCACCCGGTTTTGAGCAGAGTTATAGTGCTTAGTATTGTCTTTTCTCCTTGGGGGTATGTGAAATTTGCATAATTTGCTTTTGAATTTTTAAGCAAAATGATGGCAGAATTACACTAAATTAGACGTAATTATGCAAATTGTGAATACATCATTTTGCGCTATATTTTAGCATGAAATGCATCCCTTTGTCAAATTTGTGGCGTAAGTCTGCATTTAAACTAATGTGCCACAAACAAGAGTTGTTTGAATTCTTTTGTCCCCTTGGGTGGTCCCTCCTTATTTCCCCCCCCTTTTTACCTTCAATCATTTTGTCCACTACATTTTTTTTGGTGTTGACCTTAGGTCTCTGGGCGCCCCATTGTTACTAATTAATAATGAGGCGCAGATGCTCCTTTAAAATGGAGGAAGTGTAGGAGGTCACCTACAAAATGGTGGCTTGCCAACTGTCAAGTTTTACCTCATAGCTTGGTGCCATAGGGTAACATGAGGGGTTCCAGAACCTTCTTGTCCACTCTGGACACCCTGGGCCCAGGCTATATAAGATGGAATGTTGGGAGGCCATTTGGTACAGTGAGAAGTGGGTTTAGTCAGGAGTTAAGGCTTCTGGGTGGAGAGGTTGGCGCAGTGAGGGAGGGTTTGACAGTCTTCGGGCCTGCTAACCTTCTTTGCTGACGTCCCCCCTACCTGATGACCTAGCCCTATCTTCATCCTTTACCCCGGGTCCAGTTTCCTCTTGTGTACCCCCTCAGAAAGGAACCCTAGTTCAGCCTTGTGGGGTGAAGAGCCCTGTGCCAGGAGTTGGAGGGTGCGAGTGGTTGCCACGATAGGGGCCTAAGTCCTTGCCTTAATTCTCCCCCACCTGACTGCCATCCAGAGCCCTGAAGTGACTACCTTGAGACTGTACTTCAAAGCCTACTATTGTAGGGGCATCATAGAAGTTTCATCGAGACTGACCCCGGGCTGTGTAGCGCCTCTCGCGCTTGATTGAACTCACCGCCACTTGTTCACCAGCTGTTGTTGGGGGAGCTCGCAGTCTGGGCCTGCCTGTTCTGTGAGGCAACCGGCATCGGCGTGAAGCGTGAGAGCTGCTTTCGCGATGGTTGCCTGGTAACAGAGGCCCAGCGAAGCTCCGCCCGACGATCCAGGAAGAGGCGAGGCGCCAGAAGGTGAGGGGCGGGCCGAGAGGAATTCTTCCCGAGTTAGCAAGTAGAGGGAGAGAGAGCCGTGGAAGTAGGAGAGGGGAGTCCAGTCTCGACTCCCCCCCCCCGATAGGGTATCAGTGCGGGATCAGCCTTCGAAGCCCTATGGACGGCGTGTTAACGATAACGGAAGTCTGAGACTCTGTCAAGTGTGCTGCGTGTTCTGCGGGGGTATCTGTCTGCTCTACCATCACTAAAGTAAGCGGGGATTGTGAGGTGGAGGGAGGAGACTCAGTACACTGTTACTTTTGTCAAGCCGTTTCTCAGAGCAGTTTGACTGGCCCTGTGGAACTCGTGACTGAAGTGCCAGAAAAACATACCCAGCCGATCTACAGCACGATCAGCTGGTAAACAAATTACAGCAAGGGTACTGTTTATTTACTGCAATCCTAAGCGAAGCCACAAGTCAGGGATAGTCTGAGAGCATAGTTGCTTGATGCAGGAAGTAGATAACCATGCCTGACAAGGAACAGGAACCCCACATCTATGCCGGAAATTGAGTCCTATTTACCTTAAGTCAAACTAAAGGAAAAGATAAAGCTTTTCTACTTTTCTAAAAGACGGTGTGGTGTCATTTTTGAGTGGAGGTACGCTGAGTTGCTGTTGTGAGTGTGACGCAAGTACAACACAAATGCCCTGGAGTGAGGCCTTTCCACTTGGTGCCAGGCTACCCTAGGTGGACCGGTGATCCCGGGTCCAACATATTGGTATTCAGTGGTGGGATTAGGGCTTGTGCTTGCGTTCACTTGACAGCGACCCAGTGTGCACCACGCACCCTACACCTGTATTTTTGATTCCCTTTCCTGATGGGAGTTTTCTCCTAATTGGTCTCCCTAATTGGATACTTTTGGTTTTCCCAAATTATCCCTGTCTGGAGGTTGGTGTAACCTGCAAAGAAGGTCGATTTTTAACAGAATCCCGTTTCATATTGTTGAGGTCCTACCTGGCAGGATGGAGTTCAAGCTGGTTAACTTGGAGAATTATACAGTAACACAGCTGAGGGACTTTTGCCAAGAAAGGGGGGTGTTCTTTAAGCGAGGTGCAAAAAGGGCAGAGCTCCAGACCAGCTTAAGACCATGGGTAACGGCCCATCCTGATGGAAAACGAGAGGAGGAGGGATTGGAACCTGATACCACCGAGGAGGCAGAACCATTGTTCCCCCCTGGAAGCAGTAATGTGGTCGTAGGACTCAGAATGCCTTCTAGGGCGAGTAGTAGTGTTTCAGGGGGAAGCATGTCTTCAGCAGAGTTAGCTGATAGGAGGGAGGAGAGGCAGCTCAGATTGGAGTTAGCCCAGTTAGAACAGGAGAGGGAGGAAAAGAGGCTCGCTCATGAGCTTAACTTAAGGGAGTTAGACCTCAAAGCTCTACAGTTAGGGCCCCCTAGTAATCCTATTGGTGGCAGCATACCGAAGGAAGTTACCAGGGAGCCCAGACCCTACCTGCCTAAAGATGTAGTCGCCAGTTTTAGTGTAGGAGATGACATTGCTAAATGGTTAGCTGCCTATGAGGTCTCGCTAAGAGCCCATGGGATTTCAGAAAGTCATTGGGGGGTGGCCTGTATAAGTACATGCCTCCAGTGGGGAGGGGTGCTCTTTTAGCTCTGGAGCAGGAGAAACAGACCAATTACCCCACCATGAAGGTTGCCTTGATCAGGAAGTTTGGGCTGACCCCTGAAAAATATCGGCAAAAATTTCGGAACAGCCACAAACTAACTACACAAAACGGGGGGGATTTTCTGGACTACGCTAAGAAGGCATTAGAGGGCTGGGTGCAAGGCAGTGAGGTTACGGATTACGAGGGGTTGTACAATCGGTTCCTGAAGGAGCATCTCCTCGAGACATGTTTTCCGGAGCTGCGTCAACACCTGGTAGACTGCAAGCTGACTAGCCCTAGGAAGCTTGCAGAGGAGGCGGACATCTGGGCTAGTACCCGGGTGTTCTCAAAGGGAACTGGAGGGGATTCCTAAAGAACTGGTCAGGGCGCTCCCCAGAAGAAAGAGGGGGGAGAAAAAAAGTAGTTCTCGAAAGGCCCCCAAAATAGCTCACAAGGGAAGAGGTCAGGATTCACTCCCAAGGTTACCCAACAAAACCCCCCTTATCTTGACCGTAGTCAGCAGCCTAGGGTTGTCCGATGTTACGAGTGTGGCGAGATTGGGCACTATAAGGGGATACCAAGTACCCCAAGAGACCACACCCTCCCACCGGAGGAAAAACCCCTGGTGTGGCAAGTGTAGTGCTCGGGGAGGAATTGCCCTTAGACAAGGGAGGTGAGTGGGCAGGGATAACCTGAGTGTCCCTGGGAGACAGCGAGATGGTTCCTAAGATCCAGGTGCCCCCAAATACCACCAAGTATCGGCAGTGGGTCACCATCAACGGCCAGAGAGGGGAGGCTCTGAGGGACACAGGTGCCAGCATGACCATGGTAAAGAGACAGCTGGTATCCCCAGAGCAGGTGATTCCAAACATACTCCACCCAGCTGTGATGTCTGACGGCAGAATAGGTCACTATCCTGTGGCCGAAGTTCCCTTAGAGTGGGGAGGGGTCGCGGGTCTTCTACGAGTTGCGGTGAGCCCTGCTGTTACAGTCGATTGTCTGTTGGGAAATGACCTGGAGCACAATGCTTGGAAAGAGGTGGAATTCCGGACCCATTCAGAGATGCTGGGTACACCTGATTGTACCTGTGCAAGCACACGGTCCGCGACTGCCAGGAGGGGGAGTTCGCAGGTGCTGGAGCCTGGAACAAAGGCACAGCCAGCTGCCAAAAAGGGGAAGAACCTGCCTCGGCGTCCATACCCCGTGAGATGGATTGGGCACCTGAGGTGGTAGTCCCGGAGTCCACGGAGGGGGATGTTGTCTCCCTGGAGGACTTACCTATCCCTGCAGAGTGGTATGTGGAGGGAGGACCTACCAGGGAAGAGTTTTGTTAGGGGCAGAAGGAGTGCCCTACCCTTGAGGGTCTGAGGCAACAGGCTGAAGCCCAGGCAGCAGGAAACATTGCAGGGATCTTTCACATCTACTGGGAGGATGGCCTCCTCTACAGCGAACCCAAGGATCCGGTGCACGGTTCGTCACAGGCCTTAGTAGTTCCCCAACGTTACCAAGCCTTTCTCTTGGAGTTGGCTCACGAGATTCCTTTGGCAGGACACCTGGGACAGGACAAGACCTTTGCCCGGCTTGTCCCCCATTTCTATTGGCCTCAGATGAGGGTTGCGTCCGACACTTTTTGTAGGACGTGTGTGTCCTGTCAAGCCAGTGGGAAAACAGAGGTTAAGCTGAAGGCTCCCCTGAAACCACTACCCGTGGTTAGGACCCCCTTTGAAAGGGTGGGCATCGACATTGTTGGGCCATTGGATCCCCCTACTTCAGCGGGTCACAGGTTTATCCTGGTTCTGGTGGATCATGCCACCCGGTACCCAGAGGCTATTCCTTTGAGGACCGTTAATGCACCCGCGGTGGCTCGGGCCCTGATGGGGATTTTTACACGAGTGGGTTTCCCCAAGGAAGTTGTATCTGACCGAGGAGCCAACTACATGTCAGCATACATGCGGGCTATGTGGAAGGAATGTGGAGTTACTTACAGGTTCTCCACCCCTTATCACCACCAGACCAATGGTCTGGTGGAACGGTTTAACAAAACCTTGAAGGGCATGATCAGGAGTCTGCCTGAGAGCCTGCGGAGGAAATGGGACATCCTCCTACCCTGTTTGTTGTTCTCATACAGGGAAGTGCCACAGAAAGGAGTGGGCTTCAGCCCCTTTGAACTTCTGTATGGGCACCCTGTCAGAGGACCTCTCAGCCTGGTGAAGAATGGATGGGAAAAGATTCCCAGGAGGCTTCCCCAGGATGTGGTGAGCTACATGCTGGCTTTCCGTAGCCAAATGGCTAAGTTGTGGAAGCAAGCTTCTGACAACCTGGAAGCCAGCCAGGCAGTCATGAAAGAGTGGTATGACCACAATGCTCACCCTGTCGAGTTGGAGCCTGGACAGAAGGTGTGGGTCATGGAGCCTGGAGAGCTTAGTGCCCTCCAGGATCGCTGGACAGGCCCCTTTGAAGTGGTTGAAAAGAAGGGCAAGATCACTTATCTAGTGGATCTTAAGACCCCCAGGCAGCCCCATCGGGTGCTCCATGTCAACCGCCTCAAGCCCCACCATGAGAGGTCCGAGGTCATCTTGATGATGGTGACTGAAGGGACAGAGGAATAGGAAAGTGAGCCTCTCCCTGATCTCTTTGCGTCCCAAGAGAAGGATGGGTCGGTGGAAGGGGTGATCCTCTCACCATCCCTGACTCCTGAACAGCGGAGAGACTGCCGTCAGGTCCTGGAGCAGTATTCCTCGCTGTTCTCTCTTTTCCCGGGAAGGACCCACCTGTGTACCCATGATGTGGACACAGGGGAAAGCCCACCTGTGAAGTCTAAATCATACCGGCTGTCATGTAAGGTGAAGGCCAGCATACACAGTGAAGTCTCTAAAATGCTGGAGCTGGGAGTGATTGAACTTTCAAGCAGCCCCTGGTCCAGTCCGGTGGTTGTGGTACCAAAAGCTGCCCCACCGGGCACCACTCCAGAACTCTGTGTGGATTACAGGGGACTGAACTCTGTGACGAAGACTGATGCCCATCCTATCCCTAGGGCGGATGAGCTCATTGACCGGCTGGGAGCTGCCCAATATCTAAGTACCTTTGACCTCACATCAGGGTACTGGCAGATCTCTCTTACAGATGGAGCAAAGGAAAGGTCAGCCTTCTCCACTCCTGAGGGCCACTACCAGTTCTGTGTGATGCCCTTTGGGCTCAAGAAAGCCCCTGCCACTTTTCAATGGCTGGTGAACCAGGTCCTCTCCGGTATGGAGGCCTTCTCTGCTGCCTATCTTGATGACATCGCTGTTTTCAGCAGCTGGGAGGACCACTGGTGTCACCTCCAGGCAGTCCTTCAGGCCCTGCAGCAAGCAGGCTTGACGATCAAGGCCAGCAAGTGCCAGGTCGGACAGGGGTCGGTAGTGTACTTAGGTCACTTGGCGGGCCGGGGTAAGGTGCAGCCCCTCCAGGCTAAGATTGAGACTATCATGGCCTGGGAACCCCCTAAGACCTAAACTGAGGTTCGAGCTTTTCTGGGCCTCACAGGATACTACAGTCGCTTTGTCAAGGAATATGGCACGATTGTGGCTCCCTTGACTGAGCTCACATCCAAGAAACAACCTCGACGGGTAGTCTGGACTGAGGCGTGTCAACGAGCTTTTGACACTCTAAAACAAGCTATGTGCGCGGCTCCTGTCCTAAGGGCCCCTGACTTCTCCTAGGAGTTTATCGTCCAAACAGATGCATCGGAGCATGGCATTGGGGCAGTGCTATCGCAACTCAATGAGGAGGGTCTGGACCAACCTGTGGTTTTCCTTTCTAGGAGACTGCTTCCCCGGGAACAGAGGTGGAGTGCGATTGAGTGGGAAGCTTTTGCGGTGGTATGGGCTCTGAAGAAGTTGCGGCCATACCTGTTTGGCTCGCACTTCCTTGTTCAGACTGACCACCGGCCCCTTCGTTGGCTGATGGAAATGAGGGGCGAGAATCCCAAGTTGCTAAGGTGGTCCATCTCCCTACAGGGAATGGACTTCAGGGTGGAACATCGACCTGGAGTGGACCACGCCAACGCAGACGGTTTCTCGAGGTACTTCCGCCTTAGTGACGAGAACTCCCAAGGGGTTGGGTAGCTCTCCCCACTTTCAGCTGGGGGGGACACGTGTTAGACCTGTCAGCCCTTTGGAAGGTCCCTCCTTATTTTTCCCCCTTTTTACCTTCAATCTTTTTGTCCACTACATTTTTTTTGGTGTTGACCGTAGGTCTCTGGGCGCCCCATTGTTACTAATTAATAATGAGGCGCAGATGCTCTTTTAAAATGGAGGAAGTTTAGGAGGTCATCTACAAAATGGTGTCTTGCCAACTGTCAAGTTTTACCTCATAGCTTGGTGCCATAGGGTAACATGAGGGGTTCCAGAACCTTCTGGTCCACTCTGGACACCCTGGGCCCAGGCTATATAAGATGGAATGTTGGGCGGCCATTTGGTACAATGAGGAGTGGGGTTAGTCAGGAGTTAAGGCTTCTGGGTGGAGAGGTTGGCGCAGTGAGGGAGGGTTTGACAGTCTTCGGGCCTGCTAACCTTCTTTGCTGACGTCCCCCCTACCCGATGACCTAGCCCTGTCTTCATCCTTTACCCCGGGTCCAGTTTCCTCTTGTCTACCCCCTCAGAAAGGAACCCTAGTTCAGCCCTGTGGGGTGAAGACCCCTGTGCCGGAAGTTGGAGGGTGCGAGTGGTTGCCACGATAGGGGCCTAAGTCCTTGCCTTAATTCTCCCCCACCTGACTGCCATCCAGAGCCCTGAAGGGACTACCTTGAGGCTGTACTTCAAACCCTACTATTGTAGGGGCATCGCAGAAGTTTCATCGAGACTGACCCCGGTCTGTGTAGAGCCTCTCGCGCTTGATTGAACTCACCGCCACTTGTTCACCAGCTGTTGTTGGGGGAGCGCGCAGTCTGGGCCTGCCTGTTCTGTGAGGCAACCGGCATCGGCGTGAAGCATGAGAGCTGCTTCCGCGATGGTTGCCTGGTAACAGAGGCACAGCGAAGCTCCGCCCGACGATCCAGGAAGAGGCGATGTGCCAGAAGGTGAGGGGCGGGCCGAGAGGAGGCCGGGCCTAATCGAAGTACTTCCCAAGTTAGCAAGTAGAGGGAGAGAGAGCCGTGGAAGTAGGAGAGGGGAGTCCAGACTCGACTTCCCCCCCGATAGGGTATCAGTGCGGGATCAGCCTCCGAAGCCCTATGGACGACGTGGAAACGATAACGGAAGTCTGAGACTCTGTCAAGTGCGCTGCGTGTTCTGCGGGGGTATCTGTCAGCTCTACCATCACTAAAGTAAGCGGGGATTGTGAGGTGGAGGGAGGAGACTCAGTACACCGTCAATTTTGTCAAGCCGTTTCTCCGAGCAGTTTGACTGGCCCTGTGGAAATCGTGACTGAAGTGCCTGAAAAACAAACCCAGCCGATCTACAGCACGATCAGCTGGTAAACAAATTACAGCAAGGGTACTGTTTATTTACTGAAATCCTAAGCGAAGTCACAAGTCAGGGATAGTGTGAGAGCATGGTTGCTTGAAGCAGGAAGTAGATAACCATGCCTGACAAGGAACAGGAATCCCACATCTATGCCGGAAATTGAGTCCTATTTACCTTAAGTGAAAGTGAATACAGTCCATTTAGAGCGTGTTTACTTTAAAGTATTCAAAAGGGGGTGGTGATGGACGGAGCATCTGAGCCAATCAAACACTCACACCCAGTCAAAAGATCTGGGTTTGATCCATCACCGTTCTTTAGCCCACTCTGCCACCCCAGATCAGACATGGCTATATGCAAATCAGTCTGACCCTGTGCCTCATGGGAACAGTCCAGCCTGAACTGCCAAGCCATGTCTTCCCTGGACCGGAAACAAGCTTCCGAGGACCGGTTTCTGGCATTCCAGCCACCTTCAGCCCGGCTTGCTTGAATCCAGTGGCAAAGTGAGCAAGGGACTCACGTCTGGCCGCCATAAGTGTGGCAGGGTATGCTCAGACGTGAGTCCCTTGCTCAATTTGCCACTGTATTCAAGCAAGCCGGACTGAAGACGGCTGGAATGCCAGAAACCGGTCCTCGGAAGCTTGTATCCGGTCCAGGGAAGACATGGCTTGGCAGTTCGGGCTGGACTGTTCCCATGAGGCACAGGGTCAGACTGATTTGCATATAGCCATGTCTGAACTGGGGTGGCAGAGTGGGCTAAAGAACGGTGATGGATCAAACCCAGATCTTTTGACTGGGTGTGAGTGTTTGATTGGTTCTGATGCTCCGTACATCACCAACCCCTTTTGTACTGCTTTTGGCCGCCATAAGTGTGGCAGGGTATGCTCAGACGTGAGTCCCTTGCTCACTTTGCCACTGGATTCAAGCAAGCCGGGCTGAAGACGGCTGGAATGCCAGAAACCGGTCCTCGGAAGCTTGTTTCCGGTCCAGGGAAGGCATGGCTTGCAGGTCGGGCTGGACTATTCCCATGAGGCACAGGGTCAGACTGATTTGCATATAGCCATGTCTGAACTGGGGTGGCAGCGTGGGCTAAAGAACGGTGATGGATCTTTTGACTGGGTGTGAGTGTTTGATTGGTTCTGATGCTCCGTCCATCACCACCCCCTTTTGTACTACTTTAAAGTATTGGCCTGTCTTCCTGAGATATAAGCTATATGGTTCCAATGCTTAAATAATTTATCGTTTTTGACCTACCTTTGTCATTCTGGGCAGTCAAAAGTGGAATAACTGTAGGGCTGCTTCTGGATCCTTTACTTCTCTCATGTGTAATGCAAATGTGTCCTTTACAGTAATGTAATCCTTACGCCTAACTGCTTATGTCTGTTGTGATTATTTATGATCAGCCAATTTAATTAGATCTTATGCTGTTATTTTTCTCTTTATGAATTAACAAAAGAATGTAATTTATTCACAATGTATAAAATGCCAA
This sequence comes from Lissotriton helveticus, assembly GCF_964261635.1. Lineage (NCBI taxonomy): Eukaryota > Metazoa > Chordata > Amphibia > Caudata > Salamandridae > Lissotriton > Lissotriton helveticus. Next base: position 418,672,779 of record NC_136061.1, on the reverse strand, counting down.
TTTATCACACGATGAAGTAACTGAAAATCAAACTAAAGGAAAACATAAAGCTTTTCTACTTTTCTAAAAGACGGTGTGGTTTCATTTTTGAGTGAAGGTACGCTGAGTTGCTGTGGTGAGTGTGACGCAAGTACAACACAAATTCCCTGGAGTGAGGCCTTTCAACTTGGGTCCAACACCCATCAGTTTGTGGATTTTTCTTTACCACGAATGATGTCTAATTATGCAAAGTTGCTTAAAGGCGTAATTTTGGCAATTTTGCATAACATACATAACGTGAAATTCCCAAAATTACACACAGTAATTTAAATTTTGCCTAGCCTTACTCACTATGCCAGGGCTAGACTGGAAGCCAAAATCAGCACTGGCAACATTATTCAAACCAGCCGCCACTGCAAGTGGCTGCTACTAGAATGAGCCAGAGGGGACATGTTTTAGTCCTGGCAACCCTTCCTGCTCTGTAAACAGCCCCATGGCCTGCAGCCCTCTGGGAAAATGCCAGAGCAGCAGAAATACCTGTCCTGTCCCCCAGGGAGCGTGGTACTGTTGTTTGTAAAAGATAGCCCAAGCTCTCTTAATTTATTTCAATCTCCAGAGTAGTCATTGTGAGAAGTTGGCCTGGTATATGATGCTCACTAGTTCTAGTGATCACCTTGTACCATGCCAAGCAACCCTTATGGTGCAGGTTGTAAAGTCAACCTTATAGACAAGCTATCCTAGGGGTAGCATGGACTAAGCAGTCTTAGGCTAAACTCTGTAAAGGCATGTGAAGCAAGCTGTTTTACCATACACAATCCCTTGAATACCAAATGAAAGGACACCACACAGATATATATTGAAAATATATATAGATTTATTTCTACAAATATCCCTGATACTCTTTATGAGCACAGAAGCAAATGCGTTAAAACAAAACACAGTTTAAATACACAAAAGTTGCACAATTATGGATGAGCCCTAGGGGCCACCTAAACCATATACTAAAATAGTGGTATAAGAACCACTATGGGGAAAGTGAAGAGGCCTAGGGCCTGGGGAATCGCTGGAGCTGTTCGGGACTAGCAGTGAAGAAGTCGGGAAAGGCCCGCGGGACTCGGGTGCAGTGCGGAAAGTGCACGCTTTACCAATGCAATGTCAATGGTGCGTAAAAGTTACAAAGTTAGTTAAAAAGGAACCTTCCGAGTGACCTAGAAGGATGAAACTTTAGACACAGACACTAGAGGTGTGTACCAGTGTGGGAACACCGGCGGAGCTGAGTTACCTCACCCACAGGAAGCGAATGCATAGGGTCGAAGTAGTGTCGGGTTTCGTCACGCAGGTCGATGGTGCTTGGAGCTGAAGATGCTGCAGGCGGCTCGATGTGAAGAGTTCCGGTGGATCCAAGGGTGGATCTGAAGAGGTGACGACCTGAAAGCAGAGGGGACAATGTTCAAAGTCACTAGCCAGTGACTACCGTGGAACCAGAGTGGAACCCGGCGATGTCGGGTGCAAACAGGTGATGTCGTGTAGCTTCTCTCTGCAGCCACATGGACACGAGGGGTCGAGGACGTCCAGGAGTCGGTCACGAGCTGTCCCACGCAGGCTTCTCGCTGTTGGCGGTGTCGGCAACTTGATTGGAGCCATCACGCCTTGGCTAGTGCAAGCCACGCAGGAATCGAAAAAGGCTTGTTACTCGGACCAGCAAGGTCAGAGCAGGTGCTCCGTTTTACAGGAGCGAGGGCAAGTCTGGAGCAACCAGACCCGCAGTGTAAGTTGAAGGTTTCGTCGCCAAGATGGCCGCTAGCCACGTGGCAAGTGGACGGCATGGCGCGTCGAGTGGCACAGTGCAAAAGGGCCCCACGCAGATCGTGGAGATGCTGGGGCGCTGATCTTCGGTGCAAGGGCTGCTCGAGGTTGGGGCTTCTCAAACCCCAAAGCACAGCGTCGAGGGTGCCTCTGATGCTGCGCAGTCAGCGTTTCGGGGGTCTTCCAAGAGGTCCGGTCCCAAGTCTCTCGGTGCCTCCACGGGTCCCTTCTTTGCAGGGACTGTGGATCGGGCTGTGAGAAGTCTGGGAGTCTGGGTCTTGTCAGGCTCTGGGCTCGGGCTCCGGCGGGAGGCGGCGGCAAAGCAGACGTTGAATTGCTGGTTGGTGCCTGTATTCACAGGGTGGTCACTCCTTGGCCACAAGGGAGATTCTCTTCCGTCTTCTGTGCAGCAGAATGTCGAAGTCCAGTCTTCTTCTGTATTTCAAGTTGATTCAGGATGATCTGAAGTCTCAGGACACAGCTCCCACTCTTATTCGAATCTAGGGGGCCGGATCACCTACTAGGTCCCTCCTCTGGGTGGAACCAGGAAGGGGGGTGGTTACACCCCCTTTCCTTTGTCCAGTTTCGCGCCAGGACTGGGGCTGGAAAGCCCCAGCACCGGTTTGAACTGGCCTATGCACAGGGACACCTTGTGTGCCCCAGGCATGTCTGATTCTATTCAGCCCTGTCCTACCCAATACACAAAATCCTGTCTGGAGTGGTGCTAGCACCTCCCCAGGCAGGAAACCCTTTGTCCAAGCTGCCCTCGCTGGAAGGACTCCCAGCAGCAGGAGGTCAGACTTGTGTCTGTGGTGGCAGCATCCATTTTGTGATGCTAAGGCTCTGTTTAACTTTAACCGGGGTTCAGGCTAGGTACATGTCGTGTCCCTCTAGAAGGGTGGAATGCTACCCCCGTCGCCAGAACTGGCGTGGGGGTAGTATTCCAATTCGTATGACACCTTACTCGACATGTTTTGATAAAGCCAAACCCAAGATAGCATTTAACCGCGAGGTTCATAATGCACTTAAGAGTATATGGTATGGCAATATCATGAAACAGCTAAAGGACATGGTTCCGAAAGCTGCAGACAGGCTCAGCTCATGCCAGAGCACCATCTCACATATTTCCAAGCACTCTGCCTCCAGGATTGATGAGGCCTTCCATAGGAGTGACTGATAGGAACATATGTGTCCATTTTAGGTTAGGTATAGGCATACTACACCTAAGTAAGGGGTGGTTACACCGACTTACCCCAGCTGAGTTCACAGCCAGTTGTGTCAAATATGGAGGCCAGGCCAGGGGTGGCATAATACATGCTGCCGCCCCTGGTAGGCCTTGGAAGCACCTATGCCCTGGGTACCTGGGTACACTGTTACAGGGGCCAATAAGGTGAACCAGTTCCAATGTCGTTATGCACCTAAAGTATATGGGTAACAATTTAGAGAGAGAACAGCAGGCTGTGGGTCTGATTAGCAGGCCCACAGCCACATTAAGTCATAAACCAGTGAAGCAAAAAGCAAAAATTTGGGGTGACCATAGGATAGCAGACCCTACTCTCCTACACAACCCCCCCCAAACGCAGGGACATTAGACTAACCTTGACCAGTTGTGTCTTCATGTTCTAAGTGAAAGTACCTGGAGAGACCATCTGCATTACCATGGTCAGTCCCTGGGCGGTGCTCCACTGTAAAGTCCATCCCCTGTAGGGAAATGGACCACCTGAGCAGTTTGGGTTTTTTACCCTTCATCTGATTAAGCCATAAGAGGGGCTTATGGTCGGTCTGAATCTTGAAGTGAGTGCCAAACAAGTATGGCCTCAACTTCTTCAGGGCCCACACCACAGCAAAGGCCTCCCTCTCAATGGCTGACCAACGTTTCTCTCTGGGGGTCAGCCTTCTGCTAATGAAAGCAATGGGCTGGTCTTGACCATCTACATTAAGTTGTGAAAGCACAGCTCCCACTCCCAACTCAGAAGCATCTGTTTGGACAATAAACTCTCTTGAGTAGTCAGGACTCTTCAGGATAGGTGCAGAGCACCTGGCCTTCTTCAGGTCATCAAATGCCTTTTGACAGTATTCTGTCCACTGAACCTTTTTGGGCATCTTCTTGGATGTCAGATCATTAAGAGGAGTCACAATGGACCCATAGTTCTTAACAAACTTCCTGTAGTACCCAGTCAGGCCCAAGAAAGCTCTGAACTGAGTCTGGGTAGTTGGAGGAGTCCAGTCCTTTATGGTCTGAATCTTACTCTCCAGTGGTTGAACTTGGCCTCCACCCACAAGGTGGCCCAAGTACACAACCTTACTCTGCCCTATCTGGCACTTGGTTGCCTTGATAGTGAGGCCTGCCTTTTGCAGAGCCTCTAGCACTTCCTTCAGGTGGACCAGGTGATCCTCCCAGGTGGAGCTAAAGACAGCAATATCGTCCAGATATGCTGCACAAAAGTCATCCAACCCAGTAAGGACTTGATTCACCAACCTTTGGAAGGTGGCAGGTGCATTTTTCAAACCAAAGGGCATCACCACAAACTGGTAATGCCCACTGGGGGTAGAAAATGCTGTCTTGGCCTTAGACTCCTCAGCTAACCTGATTTGCCAGTAGCCAGCTGTCAAGTCAAATGTGCTCAAATACTTGGCAGAAGCCAATTTGTCTACGAGCTCATCTGCCCTTGGAATTGGGTGTGCATCTGTCCTGGTGACAGCATTGAGTCCTCTGTAATCCACACAGCACCTCATCTCTCTCTTTCCATCTTTGGTGTGAGGTTTGGGGACCAGAACCACTGGGCTAGCCCAGGGGCTCTCTGAAGGCTCAATGACACCTAACTCCAGCATCTTTTGCACCTCAGCCTTGATACAGTCTCTGACATGGTCAGGCTGCCTGTAAATTTTGTTCTTTACAGGAAGACTATCACCAGTGTCCACCACATGGGTACACCAGTTAGTCTGACTGGGTGTCAGGGAGAACATATGTCGATATGACTGCAAAACCTGTCTACAGTCATGTTGCTGATGTTCAGTGAGGCTGCCATCTAAGGCCACACCATCAACTGAGCCATCCTCAGGATTCTGAGTCAGCAGGTCTGGGAGAGGGTCACTCTCTTCCTCCTGCCCCTCATCTGTAGCCATGAGCAAGCCCATGTCTCTCCTGTCAACATATGCTTTCAGCCTGTTAACATGGAGCACCCTGTGGGGGCTCCTGGGAGTTCCAAGGTCCACCAAGTAGGTAACCTCTCCCTTTTTCTCAATGATTGTATGGGGTCCAGACCATCTGTCTTGGAGTGCTGCTGAGGCCACTGGCTCCAACACCCATACCTTCTGTCCAGGCTGGTACTCAGTCAGGACAGCCTTTTGGTCATGCCAGGCTTTCTGTAAGGCCTGGCTAGCCTCAAGGTTTTTGGATGCCTTCTCCATATACTCAGCCATCCTGGAGCGGAGACCAAGTACATAGTCCACTATGTCTTGCTTGGGCTTTTTGAGAGGTAACTCCCATCCTTCCCTCACCAGACATAGGGGTCCTCTTACAGGATGTCCAAACAACAACTCAAAGGGGCTGAAGCCAACTCCTTTTTGTGGGACCTCTCTGTAAGCAAACAGAAGGCAGGGCAGAAGAATATCCCATCTTCGCCTGAGCTTCTCAGGTAATCCTTTGATCATGCCCTTTAGGGTCTTGTTGAATCTCTCAACAAGCCCATTGCATTGTGGATGATAGGGAGTGGTGAACTTATAGTTGACACCACATTCCTTCCACATAGCTGTCAAGTATCCTGACATGAAGTTTGCACCTCTATCAGATACTACCTCCTTAGGAAACCCCACTCTGGAGAAAACTCCAAGTAAGGCCCTGGCCACAACAGGAGCTGTTGTGGTCCTAAGTGGAATTGCCTCTGGGTACCTGGTGGCATGGTCCACCACCACCAGTATGAATCTGTGCCCAGATGCTGTAGGGGGATCCATTGGTCCAACAATGTCAATCCCTACCCTTTCAAAGGGCACCCCCACCACAGGTAATGGTATTAGGGGGGCCTTTGTGGTACCACCTGCTTTGCCACTTGCTTGGCAGGTTACACAGGAGCGACAAAACTCCTTTGTATCTTCTGACATGTGAGGCCAGTGAAAGTGACAGACAAGTCTGTCCCATGTTTTGTTCTGGCCTAGGGGTCCTGCTAAGGGAATATTGTGTGCCAAGGTAAGAAGGAAGCCCCTAAATTGCAGAGGTATGACCAACCTCCTGGTTGTACCAGGCTTGGGGTATCTACCCTCTGAATAAAGGAGCCCATCATCCCAATAAACCTTATGGGTACCTTGAGCATTCCCAGCAGCCTCAGCAGCAGCCTGCTGTCTGAGGGGTTCAAGAGAAGGACAGGATAACTGAGCCTGCCCCAAGTCTGCCCTAGAAGGTCCCCCTGTCCCCAGAAACTCAACCTGATCAGGTTCAAGCTCTATAGGGACAGTTCCTTCAGGGGCCTCAGAATCATCTTCCTGTGAAGGCTGATCCTCACTTGTAGGCATTTGGGAAGGCACAGCCTTTGCCCTCCTGTTCCTTGTCTTGGAAGGTACTTGGTCCATTGTTCCAGGATCCAAGACCTGAGGTTCAGAGAGGCACTTTTTGGCCTGTGACCTGGTCACAGCAAGGACATGTGATGATATCCCTAACATCTCTGCATGAGTCCTGTACTCAACTTCTGACCATAGAGAGCTCTCCAGGTCATTGCCCAACAAACATTCTACTGGGAGATCAGCACTAACCACAACTCTTTTTAGGCCAGTTACCCCTCCCCAGGAAAAGTTAACAATTGCCACACTATGTGTAGTAGTGACATTGCTGGCATTGGTCACCAGGTAATTATCACCTGGTATGTACTGTCCAGGGTTCACAAAGCTAGGCGTCACCATAGTGACACTGGCACATGTGTCCCTGTATGCTTGAGCCATTTTTTCATTAATTAAAGGTGTCTGTCTGTACTTGCCCAAATTATTGGGACTGACAGTAGGGGAAAAATCAATCTCCCCATCAAAAATCAGAACAGCCTGTGTGGGGACTCTGACTAGGTCAGAATCTCCATCAGTTCCCAAGGTGATACCCACTACCCCCTTAGTCTGTGGACCAACACTGCCAACTGTACTAGTGGGTGCAGGTGCCTTAGGGGCTGCAGTGTTGGGGGCTCCACCCTTTTTACAATCACTTGTCCAGTGAGTGGTGTTTTGCAAAAGCTACACCAGGGTTTTCTTTGACCTTCTTTCTTCTTCTTCTTGGAAGTTTGGGACCCACCCTCAGTATTAGTTTGGGGCCCTGTTGAAGACTTCTGGTCTTTAGCTTTCTGCTCCCCACCCTTCTGGTCTGTTTTCTTTTGGTCACCACCCTGGTTCTGGTTCTGGTTCTTTTGCTTAACTCTGGTTCTAACCCATTTGTCTGCCCTCTTTCCCAATTCTTGGGGAGAGGTTAGATCTGAGTCAACCAAATGTTGATGCAAATGCTGGTTCTGACAGTTATTTAAAATCTGTTCTCTCATAAGCAAATTGTACAATCCTTCATAGTCTGTAACCTTACTTCCCAGCAACCAGCCCTCCAGAGCCTTAGTGGCACATTCAACAAATTCAGACCAGTCCTGAGTCTGTGTCTTCTGGGTGTCTCTGAACATTAACCTGTACTGTTCAGTGGTTAAGCCTAACCCATCAATCAGAGCACTTTTCAGGACCAGGTAGTTTCTAGACTCCCCATCACTAACTGTGAGGAGTCTGTCTCGGCCTCTACCTGCAAAGGAGAGCCACAAGATTGCTGCCCACTGCTCCTGAGGAACCTGCTGCACTTTGCAAGCTCTCTCAAGTGCAGTCATCCATTTGTGGATATCATCCCCAACTTTGTAGGGGGGCACAATCTTACTCAGGTTTCTATTGTCATAGGACCTGTCTTTATCCTTAGGGATAGTGCTGCCACCAGTGGATTCTGATCCACTCTCTCTAGGCTGCCTTGCTCTAGCAAGTTTCTCTTTGGCCAGGGCAACTTCTAATTCTTGTCGCTGGATCCTAAGTTCAGCCTCTCTCATTTTGGCCTCATGTTCCCTTCTCTGAGGGCTAGTCAACTCCCTTCTGGAGTTGCCATGAGAACCTTTAGAAACATGGGAAGTATTGGACTCACCTGAGTGATTCCTCCTCCTCCTATGCTCCTGGTTAAGTCCATTTGGGGGTCTGAATGGGTTGGGCCCACCTTCAGTCCCAAATAAGCTTAGGTTAGCCTGGTTAAGCCTGCTGACTAACACCTGGCTATCTCTATCATCATCAGAATCACTTTCTTCCACCTCCTCCCCTTCTTCTTCCTCAGGCTGAGAATTCCCAGGGGTCTGGTCTTCCTCATCTATCTGGATGACAGGGGCAGGGGCATCAGGGTTATCATCTTCAGAAGGAGAAACTTCCTCACCAGTCCCTGAGGGGCATGGTTTGGAGTTCTTTAGAGCTTCAGACTGGTCTAATAGCTCTCTGAGGTGTCCTGCTGTAGGAGTAGGACCTGTTTTGATTCCTCTCATGGAACACAGTTGCCTCAGTTCCTTAAATGGAACGATAGCAAATTTGGATGGTGCCCTTGGAGGGTCACTCTCAACAGAGGTGGATCCAGTGGATCCCTCTGCTCCAGACATTGCTCTAGTGTGGTGGATGTGTTGCAATCTACCTACACTTGTGTTTTCCTACAAAACCTATCTAGTAGTTGTAGTCAGGGTGTGCTACTCCCTATCCTCTACAACAACTAAGTTCAGTAGAACTTAAGTATATCTAGTCTTGTTTTAGTGTACCTGTCAGGTACCTGTATGATCTTTCAAATGATATTTTCAAAGACTGTAATGGTAAAACAACAGCAAACTCAAATCCCACCGCTGCCACCAATGTGAGAAGTTGGCCTGGTATATGATGCTCACTAGTTCTAGTGAACACCTTGTAACAATGCCAAGCAACCCTTATGGTGCAGGTTGTAAAGTCAACCTTATAGACAAGCTATCCTAGGGGTAGCATGGACTAAGCAGTCTTAGGCTACACTCTGTAAAGGCATGTGAAGCAAGCTGTTTTACCATACACAATCCCTTGAATACCAAATGAAAGGACACCACACAGATATATATTGAAAATATATAGATTTATTTCTACAAATATCCCTGATACTCTTTATGAGCACAGAAGCAAATGCGTTAAAACAAAACACAGTTTAAATACACAAAAGTTGCACAATTATGGATGAGCCCTAGGGGCCACCTAAACCATATACTAAAATAGTGGTATAAGAACCACTATGGGGAAAGTGAAGAGGCCTAGGGCCTGGGGAATCGCTGGAGCTGTTCGGGACTAGCAGTGAAGAAGTCGGGAAAGGCCCGCGGGACTCGGGTGCAGTGCGGAAAGTGCACGCTTTACCAATGCAATGTCAATGGTGCGTAAAAGTTACAAAGTTAGTTAAAAAGGAACCTTCCGAGTGACCTAGAAGGATGAAACTTTAGACACAGACACTAGAGGTGTGTACCAGTGTGGGAACACCGGCGGAGCTGAGTTACCTCACCCACAGGAAGCGGGTGCATAGGGTCGAAGTAGTGTCGGGTTTCGTCACGCAGGTCGATGGTGCTTGGAGCTGAAGATGCTGCAGGCGGCTCGATGTGAAGAGTTCCGGTGGATCCAAGGGTGGATCTGAAGAGGTGACGACCTGAAAGCAGAGGGGACAATGTTCAAAGTCACTAGCCAGTGACTACCGTGGAACCAGAGTGGAACCCGGCGATGTCGGGTGCAAACAGGTGATGTCGTGTAGCTTCTCTCTGCAGCCACGTGGACACGAGGGGTCGAGGACGTCCAGGAGTCGGTCACGAGCTGTCCCACGCAGGCTTCTCGCTGTTGGCGGTGTCGGCAACTTGATTGGAGCAAACAGGCCTTGGCTAGTGCAAGCCACGCAGGAATCGAAAAAGGCTTGTTACTCGGACCAGCAAGGTCAGAGCAGGTGTTCCTTTTTACAGGAGCGAGGGCAAGTCTGGAGCAACCAGACCCGCAGTGTAAGTTGAAGGTTTCGTCGCCAAGATGGCCGCTAGCCACGTGGCAAGTGGACGGGATGGCGCGTCAAGTGGCACAGTGCAAAAGGGCCCCACGCAGATCATGGAGATGCTGGGGGGCTGATCTTCGGTGCAAGGGCTGGTCGAGGTTGGGGCTTCTCAAACCCCAAAGCACAGCATCGAGGGTGCCTCTGATGCTGCGCAGTCAGCGTTTCGGGGGTCTTCCAAGAGGTCCGGTCCCACGTCTCTCGGTGCCTCCACGGGTCCCTTCTTTGCAGGGACTGTGGATCGGGCTGTGAGAAGTCTGTGAGTCTGGGTCTTGTCAGGCTCTGGGCTCGGGCTCCGGGGGGAGGCGGCGGCAAAGCAGACGTCGAATTGCTGGTTGGTGCCTGTATTCACAGGGTGGTCACTCCTTGGCCACAAGGGAGATTCTCTTCCGTCTTCTGTGCAGCAGAATGTCGAAGTCCAGTCTTCTTCTGTATTTCAAGTTGATTCAGGATTATCTGAAGTCTCAGGACACAGCTCCCACTCTTATTCGAATCTAGGGGGCCGGATCACCTACTAGGTCCCTCCTCTGGGTGGAACCAGGAAGGGGGGTGGTTACACCCCCTTTCCTTTGTCCAGTTTCGCGCCAGGACTGGGGCTGGAAAGCCCCAGCACCGGTTTGAACTGGCCTATGCACAGGGACACCTTGTGTGCCCCAGGCATGTTTGATTCTATTCAGCCCTGTCCTACCCAATACACAAAATCCTGTCTGGAGTGGTGCTAGCACCTCCCCAGGCAGGAAACCCTTTGTCCAAGCTGCCCTCGCTGGAAGGACTCCCAGCAGCAGGAGGTCAGACTTGTGTCTGTGGTGGCAGCATCCATTTTGTGATGCTAAGGCTCTGTTTAACTTTAACCGGGGTTCAGGCTAGGTACATGTCATGTCCCTCTAGAAGGGTGGAATGCTACCCCCGTCGCCAGAACTGGTGAGGGGGTAGTATTCCAATTCGTATGACACCTTACTCGACATGTTTTGATAAAGCCAAACCCAAGATAGCATTTAACCGCGAGGTTCATAATGCACTTAAGAGTATATGGTATGGCAATATCATGAAACAGCTAAAGGACATGGTTCCAAAAGCTGCAGACAGGCTCAGCTCATGCCAGAGCACCATCTCACATATTTCCAAGCACTCTGCCTCCAGGATTGATGAGGCCTTCCATAGGAGTGACTGATAGGAACATATGTGTCCATTTTAGGTTAGGTATAGGCATACTACACCTAAGTAAGGGGTGGTTACACCGACTTACCCCAGCTGAGTGATCAGCCAGTTGTGTCAAATATGGAGGCCAGGCCAGGGGTGGCATAATACATGCTGCAGCCCCTGGTAGGCCTTGGAAGCACCTATGGCCTGGGTACCTGGGTACACTGTTACAGGGGCCAATAACGTGAACCAGTTCCAATGTCGTTATGCACCTAAAGTACATGGGTAACAATTTAGAGATAGAACAGCAGGCTGTGGGTCTGATTAGCAGGCCCACAGCCACATTAAGTCATAAACCAGTGAAGCAAAAAGCAAAAATGTGGGGTGACCATAGGATAGCAGACCCTACTCTACTACAGTCATGGGGTGTATCTTGTTATTATTATTATTATTATTAAAAAACATTTGTAACGCGCTCTATCACCATTGGTTTCTTGGCGCTGAATAGACAAATGAGGGGACCGGAAGCAGGGGGTTAGTCAAAGGCAGCTTGAAAGAGCAAAGTTTTTAGAAGTCGGCGAAAGCAGTCAAGCTTTGAGCAGAGACGAAGGGGTAGGGGAAGGGAATTCCAGGTGGAGGGGGCCAGGAAGGAAAAACTCAGACCACCGTGTTTTTTCCTCTTAAATCTGGGCACCACAAGGAGGTTTGAGGAGGCTGAACGAAGGGCTCTCGTAGGGATGTGACGAGTCAGAGCCGAGGAGATGAAAACAGGCGCTGCATCAGATAGGGCTTTAAAGGTGGTACATGCCAGTTTAAAGGTGCAGCGTTTGGATACCGGGAGCCAGTGTAAGCTGCGAAGAAGGGGAGTGACATGTTGGTGCTTAGGCTGGTGGAAAATCAGGCGGGCGGCCTGATTCTGCACCAGCTGCAGCCGTTGAAGATGGCAAGCTGGAATCCCAGCATAGAGAATATTGGCGTAATCGAGCCTGGAGGTGATGAGCGCAATGACCACTTGGGTCAGGGCTTCCTTACTGAAATACCTGCTGATCTTACGGATCCGCCTGAGGTGGAAAAAACAGGCAGAAGTGACCGCGTTGATCTGGGGTCGCATTGACAGGTCCTCAGAAATAATCACCCCCAGGCTTTTGACGGAGCTGACAGGAGAGGGTGCTAGCCCCAAGGAAGTTGGCCAGAACGTGGAGTTCCAGGGATGGTTGGGGCCTCCTACCAAGACGAGCTCAGTTTTTGTGGGGTTCAGCTTTAGGTGGCTGCAGTGCATCCACTCCGCGATAGTCATCATGGTGGTCTGAAAGTTAGTGCGGGAGGAAGGGAGGGAGTCTATGGGAAAAATTAACTGAAGATCATCAGCGTAGTTGAATATAGTGACCGGGGAGTGACGGAGGGAAGCTAATAAGGGTTGGAGGTACAAATTAAAAAGGAGGGGAGAGAGTGCTGAGCCCTGAGGGACTCCACAAGGAAGGGAAGTGTAAGAAGCAGAAAAAGAGGATAAATGGACGGACTGAGATCGTTGATGGAGAAAAGATCTAAGCCAGTCAAGGGCCACTCCCTGAATGCCGGCATTGTGGACACGGTCGATCAAAAGAGTGTGATCGACCGTGTCGAAAGCTGCCGAAAGGTCTAATAGGACAAGGGCTTGAGGGGTGTTACTATCCGCACCTTTCCTAAGGGTGTCCATAACAGCAACAATGACCGCCTCGGTGGAGTGGAGGGGTCTAAATCCTGCTTGTTGGGGGTCTAAGAAGGAGGATTGCTCTATAAAGGAGCTCAAACGACGGGTGACAAAGGTCTCCAGGATCTTTCCTAAATAAGGAAGGAGAGAGATAGGTCTGTAGTTGCTGAGTATAGAGGGGTCTGCGGTAGATTTTTTTAATATCGGTAAGACTGCAGCTTGCTTAAAAGAAGAAGGGACCTTCCCGATGGCAAGGGAGTTGTTGAGTAGTGCCAAAGGGGGGCCTGGACAGGCAAGGAAAGCTTCTTTTAAGACCTGCGGGGGGCAGCAGTCGTTAGGGGAACCTGAACTGACTTTATGAAGAAGATTAGTGAACTCTTCTAAGGATATCGGAGGGAACTCTGTAAGAATATTAGTATTTGTGGGGGGGAGGAATGGAAAAGTGGAGGAAGCCGGAGATGGAATATTATTTTTTATTGTGATTATTTTATCTGTAAAATAAGAATTGAGTGAGTCACAAAGGGATTGAGTCGGCTGTGGTTGAAGGGTGACTCTGTCTGGCATGGAGAGCTCATTTACGATTGAGAAAATATCCTTGGTTTTATTGTTGGAGTTCAAAATTTTTGGGGAAAAGTATGCCGTCTTGGCCTCCAAGATTAATCGTTTGTAGGATTTCAGAGCCTCGATGTAGGCTAGTTTAAGCAAAGGGTCGTAATGGCGACGCCAACGGCGTTCAGATTGTCGCAGTGCAAGTTTTTCTGCTTTGAGTTCGTCCGTGAACCAACGTTGAGCGTCGTGAGGACGCTTGGTTTTAATTTTCTTTAGAGGAGCAACTTCATCGCTAGCCTGTTGCAGCCATGCATCAAGAGACTCAGCTTGAAGCTCTAGTGAGGTCGACGACAGGGGTGCGGTAGCAATCAGTGAATCCAGGAAGTCCGGCAAGTTGGCCCTTTTCCAGTTGCGAGCCATGATGTTGGAGGAGCGGGGAGGGGGCCAGGGGGTGTGCAAATGTAGATGGAAAGAGATGAAGTAGTGATCGGACCAGGAACAAGGGAAAACCGAGAGAGATGATATGTCGATATTAGAAGTCCAAACTTGGTCAAGAGTATGACCTTTCAAATGGGTGGGGGCGTGGATGTGTTGGGTAAGATTCATGCCTGTGAGCAAGTCTGTGAATTCCACCGACAGATGATTTTCATGGACATCGGCTGGCCAGTAATTAAAATCGCCAATTACCACGATATTGGCGTGGTTTATTGCTAAGTGAGCAATTGCGTCACTGAAGAGTTGGGGGAAGAGGGGCATAGGGTCCGGGGGTCGATAAACAAGGACACAAACGAAGGAAGATTTGGGGGAGGAAAATTTTAGTGCCAATAGTTCAGTTTTGAGGATGGGATTTACCGAAATTTCCGAGAAGACATGTTCAGAGCGGATAATGGCCGCCACGCCGCCCCCAGTCCTCCCAGCAGGCCGGTTACTGTGCATAATGTAGTATCCCGAAGGGATAGCAGCGAGGATATCAGGGGCGGAGTCTTCAGTGATCCAAGTGTCTGTTAAGAGGAGAATATCGATAGAACTATCGATCAATAGTTGGAACACCTCAAGCTGATGTCGAATAAGGGAGCGGGTGTTAAGATAAAAGATTGACAAGGAGGTGGAAATTTGTGGGACAGAAGGGGTCAGATCGTGAAGAGAGGCCAGCGCCGAAAAGGCGGACGGAATAAGAATGCCACATATCAGAGCCGCCTTAACAGCATGAGTAGGGATGGGTCCTGATGTGTTAAGACTCAAGAGGTCAGAGGAGGAGTAGGAATAAAAATGGGCATTACGACAGGGCCCTGGGCCTGGTCGGCCGCGGACGGGCGCAGACGGGCTTGACTTGTGCGCGACTTCGGCGCGAAGTCGGCGCTCCCGCTGCGCTCGTCCGCTGCGCTGCCTCCATACTGACATTATATAGAGGGGTGAGGGAGTACTAGAACGCTAACCTGCAAAGGTTCGTGCAGGGCGGAAGTGGTGCCACGAGGCAAGAAGTGCCGCTCCTCGAGCTGACCCTCCGCACAAACGGCACGAAAGCCGGGGCGGAACGGGGTCACGAGGGCAAGTAGTGCAGGTAGGTGCAGACAATGAAAAAATACAATTTTGAAAAGATTTCTGAATGTGCTCATAAAATCAGCAATAGTAATTTTAAAATATTTAGATGCGTGCTCTTGAGATCAGCACTCACACACAGTGTTACATTAGGCCACAATAACACACCGCCGCAGCCTGGGTCGCCGCGTATGTCTATGAGGCAGGGCGGGGAAAGCGCGGTCTAAATAGGCTGCAGGCTCGGCAGCACTAGAACGCTAACCTGCAAAGGTTCGTGCAGGGCGGAAGTGGTGCCACGAGGCAAGAAGTGCCGCTCCTCGAGCTGACCCTCCGCACAAACGGCACGAAAGCCGGGGCGGAACGGGGTCACGAGGGCAAGTAGTGCAGGTAGGTGCAGACAATGAAAAAATACAATTTTTAAAAGATTTCTGAATGTTCTCATAAAATCAGCAATAGTAATTTTAAAATATTTAGATGCGTGCTCTTGAGATCAGCACTCACACACAGTGTTACATTAGGCCACAATAACACACCGCCGCAGCCTGGGTCGCCGCGTATGTCTATGAGGCAGGGCGGGGAAAGCGCGGTCTAAATAGGCTGCAGGCTCGGCAGCACTAGAACGCTAACCTGCAAAGGTTCGTGCAGGGCGGAAGTGGTGCCACGAGGCAAGAAGTGCCGCTCCTCGAGCTGACCCTCCGCACAAACGGCACGAAAGCCGGGGCGGAACGGGGTCACGAGGGCAAGTAGTGCAGGTAGGTGCAGACAATGAAAAAATACAATTTTTAAAAGATTTCTGAATGTGCTCATAAAATCAGCAATAGTAATTTTAAAATATTTAGATGCGTGCTCTTGAGATCAGCACTCACACACAGTGTTACATTAGGCCACAATAACACACCGCCGCAGCCTGGGTCGCCGCGTATGTCTATGAGGCAGGGCGGGGAAAGCGCGGTCTAAATAGGCTGCAGGCTCGGCAGCACTAGAACGCTAACCTGCAAAGGTTCGTGCAGGGCGGAAGTGGTGCCACGAGGCAAGAAGTGCCGCTCCTCGAGCTGACCCTCCGCACAAACGGCACGAAAGCCGGGGCGGAACGGGGTCACGAGGGCAAGTAGTGCAGGTAGGTGCAGACAATGAAAAAATACAATTTTTAAAAGATTTCTGAATGTGCTCATAAAATCAGCAATAGTAATTTTAAAATATTTAGATACGTGCTCTTGAGATCAGCACTCACACACAGTGTTATATTAGGCCACAATAACACACCGCCGCAGCCTGGGTCGCCGCGTATGTCTATGAGGCAGGGCGGGGAAAGCGCGGTCTAAATAGGCTGCAGGCTCGGCAGCACTAGAACGCTAACCTGCAAAGGTTCGTGCAGGGCGGAAGTGGTGCCACGAGGCAAGAAGTGCCGCTCCTCGAGCTGACCCTCCGCACAAACGGCACGAAAGCCGGGGCGGAACGGGGTCACGAGGGCAAGTAGTGCAGGTAGGTGCAGACAATGAAAAAATACAATTTTTAAAAGATTTCTGAATGTGCTCATAAAATCAGCAATAGTAATTTTAAAATATTTAGATGCGTGCTCTTGAGATCAGCACTCACACACAGTGTTACATTAGGCCACAATAACACACCGCCGCAGCCTGGGTCGCCGCGTATGTCTATCTTGGACCGTATTATCTGTGGGTGGGTGTGTGTGCTGTGCTTGTGATTTCCCAGCAGTCACTGTGGTGTACCCAACTGAAGAACGTGATTTGAGGGACATAAGGTGTATTGGGTTGTGTCGAGGTGTCAGAGGGAGGAAAAGCAGCATTTTGAAAAGTAAACATTCTTGAAGCCCTTCATATTTATCCGCTCATTGAGGCATCTGTGTGTTAGACGAAAAGAGAGAGGGAAATATGCCACTGACACTTCTTGCCTGCACGCGCCAGGCACCAATCCCAATAAGATTACTCAGGAGTCCTAGTGTTAGTTGCTAGTGGAAGTGTGTAACTCAGGTCTCCGGTTCCAACACCAGTAAGATGACTTGGTTGGTTAATGCACCTGTTTTACACATGTGTATGAGTGTAGCCTCAAGATTACTTTGATTTTATGTTAGGTAGACAAAGTGGGATTTCAAGGCGCAGAGAAGCCCTTTAATCCCTTTAAATAGATTATTTTTCTGTCAGGAGTTTCTGATGCTTAAGGTATTGCACTTGTGTGTGTATGTGTGTGAGGGCGTGGAAAAAAGACGGGCTCAATTTGAACTAGGTCATAGAAAACAGAATGTGATGAAGAAGTGGGGAATCAGAATCATATTGAAACATTAAAAAGAAATCCACTCTCATGGGGACAGGCAACCATGTCTCAGGTGCTCAGGTGGTGCAGTATCCAGGTGAACTGTAACATATACACACCAAATTTCCAGCCTGGGAGTGTCCACACCCAACTACTATCAGAGAAAGCATTTATTAGGGGGTGTAACCTCCACAAACAATCCACTCCAAGTCGAGGCTGAGGGTTCGGCAAGACAAGTATGATTCATATGAGACCTGGAGGCTGGTCTCATCAGCATTATTTGAACATGTCAGACCCACACCGAAGAAACTGATTACCATCTAAAAATCTATAACCTCTAATTTTGGAGGGTTGTTGCCGATGGGGGAGTGTTACAACATGGAAATGGATGACACCCTCGTAAAGAATTCAGGAAGGGGATAATAAATACTTCTGGTGGTTTGCCCTGTAAAACAAGCATTGGCATAGCCAATAGGTCTCGCCTTTGGGGCCTTATAAGTGTTCGGTTAGCCAGCACAATATCCTTGATGCAACAACATCAACTGTTGCATGGCTAAACACCTATAAGGTCCCAAAGGCGAGATCTATTGGCTATGCCAATGCTTGTTGTTTCTTGGCTGTTGGTGCTCTGTGCTGACCTGCCAGCTCAAAGTAAGCCTTCTGAGCCCTACCAAGTGTCATGCAAGAGTTAGCTCCTTGAGTAGTCGTCACTTGACAAGGGAAGAGTGTCACAGACTCTGCTTTCCTTCCATCTGAGGGGGTTGCCATGGTTGGCAGTGCTTTGCCTAGGTATGCCACCTCTGACTGTGTGCTGCGCTGTTGCTTGGTGCTCCCAATTCTGTTCATGCCAAGCCCAACGCTCTCCTCCTGGGTAGAGCAAACTGACTGGTTGGTCACCGTGGCATCGCTTGATGAAGAGTTTGAGGTCCTACCAATCAAATTCATCATCCAAAGCAAAAGGTTAAACTATAGACATCAGTGGCTGACCGTGTACGAAGCACCATTAACTATGGGTTTTCCATGAACGTATAAACTGGGATCCAGCTTTCCATCATAGTTGTCCTAGGGTTCCTACTAATATTAACTCCTATGTGCAACAAGCTCTGTGTTCCTATTTGCTACCTGAAAAAAACTTGGTCTTGGGTAGCTAGCAAACACTTTAAAAGAAATACTGTCCGTCAGTGATAAAGAGCAATCAATAATACTGTGCACAGTAAAAATACTCAGCAGGTAGTGGAAAGGCAGTAGACGAAGAGAAATGTACCATTCAAAATATTCTAAAACATATCACCTCTAATGCGTTGGGTGCCTTGGTTAACTGCCACAATGTTTTCCTGGCGTAATAGGATTACATCATCTACTTAGCAGTTCTAAACTAGGTGCATTTTTTTTACCTTTCACACTTGGGTGAATAACTCTAATCTTTAGATCTTGAGATGCTCAGATTTATAAAATAGCCCAGATGGGCTGGAAGCAGAAGAATTCTGCTGCATGAACTTAACTTTTACCTGGTGATCTTGAATTGGTAAAAGTGATCTCAGTTGTTTTGCGCATCTAAACATTGGGATGGATCTGATTTCACTGCATCTGTTCCTAGACCCATGCTACACATCTGGGGTTGTAGACAATAGGAAACTCCTGTAGTTTATGCGATCATAGAAGATTGCAAACAGGATTACAACCCTGTAATTGAGAACCATTTGTTTTGCTATGTGATTAAAGTACTTTCTTTTAACTAAAAGATAATCAGTGGGCTGGACAATAAGGCATTGTGTCTATTGGTGGAATGTGGCGATCTGAGCTGTACATTCACGTTTTGTCACCCAACACCATCCGTATTTAAAAGTGTAATAGATGGAATGGAAACAGCATCCTGCAAAATGGACCACAGACCAGTTTCTAAAATTGAGTAGGGACGGCGCCAGACACAGGCCACAATTGCTGCACCCTATTGAGCCTCCACGGGAAGGCGAGGGCCACTGAAAAGAAGTGTTCTCCCACGAGCAGTCCATAAAGGGGTGTTTATGGGATGGGGGGCGTGGGGTGGCTGCTGAAAAATTTAGATTGAGGCATTAGGCTAGTTAAGCTGAAGGTTTTCTCTTCAAAACCGAATCTACAAGATGGTTGGCGCAGGGTGAGGTGACTTTGCAAGTTAGAGGGGCGGTCTGTGACTCTCCTGAGGGGTCGAAGCGATGCTGCATTTTGGTGGCGGCAGAGACAATCCAGAAGGCCCTCCCAGTGAGTGCAGACTGAATCAGGCCAGTGCTAGTAGTAGTTCCGTCTGGCCTACTCTTGGTGGAGCAGTGGCATGTTGGGAGACATCTACAGGAGCAAGACAGGCGTGGAGGGAAGGGTGGGGGGGGGGTACCATCTGTCAGACTGTGGTAACCAGGGACATGATGTGTGTTTGCAAATTCGACGAGTAAAGTACAGAGAAAAGTAAATAAAGACTGTTGAACCTCATGTTGGAAGGAGGCAGGATAAAGATGAAGTGCAGGAGGTTGGGGCCATGGGAGAGAAGGATATCACAAGCCAGGACAAGATGATGTGCAAACTGAACACAATAGAAAAGGTAGCCGTGGCATTGGAAACTTACCTAGCTGCACGGAAAGTAAATTGAGGGGTGGAGATTGGTTCAGGTGTAAAATCGGGTTGGCCGCACAGAGGATGAGACAGAGAAACATGGGGACTGGTACTGCACAGCAGAGTTGAAATACTGGAGACTCTGGCTGGGAGGGCTCCATGTGGGTGTTGGGCTTTTCATTTTGTCAGCAGCAACACAAGAGTCCTGGAAGTGGCTGAGTCTTTCTTTAGAGGGCACCTTGCCCCTTAGGGTCATGAAGGAGGTCCCTGGTTAAGAGAGCACACAGGTTGCCACGTAGGACCACACAAGCAGGAACTGCACAGTCCTGAAGAGAATGCCCACCGGAAGCAGGACTTGCATGTGGAAGGGCGGCAGATCCTGCTTCTCAGTGGTTTGAGTTCAGTGACTTCAGACTGAGGCAAGGAGGAAGGCGATGCAACTGAAAGAATTGTGGTCCCCATCCGTCTGAAAGTGACGAGAGATGCAAAGTCCTATCACTTCGCCTGGGTCGAGGTGGCACCATCCTTCTTGGAACCTTTAAAGACTTAAATGCTGGCAAGCACACTGACGACTGGTGGTCATGAACTACAACATGGCGGCATGACAGTACTCCTGGTTTGAGACCTCTCGAGGCTTTAGGGCCAATGGAAGGATGGTGAAGTTTGAAGCACTTCTGGAATGTTCTGCTTAGAATTCAGGTCTGCAGTAAAGCTGGTCCTGCCTCTTCCTTTCCAAGCCTCTGCGCATCTTCTGCCTCCTACTCCGCTCGCCCCCCGTGCAGCAGGTCTAAAGGAGATAAGGATTTTTGCTGTTGGTGGATCACCACTCCATCTAATTCTGCCATGTAATTTCTCCACCTACATTCGACACTACCAGAAGTCCACCTGTTGTTCTACCTGTACACAGCATTATAGGAAATATCCATAAAGGCAACACTCTCCCGAACATTCAAAGTGCACTCTTTGGGGATGTTATAAACAGAGTCTGTCCTCTGCTGTTTGTAAAGGCTGAGCACATTCACTAACCTCATTGTAAGGAGGATGCTGCAACAGCCCGTGGAATTCATAGCCCCATTCTCCTCCAACAGCAGAAGCTGCACCCCACTTGAATGGGGCTCCTGAGTCAAGAACGAATTTACTTAAACCAGGGGCTCAGGAGAATATTACTCATGTACAAGTATGTAAGGGGATTCAATTAGGGCAAAAACGTCCTAAATCGGATACCTAAGTCCTTTAAACATATGTAAAAAAACATTTCTGTATACTATTTGCAAATCGGAAAATATAATTTAACCATTTTACTCGTAGAGTGTGTGCTACCTCTATATCTAATGTACACAGTACACATTAATACCTTCTTTTTTCATTTCAGACCTAGTTGAATTAGAGAGGCCCAGCATCACCATGCTTTGAGTCCACCATCAAATTGAAAAATGGTTCTCATTTTTCTCAGGACTGTGCAGGTGGCAGCTTGAATCAGAAAAAAATCATCCTCACTCAGCATTCATGGGAACCAGTGTGTTCTGTGTGTGGCATGCAACCTACCCAGGGCCCTTTACCCGAACAGTCTGGCGGCAGCTGCCCTTTTACTAAAATTGGCCACTGAAGGTTACAGCTCACAAGCCAGTTTTAACGATGCAATCAGTGGGTGAACCTCCAGTTTGGACGACTTACACCACAGTAGAGGCCAATGCGGTTTGTGATATTTCTTATGTACCATTGCTCATTTTTCCATTGTATTACAATGACCCAAAAATGTAATCCAAACACTTTTGTTCGGTTGTCAGGGCTCTTGTCCTGTCAAAGTGAGAGAGTACTAATGCAGAGGTTGCCAGACTCTCCACACACATCACCTGCCTTTTTCCGATGATAGCTGTATCTGGCAGCCTTTAGAGATCTGATTTCAATGTAAAAATACTGCTAGATCTTAGGAGCATTGCATCTGGGACAGCCGCGGGGACGGTGCTGGCAGACATTAAGCCATTTTTTACTAACAATCCATATTTGATGCTTCTAGGAGTATCCTGGCACCCCCTGCTGGGGATGCCCCTTGGTGGCCGCCTTGCATCATCGAGCCATAGAAAAGGATCGAAAAGAAACACATATAATGCACAGAATCAATACATTCACCCCCAGTCAAGAGATCTGGGTTAAATTCATCTTTCTTTTGCTCTCCACACCACTCCAGTTTAGATCCAGCCAATCAGTCTTGACCCTGCACCCCATGGGAACAGTCCAGCCCGAACTGGCAAGCCAGGTCCTCCCAGGACCAGAAACAAACATCATGGGGCTGGTTTTGATGTTTCAATCCTCATCAGCCAGGCAAACTTGAATCCAATGGCACAGTGAGCCCGGGACCCACATCTGGACCTACCCAGTGCACTTAGGGCGAGAAAGCAAAAGACACACGAATTATGGGCTGAATGCGGAACAAATCAAAACATTCACCCACAGTCAAGAGATCTGTCCATCGTTTGTTGTTTTTGCATAGAAACGAATTTGGGCCGCCATGTTATTTATCTGGCGCCATAAGAGTTAATGGTGGTTAGTCTGATATCAAAATTCAGGTTCCAGAAGACTACAACAGAGAAGCCATTTTTTCTGCTGATGCTCCCATTTGGGCCGCCCTCACTTCTGACTTCATAAAGAAACAATATTACAATGTTCCATAAGCCTTTCAAGATTTTTCTTTAAAAAAAATCTCTCTTGCTTTCTTTTTGAATTTGTTACTCGTGTGCTCACATTTAAAATATTTGCTGTCTCATTTAATTATGTGGAGCACTCAATCATCACATGGCTGTCTAGCATGTCCTTTTAACACAAACAGGTTGTGTAAATCCCATTTTTCAGTGAACAAATATTGTCAGATGAGACATCTGATTTATTTTCCTGTACGTGTGAGGTCACAAAAAAGGCATATTTTTGGAGGTTTCTGTTAGAGGTGCGTTTGTTCGACAAAAGAAATACCTACATTTATGTTAAGGGAGTCAAGAGCACAGACGGGCAATTTCTTCACTTTTGTTGTGCATCTCTGTCGTTATGTTATTTTGCCATCGATTGTAAATGTAACTCAATTTAATTTACTGTGCTTCACTTGGAGTTTTTTGTACTGGATAGTATACACTTTTATGCTGTAGATAACCAATACTTGAATGAATAGTAAGCAGAATATAAAAAAAGGCCACTGGAAACTACCACACACTACCAATAGTCATTGTTAGTTTATACCCAGGTTCTCATCAGAATACAGGGTTGTTTTTTTCTTTTTGAATACCAAAATGCGCATGCTCAGACTGGTGCACAATCAGGCTGACTATATGTATGTGCAATAGCCTGGCCACTGCATACGTTAGTGCATGAGCTGCAGGCAGCAGGGCTCAGAGACATGGAACTTTGGTTGCTGTTCTGTGTTGAACTGTGCTGTCTGTGGTGAAAGCAACTACACGGAGTGTCTCAGAGTTTCCAAGTGAACATATGTGCTTTAGGCATATGCATTATTTTTAAAAAAAAAAGACACACAGCTCTGTTTTGCGTCTGCACACACGACCATTCTGGAAGTGGTCAAGGATCTTTTTATCAAACAAGGCTATAAAATAAAGGTGTTACAGCATGGATCGTTCCAACTAACAGGCTTTGATTTCTGCAGTTGGAGTCAGTTAAGCTAGGTTGGGGTTTCCTTACACTCCACTTTTATATTCTAATACTCTTCCTTCTTTTCTGTTTGTTTGTA
The DNA here is from genome assembly GCF_964261635.1 of Lissotriton helveticus. Lineage (NCBI taxonomy): Eukaryota > Metazoa > Chordata > Amphibia > Caudata > Salamandridae > Lissotriton > Lissotriton helveticus. Next base: position 418,649,430 of record NC_136061.1, on the reverse strand, counting down.
TTGTTCCTGTCTGTACTGATTGGATACATTTGTGCCGTTTTATATGGGTATTTTATCTGTGGATTTTAAATGTGTTGTATTGTGTTTTTACATGTATGTTGTATTATACACTATATGTCCTTGTATGTTTTACAGCCCTGATGAAGTCCACTGGTAGTGGACGAAACTTGTTGGCTGTTTTATGTCATTACTGTGAAAAATAAAGAATATTTTGGATACAATATGGATCGAATGGACTAACCTACCGGGGAAACTTTCTCTTGAGGCGCACTTCACATTTGTGGATGGACGAGTCAGATACATACAGCCCAGCAAGCACAAAACAGATTGCAGTGGGATAAATGATGCTTTTAGTGCTATAAGTGCCGAATACAAAGTACAATATACTAATGTTAAGACTGAGGTTCTTATTGCTCATAGATGGATAGATAGATAGACAGAGATAGATAATACAAACAATTATGAAAAAAACGAATATCATGACCTTAAATTGACACTTAAAAACCTACTGTTCTTGAGTTAGTCGAAAATTCAAAGGACACATTCAGCAACAGCGTCGTGCAGATGTGCCACTCTGGCATTTCCGTATCTGAGAGCGTCTGCATGCAATTACTGTGGCAGAACACGAGACTTCTGTGCATTTGTGCAAATGAGAATCTGCATTATAGGATTTGGAAAGTGACTCTTGCGCTTCCTCAATTCGTTAAGACATTTGGCATCTGACTCTATAGATTTATATTCTTACACACAGTGAAAAGGTACTTCACAACTAACAACGCTTCTAATTCAACAGTGTGAAATGAATGGAAGGAAATGTGTTACCTGACTGCTCTTGAACCGGCTGATGCCAAAGGTCAGATGTCTGTATTTTTTATCCTGCAGTGAGAGACTTGACAAAGTCAGTTTGTTCCCAGACATAGTGAAGCCAATCGTTGATAAGCTTTATTCGATAACATTTTTTATCATAAAAGCATAGCATATAAAATCCAATTTGTATTCATATGAACATTAATCCTTTAAAAACCATCATAATATACATTAAATTCAAGACCATTAAAAACTACAATATATACAAATTAAAACAATATACAGTAGAAAAGTGGAAATCCATTGTCGTGAGACTAAAAAGGGTAGAATAGCAGCTTTTACATTATGAATCTTTAAGGACATTAGTTTTGACAAATCTATCACCCAAATATCTGTCAGATGTTAAGACCTATTGCATTCTTGCCTGATACTTTGTTCGTAACAACCAGGCGCTTCCCAGATATTTAGCTACTCCACATATCAGTGTCAAAGAGGAAGTATCAGTTTTCAGGATGCTTAATGCAGCACAATAATTCATAAGGCCCAATGTTTTACAGACTGGTTTAAGCCATTTAGCTCTAGCCTTCCCGTAAGCCGGGCATGCCAGAAAAAAATGGGCAATGGACTTATTTGGATGGGCACAGCATGGACAAGGGGCTGGCACTGAATTAGGCCCCTTCCATTATGCTATCACATTGTTAAGTGGCAGGGTCCCTACTCTCATCTTCATATATAGGGCCCTGTCCCTGGGAACCTGGATGAAGTCGAGATAGGGTTCTAATCTACAGATGTTTTTATGTTCAAAGAACCCTTCAGTAAGTTTCCCAGATTTTGGATTGGATAGATCACGCATCTGCACCTAATCCCAATAAGCATGCTTTAAATCCTTCTTGGGTGGTGGGATCTAACAAACCCATGCTTCACTACAACCAATGTCAGCTAAGAGCTGCCTAGGGTCTACTATCCATTTTATTCTACTCCCTGTGTCAACGGACATCAACTAATCAAGGGCAGCAGCATAGTTGGACTACTCGGTGGTCCTTCTTAAGCGCGCCCAAAAGAGCAGGGGGCGTAAGCATGCAATATCTTGGATAGAACGCCTTCCCATATCATCAAATAAGGGCTTCAAGGGAGTAGAGGTGGGAAGTGAAGTGAGATCTCTTAAAAACTTGTTTTCAGACTTAACCAACTCACTAGTGTTCTCCATACCCTAGAGTTCTGCCCCGTAAAGGGCCGAAGGTAATGCTTTGCCATCATAAATAGCAAGCGCGGGGCCACTGGCCTGCTCGCAGACAGATGTTGTTCTCTAACGATCGCCCCAGACACCCGCTTATGATTTTAAAGCATCTTGTCCAAATGGGAAGTCCATTGCATGCTTTTAGAAACCCGGATTCCCATATTCCCAGAAAAAAAAAAAAGACACCCAGCTCTGTTTTGCGCCTGCACACACGACCATTCTGGAAGTGGTCAAGGATCTTTTTATCAAACAAGGCTATAAAATAAAGGTGTTACTCTTCCTTCTTTTCTGTTTGTTTGTATTGTTCCTGTCTGTACTGATTGGATATCCCCAGCTAGTATAATATTAGAATGTGGCGAAATGGATGATAGCATACTTTCTGAGGAGGATATGGTGGATGATGTCTGGGCGCCTGGAGAGCCTCTTGCATAAATGTTGAATAATTCTAAAACCGGACCATTGGGTGGACTTTTAACAGTCAGATGCAAGATATCCCGTGATGGAGAAATATGGGTAGTGATCGTCCAGTTGAGGGCAATGCTGATCCATATTTGCAATCCCCCAAATGGACGCCCTCTACCTGGACAAGTTGCGGCGATACAATAGGAAGTGTAGCCGGGCTTGTGTAGAGGAATTAAGCTCTATGTCTCCTGAAATAGGCATACCTCATGTTTCTCAACAAATCTATTCCATTCAGGGAACTGTAGTTTCTTCTCTAATCCAGCTATATTCCACAAAAGAATATTAAGAGTAAATGGGTTAGTCTTTTTGATCGTGGTTTCCACTACTACACTATTTATAACACCGGATATTGCCTGGGCATTTCCTACATCCAGACCCTGTCCCATTGGAATTCATTGGAGCTGATGCTTTTGCTGCAAATTTGAACTCCCTGGACCTTACTGAGATTGAAGTTGAAGTACTACTCTCGGTGTCCCTGGGTTTTAGTCAGTCAATCCTATTCAACCCAGACCCCCTCCTCTATTCCCAAATTTCTCTTGGTCTACCACCCCTGATGTCGGCCAAAGTGGAAGGTGTCTAATCTGGTTGGCTGAATGTTCGGGAGCGGAGATGTGAAACTCCAGGGCCAGCAAGTTATCAGCAAGAGCTGCATCTGTTAACTTTAACTCAACGCAATCTAGCTCTGAATTTCGCGAGGTGATCCTCCTTACTCTGAGGATATCCTCGCGGATTATGGACCTGCAACCCCTTACATAGCGAAGCCAATGTATTGCCTTATTACAGAGGGACTCACTACTTTCATATCCCTGTCTACTCAAGGGTTTTGGCACTTTCACCATATAGACTGTTGCCCGAGAATCCCTAGGTATATCCATAGGGAGTTGCACCTTGTTCCTCATAATGCTAGGGGGAGATTAAATTTGTCAACCCCCAGGTGCTTTCAATGGGTCAACATGAGCTTTTTCCAGACTATGGTCTGGGACTGAAGGTGGGATGGCTTTTCTTGGGTCGCTTGCCCTAGAGAAAATACCCTCTCGACTTTCTAGAAATTCACCATTTGCTGAGCTACCCCAGTGGGGAGAACGTGTCGAAGGAAGGGGCTGAGATGATGGAATTATAGCGGTTCTGGGGGCTTCAGACCTACAATTTAGAGCTACCTCCATTTTCCTTAAGAGTTCTACCTCGTTTTGTAGTGACTCCACATTCCGTAGTAAGCCCTCGTTGGAGTCCCTACAACCACATCTATTAACTAAAATACCAGTGCCAGCAGAGTTGCAGTCATTCGTTTCCGGGGTGACAAGTCCCTCAAACATATGCTCCAACACTGCAAATCTGTTCGCACAGTGAATTGGAGAGGGTTTTTCATTATCTCGATTATCACTTGTGCCCCCTAAGTTATTTTGATTTAATGGTGAGGTGGAAGGTGAGAGCTGACGAGATTTATCAGTGCCTTCTACCGGAAAGCTGTGAATAATTGGATTTGTAGTTAGTTGAACCTGTTTTCTAAACATCGACTGAATTGTGCATTGAGGATGGTTGGCTGATCCGTTCTCTTGATGATCTATACCAGTATCAGATACTACCTTATTAGCCCCTCAGATCTCTTCGCATTCAGAAACTATAACCTCTATTCTGTCTAGAACACAAGTATTCTCCCCATGACTTGCTTTTTTAACTTTTTTCCCTTTCTTATTCACAACTGTCCCCCCACCCTCCATTGATTTCCTTTTTCCCATTGTGTTCGTATCAAGGGTCGTCTTTTGTAATCAATCAGTAGTCCCCACTTAGGCCAGCGGAGTCTTCAGAACCAGTTGGACGATTGGTGGGGCAGTGTGCAGTTTTTGTGAAGCGCACTCATGGCGGGACCTTACACGGAGGCAGTGCGGTAGGGCCTGCACATGCTTGGGCGTGCGGGCTGGGAGGATCTGCTCCAGCCCTGAGTCTTGGATGAGGCCTGGGTCGGGATAGTGCGGACCCCTGGTCCGCGTCAGCTGGCATGGCGGCAGCGGTGGTGGCGTGCATGGACGAGCCACCACCGGTAGGAGTAGGTACTTCTGGGCGGCGGCGGGGCCTGGTGAACTCAAAGGGAGCGCAGCGCGGGGGCAGGCATCAGAGCTTGCCCGCGCGATTAAATTAGCCCGCGGTGGCACCGGAGGTGCTGCCTGGGGAGGCGGTATGGTAGGGGGGCGTGCACCTGCAGCAGCACAAAGGGTGATCAGCGGCCTCTGGCTTCAGCGAGGAGCAGTGGGAAGGGGTAGGGGTTTCCATTGCCGGAGGATTTGGCTGAAGGGAACGTCGAAGGGGTAGACATGCGTTCCCAAGAGGGGGGGATGCAGGGAACATTCCGGGGGCTTGCTGGCACTAAATGTATCACAGCAGCTCATGCTGGGTGGGGATGAGGGGCAGTGGGGAGATGCCCCCTTGGATCTGTCTCGGAGGGCTCCGGGCCCGCAGTTGGTACAGGGTGGGGAGTCTGGGGTCCATAGGAGTTTGTATGGGGTGGGGGGGCATGGGGCTAGAGGGGTGTGGCCTGTGGGGGAGGGGGACAACTACCCCCCTCTTTTGCCCAGGTGGGAGCCCATGCTCTGGAGGACAAAATAAGCGACCAGAGGATGATCATTCAGGAAACTGAGGCTAGGTGGGGAGAGCTTTGCTCAGCCAGGGAAGATTGGAGCCACGAGGTGGAGGGGCCCCCAACACCTACGTCAGAGGAGGAGGCCTGGGAAGAGCAGGAGAGCCAGGTGAGTGACCTCAGGGGGAATGGGTTTGGGTAGATGAGGGCAGCCACCCCCAGTCGGGGGCAGGGACAGCAATGACGTCGGTGAGACCTGATGATGCTGGGGCCCACCCAGGTTCAAGCAGCCTGGGGGGGGTAGCAAGCCAGCAGTAATTGGCATAAGGGTGGGGGGGGCGGTGGGGTGCAAGACGGCTCCGAGACACTGGCGAGAAGCAGCAGGGGGGTCCGCGACGGCCTTCCCTCCATTGGAGAAGCGGGCATCGGCGGCGTGTGCAGTGGATGGTGGTGGTGTGCATAGCACGAAAGGAAAAGGTGTGAAGAGAGCGGTTCTGGAGGTGTCGTGGGCACCTGCTGAGTGTGAAACTGAGTTGCTTTTAAATTATGGTGCGGAGAGTCTGGACCTGGAAGAGGGTGAGTTGCGTGAGGATGACGATGTGACGGGACATGCGGTGGGCGGTGGGGGAGAAGGCAACCAGACACATTGGTGTTTTGCAGGAACCAAGTGCAGTGCCAGGAAAAGTAAGGTTGGCCAATTCAAAGAAGACGGTGGTGCAGAAGCACGACGGAGAGACCCAAGCAACCTGATAGGTGATGGTGCTTGGTGAGCTGCTTGGGACGGCGGTCCGAAAGGAGGAAGGAAAAAAACCTGCCGGTCGGTGAGTGTGGGAGTGGGGTCCATGAGGGACATGGGGGTGCTATCAGGCATGGCAGCAGCGACAGTGACAGAGGGGAAGGACGATGGGTCCAAGAAGTTAGTAGTGGCGAGTGTGCAGACTGACAAGACGGTAGGGACGGAGGGGAAAGAAGACAAAGAGGACTACAAACATCATAAAAAATTGCATACCAGGGGCTGGCCATGCCGTTAGGGTTCCATTTGTCTGAGAAAACGAGAGGCAGGATCTGGCAACACGAATATGTAGACGTGTTCAAACTCCTACATAGAGAGATCCAGGCGAAAGAGGGGTCATAAGAGGAGGAATGGGAACTAACTAGGAGACCTACGGTCCCAGTCAACATGGAAAATTGGACTTCTGCCTTTTTGATATATGCTAGTATATATATTGCAAGAAGCATCTTGACAGGGCCATAGCTTTGTTGAAGTACATGGACATTATCAGAAAAGCTCAGATGCACTTTGGGGGGTGTGCCTAGCTAAGTTATGATGAGGAGTTCAGTGCTTGTATTAGAGTCACTCCAGACAAGCCTTGCGGGGAGGTGGATCAGGAGTTATGTATGCAGTGGATGTCACCCAAGCAGTCGTCCGCCTCGACTCACACAGCTAGCAGCCTAACCGTGACATATCGGTCTTTTTTTGTGCGTCCCGCCCAGGCTGGGGCGGGGGGATGTTTAAAAAGCAACGCAGGGCCACCACCAAAGCAAGGGGGTGTGGTAACACAGGTGCCTGTTGGAACTACAACAAAGGCTTCTGTTCCCGTTATCCTTGCAAATTCAAGCACGAATGCTCGAAATGTGGGGACGACATGCGCTCACGCAGTACTTCACCTTGGCCACTCTATCGGAACTGTGGCTGGCCACTAAGGGCAGAGGAAAGTCTGGTCAGAAGGGCTCCTACCCCAGTTAGAATCGGGCCCATGGGGCCGTGGCTCTCAATATACCCTGATAGAAAAGCTGCGCTAAAAATTCAATGGGGTTTAACGGAAGGTTTTCGGGTGAGGTATCAAGGTCCGCGGGAAAAGAGGTGGGCGGACAAACTTGAAGTCAGCTAAAGAATTGTCGGAGGTGGTGGCTGCCAAATTGAAGAAAGAGGTCAAAGAAGGCAGGATAGTGGCCCATTTATTGATTGGCCTGTCAATGATTTGATTATCTCACCTCTAATGGGGGGTCCCTAAGAAGGAACCAGGCGAGTACAGGATGATACACCACCTATCCTAGCCAGAAGGGAAGTCAGTAAACGACTTCACTGCGAAGGAGGACTCGATGGTGTTGTATGCTTCAGTGGACGGTGCGATCTGCCTAGTGTGTGTGTGTGTGTGTGTGTGTGTGTTGGACTTGTAAAGCGCACAGCTGCCCGTAAGTGTCCCGGCGCTGGAGACCGCTGGGGAACCCGTCCTGGCTTTCCCTGTGAGATGGTCCCTTCTGGGTATCTCCAAGGTGAAACCAGGCATCCCCGGCGTCTGTGGGGGGCCGTTGTAGAGATGAGGCAAGCTTAATGCCCAGAGTTGCCGAATGTGATCCCTGGTTAGAGTAGGCACCGAGGCGAGAATTGTCGAGTCCGCTGACCCTGGTCCACGACCCTGCCGCGTCGGGAATTGAACCCTGGTCCCAGGCCGTTCTCTGCTTCCGGGTCTTCCGCCTCTAACCAGTGAGCCACACCACTCCACAGTGCGGTTGTGTGGGCATGGGGCGGACCAGGCAAAATGTTATGTCAAATCTGCCTTTCGTCTGCTGCCTATACACCCCGCTGATTTCTCGTTACTGGGGATGCAGTTTGTGGGGGCCATTTTTGTGGACAAGGTCCTGCCTATGGGCTGTGCAATCTCATGCGGATTGTTTGAGACGTTCAGCACATTTCTTCAGTGGGCTTTCGTGAAGATCAGTGGTCATCGGGCAGTATCTCACTATTTGGATGATTTCCTGTTTATCGGCAGGGAAGGTTCTGGGGAGTGTGAGGCAGCATTGACACAGTTTCAGGACATGTCGCGAGTTTTTGGAGTTCCCCTGGCGCCAGAGAAAACAGCTGGGCCCAGCTGTAAGTTGACTTTTCTGGGCAATGAGCTGGACTCAGTCCAGTGAATGGCTTGGTTGGCAGCAGCAAAGGTGACAGACATTCTGGCCTTTCTACTGTGGGTGATTGGAGTAAAGAAGATTGATCTGCGGGCAGTACAGCAGCTCATGGGCTTCCTGAACTTTGCCTGCTGGGTGGTGAGAGCTGGGAGGGCTTTTTGCAGGCGCCTTGGCATGGCCATGTCAGGGGCGGTGCTGCCGTATCACAGGGTCAGGATCTAATTGGGGGTCAGGGCAGATTTGAGGGTGTTGCAGACCTTTTTGACTGACTTCAATGGTGTATCGTTGGACTTTGATGATGACAGGACGATTTGGCAGGTGCAAATTTTTTCTGATGCAGCGGGAGCAGCTGTTTTTGGTATTTTTTGGGATGACCGATGGTCAGTGCTGTTTCATGGTGACAACATGACTGTAGTGGAACTTGTGAATAGACCATGAGCCAAGGACTTGAGGGTTTTGCCACTGCTGCGTAGTTTCATGATGCAATGTTTGCAATTGAACGTGGTTTTTCGGGCAAAGCATGTGCCAGGCGCGAATAATGACATTGCGGGCGCTCTGTCTCGTTCGCAGTGATGACGATTCCGGCGACTGGCACCTGGAGCGGAAGCATGCAAGACCAAGCTGCTGGATGACATCTGGGTCTGGGGGGAGTAAGAGTGATAGGCCTAGTTGAAAATCGATAGCGACTCCACGTGGCGCAGCTACAGGCTGGATTGGGCAGAATTTGGATCCTTCATGGGATGGACAAGGGACACCTGGAACATGTCACAACAGGATGCTGAACAGGGAGTGATATGTTTTGTTTTGAATTGCATTAATGGAGGCATGTCACAGGTGACAATAGGAGGAGGGAAACTGGCGGGGATCTCCTTTTACTGTAAGTTGTACATGGGGTTTGATCCGACGAGGGGAGAGATTCCTGGCAGGATGCTGAAGGGTTGGGGCGTGAACAGGGGGCGGTGAGGAGGGAGGTGAAGAGGGGGTTGCGCCTAGAGAGGTGATTACGTTTGAGCTGCTCCAAAGTTTGCTACAGATGTTGACCGATTGTTGGTCAGACAATTCTGAGGTCTTGGTTTTTCAGTTATGTATGGTGTGGATGTTTTTTGGGGCGTTTCAGGTTTCGGAGTTGTTGGGATCGCGAGGCAGGAGGGGAGAACGTTTGATGACATACGACTGGAAGGAGCTCGGTTGGGGATTTAGCTCGGATTTAGCTGGGACATTCTAAGATGGATCAGGCGGGTAGGGGGAAATGGGTGGGGTTCAATGATTGTGGCTGTGAGGGTTTGTGTCTGGTGACTGAGTGGGGCGGTTTCCTGAATATGACTGGTAGGCGTTCGGGGCGATATTTTGTCATGCGTCGGGGGTGCAGATGACTGCGTTTCAATTGTTGTTGGAATTGCGGATGGCATTAGGGCACCTGGGTAGGGACCCGGCAAAGTACGGCACGCATTCCTTTCGTATTGGGGCGGCCACGGCAGCGGCTCAATTGGGTTGGTCATGGGAGAGGATTTGTCAGATTAGGAGGTGGAGGTCTCGATGTTGTGAGCGGTATTTATTTATTTTTATTTTATGTGACTTATACAGCACCTGAATCACCCCATACGGGGTATCTCTGTGCTCAGACTGCTTGTGGTCATACCAAGGAGGACTAGAACAGTTCAGTTTTCAGAAGTTTCCTGAAGTCCAAGAAATTTGTGCACTGGCACATCTGTATGGGGAGTTGCTCCAGTAACGAAGGGGCAGATGGGAGAAAGCTTTGCCTCCTGTACGTGCCAGTTTGATACGGGGAGTACAAAGAAGTGCTTGATGGCTAGATCTAAGAGGCCTGGCCGGGGTATATCTGACCAACCTTTGGGCTAGGTAGCTAAGGCTCATGTTATGTAATGATTTGTACACCATGCAACAGATTTTGAATTTCATTCTCTTTTTTATTGGGAGCCAGTGAAGTTTACGAAGAAGGGGAGCAAAAGGTGTTCTGGGAGGGGCATTGCTCACTTGGCGGGCAGCAGTGTTCTGAACTATCTGGAATTTGTTTAGGGATTTTTCCTTAGCAGAGATCAGCAGAGCATTGCAATAATCCAGGTGACTGATAATGAGTGCCTGGATTAAGGTTGTATGGGTTACTGAAGGTAGCAAAGGAAAAACCCTTCGGAGGATGCCTAGGGTATGAAAGCAAGTCCTAGCTGTGATGTTTATGTGTTCCTCTAATGATAGTTCCTGATCAATTCGCACTGCTAGGTTTTTCACTGTCTTCTTTGGGGGTGGGGCTGGTCCTAATTCCCTTGGCCACCAATTGGGGGACCATCTCAATTTTGCTTCTTCGAACAGCATTATCTCTGATTTTTCAGTGTTCAATTGGAGAAAGTTATCCCTCATCCACTGTGCGATGCCTTTCATCCCTTCCGAGAAGATGTCCTGTATATGTGGATTCGATTTGTCAAAGGTAAGGAGGAGTTGCGTGTCATCGGCGTATGAGATGGGAATGAAGCCTAATTTCCTCAGCAGCCCTGCCAAGGGGTTAACATATATATTGAACTCCCTTGGTGACTGAGGTGGTCTGGGAATGGTAGGAACCGAGGTTGATTGTTTGTGTCCTGCTAGTTAGAAAGTCAGTCAGCCAGCTCAAGGCTTTGCCCCGGATGCCTATATCCTCAAGACGTTTGAGCAGGACCTGGTGGGATATGGTGTCGAAGGCTGCAGACAGGTTCGAGCAACACCAAGATCACTGCCCGACCCCTATCCGCAGCCATTCGGATGTTATCAGTAACCTCCTCCAATGTTGACTTTTCCTAGTTCCAACAGGTGGCTATTTATACTCAAGAACAGAATTTGAAAGCACACAAAATGATATGCCCTGGAGGTATGTGCGCAAGCAGGCAGGGTATTTTTTGAGGGCATGTATGGGGGGTGAGGAGGAAGATGACAGACGTACTTTGTGCACTAACATATTTTTCTTGTCGTAGTTTGGGGGGCCCGGGGACCAAGATGGTCACCTGGATCGTTGGACATTCATTCGTTCACTGGGCAGCCAAATATGCAGACTGGCAGGTATACGGCTGTAACCTGGGTGTGAGGAGCAGTCATCATGAGGTGCACAGGTGGGGGAAAGGCGGGATGCGTTGGGGGGCTCTTTTGCCCTGGCTGACGAAAATGATGTCGCAGAGAGGTTGCCCAGATATGTTGGTCCTCCATTTGCGGGAAAATGACTTGATCTGCCTGTCGTGGTTGGTACTCCTACAGCTTTTGCAAAGGGACTTGGAAGTCATGAAGAGGAACAGGGCAGGGACATGCATTGTGTGGACGGAATTTGGGCCACGAAAGCAGTGAAGAGGGGCAGTGAACCCCGCAGCAGTGGAAAAGGCCTGCAGGAAACTCAACAGGACAGTGAGAGTTTTTTGTGCGACAAAAGACATTAAAGTGATCTCCCATGTGGGGCTCCGGTTGGAGGAACCTTTGTTGTTCAGAGACAATGGGGTGCACCTTTTGTAGCTTGGGAACGCATATTATATGATGGCAATGAGGGATATGATAAGCAAATTGTGGAATGAGTCGATCTGGTGTCAGAGGGAGGTGAGGGAGCTGAGAGCGAAAGGTGGACAGGTCTGATGGGGGGGCAGGTAACTGCCCTAAAAGGGGGTTCCCTGGTTGGCGGTACTTTGGAGGGGTAGGGGAGTCACTGACGGGCAAACTCATCCCTCGGCCGGGGGAGAAGGGTGAATGATGGGGGTGCGGGATGCATGAGTGCGATAGAAGGAGATACAGGAGAGGATGTTCGAAGATAAGTGGATGGAGAATTGAAAGGAGTCACGGAGTGGAATGGGAAGAGAGTTGGAGCGAGAGGAAATGGTCTGAGTAAAGGGAAAGTTATTGTTGGGGATTGTTTATGGTTAATTAATGTTTGAGTTTTTAATGATTCTGTTTATACAGCCTTGTCCTAATAAATGGCCTTTTATGCTTCAAGATCAGCGTGGAGTGGTTTATTGTGCGACAACAGTTGGCCCGCTGCTGGATTCTTGGCACCCTCTGTATATGCAATGGGGCCAATCAGCGGTTGGAAGAGTGTGGTGGACCCAGTGTTGCCTCCGTCTCTGCAGTGGGCCGCAGCTCTCCGGCGTCCGGATGGCTCGCACTTCTACCGCAGCTCTGTGCACCGTGGGAGTCTCGCTAGTAGCGTGATGGGTATGAACGAAACCCGCACCATTTTCCTCTGAAGATGCGCTGCTAATGTGAGTGAAACCCCGCTAGGATGCCAGGATATCTGCCGAATAGTCATGATGTCTTGCGGAGCTATCTCAATGCACGCCCATCTTGTGCGCTGGCAAGCTCCACCCCCTTGTGTATGTACACTTACCTTCACAATATTGTGGTAGCTGATACTCTACGTGTAATATTTTTGTAAGACAATATTTTTGTGCTCGATAGTTTGACATGCAACTGATGGAGCAAGGTGATGAACAAGATTTTGTTCAAACTTGCGAAGTTAACCTCTCATAACCGTAATTGAATTAATATGTTTGTGGTGAAATTACTAATCAACATAGTTTAAGAAATTCTTGCATCAGTACACGCGGATTAAACTAATGTGCATTATGTTGCGAACACAAAGAAGAAATAATAAACTAACCTTATCTATTGTCTTTGTCAGTATTAAATGCGGCTGTTTAACTAATGGCATGTGCTTATTTTGTGTGCTTATGTTATGTCTTTTCTGTGACAAAATGCATAAAATAGTTGCTGCAGTTCCTAAAGGAGAAGTAAATATAAAGCTGCTTAATTGTGCTTCAGCTAGGTAACCTAATTAACAGGATTAATTAGTAAAGGGGTGGGTAACAGAATGTGTTTCAATTCTTTAATTAATTGATGTCTTGTGTTTGTTTAATAATAGTTTACGAAGTGAGGCCTAGAGGTGGTTCAGAAAATATGGCAGACAGAGTTGCAGATGAAAACTTGTCCAGAGTTATGCCTTGCACATGCGTAGCTGTGAAGACTTTTACTGCACAATCATCATATAATTTGGAAAAGCAGTTCTTCAGCTGAGTTGAACGTGCACTCGGAGAAAGGCTCAAGGACAGGAACTTGTTGCGTCTGCCAAGGCTAGGAAGTAAATGTTTGAAACTCGTGGAAAAAATATCTTTCCTGAGGAAGCTGGAAGACGTGGTAATGAGAGACAATAGGGCTTATGTAAAAGCCTGAGCCTGGTCAAGTAACGAACATGATCTAATGTTTTATCGTGGACTAACACTGGACAGCCAATGAAAAGCTCGGAAGCGCTAAAAAAATGTAAAATGTAGAAAGTTTAGTTAGAAAGAAAGGTATAGAACCTGACACTCGGAGCAGAGAAAAAACTCTCTTCTTTCCGATTCCTGATTGACGTGACATGCTGTTGGAGTTTTGGCGCACGTAAGGACAGCAGACTTTAAATGATTTTTCCTTTCTAGGTAAAGTGAGAATTAGACAGGGAAATAGATTTAGGGAATGGGAACTATTATTCTGCTAATATTTCATGTTTCTGAGCTTGCTTTGAAAGTGTCAGTTTATTAATTCATTTCCTCACTAAAATGCTGCTTTCTTATTTGCTTATAAAATAAAGATTCAAAAACTTAAATGCTTCTTCCTTATGAAAAATAAGGTTAATAAAATTAGATTTGAAATGACAAGCTGGTCTTGTTTATTCATGATCTAGTTACCATCAGTTGATTCAATCGCCTTAGTGGCCTGATTAATGATTGATAAGTGTTTTAAAACCATGGTGAAAATAGATAAACAGCTGTTGAATATAATTTTGTAAATAATATATGAGTAGTTTAGTTAATCAGACCACCTGATTCAGTTGCTCAAAAATTGTCTCATTGGTAGTATGGGCCTTTATAAGTGTTTCATGATTAATGGTGAGTATTGTGGTGATCAGTAGTGTCATTGAGACAGTTTTTCAATAGGAGCGCTGGATCAATTCCTTGGTAGCAGAGTTCGATTACTATGGTAACTGACATGTTACATGGTAAATACATAGGATGAATGTCTAACATATGTTAGGTATGTTAAGTTTGTTCAGTTGTTATATGTAGTAGAAAGGTTTTTTCCAGCAGTGTGAAAATTCCTGGTTTGTGCCGGCAAGAGAAGTGTGACAGGTGAAGTTACACAGTGCATTTGTTCTGTTTCAAAATAGTGGTATCGCCGTATATCACTAGTGTTGTGGACGTACAGCACAAGTTTAGGGATTTTAAGTGTGTAAGGTAGAATGTATAGTGAGGATTGTCTACGAAATTGTAGCTTTCGAGTATAGGGAAAGGTGTCCTGTTTTAAAACTCACTGTGAAAAGAGTAGTAGAATTTATCTAAGCTTGAGTGAAGGGTAAGGAAGCGTCGTCTATCTTACTGGCGAGTGAGGATTTCTATTGGTGGGTTAAAGTCCTACTAAAGATTTTATGTATGCATGGTTAGGGATTTTTCTGTATGGATGTGCGTAAATGAATTTGTAATATTCGATCGAGTTAGACTCTGAATTGTCAATGTGCATTTAGAAAGAAACAAGTTCATTATTACCTGCTAGAAGGGTAAAGTAGCCGTACTTTATCGACGAAATTAAATATTCTGTGAAAATAGCGTTGTCTATTTCACGCGAAAAGAATACTTGAATGACTGGGAAAGCTATAAATTTATTTAGCGAAACAGGCAAATGGTTTGTTTTGTGTGGAGTTATTAACAGAATTCAATTGAAGGATTTGTAAATATGGCGCTTCAAAAATTTTGTAAAGGAGGTGTCAGTTTAAGGAGCGGAGCGAGAGACAGAGAAGCTACAGCGGCAGCATATGTCACCAGTGTCGCGCTGTGATTGGCTAACATATGTCACAGTGTTCGCGCACAGATTGGTTCACGTGACTAAGGCAAGCTTAGAGCTGATTGGCTCATCCTGAAAAGCAGTAATTCTATTGGTTGAGCAAAATAGTGACGTAGCATAACCTGATTGGCTTGTTGGTGAGTTTCACGCACGGATTGGTTGGTGTTGCGGAATAACAAGGAAGTTGTTACGATCTTTACCGAAGTAAGGGAAATTGTTTAAAAACATGGATTACTATTACATGAAGGAGAAAAAGAAGTTTTCATGGTTTCAGAAATTGAAAAATAAACTTAAACCTGACAAGAAAATTGCAACGCGAGGTGGAAGATTAATTCATAAGTACACGTACCTGCAGCGTATATGTTGGGTGAAAATGGTTATCATACTTGTCATTGGATTGAGAATTGGATGAAGTATACTGAAAATGATGGTGTGTTAGCATGGCCAGAAGATGGATCTTTTAACATGGCAGTTTTGAAAAACGTAAGAGAAAAAATGATGAAACTCGTACCAAAGCCTAGACCTACTCAATTTGAAGCACTAGTTGAATGGGAGGATGAAATGTTTGAATTACAACGAGAAAGTAGAGGAGTATCAAGGAGGGCAGGACTAGATCTTAATAGAGAAACACATGAGGATAGAATGCGTCGATGGAGAAGTGCAGACATGTGAGATGGTTTATACCCAGTGAGGCTAATTGATGAGGTAACTGGACAAAAGAGTACTCAATAGAATAATAATATTAGTGAAGAAAATGAGACAGAAGATGCAGTATTAGAAGAAATTTATACTAGAAAACCGCCACCTTATCAACCAGTTTGTTCATGGTCTTCTCCAAGTGCCCCTTCAAGAAAAATTATTGAGGAGGCATCTCCTAAAACAAATCCTGATTATAGAAAAACACCTGAAAGAGTGGAAACAAGGTGTAGTTCAAACTTATCGAGAGAAAATCGAAATTATGCTGAAACCCCAGTCCATAGAAATGAAACGCCAGTCCATAGAATGAGACCCCAGTCCAGAGAAATGTAACCCCAAATGGAAAAAGAACAGAAAGGTATGAGGAATTACCAGATACCTCAGAATATAATCGTTCGAAGGATGATTTAATACAGCAGTTAACTAAAAGCATGGAAGCAGTAACAGTACCAGTAACGATTGGGCCTGTTCTTCCAGTATTTGATCAATTTAGTGGATTAGACATTCAGTTTGACTGTTCCACTAAATTCAGAAATACAGAAAGTGACTGAAAAATTTTATTCAGATTTGTCTGAAATTCATCGAGAGAAAATAATGATGCCTGACTTAACTTTTAATCAAAGTTTGTCAAGCAACACTCCATCTGGTGCAGAATCTGACTCTGGAACTCCAGAAAAGAGTCCGCATGAAATAGATTTAACACAAACCCCTGAATGTAAATTACTTGATGTTGCAAAATTGAAAGCAGATATAGAGGAATTAATAATTGGAACAATTGGAACTGACAGTTTGAAGGCATATCAGGATGATGAATTATTATTTATTTGCAAAAGCATAACTTGGAAAACGAAAAATAGATATGATCAATTAGAGGAGATGGCTGCTGAATTAGAAATAGATTTGAGTAAGCAAAAGAATTTGCAGAAACATTACAGAGTGGATTTCTCTGAAAAAGATATTGAAGATATGAATACCACAGGATGAATCATGCCTGACTTAACTTTTAATCAAAGTTTGTCAAGTAAAACTCCATCTGGTGCAGAATCTGACTCTGGAACTCCAGAAAAGAGTCCGCATGAAATAGATTTAACACAAACCCCTGAATGTAAATTACTTGATGTTGCAAAATTGAAAGCAGATATAGAGGAATTAATAATTGGAACAATTGGAACTGACAGTTTGAAGGCATATCAGAATGATGAATTATTATTTATTTGCAAAAGCATAACTTGGAAAACGAAAAATAGATATCATCAATTAGAGGAGATGGCTGCTGAATTAGAAATAGATTTGAGTAAGCAAAAGAATTTGCAGAAACATTACAGAGTGGATTTCTCTGAAAAGGATATTGAAGATATGAATACCACAGGAAGAATCATTCATATAAAAGACTTAATTGTGATTTTGAGAAAATGGGGCGAATTAAGTAAATGGAGAGTGAAATGGACCAAGAAAAGAGATGAAGACAGAACAAGCTTAGCTTTTCCTATCAAATAAAAGAAAGAGGAAGTGGAAGTAGTAAATGAGTTACCAATGAGAGAAATACCAGGAGCAGGGTATGTGCATCTCCCATGGACAAGACAGGACATTTAAATGTTTACTAATGATTTTCCTCGATTAAGAGAAAAACCTGTAGAATGGTATCGACAGGTAGACAGATTTGTGAAAGTTTCAAAAGTTTTGTGGATTGATCTTGATGGATTCTTTGACATAGTTGTCCCATCAGATCTTTGGGCAGAATGTAAAATTACTATAAATTGGCCTAGTGAAGAATACCCTCGACATAAAGTAACAGGTGCTCCTTCACTGGAGGTAATGAGAACGTACGATCAGGTAATTGTGTTTTTAAAAAACAAGATTCCCCCAAAAGAGATAGATTGGGTTAAAATAGATAGAACAACCCAAGAGCCAAAAGAATCAGTACATTCATTTTATGAAAGATTACTGCTGGTATTCAAACAATACAGAGGTTATGAAAATTTAAGTGAAAAGGACATGAGCCATTTTATATACAGATTTGTATATGGCTTGAGACCTGAAATTGGTGAAATGATAAGAACTGGAATAGTTGGTTGGCAATCAAACACAGTAGATGAAATCTTGAGAAAAGCAAAATACTGTAGTGATGAAATAGATGCTAAACAAAAGAAGCTGAAAGAAAAAGCTATGTGGGCACAGGTAAAAGTGGCTGAACAACAAATGGCAAATCTGGGAAATAAAAATGTTGACCAGAATCAAGGAAAATTTAAATGTAATTATAATAAGCCAAAATTGATGGGAAATATAGAAGAGCTAAAACAGAAACTCTCATGCTTTAATTGTGGCGAAATTGGACACTGAGAGTGTGAGTGCAAGAATCCGCCCAGAAATTATTTTAAAAATGCATCATTAAATCCACAGATGCAGAATGAGATAAATCAGCAGCTACAGCGACAGGTAGTGAATCAGCAAAGTCAGATACCACAACCGCCACTTCCAAACTGTGTAAATGTGCAGAGATACAGTGCAGAAACAGGATTCAGCGGAGGTGAACAGGTAAATAGATCACCAAGAGTGAATGTGTTGAATGTGTCACAACAATATTGGTTGAAAGAAGATGGTGGGAGTGAATCTGATGATTACTTCTGACGGTGCCTGAGAGAGGAGGAAGAGTGTGTGCTTGGAGCCACTCTTGAGGTAGATCAATCTGGTCCATTTGTAAATGGTAAAGTGAATGATGTAGAAATTACTTTCCTAGTGGATACAGGTGCTACCCGTTCTACTGTTAGATCAGTGGAAATAGAAAACCTTCCTCTCTCTGGGGATACAATTCAAGTAGTAGGTGTAGCTAATCAGCAAATAAAAACAGATTTAACAGAACGAGTTGATGTTGAAATAGGTTAATTTAAGGATAAGCATAGATTCATAGTTTGTGATAGCAGTCCTGTAAATCTTTTAGGTAGGGATATCCTTTGTAAGATGAATTACGCAATATATTGCTCACCAGAAGGTTTTGAGCTTCAAACACCAGAAGAAGATGGGCTTTACAAATTAACTGTGTCAATGATTGAGGCAGAAGAAAGTAAACTATTTCCTGTGTTTGATAAAAATAATTTACCTGAAGAATTAAAAGACACAGTGAATGTTAAAATTTGGGATTTCACTGGAGATGAAAGGGGTTTGATGAAAAATGTAGACCTAGTAAAAATATCAGTAAAACAAGGAGCAGATTATCCAAACATTCCTCAGTATAAAATGAAAGCAGAAGTGATTGAAGGAGTAATTGCTGTAATAGACAAATTCATAAAACAAGGTGTTCTAAAAGAAATTGAGAGTAGCCCATGTAATTCACGGATTATGGGAATTAAAAAGCCAAATGGAACTTTCAGGATTGTTCAAGACCTGATGAAAGTTAATAAAATTGTTATTCCATGTTGCCCAGTTGTACCAAACCCAGCAGTAATTTTATATCAGATTCTGCATGATGCAGAATGGTACACGGTTATAGATTTATGTAATGTATTCTTTACTGTTCCATTGCATCCAGAAAGCCAACACATTTTTGCTTTCAGGTTCAAAGAGCGTATCCTAGTATGGTGTCGAATCCCTCAAGGGTACACCGAAAGTCCATCTATTTTTAATCCGTTGCTAAAGAAATCCTTGGAAAATCTAGATTTACCTGGAAAATCTACATTAGTGCAGTACATTGATGATCTCCTTGTGGCTGCAAAAACAAGAGATAATTGTGTAACATATACCATTACTCTTTTAAATCATCTGGCAGATGAAGGACAAAGTATCTCCTGCAAAATTACAGTTTTGCAAACAAGAAGTAAAATATCTTGGTCACAGAATTACAAACGGAGTCAGACAAGTGACAACAGAAAGAATAAAAATGATTCAAGCAATGCAACCTCCAAAAACACAGAGACAGGTTAGAATGTTTCTGGGAATGGTTGCTTATTGTCGCCAATGGATTAGTGGATTTTCAGTAATTGCAAAGCCACTGCAGAGACTGACAAAAGCAGACATAAAAGACCCTATTAGCCTAACAGAAACTGAGTTGCAAGCTTTTGAACAGTTAAAAAGAAGTTTGTGTGAACTCCAGCGTTGGGAATGCCTGACTATGAAAAAGAGTTTGAGCTGTATTGCAGTGAAAGAGAAGGATGTGCATTATCAGTTCTGATTCAGAGACATGGAAGACTGAGAAAGCCAATAGCATATTTCTCAGCTGTTCTTGACCCAGTTGCAAAAGCATTATCAGGTTGCTTAAAAGCAGTAGCTGCAACCAGTGTAAGTTTGGAACAAAGTGAAGGAATAATAATGGGATTTCCAGTAAAAGTATATGTACCACACTCAGTTGATATTCTCCTCACAAGAAGCAGAACACAACATTTGACAAACAGTAGACTAACAAAATATGAAAAGGTTATCCTTGGTTCAGACAATGTTTCAATTGCGAGATGTGTGAATTTAAATCCTTCCACATTATTACCTGACACTTCTGAAACAGACATCATAGATGAGGTTGATCATGAATGCCTGGATGTATTAGAATATTGCACTAAACCAAGACAGGACATAAAAGATGTCCCATTAGCTGAATTAGATTATGTTTATTTTGTTGATGGTTCATGCTTGAGAACAAATGAAGGTGTTCTGAGTGCAGCATATTCAGTGTGCACAGTTGCAGATGTAATTGAAGCCTCCTGTCTCAAAGGAATTCGTTCAGCTCAAATAGCAGAAATGATTGCTTTGATTCGTGCATGTGAATTGGGAAAAGAGCAAAAAATTACCATATTGACTGATAGTCAACATGGTTATGGTGTAGTCCATGACTATGGCCAGCTCTGGTCTCAAAGAGGTTATTTAACTTCAGCGGGATCACCAATCAGAAATGCAGAGTTGATTAAAAGACTTATCGATGGAATTCAGCTGCCAGAAAAAATTGCAGTTATAAAGTGCACAGCACATAAAAAGGGTGAGGATTACATAACAAAAGGAAATTCATATGCAGACGAAGTAGCAAAATTCTGTGCAAAAAATAATGTGTCAATTAATCGGGAAAAAGCAAATGAACATGTTTTGAACTCACTTATGCTAACATCTGTAGTTGAGACTTGGCAGGGAGTGAAACAGTTGCAAGATGAGGCAGATGATGAAGAGAAAAACACATGGCTAAAAGCAGGATGCAGACAAAGAGAAGAAGATGAAATTTGGGTTTACAAAGATGACAGAGTAGTAATGCCAGACAGTATGATTTTTCACATGGCACGCATGTATCATGGTCCAGGACATATTGGCAGAGATTCAATGATTAGGTTATTTAGGCAAACATGGTACAATCCAAAATTCAGAATAATTGCAGAATCCCTTTGTCAGAGGTGTCTTATCTGCCAACAGATCAACCCAAACAGAAAAACTGTTGTGAGCATGGGAACCATAGGACGGGAGGGTGGTCCATTTACCAGATTACAGCTTGACTTCATTGACATGCCACCTCACAACAAACTCAGATATGTCTTGGTAATAGTCTGTTTGTTTTCAAGATGGGTGGAAGCATTTCCAACACGCCGCAATGATTCAATTACTGTGGCAAAATTGCTTTTGAGAGAAATCATAACAAGGTATGGATTTCCTGTGACGGTCGAGACAGATCGTGGCACACATTTTGAAAACAGATTGCTACAATTGGTTTGTGAAGCTCTGGACATAAAGCAAAAACTGCATTGTGCTTACAGACCAGAAGCATCAGGTGTTGTTGAGCAAATGAATGGTACAATAAAAAACAGAATAGCAAAAATGTGTTTAGCAACAGGAATGAAGTGGACAGACGCACTTCCACTTGTTTTGATGTCTTTGAGGAGCATTCCAGATAGAAAAACAGGTTTGAGCCCTCATGAGATTTTAATGGGTAGGGTCATGAGGCAAGCATTTGTTCCAGTTGATAAACTGTTGAGCATTAATGATAGTATCATTATGGACTACTGCAAAAATCTATCTGATGTGGTGACTTCTGTGTTCCATCAGGTGGGAACTGAAGTAATTACAAAAGAGAAGGAACAAGCTCATGATCTGTTACCTGGTGACTGGGTGAGGACAAAAGTTCACCGAAGAAGAAACTGCCTAGTACCAAGGTGGCAGAAGGCAAGACAGGTGATATTAGTCACAACAAATGCAGTTAAGTGCAGGGGATTGAAGAGATGGATTCATGCTAGCCATACCATACGAGTGCCAACACCTGAGAATCCTGACGAAGGTGAAACAACTGCTGATTCAGATTCAGAAGAAGAACCTGAAAGAAATCCAGATCCTGAAGATCGACAAGAAAGTCGATATCTGGAAAATTCAATTGCGAATGAGGCATTGAATGAAGAAAACGAAGAAATTGTGATACATGATTCTGAAGAAAATGAAAATGATGAAGATCTGCTAGATCAAGAAGCAGAAAAACAAGCTGAAGAAGTAGTGATTCAAGATCAAGATCAGGAGAGTATTGAAAAGCAGATTGGAAGCTCTGGAAGCAGGAACGAAAATTCTGAAACTGGAAAATTGGAAGTAATTGAAGAAGAAGAAGAAGTTCCAAGTACCAGCTATAAGGATGATGTTCCTAACAGAGTGAAACTGCAGAGTAAAGAAATTCCTGAATCTAAAGGAGAATCTGATACAGTAAAACTGATTATCAATGAATCAGCTGATAACACAGAAAGTGAAACAGATGAAAGTGGAGATGAATCAAAAGTGAAAAGATCAAGGAAAAGAGCTTGGAGAGTGGAGTATAATTTGGCAGAACCAAAAAGAAAATTATCAAGAAAAGGAGATAATTGGCCAAATGAAAACGTAGGGCTAAAATATAAATTAGTGAATAAAGCAAAAGAGCAGGTTAACGAAATCACAAGTCAAAAAGAAGAAGACTCAAATAAGAGAAATCAAGCAGGAAAGAAAATAGAAGTGATAAACAGCAGAGCAAAAAGAGTAATAAAGCCAAATCAGAAGTACAAGTCACCTGAGTGGACTTACGTAATTATTTCACCAGTAGTAGAAGTAAATAGTAGTCAAAGAAATTTTGATGATGCAAGTGATAATGATTGATTTTGTTCATTAGGTGACACAAGGTTGAAGATATTGTGTTAGGAGACACAAGGTCGAAGAAATTGTGTTAGCTGGAAAACACATTGTTGTATGACATAAGGTCGAAGAAAAGCTGTTAGAAAATAAAATTATTTGTTAAAAAGAGGGGAGTATATTCAGTAATTTTTAATTTTTATTTTTATTTTTAGGGTTCTTGTTTGTAAGAAAAGATGCCTTATACTAATAATAATTCGAGATGCTCAATTTTCTAAAGATGTTGCAAATTGTCTTCAATATGTGTAATCTTGATCATTTTAGTTTGGTTAATTTTAGCTGTCATTTTTCCTTTTGGAATAGATAAAGAGATGTATAAAACTAACATGACTAGCAAAGTTGTGGTTATTCATGATAAAGTTGATAAGACTAATAAAATCATTGTACACAAACCAGAAATTCATCAAGATAGATCTGTAGGAGATTTTTCTAGCAATACCTTTTCAAGACTTTTATCTGAATATGTTAAGGTGATGAATGTAAAAGATTGTTACATTTGTGTAAAATTACCTACTTCTGTGTCTGAAGGTGTCACTTATAATATGCTTCCTCTTACTTATGGCATTACATGTAGTGTAATTGCTAGTTTGTTTTATCAAACTGGACGCTTGGAGTATTATTATTCTAATTATGATTGTAACTTGCGGGGTAGGGAAGGGCAGGAGACGTGTCTTGGTTGGAGAGGATTTTATTTGGTGAAACAAGTAATCAGTACAGGTCTTTTGTGGGGCGCTTCTTCGCGGTGATCGGCTTATCTCTCGTCTGGTCTTTCGGAGCAGTCCCTCCTCCCTTCTCCGGATCTGGCTCCTCCTTCGGCTATTCTCCTCAGGCTCCTTAGTGACCCAGGCACCACCGGTGAGGGCGAAACACAAGAGAGGAAACTGTCAGTCCATACTCTTGACTATCTACAGCAATCAAGGGATGGGGAGTGAGGGACAACCGTGAGTGCTGAGCTATTTACAGGACGTGAGGACGTGAAGGTATGGGGTACCTGGGGGTCGGGGTTTTTAGGTGAGGCTTCTGCGTTTCTTTTTAACCCAGCCCACGATACGAGTACGCACCTCGGATAGCCACACCCCTCCTGGCGTGCGGCTGGGCGAAGCGTGGTGATGTTGGCCTCCCGGCTTTCTCCAGGCAGCTGGGTCTTGTCCTCCCACGGCTTCTGCTCCTCGCGCCTCCTCCGCCTCCGATGTTCCTTGATACTCGAACGCCTCTATCACTTCACCGTCCTCCGACTTCTCCTGTTCCTCTGCTCTCGTTTCTCCTTTCTCCGCACTGTTCCACGCAGCTCCGCTCTGCCACTCTCTGTCCACTCCTCCGGTGTAATAACACACCTGTGTATTCTCACTGCTGCCATTTAACGGGGATCGGGACTCCTCCTCCTCCATACGTCCGCCCATCCAGTTAAAGGGCCCGATCCCGTCCTCTTCATTGCAGCTGTACTGCTCCACTCGGTTCCATTCCGGGAGTCTCGGTGGCTGCGGAGACAAGAGGGGGGGTCACATGTTATAGGTTCGCTCCGGGTATCGGGGGGAGGCGACCCGCCATCGTCCTCCTGGTTACACACCATCCCCCCTGGACACTTCCGTTCGGGAAGTGGATTCCTGGAGAGATAATCAGCACCTGTGTTGTCAGTTCCTTTCTTGTGACACACCGTAAATACATAGGGCTGTAGAGCCAAGAACCAACGCATCACCCTTGCAGTGTTTGATTTATTGCGAGCCATCCATTGGAGGGGCGCATGGTCTGTATAGAGGGTAAATGGTCGCCCCTCCAAGTAGTAAGCCAGTTTGTCCACCGCCCACCTAATCGCCAGGCACTCTTTTTCCACCGTGGGGTACCTGAGCTCTCGGGGAAACAACTTTCTACTGATGTAGAGGATAGGGTGGTCTAGCCCGTCAACCCCCATTTGAGACAAAACCGCCCCTATTCCATAATCGGAAGCATCCGTATGTAGGGAGCAGGGACGTGAAAAGTCGGGTGAGGACAGGATGGGGGTTGAGGTGAACATACGTTTCAGGGAACGAAGGCTTCTAACATTACCGGGGTCGGGGTGGTCAACTCTCCCTGTTTGACTCTATTCTTCAAAGTCTCTGTGAGAGGGGCGGCGAGCTGTGCAAATTGTGGAATGAAGCGTCTGTAGTAGCCGATAAGGCCCAAGAACGCACGCGTTTCCCTTTTCGTTCCCGGGAACGGTGTCTCTGCTATGGCCCGTACCTTTTCGATTTGAGGCTCGATAAGGCCATGTCCTAAGACGTATCCCAGATATTTTACTTTTTGAAAAGCCATTCTGGATTTCTTTGCATTGATTTTCAGGTCTGCCTTCTCAAGGGTATTCAGGACTTGGTGCAGATGTACCAAATGGGTCTCCCAGGCTAAAGACGACAATATCGTCCAGATAAGCTGAGGTGAAGGTCGATATGTCCTTCAGCGTATTGTTCATCAGCCTTTGGAAGGTGGCCGGGGCTCCGTGTAGCCCAAACGGCAACCCTGTGAATTCGAAGTGCCCTTCGTCGGTGGAAAATGCGGTCTTGTGTCGGTCTTCTTCCTTGAGGGGAACTTGCCAATAGCCTTTAGTGAGGTCTATGGTGCTTATGTATTTGGCTTCCCCTAGTTTTTCGATGAGTTCATCTATCCTGGGAATAGGATAGGCATCGAAGGTGGAAATCTCGTTGAGGGCTCTGAAGTCCATACAGAACCGCCGCGTTCCATCTGGCTTCGGGATCATCACGATGGGACTTGACCAGTTACTATGGGAAGGTCTGATGACCCCTAGCCTCAGCATTTCTGTCACTTCTTGTCGAATCCCCTTCCTTCTGGATTCAGGTATCCTACAGGGACGGATCTTTACAGTCTTTCCTGGTAGGGTTGGTATTTGATGTTCTGCAAGAGTGGTCCTTCCTGGCAGGTCAGAGAACACCGTGGTCTGTTCTTTTAGGGTGTTCATCAGTTCCTGCTTCTCTGACTCTCTGAGGTCCTCATTGATCACTAGTTTGTCTATGGTGTTTGTTATGTCGGGAGGTTTGGGGTTTGCCAGATGTACGACCACTGGCGGGGGACCGAGCCACTTCTTTAGCATATTGATATGGTATACTTGGGTCTTCCTGGGATGTATTTGCAGTCGGTAACTGGTATTCCCGATAGTGGCTACAACCCGATATGGGCCTCCCCATTCCGCCTTGAATTTCTGCGACGATGAGGGTATGAGGACCAAAGCCCAATCGTCCTTCTGTAAACAACGCCATTTTTTTCCCTTATCGTACATTTTCTGTTTCGCTTGGCTTTTTTCCAGATTGGCGAAAGCCAAGTCTCTTAGTTTCCCAAGTTTAGATCGAAGGTTTCGGGCCTACTCCAACGTCTTTAGTGTTTCCTCCGGGGTCTCCTGCTCCCAAGCTTCCTTTGTCATATCCAGTAGAGAGCGGGGTTGTCGTCCATATAACAGCTCAAACGACGAAAAACCCATGCTACTCTGTTTTTGTCCGCGGATCACGTACAATGCTTGGGGCAGGATCTGGTCCCAGTCGGTTCCGTTAACCTCGAGCATTTTTCTAAGAGTGGTCTTTAGGGTTCTATTGTATCTTTCTACTTGCCCGTCCGTTTGCGGGTGGTACACGGCAGTTCGGATTTGATGGATATGCAGAAGCTGGCAGACCTCTCTCATCAGGCGTGATACAAAGGGGGTTCCCTGGTCCGTCAGGACCTCCTTAGGGAACCCCACCCTAGAAAACAGTTCCAACATCTTGTTCGCTACGTTTCTGGTGGTGGTGGAAGTAAGCGGAAAGGCCTCCGGAAACCTCGTTGCGTAATCCACGATTACGAGGACGTACTGGTGTCCTTTTCGTGTCTTGGGAAGAGGGCCAATAAGGTCCATGCCTACCCTCTCAAGGGCACCCCGATGATGGGGAGGGGTTGCAGTGGCACAGCCGGAGGTTTGGTCATATTCCGTTTCTGACAAATCTCACATTCCTGGCAAAAGGTCATAGCGTCCTTATAAACTCCTGGCCAATAAAGACATCTTAGGATATTCTGGGTTGTTTTTTCGGCCCCCGTATGGCCGGCCACCAAGTGCGAGTGAGAATAGAAGAGAACTTGTTCTCTAAACGGCACAGGGACAAGCAATTGCTCAGGGTCGTCCTTTTTTTCCCTGTCTGTACAATAAGTCGTTTTTAATTTTAAAAAACAGGGGTACGTCAGGGGCGTCTGTCATTGGGTTTGCTGAGTGTTTTCCCACGCGTTGAACAACGTCGCGTCGTTCGCCTGAGAAAAATGAAAACTCCGATCCAGTATCCAGGGTTCGGATGATACCAATGCTGGAAAGGGGCGTGTGTTTTGGTTGGTTTTCCGCCGTGGTTCGGAGGGTCCTATGCTCTGACTAAACATTTCTAAGAAGGCAGGATTATCTGTTCCAATTATCAGGTCTTCCGGCAGAGAGGACAGCACCCCCTCTGGATACTATGGGGTCTACCCTTAAAGGGGACTATAGGGAGTACCGCCACGGGGTAGGGTCTCACATCCCCGTGAACACACCTGATGTACACCTTTTCCCGGGGAAGGACCTGGTGAGATCGCACGTGATGTGATTGTACCACCGATTGGCGGCAACCTGAGTCTAGGAGAGCCTGGAGGGGGTTACCATTTACCTCTATACTTACTCTGTATGCATGCCCCATCTCAGCTGAATACATCACAGTCTTTGGAAGGTACCCGACCTCCATCGGTTCTTCGGCAGGTTTCCTCCTCGGGCACATCCGGGCGATATGACCCCAGGTGCCGCATTCAAAGCATTGTGGTCCACTGTGGGACGGGGGTTCTGGTTTCCAAGGTTTCGGCTTAGGCGGTTCCGGGACCTTCAATGGTCTTTTTTCTGTTTTGATGGCGGCCCTTTGTTTCTCCAGCTCCCACGGAGGGGGTGGTCTCTGTTGCACTCTCGAAAATGTAGTGGCCATTTCCACGGCTTGGGTAGTGGTAAGGTTGTGGTGTTGTTTTAACCACCTCTGTGTGGCGAATGGCAGGGCCTCTAGAAACTGCTCCAAATAAATTCGGTCCATTATTTCCTCCTTGGTACACGAGTTGGGTGTTAGCCACTTATCAGCAGCCATCTTTAATCGAACGAAGAGCGTTTTAGGTGTTTCCCCGGGTACTCCTCTCTCCTTGCGAAACCTGAGGCGATAGGCTTCCTGATCCAGACCGAGATGATCCAGTATGATCCTCTTGATGTCGGCATAGGGAGTGTCACCTGTCGGGTTCGCCACCTGGTAGGCAGCTTGTGCCTCTCCCACCAGCAACGGGGCGAGAAAGAACGGACACTTTGCCCCTGGCCAACCGCATGCTCGGACGGCCCTCTCGAAGTTCAGCAGGAAGGCGTCCGGATCTTCTGCTGGCTGGTATTTTTGCAGGGAAACTCCGCTGATCCTCTGGGGAACTCCTCCTAGCGTTACTGGTCCACTGGCCAGGGGCAGGTCGAGAGCACGGGCCGTCATAGCCGCTTTCATAATTTCCCTGTCAGCATCCGCTGATCGAATCTGTTGCTCTGCCAGCCACTCCAGTCGTTCCTGTCCCTTCACGAGTGCCTGTACTACCTCGTCCATCTTTGTTACACAGACGGATGGGATGCCCGTATTCTCCACCACTGTAACTTGCGGGGTAGGGAAAGGCAGGAGACGTGTCTTGGTTGGAGAGGGTTTTATTTGGTGAAACAAGTAATCAGTACAGGTCTTTCGTGGGGCGCTTCTTCGCGGTGATCGGCTTCTCTCTCGTCTGGTCTTTCGGAGCAGTCCCTCCTCCCTTCTCCGGATCGGGCTCCTCCTTCGGCTATTCTCCTCAGGCTCTGTAGTGACCCAGGCACCACCGGTGAGGGGGAAACACAAGAGAGGAAAGCGTCAGTCCACACTCTTGACTATCTACAGCAATCAAGGGATGGGGAGTGAGGGACAACCGTGAGTGCTGAGCTATTTACAGGACGTGAGGACGTGAAGGTATGGGGTCCCTGGGGGTCGGGGTTTTTAGGTGAGGCTTCTGCCTTTCTTTTTAACCCAGCCCACGATACAAGTACACACCTCGGATAGCCACACCCCTCCTGGCGTGCGGCTGGGCGAAGCGTGGTGATGTTGGCCTCCCGGCTTTCTCCAGGCAGCTGGGTCTTGTCCTCTCACGGCTTCTGCTCCTCGCGACTCCTCCGCCTCCGGTGTTCCTTGATACTCGAACGCCTCTATCTCTTCACCGTCCTCCGACTTCTCCTGTTCCTCTGCTCTCGTTTCTCCTTTCTCCGCACTGCTCCACGCCGCTCCACTCTGCCACTCTCTGTCCACTCCTCCGGTGTAATAACACACCTGTGTATTCTCACTGCTGCCATTTAACGGGGATCAGGACTCCTCCTCCTCCATACGTCCGCCCATCCAGTTAAAGGGCCCGATCCCGTCCTCTTCATCGCAGCTGTACTGCTCCATTCGGTTCCATTCCGGGAGTCTCGGTGGCTGCGGAGACAAGAGGGGGGGTCACATGTTATAGGTTCGCTCCGGGTATTGGGGAAGGCGACCCGCCATCGTCCTCCTGGTTACAATGATGACATGTTTGCAAATTTAAAAGTTGTAGATAGCTTGAATAAAGTGAAACATGCTAAACAGATGAGGGATTTTTTCCTAGTAACTAATGAACTCACTTATGAGTATGCTTTTAGAAATAATTTAACATGTAAATTGAGAGCAGAAGAAAAGTCGTTCTTAAATTTGGTGGAAGAGAGAAGGGCAATTTACAAGCGAAATGAGATAATGAAACATACTAAGTCAAAATTTTGGCAAATGGAAGATGAAAAGCTCAATGGTAGAAATGAAAATGTTGCAATTCACATAGATAAACCTGTTAGTGGAAAATTCTGTATAAGAAGAGATAATACTTTATTTGATAATTATTTTGTTGGTGCAAGTCAATGTGAAGACACTTATTGTATTATAGGGGGTTGGGGATTTAAAGGAGGCAAAGATCCAATTTTTCCTGGAATTTATTTTGTTTGTGGGAATACAGCTTATTACAATCTCCCAGATCACTGGTATGGAATATGTTATGTAGGTCTAGTTTTTCCCAAAATTTTCCATGTTGATAGAAAAGCAAAAGGTTCATTTGAAATTAGCAATCATCTGAGTAGATTTAGAAGGGAAATCTTTTCAGAAATATTAGGAGACATATTTGGTGCAGTAATATCTATGGTAGGAATAACTCTGAATGCAATTAAGATCAGAAAAATGTCTACAATTGTTGATAGATTGTCAACTGATACAGCAAGTGGATTTCAATTAGTGAATACAGAGCTTATTGCCATGAGAACTATGGTAATGCAAAATCGTCTTGCTTTAGACATTTTGCTAGCAAAACAGTGTGGAGTCTGTGGAATTTTACACGTCCAACATTGTTGTACTTATATTCCAGACAAGAGTCAGAATATAGAAATGTACATTAGAAACATAACTGAATTACATGATGAAGAAGAACCTTTAGAAGATGATCGTTTTTCAGAAAGTTTAAGTAAATGATTTGCAGCTATTAAACACTGGTTTCAAGAGATTGGTAGTTCAATTATAGGTAAAATAGTTCGTTTTTCCTTTAATAGTCATAGCTATAGTGATACTTTTGTTAAAAATTAGTTGCATGATACACAAGAGAAGAAAATATGTAGTTGAAAAGAAAAGAATTTGCAAACTTAGAAAGGAGAAAGAAAAAGAAATAGAATTAGAAGAGTTTCGAAGAACACAATATGATAAATGCAGAAAAACAGATGAATCTAAAGTTTAGAAATACTAATATTAAGAAAGTCCAAAACATGTTCAAGGGTTGAAAATTTATAAATTTTGGGTATTGTTTGGTGATTTTTAAATCACCAGATGAGGGAGTTGATGGAGCAAGGTGATGAACAAGATGTTGTTAAAACTTGCGAAGTTAACCTCTCATAACCGTAATTGAATTAATATGTTTGTGGTGAAATTACTAATCAACATAGTTTAAGAAATTCTTGCATCAGTACACGCGGGTTAAACTAATGTGCTTTATGTTGCGAACGCAAATAAGAAATAATAAACTAACCTTGTCTATTGTCTTTGTCAGTATTAAATGCGGCTGTTTAACTAATGGCATGTGCTTATTTTGTGTGCTTATGTTATGTCTTTTCTGTGACAAAATGCATAAAAGAGTTCCTGCAGTTCCTAAAGGAGAAGTAAATATAAAGCTGTTTAATTGTGCTTCAGCTAGGTAACCTAATTAACAGGATTAATTAGTAAAGGGGTTGGGTAACAGAATGGGTTTCAATTCTTTAATTAATTGATGTCTTGTGTTTGTTTAATAATAGTTTCCGAAGTGAGGCCTAGAGGTGGTTCAGAAAATATGACAGACAGAGTTGCAGATGAAAACTTGTCCAGAGTGATGCCTTGCACATGCGTAGCTGTGAAGACTTTTACTGCACAATCATCATATAATTTGGAAAAGCAGTTCTTCAGCTGAGTTGAACGTGCACTCGGAGAAAGTCTCAAGGACAGGATCTTGTTGCGTCTGCCAAGGCTAGGAAGTAAATGTTTGAAACTCGTGGAAAAAGTATCTTTCCTGAGGAAGCTGGAAGACGTGGTAATGAGAGACAATAGGGCTTATGTAAAAGCCTGGGCCTGGTCAAGTAACGGACATGATCTAATGTTTTATCGTGGACTGACACAGGACAGCCAATGAAAAGCTCGGAAGCGCTCAAAAAAAATGTAAAATGGAGAAAGTTTAGTTAGAAAGAAAGGTATAAAACCTGACACTCGGAGCAGAGAAAAAACTCTTCTTTCCGATTCCTGATTGACGTGACTTGCTGTCGGACTTTTGGCGCACGTAAGGACAGCAGACTTTAAATGATTTTTCCTTTCTAGGTAAAGTGAGAATTAGACAGGGAAATAGATTTAGGGAATGGGAACTATTATTCTGATAATATTTCATGTTTCTGAGCTTGCTTTGAAAGTGTCAGTTTATTAATTCATTTCCTCACTAAAATGCTGCTTTCTTATTTGCTTATAAAATAAAGATTCAAAAACGTAAATGCTTCTTCCTTATGAAAAATAAGGTTAATAAAATTAGATTTGAAATGACAAGCTGGTCTTGTTTATTCATGATCTAGTTACCATCAGTTGATTCAATCGCCTTAGTGGCCTGATTAATGATTGATAAGTGTTTTAAAACCATGGTGAAAATAGATAAACAACTGTTGAATATAATTTTGTAAATAATATATGAGTAGTTTAGTTAATCAGACCACCTGATTCAGTTGCTCAAAAATGGTCTCATTGGTAGTATGGGCCTTTATAAGTGTTTCATGATTAATGGTGAGTATTGTGGTGATCAGTAGTGTTATTGAGACAGTTTTTCAATAAGAGCGCTGGATCACAACCATTCAGAGGTTTTCTAGTTCTGGCTGTATTAGTGTCTTCCTTAGTGCAAACTGCAGTCTAGGATCCAGGAAGGCAGAAAGTGGGGAGGTACATTAGCTCACCCCACCAATCACTGGCAAGATCTGCCCTCAAGTACTAGTTTTGGTTCAAACATTCAACACATAAGTGTCTTACCTCTGACCATGTAGAGATTTGCTTTTGCATCACACATGATGTGTGACACTTTCCAGACCTGCTTTTTAGTTAACATATGCAACAAAAGTTTGCGTTAGTGACATCAGTGACTTAACGTTTGGTGTAGTGGACAATTGCCCAGAGGTGACTTACCGAGAATACCAGGCTTGATGCGCATTAAAGTTAAGACACCTCACATACTAATATAATCCCATACAGTATAATAGAGCAGAGGTGAAGCTTCCTCCTTTTTTATAAATGAATCCTGAAGAAATTAGACTACTAGAAGGAGGAGATGAACGTTGATAGAGAAAAACTTTACCGCTTGCATGGTGTCCGCCCTTTCTTTGTCAGTACGGGTTAAAGCTGCAGCAAACTCATACTCCTTGTACTCTCGCAGACCCCTGCGGAACATCTTGCAGGTGGCGTTCATCAGCATGACCTCCCATGACAGCTTCCGGAAAGTCTTAGAAAGGAATATAAGAACAAGTTACAGCCCTGAGCCCTTTGATGTGGGTATCTCTCCCTTTAGCACTATGCTCCTTACACCTTAATGGATGTCAGTAGCTTTAGAAATAAGATGTTCTGTATGTTGTGTCTTTTGCCCTAAAGTTGTGGATCCCTTTCAAACACATGAAATGTAATGTGGATTTGATCTATCTCCTGTCCTGTTGTTTCTTTCTCCTCTTTACACCTGCTCTATCTCTTATGTATAACACTGCTGCTGCCTGTGACCCTTGTCGTCAGCCTGTACATGTCCCTGCTTTTTGAACTCTGCGTTTTCCTGTTGTCATTCCTAAAGAAGTGGAAGATGGCGTGTTTTACTTTCTTACCTACACCGAGTGCAAAAAACAAAATGTACACCAAATGAAAATGCTTTTTTTGCATATATTAATCAGTACGATATGATGGGGTTTATTGCGGAACAGACGGCTGCTCGAGCACAGCAGGTGATGTCACTGCTAGTGCTGCCTGTAATTAGTAGGTCCAGGGATGGCGACGGCACCGGCATCTACTACTCAGCTTGCTGTGACCCTGCCTGCTACAGCACAGGCATTGTCCCCAGCCGTAATGCTGCCAATGCCGGTAAGTATGGCTGTGGTGCCTACTGGACTCACACACGCTCAGCAATTACCATGCTGGGGTGCAGCGCACAGAATCTACAGGTGACGCCATGGTGCACAATAGTTGTGTTGGGTTGCATCGAGCACGTTGAGGATAGTAGCAATGCAGGGCTGCAGGATCTGCTACTCTGGCTACGCAGCAAGTGGAAAGTCCACACTTACTTTCGTATATTCTTCCTCAAGAGCCCTCACTCCCAAGTTCCAAATGCGCTCTTGCAGATTCCTTGCCTCAACTCCGTCATGAGCCAGCCCCCAGCTACAATTATCCAATGGGAGGCTTAGGCTCAGGCAGTGGCAGGGTGCAGCAGACTCTGGGAATAGAATGCAAGCCATAGTTTGTCGATGACATCTTGGATTTGTGATCGGCGTGATGAAATCCTCACTAACGTGGTGATACACAATCATGCCTGCCTGGACAGGAGTATGCTGGCCTGTCAATGAACATTTACCAGCCAGTCACCATGCAATGTATGTTATTCTTTTTATTTTGAATTTGAAGAACTAATATTGAGACCACCGCCTGAAGAATCAGAAATTGTAGCCCCGGCCCTGTGAAAGAAGTGCCGGTGCTGAGCACCTGAAAGCACCTGCTCACATTAAGCACTGAACCGTGCCGACTGGATGCAAACCCAGCTCCGCAGTTGAGAACCTCCATGACTGCTCAGGATTCCGATCTGCGAAGCCTGGAGGCCTTCAGATGCTGCAATGCAATTATGTGCAGCAGACAATCAGGTGTGACTGGTACTTCCAGTCTGTTCTCTCTAAAAATATTTAGATCGACTCCTAGACAATGCCCTGCCAACGCACCCAACACCAATAAGGGTGGTCCAATTGGGCAGCTAGAGGAACCTACCGTGAGCATTTCTTGCTACATTAGTCCGCAGAATGGGGGATCTTGTTTTAAGTCTTTCTTCCATTCTGTGTTCTTTCAGTATGCCCAGATACCAATGCTCCTGGTGATAATAACAATTTTTGACGTATTCTAAATCCCAGCCTAGGAAAACAAAACAATAGTCCTTATTGTAGGGAAGAACCTACCTTCCCCTTCTTTTCTTCTTGAAGTGTAGGAAGTATCTCTTCAACGGAATCTATAAATAAGAATAAACACATGCTGTGAAATATATTCTCATATCTACACCATGTTGTATATTAAATATTTTATTCAATAAATTCTGGCTTTGAAATGTGTTCTATCGAATTAGAATACAATTCAGAAATGTGTAATGCTTACATTGCAAATAAGGCCAATGAATAATAATTTGTTGCTATGGGAGTGACATTGGTTGCATGATATCTAAAAACCGCTCTTATAGAAAGACAATTCCAAGACAAAGAAACGGTATGAAGTATTAAACATCCTCACATATGAAAAACAGCCTACCTGGACAGGAGGTAAAATTATTGCGCCATAAATTAACATACAGTTACAGCTATTTGTGTTCTATATAAATTATTTGTCAATTTTTCAAAAGCTGCTTTTATTGCCGATAATTCCTTCACCGTAAGTGTAGTTACTGTCAGTGCAGTTACATTTTTTTTTTAAGAATGGGTGCCTTTGTACAATATCTGGATTATGCAGGAATAATAATGCTCAATAGTTTTTTCCAAAGAATCTTCTTCGAAATAAAAAAAGATATTGAGTAATAGGGGTGGCAAAACAGGAGCGGTGGTCATGGTCTGTTTCTCTAAATGCTCTCTACCGCTTCAAGTGACCAAAAGAAATGGGGTCCTTTTTTGTGAACAACTTTGTGGTGAGTGATATCAGACTAGTGTCTGTGTAAAACGACAACGAAGATAGTGATATACTCCTCATATACTTTGTTTTATTTATCCCCAATTTGCATTATAAGTGTACACTTATTCAGGTGTACGTTTTAACATGCAATGGCACAATTACTAATGTAGCTGAGGTATTTGATTTATAGAAATGTGATAATTCAACTTATTCGAATATATTGTTTATTTTTTGTTTGGCTTAGTATTTCGATTATCTTGTGGGGTTTCTTAGCCAATCAACCAGCTTTTATAGAATTTGATATATTGATTTTTCATTTATTGTTTTAAAACACTGGTATAATGAAGAATGCCGACCTACTTCGGGACCAGCAACAGCCTGAGGCAGTTAGTGATAGCTGGTGCAGGCAAATGAAGGCACCTGCACCAGCCATCGGAGAGATGGCTCAGGGAGGATGAAACCCCAGCCCTAGCCTCGGCACACCTCAGAGCCGCCCCCAATTGTGACATACTAAAGTATAACTGCTAAAGGTAGCCATGGGTGCTGTAGGCTTACACCCTGCGATGCTGGGGCTGCCACCAATCAGCTTGTCTTCCCTTCGTTTCCCAAATCATCACAGAGTTGGGAAAGCATGGGGCAGAAAAGCTCAGACTGAAGCCTGGTACTGACAATTGTGCAGGTTTGAGGTCTTTTTCATGCTTTACTACTGGAAGCTGACAGGACCTGTGTGGCTGCCCAGGAGTAAATGGAACAGCAGGAGTCCAAACGGGACCTGTGTAGTCAGCAAGGTAAGTACACAAGACTTTTTCAATGGTGTGAGGGTATGGGAGAGAGTGTGTGTCTGTGAGCGAGTGTGTGTGCATGTGTGAAAGACAGTCTGTGAAGGTGTGAGTCAGAGTAAGTGAGAATGAGTGATAGGAAAAGTGAATATACATGAGAATGAATGAATGAGTTAAAATGACCGTGAGTGTAACTGAGTGTTACTCTGTGTGAGACTGAGTGACTACGAGTGTGACTAAATTAGTCAATCTGAGTGAGGTTGAGTGAAAATGAGAATCAGTGAGACTGATAAGAGTCAAAGTGCATTGGACTGAAATTGAGTGAGTCAGAATGAGTGGGACTAAGCAAAAATGAGTGAGACTAAGTTAGAATGAGTGAGTCTGAGTGAGACTGGATGAGTCACAGTGAGATTGAGTGAATGAGAATCAGTGAGTAGGCCTGAGTGAGGCTGAGTGGGTCGAATGAGTGGGATTGAGTGGGAAGAGTTAGACTAAGTGAGACTAACTGAATCAGAGTAGGACTGAGAGAAAACGAAAATTAGTGGGACTGAGTGAGATTGAGTGGGACTGAATGAAGGAGACTAAACGGGTCAGTGGGACTGAGACCAAGGGAGTCAGAATCAGACTGAGTCAGAATGAGACTGCGATTGAATAAGTGTGAATGAGCAAGTCACTGTGAGATTGAGGAGCTCTGATTGAGAATAGTGAAGCTGAGTGAGTCAGTGAGATTGAGTAAGACTTAGTCAGACTGAGTAAACGTGAGGCTCTTGTTAATGAGAGTAACTGCATGCGAGTCAATATATGAAAGCTAGTGCAAGAGAACATCTCCCCCAACCTGCCATGTGTCCTAGTTAGGCCTAGAGGGAAACAATTCCTAAAGTTGCCTCAGTGCTTAATTTGTAAAATATGAAGTGCAGGTGCTCAAATGTTTGTCGGAGGCCACATCTACTTTTCTCCGTCTCCACCCACTTCCTCTACTGGCTCCACCCACCAATTACTTGGCGCTAAACCAACCAGTTCAGCACAAATGCTAAGTTGCCGCAAATCTTGACCTTTTGAAAAGAAGCACCTTAGTTCTAAGTGCTTTGCTGTAATTGTTATTTTATGTTCATTTTGGGGGGTTAAGGGTTGACTGCACTCCGCAAAAACAATACAGGAACCGCAGTCAACAAATGTGTGAAAAAATATGGGGCAATCAAGTTTTGTCTGTGCTTTAAACATTTATTTTCTCGTTCTAACCACATTTTTGTTCTGAACTGACACTTTTGGTTTTGCTTTGGTTTAGTTATGGCTCTACATGTCCCGCTCTAGAAATGTAATTTGATTCGCACCTCACTTTTGTTTTCCTTCTCTGTCACGCGCTCCATCACGCACACGCATTTAGATTGGACACTTGTTAGGTGAAAAAAACACTGACACTGACATACAGCCAAGGCTCTAAAAGGAGGGTTTAAATCTAAAATTGCTCAACGGGTAAAAAAGATTCTTAAACGCATCTATAAATACATCAAAGAGATGTCCCTCAGCACCTTTGACAAGACGTCATTAAAGCAGGCTAGTGCCAATATTTCCACTAGTAATGATGACCCGATAAAAAACAAGCAACAATTTCGATGCTATGGCTGTGGCACTTAGGGATGAACATCTACATTGACTCTCTAAACAGCGCCGCCATTACCGTGGGCATTTGAACAACATAAAGGTTTTTCTAGAGGCAGAACATGGATGTACTCCCACATATAAAAGCTGCTGCAAGAAAATTCGAATTTAAAGTTAAACACAACTTCCACAAACCTTTTAGCATTTTACGATAGAGCATTCCAGTGGCAATGTCCCCTGGGCGGCATTTATATTTTTCATTTAACACTAACAGGAAAATGTTTGCTTAATAAAAAAAACTAACTCACCTTTCTGCTGCAGAGAGCGGAGCTGCCCTGGGCTCTCTGTGCCAAAAATCACGTGCAGAGCGCGCTTCAGTAATGTTAGCCACCGGAAGTACATCTTTTGACTTTTCCAGGGCCCGCCTGCCCCGCGATGAAGTACAGGTCAGCTAATCAAAACACTTACAGCAACGCATGGGCGGGCAAAAGCGTGCCGGGGAACGATGAAGCCAACAATGCGTCTGATATAGCGCCTGGAAGTCGGCCGGGGCATTGGAATCACAGAGGAGCACTTCCTGGCTTTTTAGGATAGCCTGATCCTCAGATGTGAGAGAAGGAGAGACCCTCATCTGCTGGTCTGGAAGGGGTGGATGCAGCTGAGCCGTCCAGACAGAAGAGAGACCAGGGCGAGAGACACCAATTTAAATTCACAGTTAAATATTACGGACCAGTCCCAAAAAGGGTGACAAGCCCGTGCCATTTCTATAGTGCTTTCTACCTCTTGACAGGCCTCAGGGCCCGTTCCAACTTGCAGAGTAAGCAGGTTCGGCTTGGGTGGTACATGGATGAGAGGCGGGCCGCGGGTGCTGGCTGGGGTTTGGGGGTGCGCTTTACCTCCTGTGGAGGTGCATTTCACAGTGTGTGCACTGGAGCACTCGTCCTCCCCCCACCCCTCCCCACCTGTGACAGTGCAAGCCCAGCCTGGAGCAGGAAGGGGGGCACTGAGAACCGAGGGCCGAATCGTGGTCAACATTAGGGTGAATGTTAGGTTTCCCTAACAACTCATATCCACCACCCCCCTCCCCCTGCCAAAAAAAGAACACATAGCACACTATGGTCCCCAGGCAGGATGTTTGCTTTCCACTGTCCATGTGCAGCTTCAATGTTTGTTGGTGACCTAAGGTCCTTGCGTGCTGCTCTGCCAATGAAGAAAGAAAACCGCACACATCTCTGGGTAGGTGTCAACCTGTGTCACTGCTGGTGCCGGAAAAGAGAGTCAATCCTGGTGTCACCACGGTCAAATGGTGTTATCCTGCGCACCTAACTCCGCCAGATAATACTCGGGGGTTCTGCTGCCCGACTACAGTAACCTGATGGGAATTCAGCCATACAGGAAGGCGAAGCAGATATCCGTCTTCCGCCCACCTCCTAAGGGCAGCAGTGGCAATTCCATCTGAATGGCTCAGGCGGTCATGGGAGACGTCGAGAACAACACTGTGCCGAGTGAGTCAGTGAGGAGGAGACAGTATTTAATCAATTAAGTCAAGTCAAAAATATAATTAGAATAATGTGACATGCAAGCAGCAGGCGCATAGACCCGGCCCTGATAAGTAAGTACCGGTGCTACGCACCGGCAAGCACCGGCACAAATTAAGCACTTGTTGCCTTCACCCTCACACAATGACTTTTACCACACATTTGCAACCATGACAGTGCGGATTTGTTTCCAGGAAACTATACTTGCTTACAAACAAACTTTGCAAGAACACTATCATAATACCAAGACACATCATGTACAATGTTAATACATACATTGTGCAAATGTGATTGTTTGTTTCGTACATGTGGCAACAGGGCTATCTATAACACATAAGCAATGGTGGCGTGACCAAGATCTAGGGCCAAGGCAAGGATGTCTTTAGTTATAAATAAACGTCTATTTCCGGATGTTGGTCGAGGAGTGCTTTGCTGTCATTGGTGAGGTCTCTGCATGCTGCTGCTTTGGACCAGCAACATGCTGATATCCCTAAGATAGGCGTCCAGCTCGTGATCACGATGGGAACCTACATTCTTTCCCTTCAGGCAACGGGGCTTGGATCATCCAGTACAGGGATTCTTGGCAGAATCCTTACACACACCCTAGATACTTAGGTTAGAGGATGCATAGCAGGAGTACACCAGATTTGTATAATATTATATATATATATATATATATATATATATATATATATATATATATATATATATATATATATATATATATATATATGTGTGTGTATATAATATATATATATATATATATATATATGAGTGTGTGTGTATATATATATATATATTCACTGAAAAACAATAGGTTTCAGGCCTTATATAGTTAGAATTAGCATTTAAAAAACCTTTAAAATTCACTCAAAAAACTATAAGTTTTAGGGGTGTTATAGTTAGCTGGACATTTCACTCATACAAAACCATTGAAATTGCTCCTATATAGTTAGTTGTACTAACTATATTTCGCGCACCCGCAATCCACTGCTGATGATGTCACATATTACATCATTCATGACATGGTCAGTGACCATGTCAGTTTCACAAGGATGGTGTCATCAGTGATGTCATGAGTGATGTCACTGACCATGTCATGAGTGATGTAATATGTGACGTCTTCAGCAGTGCATTGCACGCGCAAGTTATAGTGAGTCCAACTAACTATAACGTGGGTATTTCAATGGTTTTATGCGAGTAAAATTTCTAGCTAACTATAACTGGTGTGAAACCTATGTTTTTTTCAGTGAATTTAATAGGTTTTTTAAATGCTAATTCCTAACTATAACTGGTGTGAAACCTATGGTTTTTTCAGTGAATATACAAATATATATATATATATATATATATATATATATATATATAGAGAGAGAGAGAGAGAGAGAGAGAGAGAGAGAGAGAGAGAGAGAGAGAGAAAGCTTATGGCTGAAAGAAACAACATTAATGATGACTTCCATTACCGATTGGGTGATAACATTAAGATATTCCTTGAAGAGGAGCTCAGAACCTCTGTGAGAAAGGCGCTGAACACCATATTGACCAAGAGGAAGAGGGATTCCCCTGTAGAGTAAATTTATTTCTCACTTTCAGATGGTGAATTGCCTTCTACCTCTGAACCCCAAAGAGGGAGAAAGGTTTCTCCCAAGAAGAAACATCTTCATAAGGCTTCTTACAATGCCTTCAGTGATGGTAGTCATCGTGCTGCAATAGAGATTGGTGCTCATAGCAGCACAAGAGAGACTGGCCTCCTGAACGGGGCAGAAGTGATAGGTGCCCTTAGCTGCATATCAAGAAAGAGTGACCTTCTTAGCACATAGAGACAGCCTTATGTCAAGTGACAATATATCATATGATGAAGAGGTGGGCGAATTAATTTTCGATCCCCAAGACAATTATGAAACCCTGAAAAGCTTTGATGAACATGTAGTTCTGTGGAAATGTGCCTTTTAATGGGCACACCTGTGCAGAGGTCACCCTTCTCTGTCCAGGGGTGTGTAGACCAACAAAATAGAGATTAGCACTGAAGCTGGAATTCAAATAACAAGTTTATTAATCACTCAACTCATGAGCGGGACTACATCCATACAACACCCTCAAGTGTTCTAGGAGGTAGTACATTGAATACACAGACCATGGTGCTTATATACAGACTTTGTTGTAGAGTAAGCATGTAGTTACAAATAGAAGGTACAGACCCTCACAGGAATAGTTACCGACAAACATGGGCAGATGGGAGATCACTTAGTCAGCAAAGTGGGAGCGGGAACAGAACTGCTTACAGCAGCCAGAAATAGTTAACAGTTACATCTTGGACCAGGTGCATTTCAGCAGCTACAGGCCTTTCCTCACCACATATATTGCTTTGGTCCAATCAAAAGTCTGATTTTTCGGCTGTTTAAGGCCGCAC
Organism: Lissotriton helveticus; assembly: GCF_964261635.1. Taxonomy (NCBI): domain Eukaryota; kingdom Metazoa; phylum Chordata; class Amphibia; order Caudata; family Salamandridae; genus Lissotriton; species Lissotriton helveticus. The sequence goes on along the minus strand of NC_136061.1, from coordinate 418,608,042 downwards.
CAACAAAGAAGAATAGACCCAAGTTAAAGTCAATATACTGCTGCAGTGCAGTATCAGTTTGATCCACATCATCATTATTTATTTTCCTCTTGAATCAGCTCTTAGAAATGTCATTATACAGTTTATAGTCTTTATGGTAGGATGCAGGTGCCAAAAACTCCCAAGCAGAAAGAAGGGCAAGTAACAGTGAAGACAGAAGAATAACATAGGTGACAAAATGGATGCCACAAACAAGATGGTTTCAGCTTATGCTAACAAAAATTATTTTCGATTTTCACAGATGGCCCTTTGAGCATATGCTGAAGACATGTTCTTTCGAAGGAATACGCAAAATATAATTTATATCAATCTGCATCCTTTTATTGATTTCTTGATCACTTGCTAATTGGGCATTCACATTCTTAGCATTTTGCTCAGACGGTATACACAAGGTGCAAGTAGAAACACAAAGGGAACAAAGCATAGGGCCGCATTGGATATATAGGCAACAATTGAAAAGAATAGAAACAAATATATTGAGAGCTGAAAGTAATTTCCAGCCCCAGACAGTAAACATCCAGTCAAAGTCCATGTCCCTTAATCCTAGTAATGGGTATTTTGTGCATCTTGGAAAATGCATCAAAAACAGAAGGGGCGTGGTCAGGGATGTAAATGCAACAGCTACTCCCGATGATGCGACATGCTCCAGCACGGTCAGCCAGTTATCCTGGCTGACAGTGGTGGAGCATTCTATTTTGGAGCATCACAGTTCCAGCAATTTGTAGTTCTTCTGTAATATTTCCAAGCGCCATTGCTGTCTGATTGGTTACAGCCTCTACAACACGTGTCAAACATCAGATTTTTCGGCTGTTTAAGGCCGCACCAACAAAGAAGAATAGTCCCAAGTTAAAGTCAATATACTGCTGCAGTGCAGTATCAGTTTGATCCACCTCATCATTATTTATTGTCCTCTTGAATCGGCTCTTAGAAATGTCACTATACAGTTTATAGTCTGTATGGTAGGATGAAGGTACCAAAAACTCAGGTGGAAGCAAAAAGGACACGTAGCAGCTACCTGATCAGCCAATAGGTAGATGATAATACCCTTTACTTCCGCAAATGAAATAAGTATTATGTGAGGACAAAAAGCTGCTATTGTTATTTTCAGTAATATTCAACACTAAAGTACAGTCACTTTTCCCACATGTATACTGCCAATACTGCTCACACAGAGATCCGCTTGAGCTCCAGCGACAGCAATAACAGAAGGCCCATTTCCCTTGGTTGTTCGAGTGTTAAGGAAAACATAGCGCGCAGAGGAATATCCTCGCCGATACTCCTCCATTTCCCATACTGTTCTGTTAGCTTGTGGATCTCCTTCCTCATCAGGATAACAAACCCTATACAATTGAGTGTTTAGTCCTCCTACATTAGCATAAATAATGTTAGCAACTTCAGAAGCCCACAACAATGCAAACCAGGCTCTGCAGGAGCCATTATGTGAAAACGGCAAGGGAATAAAAGGCGTTCCTCCCTTTTTCTGATGAGCTGGCATCATTCCACATACCCAGCAGTTGGTAACATTTGTAGTGTTGTGTGAATGGTGCAACATCTGAATGAAAGTGTTATTGAGGTAGGACATTCTGTGCTTCTGCTCATGATAAGGAAGAGTGAAATAATGGTGTTCAGTGGGAACAGGAGTAGTACAAGTCAGTAGATTTCGGACAGGGGGTACTTCCTCTGCAATCCATTTTATTGCAACAACAATAACAACAGTCTAAGAGAGTCCAGTAAAAATCATTGTTCTTTTGCTACAAACTCTTGCAGCAGCTGGTTTCTTCTCCTTAGGCATATTCATTTAGTTGACAAATAATAAAACAGATGATGCCCTAAGGTCCTGGGTAGATGTTGATTACTTCACTGAGGTTGAGACGAGCCTGTCACTAAAAGGCTAACCCCCATTCTGGTCCGCACAAGACCCCAGAGATGGCAAATCACATCTATAGTTAGAAACCCGAACATGGCCCCTATTATAGGACATTTTCCATGCGGATCTTGCCTGATATGTAAATTGACCACAGTAACCAAGACGTTACAGCTCACAGAGACCCTAACCTGGACCCAAAGACAACACACGAATTGCAATTCATCCCATGTTATTTATATGGTAACTTGTCCATGCCAGAAAAGATACATCGGGATGACAACAAGAAAAATCAAAATTCGAATTGGGGAACACAAGAGTAATATCAAAAACAAAAGAAATACAACCAAACTGTGTTCACATTTCATTGAATTAAGACAACAGGAAGAAGATCTTCGATGGACAGTGATTGAGATGCTAGTTGATAAAACTCACAATCCCGAGAAAAACCTATTCGAAAAAGAACAAAGATGGGTTGACCGCCTGGGTACTAATATTGATGGCCTGAATGATAATATACCCTGGCATCAATTTTCTAAATAAACATATATTACATACTGAAAGGTTGACAACTCCTCCATCCCTCCCCCCTTTGCATTTTATGGTGGAACTCTTGTCCCAATCAAAGACAGTGGTTGAAGATTATACCATACAGCCCACCTCATATTATGTTTATTGGAATGTTGATTGCAATAACATATATAGGGAGGATGTAAAATGTTTCCTTTTAGATTGTTGCAAATAACTTTATTGTCCATCGCAGTTTACAACAGTAATACTGGTTCTGAATATGAGATGTATGCTCTTTACTTTATTTTCGATATATTCTATTGGCATCTTGACTGAAAAATACTCGATATATTTTTTGAGGTTGGCTAGCATCTGTGACAGGTATATAAGGATAATTATTGGTTTGTTATTAACACGGACTCGGCAGTACTTTTCTGTCCTCCGCCAGTCCTATTTCTATCTCCATGTGTTGTGCACTACATAGAACACGCCCAACATAGCCAAACTGTTTCCGGGGGCACAGCTAGCATAAACGGAGCAGTTTTCTTCAAACGCGGGTAAGTGAAACTCCTTTCCCGACTTAGCAATATCGAAAAGTTATGTTATTTTATTATCAGCCACTCGTAGTGACGCCGTACCGAACATTCTTTCCTTACAGCCTGTTCACCCGATGACGCTAATATACGCATGCACCAAGGTAACGATTCAAAATCTATCCAACACAATTTCAGTAAATAATTATAACGAACCACATCTTTTGAACACCAGAGGGTGGTAGTTTAATACAGTACTATGGGGTATAATTTCCACCTTTGATATCCCCCAGTCTCTCCATTCTGTCTCATTGAGTAGCCCATACAAGATTACCTCTTTTTTAGTATAACTCTCACAAGTCTATAGAGTCAGCATAAACGCTGCGATATGAATAATGATTACTATTTGTTGTTTGAACTACGACTACAATTATGTCTAACAAACTTAATATGCCACTACTTGCCTATATTTGTTTGTGTTATGCTCTGTCTTTATTACCTAGGTACAAGAAACTTTGGTGATAACTCAATAGCGAAATAGAAAACGCTTATTACTACACAAATGGTGTAAGTATCAATCATTCTTTTAATTGTCCTGATGAATGCCCCACAGACCCGGTTGGGCGAGGATGGGCAGAAACATGTCGACACACTACAAGTGGTATAACGAGATCTAGTTACACGGTCTTTAAGTATATCCAATCTTCTTCTTTTTAACCAACAGACTAATTCTCACCTATATTAAAGCATTTTAGAGACCTAATCTGTTTTTTAATATTCTTTTTTCCCCTTGGGCGAGTCACTATTTCTGGACACTACCGTGTGGAACCGGAGTTTGTCTCAGGCTTGAGGCTGGCATATTACAAACTTAACTAACCCAATGACTGTGCCATAACGCGAGTGGAGAGCGGAGAAAAAGATACACCGCTTTATACGACTCATACACCGTGTTTATGAGGGTTATTTAAGTAACCAGTTGTCACGGTTACAAGTGTCCATTCCTCTTTTTTGATTTTGAATAACCCCCTTTGTAGTCAGGCTTTAACCATCCAGGACAGTGGCTCAAACAGTCTTTTTCAGCAACGAAGTGTCTTTCTTCCTTGGTTGCAGCTGATATCGGGATGTACCAGGATTCGTGTAGTCCGGGAAGACTACCTCAGATCCTTCAGCTAACACAGCTTGTTCTGTCTCTGTGACCAGGATGTCGCGATGATCTGCCAACACAGCTGGGCTCACTAGGTCTTGCACAGTGTGTTGCATTGACCCAGTTCTTCCGGTTCATCACTCGAACTGCAGTCCTGGTAGCCAGAAGCACTTGCTTACAGTCTCGCCATTTCGGTGCTAGGGAGCTGGCTCTCTGGAAGGACTTTATAACTGCAAAGTCACCAGGGCGCAAGCAGTGGCCCTCACCTTTGGACCTGTCTGGAAGAGTCTCTGGAACCTGTTGATAAATACAAGAGAAACTGTCAGTCAACTGAGACAAATAATCATACATCAATACATAGGGTACATCATGTATAGGGCATGGCTTACGAATCCCCCAAATACTCATTGGCCTTCCAAAAACCACCTTATACGGTGTGAGGCCAGATCGTGTATGTGATATCGATCTAATGAATAGCAATGCTAAAGGCAGTGCAACAGGCCATTTCAAAGATGTGGTAGCCTGTATATTAGCCAATTTCAATTTAAGAATAGAGTTCTAATGTTCCACTAGTCCTGCTAATTGTGGGTGAAAAGCAACATGAAATTTCTGCTTAATTCCCAACCTTTTCATAGGATACTCAACAACTTGCCCAATAAAATGGGGTCTGTTGGCACTCCACAAAACTTGACAAATGCCGAATCGGGGAAAGAACTCCTTTAGGAGCACCTTTGCTGTAGTAAGAGCTGTATTATCTTTCGTAGTGTATGCCTCCACCCATTTATTAAAGGCACAAACCACTACCAGAACATATTTCAGATTATTACAGCGTTCAAGCTGGATGTAGTGCATTTGCAGGACCTCAAAAGGTGCAGTAGGTATTGCAAATCCTCCTGTTGGAGTTTGAGTTCCCTTTCCAGGATTACATTGGAGACAAATCAGACAGGACTGGACTATTTTCTTAGCTGTACCGACAATCTCTGGATGATCCCAAACTTGCATAAGTTGCTTTGCTATTGAGGATGCTCCAACATGTGCCAACCCATGTGCCATATGAATCATAGGGTATAAATAGGCTGTGGGTAACTTCCATGTTGTAATTTCTTGATTCCTTCAACAGCCCTCATCATCCAATGCTCCCTCCTTAGACCATTGGTCTAATTCATCAACAGAGGCAGATTGTTGCATGTCCAGGAAACTACATAGATAGATATGGTACTTCACTGTATTGCCGTCTCCCGAGCTGTGTAATCCGCCAAGGCATTACCTGCTCCTATTTTATCTGTCACTTTCTTGTGTGCGCTACATTTAACAACTGCCACTTTCTTAGGATAGTTCAAGAAAGTAAGGAGATTATGTACTAATTCCCCATGCACTATTTGTGTCCCATGTGAAGTGAGAAAGCCTCTTTCTTTCCAAAGCTGACCGAAACTATGTACCACGCCAAAGCTCACATGCTCTTGTCAGTGCTATCAACTCGGCTGCTTGAGCTGACTTCTGTGGGATACGAGCTGTCTCAACTACTGTCTGCAGTGCTGTAATTACATAAGCAGCAGATATAGTGACATAAGGCAGCTTCAGGCAAGATCCAACGACCCACAATTCTCCATCAACACGAGAAAGAGGTGTATCTTGTAGGCCAACACAACCCTTTATTTGTTCTTCAGTAAGGGATATACAGTCACGTAACTCTTGTGACTGAGACTGAGTAGCTAGAAGTGGCAATAATGTAGCAGGATTCAGAGTCAAACATCTTTTCAACATGATATGAGGGACCAAAAGTTCCAATTCATAACTTGTCAAACGGGCACTAGTCAGATGCTGTTTTTCATTTGATTTAGCCTTGGCATCGACTGAATTAGGTACTAACACAAACAATCTATGTGACAAGACTATTCCCTCACTCTGAAGTATGGACACAGCCGCTGACGCTCGAAAACAACCAGGTAGTGCGCGGGCAACTGGATCAAGGACAGCTGAGAAATATGCACAAGGACGTTGTTTATCACTGTGTGTCTGTGTTAAAACCGAGAGGGCACAACCTTCCCTCTCATGTACATAGAGTGTGAAAGTCTTAGTGTAGTCTGGAGTTCATAATACTGGTGCAGAAAAAAGAGCTTCAGGTAGCTGTTGAAAGGCATTCTGCCATCTGGTGTGAGTGCACGTCCCCTCCTTTTAACAGGAGGTTACCTAAATAGGTAACCTGCTGTCTACAAAATTGCAATTTCTTCTGAGAGACTTTGTGATTATGAGAGAGGCAAGAAATGATAGCAAGGACAGTATTCCTTCTTTACACTGTATCGGCAGCCAACAAGATGTCATCGACATATTGAATAAGGGCCACCCCTTTCGGTACAGAAAAAGAATCAAGTTGCCTTTTCAATGTCTGGCTATAAATACTAGGACTCTCTGTATACCCTTGTGGAGCTCTACAGAATCTGTATGATCTATTTTTCAAAGTGAAGCTGAACAAATAAGAGCTATCAGGATGGATAGGTATTGAAAATAATGAATTTTTCAAATCAATTACACTAAATGTAGTGGCAGTAGGAGGAACCGTAGTAAGAAGTGTTGTGACTCAGAGACTACAGGGTATTGGTGCACCACAATTTTGTTAACCTCTCGTAAATCAATAATGAATCTGTAAATTTTAGTATCATTGTCTCGTTTCAAAATAGGAAGGATAGGGCTATTACAGGTATTATAAGGGACTTCTTCCACAAACCCCACCTTAATCAAATCCTGAACAATGTGCGTCAATGCTTCTTCACCTTCCCGAGATATTTTATATTGGGGCAGTCGAGGCAATGAAGCACCTTCCTTCACTTAAATATGTACTGGTGGGATAAACATTTGTCCCACATCAGTATCTGATGTAGCCCATAAAGTACTAGGTAAAGATGCCAGAGCAATATCCTCTTTAATGGGACAAGGTCTCTCCACCATTGGATAGTTATCATTTAAGATAACACGCACACCTTCTGGGGAACAACGTATTGTAGCACGAAAATGTTTGAACATATCGATGCCCACAATATTATCTGGTGTGGTAGGGGAAAACAAAAATGGTCTTTCTGTAGTGAATTTATCAAGACTGAATGCAAGTGGCTGTGACAGTGGGCTAGATGTCGGTGTCCCATCGAATCCTATCGATTATATCATTGCGCCAGACAGGGGAGCCCTAAGAACACCAATGTTTTAGACAGAGCACTACGAGTAGCTCCTGTATCAACTAGAAATCGCTCAGTAGAGCCCAAGACATTTGCATCAACATAAGGACCTTTCTGATCTACTGGCACCTCAACCGGTTCCTAACCCCATCCCAGGCATTCCTATGCATAATCAGAACCCCCAAGACCATCAGCTGAATATTCTGACATTTGATATTGATTCCGTCTATCAAAGGTATTAGGATAATTTGGTCGGTGTTCAACTGCCTCAAACCTGGGACGATTTCCTATTCCTCCCCTTTGTCCTGAATTCCCTGGACGTCCTCTCATACTTCCCCTACCCCGCTGAAACTGCTGACCTCGCAAAAGGGGGCACTCAGAATGTCCAATCTCTTTACAATAAGTACACTGGTCAGAAGACAAAGTTGCTAGAGAGAAAGGGGGTACACCAGGGGAATATACTGCACGTCCGCCACTACCACTACCTCTGAATGGTGGACCATATACTTGAGCCAACATAACTTTTGTCTTTAAATCCTTAATCTTCTTATCCTCTTTGCCTTTTGCTTCAAATTCCTGAAGCTCATAATACTGGGCCATAGTCAAAAGGGAGATTGGGGAAGAAGTAGTCCACAAACTCTCGCTGGCCTTGAGGCAACTAGCTATTTCTGGCAACATGTTAGTGACAAATCTGTCGACAAACAAATTGTGTAAAGAAATCAGAAACTGACTCATCCGCTTTCTGTTTATAAGACGCTAACATTGTCCAATCTATTTTCTTAGGGGGTATGAGAGTTTTTAACTTAGTCACAATAGCATTGGGAAGATCTAATATCTCCTGTTGTGGTTTCTGCGCAAGTTCCCTAGCGCATTTATTTCTTCTAAATGCACCCAAGTATCACCATATGCTACATTATCATCTATTTTCCGAATTGTCTTCCACATATCAGTTGGCAAAATAAGTCCAAAAAACATATCAGTATATGGCAAGGTCATAGTGCAGGAGCTTATGGCTCCTTCCACTTCTTCATAGAAAGCGGCAGGATTTTTCCGCGGATTGGGCAAAGCAGCTTTAAGAGCCATAATGTTTGCTATACTCCAAGGAGTATAGCCCCAATTATAAACAAAATATCACTTTGCATCATCTGAATCTTTATGGGCACTTGTTCCCACACCATTCGGAGGAACATACAGAAGCGCAGCTTCACGCATCGGTTTTATAGTAACCACAGTATCACTAAGGTCATTGTCTGTCCCCAAAACTTCTTTTTGCACTGGAGTCTGAACTGTTTGTGCAGTTTTAACTTTACCAGCTGATTTTTGCTCTGCTTGTAAACGTTGTGTATCATGTGTTAATTTAACTAATCACCTAATTAGATCGGATATATTTGAAAAAAGGAAAGTTCCATCACTTAATTGTTTATATTCAGAATTGATATCCTTGGGCTCTAAGTTTTTAGAAATGTTTCTAAAACCATGTATTACTTCCTAGGTAAACTTCTCTGCAAAATATAACTGCTCTAAGTCTTTCCACTGCGGTACCATTGCTACAGGGTCTGGAGCAGAAATAGTCCCACAAGCTTCTTTGTGAGCTGTGGATCTAATATTGGCTTTTTCGTCAACAAAGTGGAGCGAGTCTGCTGCCCATCTTGCTTATCTATGTCATTATCATCTGAAGAAAGATGTTCTTCAACGGAAAAATCATCCTATGAGGCAGAGGGAAACTTATACGGGGGCGAAGGTCGATCTAACAAGTTGGAATCATCCTGAGATTTATTAAGTATGGGATAAATGGGGCGCCTGATAGGGTACTGGCCAGTTACCATTAAACAACACTCCCTTACCTCTTTTTATTTTATTGCCTTCATCTCTTTATTTTTTAATTCCAATGCTTTTTGATATATTGTTTTACGCTGTTCTTTCTGTGCTATAGCTTTTTCTTTCCTCATTTTCTCATGCACTTCTTTCTCCCACATTCGTACACAATCAAACATATCTTGCTGACTTTTTTTCTTGAATAAACACTGCTCTAAATATTGAATCTTTTTAAAGTCAAATGACCCATTCACAGGCCATCGTAAATCAGGATCCTTTTTCATATATTTGTTCCACAGTGTACTATACATTATGGAAGAAATACCATATTTAATGTACATATGCCTATTAGATGTCCCCTCCGAGGAGCCAGATGACTTCTGTCTAAATCCATTTTGGTACCTTCATAGACAGCAACACAGCCTATGGAGTGTGTTGGAAACAGGCATGCTACCAAATTTTTGTAAAAGATTACTGTTCCAAAATATTCCAAAGTAGAGAAAAATCTCCACATTACCTGCCTTTATCTTTTGCAAAAAAGAATTTAAACAAACAAAACCAGAATCTTGGCCAAGCAAATCAAGAGTGCCGCTTCTGCGACCTTACTAATAACTCATGAGCGGTACTACGTCCATACAACACCCTCAAGTGTTCCATTGAATACACATACCATGGTGCTTATATACATACTTTGTTGCAGAGTAAGCATGTAGTTACAAATAGACGATACAGACCTACACAGGAATAGTTACCTACAAAAATGGGCAGATGGGAGATCACTTAGTCAGCAAAGTGGGAGGGGGTACAGAACTGCTTACAGCAGCCAGAAATAGTCGACACTTACATCTTGGACTAGGTGCATTTCAGCAGCTACAGGCCTTTGCTCAGCACATATATTGTTTTGGCCCAGTACCGAAGGAGTTAACTAAAGCTGATGACTCAAGCAGAATCGAAGGGCAGCAAAAGTGAAGACAGAAGAATTACATAGCTGACAAAATAGATGCCACAAACAAGATGGCTTCAGCTTATACTAACTGAAATTATTTTCGATTTCCACAGAACAACCCTCTACATCACAGGAAATCAAAGATCCCTTTGGGGGCGAAATGTTTAATACTACCTCTATAAGACACCAATGAAGCGCAGAGTGATGGCCATTGAACCACGTATCTAGATACCTGTCACACTGGGTTAAGAAACCCCTAGACAGGGAAACCCGTAAACTCCTGAGAAATGAGTGCCCAAGCCTCTCAACGATGGACAAGCTTTGCAACACCCCTAATTTAGATCCTGATTTAATAACCTTTCTGTTCAAATATGGAAAGGACCCAAGGAAGGGAATTGAGAAATGCCTGAAGCAATGTCAGGACAAATTCCTGGACATCCTTGGTCCTTTGACCCGCATTCTTGATATGGCTGAAGACGCTAGAGGTAATAAGACACCTATTAACGTGGACCTCTCAGGAGAATGGGCCCAAAGAGCCATATGCATTTTAGATAATGCTAACGTAAATCTGATTTCAGAAAGACGCAAAGCCGTCTTAATGAGAATTAATCCAAAACTTGCCGACCTGTCAACTAAAGAGCAAATGAGAGACACAAAGGGTCTCCTTTTCGGAGATGATTTTGTCAAGACCTTGGGGAAATACGTTTTTAACTTAATGGCCTTTAGTAAAGCGCAAAACAACATGCACAGAGTGTTTGGTTCAAAGACACCTTTTTGGAAGGGCTGACAGGAGGGGACTGGTTGCCAGCCGTGAACAGTTTTTCCTCAGTAGCAACGAGGGTTTACCAATTACGGAAGAGGCTACCGTCAAAGCAGAAATTTCTACCCTCAAAGAGGGAGGAACCAGAGAACCCGAGGGGGAAGAACCAGTGGAGTCTCAAGCCAAGGTTACCAAAGTAAACAAGACCACTTCTTCTACTAAGAAAGTAGGTGGAATGCTAAGATTATTCATTAAAATTTGTGAAAAGATAACAAAGGGTCCATGGGTACTGCAAACCATGGCAGGGTTCAAGATACATTTCTGGAAATACCCTGTACAATCGATGAGAGCCAGAGAGCTATCCTTAGATGTGGAAAAAATGAGTCTACTAGAAAAGGAGGTGACCGAGATGTTAGAAAAAGGCGCTTTAATTTAAGTTTTGTGAGTACAATTTTTTTGGTAAAAAAGAAAAACAAGGGTTGGCGACCTGTCTTAAACTTAAAAGAACTAAACAAGTTCCTAATATACAGACATTTCAAAATGGAGGGAATTCAGGTCTTGAGAGACATTTTACAAGCCAACGACTGGCTGGTAAAACTGGATCTCAAGGATCACTATTCCCATGGACAGGGACAGCCAGAAATTCCTACGGTTTTCTTGGAGGGGCGTGGCTTACCAGCTCTGCTGCTTACCCTTCGGCCTATCCTCGACCCTATGGTGTTTCACCAAGGTCCTTCGTCCAGTGTTCAGTCATCTCAGAGAAAGGGGAGTTCACCTTATCATATATCTAGACGACATTCTCATCATGTCGCAAGACAGGTCAGAACTGCTAAAACCCCTATCCTGGACAATAGAACTCTTGAGAACCTAGGCTTCATTGTGAATTCAAAGACGTCTGTCATGATCTCCACTCAGGAAGGGGGGCGTGGCTTGGGCACCGATGGGAGAGGCGGCGTGAGCTCGGAGCTCCGCACCAGATCTCTGATTTATTCTGCATAATTACGCTTTTGACCCGCAACTTCGGTCCGAAAGTTATCGGAAGGGTGCGGGAAGGGAAGCGGCAGATCTGGGCATAACTAGAAGCCCTCCCTGACCTATGCGAGGTCCTCTACGCCGCGACGATGAACCGGGGGAGGAGGGACCGAAGATCTCTCGCTCCCGATGACGCCGTGGAACGCATAGCGGGACTGTAGCTCCGGGAGAGTCCAGAAGCGGCAAGTGCTGGTATCTTCACCGGGGGGAGCGAAGCAGGGGTATCCCGGCGACCGGGAGGTGAGCGGCGACCTCGCGAGTTGAGGGCGCTGTGGACGACTCGGAGCCGCGGCAACAAAAATGGCGGCGGCCCGGAGCTGGTGGAGGTCAGACGGCGGAGTGAGACCTGTACTGCTGATCTAGGGTGCTGCTCACTGACACGAGACGCACCTGCTGCCGGCCACGTAACACTACTGATTGGAGTGACAAGAGCGGGGTGAGCTAAGCCCTACCTGTCGGAGGCCTGAAGTTCAAGGCGGCAGGTGAAGGGGGCGCAGAGAGCGGAGCTACGAACTGGCTGGGCCTCATTGCGCCATTGTAGGCCAGGACGAGTGGCAGAACAGCGATCGAGGCGCAGAGGAGGAACGCGCTGGGCTGGCCTGCTGATAGTGACCCGGGTAAGTGGGGCGCAGTGGACCGGGGACCCCACTCTGCGGAGGTGGACGCGGGGCACGGGCAAGCTGCGTCCTGCGAGCCTGGGGTGGCACGGGATGTTAGATGTGAAACTGCAGTGAGCAGCGCAACCATCGGCGGTGCTGAGAAGCGGTCTGGCATTCCAGGAGCAGCATTGAAGGCAGAAGGCCCAAGCAGTAGGGTGGCAAGACCAGCGGAGACCGGCGGGGGGCCTGCGGGACCAGTGGGTACACTTGCGACCACAATAGGCAGGGGCCTCCTCAAAAGGGAGATAGCGCAGAGCATCTTGGCTGCTGCGGAAATCACCTGGGGTGGAGTTCTGAATGGATCAAGTGCGAAAAGTATAGTGAATAAGGCTACCACGTGCATTATAGTGGCGACAGAGACTAATGCAGTTGCCCTGTTCCTGGATCTGAGCTGGTGGCGGATGAGAAGGTGGAACAGGGGTGACCCCGCGGGGACGGTGTAGGAGCAAGTGATGCTTACAGACCGCTGAAACAAGCACTGACCTTATGTGACTGATAGCCGGAGCTAGGGTATCTCAAGCAGAAGAACTTTGGTCTGCACAAGGGCCTGCCCAATTGAAACGCGTAGGGGCATTCTTGATCCAGCTGTACACTTAGCACTTGATATACAAAGCCACACACTGCCGGCTGCAATCTGTATAAGGATTCATTGTTCTGCCTAACTTGTGGTAAAGGTCTCTTAACTATGGGCACACCCAAGGGGAAAACTGAGGGAGCATAGAATCTGAACCCCCCAGACCAGACGAAACAGGGGACCGCTGATCTACAGCAGCAGTTAGACCGCATTTTGGAGGCCATCCCAGCATCACGAGAAGCTCTACAACAGGACATTGCTCAAGTAGCAACAGGATTAGGGCTATTGCGAGCGGATCATTCTAAACTAGCAGATAGAGTGAAAATGGCCGAAGACACGCTACAGGAATTGACACCAGCCCAGGCGGTCCTCGAGGGTAAGATGGCGAATGCCCTGGAACGTATACAAGCCCTGGAAAAGAGGGCCGAAGACTCCAAAAGCAGAAACAGGCGCAATAATATACGCGTAGTAGGACTTCCGGAGAAAGAGGAGGGAGAAGACATGATCGGCTATCTGGAAACCTGCTTGTGGTCCGCGGTGGCCCCGGAAGGACTGTCCACGTTCTTCACGCTCAGGCGGGCACATAGAGTCCCAGTGCAGCCTCCACTACCGGGTCACCCACCTAGACCAGTGGTCTCAAGGCTACTTCATTACAAAGACAGAGACTTGCTACTCCACAGAGCATGCAATGCTGGGCCTTTCTCGGTGGGTAACAGCAAGGTGACTATATTCCCGGATTATACGCTTGAGACCCAGAAGCTCAGAGCGTCTTTCCTGTCGATTAAGAGGGAACTCAGGACCGAGGGGATTCAATACTCCTTGCTCTTTCCGGCAAAACTGATGGTCATAATGGACGGTGCCACGCAGTTCTTCAGTACCCCTGATGAAGCTTGGACATGGCTGGAAACTTATAGAGTGGGCACGGACCGCAGGGGACACCGGGAGTCCACTCCACAGAGGGCTCTGCAAATGCGTAAATCCCAACAAATCCGTCGCAAAAGACAGGGGTCACAGAAACCATCGTCATCTCAAATGGATGAAGAACGGCAGGTGGCCCTGCAGGCGGTGCTGGCGCTCTCGGGGGCGCAACTGACTCAGTCAACACCAGAAACGGAATCAGAAGGACATAAAACATGCTCAGAAACTGAAATGTCAGAAACGGACAGCGTACGTGGCCCGAGGGTCACACCAGGGACTGCTGATGGTGTATTGGATGACTAGAACGGGGAGAGAATGCATCTGCTGTTGGGACATGGAAGTTAAATGGGGCTAGAAAATGGTGGTCCTATATTCACACGCAAAAGGGTCCAGATGCTGAGGCCCTTCGATATGAGGTCATGGCGCATGGGGGCTGCGGGTTGGCGTAGCTGCCTGTCGGACCAGGGTCACACCCCACTTGCCCTTAAGGCAGACCCGCAGTGACTACTGCGGGATGTCGTTGAGTGTTTTGGTCTCTATGGTTTGGATGGGGGCTGATAGACTGTTATTAGGTCCTGTTCTGGGGGGGTGAGGGGAGTCCCAGTTGGGGATGTTGTTGAGATACGGGATCAGTTTGGTGTGGGCAGTTGCTTGGAGACAGTCTGGAAGGGTTGGTCCATTGGCAATGGGGACGTTACCTGAATTGGTTTGCATTTCCTGGAATGTACGTGGCTTACATACAATGACAAGGCGACACAAAGTCCACGCGTATTTGGTCAGGAGGGGAGTCCAGATAGCCTTCTTGCAGGAGACTCATCTCACCAAAGCAGAGGGCCAAGCGTTGCAGTGTAGATGGAGAGGTCAGGTCTTTTGCACATCGTATTCAGCGTATGCTAGGGGAGCACTGATCTGGGTGCGGGCTGGGGTGCCTTTTCCGGCAATACAACATGTTGTGGACCCCGAGGGCAGATTAGTGGCAGTAGAGGGACGATTGCACGGAGGGATGTCACACTTTGCAGCATATACGCACCTAACACTGATCAAGCACACTTTTTTGAGCACATATCGGGCGCCCTGGCACATTATTTAGCTAACCCGACACTGGCAGGGGGAGATTTTAACTCACTCACAGATACTGTGCTCAATAGATCACACCCTCCGCTGGCCGATTCACCAGTACGTAGACTAGCACAGTGCAGACTGAACTGGCAGGAAAGATGGGGCTTGATAGATATTTGGCGTAGACAGCCCCGAGGGATAGGGATTATTCTTTTTTTCAGCTCTACATGAGCTCCACGTTTGCATAGATGTGATCTTATGCTCTCAGTCGATAGCCCCAATAGTCACGCGGTCGGAATATCTGGCCAGGACCATCTCGGATCACAATCCACTGTTGTTGTCCATCAATTGGTGGAGGGCTAGATCGTCAATACCTACATGGCGATTACGCCCTGAAACGCTGGAAGATCAGGTCTACCAAGCAGCGATACGAGAGGGCATCGAACAATATTTTGAGGAAAATGCAGGTACAGCGTCCTCTAGAGCAGTGGAGTGGGACGCCTTCAAGGTGGTAATGCGAGGGCTTTGTATCAGCAAACATACAGGAATGAGGAAGGTATTGCTAACTGACATAGGTAAGGCTGAAGAGAAATTGAGAGTGCTAGAGCAACAGCGGCCGGAGCAGCCGGCTTTACAAACACAACTACTGGAGGCAAAAGAACTAACAGCGGCGGAGGTGGAGAGATTGCGCAGTTTCGATCATAAGATTTACACAACTAAAGTGCACGCAGAAGGGGATAAGGCTGTGGCATTGCTAGCATGGCTCGCCGATCCAATGCCGAGTGGTTGCCCAGTTCTGGCCATGAAAACAGACACGGGTAACATAGTGTACACCCAACATGAGATCATAGCACGGTTCTTAGACTATGAGTTGTTAAACCAGAGTAGCTTGAGGGTGGAGGACGAGGCAATAGACGAATACTTGGCAGAAATCCAGCTTCCCCACTTAGAAGAGGAACAGACTGACGCACTAGGACAAGATATCTCTATAGCTGAGATCCGAATTGCAATCAAGCACATGGCCCGGAAGAAAACTCTGGGAGTGGACGGACTACCAGTAGAATTTTATGAGCAATACATTTATCTGCTAGCGCCCCGTCTACTTGAGATATATAAAGAAGCTAGAGAATTGGGTCGGTTGCCGTCTTCTATGCGAGAGGCACTGATTATTCCCCTATTGAAACCAGGTCGGGATGGGGAGGATGTAACATCCTATAGACCGTTATCCATGCTGACGACGGACTACAAGATCCTGAGTAGAATATTAGTGACTCGATTGGTACCTCATATGACCGCCCTAGTCCATCCAGATCAAGCTGGATTTATACCAACTAGAAACACTTCTTCCAATATACGATGGCTCATAAGAGTCTTGGGGAACGCACACCTTGGCCTAGATATGCCGGCGATCCTTTCGGTCGACATAGAAAAAGCTTTTGATAGCCTGGAATGGACATATCTCAGTAGAGTACTGGAACGTTTCCGTTTAGGCGAGCAGTTTGGGAATTGGGTTAGAGTTTTATACTCTTGAGCAGTAGCGAGAGTGAGGTTTGGGAAACTGATATCCACCCAATACCCAGTGTTAAGGGGGACGAGGCAGGGATGTTCCCTGTCCCCCCTGCTGTTTGCACTGGCAATAGAACCGCTGGCGGTGCAAGAGAGATCGGGACTGCACTTTGACGGACTGAGGCATAATGCGATACCACAACGCATATCGTTGTATGCGGATGATTTAATTTTATATCTGGAAAACATGGAGGGAGCACTGCGAGGCGCAATCACGCTGCTAACTAGATTTGGTACAAAAGGGGGTGGTGATGGACGGAGCATCTGAACCAATCAAACACTCAAACACAGTCAAAAGATCTGGGTTTGATCCATCACCATTCTTTAGCCCACTCTGCCACCCCAGTTCAGACATGGCCATATGCAAATCAGTCAGACCGGTTTCTGGCATTAGAACGGTGATGGATCAAACCCAGATCTTTTGACTGGGTGTGAGTGTTTGATTGGTTCAGATGCTCCGTCCATCACCACCCCCTTTTGTACCGCTTTGGCCGCCATAAGTGTGGCAGGGTATGCTCAGACGTGAGTCCCTTGCTCACTTTGACACTGGATTCAAGCAAGCCGGGCTGAAGATGGCTGTAATGCCAGAAACCGGTCCTCGGAAGCTTGTTTCCGGTCCAGGGAAGGCATGGCTTGGCAGTTCGGGCTGGACTGTTCCCATGAGGCACAGGGTCAGACTGATTTGCATATAGCCATATCTGAACTGGGGTGGCAGAGTGGGCTAAAGAACGGTGATGAATCAAACCCAGATCTTTTGACTGGGTGTGAGTGTTTGATTGGTGCAGTTGCTCCGTCCATCACCACCCCCTTTTGTACCGCTAACTAGATTTGGACACTTATCAGGACTCGGAGTGAACTGGCGTAAGACATGCCTATATCCACTGCGACCATGCGAGACAATTCCAGCTCTCCCCCAGGGGATAAAATGGGAGCCGAGGTGCCTCACTTATCTTGAGGTTCGAATCTTTCATGATGCTACCGACATCCTAGAAGGTAATATAGGACGCTGTGTGAGGGCCTTGAAGGGGTGCATGGCATTTTGGTCCACGCTCCCATTATCAGTAATGGGGAGGATAGCCTTGCTTAAAATGGTGGCATTGCCAAGGCTGCTTTATTATTTCCGAACACTACCGGTTTGGATCCCACCGCCGCTGTTTAAAGCATTAAGGTCGATGGTCATTGGTTTTTTATGGGGCACTGGCAGGAAGCGAATAGCCTTGGGAACTCTTATGCAACCGAAACTGGAGGGGGGACTAGCAGGTCCTTACGCAGGCGGTAGCCGCAGAGTTTCGGGGCACAATGATTCAAAGACATATCCTCTCCTATATAGTCCTGCAACAAGCACTTCTCCCCAAGGACCTATCGCTGGAAGAAGGCACTCTGAGGTCATGCTGGAACCGTAGCCAACGTAAAGTGGGAGTCTTACATCCATATGCTCCTGAGATCCCATTGGGAATGCTGACGGCACTTCCACATGGAAGTGACTGGACTGCTCTCGAGGAATGGGAGCACTTAGGGGTCCAGATGGTAGGGGACCTATATGAAGAGAGCGAATTGCTGTCTTTTCAGGCCTTACAGGACAGATATGACCTCCCAAATGGGGACTTCTTGATTCATGCCGCGGTGACAAGCGCGATTAGGAAACACTGGAAGAAGGGGCAGGTAGAACCTCAGACTAAAATGGCATGCCAGTATGTGGTGATGGCGGCGGGGACCTTGAAAGCGGTTACATGCCTCCAATCTCGGATGCTGCACGAGGGGTTACTACCTTTAGCTGCCCTAAAGTTGAAATGGGAAACAAGCATAGGTCGACCACTACCAGATGCCACATGGGGGCAAGTTCTCAGGAGAGCCTGGAAGGGCACTCGAAACGCACAACTTCAACTGATACCGTTTTTTATAGTGCACCAAGCCTATTTGACACCGGGGAAGATTCAGAGGTACTTCCAGGTGCAGGATGCAGCGTGCCTCAGATGTTTGACAGAGGGAGCGGAACTGGAGCATATGCTCTGGAACTGCCCGAGCCTGGGGAATTATTGGACAGCAGTGGGGACACTTCTGAATGCAGTTATAGGCAGGGAATTATCTTACGATATGGCCACGTGTGTGCTTCTTTGGTTCCCCCATATGCCCAAGACGAAGATAACAAGTAAATTTATAGATCTAGGGCTTATATTAGCGAAGAGAGAAATCACCCTGCATTGGAAGTCGAGAGAGGGGCCGTCACACAAGCGCTGGAGGGCGGAGCTTTTTAAATGGGCAAGGAGTGAGAGCACAATTCGGATGCAACAGGCCCAACGATCGAGTCAGAAAAAGGCCCTGGATCAAGCGAGGGAGTGGGTAGCCTTAGTTCAGGCCTTGCTAGATCTACAACGGGATGATGAGAGCTTGGTCACGTAGAATTTCAGTGTAATGCCTAGAATTTACAACAAGTAGAGAAAGTACCACTGTTAACTGAGTAATATGCGTTATTGTGTTTTGGAAGTTACATGCCCACACCACTTAGGGGGGGAGGGCGCTAAGGAATGTTGGGTTATAAATGAAGACATATTTCGCGAATGATGATGTTGTATGATGATAAATCTTCAATAAAATATGTTTTAAAAAAAAAATGATCTCCACTCAGGAAATAGACTTTCAATTGAATTCAATTCTATCCCAATTAATCCTACCTCACAAGAAAGCATTAAAGATAAAAAAAAAGAAGTGAAATCGGTACTATCATGAGAGTCGGTAATTCTGAGGGACCTCGCAAGAGTCTTGGGTCTCATATCATGCTCTATTCAAGCAAACTCCCCAGGACACCTCCATTACAGGGGGGCTACGGAGACTAAAAGCCTTAAGCCTAAGGAAGGGCCTATCGTACGGAGATTCTATTACCCTTTTCCAAGAGGCTTGGGAGAATCTAGACTGGTGGCTAAAGAATCTATAAGCATGAAATGGCACGACCATATTCGGGAATGTACCAGACATTATCCTAGAATCAGACACGAGAAACGAAGGTTGGGGAGCCCGGTTAGACAATTAAGAAACAGGGGGAAGATGGTCCCTAGAGGACGTCACTCCACATAACTGTTTGGAAATATTATCTGGCCTGAATTCCCTTATGATCTTCAAGACGATCTTATAAAACTCTAATACACTAATTTGCTTATACAGTTTTTCAGCTGTATGATATATAAATCGGCTCGGGAAAATCCCCAATGTACTCGAGTCTAGCGAAACAAATTTGGTATTTCTGCTGGGATCACAAAATAGTGTTACAGCAGAATTCATTCCAGGGCTTCAGAACACAAGAGCAGAATGGAACTCCAGATATCTCAAGTATTCCATTGATTGGAAGTTACATCCGAATGTCTTCTCTCGCGTACAACAACTATGGGGTCCATTACAGGTAGGTTTCTTTGCAAGCAGACTAACCTTTCAAATCGCAACATACTTCAGTTGGAGACCTGACCCAAAAGCAACAGCTCTAGATGCCTTTCTTCAATCAGGGGGCAAGAACAAAGGTTATGCCTTTTCCCTCCTTCTCCATGATTCAAAGTGTCCTGTGGAAATTGAGTCTAGGATGCAGCAGAATTATCCTAGTGACCCCCTTCTGGAAGTCCCAAGTCTGCCTTCCTGGGCTGAAGGATCTAGCCATGGAAATTACACACCTCGTCCCGGCGTCCTTGGGCCTCCTACAAGGCCGAGACGCAGAGGAACATCTTTTGGTAGTAGAGGGCAAGATGAACCTTCTTGTTTGGAAGATTTCAGGAGATCAAATAGATACCCGAATCTTTCATCAAAAGCTAAAAGCCTTTTGGATGAATCTTGGGCCACGGGGACACGAAAAATATATAAAGGGGTGTGGAGCAAGTGGTGCTGTTGTTGCCTGGAAAGGGATTTGGATCCAGTGGAAACCCCTATTCAATTCATAGCAACCTTTTTAGCAAGTCTTTTTGAATCCGGACTTTCTTATAGAACTATCAACTGCTAAAGATCAGCTATTTCCTCTGGTCATGCCTTAGTTAATAATTTGGTGATCATGAGTGATGCTTTGATCAAAAGAGTTATGAAAGGTGTGATACTTAAGAGACCTCCTAAGACTCTTTACAAGTCCATGTGGGATATCAACTTGATTTTTAAACTTTTTAGTTCTTGGCCAAACAACACCTATCTCTCCCTTAAACAAATTTATATGAAACTTGCTACTTTGTTTGTTATCCTTTAAAAGAGTATCCGACATCAAAGCATTGGAGATATCCAACAGATTCTATTCTAGTGAGGGTGTTCACTTCGATGTCTGAAAAAGAACCAAGACAATGTCTGATTCCGTTTTTTTCCCCTTTCTTTCATGATTATGAAAAATTATGTGGTAAGATGCATGAAAGAATATGAGAGTAAGCTTTCAGAGTTCAGAGCACATGAGGTTGACCAACTTCTTTTATCTTATGTGAAACCTCATAAACCGGTTTCAACTGCGAGTCTCGCAAGGTGGATACGTAAGGTTATGAGTGAAGCAGGTGTGGACCTTTCAAGGTTTGGTGCTCATTCTTCTAGAGGAACAATGTCTAGTTAGATTTTTTGGTCAGGTGGTTCCTTACCAGAGATTCTCAAAAGAGCAGACTGGTCAAACGCAAGCACATTTGTTAAATTCTATCTAAAACCAATAGAGCATAATATTAATGTAGACTAAAGGGGCTTTGAACATGCATAATGGTAGCCTCGGTCTTGTAATGAAATGTTGATTCTCCAATGAATATGCAGAGAGAATCTTGATTTCATTAAAGACAATGGAGGCTAATATTATCCCACCCTCCTCTCCCTTGAGGAGTAGTATTCATATATATATTTATTTTATTTGGTTTATTTTGGTTAACTTGTACAGATTGTCTTAACGAAATGTCTAAGATTTCCTTTTACTTAGAACTCTCTTTCTCTTTAGTTTTTCTTCTAGAAAACACCTTGTAGGAAGTACCAAAGTTTTCAAGTTGGATCGTCGTCTTCTTGTGTCAGCAGATAAAAGAGGAAGATGACTATGTGCATCAGATATTTGTACACTGTTATGAACATTCTTATCTTTATGATGTGTTAAACGTTATTTAAAGGGGCTGCAGTTGGAAGCAGCAATAAAAGCCTTTGCATAAGGTTAGCCTCCGTTGTCTTTAATGAAATCAATATTCTATCTGCATATTATTTGGAGAATCGACATTTTCTATATTAACGTGAGGTATTATTTTGACAATGGGGTTAAGTTTGTACCTCATGCCTGCTAAGGTCAGGTTTTATGGTTGTTGTCATTTATGAGTGATGGCAAATTTTCGGTGGGTTAGTGGTGTGTGGGTTGTTATACTTATGTTGTTCATCCTTGCTTTTGATGATTTATGTTGCTGTTTGAAACGTGGTGTGAATAAGGACTTATAGGCTTTGGTTTTAAGGTTATGAGATATCGAATTGTTTATGTGGCATAGATGTACACCCAGTTTTGTGCAGTTTATCTTTGGACCTTTTTTCTGTGAGATGTATGGGATGACTGTGAAGGATTAGGTCACCCGTTGCTTACTATATACTAGTAACATTTCTTTTAGGGATGACGTGTGGAGTGGAATTCACTCATTCATTGCTGTTGTACACTTTATGTTTTGTTAGTGGGATGACTGTGAGGGCATAAGTCACCCATTGTTTGCTGTATATTTTATGCTTGGTGTGGGATGAATGTGAGAGGGTAAGCCCCTCGTTGTTTGCTGTACATTTGATGCTTGGTGTGGGATGTCTGTGAGAGGGTAAGTCACCCGTTGTTGGCCATACACGTGATGTTTTGTGAGTTGGATGACTCTAAGGCCCAGATTCATCAAACAAAAATCCGCTCGCAAAGGGGCAGATTCTCAGAATCTGCCCCTTTGCGAGCGGTATTTTTGCATTTGGGATGCATCATCCCAAATGCAAAAGTCGCAATTTTAGAAATCGCTAAATTGCGATTATTTGCATTTAAGGAATCTCAAATTGAGATTCCTTAAATGCAATGCATGAAAGTTTTTAAAATAGCGAATTTGCTAATAGGGCACGCAAATTACCATTAAGTACAACTTCATGGTAATTAGCAAAAACTAAAGTGCATTTTTCAAAGTTTCATGTTGCGCACACACATGCCTTAAGGGCATGTGTGTGCGCAACATATGTGCACATATCAATTTCAGGGGTGCAACAGGGTGTCCTTTCAATACCCCTGCACCCTTGAAATCGCAATCTCAGTTTGCGAATCGCTAATTGCGATTCGCAAATTGAGATTGTCTTCCCATTTATTCCTATGGGCCTCTAGGCCCATAGGAATGAATGGGGAGGTATTCCTTAATTGCGACTCGCAATTCTAAGAAATCGCTATTTTTTAAGTCATTTCTTGATGCATTCCATTTTGCTATTCCTTAATAGCGAATCAGTATTTTTCGCTATTAAGGAATCGCAAATTGGATTTTTTTTTTTTTTTTTTTTAAACCTTTATTATCACTTCACATTAATACAAGCATGGGCCTACAACCATCCCGGACGGCCGTTAATCAATTCGTAAGGTAAGCAGAGCAATATAAAAGGAAACGGCGGTCCGTAGGCCGGGGTCAGGTAAGTATCCAGGATACGACTCGCATGCAAGCGTACAGCGTAATAAGCAGGATTTAAGAAGGTTAATTTTACAATAAAGAAATATAAAACAGAAAGAATATCAGAATAAGTGCCAGACGATCACACATGATCCTACAATAGCAACATGAAACAGAAATCCGCAATGAGTGCGAGTACACTTAAGGACACGGGGGCAAGGCATACGAGTCAGGATAAATGTGAACAACACATACACGTCATGTCGAATCAGCACCCCAGCCCTGAAAAACAAAACAGATTGTAGGAAACATGAAGACGACGACACCTAGAAAAAGAAAAAGCAAAGGGCCATAGAGACAAAGAAAGGACAAATAAACAACCCTCTGCCCCCCACCCTGCA
Source organism: Lissotriton helveticus (assembly GCF_964261635.1). NCBI lineage: Eukaryota > Metazoa > Chordata > Amphibia > Caudata > Salamandridae > Lissotriton > Lissotriton helveticus. The sequence continues at coordinate 418,584,477 of NC_136061.1, read as the reverse complement.
CCCCTGCAGAAGGCTATGGCCTACCCCCCCCCCCAGCAGCGTGCCTATCGCCCTAAAAGAGACCCGAAATATAGAAGAAAGAGGAAGAAAAAGGAAAGGAAAAATTATGAAGAAGGGCCATCGATAAGACCACCCGCCCCCACCCCCCACCTATCGCGCACAATACAAATCAGAAGCAAGTCAGAAGAGCCACAGTAAGCAAGAGTCACAAAGTCAAGCGGTAACATCCCCGTGGAGTGTCCCTCCAAAACACCGTCAGCCAACAATGTGTCCCATCATATCCTAAACGACATCATCCCTGGCCTTCTCTATCAATAGTACCCACATACGGTCATTCAGCAGTCGGCTTACAGTACAATGTGGCGGGTCCAACCGAACCGGGCAGTCCGAGAAGTGCCAATACTCCATGGGACCATAGCCCCCATATCCCAGACAGGTACACATGGCGGAACTCCGTATGCGACAGTACCGATGCCGGAAACATCCCCCAGGCATAACACAGTCTCACCAGCCAGGAGGAAAAAGACACACAATCCGACAATTGTGGAAGCGCCGCCGGGGCAACCCAAACTGTGGATCGATGTTGTTGCTTCCGCCGCCGTACAGATAAAGGCCCCGACGAGTCACTCCCAAACGCAACAGAACAATCCAAAGCGATGTCACGGACCGGGTCTATCGGCGTCTCCACAAACGTAGGCGCAGCTGGAACGTTAATCACTGACGCAAAGGCGGGCACTTCGGCGCTTCCCTGTGATTCATCACTACCCATGTGGAGCGGTGGGACAACAATGGCGGCCATCCTCCTTCCCAGATCCCGGGCGTCCCGGATCAGGGTCTTATGCAGAGTTGTTAATGCAGCCAAAACATCTCTGGGCGTTGGCTCTCTCTCGTGTCGCCAGGCCCCAGGACTCTCTCGCATAGCGGCTTCTCTGCCCGGGTGAGGTGTGCACATGAGGGTGCTCTCCGCCATCTTTGCAGCTCTGGCCTCGACCTTCTCCACCTCACCTCGGGACCGGGTCTCACATCAGGGAGGAACAGGATTCACAACGGCAATCTCACAAGCCAAGGCAGGTTTCTCAGCGGAGAGTCACCAAAAGGCTAAAAACTCTGCCGCACCCTGGGGGCAGCACGCTGACTCCGGGCAAAGTCAGTAATGGGCCCGGATACGACACCGGAACGGGGGGCTAAGAATCATGCACCTCCCTCGACCCAGCTGCTTCACACTCCCCACATGGTTCTCCGCCAGTTGGGCTGGGTCGGCACTGTCACCATCGGCAATCAGGTCGTCAGTTCCCTCCGGTCGAGTCCTCACCATCACCAGAGGCCGCTGTTGTTGCATTCGCGGCCGGCCACTCTCTGCACTCGAGACCCCGGTCCCAGCTCCGTGAAGGCCTCAAAACAGTCGGGGACACTCCAACGGGTCTGCAGCAAGCAGAAGCCTCAGGAGCAAGCGGTAAGTGAAAGTGACTCTTCGCCTACATGTAGATGCCGTTGCAGCCCAGGATAAGTGCCAGGATATATGTGCGGGGTGAGGAGGCTCACAGAGCCGAGCGGTTACGCTGCCATCTCGATCGCCATCTTGGCTCCTCCCCGTAAATTGGATTGTTGATGCATCTGGGGGTTAGAGTGTAAGTCACCCGGGTTTTTTAAATCTTTTTATTTATGACTGAGAGAGTTTTTTGCTGGTCAATTGAGTTTGTGAGTGCTTTGATGGTGTCTGGGTATATGTGCTGTGTTGTTGTCTGGCCCGCCACTTTTGGTTTGGTTTTCTGGGTTTGCTGCCTTTTATTGTTAGTTTCTGTGTTATTCCGATTTCATGCTAGTCTGGCCAGCTGGTGTGTTATGGCGGGTGTAGCAGGATCAGCATGTTTTTTTTCAGTATGTGTCTACATGAGTTGTGCTTGTATTGTGGGGTTTGTTGTCTGATTCTGCATGAAACATGTGTGTGTTTTGGTGTGTGTGTGTGTGTGGGTGTGTGTGTGTGTGTGTGTGTGTGTGTGGAGGGGATATTTGTTCATATACAATTTTTCCTTTCTATTTTTTGAAGGTGTGGTAGGACTGTTTTGCTTCTACTCTCAGTCTTGCTTTTATATGTTTTATAAAGGGGACGAGGTGTGTTTCATCTAGTTTTCCATGCATGACCCTGTGTATAAAGGCGTTTCTTTGAGTAATGCGATGTTTTCATCTAGTGTTCGCAATATTACTTCTAAAAATGTTAATGCATGTTTCTTAATGTAATGCAATGTTTCTATCTAGTATTACCAATTATTGTTGTGTGTTTTGTAAAGGGGGAAGATGTTATATCTGGTTTTGTACTATGCATTTTCCCTGGTTCTCCTGTCCTTGCTTCTCTGCCAGTAGGAATGTGCTATGTGGAATGCTGGTGTGCATGGTGATGCAATGGAATGCTACGGTGCCTGAGAGGTTGAGAGTGTCAGTTGGAGTATGGGCTGAGCAGCAAGGAAGCTGCTCCTGATGGGGCTTGTCATAGAAGCTATCCTGAGATCTAATATACACACCTGCAACTAAGATAAATAAATCATTTTATATAATCTGCACCTTGATATTATGGAATTCTTTTTACAACAACAAGCAACCACAAACTGGGTTTCAGACTCATCGGGGAAGAATAGTTTGTATTCTATGGCACAGCGAACAAGAGACCCACGTCTGGGTACACCCTTTACTACTTTGGATGTTAAATCAAACACACAAAAGGTAATGGGACGAATGATTGCAAATGCTGTAAACCTCTGGTAATCTCTCAGGGTAGCATTCCAACACATAATTTTCACCTTTAGTGCCAGAAACCTACCTTATGGAAATCATTATTAGCTTGTTAGCATAACCAAATCGCACCTACTGTGATGAGCGCAAGTAAAACAGGTAAAATCAACTTGTTGGTGACATATGCAAGTTTATGTAAACAAAGAATGTTCTTAATCCAGGAAATTACATTTGTAAGTGTCATAATGTGAATACCCCCATTTAATCTGTCAGACATTTACATGCAATAGATCAAGTTTGATGAAGTTGATAACCACATGAACAATCAGTTTAAGCAAGTTAATTGATTATTCATGTTACCTTTTTATCTTAAGCCTGTAGTACATTCAGTTGAAGCCAACAAGAATTAAGTAGAGGCTTATTTCTATTAATGGCCTACAGGAGCATTTCTCAACCTGGGGTCCGCAAAGTCTATTCAGGGGTGCCACAATGTTATGTTCCAATTCAGCAGGAAGCATTAAGTATAGAAATAAGGATTTTTTTGGTAGCACAGCACAGAACAACTGCTCTGGGCAAAATCTCCAGAGGTCTCACTCATAGAACACAGAATGTCTGCACCATGGCAACTAAGAATAACATATGAGCTTGAATAGAAACAATTCCAAATGAAGTAAATTAAAGTAAGAGTACAAATAAAATTAAAAAGGAATATAACATATCCCTTCCCTTAAGAAAACATTAAACATAGTCGTTCATTCTAACTGGAGCTTTTACACCTCTACAACCAGTTTTAACCCTGAAAGCAACAGACTCAGATTCAGCAGAATTACCAATATCCTCATGAGACTCATTTCCAAAAGGCTCACACAGCACAGAAGAATTACCATGTTTGATTTCAATAGGAACAGCCTGGTGAAATTTAACATGCCTTACATTCCACACTCTTCCATCTTGTGTCACAACTCTATTCATATTTACCTTAACCACTCTGATAGCAGGTCCATACTTGGAAGTTCCTTTTATACTGAGACGAGGTTTGCATATTCTCACCCAATCCACAACCACAAAGGAGGGTACTCTCACCAACGTTTTAGCATCATAAAAGTCTTTCATTTTCTCTTGTTTTTCTTGAACTTTAAGAGAAACTCTTTGTACGTCATCACTTATGACACCATCTGACATTTTCTTCTTTATATACCAGGGACAGAGCTTGGATGTCGGTTGCCTCCCTCTCAAAAAACAGAATGGGCTGAGACCTGTAGTGGAATGAGGAATAATACGATACATCCAAAGCCTTTGTCTCAGAACAGCTTTCCACTCTTTACCTGATTTTCTAGCCAATTACACACCATCCTTAAGAACACGGTTGATCCTTTCAACCTGGCCATTCCCTTGTGGTTCATAGAGGGCCATAGTACAATGTTTAATGTCACACAACCTCAAGAAATCTTCCATCTCGCGTGATTTTAATTGCACTCCATTATCTGTTATAAGGAATTCAGGACTCTCTTCCCGAGCAAAAATCTCTTTGAAAAACTCAATAATGCTCTGCGTGGTAGCATAATGTGCTTCTTGACGTAAACAATAAAATGGCCCAGCAAAATCAAATGCAATTTTCTGCCACAGACATTTTGGCCATGGCACAGGTTTCAATGGAGCAGGAAATGGCTTCAGCATCTTATCGCTATTAACACACTCAGCACATTCTCTCACTGTCCTGTCAACTATTTTGTCCATACTAGGCCACCAGAAGCTAGATCTCACCAATCTTTTCATAGAAGACATTCCAGGATGCCCCTCATGGGCAAGTTTAAGGATAATGTCTTGCATAGATTTAGGAGGAACACATTTTCCATCTTTAAAAATCAATTCACCTTCACTGCTACTCAGTGGATACTTGTGAGAAGGACTTAACCTCAACAGGGACATCTTTACTTTTGGCCATCCATTAGGGATACATTCTTTAAGTACATTCCAATTGTTATCAGCAATCACACCCTTCTTCCACTCCTCCTCAGAAATGACAGCAAACTCTTTAGACACAAAATCACCAACAGATGGAATTATGTTAAGGTCCTGACATACTTCAACTTTCTTTACACATGACAGGGTCGCCGGAAAAGACCATCTGCTGTAACATTGTGCTTCCCCGGAACATACTCTACACTAAAACTATATACTTGTAATCTAGACATAAGCCTACCTTTTTGGGCAGTGGCATTGAACCCCCTATCTGGAGGCAAAATAGAAACAAGGGGCCTGTGATCCGTTCTGAGCACTACCCTGCTTTCCCTTAGGTAATTACAAAAGTGCTCCATGCCCCATACAGAACCGAAGAGTTTCCTCTCGATAAAAGAGTATCTTCTTTCTGTTTCATTGAGAGTACAGGAAGCAAAAGCAACACACCATGCCTCTTTTCCACACTTGTGGGACAACACACCACCAAGTCCACACAAACTGGCATCTACTGTACCAAGACACAATTTGTTCAAACAGAAGGGCTTCAAAGTGGGGGTCTTGACGATTTCATTCTAGATTAGTTGGAACGCATCTTGCTGTTTCTGCATCCAACAAAACTCTACTTTGTGTCAGGTAAGTTCTCTGAGTGGTTCCATTTTTGTTGCGAAATCTTTGATAAACTTACTATAATATTCTCACAACCCAGCAAAAGATAATAGTGTTTCCTTGTTGTCGGTTGCTGGGGCTTTCACAATGGCTTCTACCAAGTATTTTTTGGGAACAACACCCTTTCCAGAAAGAGTATGACCAAAATACTCAACAGATTTGTGAAACATTTTACACTTATTCTCCTTAAGAGTCAGACCATTCAACTCTAAGGGCCTCATTAGGATGACGGGCGGACTTTGCCCGCCCATCATCCCATCGTAAATCGGGACCGCCCGCCATAAGGGCGGGGGTCCCGGGGGTGCTATTAGGATGTGCCCACCACAGTGGCGGGCACATCCTGTATTTTCAGCATTGTGGCGGGCGGTGCTCTCTGCACCGCCCGCCACAATGCTGAAAATGCACTTTCACATTGTCATTTACAAAGCGGCAGGCACGGCGCGGTGCCTGCCGCTTTGTAAATGACAATGAAGGGGGGTACCACAGGTACCCCCCAGGTGCACCCCCACCTGTACTTCACTCTGGTGGCCCGCAGGGGGCCCCCAGAGTGAAGACCGCATGCCTTTCCGTGGCGGCATCGCCGCCGCGGAAAGGCACTGTAAACCAGACATCATAATATGGCTGGCGGTGTCTGTTAGACACCACCACCATATTATTCCTTTTCCGCCCCGGCGGCAAGCCGACCGGGGCGCAAAAGCGGCGGATGGTCTTTCCGTCCGCCGTGGTCCCCCCGCCATCCTAATATGGCGGGGGGGAAATCTGGTTATGATATCGGGGGGATCGCCTCCGCCAGGATGGCGGTGGCTACCGCCAGCCTGGCGGAGGCAATCCACCCGATATCATAATGGACCCCTAAGCGTTTACACACCTCCATCACATGTTCCTATGCTTCTCATGGTCAGGAGAAAAAACAAGAATATCGTCTTGAAAGCACTTTACAAAACTGTCCAAATCCTTAAAAATATGGTACATTGCTCTTTGAAACACCGCGCCACAGAGGCCAAACTGAAAGGCATTCTCCTGTATTGGAATAGCCCCTGCGGTGTGAGAAAAGCAGTGTAATCTTTAGAGTCTTCAGTCAAGGCAATTTGGTGATAAGCAGAATGCAAATCAAAAGTAGAAAATACTTTGGCCCCTTCCAGCATACAAACAACTTAATTTATGTTTGGCAAAGGGGAAAACTAAATGCTAACCTAAACAAACATGTGACCCAAATGTACAAAAAAAACCTCTGCATCCCTAAATCCGCTTCTGCAGCACAGATCAGACTAGAACTGGGCCTATTAAATTACGAATTTTCAAATACTGGCTCGTATCTGAATCTGTGCCATAAACTAAGACAAGCAGCGCTAGGTACATTGGAGTCACTACTCTGGTTAGACATTTCTAAGAAAAACCCAGGTGGCTCTTATGGCCGTTTTTTTAAGGACGCAGGCCAGCAAATGGCCGTGGGCGAACTATGGGATCTCAACCCCAGTAAGGCAGTTTTTAAAATCAGCATTAAAAAACGTACTCGAATGAGGTCCCTAATTGCTGATAAAGCTCATTTCGCTAAACGCAAACATGCATGGGCAATAATGAATTCTTACGGGCTGGCCACTCCCCTCCCTTACCTGTCCTGCACTTATCCTTTGCACTTAAAACTTACCTCTATGGCTCTTAGACTGGGTGACTGGCAATTTTTAAAGGATCTACCTTCCTGGCGACGAACGTCAGAGGATGTATTGTGCAGGGGGTGTGGTAAGACGGCTGAAACCTTAGAGCATGTAGTCTGTCTTTGCCCCGCTCTTACGCCACAGCGCAGACGAAAACTGAAAATTGAGTGGAACAGGCTGGGAACCCGGACCTGCAGACAGGCAGTAATTGCAGCCCTGTATCCATAAAACACAGTTTTAAACATAGGTTTTATAACTCTTATACGCTATGCTTACCGCAATTTCTCTCAATAATCGGAAGGGCTTGTCAACGTTTTTGCTCTTAAAGAATTCAGTCTACAGTAAACCGCACTTTATTTATGCTGCTAAAATTGTTTACATCCAACTGCACTTTACCATAAACTGCTGCTAGTTGTTGAACACTTGACTGTATCTATTAGCATAAACATTGCTATCGTTATGCCCACAAACTTTTTTCGTCTAAATGCCATTGTTGACATTGTTGTTGTGCATATCTTGCCTCTTTTTAACATATGTATGCTACTGAAGACCTCGAATGCAAGGAGGTTTTATCTATCCACTGTTTTTATGTCTTGCTCTTTTATAATAATTTGCACCGTATTTTTTGATGTGTTCTTTTATGGATATTTTATATCCAAATAAAGTTATTTCTTCTAAGTATGCATGTTTGGCAAAGGGGGACAGTCCACCACCAAATTCGCATTCAATGCTCTCTGGTCCACACAGAGTCTCAAAACTTTATCAGCTTTCCTTGCTAAAACAAAGGGAGAAACCCATTCAGAAGACTCTACTTGTTCTATAATATCTTCATCAATAAGGCTTTGTAGTAGCAACTTAGGATCTTCTCTCACACACACAGGCACACCCCTCAGTTTCTGATTGATAGGCAGGGCTCCTTGTTTTAGTTTAAACTCATGGCTAAAATTGTTGAGTCTTCCCAGCTTCCCAGAAAACATCTTAGGAAAGGAATTCACCACAACACTGCCCTCACCCTCACTGTCCTTATTATCTTCTTCTTGCAACACCAATAACACAGGATCAAAACTCCTAGGGTTAAGAATAATTCCTAAACTCCACTGGTCCCTCCAACCCAGCACGTTTACACCCTTGATAGCAACATATTGTTTAAGGTGGGCAACACGCCCTTTAAATTCTATGTCAACTTCCTTATATCCTTCCATGTCAATTTTAGAACCATCAAAAGCCCTAGCAATAATGTCTGATTCCTCCAAATCCTTGAGACTAAGGATCCCCTCGAAGCGATCAAGGAAAACATCCTTGGTAATAATAGTCCAAGGAGAACCAGAATCAGCCATGAGCTCTGTCTCCAAATTCAATGTGTGCACCAAACATCTTGGTGGCTTAAGACTAACAGGACTGTCTCCACTATGTCCAACCTCAGTAATGGATGACAACATACCTCCGTCACATTCGCTCATTCTGTTATTCATATAATCCTGATTGATATAGGAAACTTTACCCTTTCCAAAACTCCCAGCAGCAGAACCTTTGAGATTTCTGCAGACAACAGCAAAATGCCTACGACTCCCACACTTATTACATTCTTTACCCAAAGCAGGACATTTAGGAAAAGAGGTATCATGAGTAGAAATCCCACACCTAAAACAATGACATTTTTTGTCAGGTCTCTTAAACACTTTTTGTCCAACACGTGAAGATTCTGATTTTACAGCACACACGTCATCTTCTGCGCCTTTGTTATCCTTATGTATGGACTTCATCCACTTTTCCGATTGTTCCATAGCTTTAGCAGTACTGATAACATCTCCTAAATTAGGATCGCCCATAATCCAGAGACGTTCTTGAATTTTTTTACTCTTGAAGTGGACAATAATCTGATCACTAATAATTTCTTCAGTGATAGGACCAAAACTGCAATTGACAGACAGACCTCGTAGTGCCGTAAGGAAATCAACAAATGTCTCCCCCTCCTCTTGAGCTCTCGTGTAAAATTTAAATCTGTTCAATGCAACACTAGAAGGTTTAAATCTAATCTCTATGTGAGCCTTTGCATCTTCAAACACATTTCTGTCTCCACTACCATCGGTTTGTGGAAGAGTTCTAAAAACAACTTGCCCTTCAGAATCCAGGCAATGTGATAAAATATTTTTCTTTCTTTCTGCAGACAGTCTCTCACCATTAAATGGCCTTAAGATATGTCAAGAACTCTTCCTTTCACTTCGTCCAATGTATGGGAGGTTCCGCTTTTGTTTGAAGAAATTTAGCAGGTGGCTCAAATTGCATCTTGTGAGTTTTGCTGTTCACCCTATGTGGGAAGGGTATGCCCAGATGTGGGTCCCGTGCTCACTACGCCACTGGAGTCCAGCTATCCTGGCTGATGAAAGCTGATAGCCAGAAACGGGTCCTAGGATGCTTGATTCCGGTCCAGGGAAGACATGGCTTGGCAGTGCGGACTGGACTGTTCCCATGAGGCACAGGGTCAAGACTGATTTGCATATGGCCATGTCTGAACTGGGGTGGCTTGGTGAGCAAAATAACAATGGATTAAACCCAGATCTGTGACTGGGGGTGAATGTTTTGCCATTGTGCAACATTCCGTCCATCATCTTGTGTGTTTTGCTGTTCACCATATGTGGGAAGGGTATGCCCAGACGTGGGTCCCGTGGTTGTATGATTAAATTACTACCTCTGAAATCATGGGTGCCTAAACCACGAAGGCTAAACAATGACCAAATGCTATCCACTAAGTTATTGAACCACGTCTTAACTGAACCACGAAAATAATTCTTTTGACGTGCAAACCGAATCTACTCATATTTTGAAACTGGTGTTAATGAAAACCTGCTATCTTTGAAAATGCCATTCTTACTTTGTTTTCCTTTTTTAACAATACTAATATTTACACGTAGAAGCTTACCTCAGATTTTAATGTCATTTTCTAAGCTGGTACTAACTGTTAATCTCCAACCTTGTATTTAAGTAAAATATTGCTGGTATTTACATTTTATTCAGGAAAATCTCTTTTTACTTTGCGAACTGGGCCACACTGTTTTAGGATGATGTCATCAAACAGCAAAATACTCGTAGTGGAACCATTCTTAGAGCTACAGAAATAATGGCAAAAAATAGAGAAAAATGGTGGGAAATAACTTAATGAAACCTCGCGAAAAGGGAGATCGTAGTGATGAAAAAAAAAAACTGCTAGAATCGGATAAAGAAAGTGGAAGTGCCGGGTGGTCTGTTCATTTCATTATATATATTCCAGTAGCTGCTTGATACTTTTTTTTTGAGCACCTAAATAATAATAATAATAAAACCACTTTTAGAGCGCTTGGTTACACTAAAGACAGTGTGTCCCCGCGCTTAGAGATGCTACTGCTCCCTGAAGAGGCCGAGGACCGGGGCTAGTCTGGTGGGTCCTGGGCTACAGAAACAGTTATTCCCTTGGAAAGAGGTGTGTTTTTAGTTTTAATCTGAATATTGTTTCTGAGGGCTCCATGCGCAGGACAAGGGGGAGATTGTTCCAGTGCTTGCTCGCAAGAAAGCGGAAGGAGCTGCCTCCCATCCTGGTCCTGCGTACACGAGGGAGTTGAAACAGCATTGCTCCAGCAGATCTAAGGTCCCGGGTAGGGCGGTGAATAGTCAGAAGGTAGCGCAGGTACCTTGGCCCTTTACCCTGGGCAATGCGGTGAGCGAAACAGAGAGCTTTAAACTTGATGCGCTCCTCAATGGGGAGCCAATGAACTTTTCGTAATGCTGTTTTGCCGGATGCCCTACGCGGGAGATTAAGTACCAGGTGGGCGGCAGCATTTTGGACGCATTGTAATTGGTGGAGGCCTTTCCTGCTCAGTCCTAAGAGAAGAGCGTTGCCGTAGTCCAAATGTGGAGTCACTAGGGCATGAATAAGAGTCTTCCTAGCACTGATGGGAAGCAGATCAAGGACTTTACGGAGTGTTTTTAGTATTCCAAAACATTTACCCGTAATTTTGCTGATCTGTTGTTTGAAGGAAAGCTCCGCATCCAACCATATTCCTAGATTCTTAACAGAATGCGCTGGGCGGGGAACCGCTCCAAGTTCTGATGACCACCAGGCCTGCGACCAGGCAGAGGGGGACTTACCAACCATCAATAGTTCAGTTTTATCGCCATTGAGGCGGAGGCAGTTGTTATTCATCCACCCTGCTACCGATCGCATACAGTTGGAAAAATTACTGGCATCCTCAGCCTGATTGTGAGTGAGTTTAATTATTAGTTGGGTATCATCAGCATATGTGACGATATCCACACCAAAAGCTTCCACCAAGTGGGCTAGGGGTTCCATATATAGATTAAATAGCGTGGGGCTCAGACTTGAGCCCTGTGGAACCCCGTGTCTCAGTTTACGAAGAGACGAATTGTGAGGAGGGCAGTGCACCTGAAAACTCCTGTTTTCTAAAAAGGATCCTATCCAATCCAGGGCTGGTCCCACAACTCCCAGATCTGAGAGGCGAGACAGCAGCGTTGAGTGCAGCACGGTGTCAAATGCTGCACTAAGATCTAATAAGACCAACGCTGCTGTCTGCCCCCCATCTGCAAGTTGTCTCAGACATTCTGTGGAGAAGAGAACCGCCAACTCGGTAGAGTGGGCTGCTCTGAACCCTGACTGCGTGGAGTGGAGGAGAGAGTTTACCTCAACAAATTTCATGAGTTGGCTATTCACTATCTTCTCCACAACTTTTCCACAGAAGGGAAGGAGGGAGATAGGACGAAGATTTTGTAACTGAGAAATGTGTATATTGGCTTTTTTTTCAGGGGTATTACTTGTGCCATCTTCCATACGTCAGGCACATGACATTCCTGAAAGGACAAGGTGATCAGGTGTTCAATCTGCTCAATCATACAGTCAATGACTTCCTTACAACGGTTAGGGGCAATCACATCAAGGGGGGAGCCAGACTGAATGCCGTTCATGATGGTGAGCAGATCAGCTCTCTCAGGAACTATAAAGTGAGTCAGATGGGCCTGAGTGGCAGAATCACTTCTCACTACCGCATCTCTAATTGGCGAGTTACCTATAAAGGTGGCATGTATTAAATCCACTTTTCTTATGAAAAAGTCAGCGATATCATCGCATAATTTATTGGTGTAAGTATCTTGGGCCTCAAGTCTGGATGCCGTAAGCTCTTTGTAGATCACGAAGAGTTCCTTGGTAGGATTTTTTGCAGATTCAATACGTCCTTTAAAGTGAGCGCCTTTAGCTGTTCTTACTAGTTTATGATATATTTTTAATTCTTTCTTGTAGATCAGCGTATCCACTGGATTATAGTTTTTCCTCCAACTCCGTTCAGCTTTTTTACATTTGGCTTTGGCTTCTTTAAGTTCTTTAGAGAACCAGGGAGCAGTTTTAGCTTTCCTAACGGGGGGTTTAGAAGTCCATGGTGCTACTGTGTCTAGGGCCCTAGACACCCATTTCTCATAATTATCCCATGCCTTAAGTAGGGTGTCACTGGGAGGGGGTGGGTCATTAAGAAGGGCGACTTTGAAGTTTTCCTGCGTAAACTTCTTCCAGTTTCTATATTTCGTAGGCCTGGTTTTGGTCCCATTGTGAACCGGGGAACCAATCTCAACTTCGAAAGGGATAACAAAGTGGTCTGACCAAATAATTTGCAATGGTGTGGCAATTTTAATACCTTCCCAGTTGGCAAAAACGGGATCTAAAAGATGACCACGTTGATGTGACGGGGCTGTGGATTGGAGTTTAAGTGACCGACATTTCGAAGCCTCTACCACATCCTGTGCCTCCTTGCAATTGGGATTCTCAAAATGCAAATTGAGATCTCCCAAAATAAGAATTTTTTTATAGCGGAGTGTGTATTGAGTTATCAGCTCTGTCAGTTGATTACAGAACAGTGAAGTCTTGCCTGGAGGCCGGTATAGAAGGATTCCATTAATAATGTTTTTAGGGTTAACTTTTAACGTGAAGAAACCAGTTTCACAATTGGGCAACGAGATTTTTTCTAGGGTACAGTGTGAATTGCTTCTATAAATCATTGCCAATCCCCCACCTATTTGCCTTTCTCTGTCAATTCTAAGTAGGCTGTATCCTGCAGGGACAGCTTCCAAAGTTTCGGGAGTTGAGGCATCGTCTAACCAAGTCTCTGTAAGAAGAAGCACATTGAGATCACCCTTTAAGATCAAATCATGTATCTCTAATTTGTGTTTTTTGAGGGATCTACAATTTAGCAATGTCAACTTTATTTTTGTCGATATCACCTGATCCTTCCTTTCCCCCCCGGTGGAATAACGGCAGGTTGTACAGTATGGCAAAGGAGAATCCATCAACATGGTATGCCGACATCTATCATCAGCATTGGGGAGAAGGGCAAGTAGATCCTTCCTAGTATACCTGATTGGTTTTTTGGATCCAGCATTAGTGGTAAAATGAGCAGGGGTACTGGCCCCGTGCCCCGGTCTGCCACGGACGGGCGCAGACGGGCTTGCCTTCGGCGCGCCCGCTGCGCGGACTGGAAGGTGTCACCATTTTATCCTGTGGGAGGCGGGTGGAAAGCGTCCAACTACTGGACCGAAACCCAAATTCTTCCCCTAAGATGGCGACCGTCCTAGCCTGCCGGCGTCGGCACCAACATCGGCTGCACCGGTCAGGAAGTGGGTCGAGGGGCCTCGGAGCAATGTAGATCTTGCACCGAGGGGTCCGCAGTGCAAGCAGGTAAAAATGAACTGCTTAAAATATAATACAATTTTTTTAAATAATTCTGCCAGCAATTAATGAATGCACGAGAGCAAAAGGAAAGAAGGAGAAAGCCCCCGGCTTCCGCCTCAGGGGTGAGCAAAAGCAAATCTGAGCCCAACCTGAGACACCATGGCTAAATACCTGTAAGGGCGGGCGGGAAGAGTCCAACTACTGGACCGCAACCCAAATTCTTTCCCTAAGATGGCGACCGTCCTAGCCTGCCGGTGTCAGCACCAACATCGGCTGCACCGGTCAGGAAGTGGGTCGAGGGGCCTTGGAGCAACGTAGATCTTGCACCGAGGGGTCCGCAGTGCAAGCAGGTAAAAATGAACTGCTTAAAATATAATACAATTTTTTTAAATAATTCTGCCAGCAATTAATGAATGCACGAGAGCAAAAGGAAAGAAGGAGAAAGCCCCCGTCTTCCGCCTCAGGGGTGAGCAAAAGCAAATCTAGTAATCGAATCTGAATAAAAAAGTGCAAAATGCCAGAGATCACACAGAATGACACCTTGAAGCTGGGATGTGAAAGTAGTCACAACTAGAATGCTAACTTAATTGGCGGCATATCAAACGTAAAATTAAAACCAAATCCATTATTTAAATCGATTAAAGAAAAAAATTCAGCATTAAAACCATCTGAAAACAATCCTACAGCGCCATCTATTGGCCTTACAAGATAAATGAAAACTTCTTACATTTTTGTTCGTGTTTATTGCCGTTGTTAAAGCTACTCGTTGTTTAATGTAGTAGTTGTTGATGTGGTCCTGGTTCAGTTGCAGGTCGTTGTTTATGCGTCGTTGTTAAGGCCACTCGTTGTTAAAAATGTGTTGTTCAGGATGTTTCCAGGGTCCCCTGCTCACTACGCCACTGGAGTCAGGCTATCCTGGCTGATGAAGGCTGATAGCCAGAAACCGGTCCTGGGATGCTTGATTCTGGTCCAGGGAAGACATGGCTTGGCAGTTCGGGCTGGGCTGTTCCCATGAGGTAAATGGTCAAGATTGATTTGCATATGGCCATGTCTGAACTGGGGTGGCTTGGTGAGCAAAATAACGATGTATTAAACCCAGATCTGTGACTGGGGGTGAATGTTTTGCCATTGTGCAACATTCCGTCCATCATCTTGTGTGTTTTTCAAATTGCATGGCGACACAAATATAGTTTAAAGTACCAAGTATTAAATGTAATATTACAAAATTTAGTTGGGGAAAAATATGTAACACAGGAAGGCAAAAAAATGATGAACACATTATAACTACCCAAAATGTATATAAGGAAAATATATATATACTTATATATGTACTGCTCAAAAGTTGAAAAAACAGTCTTACTTAACACACTTCATTTAAAAACTTCACACGAAGTGTTAATGTCACGTAGAGAACAGTGCATCGCCATAGCTATAATGAAGAGTTGACACTTCCCCTCTTCCTTCAGGAGAAACAGACGCACTAAACCTCAGCGCACAGAAGGCGAGTGGATCGAGGAAAGAGTCTTAGTAACAACACGTGCAAGTGCTTACATCAGCACGCGGATGCAGCGAAATTAAGACATCGGCATGGAGCGTGTGATGCAAGAGATGGGCGTCACCACGGCAATGTTACAACAACGAAGACACCACGAGTCGCGAACTTGGCAGAACAAAGACGGCGTGCGCCCCACTGGAGGAATTACAAATCAAAGCACATAACAGCAGAGAACGCAACGGGCAGTACGGGGCAAGTAATAATTTAAAAAAATTACCAGGTTTGTTGCAGCAAAGTCTTTAGTCACCGGAACATGTAGAAAGTTGTGGTCTTAAAACATGAAGATAAGCTTCACATGAAATGCACAGAAAGATGGGTTCTTCTAGTTAGATTCCTTGCAAGAAGACAATTTGCTCCTGTGCTGGATAGTGGTGGCAAAAAGTCTTCGATCGTCGCCAATCTTGTTATGTTCCAATTCAGCGGGAAACATTAAGTATAAAAATAAGTATTTATTTGGTAGTAACACAGCACAGCACAACTGCTCTGGGCCAAAACTCCAGAGGTCTCACTCATAGAACACAGAGTGGTATTTTCACAAGAACGGGTGATAACTACCGCAAGAGTAGCGTAACGCAACTTTCAACTTTGCAGCCTTTTGCGGGAAAATAACCCCGTGACAACGTGGAATTCGCAAAACGGCGGTAGCATGCGATAGTCTGCCGCCCCCACGGACAATGTCCGCGACACAACCACCGCGAAGGAGATAAAAACACATTCCCCAACGCGACCAAACCTGCGAAGGTCACAAGTGCGATAAGAAAACAGTGACAACCAGCGCGAGTGCAGCAATACTCATGCGCAATGCGGGAAAATAGTACAAGACCAACACACGGAAATTGCCACAGAACAAAAATGATCAACAACGGAGTACGACAAATGCACCCTGGCCAACTGCAGAGGACAACATGTACACTACAACATCCAAACACCGAGGAAGAACAGAACCGACAGGCACACTGCACAAAAGAGACCAGTGGCAGATAGAGCAGAGCCGCAGGAGCGACACACCTACCGTGCAGCATATGCACACAATCAGTAGTGCACTCCGGCAGTGACAACATCCCGGGTCAAACAGCACACCCCCCCACATTTGAACACAGGACACAACTGGTTCAGCAATTGTACCCAACCTGCCAAATCACATCTGGAATGCAGGAAAATTTAACCTAAAAATATACAAGTACAAGCTGAGACCTGCAAAGAAATGTTTTATTCACACATGCAGTGTGTTAGGACATTTTCTACTGTCGCTTGATTGCCATGAACGGTCACCGTGTGACGTGCTCATGAGAAGTAAGTGTCAATGATGGTATTCCTACGGGCCATTCCTGCCGCTGCTGCAGTGGGATGTGGGCCACCTGCCCCATCACCACCATCATCGGCCGGTACATCTGGAACTGGGATCCATGGGGCCCTAGTGCGAACACAGATGTTGTGCAACACACAACATGCAACGATCAGCTTGCACACGATGTCCGGGCTGTAGAGGAGCTTCCCACCTGTGCCATCCAGGCACCTGAAACGTGACTTCAACACGCCAAATGTGCGTTCAAAGATGTCCCTAGTACGAATGTGGTCCGCATTGTACTACCTCTGGGCGGGTGTGTTCGGATCTCGGAGGGTTGTCATCATCCAAGGGCAGAGTGCATATCCTTGATCACCTGTGGCAGTGCAGGGAGAAAAGAGTCAATACTCTATGTGATGGCATGTCCACCAATCCAGTGATGCCTGTGTTTGCTGTGTGTGGGGTGAGTGTTCGCCAGTCCGCAGGGAGGTGCTGATGCTGGAAACTACACCACCAGTCTGTATAGGGTGCAGGGGTAGGCCAGGATGACCATGGAGTGTTGTGTTTGTGTCTGGTGTACGTGTAGTTTGACATGTTGAATATGGTTTGGACACGTGTGCCTCCCCACAGTTGTGCATTGTGCTGGGGAGGCATTGGGATGTGTGGTGTGTTGACTTGGTACTTACCAACGAGCAGTCCCATTCCATATGTGCCATCCTGGAAGCGCTGGTTGATTGTGGACTGTCGGAAGATGAAGGCATCATGCACACTGCCTGGGTAGTTGGCGACGACATTGGTGAAGAGTCCCCGGTGGTCCACTATTGCCTGCACATTGATGGAATGTGTGTGCTTTCTGTCGCGGTAGTGGTGTGCAGTATGCGCAGGGGCACAAGTGGGACATGTGTGCAGTCGATTGCCCGCAACACAGCCGGGAATCCGGCTATGGTGTAGAAGCATTGCTTAGTCTCCAGCAGTTCCTGCACAGTGTTGGAGAAGTGAAGGTACTGTGGTATGAAGCTAAGGATGGCATCCAGGACAGGTGTGATTGTTGTAAATAGAAGATCTTTGAGCCAGATATACAAAACAGGCTAAGTTTATTTGAGCTTACTTCCAGGTTAAGTTTCAGGTAGAATATTGCAAAGCTCCACAAGGAGCAGCCTCCCTGCTGCTCAGCCTGCCTGCCATCAACTGCCACTCCACACACAAGCCAGGCACTCAAACATTCCATGAGGTCATCAGGCATTCTAACACTCACACTAGCTGAGCAACACGGAAGTCACATCCAGAGTAAGGAATGACACAAGTCAATTATAACATATCCCCCTTCCTTAGGGAAACAATAATACAGAAGTGAAGGAAGGAATATAAACATCAATATATAGAATGCATTCTGAAAGAAAAGCATTTACATTGCAAAGGAAAGCATTTAGATATTAACCCCATCCCCATACCTTGGGGAAAACCCACAACACAACAGCACAGAGCGGTGAAACAGAACTGGGCCACGCTGAAATACGTGAAACAGAACAGAAACACCACCCCATAACCAACATGTAACAGGGTACATACCACCCTGTGGAACTGCACTGGGACACTCACAGCCCCATAACTCATATGGGCACACACCAGCTAGTGGTAACTGTGGAGAAGAACTTTAGCACTCATTGCCCCACAACCAACCGGTAACAGGGTACACACTACCCTGTTGAACAAAATTGGGGCACTCATCGCCCCACCACCAACACGTAACAGGGTACAGTCCACCCTGTGGAACAGAACTGGGGCACTTAGCTCCCAACACCTCTTAAAATTAAACTGGGGCCCTAAACACCCAACACCTCTTAAAATTAAACTGAGGTCCTAAGCTCCCAAAACTTCTTAAAATGGAACTGGGGCCCGTAGCTCCCAAGGCCTCTTAAAATTAAACTGAGGCATACAGCTCCAACAACTTCCACGTAAAACGGGTGGGGAAACACACCTCCCTATGACCCACAACTTCACACACCACTCCCAAAAACTAAACTGGGGCACTTAGCTACACCACCCGACAACCTCCCCGCAACAGGGAACAGACCTTTCTAAGAAGCAAAATGTGACGGAAAGGTATAAGTAGGAAGGATAAAGGGTAGGTAAGCACAGCAAACAAAATCTCAGAAAACATGAGCAACTACAGCATAATAGAACAGCAAAGCATTGAACACCCTCCAAGTTTCCAGGAACAAAAATAATAAAGATGTAGCTCTGTAAAGTGTCTGTAAAACGGCTATATATTGCTTGTGGCAGGAGGAAGTATGAAAGAAAAAAACGGCATTACAGTAATTGTGGGACAACAGAATAACAGGTGTGCCTGTCATCCAGGAATGCAGCACTAAAAAAATGACAGGCAAGCTAGTCAATTGCAAGAGGAGAGATAAAAACAGGCAGCAAGCAGTAATTGTAGTAAAAGTGGTAAATGATGCATAAATGCTCAGTCCGCTCGCATCCATCGAAATCCCCGGTCACGTCTATGAAGCGGAAAACTTTATTTAAAACAGACATCTTGGTTGGCAGGTGCTCCGGCAAAGTGAAACGCACACGGTAAAATTGGTGCTTACATTCACAAGATGGCGGCAGGTTTTTTTGACGTTGAGCCGGATGGCTCCAAGCACGTCTATGCAGCAGAGCGTCGGTCAGCAGCAACGAGAAACAAAGAAGGAAAGACGTCATGAAGGATTCCAGTGCCTCTCTGTGGAACATCAATTATCACTGCAAAGGCACGCAACACCATAGGAAAGGTAAAGTGTGTGCGAGTGCAAATGAAATGTTGCAGGCTTTTGAAAGTCGCGCACTTCAACAGTCAAAATCTCCTCAAGATATTATACGGTCACATTTCTCAAATCGAACACTTCAAAAACAACCGTGTGCCCAAAGTTTACACTTTTCACAACGACGAGCTGGCTCCATCTCATTACCCAATTCCGTCAGCAGCACCAACTCCGTGGACTCCTCCCCCATGTTGTACACCAAGCCGGACACAGTAAAGTCAAGTGCTGACACACCTCCCAAGCACTTGATTGTTGATCCTCTTTATGTCAGACTGACAGACAGGAAAAGCAGTCTTCCCTCTCATGACAGTTCTTAAGTAAAGAAGTACTTGCAAGTGGCATTTCAACCTTAAAGCTCTGGGCAGTTCACTCGTACTGGAGACACTTTTCCCAGGCAACAGGACAGTGACTCCCCTTTCCCAAGAAAACACGACATGGACAACTGTCCCAAGGCAGCAGGATGACCGCAGGTTCTGCAGTAACCGGTTAGTAGACCGGTAGTAGAAAGTCAAACGCCCTAGGCTGTAGGCTGTCCAGGTGATGAGGGACACTGGTGGGGCTGACCAGGGCGTTGCTTCTCAGTTGTGTTTCCTTTTTCTTAAAGTTTCAGTTCTTATGTTCCAATCTCTTTAGTATGCTCTTTAGTTCCAGTATCTTCAGTAGGGTATTCACAGACTTCCTTCCTCAACGTGTAGGTTTTCTTCAAATCGTCGCCAAAAATGTTGTAAATAAAAGATCCTTGAGCCAGATATACAAAACATGATAAGTTTATTTGAGCTTACTTCCAGGTTAAGTTTCAGGTAGAATCTAGCAAAGCCCCACCAGGAGCAGCCTCCCTCCTGCTCAGCCTGCCTGCCATCAACTGACACTCCACACACAAGCCAGGCATTCTAACACTCACACTAGCTGATCAACAGGGAAGTCACATCCAGATGGAAAGACACAAGTCACTTATAACAGTGATGAACTTTGATAGGGCTGGCTGTGAGACCCCTCCGACTCTAGCAGTTGTTGGTCCAGAGGCCAACACGTGCAGCACAGCCAGCAGCTTTGTCTGCAGAGGGATGTTGGTTCTCCGCTGTGTTGGAACCGCCAGCCTGTGGGCAATGTGGATCAGGATGCGATGAATGGTTATTCTTTTAAGCCTGTAGTGGGCAATGACTTCCTCGGGCGGTAGGTCTGTGAGAGTGGTGTGTTTTTGGTATGTCTGCTGTCTTACTCTGCGTTGCCTCTGCCGTGGTCCGGGGAGGGGGTGGGTTCGATTCCAGGGGGTGAGCCCGATTCCAGGGGGTGGTGGCGGTCCTGGGTGTGGTGGCGGTGGGTGTTATGGCCCTGTTGGGGCTCTGAGCTGCATGATGAGTAGCTACATAGCCTTGTTCGTTCTTCAGGTGTGGCTGTGTGTGGGGCTCCGTTGCCTACTGCAGGTAGTCGTACGACTTTAAACCTGCTTGAGGCAGGTGCTAAATACCTGCTGCTAATGCGCTCTATCACGTGTTTTGTGTTCTTATCGCCGATCTGTCTGGTCGTTGTGAATGTTGAGGTGTGGTGTTGTCGCGGCTTTAGTCACGGGAACGCCTACTCTGCATCTCATTAGCGATAGTTGCGGGTGTCCTCGGTGGCGATGTTTTTTGCAGCTGCTATCGCGGGAAAAGTGGTGCTGTGGGCTGTTAGCACCTGCTTGTGAATGGTGGGGTAAATTTATCACGAGTTTGGCTGCGATAAAGTGCAGTTAATTCCGCAATAGCTCCTTGTGAATATGCCCCAGAATGTCTGCACCATGAAAACTAAGAATACCATATGAGCTTGAAGAGAAACAATTCCAAATGAAGTAAATTAAAGCAACAGTACAAATAAAATGAATAAGGAATATAAATCGACTATATAGAAAATTAAATATTACAACATTAATTAAGTATATTATTGAAAAGGTTAAAAAGCCCAGAAAGTGTGAAGGACTTTTAAAGTAGGGAAAAAAGTAAGATGATATCCTTAGCTTAATTTGTTGGAGCAGCGTAAATTACTTCAAACAGAAACTAATATGGATGGTTGTTGGTTCAACTCAAACACCTTCAGTGCTGGGGAATACTATGACTATGTATGCTTTTTACAGCCACAACATATTATCTGTTTTAGGCATTTTATTTATATTGGGTAGGGCTCAGCATCTCCCGTAGAATACATTTAAAAAGAACGACAACAAAGAAGGAGTAAACAAAATAAGCCTTGGCACAGGTAAAAAAAAAAGGGTGTGCAACCAACAACAGAAAGTTGTTGTGCCAGTGTTTGTTTTCTGTTCATGCAGCTGTCATGAAAATAGTGGTAGCAAGGTCACCGACATATTTGCGGGCAAGGGTGTTTGTAGAGCTGAAATGAAGAGCTGAGTCAGGCGGTGCTCAATAAACGTATGTTTATGAAAAGTGTCAATATAAAGGCCCATTGGTGAAGAGATGGAAGCACCGCCGGTTCTGCCCCAACATTACACATTCCCTCCGCATAAACCGATTTAACATCGTACTAACCTTTTCCCTTCTTCACGGTTTCCTGGCTGGGCCTGCGTGAACGTTTTTTTGGCATCTTTTCTTTCTTTTGATTATTTTTTTTTATGCGAATACCTCGTTAACACTATCCATGTCCGCCAGGTCGTCTCCAACTCAGAAAAGAGCTAAACCGTCTGTACGAATGCATCACAGAAGGGCATTCCACATTTAGAACTCTGATGTGATGCCATGGATACATTTCCTGTGACGTAATCATCGCTCCACATTGTCTACACCGTCAAGATAAAACAAATGCAAAAAGACTTTAAAAAAAGTAATAAAATAGAACAGTTTTAAAATGCCCGAATCACTGGACCACAAACCATGATTCTCCCGACACACTTGATTTTTCCTTCTTCTTTGCAACTTTCGTAGCCTTTCGTTTTATGAAATAATTGTGATCAGAGAGAAAGGGAGGACAAGTTGTCTAAGGTTTATGAACTTGTCCTATGGATGTTTCATCGTGTTTGTATCGAGTCTACGGGGTCTTTCCTTCTCTGTTTTGGCTGGAACATATTTTAGTGGGCAAGTCTCGTTTTCTGGTACATATCCATGTACTTTGCACAGCCATTTGGGCTTTGGAGAGAAGGGCCAGTCTGATAGATAAGTTGAACAAAAACCTTTATGCTTCTAATTCCGCATGTAAGTGTAGTCCCTTTTTATCAGCTTTGAAATGTATTAGGCTCAAAAACCCAACAGATAACAGACCTTGCTTATTTGAGAAAATTATTATTATTTTTCTTTAAGTAAGTGCCAAGGCCCTCTCAGGGGGCCGCTGCAGCTTGCACCACTGTAGTGTCTCCAATAGGACGTGGAAACAGGAAACAGAGAGTATTTGTAGTTTGGAATAAGTATTTAATCCAAGGAGAGAAGATATACGTGCAGCTCCAGTAAAGGTACATCAAGAATGACACAAGATCCACCAGTTACTGTTGCCCAGCACCCAGACATTCCAATTACATATATAACATTCCAATTAAAGGAACATGCCATCACTACACATCCCCCTTCTTAATAGAAAAACAAAAAGAACATAAAAACTATAACAAAAATACAACATAAAAATCATTAATAAACTATAAGGAATTCTTAATACTCTGAACTCAACCATTATACACTAAAATTAATTTAGTAAATTTCGCATCTTCCAAAGTGAACAGAACAGAACATTTGAGAACAGAACATGTGAACTCACTCCCAACCATCCCCCTTTTCTAAAATGCAAGAGAGAAAAAAACACATCATCAACAAATATGTCACCAACATTTGATCATTAATATCAAACCTTAATGTTCCGAACACAATTAACTTGAACATCACTATCATCAGACTCAGAAACAGAAGACTCATCATCATATTGAATATAAGTAACTTTTTCCTTAGAAAACTTCTTATTTTTTCGGTTGCAAACCCTTGAGAAATGACCTACCAATCCGCACTCTATACACTTAGCATGCTTAGCAGGGCATCTCTCAAAAGTAGCGGCATGTGAATAACTTCCACACCTAAAACACACCACATCACTAAATTTCTTTCTTTCACCACTCTCACTAAATTTCTTCTTCTCACTACCCTCCCACTCCTTCCTATCACGAAAATCACCATTTCCTCCCTCCCACTTATCTTTATACCCTGCTTTCTTCTCAACTACTTTGGCCACTAATTCCTTCTCCACCTTGTTATCCTGCGACAAAGTGACTTTTGCACATCGGTCAGACAGTTCTGCCTTCTTAACCAAAGCCACTATATCTTTAAGACACTTGTCTCCTTCTACCCACAATTTGTCCTGTAATACCTTATTCTTAGTATACATCACTACCTGGTCACGTATAAAGTCATCATGTAACTGAGCAAACTCACACTTCCTTGCCAACTTTTTCAAAGCCGAAACAAATTCTTCTACCGTCTCATTTTTCCCTTGCTTCCTGTGGAAGAATGCATGCCTAGTCACAGCAATTGATACTGAGGGAGAGAAATGATCATCCAAATCCATCAAGGCACATTCAAAAACATCAGAATTACCTTCCACTCTTTTATGTGAGTGCATATCTTGAAAAATACGCAAACCTTCCGGGCCTAGTGAATATAACAACATTCTCTTCTTCCTTTCCGGTGAGAATGTACCATTTACGTCTTCTAAATTCGCTATATAGTTCAAAAAATACGCCTTCCAATCCAACCAAGCAATCATCGGTTCTCCAGGAATAGCTAGAAATTCTTTGGGGGAATTGATTTGTAAATTTGAAGTCAAACGTACACCTGACGAACCTTCGTCCCCAGTACCTGAATTCCCGGCTTCCAAAGACATACTCAAATTAAACACTCAACTAACAAGCAAATATAACCACTTCGTGAATGAACGTCAGTAAATAAACTAAAACTTCAAGAACTTTCTAAACCTCATGAAACCTCTGCTGCATGTATACCCTCTCCCTCTCCATGTAACACCTCATGAGCTTCGTGAAATTTCTTTTGCTAGTATGTCTCTTGTATAATTAAAGAAAATGAAAATACGGCCACACAATTGAGCAGTTGGTATCCCTTAGTTATTCTGTTAATAATGCCAAGTTAATAAAAATATAATGACAAAACACATTTCCTTGGACATTAACTTTCCGCATATCAGCACATCAGAGAACATAGTAAATTGAATGCTGTGCGCACCAGCGGTGAGCACTTTCTTGCTCGAAGGTTGTGCGCACCAGTGCAAAGTACTTCATAAAGAAATAGTAATTAATTCCCACTACATGAAAAACAAGATAAATCTCCCTTTCCTTCCAGTAATGTTCCCCACATCCGACTGCTGTATTAAAAGTACCTTAAACTGAGACTGTTTTCCTGAGTATTAGTGTAAACGAAAATTGTATTTTTCAAATGTACCACAGTGAGATGACTTGTGCTCTTGCCAAAACCAAGAAGAAATGGTCCAAAAACACTCGAAATTGGTTCTATTCCGCGAAACACGATCTTCGTGAATGGTTGCTATGGAAACCTGATACAGCACTTGTAAAAATGGCCGCCGACATCAAAACTGATGATGTCCGTGGTGCGCGATAACGCTACACGCTATGCGTGAAGATGTTGCCACGGAGATCCGATATGACAACTTTCAAAGATGGCCGCCGCCGTCAAAACTGCGCGATGACGTGACCCTCTATGCGTGAAGACGTCTTCCTCCGCAAAACGTCCGACAATCCAAGCAGTAGACGACGTTCCGATGCTCCAGAAGGCGTTCCGAAGTGGAATCTCGGTGCTGCGTGGCTCGAGGATGTCAACGATGCCCAGGATTTCAAAGGTAAACACCTTGTGCTGAATTGATTTAATTTGAAAATTCAGCACTCCCGGCGAGGTCCAAACACTCACTTGCTTCAGGTGTTCCCTCAGGGTAATTCGTGACCTTTCGTGCTTCAGCTACCCAAAGACTCCTTTCCTGTAGGTCCAACGAAAATTTCATCCAAACTGGGTCTTTTAGTCATTCATGTCGCCATCCATGTCGCCAAATTTGTAGTGTCTCCAATAGGACGTGGAAACAGGAAACAGAGAGTATTTGTAGTTTGGAATAAGTATTTAATCCAAGGAGAGAAGATATACGTGCAGCTCCAGTAAAGGTACATCAAGAATGACACAAGATCCACCAGTTACTGTTGCCCAGCACCCAGACATTCCAATTACATATATAACATTCCAATTAAAGGAACATGCCATCACTACAACCACCCACTGCCCATGCCAGCGCTGCCAATGACAGTACTTTTGTGAAAGTGTGACGATTCATAATATTTGAGGCCTCCAAAAACCATAAGAATGCTTGAGCGACAGGTATTAGTTGTTTTTCTTGTATATTGAATTAATAAATAATGGTTGTACTGCTAATATCTAAATGACACAAACAGCGCCACAGTGTGGCAGCTGTCATAAGGGCCGGTGCTGACAATTAAGTACCAGTGCGAGCACCAGAATGTAAATGTAAATGTGTGTGTATTTATATAGCGCACTTCTACCCAGAGGTCTCGTACCGCTGTATTCATCCCACTGTGGAACCCTTCCTGGCTTTCCTGTCAAATGTCCACTCCTGGGCACCCCCAAGGTGAAGCCAGGCATCCAAGCGCTGCTGGGTTGTGGAGATTAAGCAAGCTATTGCCCAGAGTCACAGAGTGGGACCCATGATTTGACTAGGCACCGAGGCGAGAATTATCAGGTCCAGGGAAATTGAGTCCAAGAGCCGCTGAGGCGGGAATTGAACCCTGGTCACGGGCCAGACCTCTGCATTAGGGTCTGCCGCTCTAACCATTGAGCCACGCTTCTCCACACCAGAAACCACTGGCTCATATTAAGCGCTGATAACACACCATTGTGATAGCATAAATTAACCAGAACATATCATCATTTTTTTCTAGCAGACATTTGTTCATTTGCATTGTCAAACCTTTTGTTTTTAATAACATTTGTATTGCCTTTTTAAGTGCAAAGCAATCATTTAGACAATATAGACTAAACTGCAGGCCTATATTGCACACACAGTAATAGCATTGGCAGTGCGAGTGCATGCATTTACTTTATACTGTGAGTAAAGCTCTTTGTGTACACCTCATCTTTTGATGTGATATCTAGGTGCAAACTCATCTCACCAACATCCTGAATCATAATACAGTTCAGGATTTTTACAGACCAATCAGATCTGGATTTCCTCAGTCAGCGACTACTCCCTACTGCTCCCTTACACCGCTGCACCAGAGGCCAAACACTGGAGTCTCCTCCGACCCCCAACCCTCCATGGGGCCTCCTACCCTTCAAGAGAGGGCGGGGTTTAGCCCAAGGCCAATGAATATTTGAGATATGGAGACTCGGTTCGTCTCATCACGTTTGCAGGGCGGCCACATGATGTGCATTACGCCACTGAATCTCAGGTCAGTCATTCAATAGTATGTGTTTTTCATTGGGTATGGGTGTAGTCCTAACACAAATTGGTTTATGTCTAGTTTTATCAAGTTTCTAGCAGCTTTTTACAGTGTATGGCCACCCATCTCCAGAATTATATGTACAGCCCCATGTGTCCATATCCAATTTGCTTAGTCAGACTGCCACTTGGGTCTGCCCTCCGATGTTTTGTGGTACATTTTATACAACGAGTAGGGTTAAAATATATATGAAGGTATTTACATTGTGATTCAGACTCGAGCATTGCTTTGTGCCTTGTGTATACAGCAACACCCCACACCGTTCTTTGTCTGGTATCTGTACTCTGCATTCTCCATCACATTGAGATCTAGTTTTCAGTACTTGTCTAAGGGAGCTCCACATGGTGCACTAGGACCCACACTCACCCCACCTCCCAGATCAGGGGTAGGAATTCCACAAGTGTTCAATAATCCAGAGGGCAGCCCGGGAATCATGAGTCCCCTCAACAATCTTGTGTACAACAG
The DNA here is from genome assembly GCF_964261635.1 of Lissotriton helveticus. Classification (NCBI taxonomy): domain Eukaryota; kingdom Metazoa; phylum Chordata; class Amphibia; order Caudata; family Salamandridae; genus Lissotriton; species Lissotriton helveticus. The sequence continues at coordinate 418,557,163 of NC_136061.1, read as the reverse complement.
GATATCTCTTCCTGGGGGACACATCTGTCCTCTTTCTAAAGTGTGAAGAGTCTCGGTCGCACATGTTGCTCTAACTTGCTCACATCCATTATCAATCGAGCTGCTTTAGCCTCTAAGTAGAGTATAGTATCCTGATGGTATGGATTGCCTCTCCCTTGTTTCCATGTCCCTGGCTGCTCAGCCTGTGTGAGTGTTCTGATTGAAATGTTCGGTGTGTGGGCTATGAGTGGAATGTGTGGGTGCCTGGATGAGGAGTGACAGTTGGATGGCTGGGGCGGGGCTGCTCCTGGAGGGGTTTGCTATGACTTATACCTGGACTTCTTTACCTGTTTACCTACTTACCTGATACCTGAATAAACCTACGTTGACATCATCACTCCAGTGTGATCTCTTGATTACCTCATTTATTTTTGGCGATGAGTTGAGAACTTCCCCACGCTCTACAGTGGTATAAATGGACATAAAAAACTTCAAGATGCCTATTACATTATGCTGGGAAGGAGCCACTACATGGAGAAGCTGACTAACGTAAGTGAGAGGTACAAGACGGAAAAAACAAGAGTTACAAGAGGAGACACACCTGTGTCACTCTAAAGACATTATGCTACAAAGACAAAATGTGAAACAGGTACAGCAACAGCAGGCAGTGCAGCTCCACCGGTGTCCATCACATCGGACAGCCCCCAGACAAGCGTGTTGTACCCTGTATCAAGAGGCTTCTACAACTAGGTGCATCATGAATCCTGCGCAGTTTATGTGCTTCGATAAAGAGCAGACTGCGCGCGCACTCACACACAAAATTACAGGTTTTCAGAACATGCGGATTCAAGACTTCACTATAATTGTTACTTTTATTTGTTCTGCATGTATGTATTTGCATATAATAATGTAGTATCCTCAGAGAATTATGAATAGCCACAAATCATTAAACTCTGCAAACCTGTACAGGTTTTATATTTGAACCATTGTCACAATGAAAGTTGAGCTTTAGAGTACTCACCCTAACTGCAAATGCCTTGCATTAATGGCTGACTCACTCTCACTGACTATCACACTCACACTGACTCTCCCACTCACTCTCACTCACTGACTAACTTTCCCATTCACTCTCACTCACTGACTGACTCACTCTCACTGACAGACTCTCTCACTGACAAACTCACTGACAGACTCTCCCACTTTTTCTCACTAACTGACTCACTCTCACCGACACACTGACTGACTCACTCTCACTGACTTACTCTCACTGACAGACTCTCTCTCACAGACTCTCACTGACAGACTCACTGGCAGACTCTCACTGACAGACTCACTCGCACTTACAGTCTCTCCCACTCTCTCTCACTGACTGACTCATTCTCACTGTGAGACTCTCACTGACTCATTCTCACTGACTCACTCTCTCACTGACTGACTGAGTCACTCTCTCTCACTGACAGACTCTCACTGACTCTCTCACTGACAGACTCTCACTGACTCTCTCTCACTGACAGACTCACTCACTGGCAGACTCTCACTGACAGACTCACTGGCAGAATCACACTGACAGACTCACTGGCAGACTCTCACTGACAGACTCACTCTCACTGAGACTCTCCCACTGAATGACTGCCTCATTCTCACTGACATACTCTCACTGACTCATTCTCACTGACAGACTCTCAGTGACTCACTCTCACTCCCTCACTGACTGACTCACTATCTCACTGACAGACTCTCACTGACTCTCTCACTGAAAGACTCTCACCAACTCTCTCACTGACTCTCTCTCTCACTAACAGACTCTCACTGACTCTCTCTCACTGACAGACTCTCACTGACTCTCTCACTGACAGACTCTCACTGACTCTCTCTCTCACTGACAGACTCTCACTGAAAGACTCTCATTGACTCACTCTCACTCTCTCTCACCACTGACTCTCTCTCAATACTGACTCTCTCACTACTGTCTCTCTCTCTCACTGACAAACTCACTCTTTCACTGACTCACTCTCCCACTCTCTCACTGACTGACTGACTCACTCACTCTCACTGACAAACTCTCACTGACAGACTCTCCCACTCTCTCACTGACAGACTCTCACTGACTTTCTCACTGACAGACTCTCACTGACTCTCTCACTGACAGACACTCACCGACTCTCTCACTGACTTTCTCTCTCACTGACAGACTCTCACTGACTCTCTCTCTCACTGACAGACTCTCACTGACAGACTCTCACTGAAAGACTCTCACTGACTTACTCTCACTCTCTCTCTCACTACTGACTCTCTCACTACTGTCTCTCTCTCACTGACAGACTCACTCTCTCACTGACTCACTCTCCCACTCTCTCACTGACTGAATCACTCTCACCAACAGACTCTCACTGACTGACTCACTCTCACTGACATACTCTCACTGACTGACAGAGTCTCACTGACAGACTCTCCCACTCCCTGACTGACTCACTCTCACTGACAGACTCTCTCTCTCTCACTGACTGACAGACTATCTCTCACTGACTGACTCACTCTCACCGGCTGACAGACTCACTCTCACTGACTCACTCTCTCTCTCTCACTGACAGACTCACTCTCACTGACTCACTCTCTCTCTCTCTCTCTCTCACTCACTCACTCTCTCTCACTGACTGACTCACTCGCTCTGACTGACTCATTCATTCTCACTAACTGATGGACTCGCTCTCACTGACTGACAGACTCACTCTCACTGACTGACTCGCTCTCACTGACTGACTCACTCGCTCTCACTGCCTCACTCTCACTGCCAGACTCACTCTCACTGCCAGACTCTCCCACACTCTCTTACTGACTGACTCATTTTTACTGACGGACTCTCACTGACTCACTCTCACTGACTCACTCGCTCACTGACTGACCCACTCTCTCTCACTGACAGACTCTCCCACTCTCTCTCACTGACTGACTGACTCACTCTCTCTCACTGACAGATTCTCACTGACTCTCTCTCTCTCTCACTGACTGACTCTCCCACTCACTAACTCTCCCTCTCACTCACTGACTCACTCTCACTGACAGACTCTCACTGACAGACTCACTCACTGACAGACTCTCCCACTCTCTCTCACTGACTGACTGAATCACTCTCTCTCACTGACTCTCTCTCACTGACAGACTCTCAATGACTCTCTCTCTCACTGACAGACTCTGACACTCTCTCACTGACAGACTCTGACACTCTCTCTCACTGACTGACTCACTCTAACTGACAGACTGACTGACTCCTTTTCACTGACTCACTCTCACTGGCAGACTCTCCCACTCTCTCTCACTGACTGACAGACTCACTCTCACTGACAGACTCTCCCACTCTCTCACGGACTGACTCACTCTCGCTGACATACTGATTGACTCACTCTCACTGACAAACTCTCACTGACAGACTCACTGGCAGACTCTCACTGACACTCTCCCACTCTCTCTCACTGACTGACCGACTCATTCTCACTGACATACTCTCACTGACTCATTCTCACTGACACTCTCTTACTCTCTCACTGACTGACTGACTCACTCACTCTCACTGACAGACTGTCACTGACTCTCTCACTGACAGACTCTCACCGGCTCTCTCACTGACTCTCCCTCTCACCGGCAGACTCTCACTGACTCTCTCTCTCACTGACAGACTATCACTGACTCTCTCACTGACAGACTCTCACTGACTTTCTCACTGACTCTCTCTCTCACTGACAGACTCTCACTGACTCTCTCTCTCACTGACAGACTCTCACTGAAAGACTCTCACTGAATTACTCTCACTCTCTCTCACTACTGTCTCTCTCTCTCACTGACAGACTCACTCTCTCACTGACTCACTCTCACTGACTCACTCACCCACTCTCTCACTGACTGACTCACTCACTCACTCTCACTGACAGACTTTCACTGATTAACTCTCCCACTCTCTCACTGACTGACTCACTCTCACCGACGACTCACTCTCACTGACAGACTCTCCCACACTCTCTTACTGACTGACTCATTCTCACTGACAGACTCTCTCACTGACTCTCTCTCACTGACAGACTCACTCTCACTGACTGACAGACTCTCACTGACAGACTCCCACTGACTCTCTCTCTCTCTCTCATTGACTGACTCACTCTCTCTCACTGACTGACTGACTCACTCTCACTGACTGACTGACTCACTCTCAATGACTGACTCACTCACTCACTGACAGACTCTCCCACACTCTCTTACTGACTAACTCATTCTCACTGACCGACTCTCACTGACTCACTCTCACTGACTCACTCTCTCACTAGCTGACTCACTCTCTCTCACTGACAGACTCACTCACTGACAGACTCTCACTGACTGGCAGACTCTCCCACATTCTCTCACTGACTGACAGACTCACTCTCACTGACAGACTCTACCACTCTCTCACTGACTGACTCACTCTCACTGATAGACTGAATGACTCACTCTCACTGACAAACTCTCGAAGACTCTCACTGACAGACTCACTGGCAGACTCTCACTGACAGACTCACTCTCACTGACAGACTCTCACTGACAGACTCTCACTGACTCTCTCTCCCACTGACAGACTCTGACAAACTCTCTCACTCTCTCACTGACAGACTCTCCCACTCTCTCACTGACTGACTCACTCTCACTGACATACTGATTGACTCACTCTCACTGACAAACTCTCACAGACTCTCACTGACAGACTCACTGGCAGACTCTCACTGACACTCTCCCACTCTCTCTCACTGGCTGACTGACTGACTCATTCTCACTGACATACTCTCACTGACTCATTCTCACTGACTCACTCTCTCTCACTGACATCTCACTCACTGACAGACTCTCACTGACTGGCAGACTCTCCCACTTTCTCTCACTGACTGACAGACTCACTCTCACTGACAGACTCTACCACTCTCTCACTGACTGACTCACTCTCACTGATAGACTGAATGACTCACTCTCACTGACAAACTCTCGAAGACTCTCACTGACAGACTCACTGGCAGACTCTCACTGACAGACTCACTCTCACTGACAGACTCTCACTGACAGACTCTCACTGACTCTCTCTCCCACTGACAGACTCTGACAAACTCTCTCACTCTCTCACTGACAGACTCTCCCACTCTCTCACTGACTCTCTCTCTCACTAACAGACTCTCACTGACTCTCTCTCACTGACAGACTCTCACTGACTCTCTCTCTCACTGACAGACTCTCACTGAAAGACTCTCATTGACTCACTCTCACTCTCTCTCACCACTGACTCTCTCTCAATACTGACTCTCTCACTACTGTCTCTCTCTCTCACTGACAAACTCACTCTTTCACTGACTCACTCTCCCACTCTCTCACTGACTGACTCACTCACTCTCACTGACAAACTCTCACTGACAGACTATCCCACTCTCTCACTGACAGACTCTCACTGACTTTCTCACTGACAGACTCTCACTGACTCTCTCACTGACAGACACTCACCGACTCTCTCACTGACTTTCTCTCTCACTGACAGACTCTCACTGACTCTCTCTCTCACTGACAGACTCTCACTGACAGACTCTCACTGAAAGACTCTCACTGACTTACTCTCACTCTCTCTCTCACTACTGACTCTCTCACTACTGTCTCTCTCTCTCTCACTGACAGACTCACTCTCTCACTGACTCACTCTCCCACTCTCTCACTGACTGAATCACTCTCACCGACAGACTCTCACTGACTGACTCACTCTCACTGACATACTCTCACTGACTGACAGAGTCTCACTGACAGACTCTCCCACTCCCTGACTGACTCACTCTCACTGACAGACTCTCTCTCTCTCACTGACTGACAGACTATCTCTCACTGACTGACTCACTCTCACCGGCTGACAGACTCACTCTCACTGACAGACTCTCCCACACTCTCACTGACAGACTCACTCTCACTGACTCACTCTCTCTCTCTCACTGACAGACTCACTCTCACTGACTCACTCTCTCTCTCTCTCTCACTCACTCACTCTCTCTCACTGACTGACTCACTCGCTCTGACTGACTCATTCATTCTCACTAACTGATGGACTCGCTCTCACTGACTGACAGACTCACTCTCACTGACTGACAGACTCACTCTCACTGACTGACTCGCTCTCACTGACTGACTCACTCGCTCTCACTGCCTCACTCTCACTGCCAGACTCACTCTCACTGCCAGACTCTCCCACACTCTCTTACTGACTGACTCATTTTTACTGACGGACTCTCACTGACTCACTCTCACTGACTGACAGTTTACTGGAACACTCTACTGTACCACTGTGCGAGCGTCATCTGCGCGCCCGGAGGCGCTGAAATAGCGTGAGACCCCGGTCGAGGGGGGGAACCACTGTACCAATGTGCGAGCGAAGCCCTTGCAGCAGAGCACCTTGACGCTTGCCCATATCGCCAAGAAGACCTGATTCTAGCAGTCTAGCCTCCCGCCCCCCGCAGCCTGACTCCTTTGCCAGCTTGGAGCCGCTAGCCGTGGGGAGCGCGGTCGAAGGCGGGAAAACTACACTTCCCAGCACCCAGTGCGGCGCACGCCGCGTCATCTGCGCGCCCGGAGGCGCTGAAATAGCGTGAGACCCCCGTCTCGCGGGACGCCGGGCGAAGCCCGGACCAAGGGCGGGCCCGTTTTAGCCCGTTCTAGACTGTGAAAGACTGGACTGGGCCACCCCTCTTCCCCCTATCTTCCAAATCTACCTGTGGTAAGGCGACATACTTTTACATTTATAGTGTAATCGGCCTACTATTGCTATATTTACCTTCAGGGTAGTGCTGCTTACAATTGACTGTCCATTATGTCGAAGCAAAAAACGCCTGCCACCCCGGCGAACACAATGGATAACTATCTGGTTCAGGTAGTGACAAAAATCAATAATGTTCGGAGGTCTTCATTGGGAATTATGGATTCGCCACCCTGTGCCCAAATCAACCAATCAGGGGTATTCCAGTCTCTCAGTGATGAAACTATCCCCACCGATCCGATTGAGGACCCTAATGAATGCTCCACAATAAATGTATCCACGGCTTCTATTGTTCAGCAACTTGACCCTTTTGTAGACCTAATTAATTTAGAAGAGCCAAATGAATCTGATACAATTGTGGAGCTAGTTCCAGAGAGCAATACCCCTCCCACTCCGGTCCCTGCACCAAGAGCTAAAAAAGGGATTACTAAGGTACCGCCTAGAAGAGGGGGCCTACGCTCTTGCAAGAACAAAGCTGTAACTCCACCTAGAAGAACAAAGAAAAGGGCGGAAGACGGGATAAGGGAGGAAGAGTATGAAAACACAGATGGGGAGGATACCCTCTTAAACAAGCTCATGGCCATACTAGAGTCTAAATTATCAGGGTTAATGAAACCCCTTTTATTAAAAGTAGACCAATTAGCTAATAAGGTTAACAAGTTAGAGACCCTCCTAAAGAAAACTAATGAGGGGGTGGGGGAAATATCAAATATAATAACAACCAAATTTGAACACATAGAGGATGCAGGGAAAACACTCAGGGGGAACACGAATGTAGACCCACAAGGTCCATCTGAGCAAATTCAACAAGCCAGCTCTAGGCACGGTGACACCCCTGATACGGCTTTAACTTTAGATCCAGTACAAGCAGTACCCAATACTATCTCTGAGATTTTTAACCCAGAAACCGGCCCAGTCGAACTAATTGTGGAAGCCTCCCCCTTGATTCTAGTACTTGCAAATACACCACCGTTGGAAATAGGACAGATCGAGTCTCCAGACTCCTTAAGAAATAAGGCTCTCCAGTGGCTTACTAACAACATGCATATATCTCCCTGGGGTAAGGAAAAACTATCTGATGATCTGCTTACAGCAAGAAGGGTTAAGTGGATAGGCACCAAGGCAAAGAAATTCCAAGGGGATTGTGTGGTTTTGAACTTTAAGGGCCCTGAAGTATTGCCTGATGTCCTACGGAACATCTTCACTCCACAACATAGAACAGCTGAAATAGTACCACTGACACTGGATTTCTTCTATAGCAGAAGAGGTCTAGTAGCTAAACCTAGCATACTGAGAACAAAGTGGACAGTTGTGGGAAATAGAAGGGCCAGGATCAACCCAGTATGCGAGTGGGGGCTAAACTTGGATAACCACTACTCAGTGTTAACTGACCTAAACGAGTGTGATTGACTCGTATGTGCCTCTCCCGTTCCTCCTGAAGTTCAGTTGGTCCAAGAACATGTTAAGACCCCCACTTCAGACGAGCCTCTATTACATAAACTGTCCCTGGTCTCAAATGCATCCTTCACTCCCGTTCCAGAGGAACTAAATAGAGTTCAGATGGAACAAAAAAGAGCATTAGAGGTAATTGAGAAGTTACCATCTTTGAGTGGAGACGTAGCTCCAGGCATAGATCTTGTAGAAACAATAAATACCCCAGATATTGTCCAGATACGCCACCAAAAGGCTACATCGCCATTATCTATTATCTCTTGGAATATAGCTGGAATTGCAAACAAGCTAAATATTCCAGATTGGGTCGACTTTATCGACCACTACGACATTGTCATGTTGCAAGAAACTTGGTCGCTCACACCAATTTTCCAGCAAGGGTATTTGAACTTCTACGTTCCGGCCACAAGAAACCGAGTGGGTCGTCCCTCTGGGGGCCTGCTAATTTGGATACGCCAAACTTTGAATAGCTCGGTTAAGCAACGGTCTATACCCTCCAATGATATTCTAGCATTGGACATTAGCTGGCATAATGGCCAACAAGTAGCCCTGTTTAATCTTTATTCCAGGGGAGTTGCTAGGGGCAAACCATCAGAGACCTTAACGACCCTTGAGCATCACATTGAAATGCTACCAGTGCCACCTCATATAATAATAGGCGGGGATTTTAACATCACCTTCGAACCCTTGGGCGAGGAGGATAGGATCCTGGCAGAAGATGAGGATACTAAGTGGAGAATTCCCCAATTAGACATCCCAGTAATTAAAAAATGGAGCACAGTAGCAATCCAATTGAAAAGTTTTTGTCTTTCTAGAGGGCTCAGAGCAGTAAATGGGCGGGCACCGTCAGATTCTATGGGGAAAAATACTTTTGATAATGGCCAATCGGCCAGTAGAATAGATTATATACTTCTGGATGTAAGAGCTTGGGATAAACTGGTAGATATGGAAGTGAAGGACAAAATAGAAAGTGATCACAATCCTTTGTGCCTGACACTCCATCCCTACCATGAAATGCCCGATCACCCAAGAGGGGATCATATGGTTACACAAGACCTTGTAAGCTCAAACAACCTCCGCCACTTGAAGTGGAGTATGCTCCTAGAAGACACTGCCAAAATAGAGACCTTAAAGGAAATAGTGGTGGATGAAGTCTCTAAGATTAAGTCCCATTATGGGATGACTGACTTCACAGACTACATGATGGCTGCTCATGAGAAACTGTTTTCTAACATTCAAAGCTTCTTTGTTAAAACAGTAGCCTCGAACAAAAAGAAAAAGGTCCAAGAGACTAGAGGGTGGTATGATAAGACCTGTAGGGTAGCACGAGATAAACTTAGTATGGAACTAAGATTAGGAAGTGCAGAAACAGTAAGGCTGGCGAGAAACCAGTATAGGCAGGCTCAAAAAATAGCTAAGAAGCGTTGGGATGAGGACTGTTGGCGAGAACTCAAGGAGGCGTGTGCCTCCAAGGACTCAAAACGTTTCTGGGCCTCAGTAAAATGGGCAAAGGGTGGCATAGCACTCCAGCCCACGAATCATGTCCCGAAAAGCAATTGGTTAGAATACTTCCAACCACAGTATGCTCGTAATCCCATGTTTAACAATGATTGTCCACCTCTACAAGTTTATTACACATCACCTATATTTGTTGAAAGGGATGTGAGTATTGCACTGGATTGTGTAGCAGGGGGTAAAGCTCCAGGTATGGATGGAATTCCGGCAGATATCTTTCTATCGGATCGGAAGTCCTGGTGTAGCTATTTTGCAATGCTGGCCAATGCGGTGGCTATGGGAGGGAAAGTGCCTGCTTCATGGAAGGGAGCTGAAATCATTCCCATATATAAGAAAGGTGATCGATCCCTGGCTAAAAACTATAGACCCATTAGTTTGATTGATACAGCACAAAAACTAATGGGCAGATTAGTCCAAAACAAACTGCAGCAATGGATCGACGAAAAAAATATTCTGTCATCTTATCAAGCTGGGTTTCGTCCCTCAACTAGTAGCGTTGACCAAGTTCTCCACTTCTTAACCATCTACTGGAGAAACGTTACTCTAAAGAAGGGGACATTGTATGCAGTCTTTGTGGACCTAAAAGCCGCTTTCGACTTGGTCCCCAGGGAAAAACTCTGGCAGACCTTGGCGGACGTAGGCTTAAGCCAGGAATTGCTTACACTCCTTGTTCGCCTTCACGAAAATAATTTTGCAAGAATAAGATGGGGCAAACAAGGAGAAGTAACTGATCCCTTTCCGGTAGAACGTGGGGTGAGACAAGGGTGTGTCCTAGCGCCAACCCTCTTCTCTATTTATATAAATGGTATCGTCGAACATCTAGAGAAGATTGCTAGTGACGCCCCAGTAATTGCTGGCTCTCGTGTACCAGTCCTCATGTTTGCGGATGATACACTCTTACTTTCCCGCACCCCTAGTGGGCTCCAAAAAGTGGTTTATGCCTTTGGTGTATTTTGCGATGGGAGGGGTCTTGAATTGAACACCACCAAAACAAAATTCATGTGCCTCAACCAGCAGTCCACCTTCAAAGGTGTAATAAAATACAAAGGTACACCCCTAGAAAGAGTGGACTCTTTTTCTTACCTAGGCATCTCCCTTCAAGAAAACATGAGCTGGAAACAACATATAACCACAACCTTATTAAAGTTTAGACAGCTAGCAGGCGCAATTACACTAAAACACCGCACCTCGCTGACAAAGCCAGTAAACTGTGTGCTGGAAATTTATTCTATGAAAGTCCTGGGGGCTTGTCTATATGGCTCTGAACTATGGGGGTTTTCAAATTTGAGAGAACTGGGTCGAGCTGAAAACAGGTTTTTACGAGGGATTGTGATGGCCCCCCAAAGTACACCGACAATCCCGCTAAAATTGGATCTGGGAAGAAAATCCATAGAGGACATAGCGAGGCTACGCCCTCTTCTATATTGGAGACGGATTATGGTGACCCCAGAACTAAGCCATTATGCAGCGGCATTGACGGACGTCATTAAATTCGACCGCTTCCATAGTATCCCATGGTTTAGGGAGCTCCGGGGACTCCTTATAAAATTGAAATTGGACTATCTGTGGGAAACCAAAGACGTAACTTGCTTCCCTACGAAGGCAAAGTTAAAAGTCCTATATTGGGAAATGGTATATCTTACAATGTTTAGTGACAGTACAAGCCCAAATTTAACATCTCGTTTCTTAAATATAAAAATGTACCCCTCTTGCGAACCCTTTTGGGACATTATTGAAAAACCTTACGATAGAAAACTTTATTTTCAATTTCGCATAGGTACACTTCCGCTGAACGCGTTTAAGAAGCAATGGTCCCCGGCATGGGATGAACATTGTCACCATTGTAATGAACAAACTGAACACATTTCCCATCTCTTGTTCTGTTGTCCTCTGTATTCGTCCCCCAGACGTAAATGGCTAAAACCTGTGTGCTCAAACTTGGGAACCCGTAGCCAATCTGAAGCCCTCAGGATACTTGAAACAGATTGCTCCACATTGCTTGTGGTTGGGGTAGCAACATTTTTGGCTTGGTCATGGCTAATTCGTACCCGATCGTTAATGGCAATTGCATCTTAATGAAATTATGTATTTTGCATTTTGTCTTATGGATCATTGTATTTTATCCTAGAAAATCCATTTTTTAAGAAGTGTGATAATCAGATGTAATTTGATGTATTTTTATCATGTTTCCATTCGACATTTAATGTTTAATATGTACTTTTAGAACTATTTTTATATGTAGTATTTATTGTATTAGGGCTAGGTGAACGCTTTTATGACAAATGTCGAATAAAGCTTTAAAAATGAAAAAAAAAATGACTCACTCTCACTGACTCACTCGCTCACTGACTGACCCACTCTCTCTCACTGACAGACTCTCCCACTCTCTCTCACTGACTGACTGACTCACTCTCTCTCACTGACAGATTCTCACTGACTCTCTCTCTCTCACTGACTGACTCTCCCACTCACTAACTCTCCCTCTCACTCACTGACTCACTCTCACTGACAGACTCTCACTGACAGACTCACTCACTGACAGACTCTCCCACTCTCTCTCACTGACTGACTGAATCACTCTCTCTCACTGACAGACTCTCACTGACTCTCTCTCACTGACAGACTCTCAATGACTCTCTCTCTCACTGACAGACTCTGACACTCTCTCACTGACAGACTCTCCCACTCTCTCTCACTGACTGACTCACTCTAACTGACAGACTGACTGACTCCTTTTCACTGACTCACTCTCACTGACTGGCAGACTCTCCCACTCTCTCTCACTGACTGACAGACTCACTCTCACTGACAGACTCTCCCACTCTCTCACGGACTGACTCACTCTCGCTGACATACTGATTGACTCACTCTCACTGACAAACTCTCACTGACAGACTCACTGGCAGACTCTCACTGACACTCTCCCACTCTCTCTCACTGACTGACTGACTCATTCTCACTGACATACTCTCACTGACTCATTCTCACTGACACTCTCTTACTCTCTCACTGACTGACTCACTCACTCACTCTCACTGACAGACTGTCACTGACTCTCTCACTGACAGACTCTCGCCGGCTCTCTCACTGACTCTCCCTCTCACCGGCAGACTCTCACTGACTCTCTCTCTCACTGACAGACTATCACCGACTCTCTCACTGACAGACTCTCACTGACTTTCTCACTGACCCTCTCTCTCACTGACAGACTCTCACTGACTCTCTCTCTCACTGACAGACTCTCACTGAAAGACTCTCACTGAATTACTCTCACTCTCTCTCACTACTGTCTCTCTCTCTCACTGACAGACTCACTCTCTCACTGACTCACTCTCACTGACTCACTCACCCACTCTCTCACTGACTGACTCACTCACTCACTCTCACTGACAGACTTTCACTGATTAACTCTCCCACTCTCTCACTGACTGACTCACTCTCACCGACAGACTCACTCTCACTGACAGACTCTCCCACACTCTCTTACTGACTGACTCATGCTCACTGACAGACTCTCTCACTGACTCTCTCTCACTGACAGACTCACTCTCACTGACTGACAGACTCTCACTGACAGACTCCCACTGACTCTCTCTCTCTCATTGACTGACTCACTCTCACTGACTGACTGACTCACTCTCAATGACTGACTCACTCACTCTCACTGACAGACTCTCCCACACTCTCTTACTGACTAACTCATTCTCACTGACCGACTCTCACTGACTCACTCTCACTGACTCACTCTCTCACTAGCTGACTCACTCTCTCTCACTGACAGACTCACTCACTGACAGACTCTCACTGACTGGCAGACTCTCCCACTTTCTCTCACTGACTGACAGACTCACTCTCACTGACAGACTCTACCACTCTCTCACTGACTGACTCACTCTCACTGATAGACTGAATGACTCACTCTCACTGACAAACTCTCGAAGACTCTCACTGACAGACTCACTGGCAGACTCTCACTGACAGACTCACTCTCACTGACAGACTCTCACTGACAGACTCTCACTGACTCTCTCTCCCACTGACAGACTCTGACAAACTCTCTCACTCTCTCACTGACAGACTCTCCCACTCTCTCACTGACTGACTCACTCTCACTGACATACTGATTGACTCACTCTCACTGACAAACTCTCACAGACTCTCACTGACAGACTCACTGGCATACTCTCACTGACACTCTCCCACTCTCTCTCACTGACTGACTGACTGACTGACTGACTCATTCTCACTGACATACTCTCACTGACTCATTCTCACTGACTCACTCTCTCTCACTGACAGACTCACTCACTGACAGACTCTCACTGACTGGCAGACTCTCCCACTTGCTCTCACTGACTGACAGACTCACTCTCACTGACAGACTCTACCACTCTCTCACTGACTGACTCACTCTCACTGATAGACTGAATGACTCACTCTCACTGACAAACTCTCAAAGACTCTCACTGACAGACTCACTGGCAGACTCTCACTGACAGACTCACTCTCACTGACAGACTCTCACTGACAGACTCTCACTGACTCTCTCTCCCACTGACAGACTCTGACAAACTCTCTAACCCTCTCACTGACAGACTCTCCCACTCTCTCACTGACTGACTCACTCTCACTGACATACTGATTGACTCACTCTCACTAACAAACTCTCGAAGACTCTCACTGACAGACTCACTCCCACTGACAGACTCTCACTGACTCTCTCTCTCAATGACTGACTCACTCACTCTCACTGACAGACTGTCCCACACTCTCTTACTGACAAACTCATTCTCACTGACCGACTCTCACTGACTCACTCTCTCACTAGCTGACTCACTCTCTCTCACTGACAGACTCACTCACTGACACACTCTCACTGACTGGCAGACTCTCCCACTTTCTCTCACTGACTGACAGACTCACTCTCACTGACAGACTCTACCACTCTCTCACTGACTGACTCACTCTCACTGATAGACTGATTGACTCACTCTCACTAACAAACTCTCGAAGACTCTCACTGACAGACTCACTCCCACTGACAGACTCTCACTGACTCTCTCTCACTGACTCTCTCTCTCCCACTGACAGACTCTGACAAACTCTCTCACTCTCTCTCACTGACAGACTCTCCCACTCTCTCACTGACTGACTCACTCTCGCTGACATACTGATTGACTCACTCTCACTGACAAACTCTCACGGACTCTCACTGACAGACTCACTGGCAGACTCTCACTGACACTCTCCCACTCTCTCTCACTGACTGACTGACTCATTCTCACTGACATACTCTCACTGACTCATTCTCACTGACTCACTCTCTTACTCATGCACTGACTGACTCACTCGCTCTCACTGCCTCACTCTCACTGCCAGACTCACTCTCACTGACAGACTCTCCCACACTCTCTTACTGACTGACTCATTTTCACTGACGGACTCTCACTGACTCACTCTCACTGACTCACTCGCTCACTGACTGGCCCACTCTCTCTCACTGACAGACTCTCCCACTCTCTCTCACTGACTGACTGACTCACTCTCTCTCACTGACTCTCTCTCACTGACAGACTCTGACAGACTCTCTCACTGACTGACTCTCCCACTCACTAACTCTCACTCACTGAGTCACTCTCACTGACAGACTCTCACTGACAGACTCACTCACTGACAGACTCTCTCACTGACAGACTCTCCCACTCTCTCTCACTGACTGACTGAATCCCCCTCCCTCACTGACAGACTCTCACTGACTCTCTCTCACTGACAGACTCTCAATGACTCTCTCTCTCACTGACAGACTCTGACACTCTCTCACTGACAGACTCTCCCACTCTCTCTCACTGACTGACTCACTCTCACTGACAGACTCTCCCACTCTCTCACTGACTGACTCACTCTCACTGACAGACTGATTGACTCATTCTCACCGACTCACTCTCACCGACTCACTCTCACTGACTCACTCTCTCACTGACTCACTCACTCTCTCTCACTGACAGACTCTCACTGACAGACTCTCCCCCCCAATGACTGACTCCCCCACTCACTAACTCCCACTCTCATTCACAGACTCTCAGTGACAGACTCACTCACTGACAGACTCTCTCACTGACAGACTCTCCCACTGACAGACTCTCCCATTCTCTCTCACTAACTGACTGACTCACTCACTGACAGACTCTCACAGACATACTCACTGGCAGACTGTCACTGACAGACTCACTCTCACTGACAGACTCTCCCACTCTCTCTCACTGACTGACTCACTCTCTCTCACTGACAGACTCTCACTGACTCTCTCTCTCACTGACAGACTCTGACAGACTCTCTCACTCTCTCACTGACAGACTCTCTCACTCGCTCACTGACTGACTCACTCTCACTGACAGACTGACTGACTCACTCTCACTGACTCACTCTTACTGACTGGCAGACTCTCCCACTCTCTCTCACTGACTGACAAACTCACTCTTACTAACAGACTCTAGCTGACTCTCTCTCTCACTGACAGACTCTGACAGACTCTCTCACTCTCTCACTGACAGACTCTCTCACTCTCTCTCACTGACTGACTCACTCTCACTGACAGACTGATTGACTCACTCTCACTGACAAACTCTCACAGACTCTCACTGACAGCCTCACTGGCAGACTCTCACTGACAGACACACTCTCTCTCTCACTGACTGACTCACTCTCTCTCACTGACTGACTCACTCACTCTCTCTCACTGACTCTCTCTCTCTCACTAACTAACTCACTGACTGACTCTCTCACTGACTGACTCACTCTCACCCTGAAAAACTGACTGACTCACTCTCAGTGACTGACTCACTCTCACTGACTGAATGACTGACTCACTCTCCCTCACTGACTCACTCTCTCTCTCTCACTGACTGACTCGCTCACTCTAATTGACTGACTCACTCTCACTGACTGACTCACTCTCACTGATTAACTGACTGACTCTCTGTCACTGACTGACTGACTCACTGTCACTGGCTGACTGTCACTGACTCACTCACACTGACAGACTCTCCCACTCCCTCTCCCTGACTGACTCATTCTCACTGACAGACTGTCACTGACTCATTCTCACTGACTCAATCTCACTGACTCACTCTCTCACTGACTGGCAGACTCCCCACTCTCTCTCACTGACTGACAAACTCACTCTTATTGACAGACTCTCCCACTCTCTCAATGACTGACTCGCTCTCACTGACAGACTGATTGACTCACTCTCACTGACTCACTCTCACTGACAAACTCTCACAGACTCTCACTGACAGCCTCACTGGCAGACTCTCACTGACAGACTCACTCTCTCTCTCACTGACTCTCTCTCTCTCACTGACTGACTCTCACTGACAGACTCTCTCACTGACTGACTCACTCTCCCCCTGACTAACTGACTGACTCACTCTCAGTGCCTGACTCACTCTCACTGACTGAATGACTGACTCACTCTCACTGACTGACTCACTGTCACTGACTCACTCCCACTAACAGACTCTCCCACTCCCTCTCCCTGACTGACTCATTCTCACTGACAGACTCTCACTGACTCAATCTCACTGACTCACTCTCTCACTGACTGGCAGACTCTCCCACTCTCTCTCACTGACTGACAGACTCACTCTCACTGACAGACTCTCCCACTTTCTCACTAACCTGCTTACTCTCACTGACAGACTGGTTGACTCACTCTCACTGACTCACTCTCACTGACAAACTCTCCCAGACTCTCATTGACAGACTCACTCTTACTGACACTCTCCCACTCTCTCTCACTGACTGACTGACTCATTCTCACTGACATACTCTCACTGACTCATTCTCACTGACAGACTCTCAGTGATTCACTCTCACTGACTGACTCACTTTCTCTCACTAACAGACTCTCACTGACCCTCTCTCACTGACTCTCACTGAAATACTCTCACTTACTCACTCTCACTGACTCTCTCTCACCACTGACTCTCACACTACTGACTCTCTCTCACTAGTGACTCTCTCTCACTGACAGACTCTCCCACTGACTCACTCTCACTGACTCACTCTCCCACTCTCTCTCACTGACTGACTCACTCTCACTAACAGACTCTCCCACTCTCTCACCGACTGACTGACTCACTCTCACTGACAGACTCTCACTGACTGACTCTCACTGACAGACTCTCCCACTCACTCACTCTCACTGACTGACTCACTCTCAGACGCACTCTCACCGACAGACTCACTCTCACTGACAGACTCTCCTCTCCCACTCTCTCTCACTGACAGATCACTCTCACTGACAGACTCTCCCACTCTCTTTCTGACTGACTCACTCTCCGACTGACTCACTCATTCTCACTGACTGACAGACTCACTCTCACTGACTGACTGACTCACTCTTACTGACTGACAGACTCTCACTGACAGACTCACTCTCTCACTGACTGACTCACTCTCTCTCACTGACTGACTCGCTCTCTCTCTCTCACTGACTGACTCACTCTCTCTCACTGACTGACTCACTCTCTCACTGACTGACTCACTCACTCTGACTAACTGACTGACTCACTCTCACTGACCCACTCTCACTGATTGACTGACTGACTCACTCTCACTGACTGACTGACTCACTCTCACTGACTCACTCTCACTGACAGACTCTCCCACTCTCTCTCCCTGACTGACTGACTAATTCTCACTGACAGACTCTCACGGACTCAATCTCACTGACTCACTCTCCCACTGACTGACTCACTCTCTCTCACTGACAGACTCTCCCACTAACTCTCACTCACTGACTAACTCTCCCACTCACTCTCACTCACTGACTGACTCACTCTCACTGACAGACTCTCCCACTCTCTCTCACAGACTGACTGGCTCACTCTCACTGACAGACTCTCACTGACAGACTCACTGGTAGACTCTCACTGACAGACTCACTCTCACTGAGACTCTCCCACTCTCTCTCACTGACTGACTCATTCTCACTGACTCATTCTCACTGACTCACTCTCACTGACTCTCTCTAATTGACTCTCTCACTGACTCTCTCTCACTGACAGACTCTCTCACTTTCTGACTGACAGACTCTCCCACTCTCTCTCGCTGACTGATTCACTCTCACTGACAGACTGACTGACTCACTGTCAATGACTCTCAAACAATTTTTTTTTAAAGTAAATTCTTTTATTGTATAGTTAATAAAAACCATTACAAAAAATTAAAATGCAGTAATCTTTAAAAAATCAATCAAGAGATATATACATAATAAAGAATTAAAACCTTGGATGAAAATATCCTTCGAGCTTAAAAAAGCGGGGTCAGTTACAGGGAAAACAGTCTCACAGGAGATACAAATTCTGGGTGTGGGTTAGATCTTTGCAATAGTTCCTCTTTTTTTCTCGAAGTTGATGATAAATTTAACTGCCGTACATATGAGTTGGGGGTCCGCCAAGCACAGAACTTGTATGATCGCGGAACGACAAGTGCGAATTCTGTATTCCTTAAACTTTGCTTTTAACCTTTTCTGGCGCTCCTGGTCCAGTGCGGGACAGATGCAAATCAGATGAATGAAGTCTTGTTTCGCGACACCACATAAGTCACACTCCTTGGAGTCTTGAGTCCTTCATTTGGGTTGATTGGCATTTGTTGGCAGGTTGCCCATCCTTAGGCTGAGGTACTTGAGTTTAACATGTGATGAAAATGCAAGTCCTAGATAGGCAGCCGGCGTGGAGTTTTTGTATGATTGTATTGTCATCCAGGCATGTGAGCGATGGCTCAGGGCTTTCTTGTCATTGATCAATAAATGCCTGTTGGCCGCCTTCTTTACAGCCTGTTTGAACGTTGGTACTGGTAGCTTAGTTTCCCACAATGCTACTTGTTCGGTGGTTTCAAGTGAGTGGTGTAAGAATTTGGCGTACTGGGAGTTCGGACTGTTCTATATTGTTTCCCACATGGGACGGTTGACCTCTCTTTCCTGATTCATCCAGACGCCGTACCAGAATTTGACCGTCTCGTATTTTTTCAGCAGTACTTGAGACTGCAGACCGAACTCGAGTCGCACCTGCGCGGGTGATGTGTTGTGTGGTAAGCCGAATACGCGCTTGTAGACTTTCATTTGGATTTTGTCTATAAGCTCAGCGCTCCTTCCGTGATGTAACACGCTGCCAGAAGCTATTGTTGGAAGTAGCTTGGCTTTCATGACGGTTAGGAGGGGGTTATACAAAGGGCCTTTGAGTTGGTTTGATAAACTGCTAAATGCGTGTAACAAAGCAGTTCCCTTGTTTTCGATGGCGTTGAAATGCAAGGAGAAATTAAGGCGCTTGTCCAGTTGTATCCCCAGATACCTGTAGCTTTCTACTACTTCCAGTTTATTGTTGTCTATTGCAAAGGTTGGTGATACATTGCGGCGTCGAGTTATAATCATAATCTTTGATTTCTTGCTATTTATTTCAAGAAGATTCTGTTTTGTATATCCAGTCAGTTCTTGCAAGAGACGCTGCAGGCCTATCTTCATTTGACTGAGAAGGACCACATCGTCGGCATAGGAAAGATGTGTTATAAACGAAGGTTTCCTAGCCGCGGTGGATGAGCATTGATCCTATCTAGCCTTGATGTCAGGTCGGCCATGAACAAGTTGAAAAGATAGGGGGCCAAAACGCAGCCTTGTTTTAGGCCGAGTTAGCCGCTGACCATTGTCAATCTTTACCTGCATCCAGGTGTTGGTGCACAGGTCCATTATTGGGTTTAAGATTGAGTCCGGCAGGCCCTCCTGCTTCAATTTGGACCAAAGTAGTTGCCTGCTGACACGGTCGAATGCCGCCTTAAAGTCTATGAAGCAGGCGTACAATGCTTGATGATTTTGTAGACTTTTTTCGGCTATTAAGCTTATCGCCATTGCATTTGCCATAGTACCTGTGCCGCGGCGAAACCCTGTCTGGTTTATCGGGATTTTATTATTGACTTCGGACCATTGGGCAAGGTCAGCTAACACCAGGGATGCGTAATATTTGGCTTCGGCATCAATGAGTGCTATCAGGTGGTAGTTAGCTGGATTTTTACGATCTCCGCCTATGTAGATGGGATTAATGATAGCCCCTCTCCAGCT
Organism: Lissotriton helveticus; assembly: GCF_964261635.1. Lineage (NCBI taxonomy): Eukaryota > Metazoa > Chordata > Amphibia > Caudata > Salamandridae > Lissotriton > Lissotriton helveticus. Next base: position 418,536,299 of record NC_136061.1, on the reverse strand, counting down.
TTCCGGGAGCCGACTTGCATTATTTATTGACCTAAACAAGAGGTTGAGTTGTAAATTGCCTGGGGGACGCCGTTCGGTCCTGGGGAACTGTCTTGCCTACTTCTTTTCATTATTTGCAGTATTTGAAGTTCATCGTCTGTCCCTGATATTTGGTCTGGACCTTCCTGTTTGTTACCCGGGATGTTTGACTGAACGCAGGCGGTGGTCTTCGGGCAGCTATATTTGATGTTTTAAGTGCTATAGTTGCTATCAGAGGTGTCGATGATTTTATTGAAAAGGTATCAACTAGGTACTGGACCCATACCTTTTCAGTGATGCAGGTCATGCTTATTGTTTGTGATGGTCTGTTCAGTGAATTTACTTGCAGCCAGAATGCTCTGGAATCAGATTTTTTTTATGTTATGTAGTATTTTGGTCCAAAAGTTGGTGACTCGTTTTTTTTTTTCAGTCCAGATTAGTTTCCTATATTGTTTCCTTGTTGATCGGACTACTTGCCAGACGTTTGAATTTACATTGTGACCCTGAGCTTGCCTTGTGAACTTCCGCAGACGTCTTCTTAAGGAAAGAGTGGACTTTGTGAAATTGACGTAGTTCATTGGAATGGCCTTCTTTTTATGGCTGACACCAGTCCTGGGTAGTTTATTTAAGAAGGCAGACCAGGTTTCTGCGCACAGTTCTTTTTTTTGAGTCAGAGTTTGGAGTTGCTTCTTAGCGTCCCGCGCTATTCGTGTAATGAATTACTCGTCCACCTTAACCGTTTCAGGTTAATTGTTGAGGTTTCGCCTGCTATCGTAGGTGCTTGTGAATGTTTCAACGATGCCAATTTTATTTCAATATGCTGCATTGAATGGTCGCTATCTAAAGTGCATATTATTTTAAACTTTTTGATAAGTCTTAATAGCGGAAGCGAGACTATGGTATAATCCAGGATTATACTTGTGCTATGGTCATTGTAGGTGGTAGAAGGCGGTTTGTCCTGGTCTGTTCTTCCATTTAGCACCAGCAGCCCTAGGTGCTCGAGGTCCCACATTAATTGCCTACCAACTTTGTCTGTCTTCTTTGCTGGTGGAATCTCCTGGGTATCAACCCCCCAGAGTTCATTAGCAGTGATGATGTTGTCCTCATCTTCCGGGCGATGCAGGAGATTAGCGTTAAAATCCCCTGTGAGAATTATGTCCCATGCTGGTTGTTCAAGGCGGAAGGCAGATACGACGGTGTTGATGCATTCAAAAAGCGTTTTTTTAACTGTGTTTTTCGGGTGAGCGTATATGTTGATTAAGATAATGGTTCCAGTTTTTGCCTGTGATACCTTTTCAAATTTAATGATTTGCATGTCAGCCGTGGGTGCTGCCAATTGGGAGGCCTTGATGTTTAATGCAGTGGTTATGTAGACCGACAGTCCCCCCTTCACACGCCCGTGGCACTGGGAGCGAGTTGCACTGACGTGAAAGCATAATCTGCCTGGTACGTCGATTGGCTCCATTAACCACGTTTCCTGTAGGGCTATGATGTCCTAGGTGTCCCAAGTATCAGTTTTTCTATTGTGGTTTAAGATTTCTTTTGCACCAGCGATGTTCCAAGAAAGGAGTTTTATGGATTTTCGCTCAGTTTTTGCCATCCGGCGGTAGGTTCAGACTTCCTTTGTACCCAGATTTTGCCTGCTCGGATGTTCGTAGTTAGCAGATTCCGCACCCCTAGCACCTTGCAATACCGAATATGTAGGTCGACTTGCCCATGTGCAATCTTCTTTTTTGGCACGCTTCCTTAGTAGAGGAGACGGGTAACCTGATGTTGCCTCTTCTTTGAGAGTAATTCTCCACTCTTCGAATTTGGCGGTTTCAGTAAGGATTTTCTTGGCGATTCCCGCATTCCTCCAGGTTGCGAGGGTACCTTCCTTAGCTACGTATTGCCGAGGGAAATAAATTCTATTGTTACTAGGTCGGTTGATGTTATGTGATTAAGGCTTGGAATTGCAGATATCAAATAGAGGATATTTCCTCCGTTTAAATAGTCTTGTGTGCCTTGTGTTTTATAGTTGGGGATGAAGAGTAATCTTCCCACTGTTGCTATTTTAGTATCATACGATTGCTCACTGGTGAACTGTATGTGGTCATTTGTCCGAGTTCTCCTCAGTTTGAGGCTTTCGGGGTCCTTTACATCATCACATGAGTATTTTGTTATTTGGCTATAGGCGTCGTTCTGTAGTTGTTCAATTAACATGCTTGCCTTAGCCTTTGCTTTCAGACAAGCTCCTTTTTGACCACACAGTTCTGTGTTGGGCGCATGTTCACTGGTGGAGGTCGCAGGATGAGGTCCTATCCTTGTTGTAATTATTGGTCCTACGCTTTGTTGCTGAGCATTCTGATCTGTGATTATCTTTACTTGTAATTGGTCATAAGTGCTCTTGTCGGCTTTTGCTATGACTTGTCTGTCATTTTTTTTATCCCTTTTCTCTGATGTAAAATTAGCGCTTGGGATTATGTGCGGGATAAAAGATATTTTATGTTTGTTATCAGTGCCTTTGGTGACCTCCCTTGGGCATCCCTGTTTTTTTGCCTCATGATTACTGTGTTCCTGCTTCTTGATGCCATGTTTACTATCTTGCTGAGGAGTACATACTTTTTGTCGAGGCTTATTCCCTGTGTTTTGTGGTTCGCACCTTAGATTCCCTGGGATTCTGTTTGATTGCGCAAAGTCACAATTTGCTATTTCCAGACTCCAGTCTGCGCTACTTGAGACAGTGGATAGAGTTGCATGTTCGACATTTGTTGAGTCCTCAGTTCCTGAAATTGTTGAGTGGACAATCCCCTCTATTGGTGTAGATCTTTTTGAAGTTAACATATGAGCTAGGTCGTTTGGTGCTATGGTAGTGGGCTTTTGTCCTTCGTCTTTGGAGCTGGTCTTCCGAATTTTGTTTAGGAACTTTGTCATTGCAGGTGGGTGGTGTGGCCCCTCTTTGGTGTCAGTTTTGGGTTTTGGTTGAATTTTTGAATAGTTAAAGATTGGAAAGTTGGTCAGAGCCTGCTTGTTAGCTAGTAAGCAGTTTGCCACATGGTTTCTGTTTTTTCTTGCACGTTTTTTCTGCCGTTTGGTTAGACCTTGCTGGTTACTTGGATTTTTTTCCCCGTCCAGTTCAGGTTGTTCTTTTCCTGATGATTCGTGGCTGTTGTTATGCCTAACGGAGGGTTTGACCCCAATTAAATTCAGTTCTTCTATTAATTCATCAGTTCTTATTTTCGTTGGTTTATTTTGCTTCATTTTTTGGTCTATCGATTGTTGTACTACTGCTGCTGCGTGATCTTCCCTCATCTTTTCGAATCTAGCTGTTTCTTTTTTTGGTGTTTTTGCAATGTGCTAAGGTAATAAGGTCACTTCCATTTAATATACTGCTGGTGCCCTGGTTGGCATGCTTGCATTCCTGTAGGATGTCCTTGAGTATTAATTGCAAGTCCTTCAGTTTTTCCAGTATGGGGCTACAGCTACATGTCAGGGGCAATACCCTAGGGCGGATCTGGTCCCGAAAAATATCAAGTGTGTTGACCATTGTGTCCAATTTTCTATTTATTCTGGATATATGTTCGGCTATTGTACTCATAAGATGTGTTTGAATGTCAAGTTTATCAAACTGCAAGTTTAGGGTTTTGATTGAAGTTTCAAGTATACTGCCCAGTGCGCTATGTAGAGTGATTATAGATTCCAAGTTTTCATTGAGAACATGCTTTCCTGCATGCTGGCGCTGGTTTGGTTTGCTATTATTTGTGGTGGGTTTCAGGTGTGAGTGTTCTTTGTGTGTCATAACAGTTTGCTGGTCCACACTTTTCTTATTTGTGTTTTCAGGGCTTTTTTTTCCATTGCTGAATTGAACAATGCCGATGCACTTCAGATTTCTATTATTGATGGAGCCTTGCGGCAATTGGATAAATCTGTATGCACATGGGCTTCTGCATCCTGATTCGACCCACTGGATATCTCAATTAGGTTTATGTTTGATAGCTCCAGGATCGATTAGTTGTTTGGGTGCCGTCCGTTTAGTGTTTTTTGTAGTATCTCAGTTGTGATGGTTGATGACTTGTTGTGTGGTTTTATTTGCTTGGAATCACTTACACCTGTGATGTTGTCTGGCTTGTCTTTATGTATTGTTGTACTTTCTTTATTATCTGGGAGAGTTTGAGACTCCAGACAGTAATTACACACATCGCTCTTTTTATTGGATTTTATCAATACTTGATTTGAGCGGGACTCCAGCCTTGGGGTTGAATGGCTGTTTGGATGTTCTTTGTAGGCTGTGTCTTGACTACTGATGTTATGACGTCCATCATTATTGCCTGTGACCTGTGAGCTTCCAGCCATTAAATGATCTAGATTTGTGTCACTTATTGATGGAACTGACGATATAGATATTCTTGAGGTTCTTTTTGGGTTTTTGTATGATTTGCTTTTTTTTGATGATTCTTCCCTGGAGCTCTCCATAATTCTATTAGTGTCACCTGACGGTGTTGTTCTTGCACTGAGTCGTGACTTCTGGTTTCCATGTGTACTTGAGCTTGAGTTTGTATCGTACATTTATTGTTCCACTGTGTTGCTTGCATGCACTTACTTGTTTCTTTTGTTTCGGTGCTCTTTCCTGAATTGGTGTTGAGACAGGGCGGGGGGGCCTGTGTGAGTATTGACTGTGTGCATACTTTACTCGGAGACATTGGTTTTTGAAGTCCATTTGGTGTTACTGGCATTGTATAAATTGCAGATACAGGGTCCTTCAGAAAAGAAAATTTACCGGTAGGGTTCATTGAGCCTAAAATGGAATAGATCGGAGGTATTAATGTGGTGGTTGGGAGATTGGCTGTACAATCCTCCGAAGAATGGATAGGAATTTTGGTCTTGGATTTTCTTTTCGCGATTTGTGGGGGATTCCTTCGAGTTCTCCCAGACCTCATCGCTTCCACTGGCCTAATATCTAGCCCTCTTGTCGTCCTTTGCGCTTATTCCTGTGCGCGGTAACTTTTAGTTCACACTCTCTTTGGTGGTGATTAGTGTTTGCTAGACGGTGGGAGCTGGAGCTGCTACTCCTTCCCTGCTCCTTAGTGGGATTTAGTGTTGCCTGTGTGTTGCCTGAATCGCTTGCGTCGGTCGTTTCCGCCCACTGCTGGCTGCTTACCACGCACTACTCCGCTTGCCCCCGGCCTCTACTCAAATTCAAGCCTCAGCCTCAGCCCCAGCTCGAGCTCCGGCTTGGCTTGGGCACGTGGGCACTTACTGCTCAATGTAACCTTTATGGCAGCTTGTGCGCCCAGTGACAGTCCGGTCGCCTCACCTCTGTCTGACTGTTCGAGGGAGTAGTAGATGGATGGCCAGATAACCAAATCAGGCCCTTTCCCAACCCCTGTCCTGACCCCTGCCAAGTGCTGTGCTCAGCCTGGTTGCACCTTGGGAGGGGATCTTGGGGGAGGACCAGGTCCTGCCTGTCCCCCACTGGCAAGCTGACAAAGCAAAGTAACCAGGACTTGCCTAAAGCAACAACCAGCGGCTCTCAGTCCCCCTCAGTGCTCCAGGCAGTGTCTGGCAACTCTGGCCGTGCACAGCACCTCTTTGATTAGTACGCTCGAGTACGCTCGAGGAATAACAGGCGGTGGCGTTTTGCAAGCCACTGGTTCCAGCCGCAGAGGAAACGCAGGGGTAACGCCCAGGTGCCTCGAGGCGCTTGACGCCCCCCCCCAGCCGCGTTCCAGCACGTTAGCAGTTCACTAGGGTTTACCGTGGGGGGAGGCGGGAGGAGGCGCCCAGCTCACAGATTGTTACAGAGGCTCCGGCCGCAAGAGCAGGAGAAAGTGCCCCGCTGCTCCTGCCGTGGGAGAAAACGCCCGGCGCCCAGCGACTCCCAATGGCTTCGGCTGCAGCCTACGGGCCCTCGTCGGGGGAAGAGTTCGGAGGGTAAGTTGCAACTCCTGAGCTTCTTGGCGGGCCGCCGCCGCTGTAACTACCCAATAACTCCGGCTCGGGCTCTGGTTCTGGCTCTGGCCCGGCTCTGGCTCCGGCTCTGTGTGCCAGAGTACAGCGGCGGCTCGGCTCGGCTCGACTCGGCTGTGCTTGCTCTCGTTCTCCGGCGTCTCCAGCGTCAGCGTCAGCGTTTCGCTCTCCGTGACTCACTCTCAATGACAGAATCACTGACAGACTCACTGGCAGACTCTCATTGACAGGCTCACTGTCATTGACAGACTCTCCCACTCTCACTGACTGATTCTCACTGACATACTCTCACTGACTCATTTTCACTGAAAGACTCTCACTGACAGACTCTCACTGACTCTCACTGACAGACTCTCACTGAAAGACTCACTGACAGACTAACTCTCACTGACAGACTCTCCCACATTCTCTTACTGACTGACTCATGCTCACTGACAGACTCTCACTGACTCACTCTCACTGACTGACTCTCTCACTGACTGACAGACTCTCGCTGACAGACTATCACTGACAGACTCTCCCACTCACTGACTGACTCTCCCACTCATTAACTCTCACTCATTGACTCACTCTCACTGACAGACTCTCACAGACAGACTCACTGGCAGACTGTCACTGCCAGACTCTCCCACTCTCTCTCACTTACTGACTGACTCACTCTCTCTCGCTGACTCTCTCTCACTGACAGACTCTGACAGACTCTCTCACTCTCTCACTGACAGACTCTCCCACTCTCACTGACTGACTGACTGACTCCCACTGACAGACTGACTGACTCACTCTTTTTTTTTTTTTTTCAATTTATTACACACAATCCCCTCCTCCCCCCGGAGAACAGGTACACATCATTTTCAATACATAAATGCGTTAGTGAACATAGTCAATTTTAAGAGAGAAAAGACATACAAAAAGAAAAATATCATATTTGCAAAAAGTGGCCAGCGTCTATTATTCCCGCCAATCATTCCTCCTGAATCCAAGCTAGCAGTGGTGCCCAAATTTTCGTGCCCCTATTTCGCGTATCCCTCCCTTTACTTCTATAAATGGCAACCTCCAGGTTGCAGGTCGCAAGCAGCCTAGCTCTCCATTGTAGAAACGATGGTGGTACCGGATCTATCCATGCTGATGCAACGCATAGCCTGAAGACGGCCATAGCTACAAAGATCAGCCCTTGTATTTGTTTTGGCCGAGCGATGTTAGATGTACCTAGCATGACTTCTTTAGTTGTGATGTTCACCCTTTTGTGTGCGATGGCCGATAGGAAGTCGGAAATTTCTGCTAATACTTTTGCTAGTATAGGGCATGAGGCAAACATATGAACTATGTCCGCTGCGGGGAGCGCGCATCGTGGGCAGATTGTACCTTTCCCTCTCCCCCATTTTGCTATTTTGTAAGGAGTATAGTAAAGTGAGAAAAATGTCATATAGAATTGTGCCTGGAGTTTTATAGACATTAAACAGGTGAGTGACATTTCGTAAGCATAGAGGGATATTTGAGGAGAGACATTGAGCCTTGTCTGCCATGCTGCCCCAAGTTTGTCCATATCATCTGGTAATAATAAATTCAACTCTGCATATATCTCGCCGATTCTTGGAGTTTTTGCTAGTCTCAGTTTATCTATAATTTGCCAAGGTTGAAATTTGATACGACCACCCACTTTCTTTGATATAAAGTCCCTCACCTGGAGAAATTTAAAAAAAAACCCTATTCGTCATATTAAAATCTGATTTCAATTCATTAAATGATTTAATTCCGTTTACTGAAAAGAAGCTCCCGAGCTGTCTAACCCCTGATTCAATCCATCTCTGCATACATACATTCTGGAATATTTCAGGAAGGTTCGTATTCTGTGACACGGGGTGTAGAAGGAATACCAACCTAAACCCACTCATTTTTTAACATTTCCCCAGACTTTGGCAACACTAGAAATGGTCTTAAATTTCACTTTTTTAAAATAGCCATCATTTACATGTCGCCACAGACAACCAGCGCTCCCATCCCCCAGGATCAGTTCCTGTGGAGTGGGTATGTTGGGACCGGGTTAGCGATTAGTAGGCTTACACTGTATTTCAACACTGTAGCCCAGTAATATAGTTTAAAATTGGGCAGTGACCATCCACCTCGTTCTCTAGGTAAAGTAATCCATTTAGATGCACAAACCGTGAAAACATAGTGTCTATATTTTTAAAAACTAGTGGGGAAAATTCTAGACATATAGCACGGAAAAAATATAAAAACTTAGGAAAAAATAACATCTTTACGACATTAGTTCTACCCCCAATAGTCAGATGCAAGTTATGTAGCCGAAGTAGTTCCTTCTTGGTATGATGTATAAGGGGCTCGATATTATCATCAACGATATTTTCAATTTTAGCGCTAATACTAACCCCTAAATATGTCGCTTTATCAATTATCCTCGGGTCCCTCATCGTGATTTTATTGTTTAGTACTATCTGAGTTTTGCTAGAGTTCAGTTTATATCTCGAGACTCTGCCAAAGTCATGAGCTTCTTTTTCTATCCAGTGTATAGCGTTATTAGGGTCTCCTGTAACAATGGCTATGTCGTTCGCATATGCCAAGCATTTTGTTTCTAAACCCTGTACTTGGATTGGAAGGATTAAGACATTATTTTCAAGTCTATGTATAAATGCGTCAATATAAATAGCAAACAGGAGGGGCGAGCAGGGACACCCCTGTCTTGTACCCCTAGTGATGGCAAAGCTTTCAGAGAGGACCCCATTAATCAAAACACAGGCACTTGGGTTTACATAAAGGCGTTTGATTGCTGTTATATATTTCTCTCCGATCCCACAGTTGGACATGGCTGCCCACAGGAATTTCCAGGAGACCCTATCGAATGCCTTCTCCGCGTCCAGCAGTATAAGCGCCATAGGGTCTCCTGTCACTCCCGTGTAATCAAAGATAGAAATAACTCTTTGTATGTGATCGATTGTGGATCGTCCAGGAATGAACCTGTGTTGGCATTCCGAAACTATTTTATGTATAACGGGTGCCAGCCGTGCTGCCAGTAGTTTAGAATAAATTTTCAAATTTATTTATTTTATTTTCAAAGTTTTATATAGCGCGAACAAGATCTTTGCAGATATCAGAGCGCTTTACAAGGACATGGGGTGGACAAGGACAAGGACAAGCATAATAGTAAGTAATAGTTGAGGTAGTTAGGTACAATATGCATAGTTACATAGTTACATAGGTAGGTCAAAATAAGAGGTAGGTCATAGTTGAGGTAGTGTAGGTACACGGTGCATAGTCAAACAGGTACGCCAATAATATGAAAGTACATACTACTACTTTTGTAAATAGCATAGAGATAGGCATAGTTGAGGTAGGAGAGTACAGGGTGCATAGTCACACAGGAGAATCAGTAGTATAACAGTAGGTATTATTTGAGGTGGTGTAGGTAAAGGGTGCAAAGTCAGATAGGCACGACAATAGTATAAAATGAGATATGCAGAGAGGGAACGTATACAGTCAAGTGAGTCGATAATACAAGTAATACAGTAATACAAATAGACCAAGGGGTCAGGAGGTAGTACAAACGCGGAGTCCTGGAGGCACCGAATAATAGTTCATGTGTATTTCGCCATGAAGATCGCTTTTACTTCTTTCTTAAAAAGTTTGTTGGAGGAGATGAGCCTGGTTTCGGGAGGGAGTGAGTTCCAGATCCTGGGCGCCATTCCTGAGAAGGAGCGTTTATAGGTTTTTATCTTCCGAAATCTTCGAGGCTTCAGCAGAAGATTGTTTGTGCTTCTAGTAGTTCTAGAACCACCCGAAATTGTCAGCTTTTGAGAGAGGTAGGCGGGTGAATTCGTGTGTATAGCTTTGTGTGTCATGCAGGCGATTTTCAGATGAATTCTGGCTTCAAAAGGCAGCCAGTTCAGGGATTTAAAGTCAGGGGAGATATGCGAGTGTTTTTTTGAGCCAGTGATGAGTCTTGCTGCAGCGTTAAGGGACGCTCTTAGGGGTGCCGTTGTGGTTAGGGGGAGCCCACAGATGGCGATGCTGCTGTATTCTATGTGCGGGATGACTATAGATTGAACTGCCGTTTGAAAGTCTTTGGCTGGAAGGAAGGGTTTGAGTTTTCTCAAGGTATTGATTTGAAAGTTCGCTCCTTTGGTTGCCTTGCTGATGTGCTGCTGCATGTTGAGATTGGCGTCAAGTGTTATGCCTAAAGATTTTGCTGAGTCAACGATGGTAGGTTGTACATTGAGAGCCGTTAGGTGCTTGAGCCAAGTTTGAGCGGTAGAGATTTTTGCGGGCGGTGAGATCAAGAGGAACTCAGTCTTCATCGCATTGAGTTTGAGGTGATTCTCTGCCAGCCAGGATTGGGTGTTTCTGATCGTGGAGTTCAGAAGCAAGATGTCCTTGGGGGATTGTATTTTGAGATAAAGTTGGGTGTCGTCGGCATACATGTGAAAGTGGACATTGGATGCTTGTAACAGAGTAGTGAGAGGTTCCATGACTAATTTGAACAGTGTAGGGGAGAGGGAGGAACCTTGAGGGACACCTAACGATACAGGTACCGAGGAGGACATCAGGTTGTTCCTTTTGAAACGCTGAGACCGGTTGTGTAGAAAGGAAGTGAACCACTTGAGAACAGTCCCAGATATACCCATTCTTGTGTTTAATAGTTCGAGTAGGTTCTCATGTTTAACTGTGTCGAATGCTGAAGAGAGATCAAGAAGGATGAGGAGGCAGGTATCATTTTGGTCTAGTATTTGGAGGGCGTCGTCAACTATGTGAGTCATAGCAGTTTCGGTCCTGTGCCCTGCTTGGAAGCCTGATTGATGAGGGTTGAGGAGATCAAAATTATTTATGTGACTGGCAAGTTGTAGCTGTACGCATTTTTCCAACAGTTTAGCGAGCGTGGGAATATTTGTAATAGGACGGTAATTGTTTAGATCATTAGGATCTGCTGTTGTTTTTTTTAGTAACGGTGTGACTTGTCCGACTTTGAGGGCGTCAGGGATGGATCCTTGTTGAAGAGAGCTATTGATGATCTTAGTCCAGAGTGGGAGGAGCGACGGGGTAAAGACTTTTAGAGCGTTAGCAGGAAGGGGGTCAGAGAGGTGATTGGATGGTTTCAGGGTGCTGAGCAGTCTGCCAATTTCCTCTTCGGAGTAGGTGCCAAAGAATGACCATGTAGCATTGTTCTTTGGTTCAGATGGTCCTGTGTGTTGGGGGTTGGAGTAAAGGATAGCGTCATTGAGGAGATCGCTTCTTATGTTGTCTGTTTTTTGGTTAAAGAAAGCACAGAAGTCTTCACAGGAAGGTGTAGCGCCCCTGGTGTTGAGTGTCTGGGGTTGTTCTTTGGATTGTGTTCTGATTATCTCAAATAGTTTTCTTGGGCGTTTTTTTGCTTGGGCGAGCTGAAGGCTGAAGAAGTCTTTCTTTGAGCGTTTTATTTTCCTGAAGTAGGCGTTTCTCTGTTTTTTCAGAGTTTTTAGGTGCAGTGCAGAGGGGGTTGATCTCCAGGTGCGCTCTGCCATTCGCATGGCCCGTCTATCTTCATTGAGGCTCCCGTCATACCATGGGTTGGAGATCTTGGACGCGACTCTTTTCAGTTGCAAGGGTGCAGCCTCGTCGATAATTGTGGTCATAGCATTGAAATAATGGTCAGTCAGCAGTTGAACGTCCGTAACACTGGACGGAGGAAGTAAGAGATTACAGCTGTTAGGCGGTACGGAGTTTGGGTTGAGTTTCTTCATGTCTCTTTTCCACACTTTGGGCTTTGGGGGTTGAGCTGGGTTAAATTTAACTTTTTCATTGATGACGAAGGAGACAATATGATGATCTGACCAGTCACAGGGTTGGATTGACTCAAGTTGAATAGAGTCGTCTTTGGAAATGATGAGGTCAAGGATAGAGCCTTTCTCATGGGTCGGGCTATTGCATATTTGGGTGAGATCAAGGGCGTCGAGGAAATTTTTGAGGCTATTCACCACTGTGTCACAGCGATCATTCCAATGGAGATTGTAGTCGCCAAGAAAAATTTGGGTGTTTTGCCGTCCTGAGTTGGTTGAGATTAAGTCCATGAGTTGTTGGGAGAAGGAGAGCTTGTCCCCAGGTGGGTGGTATATGATGTGTAGTGAGCATACCAGTTTGCTTTCGCTGATGACATCAAGGCAGAGGTATTCACAAGAGGTAAGAGAGGGAACGGACGCTTTAATAACTGAGAGGTTGCTTCTATAAATGCATGCAATTCCACCGCCTGTCTTTTTGGACCTGTCAAGTCTACTGATACTGTAGTTGGGGGGGACTAGGATATCCATGATAGGTGTAGAAGAATCAGACAACCATGTTTCAGTCAGAATGGCTAGATCCGGTTCCAGGGACATGATGAGATCGGCGACCCCCGCGGAATGCCTTTGGGCCGATCTGCAATTGAGAAGTATGCATTTGAGTCTGGGGGCGCAGAGGGTGGAGGAAGGTTTTATAGTGAGGGGTACATTTCTGAGGTTGTTGGGGACGGAGCCTCTGGTCCCCATTCTGGTCCTCAAATCCCCATTAATCAAGGTAATGGGACGATAGGAGCCCATTTCCTTGACATCCTTGACCTTTTAGGAAAAACAATTATTTTAGCCAGTGACCAGGACTTTGGTGGGTTCCCTCCCTGAAAAATATACTGAAAGAGTGTTGTCATGATGGTTCTAAGTTGTGGAGCAAATTTGGTGTAAAATTCGGTGGGAATCCCGTCCATACCCGCTGCCTTCCCGTTAGCCAGGGACTTTATTGCTAATAATATTTCCTCCCAGGAGATTGGACCATCTAAAAGTTCTTGATCTTCTGTTCCCAGGTGATCTGTAATGGATGGATCAAGATATATTTTGGGGTCACCACGTTCGTTATCATCTTCGTGGTATAGTTTCTTATAGAACCCCTGGAAGGCCGTTCTTATTACCGCAGGTTCAGATTTTAGGCCCAGATCTGGGTCCCTGATTTCTTTAATTAATGCAAATGAGATCTCTTCTCGAGTTCTAACAGCTAATTGATGTCCCACTTTTTCACTTAACTCATATGTTTTTTCCCTATGGATACTGGCTCTGGCAACTGCTCTTCCAACTAATATTTCTGATATGCAGTTTTTCGCGATTGCCACCCTGCGTACCTCGCTATCTGTTGGCCTTCCTTCCTGTACCGCTTTAATCAGCTCCTCCTCTGCTCTTCGCAGGTCCTGTTCTAGTAGTGCCATTTATAGTTTTTCTGTTTTGTTATATTTAAAGGAAAATTTCATAGTTTCACCCCTGACACAAGCCTTCAGGGCATCCCACACCATGTCGATAGAGGTAGATCCCACGTTATCTTCTAGAAAAGCCAAGATCCAGGATCTCATTTGTTGACAATATGCATCATTGTTTAATAATGCCCTTTCAAATGTCCATGTGTTTATATTGGGTCTCTCTGGGACATCAATGAGGCTAAGCTCCAGCGGGTTGTGGTCTGAGAGAAATCTAGGTAGTCTGTCGATTTGGCATGTTGTTCTCAGGGAGTTAGACATAAGCATGTAATCTAATCTTACAAGCTTTGAGTGTGGGTGTGAATAATAGGTGTAACAAGGGTCCTCTGGATGTTTCTTTGACCAACCGTCTATTAAACCATGTGGCATACACATGTCTTTTAAAGCTAGGACAACTTTTTCCTTCCTTCCCTGATATGTAAATCCTGAATCTATAAGCCATTCATTAGGCAGATGAATATTTAAGTCTCCACATAAAATCAATGGAAGAGGCCAGTGTGTTAATTCATTAGAGACATTGTTCAATACTTCTGGGTCGTCGCTAATATTACCATATATAGTACATATTGTTAACTTGCCTTCCCCATTGTTATACTGACACTCTACTATTGCAAATCGTCCTAATGTATCTGCTATAGCCCGTGGAAATTGTAGCCCCACACCTTTTGTTAGAATAGCCACCCCCCTGGTGCGTGTCCCCTGCGTAATAGCTGGTATGAGTCGATATCCTAATGTTTTAAGTAGGTATTGCTGCGACCCCTCAATGTGTGTCTCCTGAAGACAAATAATGTTTGCTCCAGATACCTTAAGTCCCTCTGCAACTTTCTGTCTCTTCTTTATATCGTTAAGGCCGCAAATGTTCATTGACAATATGCTGATCTTAGCCATCAAAATTTCTCGTATCTGCTTGCTGAGTTATGTACCATCTCCAAAAGCAACCTGTTATTCTAGGTCTATCTTTCTTGCTATTCTCTACGTATTTCATGTGTCTCTTGTAGCAATACTGAGCCCTCTTCTCCCCCCCTACAACCCTCCTCCCCACCCCCCTCCTTCACCCCCCCTTACCACCCATTAAGGCGTCCTGGGTCTGGTGAGATCCAGGTGTGGGCGTCAGTTGATCAGTGCGTCTCAGTACACTCCCCCTCCCTGGCCCTGCGTGAGTATTATAGCTGAGTAGGGAGAAAGTCTATGAAAACAAGTGTTTTCTACATAATCATATATTACATCATATTTGATAGATAATTGGTAGTATTCTCCCCCTCTTTTACATATATATATATATATATATATATATATATATATATATATTTTTTTTTTTTTAAGTCTATAGCCCCATAACGTTCTTTATATGGTGCTTAAGGTCCGATCCCCATCATGGTATTAGTTTTATCTGTTTCTTGATCATTCTCAGGTATTTCTTTTTGCAGTCTCTGTGATTTCTTTCAGATAATTTTCAGCCTGTATTTCACTTGTGAAGCTGCGGGTTGTTCCCTTAAAAACTATTTTCAATCGAGCAGGGTTTTGTAAAAATACTTTTGCGCCGATTTGTTCAAAGGGAGTAAATAGCTGCGGCATTCTCCACCTCCTTTCTACAGTCGCATGGGCAAAGTCTGGTCTAACAAAGAATATGGATCCATTATATTCCTTCTTGCTTGTAGGCCGGGCAAGGTCATAGATAGTTTCCCGTAGTAGAAAATGCCCAAAATACACCAGCATTGCCCTAGGATATTTAGGTTGATTCTGTGTTCGTTTATGCTGGGTTATGGGGAAGCGGTGGGCTCGTTGAACTTCTCTATCTAGTTCCCAGGATTGCAGTTCAGGGAGGGCTGATTTAAGGAGTTTAGTCACATAACCCCTTGGGTCATTGCCCTCGGCGCCTTCCGGGATACCCAGGAAGCACAGGTTGTTTCTCCTCGCTCTGTTTTCTTGGTCCTCGACCTTTATCAATAAGTCCTTTATAATTCCTTCTTGTGCTTTTTCTTGATTTTGAAGACAGGCGACATCTTTCTCTAGATGGTCAGTTCGTGTTTCTACTGACACCATCCTTCCTGATATCTCTAGACAGGTGCTGCCCACTTTATTAATAGCACCTTGTAACTTTTGGATGGCAATATGGTTCTTTTGGCTGTCCATTTTGACATCTTTGTGGAATTTTCTTATGGAGCTTAGTATATCTTTCAGAGATGGCTCGGCCGCTGTTGCTGTTCCATCTTGCTAAGAACCATTCCCATTTGAATCCTCCCCGCTCCCCTGATCAGATTCTGTTTCCTTAGATCTTTTAGTAGTTGAGTTTTTTCGTGTATTGATTTGTTCTGAGTTGCTTCCTTGATCGGTGGTTTCTTCGTATGTTGATTTGTTTAGTCTTTTATTCCTTATCCTCCTTTTCTCAAGTTTTTTCCTTGGGGTGATCTCTTGCCCAGGATCGCTCAGTTTCTTTACATCTGAAGAGTCCGATATTGCCGGGGTTGATATAGCTTGGTCTTGGCCTTTGCTAGCATCGCTTGCCTCACTAGAATTCGAGATGCCAGTTTCGTATATGTCTGCATCCGATTCCTCCGAGTGTGATTCGGTTTCGAACTGTAGTATTTTTTTTCCCCGAGGAGGATTTTGGATTATAGGAGCACTGGTTTCAGGACCATTTTTTTTACCTAAAACACTTGGATAGTCAATGATTCCTTTTGTGGTTTCGGCTATGGTAGCGCTGGATTTCCTCAGCTTTCCGTTTACGGGCTGTATTCCAAAGTCAGGGGTTCGAGCAGTCATTTCCCCTATCACTTTCTCAAATTCTATTTCAGCAACTGGTTCAGCGTGTCTTGTTCCACCTATTCCATTGTCTGCCCCACTCTGTGTCATTGGGTCCTGCACAGCTTCCAGATGGTTTGTAACTTTATTCACCCCCTCTTTGGGTAACGGGCTAAAAATATTGGAAATACTAGGCTGCGATGTAGTAATCTGACCCGTTGATTTCGCATTTGCTTTCAAATTTTTGATGGTTTGTAACCGTTTTGCTTTTTTTGCCATTAGTTCCATCTCTTCGATGTCTTCAACATCTTTCTCCTTCTCATTGCCCTTTTCTTTCCTTTTTTCTTGTTCCATACCTTTAGCTTTAGCTTTATTTTTATCTTTATTTTTATCCCTCTTGGATTTTTCGTAATCTTCCTTTTTCTCACCGTTACTCATGTTTTTATCTTTAACTTTATCTTTGTTTTTTTCTTTATCGTTATTTTTCTCTTTTTCTAGACCCTTTTTGTTACCTTTCTCCTTGTCTTTTTCTCTGTTCTTTTCTCTATCTTGCTCTTGAGCTTTGTCTTTGTCTTTTACTTCCTTAGCCTTAGCTCCTCTGGTGTCCGGTCCTCGCTGTGTTGGCTTTACTCTCTGTGCATTGTGCACTTCTTGTATATCTTGTGCGCGCTCATTAAATTCAGTTTCTTGGATACATTGGATGTCCAGGGTATCAAGGGTGTCTGGCCGGGATAGGGGTAGGGCATGCGTCAAACTTTGCTCACTTAACTCCTTCAGATCATTCTGACCAATCTGTCCCCTTCCTGTTCCCATGTCATCCATTTTCTGTTTTTCCTCTCGCCTTCCGTTCTGTTCGGTTGATATTGTCTGGGTTAGTGCTATTGCAGTTGCTTTCTTCCGTGGATATGCCGCATTTTTTATGTTCAATGCAGAATATTGTTCATGCACTTGTACATATATTTTTGGGTTAAATGGGCTAAGTGGGTGGAGTCTGATGGTACTGCCTTCGGAAGCTCTTTGAGTCGCCCCCTCTTCCTGTCGTGTATCTAAGCAATTGGATGATGCCTTAGATGCGTTTGTAATACACGTAGCGCATAAATGATAAATTTCGATTGTGGCCCCCACCAGCAACTTTCTTGAAAAAATGTGAAGGCTCCGCATATGACACTCTCGGGTTTTCCACAGAGGCCTGACTCTCATTGTAGACTGTTGCACATAAGGGGTAATTTCAGTTTTTTTTTAAATATATTATTATATAATTAATATTATATAATTCTTCCTTTTTCCTCTTTTTTCCCTCTTTTTTAGGAGTATGCCATAGGGTATGCTACCCCCTCAGAACCCCTCCTTTTCGGTGCTCTTCTTAGCTTCTCAGTTCTAGTTCTTAGCTGGGAGCGTTTTACAGACATAAGACTCCCAACTTGAGTATTACTGCGAGGTCCAACTGAGTTGAGCAGCCGAGCAGACGAGGTAGCTGGAGAGTCTTAAGGATCCGCTATGATCCACGAACGAGTGATTGATGACGGAGTGGTGACGAGGTCAAGGCCTTCTAGCAGATCCGGCGGGGCAATGATGGGGTGAGCAGTCGTTTTTGTTTAGTGCTGATCGCTGCTTGTAGGTAATATATCAACAACTTGTCAATTCGCTCAGAGAAGCGCAGATATATTCAATAATAATGCACTTCCAATCCCAGTTTTTTTTTTTCATTTTCACGCGTTCGCGTGTTCCATTACTTCATCCTGCGATCAGTAACTCAGATGCTTGATGAGTCGCCAGTTTGCTGTGAAGATGATTTAATGTTTTTTTTTCCGGAGGGAATGCAAAAGAATGCGAGGATGTAAGGATCAGGGTAAAAGGTAGAAGAATTGTGGGATGCGATGCGATGTCAGAAACGGGAGGAGATAAACATCTTTTCAAAC
The DNA here is from genome assembly GCF_964261635.1 of Lissotriton helveticus. Taxonomy (NCBI): domain Eukaryota; kingdom Metazoa; phylum Chordata; class Amphibia; order Caudata; family Salamandridae; genus Lissotriton; species Lissotriton helveticus. Next base: position 418,518,416 of record NC_136061.1, on the reverse strand, counting down.
CTTTCCAAGCTTTTTTCAGCGCTTGCAGTGCACATCAAACACCTCACCTCCTCCAGGTTGATCGCCAGTCAGTAGATTTTGTTGGTAACGGCAGTTGGTAGTTGTAGTTGCAGCGGCAGCGGCGGCGGAGAGTAGAGAGTAGAAAGACAGCCTGTCACAAATTTTCAATGAATCGGCTGGATTTTCCGGCTGGGGATTTTCAACGAGACCTCCTTTCCTCCAGCCCCGAGTGTCAAGTCCGGAGATTGAAGTTGAGCTCGAGCTATTAAGGTCCTCCAGATAATTTCGCTTCACAATGCCATTAGGGTTTCTGTTACACGTTGGACCGGCCACGCTAGACAGGGCTAGACTAGGTAGGCCAGGTTCTCATCACGCAGGGGTTTCAGGGCTCAACGGAGGGAACTGTCAGCGACTGCTCACATCGACGCCATCTTGCCTCCTATATCTCTGACTGACTCACTCATACTGACAGACTGACTGACTCACTCTCACTGACTGGCAGACTCTCCCACTCTCTCTCACTGACTGACTCACTCTAACGGACTGACTCTCAGTGACAGACTCTCTCACTCTGGCTAACTGATTGACTCACTCTCACTGACTGACTCACTCTCACTGACTGAATGACTGACTCACTCTCTCTCACTGACTGACTCACTCACTCTGACTAACTGACTCACTCTCACTGACTGACTGTCACTGACTGACTGTCACTGACTCACTCTCACTGACAGACTCCCCCACTCTCTCTCCCTGACTGACTGACTCATTCTCACTGACAGACTCTCACAAACTCAATCTCACTGACTCACTCTCTCACTGACTGACTCACTCTCTCTCAATGACAGACTCTCCCACTTTCTGACTGACAGACTCTCCCACTCTCTCTCGCTGACTGACTCACTCTCACTGACAGACTGACTGACTCACTCTCAATGACTCACTCTCACTGACAGACTCACTGGCAGACTCTCATTGACAGGCTCACTGTCATTGACAGACTCTCCCACTCTCACTGACTGATTCTCACTGACAAACTCTCACTGACTTATTTTCACTGAAAGACTCTCACTGACTCACTCTCTCACTGACTTTCTCACTGACTCACTCTCTCACTGACAGACTCTCACTGACTCTCTCTCACTGACAGACTCTCACCGAAAGACTCTCCCACACTCTCTTACCGACTGACTCATGCTCACTGACGGACTCTCACTGACTCACTCTCACTGACTGACAGACTCTCACTGACAGACTCTCACTGACAGACTCTCCCACTCACTGACTGACTCTCCCACTCTCTAACTCTCACTCACTGACTCACTCTCACTGACAGACTCTCTTACTGATAGACTCTCCCACTCTTTCTCACTAACTAACTGACTCTCTCTCACTGACAGACTCTCACAGACAGACTCACTGGCAGACTGTCACTGACAGACTCTCCCACTCTCTCTCACGTACTGACTGACTCACTCTCTCTCGCTGACTCTCTCTCACTGACAGACTCTCACTGACTCTCTCTCTCTCACTGACAGACTCTGACAGACTCTCCCACTCTCACTCACTGACTGACTGACTCACTCTCACTGACAGACTGACTGACTCACTCTCACTGGCAGACTGACTGACTCGCTCTCACTGACTCGCTCTCACTGACTGGCAGACTCTCCCACTCTCTCTCACTGACTGACAGACTCACTCTCACTGACAGCCTCTCCCACTCTCTCACTGACTGACTCACTCTCACTGACAGACTTATTGACTCATTCTCACTGACTCACTCTCACTGACTCACTCTCTCACTGACTCACTCACTCTCTCTCACTGACAGACTCTCACTGACTCTCTCTCACTGACAGACTCTCACCGAAAGACTCTCCCACACTCTCTTACCGACTGACTCATGCTCACTGACGGACTCTCACTGACTCACTCTCACTGACTGACAGACTCTCACTGACAGACTCTCCCACTCACTGACTGACTCTCCTACTCACTAACAGACTCTCATACTCTCTCGCACTGACTCACTCACTCTCACTGACTGGCAGACTCTCACTGACAGACTCTCCCACTCTCTCTCACTGACAGACTATCACTGACAGACTCTCCCCCTCAATGACTGACTCTCCCACTCACTAACTCTCACTCTCACTCACTGACTCACTCACTCACTGACAGACTCTCCCACTCTCTCTCACTAACTGACTGACTCACTCTCACTGACAGACTCTCTCACTCTCTCAATGACAGACTCTCCCACTCTCTCTCACTGACTGACTCACTCCCACTGACAGACTGACTGACTCACTCTCACTGACTGGCAGACTCTCCCACTCTCTCTCACTGACTGGCAAACTCACTTTTACTGACAGACTCTCCCACTCTCTTACTGACTGACTCACTCTCACTGACAGACTGATTGACTCACTCTCACTGACTCACTCTCACTGACAAACTCTCACAGATTCTCACTGCCAGCCTCACTGGCAGACTCTCACTGACAGACTCACTCTCTCTCTTTCTCACTGACTGATTCACTCTCTCTCACTGACTGACTCACTCTCTCTCACTGACTCTCTCTCTCACTGACTGACTCACTGACTGACTCACTCTCACCCTGACTAACTGACTGACTCACTCTAACTGACTGACTCACTCTCACTGACTACTCACTCTCACTGACTGACTGACTGACTGTCACTGGCTTACTGTCACTGACTCACTCTCACTGACAGACTCTCCCACTCACTCTCACTGACAGACTGACTGACTCACTCTCAATGACTCACTCTCACTGACAGACTCACTGGCAGACGCTCATTGACAGGCTCACTGTCATTGACAGACTCTCCCACTCTCACTGACTGATTCTCACTGACTGACTTATTTTCACTGAAAGACTCTCACTGACTCACTCTCTCACTGACTTTCTCACTGACTCACTCTCTCTCACTGACAGACTCTCACTGACAGACTCTCCCACTCACTGACTGACTCTCCCACTCACTAACTCTCACTCACTGACTCACTCTCACTGACAGCCTCACTCACTGACAGACTCTCTTACTGATAGACTCTCCCACTCTTTCTCACTAACTAACTGACTCTCTCTCACTGACAGACTCTCACGGACAGACTCACTGGCAGACTGTCACTGACAGACTCTCCAACTCTCTCTCACTTACTGACTGACTCACTCTCTCTCGCTGACTCTCTCTCACTGACAGACTCTCACTGACTCTCTCTCTCTCACTGACAGACTCTGACAGACTCTCCCACTCTCACTCACTGACTGACTAACTCACTCTCACTGACAGACTGACTGACTCACTCTCACTGGCAGACTGACTGACTCACTCTCACTGACTCACTCTCACTGACTGGCAGACTCTCCCACTCTCTCTCACTGACTGACAGACTCACTCTCACTGACAGCCTCTCCCACTCTCTCACTGACAGACTTATTGACTCATTCTCACTGACTCACTCTCACTGACTCACTCTCTCACTGACTCACTCACTCTCTCTCACTGACAGACTCTCACTGACAGACTCTCACTGACAGACTCTCCCCTCAATGACTGACTCTCCCACTCACTAACTCTTACTCTCACTCACTGACAGACTCTCCCACTCTCTCTCACTAACTGACTGACTCACTCTCACTGACAGACTCTCACTGACAGACTCACTGGCAGACTGTCACTGACAGACTCACTCTCACTGACAGACTCTCCCACTCTCACTCACTGACTGACTCACTCTCTTTCACTGACAGACTCTCACTGACTCTCTCTCTCACTGACTGACTCTCACTGACAGACTCTCTCACTGACTGACTCACTCCCACTGACAGACTGACTGACTCACTCTCACTGACTGGCAGACTCTCCCACTCTCTCTCACTGACTGACAAACTCACTCTTACTGACAGACTCTCCCTCTCTCTCACTGACTGACTGACTCACTCTCACTGACAGACTGATTGACTCACTCTCACTGACTCACTCTCACTGACAAACTCTCACAGATTCTCACTGACAGCCTCACTGGCAGACTCTCACTGACAGACTCACTCTGTCTCTCTCACTGACTGATTCACTCTCTCTCACTGACTAACTCACTCTCTCTCACTGACTCTCTCTCTCACTGACTGACTCACTGACTGACTCACTCTCACCCTGACTAACTGACTGACTCACTCTAACTGACTGACTCACTGACTACTCACTCTCACTGACTGACTGACTCACTGTCACTGGCTTACTGTCCCTGACTCACTCTCACTGACAGACTCTCCCACTCACTCTCACTGACAGACTGACTTACTCATTCTCAATGACTCACTCTCACTGACAGACTCACTGGCAGACGCTCATTGACAGGCTCACTGTCATTGACAGACTCTCCCACTCTCACTGACTGATTCTCACTGACAAACTCTCACTGACTTATTTTCACTGAATGACTCTCACTGACAGACTCTCACTGACTTTCTCACTGACAGACTCTCACTGACTCTCTCTCACTGACAGACTCTCACCGAAAGACTCTCCCACACTCTCTTACCGACTGACTCATGCTCACTGACGGACTCTCACTGACTCACTCTCACTGACTGACAGACTCTCACTGACAGACTCTCACTGACAGACTCTCCCACTCACTGACTCTCCCACTCACTAACTCTCACTCACTGACTCACTCTCACTGACAGCCTCACTCACTGACAGACTCTCTTACTGATAGACTCTCCCACTCTCTCACTAACTAACTGGCTCACTCTCACTGACAGACTCTCACAGACAGACTCACAGGCAGACTGTCACTGACAGACTCACTCTCACTAACAGACTCTCATACTCTCTCGCACTGACTCACTCACTCTCATTGACTGGCAGACTCTCACTGACAGACTCTCCCACTGACTGACTCTCACTGACAGACTATCACTGACAGACTCTCCCCCTCAATGACTGACTCTCCCACTCACTAACTCTCACTCTCACTCTCACTCACTGACTCACTCACTGACAGACTCTCCCACTCTCTCTCGCTAACTGACTGACTCACTCTCACTGACAGACTCTCACAGACAGACTCACTGGCAGACTGTCACTGACAGACTCACTCTCACTGACAGACTCTCCCACTCTCTCTCTTTCACTGACAGACTCTCACTGACTCTCTCTCTCACTGACAGACTCTGACAGACTCTCTCACTCTCTCACTGACAGACTCTCCCACTCTCTCTCACTGACTGACTCACTCCCACTGACAGACTGACTGACTCACTCTCACTGACTGGCAGACTCTCCCACTCTCTCTCACTCACTGACAAACTCACTCTTACTGATAGACTCTCCCACTCTCTCGCTGACTGACTCACTCTCACTGACTCACTCTCACTGACTCACTCTCACAGATTCTCACTGACAGCCTCACTGGCAGACTCTCACTGACAGACTCACTCTCTCACTGACTGATTCACTCTCTCTTACTGACTGACTCACTCTCTCTCACTGACTGACTCACTGACTGACTCACTCTCACCCTGACTAACTGACTGACTCACTCTCACTGACTCACTCTCACTGATTGACTGACTGACTCACTCTCACTGACTGACTCACTCTCACTGACTCACTCTCACTGATTGACTGACTGACTCACTCTAACTGACTGACTCACTCTCACTGACTCACTCTCACTGATTGACTGACTGACTCACTCTCACTGACTGACTGTCACTGACTCACTCTCACTGACAGACTCCCCCACTCTCTCTCCCTGACTGACTGACTCATTCTCACTGACAGACTCTCACGAACTCAATCTCACTGACTCACTCTCTCACTGACTGACTCACTCTCTCTCACTGACAGACTCTCCCACTAAATCCCACTCACTCTCACTCTCACGGACAGATTCTCACTGACAGACTCTACCACTCTCTCTCACAGACTGACTGGCTCACTCTCACTGACAGACTCACTGGTAGACTCTCACTGACAGACTCACTCTCACTGAGACTCTCCCACTCTCTCTCACTGACTGACTAATTCTCACTGACTCATTCTCACTGACTCACTCTCACTGAGACTCTCCCACTCTCTCTCACTGACTGACTCATTCTCACTGACAGACTCTCACTGACAGACTCTCTCACTGACTGACTCACTCTCACCCTGACTAACTGACTGACTCACTCTAACTGACTGACTCACTCTCACTAACTACTCACTCTCACTGACTGACTGACTCATTCTCAATGACTCACTCTCACTGACAGACTCACTGGCAGACTCTCATTGACAGGCTCACTGTCATTGACAGACTCTCCCACTCTCACTGACTGATTCTCACTGACAAACTCTCACTGACTTATTTTCACTGAAAGACTCTCACTGACTCACTCTCTCACTGACTTTCTCACTGACTCACTCTCTCTCACTGACAGACTCTCACTGACTCTCTCTCACCGAAAGACTCTCCCACACTCTCTTACCGACTGACTCATGCTCACTGACGGACTCTCACTGACTCGCTCTCACTGACTGACAGACTCTCACTGACAGACTCTCCCACTCACTGACTGACTCTCCCACTCACTAACTCTCACTCACTGACTCACTCTCACTGACAGCCTCACTCACTGACAGACTCTCTTACTGATAGACTCTCCCACTCTTTCTCACTAACTAACTGACTCTCTCTCACAGACAGACTCACTGGCAGACTGTCACTGACAGACTCTCCCACTCTCTCTCACTTACTGACTGACTCACTCACTCTCTCTCTCTCACTGACAGACTCGGACAGACTCTCCCACTCTCACTGACTGACTGACTGACTCACTCTCACTGACAGACTGACTGACTCACTCTCACTGGCAGACTGACTGACTCACTCTCACTGACTCACTCTCACTGACTGGCAGACTCTCCCACTCTCTCTCACTGACTGACTCACTCTCACTGACAGCCTCTCCCACTCTCTCACTGACTGACTCACTCTCACTGACAGACTTATTGACTCATTCTCACTGACTCACTCTCACTGACTCACTCTCTCACTGACTCACTCACTCTCTCTCACTGACAGACTCTCACTGACAGACTCTCCCCCTCAATGACTGACTCTCCCCCTCAATGACTGACTCTCCCACTCACTAACTCTCACTCTCACTCACTGACTCACTCACTGACAGACTCTCCCACTCTCTCTCACTAACTGACTGACTCATGCTCACTGACGGACTCTCACTGACTCGCTCTCACTGACTGACAGACTCTCACTGACAGACTCTCCCACTCACTGACTGACTCTCCCACTCACTAAATCTCACTCACTGACTCACTCTCACTGACAGCCTCACTCACTGACAGACTCTCTTACTGATAGACTTTCCCACTCTTTCTCACTAACTAACTGACTCTCTCTCACAGACAGACTCACTGGCAGACTGTCACTGACAGACTCTCCCACTCTCTCTCACTTACTGACTGACTCACTCTCTCTCGCTGACTCTCTCTCACTGACAGACTCTCACTGACTCTCTCTCTCTCACTGACAGACTCTGACAGACTCTCCCACTCTCACTCACTGACTGACTGACTCACTCTCACTGACAGACTGACTGACTCACTCTCACTGGCAGACTGACTGACTCACTCTCACTGACTCACTCTCACTGACTGGCAGACTCTCCCACTCTCTCTCACTGACCGACTCACTCTCACTGACAGCCTCTCCCACTCTCTCACTGACTGACTCACTCTCACTGACAGACTTATTGACTCATTCTCACTGACTCACTCTCACTGACTCACTCTCTCACTGACTCACTCACTCTCTCTCACTGACAGACTCTCACTGACAGACTCTCCCCCTCAATGACTGACTCTCCCACTCACTAACTCTCACTCTCACTCACTGACTCACTCACTGACAGACTCTCCCACTCTCTCTCACTAACTGACTGACTCACTCTCACAGACAGACTCACTGGCAGACTGTCACTGACAGACTCACTCTCACTGACGGACTCTCCCACTCTCACTCACTGACTGACTCACTCTCTTTCACTGACAGACTCTCACTGACTCTCTCTCTCACTGACAGACTGACAGACTCTCCCACTCTCTCTCACTTACTGACTGACTCACTCTCTCTCGATGACTCTCTCTCACAGACAGACTCTCACTGACTCTCTCTCTCTCACTGACAGACTCTGACAGACTCTCCCACTCTCACTCACTGACTGACTGACTCACTCTCACTGACAGACTGACTGACTCACTCTCACTGGCAGACTGACTGACTCACTCTCACTGACTCACTCTCACTGACTGGCAGACTCTCCCACTCTCTCTCACTGACTGACTCACTCTCACTGACAGACTCTGACAGACTCTCTCAATGACAGACTCTCCCACTCTCTCTCACTGACTGACTCACTCCCACTGACAGACTGACTGACTCACTCTCACTGACTGGCAGACTCTCCCACTCTCTCTCACTGACTGACAAACTCACTCTTACTGACAGACTCTCCCTCTATCTCACTGACTGACTGACTCACTCTCACTGACAGACTGATTGACTCACTCTCACTGACTCACTCTCACTGACAAACTCTCACAGATTCTCACTGACAGCCTCACTGGCAGACTCTCACTGACAGACTCACTCTCTCTCTCTCACTGACTGATTCACTCTCTCTCACTGACTAACTCACTCTCTCTCACTGACTCTCTCTCTCACTGACTGACTCACTGACTGACTCACTCTCACCCTGACTAACTGACTGACTCACTCTAACTGACTGACTCACTGACTACTCACTCTCACTGACTGACTGACTCACTGTCACTGGCTTACTGTCCCTGACTCACTCTCACTGACAGACTCTCCCACTCACTCTCACTGACAGACTGACTTACTCATTCTCAATGACTCACTCTCACTGACAGACTCACTGGCAGACGCTCATTGACAGGCTCACTGTCATTGACAGACTCTCCCACTCTCACTGACTGATTCTCACTGACAAACTCTCACTGACTTATTTTCACTGAATGACTCTCACTGACAGACTCTCACTGACTTTCTCACTGACAGACTCTCACTGACTCTCTCTCACTGACAGACTCTCACCGAAAGACTCTCCCACACTCTCTTACCGACTGACTCATGCTCACTGACGGACTCTCACTGACTCACTCTCACTGACTGACAGACTCTCACTGACAGACTCTCACTGACAGACTCTCCCACTCACTGACTCTCCCACTCACTAACTCTCACTCACTGACTCACTCTCACTGACAGCCTCACTCACTGACAGACTCTCTTACTGATAGACTCTCCCACTCTCTCACTAACTAACTGGCTCACTCTCACTGACAGACTCTCACAGACAGACTCACAGGCAGACTGTCACTGACAGACTCACTCTCACTAACAGACTCTCATACTCTCTCGCACTGACTCACTCACTCTCATTGACTGGCAGACTCTCACTGACAGACTCTCCCACTGACTGACTCTCACTGACAGACTATCACTGACAGACTCTCCCCCTCAATGACTGACTCTCCCACTCACTAACTCTCACTCTCACTCTCACTCACTGACTCACTCACTGACAGACTCTCCCACTCTCTCTCGCTAACTGACTGACTCACTCTCACTGACAGACTCTCACAGACAGACTCACTGGCAGACTGTCACTGACAGACTCACTCTCACTGACAGACTCTCCCACTCTCTCTCTTTCACTGACAGACTCTCACTGACTCTCTCTCTCACTGACAGACTCTGACAGACTCTCTCACTCTCTCACTGACAGACTCTCCCACTCTCTCTCACTGACTGACTCACTCCCACTGACAGACTGACTGACTCACTCTCACTGACTGGCAGACTCTCCCACTCTCTCTCACTCACTGACAAACTCACTCTTACTGATAGACTCTCCCACTCTCTCTCTGACTGACTCACTCTCACTGACTCACTCTCACTGACTCACTCTCACAGATTCTCACTGACAGCCTCACTGGCAGACTCTCACTGACAGACTCACTCTCTCTCTCTCACTGACTGATTCACTCTCTCTTACTGACTGACTCACTCTCTCTCACTGACTGACTCACTGACTGACTCACTCTCACCCTGACTAACTGACTGACTCACTCTCACTGACTCACTCTCACTGATTGACTGACTGACTCACTCTCACTGACTGACTCACTCTCTCTCACTGACTCACTCTCACTGATTGACTGACTGACTCACTCTAACTGACTGACTCACTCTCACTGACTCACTCTCACTGATTGACTGACTGACTCACTCTCACTGACTGACTGTCACTGACTCACTCTCACTGACAGACTCCCCCACTCTCTCTCCCTGACTGACTGACTCATTCTCACTGACAGACTCTCACGAACTCAATCTCACTGACTCACTCTCTCACTGACTGACTCACTCTCTCTCACTGACAGACTCTCCCACTAAATCCCACTCACTCTCACTCTCACGGACAGATTCTCACTGACAGACTCTACCACTCTCTCTCACAGACTGACTGGCTCACTCTCACTGACAGACTCACTGGTAGACTCTCACTGACAGACTCACTCTCACTGAGACTCTCCCACTCTCTCTCACTGACTGACTAATTCTCACTGACTCATTCTCACTGACTCACTCTCACTGAGACTCTCCCACTCTCTCTCACTGACTGACTCATTCTCACTGACAGACTCTCACTGACAGACTCTCTCACTGACTGACTCACTCTCACCCTGACTAACTGACTGACTCACTCTAACTGACTGACTCACTCTCACTAACTACTCACTCTCACTGACTGACTGACTGACTCATTCTCAATGACTCACTCTCACTGACAGACTCACTGGCAGACTCTCATTGACAGGCTCACTGTCATTGACAGACTCTCCCACTCTCACTGACTGATTCTCACTGACAAACTCTCACTGACTTATTTTCACTGAAAGACTCTCACTGACTCACTCTCTCACTGACTTTCTCACTGACTCACTCTCTCTCACTGACAGACTCTCACTGACTCTCTCTCACAGAAAGACTCTCCCACACTCTCTTACCGACTGACTCATGCTCACTGACGGACTCTCACTGACTCGCTCTCACTGACTGACAGACTCTCACTGACAGACTCTCCCACTCACTGACTGACTCTCCCACTCACTAACTCTCACTCACTGACTCACTCTCACTGACAGCCTCACTCACTGACAGACTCTCTTACTGATAGACTCTCCCACTCTTTCTCACTAACTAACTGACTCTCTCTCACAGACAGACTCACTGGCAGACTGTCACTGACAGACTCTCCCACTCTCTCTCACTTACTGACTGACTCACTCTCTCTCGCTGACTCTCTCTCACTGACAGACTCTCACTGACTCTCTCTCTCTCACTGACAGACTCGGACAGACTCTCCCACTCTCACTCACTGACTGACTGACTCACTCTCACTGACAGACTGACTGACTCACTCTCACTGGCAGACTGACTGACTCACTCTCACTGACTCACTCTCACTGACTGGCAGACTCTCCCACTCTCTCTCACTGACTGACTCACTCTCACTGACAGCCTCTCCCACTCTCTCACTGACTGACTCACTCTCACTGACAGACTTATTGACTCATTCTCACTGACTCACTCTCACTGACTCACTCTCTCACTGACTCACTCACTCTCTCTCACTGACAGACTCTCACTGACAGACTCTCCCCCTCAATGACTGACTCTCCCCCTCAATGACTGACTCTCCCACTCACTAACTCTCACTCTCACTCACTGACTCACTCACTGACAGACTCTCCCACTCTCTCTCACTAACTGACTGACTCATGCTCACTGACGGACTCCCACTGACTCGCTCTCACTGACTGACAGACTCTCACTGACAGACTCTCCCACTCACTGACTGACTCTCCCACTCACTAAATCTCACTCACTGACTCACTCTCACTGACAGCCTCACTCACTGACAGACTCTCTTACTGATAGACTTTCCCACTCTTTCTCACTAACTAACTGACTCTCTCTCACAGACAGACTCACTGGCAGACTGTCACTGACAGACTCTCCCACTCTCTCTCACTTACTGACTGACTCACTCTCTCTCGCTGACTCTCTCTCACTGACAGACTCTCACTGACTCTCTCTCTCTCACTGACAGACTCTGACAGACTCTCCCACTCTCACTCACTGACTGACTGACTCACTCTCACTGACAGACTGACTGACTCACTCTCACTGGCAGACTGACTGACTCACTCTCACTGACTCACTCTCACTGACTGGCAGACTCTCCCACTCTCTCTCACTGACCGACTCACTCTCACTGACAGCCTCTCCCACTCTCTCACTGACTGACTCACTCTCACTGACAGACTTATTGACTCATTCTCACTGACTCACTCTCACTGACTCACTCTCTCACTGACTCACTCACTCTCTCTCACTGACAGACTCTCACTGACAGACTCTCCCCCTCAATGACTGACTCTCCCACTCACTAACTCTCACTCTCACTCACTGACTCACTCACTGACAGACTCTCCCACTCTCTCTCACTAACTGACTGACTCACTCTCACAGACAGACTCACTGGCAGACTGTCACTGACAGACTCACTCTCACTGACGGACTCTCCCACTCTCACTCACTGACTGACTCACTCTCTTTCACTGACAGACTCTCACTGACTCTCTCTCTCACTGACAGACTCTGACAGACTCTCCCACTCTCTCTCACTTACTGACTGACTCACTCTCTCTCGATGACTCTCTCTCACTGACAGACTCTCACTGACTCTCTCTCTCTCACTGACAGACTCTGACAGACTCTCCCACTCTCACTCACTGACTGACTGACTCACTCTCACTGACAGACTGACTGACTCACTCTCACTGACAGACTTATTGACTCATTCTCACTGACTCACTCTCACTGACTCACTCTCTCACTGACTCACTCACTCTCTCTCACTGACAGACTCTCACTGACAGACTCTCCCCCTCAATGACTGACTCTCCCCCTCAATGACTGACTCTCCCACTCACTAACTCTCACTCTCACTCACTGACTCACTCACTCACTGACAGACTCTCCCACTCTCTCTCACTAACTGACTGACTCACTCTCACAGACAGACTCACTGGCAGACTGTCACTGACAGACTCACTCTCACTGACAGACTCTCCCACTCTCACTCACTGACTGACTCACTCTCTTTCACTGACAGACTCTCACTGACTCTCTCTCTCACTGACAGACTCTGACAGACTCTCCCACTCTCTCTCACTTACTGACTGACTCACTCTCTCTCGATGACTCTCTCTCACTGACAGACTCTCACTGACTCTCTCTCTCTCACTGACAGACTCTGACAGACTCTCCCACTCTCACTCACTGACTGACTGACTCACTCTCACTGACAGACTGACTGACTCACTCTCACTGACAGACTTATTGACTCATTCTCACTGACTCACTCTCACTGACTCACTCTCTCACTGACTCACTCACTCTCTCTCACTGACAGACTCTCACTGACAGACTCTCCCCCTCAATGACTGACTCTCCCCCTCAATGACTGACTCTCCCACTCACTAACTCTCACTCTCACTCACTGACTCACTCACTCACTGACAGACTCTCCCACTCTCTCTCACTAACTGACTGACTCACTCTCACAGACAGACTCACTGGCAGACTGTCACTGACAGACTCACTCTCACTGACAGACTCTCCCACTCTCACTCACTGACTGACTCACTCTCTTTCACTGACAGACTCTCACTGACTCTCTCTCTCACTGACAGACTCTGACAGACTCTCCCACTCTCTCTCACTTACTGACTGACTCACTCTCTCTCGATGACTCTCTCTCACTGACAGACTCTCACTGACTCTCTCTCTCTCACTGACAGACTCTGACAGACTCTCCCACTCTCACTCACTGACTGACTGACTCACTCTCACTGACAGACTGACTGACTCACTCTCACTGACAGACTTATTGACTCATTCTCACTGACTCACTCTCACTGACTCACTCTCTCACTGACTCACTCACTCTCTCTCACTGACAGACTCTCACTGACAGACTCTCCCCCTCAATGACTGACTCTCCCCCTCAATGACTGACTCTCCCACTCACTAACTCTCACTCTCACTCACTGACTCACTCACTCACTGACAGACTCTCCCACTCTCTCTCACTAACTGACTGACTCACTCTCACAGACAGACTCACTGGCAGACTGTCACTGACAGACTCACTCTCACTGACAGACTCTCCCACTCTCACTCACTGACTGACTCACTCTCTTTCACTGACAGACTCTCACTGACTCTCTCTCTCACTGACAGACTCTGACAGACTCTCTCACTCTCTCAATGACAGACTCTCCCACTCTCTCTCACTGACTGACTCACTCCCACTGACAGACTGACTGACTCACTCTCACTGACTGGCAGACTCTCCCACTCTCTCTCACTGACTGACAAACTCACTCTTACTGACAGACTCTCCCACTCTCTCACTGACTGACTCACTCTCACTGGCAGACTGATTGACTCACTCTCACTGACTCACTCTCACTGACAAACTCTCACAGATTCTCACTCACAGCCTCACTGGCAGACTCTCACTGACAGACTCACTCTGTCTCTCTCACTGACTGATTCACTCTCTCTCACTGACTGACTCACTCTCTCTCACTGACTCTCTCTCTCACTGACTGACTCACTCTCACCCTGACTAACTGACTGACTCACTCTAACTGACTGACACTCTCACTGACTACTCACTCTCACTGACTGACTGACTCACTGTCACAGGCTTACTGTCACTGACTCACTCTCACTGACAGACTCTCCCACTCACTCTCACTGACAGACTGACTGACTGACTCACTCTCAATGACTCACTCTCACTGACAGACTCACTGGCAGACGCTCATTGACAGGCTCACTGTCATTGACAGACTCTCCCACTCTCACTGACTGATTCTCACTGACAAACTCTCACTGACTTATTTTCACTGAAAGACTCTCACTGACTCACTCTCTCACTGACTTTCTCACTGACTCACTCTCTCTCACTGACAGACTCTCACTGACTCTCTCTCACTGACAGACTCTCACCGAAAGACTCTCCCACACTCTCTTACCGACTGACTCGTGCTCACTGATGGACTCTCACTGACTCACTCTCACTGACTGACAGACTCTCACTGACAGACTCTCACTGACAGACTCTCACTGACAGACTCTCCCACTCACTGACTGACTCTCCCACTCACTAACTCTCACTCACTGACTCACTCTCACTGACAGACTCTCTTACTGACAGACTCTCCCACTCTCTCTTACTTACTGACTGACTCACTCTCTCTCGCTGACTCTCTCTCACTGACAGACTCTCACTGACTCTCTCTCTCACTGACAGACTCTGACAGACTTTCTCACTCTCTCACTGACAGACTCTCCCACTCTCACTCACTGACTGACTGACTCACTCTCACTGACAGACTGACTGACTCACTCTCACTGGCAGACTGACTGACTCACTCACTCTCACTGACTCACTCTCACTGACTGGCAGACTCTCCCACTCTCTCTCACTGACTGACAGACTCACTCTCACTGACAGCCTATCCCACTCTCTCACTGACTGACTCATTCTCACTGACTCACTCTCACTGACTCACTCTCCAACTGACTCACTCACTCTCTCTCACTGACAGACTATCACTGACAGACTCTCCCCCTCAATGACTGACTCTCCCCCTCAATGACTGACTCTCCCCCTCAATGACTGACTCTCCCACTCACTAACTCTCACTCTCACTCACTGACTCACTCACTGACAGACTCTCCCACTCTCTCTCACTAACTGACTGACTCACTCTCACTGACAGACTCTCCCACTCTCTCTCACTGACTGACTCACTCTCTTTCACTGACAGACTCTCACTGACTCTCTCTCTCTCACTGACAGACTCTGACAGACTCTCTCACTGACAGACTCTCCCACTCTCTCTCACTGACTGACTCACTCCCACTGACAGACTGACTGACTCATTCTCACTGACTGGCAGACTCTCCCACTCTCTCACTGACTGACAAACTCACTCTTACTGACAGACTCTCCCACTCTCTCACTGACTGACTCACTCTCACTGACAGACTGATTGACTCACTCTCACTGACGAACTCTCACTGACGAACTCTCACAGATTCTCACTGACAGCCTCACTGGCAGACTCTCACTGACAGACTCACTCTCTCTCTCTCACGGACTGATTCACTCTCTCTCTCTCACTGACTGACTCACTCTCTCTCACTGACTCTCTCTCTCACTGACTGACTCTCACTGACAGACTCTCTCACTGACTGACTCACTCTCACCCTGACTAACTGACTGACTCACTCTAACTGACTGACTCACTCTCACTGACTGACTGACTCACTGTCACTGGCTTACTGTCACTGACTCACTCTCACTGACAGACTCTCCCACTCCCTCTCCCTGACTGACTCATTCTCAGTGACAGACTCTCACTGACTCATTCTCACTGACTCAATCTCACTGACTCAATCTCTCACTGACTGACTCACACTCTCTCACTGACAGACTCTCCCACTCACTCTCACTCACTGACTAACTCACACACTCTCTCTCACAGACTGACTGACTCACTCTAACTGGCAGACTCTCACTGACAGACTCACTCTCACTGAGACTCTCCCACTCTCTCACTGACTCATTCTCATTGACTCATTCTCACTGACTCACTCTCATTGACTCTCTCACTGACTGACAGACTCTGACAGACTCTCTCACTCTCACTGACAGACTGACTGACTCACTCTCACTGACTCACTCTCACTGACTGGCAGACTCTCCCACTCTCTCTCACTGACTGACAGACTCACTCTCACTGACAGACTCTCCCACTCTCTCACTGACTGACTCACTCTCACTGACAGACTGATTGACTCATTCTCACTGACTCACTCTCACTGACTTACTCACTCTCACTGACAGACTCACACTGACAGACTATCACTGACAGACTCCCCCCCTCAATGACTGACTCTCCCACTCACTAACTCTCACTCTCAGTCACTGACAGACTCTCTCACTGATAGACTCTCCCACTCTCTCTCACTAACTGACTGACTCACTCTCACTGACAGACTCCCACAGACAGACTCACTGGCAGACTGTTACTGACAGACTCACTCTCACTGACAGACTCTCCCACTCTCTCTCACTGACTGACTCTCTCTCACTGACAGACTCTCACTGACTCTCTCTCTCACTGGCAGACTCTGACAGACTCTCACTGACACTCTCTCTCACACTGACTATCTCACTGACAGACTCTCACTTTCTCACTGACAGACTCTCCCACTCTCTCTCACTGACTGGCTCACTCTCACTGACAGACTGACTGACTCACTCTCACTGACAGGCTCACTATCATTGACAGACTCTCCCACTCTCACTGACTGATTCTCACTGACATACTCTCACTGACTCATTTTCACTGACAGACTCTCACTGACTCACTCTCACTTACTCGCTCTCTTACTGACTCTCTCACTGGCACACTCTCTCTCACTGACAGACTCTCACTGACTCTCTCTCACTGAAAGACTCTCACTCTCCCACTCACTGACTCACTCACCCTCACTGACAGACTCTCACTGACTGACTGACTGACTCTGACTGACTGACTCTGACTGATTGACTCACTCTCACTGACAGACTCTCACTGACAGGCAGACTCTCACTGACAGACTCTCCCACTCTCTCTCACTGACTGATTCACTCTCTCTCTCTCACTGACAGACTCTCTCACAGACTGACTATCTCTCTCTCGCTGACTGACTCACTCTCACTGACTGACTCACTCTCACTAACAGACTCTCATACTCTCTCGCACTGACTCACTCACTCTCACTGACTGGCAGACTCTCACTGACAGACTCTCCCACTCTCTCTCACTGACTGACAGACAGACTCTCTCTCACTGACTGACTCACTGAATGACATTTTAACAAAATATTTAAAACCTTACATAGAAATAATTAAAGTGCATTGTGCTTACTAAGGTGCCTTATGCTAGCAGCAAATACTATTTTAGCAACATCTAACTAGAGTGACGTGTTAGCAGCAGGTATTATAATTGCAGTTTTTTTCTATTATCCATTCACAAGCAATAATAAAGTGCGATGTGCATCACTACCAAGGTTAATTAATAGATATTATGCATGCGACCACAGAGCTAAACTAACTTCAGCTTGTCGCAGGAATTATAGCTTAAAAGATTAGATATTAACAGATCATAAACCAAAATAAAGTGCAATATGCATTCAATACCCAGGTTTTGCTGCCAATTCAAACTATTCGATAAAAAAAGTTCCATAAAAAAATAAGGAACATATTAAAACCATGTCATAATAACATACCTTTTGTCAACAGCAATTAGTGTGATACGACCTATGAGCTAAAATGGCTTATAATAGCAACACCTTTCATAATTTCAGTAGTTAGCCATCAACAATTCACATCCAAAGACAAAAAGCAATTTCTTCAATAATTATCAACAGACTCCTTAGATTAGATTGTGCTACTGACACCCTAGGCTCGTATAACATTGCTCTTCGAACAAACTATATCAATTGTATCTAGAACAAAATGCATTTTGCAGTCTAAAATAAAATCCTTCCAAAAGAATTTAAGTGCCGTGAACATTACTTAAAAATTCTAACAAGAGAATTAAAATCACGCAAGCAATGCTTTAAAATAGCATCCACTGTTATAGGGCAATACTCAACTATACAATTATAAAGTAACTAAAACAGTCTCCCTTAAAAAAATAAAATCATTTTTTAAATTTTTTTAAGAGCCTTATAGCCAGACCGTTTTTTTCCTAAATTAATTTACCACGGAATTCATTTGCTTAGACCATCTACTTTTTGAAATGTATTTTCCGCAATATTGATGAACTTAACAAAGAGATGAATAACTTTAATATAGCTCCCACTTAAACAGGCAATAATTGCATTCCTACATGTTCTAACTCCCAGTTCGTTAAAAATCTGTTTAAGGATAGACTTCCGAGCATCTGCCAGGGCTGGGCATAAAGTTACAATATGCATTAAGGTTTCCTCACTTAGCCCACAGAGCCTGCAGATACTCGATGACCATTTGTTCTCCCATTTTGGAGTTCCATCTTTTGTCGGATATCTTCCCAACCTTAAGATCATAAATTATTCTTAATTAAAGGTCTTAGATGATATGCCAGATAGGGTTGGGGCGACAACCTGCCAAAAGAGTTAGCTATTGACCAGAAATGATTTTTTTTCCTTAAGTCCTCCTTATCCGCTATAGTAGTTAATAATGCAGCCGCTTGATTCATTTCTTTCTTAAAAACTATTTTACTCCTCATTTCGTCTTCTAATTTTGAACATTCAAAATTGCATAGGCATTCATTTAAATAAAGCTGCAAATTCCTCGAATATTCACCTTCTGAGATTTCGAGCCAGCACAGCTTTGCTAAAGATCCGTCCTCTGATCGAACTAATGATAATAAGGACTGTAGAAATGAAGATTGAAGAGCCAGTAATTGGTTCTTCAACCCAAACCCTAATCTTATATTGGCATGACTAATATATTTAGGAATCTTAAAAACTGCTTTCTATGTCCTAATTTCTATATCGTCGAGCAGTTTCACATCTTTACCCCTAAAGATGATGGAGCAATATTCCAAAGATGGAATTAACTTTGCTCTCATCACCCTCATTAGATGTTCATGATTAGGGCATAATATATTGTCCCTTAAATTTCTAAAGGCAAATGCGAGAGAGGAACCCATGGCTTCAAGATTATTAAAATGCGGCCTAAATATCATCCGTCATCAAAGGTAATTCCCAAATATTTATATGATTTAACATTTTCAATTACCAGGCCATTAACATTCCATTCTTTTATTCTTGGTTTGCCTTTTCCCATAGTCATTATTTTTGTTTTTTTTATATTAATTGTTAATCCATTTGGTGTGACAAGAGTTAAAGAGTTAAATCAATTAATCTTTTTAACCCTATAACTGTTTGGCTCATTAAAATGGTATTGTCTCAATATTGCAGATATTTAATCTCTTTACCATAAATCGAAGGTGAGTGCGAATTGACATTTTTAAAATGGACTGGGAGATCTGCCATAAAAAGATTAAAAAGGCAAGGAGCCAAAACACAGCCTTGTTTCAATCCAACATTAGTAGCCAAACGACGGGTCGTATGTTTACCGTCGCCAATTTTGATCTGTACCCAGGTATCGGAGTATAGTAGTATAATCATTTTTAAAAGTGTTTCTGATATACCCCAATTCCTTAACTTCCACCAAAGAATGTTTCGCGGCACAGAATCAAAAGCGGCTTTTAAATCTATAAAACACACATACAATCTTTGTTTCCTAGTTTTGGCTCTTTCGCCTAATAGTGTTAATAAAATCAAGTTAGTATGAGTTGATTCACCCTTTCTAAAGCCAGTTTGAAAGTTAGGAATCAACTCCTCTTTTATAGCCCATACCTCTAACTCATCTAGCAGGCAAGTAGCAAACTATTTTGCATCTACATCTGTAAGTGTGATTAAGCGATCATTTGCCGGATTATCCTGGGGGCCACATTTGTATATTGGTTGAATGATACTTCCATGCCATGATAACGGGATAAGGCCTGATTTAAGTACATCATTAAACAGGAGCGTTAATAATTCTGGCCAATTCCTTAATTTAGCTTTAAATATGGCATTCGAAATACCATTTGGACCTGGAGCCCCATTGGGTCTAATCTTATTAATCGCTTTTTTTACTTTATCGAGCGACCAAGGCTCAATATCCACACTACATTGAAGGTGATGAGTACTAAGCTGTCTCCCTCCATTTATTATTTTATACATGCAGGTAGGACCATTACTATTACCCTTGTCATACAGTGGGCTTTGAGTAACAATTTTCAAATGAAAAAATGTCACCCAACTTGCTTCGTCTACATTAGCACTGTTGATTCTATTATTACCATTCTCAATGTTATTGTTTATGCTCCAAAATAGCCGCAGATCTTTGGATTTACAAGCATAATGTATCTTAGCCCATATCGATTCATAATGAGCTTGCTTTGCCTTCCAAATTTCCTTCTTATATCTCTGTTTTAATTCTCTAATTTTAAGAGATATGATAAAAAACGATAGCTTGTTTTTGTTCCTGTACAGCGATCTTATTGCCTTATTAAGCTTTCTTTTTAAATATAGTAGGTGAAAAGAATAACACCCTGGTTCCTTAGGGTTCAATGTTATACCCCTAGAGGGCTTGTCCCCAGCAAACTTAGCCAGCAATTCGTCACATAGATGTGACAATAAATCAACCCTTCACCATAAGCAAACTGCACATCCTGTATTAAACGGGAAAGGACTCCCAAAATACTATCCTCTGTTTTTTCATTCCATATTAACCTTTTAAGGTTAAAAGCTGTAGGAGCTGTTTTCAAAATTCTAGTTTCAGGCAGATAGTCAAAAGCTAGGTCAAAGAGAACCACTTGAGGATTGTGATCACTTTCAATCCTCGGGACTATCTGATAACTTATTACTAAATTATATAATTTTTCAGACATTATTGTATAATCAATTACGGAGGGACTACCTACTTTGTTATAAGTCGGGATATTATCCAAGTCATGCATAATCTTTAGATTTTATTTTTGAAACTCACAATCTGTCCATTGAGCTAAACATTTTAAATCCATTGTCTGCTATTTAGAAGCAACAAAATGCATATTAAAATCGCCTGAGATAATAAACACTGAATCTAAATGATAAAGTATAATGTTTTTACCATTCCCAAAAGCTGAGTAATTTGTGTGGATCTGACCTTTTTTTTGTAACTTAAATAAACATTTAAAAGAATAATCGAATGACCAGCTATTAATTTAATGCACGGCAGCCATTTTACCTGGAGGTCAATTTCAAAATGTTCCACCTGAAGTTTCAAAGAAACATATATAGAAAGACCACTACATGGACGACCCGGATAAGCTTCACGTGTTGCAACATTACAATATTCAAAATAACCAAAAAAGGGTTCAGCACACGTGTTCCAGGTTTCTTAAAAAATTAATATACTAAAAGTCTTCAAGAAATCTATTACATTTGGGTCCTCAATTTATGATTTTAGACCATTAATGTTCCAGGAACAAAGTTTCAGAGAATTTGAATCTTCCTCAAAAAAAGGTTGGCATCAATCCTTCTTTCCAGGATAATGTCAGTGAGAGTGAGTCAGTCAGTCAGTGAGAGAGAGCCAGTCAGCGAGAGAGAGTGATTCAGTCAGTCAGTGAGAGTGAGTCAGTGAGAGAGTGAGTCAGTCAGTGAGAGTGAGTCAGTGAGAGTCTGTCAGTGAGAGTCTGTCAGTCAGTGAGAGTCAGTCAGTGAGAGAGTCTGTCAGTCTGTGAGAGAGAGTGTCTGTCAGTCAGTGAGAGAGAGTGTCTGTCAGTTGTGGTAAATAAAATATTACCCTGGCATAATTTCTAGGCATTAACAATTAGCATGTATCAAATGAGAGGCAGAGAGTCCGTGGTGTCCAAGTTAAAAGGGCTTTATTCCAATAACTCGAGTTAGGGAGAATCTGTTCCATCACCACTGAGGTTCAGGAAGGGTCTTCTAACATTTAATAACAATGAACAACATATATACATTTTGTCTTGTACATAGGACGTAGGAAGGAACGCAGAGCAGAGAAAGAAACAGATAAGAGCATGTGGGCGTACATGTGGGTGTACACTTTATGAGTCATAGGTAGGTGATAGGTAGGTTTCATAGGTGGGTGGTACACAGAGGAGGAGTTTGCATGACCAGCTGGAACTTTGCCCTACTTGTGTGCAACTTGTCATGACGTGCAATTGACGTGCAACTGGGAGGAGAGCTGACTTTCAGTCTAGTAGAGAGATCTTTAGTGTCAAGGCGACCAGCACATCTGGTACTATCTGATATCTTGAGTCCGGGATGTATTATCTGAAGCAAAGGGTAATGCATCACTAAGAATCATAAAGGGCATATATTTCTTCGTTCATTACACGGGGCTGTGAGCTTTCTGGAGATGCAAGCACTGTGATTCATTTTAATGGAGACAGAGAGGCTAGGCCCTATCTTCGCTGACGGGTTCTGTTTATTCTTGTTAACCGGGCATGCAGATAACTGTTATTCATAATACTGTCTTGGCAACCCTTCGCTCGGCTGGGCTAGAAGCATGCGAGGTCAGAGATACGTAATTGCAGCTTTCAGTGTGTCTGGAGTCATGAAAAACCCTTAATTCAGAGACGGCTGAACCACAAAAAAGGGTTCATCGTGACTTATTTAAAAGTGCACAATGCAAATACATGGGCCTTAAATGCTAACTTAATATTTCTTACATGGGGGACTTGATGACTGGTATTCTAATGCAGGACGTAAATGCAGAGGCCTAGTGATTCAGGCCACTACAAGGAAATATGCATGGGTGACATGCACATACGCATGTAACATAGGGTATACGTAGGGGACATCTTGGTCGGGCAAAATTTAATTTTCCTCATTCCCTCCTTGTCCCCTACTTAACCCTTTAGGATACATCTATATTCATGAGACCGTATTGTTGATCATACAGCATCATTTGCTCGTCCTTAATCCTTTGTATACTTGGATGTGGAACACATGCAGTTGCACACAGGCCGCAAATGGCCGGGCCACACTGCAGACAGAGACAGCAACCAAATATCATGAGTAGGATCATTCCTAGGAAGGACAACACTTTCCATCCCCAAGCAGATATCATACCCCAGAGCCAACTGGACCAAGTCCATGTGCCTGGGTCTTGATGTATATCATGAGCAATCTTGTGGAGTCTTGTTATTGCTGCATACACAGATGGCGCGTTATTTGGGATGAAAATGCAACAACTAGATCGGATCACTCTACAAGCTCAGCCCCTATCCGTCAGTATGACGTCAAGAACGAGCCGATTTTGAAGAACGACAAGTCTAATGGCAGACTGCTCCTGGGTCAAGTTCGCCAGGGCAGATGCAGTTACATTCACAACTGTTTCAAGAGTCCTTGTTAACCTGCGTATCAGTTTACTGTTTTGGACGGGACCTATGAAAAAAAAGAATCCTTTGTTGAAATCTGTATATTGCTCCCAAGCTGTTTCAGTCTGATCAATCCCTGCGGAATCTGTCTCCCTCTTTTGTCTAACATGTTCTAGTCGTGAATCTCTATGATAATTGGATGGGGCTAGAAAAACGGGTGGAAGCAGGAACGCTATATAACATGTCCCACCCCAGTCTAAGGGCAGATGTACATAGGCTGTCTGACCGCAAATGAAATAGGTATGGCGTGATGTTTTGAAAGAAGAAAGTCCTTTATCATTAAACTGTACTACAACTTTACACTCGCTGTGTCCCATTAGTACTGAGCCCTTCTTTCTGACACATAAATCACCTTTTGCTGGCAGGACTGAAATAAACGGTGGACCTGTATTTTGCTTGGGCTGAACATTTAACATTATAAAATTAACAGATGCATTTCCCTGCTCGTACTCTTCATTCTCTAGATCGGTTCCTTTCCTTTGGGGAGATCCGTCTTTGTCTGGAAAACATGCTTCATTCATTACTTTATTCAGGTTTCCATATATCCAGCCACCTGGATAAGCTATGTACTTTCTATCTATTGAAGTCATTAAAGCAAACCATGCTCCACATGAACCATTGTGTGAGAACGGTAAAGGATAGAATGGCAGAACTCCCTTCGTCTTTTGATAAGGAGGCAGTTGGCCACATACCCAGCAATCAGTTGCATTGCTGGTCTGGTGAGAATGGTGTAACATTTGAATAAAAGTATTGTTACGCAATGCAAGTCGATATGACAATTCATGAGGTGGCAGTCACTAAATGTATGCTCTATGGTGCTGTTACTGGTAGAGTGTATATGTGAGGAAATAGGAAAGAAAACATGTAGTATTAAACTGTCACAGATTATAACAATGCACAGAATAAAAAGAATGATCAAAGTAACTATACATCTACTGCGTAATAGCTTGCAGTATTTTGCTTTCATCTTGTTTTTCTTACTATTCTCGTATGTGATCTTATACATGTCAGAAATCTTAGTCTAACCGATTCACCACCGAGTGGACTTAGACAATTAAACTACGTCTGACTTACTAGATCTTAACTTAGATTTATACTCCTGCTGTGGAGTCTTTTCTAGCAAAGGCGGCTCAAACGGCGCAAAGTCTGTATTGTCCTTAATTTTTAATGATCCAGATATTCCAAGATATTTTTCTCAATGCTGCGCGTCCCCGTGCGTCCTTCCACTTTCACTCCGGTCCTCGTGGTTAGTAACGCCAACTTCGGTGTCTTCCAGCGCGGCTCAAGGGGGCTTGATCGGTCAAAATTCCGGATGAGGGTAAAATCGCCTGGTGATATGGCGTGCTCCTTGACTTGGGTGTTGTCAGGGAAGGCGGCAGCAACCTGTGAACAACAAGAAAGTAGTGCAGACATCAAGGAAGCCAGGTAATCTGTCAGCATGTTACTGTCAACATCAGTTATTTTCTTTTAGCAAGTTTTTGTTTTGATTGTCTGATTATGTCTTTCTACAAGGCCTGCTGCTTCGGGGTGTCTTACACAATGGAACTTCCAAGTATATCGTAACAGAAGAGACACTTGTTTCATTAATTCAGAGGAGAATGGCTGACCGTTATCTGAATAGATGACACGGGGCAATATCTGGGGAAGAACTCGCGCACCAATTGCCTGGCTGTTGTCACAGCAGTGTAATCTGGAACTGGATATGCTTCTGTCCATCTAGATAGTTCACACACAACTACCAAGACATACTTGTAACCTCTACATCTGTCCATTTATTTATCTCATCTGTAGTGCCATGTGTCTGTATGTCTAGTACATCTTGAGAAGGATCCCTGACTGTCATGCATTTTGTCAGAAATGGTACCTCTGTCCTTGTCGTGTCTGTTGGTGTCTGGGCTGTGAGTTTAGCTGTTCGGTCTGCCAGGTCATTACCCTGGGAAATGGTGTCTGTAACTTTGTTGTGAGCTTTGCACTTCAGGATAGAAATGGCTGTAGGTAAATGTATTGCTTCCAACAGGGCTTGAATGAGCTAGCCGTGCTGGATCTTGGTCCCATGGGAGGTCAAGACTACGCCTTTCCCGCCAAAGTACCCCGAAATCATGAACTACGCCAAAGGCATATTGTGAATCGGTATAAATGTTTACTTTCAAGTGCTTAGCTCTTATGCAGGCTTGTGTCAGAGCGATGAGCTCTGCTGCTTGTGCTGATAGTGTGTCTATTTTCTGTGTCTCTATGACTTCAGTAGCAGTGGTCACAGCATATGCTGCTACTAACTCTCCTGCACTCGTTCTCATGCATGATCCATCTACATAGAGCGTTAAGTCTGGGTCTTGGAAGTGCAATATCTGTCAGGTCTTGTCTTAGAATATTACAACGTCTGATCTCTATGTGTGGTTGAAATAATGTCAGTTCATATCCTGTCAGTCTTGCTACAGTCAAATGTTGTGTCTGTGTCCTGTTTAAGAGAACTTCCACTGCATGTGGCACACTAAAATATGTGGTCGCTAAAACTGGCGCTTGACATAATGCTCTTTTTAATTCCTCAAATGCCAAGGTGTGTTCCTGTGTCCAAGGGAGGACAGTCGGAGTGGCTGCCTCCTGTGTAGTTAACTGTACGAGTGGTTTGGCTAGATATGCATACCGGGGAATCCATTGCCTACAGTAAGAAGTAAGGCCAATAAATGCACAAACTTCCTTTTGTGTCTTGGGCTGTGAAAGGCTAGAAATTAACTGAATGAAAGGCTTGTGTTAGCTGTATACCCTCCTTGGAAAGTAAGTGTCCAAGGTACACCACTTGCTTTTCACAGACTTGCAGCTTTGAGGGGAAACATTGTGCCCCTTGTCTGTCAGAAAGTGCATGACTGTCAGTGATGCACCCTCGCATTCTTTTTCGGAACGTGCTGTAAGTAGGATGTCATCTACATACTGTATCAGTGCTGTGTTGGGAGGCATATAAATACTGTCCAGCTGTCTTTTCAATGCTTGACTGTAAATGCTAGGGCTCTCTGTCCTCAATCTAGCAAAAATAAATTTCCAAATCAAAAGCACGATTTTTATTTTGGGGAAACCTCTTTCCAAAAGCTCTGTTAGTTTAGAAAAAAATCCTACTCTAAAACTTGGGAATAGTATGACCATACTACCTACAATATGTTCCCTAAATGTATTTGAATAAAATCTAGATTTTTCTTGCATAGACAGAAGGGCTTGGGCCTAGCTACTCCTCGCTCCTTTGAGAAGCAGCCCCTCCCTCTAGAAAGATGTTCGCGCTCAGAGTCTTGAATCAACTCCAAGCATAACAAGTAGAAGCCGAGCTCCATTGTAATCTAAAATTGAATGACTGCCAAATGCTGAACTCATTGCAAGGGCAAAACTCCTGCCAATTATTCTGTTTACACTACGAGGGAAAAACTATTCATTTGCAAGCATACCTCATCTGAAGCCAATGAAGCTTTCAGTGCTGGCTGTAAGGAGGAGCAACTGACCCCCACCTAATATAAACATTTCTTTCGCGGACAGGAATTGGAGTATGGCCAATGATAACAAGACAGGCACTGCAGAGGGAAAAGCCCTCCCTTCACAAAATATCTTTCCCTGGAACCAGGCCACTACGGGGCCTGTCTGAACTATGGTTCAGCCTGAGCCACTTCAAGGTCGAAAAACACTTTCTGTAATTCAAAACATATCTGTACCCAGGCCAGGGAGCTTAACCAACATTCTCTAACTTAACTGAAGCAAATTTAAAACGTGATAAAAAGCATCCTAAAATCAGTAATTAATAAGGACACATTTTTTTATTTAGTAACTTAGACACATGCTAGCATTTGAAAATAATTATATCATAAAATATTGTTACTAGCTGCAAAGGAATAAAAAAAAAAAAAGGAAACAGAACAACATGGCATGGGAACCACATCACATTTTACTTTCTGAAAATAACATGTGAAAACTCCATAATTTTGCATTGCAGAACCAAGATTTTCATAATTAAAATATAGAATCAGGGTTTTTCATAATTAAGTGTGCAAGCTCTTCTATTCTACCTATTAAAAGGGCCAGATTCATCATTTTTCAAAGAACCATGTTTTCTAATTGAGGTTAAAAAACCATGTTGTTTAATTGAGTGGATTAACTGTCACACGCTATACTAAAAGGCAGCTTGCATTGGGAAAAAATAATGTATATTTTGTAGAACGAATTTTAATTTTAAAAAAACAACACGGTTGCATTACACTAATTAAAAGCACATTCTATGATGGGTCTGTTTTACATTTCCTTCTCAACCGTGAAAACATTAAAGCACCCTCCGTGCAAACCCTTATCTCAATCCGACTGGTTTACTTTCCATGCAAGATGTTACCATTCAGTCAGCAAACTGACAAAGCACATAGGCAGACCCATCAACCAATGAAAAAATTAAATCAACCCATCAATCAACTAAATACTCACTGATTTTTAGTGTCAGCTCACATAACCATGCGAGCTACACAGCCATGAAATCGTGCTAAAACGCACTTCCAAACTACGCCAAAAAGACACCTTCCCCTCCACCAATTTCCTTCAAACTACTTTGCCGCAATACTAGACACTCCCAAGTTTCAGCCGATCCCGCAGACTCAGTTAAGAACTATTTAGCACACCACGAAATCTCGGCCTAAAAGCACGCACAAATCAAAACAGCTCCATTTTCCAAAAATACACATTAGCCAAACACACCCTTCCGCCCAAGCCAAAAATCCCCAAAATTCAGCACACCTCAGCCTACCGCTGATCCAACCCCCGGGCCCCTAGCGCACCTGGAACACCCCCAAAATAATTTCTCACTTTTCAGAAATACGCCCATTGGATAACATGGCAAATCGCACCTCCGCACAAAACATGCCTTTCCACCACTTCCACAGCTCAGATCCTTTTCAAATTTGGCATCACAGTAGTCCAAGCGATTCCCTAAATCCTTACCAAACAGCAACCAAATCCCTCCACTGGAACGGGTACGAATTTCCGCTCAAAAACACGCCCCCCGCAAACACCAAAAAACACCAAAATCCCTCAACACCTTGTTAAACAGCATGTTAAAACAAATACTGCCTTCTCAATACAAGATATTAACTCTTTGGCAGCTGAAGCACAATCTTTCCCCAAAGACTGCAGTACATGGGAAAGTCATGAACTCATTTCTCCACGTTATCACATAACACGTACGCACATCTTCAAAACGTTTTCTCCAAGCACTTGAAAGAGATCCAGCTCTCTCCTGCCTAACGTAATGATAACAAGCTCTGCACAAACCATAACCACATGGCGCTATTCACAAGAAACTCAACAAGTCATAATAATGACATGCTCTTCATAAACCATATTTACAAGGAGCTATTTACAAGGAACTCCACTCTTTGGCTTTTTCCCCTGCTAGTCTAGTTCTATCTGCTTTATTCAATTCTTTCTCTATTCTCCTATGTGACTCTTTGCGCCACAATTCAATGGCATCTTTCTGAGCACCAGCGAATAATACCAAAAACGATAGCAACAACGCTAGACGGACACTGTTCCAAGATGGCGCTATGAGAGACATATGTTATGCCTCTTGGACTGTGACGAATTAGCCAGGTGTAAACAATTAGCAATCCAGGAGCGCACATAAATAGAGGCGCCTCTAACCAACACTCCAGAGAGTATTTGGAACGAGGCAGAGACGCGGCTCCGGCGAGACCGAGGTAAGAGTTACAGAGGAGTTCTGGGACCGAGTCATAACGGGTGCCACTAGAAGTTCGTTCGTTTGTAGAACTATAGAAATAAGTAGTGGGCTAAAGTGAGTCTAACTTGATACAAGAATAACCAGTGTTAAAGCGCATCGCACATAGTGAGGAGACTAACCATCGTTAAAAGTTAAAAAGCGGGGAGGGACTGAGCGTAGGATAGAAACACCGCCGCTATTACCTATCATCTCCTATGTATTCCGCTACAGGGTTAAACACATAAAGGGATAAATATATAGTAGGTTCACATTTAAAAGAGTGAAAGATACATACCTATATATAGAGAAAAGACCCTACGTAAAAAAGCATATAATGAACAAAATAATTTTTCAACTGGGCAACCATTGAAACATCTCTTAATATTTATTTTGGTTCCACCAGAACATATCCAGTTCTTGAGAGGAATCCTGTTATCCTATGCCCGTTCAAGAAGAGTTTTAAAATGCTATAAGGTAAGAAATCTGTTGAACAAGAACACATTATCAGCCCCTAATCAGAAAGAGGGAAATAATAAAATAAGTATAAATGTGCTTTATTTATATAGATATACAAGTTTAAATTGCCTAAAGGACTGAAAAGACGAAAAAAGACATCCTAATACCAGGAGCTCCTTTTAACAGAGAAAGGTAATTAGAACATGGAACTAATCCTTACAAACGTAGGCTCAAACCCACATATCACTAACCAGGAATAATGTCCCCTATTATTCTGATATATTTTTTATCAGGGCGTAGTAGCAAAAGACTGCAGAAATCTATTGAAACGCTACACAGGCCCCAGCTTGGATCTTCTACCACAGACAGTGGGGGTGAGAATACTCTATATGTAATAGTGTGAGTGTGAGAACTGTGCACTAGTCAGTTTATTTCTCCCATATGAGCCACCACTCCCCGCCGCAATAGTTTCCACATTGAAATGGAATCGGAGGGTAGGTGATGATCTGAATAAACAAGGGTATTGAGAAGTAAAGTATAATAATGGACTAAACATAGTAGATATACAGCACGAACTATTTTTTACCACCCAATGGACAGTTATACATATGCCTGGATATTGTACCATATATGTTAATGAGAGATCGTAATAAGTATTAAGCTGGGAGATAGACAATAGAAATGATGTGAATGAAGAACAGTCTACTCCTTAGGTAAAGAAAGTGACTCCTTACTTTTCTCCCCATATACTTGCAGAGAAGGTAAAAACCGAGACTCTTTGAAACGAGAAACCCCAACCAAAGAAGTCCTGAAGAAGGTGCCACAGAATCAAATGTACTGCACCGAAACGTGTCGACGCATTTCCCAGATATAAAGAATCCAACCAGGGCCCAGTAAACACTGGATGTACATGTATTCCTGTCACTGTTGTTTACAAAAGCTAATGCAAAAACAGGCCTGTGGATCTACAGATTAATAGTGGCAAAGACATTTAGAAGCCACAGTTACACCAGGGGGTTTTCACTTTGTAGTTTTTATTTCCTTTTCCATTGTTGATCGCTTATGAATTGTTGAAATGTCATATGCATGTTTTTTCATTGTCCTGAAATTTTAACTGCTGTATTGTCTAATTTTGTATGAGAAGATATTGGTTTCAAGTATATTTTTTACTTTTCAAAGAATAATTCTTTGAAATTTTAATTTGTCTTGTATTTTATACGGTTCAGATGTATGGTTTTTATTAAAAATAGATTGTAAACGACTTTATTTCTCTGTGGAAATTATTATGTATTCCCTATAGCATAGTAAACTATAGGTTTCTACCATTTAAATGTATAAGTGTTTCTATACTGGTATGTGAAGTTAATTATTGCACTCCAGGGATTTCCCTCTGACTTGCTGTCTTGTTACCCTGTTCCCTGGTGAAAGTGGGGTACCCTCTCTTTTGAAATCTGCTAAGTACGGCCGTGTGCTGGAGAGACTAGGTTTTTCGTGTTGACTATTACAGTTTTCCCTACCCAAATAAAACCCAATAGTCTTCTTCCAATCATAAAATGGATACACTAAAGACCTTCGGCTTTAGTGAAGATCAACTTAACAAAATATTGAGCTCCAATAGAGGTAGCAGTAACATCACAGTCATCCCAAATGGAGGGGAGAAGTGGAATCAACTAATAAATCTAAAAAAGAAAATCATTAGGACGGAACTGCACGCTGAATTTATGACACAGTATGTAAGGGCAGGAAAGATACCTATAGGACTTCAAATCCGCAACGAACCAGGGCTCTTTGTAGATAATCAAAAGTTCCTGGAAACATGGACATTTATTTGCAATAGATGTAGCAGAGACCTCATGCTGCTCATTATTGAAACTGCCCAGACAACTGTCCTCATAGAAATAAAAGAGATGGAGGAATTAGAAAAGACACTACTAGACAGTAATGTAGTGGAGGATGCCAAAAAGAGACTTGAGGAGATTAATCGAGATATGACAGGATATTGTGAATATCTAACTAATCGGAAAACTCAAAAACTGAGAAAGGACATAAATAAATTCAGCCAGGAAGTAGTATACCCATTCCTAAGGAAAGACTACTACACGGAAAAACCAGAATACAATAGAAACGAGGGCCCAAAACCGAGATTTCAGACAAGGTTCCAACCTAGGAGACCTAGACACATACACTTCTCAGGAACATCAGAAAGTAGTATGGAGGAGGAAGAACAGTGTAGAGAAGATGAAGAATACGCTGGACCGAATAGGGAGTATGAAACCCCTTTTTTAGACCATCGCCCACAGAGAAGTCGAGGGAACTTTCGAGGCCGAGGGAGAGGTCAATACTCCAAGAGACCTGCCCCAAGAGAGCAGGATCAGGATTACCAACAAACCCCGGCCCCTCAGGAATACAAGCGGAACAGGAACAAAATATACTGGCGCTAGAAAAAACACCAATCATAAATCTATCCCATAGAGCGCTAACAAATACAGAAGAACAGGTATTGGGGATGGGTTTCAACTTCGTGCCTACAACAGGCATAAACAAATTCCAACTAGAGAAAGATCTTAGAGCATTTTTCCGTAAAATTCGACTGCGCCGGTTTTTTGAGAATAGACCGAATAGAGAACCACCTACAGACTCGGGCCTACGATCTAAGTCCAATTTCACCCCCAGCCTAGGCATGGTTGACAAAAACTTGGAGACCTTTGAATCCATTGTAAAATTGGAGATAGGGTTGTTATTAGAGAAAAAACACTTTCAAGAACATAACATCACTAAAGAACAGAGAGAGGCTATCAACTCCTTGTCCAAAGACATCAGTATAACAATAAAGCCTGCGGACAAAGGGGGAGGAGTAGTAGTATTTGACACAAATGACTATGACCAAAGAGTAATGACCCTCCTGTCCAATGAACAACACTACTCTAGAGTTCCCCAAACCAGACTTAACAAACTAAAAAAAGAGGTAGAAATGCTGCTCCAAAAAACCTTAGAAGAGGGAGACATTACTGAAGAAGAGTGGAAATTTCTAAACAATACAAACCCCAAAACCCCGGCCTTTTATGGACTACCTAAAATCCATAAAAGCCTCAACAATCCCCCCCTGAGACCGATAGTAGCGTCTATTGACTCACTTCTTGAACCTCTGAGCCAGTACGCAGACAGGTTCCTCAAACCTTTAGTGGAAAAACAAAAATCGTATATCCGCGACACCGCGGATATGATATCCAAGGTTGAAGGGACACATTTCGATGAGGACAAGGAACTCATGGTGACTCTCGATGTAGAGTCACTCTACACAAATATACCGCAGACAGATACAATTGTGGCAGTCAAGAATCTCTTGGAAGAGACCGAAATTGTGGGGGGAAACAAAGAATTCATTGTAGAATGTGTCTCTATGGTACTCCTCAACAATATTTTCCTATTTAAAAAGGATCTTTACATCCAGAGGAAAGGGACCAGCATGGGCGCGACCTGTGCGCCCAGTCTAGCCTGTATATATGTGAGTTTATTTGAAAACAAGCATATATACAATGAAGTGAGCCCATTTTTCGAAAACATTCGGAATTGGGCTCGCTTCATAGACGACATATTCTTCATCTGGCAGGGTACCATAGAACTTCTTGAAGAGTTCTTGTCCTGGCTCAATCTAGGAGACTTTAACCTTAGATTCACAGCAGTATACAGCAGATCTAAGGTAAACTTTCTAGATATTTGTATCAAGAGCCAAGAAAAACAGCTCAAAGTAGAATTGTACAAGAAGGAGTCAGACCGTAATTCTATCCTACACTATAACAGCTACCACCCCAAAAGTCAAAAGGACTCAATACCCTTTGGGGAGTTTCTTCGTCTGAGGAGAAACTGTACGGATCTAACAGACTTCTACATACATGCTGAAGAAATGAAAAGGAAATTCAGAGAACGTGGTTACCCAAAAAAACTAATTAACCACTCCTTGAAAAGAGCACGCTACTACGACAGGGAATGTCTACTAACTAAAAAAGAGAAAAAGAAAACTCAGGACAAAATAGTGATGGTGAGCCAACACTCAGTGATAGCGAATCAGCTGAAAAACATCATCAACCATAACTGGAAAATCCTAAATAACGGACCAGATATAACCACTCTTGAGCGTCCACTATATGCATACAGAAAAAATAAAAACCTGAGATCAAACCTGGTACATACATACAGAGATGATCTTACAGAAAGTCAAACCACCCTTAGAGGACATAAAGCAGTTGGAAACAACAAATGCGGAAACTGCTGCATTTGTGAACTATGTGTGGTTACCAAAAAGGTGGAACACAATGGAGCCACACACGAGATCACTACCTTAAACAACTGCAGAACTAAGAATGTTGTATATTTGATCCTGTGTCCATGTGACCAGGCATATATAGGAGAAACCAGCCGCGAGGTAAGATTAAGGATAGGGGAACACAAGTCCGCCATCAAAAACAACAAGGAAAATGCAGGGTCATAGCGACAAAGACCTGAGATGGGTCATTTTAGAAAGAATAAAAGAACTAACCAGATTAGGTAACAGCGCATCCAGGCGTAAACAACAGGAGCAGTGGTATATGGTAAAGTTTAATACGATTAAGAAGGGCTTGAACTCAAGAGAAGAATGGGAGGCCCTTATTTAATCAAAGAAAATATTAAACATTAACATATGATTGTTCTGAAAACCCGTAGTGTCATTGAACCACTTCCTTACAAATATTAGAACAAAAACGAGGATAGGGCTCCCCCTAGGGGTCTAGTCCCCATAGATAAGTCCACGAATTCCAGAATTAAAAGATATAAACATTAGACCTCACACAGTGGGTAAATAGACGATAGACACCTGTTGACGCCGGATTCACACAGAACATTTCTAATTTCTAATTTCTAGGTTTGGTGAAGCGCAACAGCTACCCCAGCAATGGGGCGTCCCGGCGCTGAGAAGAACAAACACACACCTGCTAGGCAGAGTAAAAGCCTGAGTAGAGCCTTAGAGAGCAGGGAAGAGGAGGGTCTTAATTGCCTTACGGAAGACTGGGAGGCCATCTATGGAACGTATACTAAGCGGAAGATCGTTCCATAGTTTGGGTCCGAGAACGCTAAAGGAGCGACCTCCAGTACGACAGAGCTTGGTTCTGGGTACTTTCAGGAGAAGTTGGTTGGAGGAGCGAAGTTCACGAGCAGGGACATAGGGCCGGGCCAGGTTTTGTCATAATTACTGATTTCAAATCCATGTCTTATTCATATAAAACAGCAGATACATATCTAAAAAGCCGGAGGATTAAAAACGAAGAAAGAAGTGGCTTTATGTAAAAATAAAAACCCAGACGTTCCGAACGCATTTTATTAAATCAAAAAAATAAGGGGGTGAAAATAAAGCGATACTTTGCACTATTACAAGACTAGTGTCTACACATAATTAAAAAACAAGTAATATTTTCTGCAAATGTAAGAATATGTAATAACTCCCACCACTGTGAGGTATCTTGAAGTAAACGTCCTGGTAACATAAATAATTAGGTACGAGCACCAGCGAATAATACCAAAAACGATAGCAACAACGCTAGACGGACACTGTTCCAAGATGGCGCTATGAGAGACATATGTTATGCCTCTTGGACTGTGACGAATTAGCCAGGTGTAAACAATTAGCAATCCAGGAGCGCACATAAATAGAGGTGCCTCTAACCAACACTCCAGAGAGTATTTGGAACGAGGCAGAGACGCGGCTCCGGCGAGACCGAGGTAAGAGTTACTGAGGAGTTCTGGGACCGAGTCATAACGGGTGCCACTAGAAGTTCGTTCGTTTGTAGAACTATAGAAATAAGTAGTGGGCTAAAGTGAGTCTAACTTGATACAAGAATAACCAGTGTTAAAGCGCATCGCACATAGTGAGGAGACTAACCATCGTTAAAAGTTAAAAAGCGGGGAGGGACTGAGCGTAGGATAGAAACACCGCCGCTATTACCTATCATCTCCTATGTATTCCGCTACAGGGTTAAACACATAAAGGGATAAATATATAGTAGGTTCACATTTAAAAGAGTGAAAGATACATACCTATATATAGAGAAAAGACCCTACGTAAAAAAGCATATAATGAACAAAATAATTTTTCAACTGGGCAACCATTGAAACATCTCTTAATATTTATTTTGGTTCCACCAGAACATATCCAGTTCTTGAGAGGAATCCTGTTATCCTATGCCCGTTCAAGAAGAGTTTTAAAATGCTATAAGGTAAGAAATCTGTTGAACAAGAACACATTATCAGCCCCTAATCAGAAAGAGGGAAATAATAAAATAAGTATAAATGTGCTTTATTTATATAGATATACAAGTTTAAATTGCCTAAAGGACTGAAAAGACGAAAAAAGACATCCTAATACCAGGAGCTCCTTTTAACAGAGAAAGGTAATTAGAACATGGAACTAATCCTTACAAACGTAGGCTCAAACCCACATATCACTAACCAGGAATAATGTCCCCTATTATTCTGATATATTTTTTATCAGGGCGTAGTAGCAAAAGACTGCAGATATCTATTGAAACGCTACACAGGCCCCAGCTTGGATCTTCTACCACAGACAGTGGGGGTGAGAATACTCTATATGTAATAGTGTGAGTGTGAGAACTGTGCACTAGTCAGTTTATTTCTCCCATATGAGCCACCACTCCCCGCCGCAATAGTTTCCACATTGAAATGGAATCGGAGGGTAGGTGATGATCTGAATAAACAAGGGTATTGAGAAGTAAAGTATAATAATGGACTAAACATAGTAGATATACAGCATGAACTATTTTTTACCACCCAATGGACAGTTATACATATGCCTGGATATTGTACCATATATGTTAATGAGAGATCGTAATAAGTATTAAGCTGGGAGATAGACAATAGAAATGATGTGAATGAAGAACAGTCTACTCCTTAGGTAAAGAAAGTGACTCCTTACTTTTCTCCCCATATACTTGCAGAGAAGGTAAAAACCGAGACTCTTTGAAACGAGAAACCCCAACCAAAGAAGTCCTGAAGAAGGTGCCACAGAATCAAATGTACTGCACCGAAACGCGTCGACGCATTTCCCAGATATAAAGAATCCAACCAGGGCCCAGTAAACACTGGATGTAAATGTATTCCTGTCACTGTTGTTTACAAAAGCTAATGCAAAAACAGGCCTGTGGATCTACAGATTAATAGTGGCAAAGACATTTAGAAGCCACAGTTACACCAGGGGTTTTTCACTTTGTAGTTTTTATTTCCTTTTCCATTGTTGATCGCTTATGAATTGTTGAAATGTCATATGTATGTTTTTTCATTGTCCTGAAATTTTAACTGCTGTATTGTCTAATTTTGTATGAGAAGATATTGGTTTCAAGTATATTTTTTACTTTTCAAAGAATAATTCTTTGAAATTTTAATTTGTCTTGTATTTTATACGGTTCAGATGTATGGTTTTTATTAAAAATAGATTGTAAACGACTTTATTTCTCTGTGGAAATTATTATGTATTCCCTATAGCATAGTAAACTATAGGTTTCTACCATTTAAATGTATAAGTGTTTCTATACTGGTATGTGAAGTTAATTATTGCACTCCAGGGATTTCCCTCTGACTTGCTATCTTTCTGAGAGGGTCTTGACTTCCTTTTGCCATAGCGCTTCCTCTACTCTCATAATGCATTCTGAATCCCATGTTCCCGAGATTGGCCATCTATACTTTTCCTCCAGGTCCTTTGTATAGTCTACCCATAAGTCTAAGAACAAGATGGCGTCTAATCCATGCTTATTATACATATAATGACCAGGTGTGTCTCTAGGCGGGATGTTAACTGACTCTTCTAGTATACCTTTTCTGGTCCCTATCTGACGCAATTTCGAAAACAGTGGCATGTTGAAACCAACACAATGGAAATACAATACACAAAAATAGACTGAAACAATCAACAATCATTCACACTAAAACATCATAACATTAAAACAAACATGATCTAAACTAATACAGACAACTAAACATGTACTTGAAAAACTATATGCACTGGAATACAGTACAACCATACCGGTCTCAAAAATGAGACACGTCTTGACCGTGCCCACGTTTACCATGGGCCCGTCTTGACCGCGCTCATGTAAATGAGGCACGTCTCTACCGTTTTCACGAATAACGTGAACCCGTCTTGACCGTTTCCACCTTTTACAGTGGACCCGTCTTGACCGTTTCCACCTTTTACAGTGGACCCGTCTTGAAACTTGATGCATTCCCCATAGTGGTACTCACCGGGAAGCAGGACTTGAAACTTGAAGGCCTCGAACTTCTACGCATGCGCCTTGGAACAGGTGGACCTCTGGAGACCTCGGACCTTGC
Source organism: Lissotriton helveticus (assembly GCF_964261635.1). Classification (NCBI taxonomy): domain Eukaryota; kingdom Metazoa; phylum Chordata; class Amphibia; order Caudata; family Salamandridae; genus Lissotriton; species Lissotriton helveticus. Next base: position 418,479,593 of record NC_136061.1, on the reverse strand, counting down.
TCTCTCACGGGTTGGGCTCTGGTTTGGATGATCCGCGATCCTCACCGCCTCGTGTGGACGCCTGGTCGCAGTCCGTCTCCTCCGTGGGCCTGAGGGAGTAAGCAGGAAATCCCGCTGCGTGCACTTCGGAGTCCGTCACGGCTGTAGAAGGGGGCAAAAGCTGGACCTACGTCGCCGGCGCGTGGGGAAAGGGATAGTCCCTGTATTCGGGCGCCAAAATAATGTGGTAAATAAAATATTACCCTGGCATAATTTCTAGGCATTAACAATTAGCATGTATCAAATGAGAGGCAGAGAGTCCGTGGTGTCCAAGTTAAAAGGGCTTTATTCCAATAACTCGAGTTAGGGAGAATCTGTTCCATCACCACTGAGGTTCTGGAAGGGTCTTCTAACATTTAATAACAATGAACAACATATATACATTTTGTCTTGTACATAGGGCGTAGGAAGGAACGCAGAGCAGAGAAAGAAACAGATAAGAGCATGTGGGCGTACATGTGGGTGTACACTTTATGAGTCATAGGTAGGTGATAGGTAGGTGTCATAGGTGGGTGGTACACAGAGGAGGAGTTTGCATGACCAGCTGGAACTTTGCCCTACTTGTGTGCAACTTGTCATGACGTGCAATTGACGTGCAACTGGGAGGAGAGCTGACTTTCAGTCTAGTAGAGAAATCTTTAGTGTCAAGGCGACCAGCACATCTGGTACTATCTGATATCTTGAGTCCGGGATGTATTATCTGAAGCAAAGGGTAATGCATCACTAAGAATCATAAAGGGCATATATTTCTTCGTTCATTACACGGGGCTGTGAGCTTTCTGGAGATGCAAGCACTGTGATTCATTTTAATGGAGACAGAGAGGCTAGGCCCTATCTTCGCTGACGGGTTCTGTTTATTCTTGTTAACCGGGCATGCAGATAACTGTTATTCATAATACTGTCTTGGCAACCCTTCGCTCGGCTGGGCTAGAAGCATGCGAGGTCAGAGATACGTAATTGCAGCTTTCAGTGTGTCTGGAGTCATGAAAAACCCTTAATTCAGAGACGGCTGAACCACAAAAAAGGGTTCATCGTGACTTATTTAAAAGTGCACAATGCAAATACATGGGCCTTAAATGCTAACTTAATATTTCTTACATGGGGGACTTGATGACTGGTATTCTAATGCAGGACGTAAATGCAGAGGCCTAGTGATTCAGGCCACTACAAGGAAATATGCATGGGTGACATGCACATACGCATGTAACATAGGGTATACGTAGGGGACATCTTGGTCAGGCAAAATTTCATTTTCCTCACAGTCAGCGAGAGTGGGAGAGTGTCAGTAAGAGTGAGTCTGTCAGTCAGTGAGAGTGAGTCAGTCAGTGAGAAAGAGTCTGTCAGTGAGAGTGAGTCAATCAGGGAGTGAGAGAGAGTGGGAGAGTCTGTCAGTGAGAGTCTGCCTGTCAGTGAGAGTGAGTCAGTCAGTCAGAGTCTGTCAGTGAGAGTCAGTCGGTCAAGGGTTTAGGTACTTGTCCTTTTTCCATTAAGAGTTACACGTGGCCCCTACACAGGGGTGTAACCCTTACACGGGGTAAGTATTCTCTTACATGAGGGGTGGCCCTATGTGGGGGTAAGTTTTTGGGGTTGTCTTCCATATTTACATTTTGTGACCTAATTTTGGAGTTAATGATTGAGTTTTGTTGCAGGGGTGGTCCCTGCGTGCTTAAGACGCCTTGCACTGCACGAGTTTCTGTTGCAGGGGTGTCCCCATGTGCCTAAGATGCATTGCACTGCATGAGCTTTGTTGCAGGGGTGGTCTCTGCGTGCTTAAGATGCCTTGCGCTGCACAAGTTTATGTTGCAGGGGTGTCCCTGTGTCCTTAAGACGCCTTGCACTGCACGAGTTTTGTTGCAGGGGTGGTCACTGCGTGCTTAAGACGCCTTGCGCTGCACGGGTTTTTGTCCCATGTAATTTGTTGGGGCAGGACATTCGGCTATAGTCCTTTTGGTCCTCATTCACGTACACGTTGTCCCTTACTTAGGGTGGGGGCAAGACGTTGGGTACTAGTCCTTTCTGTCCACATTTGGTTTACTCCATACACGGAGATGTTACATTTGTATGTTTTCTCATTTATTATGCATAAGAAGAGGGAGATGGGTATTATTGTTAATTATTGTTTATCCGTATTTTTCCATAGTCTTCTGTTCTTTCCCTCTAGGGATGTGTGTTTCCCGCCATCCCTGTGTCTGGGCTCTAGATTCATCTTTATTAGTTCTATTCCCCTTGCGATGTTGTTTTTCCCTCATCCCTGGGCTTTGATCTATTTACTGTGCTGTAATTTAGGTTTATAGTTCAATGCTGTTTTTATCTTTTATGCTTTGTTTACGTTACTTCATTCTTCTATTCATAAGGGAAGAGGTATGTAGTATCCTGATGTTATGGATTGCCTCTCCCTTGTTTCCATGTCCCTGGCTGCTCAGCCTGTGTGAGTGTTCTATTTGGAATGTTCAGTGTGTGGGCTATGAGTGGAATGTGTGGGTGCCTGGATGAGGAGTGACAGTTGGATGGATGGGGCTGAACAGCTAGCAGGCTGCTCCCGTGGGGTTTGATATGACTTATACCTGGACTTGTTTACCTGTTTACCTACTTACCTGATACCTGAATAAACCTAGGTTCACATCATCACTCCAGTGTGATTACTACATAGAGTTTACTAAAGCCCCCACAATAGGGCTTGACAAGTGAAGACACCTTTTTTTTTACAACACTCCTGGACACCCAGTCCAAAACATGGGGACCAAATGAAGGGATGGCTCTTTTTCATACGTATGATAAACAGGTATCTAAGGTAAATGAAGTCACTGGGGCAATTTCTACAGTACATTTCCACAGTGCCTGAGTGTGTCTTGTGCAGTCCATGAAATATGGACAGGATTCCCAGAGGAGCCCAGCGAAGCCCATGTTCTGACGGAAATGCTGGACCCAGGCCCGAACAGGGGACTGATTGCTCGGTTGTATACTGCTTTGAAGCAAGATAGACAGATGGACGTAGCGTTTGCCCACGACAGCTGGAATGGGAACCTTGACATCCCACTCACGGACAGCGAATGGGAGCGCGCTTGGGCCCTGCTGTATAAAACTGCAAGTAACACTCAGTGGAAGCTGACACAGGTCTATTACCTCGATAGGGCCTATTTGACCCCGCAGCAGCTGCATCGTGAGCTATCCAACATGGTCGGCGGGTTGTGCAGGTTGCGACGTGACCCCGGCTGATTTCATTCATGTTACATGGGCATGCCATGAATGAGAGCCTTCTGGGCAGGAGGTAAAGCAGAGAACAAGAGTCAGGGCTGAGCTGATGATACACCATTGTCTACTGGGCCTTTTGCCGCTCCTAATGGCGGGGAGGAAGATTAGATCTGAGTTTGCTCTGCTGGGACTAGTGCTTGACAGGCATTGTATTGCTATTTGTATTGCTATATATTGGGCACGTTCGGCACCGCCGGCACAGGGAAAGTGGAGAATTGACCGACTAGAGTGGGCGCTGGCTGAAGAATGACAGCTCACAAAGGAGCACACGGATGCTAATGTGGAGAGGGACTTGGAGTTGTGGTGTGTGATGGTGGACCACCAGGGAGAGAACAGAGGGGAATTGGAGGATGGTTCTGCTCCGGGATTGCCTGTGGCTGCGCAGCACTCCCACTATGGGCCGCTACTGCCACTCAGTACACAGGTACGCTCTGGCTATACTCCCAAGGGCAGTCAGCAACCTCCTGGAAGTTGGTCTGCCTGAAACAAAGCTGGATTCTCATCCTTGACAGTCTCTCCTCCTACAGGGCCAGGCACTCTACTTCCTCCTCTGCAGCCGGGCAATCTTCTAGACACTAGCCAGACCCACTTCTCCAGAAAGTTGAGCAGACTTCAGGTGATGACCCCTCACTTCTGGGAGACTGTCATGCAAAAACCAGCCTTTGTCTCACACCCTATCTCTTTGAGTACTCTACGGCGCACTGTCTAGCCCAGAAGTAGATCAGCCTGAACATAGTTCTGGTGTCCAGAACGATATTGGCCTGAGCATGGCAGCAGTGTCAGGAGGAGATATGCCTGTGTATGGCTGCACCAGGCCAGGAGAACCTGCTTGTGCAGGGCCATCCTGTTCCATACTGAGATCAAGCCTTTCTGTGGGGATCACCATCCCAGCCTGTTTGCCCACTGCCAGTGACCAATGGAGATGTGCAGAAGCAGGGCTGCTGAAGCTCAGTCTTCTGGGCAGGTGCTTGAAGTCAGTGAGGAGCTACAGCTGAGTGCCTCAGAAGTGGGAAGCAGTGGGCATGCTGAGACAGGGCCGTGCACCTGTCTGAAAGGCTTATTCCACAGTGGGTGGTAAGAATTGAGCATCTGAACTGTATGCAACGCAGGACTGAGAGTCAAAAGCAGCTCTGGCAAATTTTGTTGGACTAGCCCACTTACTGCATAGCCAGTCTCTGGCAGTGCCGTTCGGCTGCGTTGAGACTTGTATTTTCATTGCACTTTGCTGCTGGAATTACTGTGTCCTGTCCAAGCCTTTATTAAGAGCGGCCCTGAAAGGTGGAAATCGGCACCCATAGGTGAAAAAGAGCCCCCTGGCCTCCAGCCCACAGAGAGGAGTTGGCCTAACGGCTAGGGCGCTCGACCTCGGACCTGGGGATCTGGGTTCGAGTCTCGGTAACGACGCCAAAAACCTCCTGTGATTCTGGGCAAATCACTTAATCTCCCCGTGCCTAAAATTATTGCTTGTCCTCATGTAACGTAACTGGTGCTATGTAACGTAAAGCGCTCTGATACCTGATTCAGTTTGGGTCTAGTTTGCGCTATATAAAACTCTGCAAAGAAAGAAAAAAAAAGAAATGCCCGATGTCCGATATGGCCAGCCAGGCCCTGACTGGATGGGAACGGAAACTACAGAGAGTGAGAGTCAGCATAAATAACTTAAAGGGGGAAAACTTCACCTCAGTCGTAATCCCACCCAAGGGGCAGCTACCCAGACTACAAGAGATGAACAGGGAAGAGACAGCCAATAGTGTTATAGCCCTGCCAACAGAGCCCTGGACGCTAAATTGTGCTTTGCCTATGTTTAAGTGTGATTTTTGTTTTGTGTGCATTAAAGGACTTTTTTCTCTTGAAAGATAACCACTTGCCAACACTCAGTTATTGTGCAGTTATCAAACATCCCTACAATATCTTCCTGGGAAGATTGTTACTGCTCACTGTTGCTCCCACTAAAAGACAAGTGTTGAAGGGGTTGTACAAGACTAAGCTTGCTAAACCATAGGAGGACAATCTCGGAACATCAGAGGCAAACAACCTCAACCCCTATGGCTGATGCCCAGTGGCCCCGGCTTGTACCCATGCCCTCCCAAAAGGGGTCAGGCAAAAATGGAAAGTGGAGTTCCATCCCTCATCCCTATGATCTACCAAATGGCAGGGCTCAGAAAGAACTAATTAGCAGCCTTTTGCTAACAAGATCCTCATTGAATTTCCAAAGGCAGCCCAGTCTCCATCCTCCCTATCTTTAGTGTCTAAAGTTCGACCTTTTAGCCACAGGAATGCAGTGAATATACATAGGTGTGCTACACTGCACATATATGCATTCGACACACATGTAATGTCAGCACAAAGATTTTGAGGTTTACATGACAGTGGAACTTTCCATGTGATTGGGGTCAATAGACGTCTCTCCCGGACACAAAGAAGAAGGTCTGGTCACACTACTGACTGAAAGAACCTGGTATGCTGCTACCACACTTTACATGTTTCTCCCAGGGCATGGACAGTAGCCCTGCACAAACAATGAGAGCATGTTTGTGTGCCCGTCCAGGTCACAGAACAGTTTCTGGACATTGCATTACCAAGGACAGGACTAGACCTCTATTCATACAATAATTTACATGATGCTAGGGCTAAAATAATAAGCTGGAAAACTAGTTTTACATACCATCGGGCACTCAGTGCAGGCGTACAAGGCAGTCCCATGCTTGGGACATTTCCATCCCAACCAAGCTCTTCCATAAACAACAATTTCCTTGGTAATGAACAAGGTATACAGCCTTGGGGTGTGGTGCCTCAATGCCTAGAGTCCTCTGGAACTGAAAGCTGCTCAATGGCTATCTTTCTAATTAGTGAAAATATATCTTCACAATACACTGAACTAGATGAAGCTGAATTTATCTACATACACAGATGTATTGACCAGTAAAGTTTCCTCAACAGTATTTGTCTCAACAGCAAAGTGTATTACAATGTAAAAAGGTGTCATATATGACTTTAATTGGCGTTTCATCTCTCTAGCTCATACTCTTCTGACCCTGTTCATCTCTGTTCCTCACACTGCTCTCCCTTGATGTCTCACCCTTCCTGCTGTTCACTCCCACTTGCCCATAGCATTCCCTGGTCCTCACACCCTGTGGTCTATCCGTATTTTCAGAGCGCCACCCAGGTCCCTCTTCAGAATCTCCTTCTCACACTATGCAGACTTTACATTTTCTCTTCTCGCCTTGCTTGCTCCTTTAGTTCTATCTCACCCTATTCTGCATCTGTTATCTTCTACTCTATACTCTCCCTTACCACTGGCCTGTTACCACTCTTCCACTTCTCCTCTGCTCTCACCTCTCGTACTTCTTTCACAGTCTATGCTACTGGCTTTGATATCTACTATTCTCGTTCCTTGCTGAAGTATGTATTTTTTTTCACCCTATAGTGGCTCCTTAATTCATTCCTGCATTCTTCTTTGCCTTCCCTTGCTGTTTCTTTCACATCTCCCTTTCTCTCATTCTCTTTCCTCCTGCTTCCCACACCACATCTTTTGCCTTCCCGTCCCATTGTACATGCCCCCCTCTTACCTGCTCATTGTTCCCTTCCCCTCAACCCTCTCCCCTTCCATCTGTTCTCTCCTACTCACTTACTTTCTCTCTTCCACCTTTTCTTCACTCTCTTCCCATATACTCCAGGTTGTTCACTATGTAAGGATATATACCCTTTGTTGAGGTCTAGAACATGACCTGCAACACTTAGTTAAATGTGGTTGCAGCAAATTTATAACTTTTACAGGTCATCCCCTACAGCTATTTTGCCGGGGACACAGCTTTCTTATAATCCCGGCCCCCCATATACCTCTGTAAAAAAAATTGTTGTCCAGAGATTTTCATTTTTAATTTGTGTTTTTGGGTAATTAAAGAAGTAATTTAGCTTGGGTAGACGTTGTTTTTCTGTACAACGTTTTCAAAAATGGCGGATGTGTTGCAGTGATGATGTAATATTTCAGGAACCATGAGAGCTATATACTTCATTTTGGTGTCAAAACATAGGCTTTGTGGGTCAAGTTCTTATAGAGACAGAAAATAACTCCTCAAAGCAACCCTTCCGCCATTATCGAAAATGGAAGCTATAATAGAGGAAGAAGAGACATATATAGAAATCACACAAATATTAATGGGGTTTCATTCATTTATGTATATCCCAAATAATGTTTGATTTGAATATGAAAACATAATGTTTATCACTCCTATTTTAGACACATTTCAATATTTCACTTTATTTGTTTCAGCAATCGCTTGTGGTACATTTGCAGTATGTTGAACATTTGAGAAGAGCATACTGACAGGAACAATTCAGGCTTGGCAAGTGCATGCATGTATAAGTCCTGTGGGTAGAGGCTTTAGAAATTTCTTAGGTTTTAGCACGTCATCAAGATCTTCCCAACCACATTCACACAGATGTTTCTCCACATATGCATGATCCAAAACATTTACACATCTTCTGATTCAGTAGAACACTTTTTTTAATATGTCCACGCACAGAATATGACATTGGTGGAAGGTCGCTTAGCGGAACTGATCTCTTGAACTCAATGTACAGAAGACTGTCAAAGGTGTAACAGTCAAAACTCGTTTTCCACACATGCAGGAGGTAATTTCTACATATTTAAAGTCACATTCGTCTTCTGTTTCAGCCAATCTTTTTAGAAACTTCATAGGTTCAGCAGTTAAAGCTCCAAGTTTTGTTCTAATTTTGCTCATAGTGTCATCACCAGTAAGAATATTTGCCTTGATAAGAACATTGGTCATCTCTTGTACAGAATATGAAGCTGGATTAAGTGGCTTTTGTCGCCTGTTCCATAATGTATCCATACCTCTGACCTTCACTGACTTCTGAATATTGCAACAAATTCTCGCTGCAATTTAATGCGTCCAAGACGGAGGTGCTTTACTGTGCCACGGAAAGGGTTCCTTCCGTGCTGCCCAGTAATTTTTGGCCCCCTGACAGCCCGAATTTGGTTCGGCCTGTAAAGACAGTTCGTAACCTGGGTGTGATATTTGACTGTAATCTTACTTTGGAGGCGTAGGTGATGAAAATTGTGGGTTGTTGTCTGGCCATCATTCGTTCCTTACGGATGATCTTTCTTCTGTTCCCTCCTATGGCGCGCTCGTTGATAGCACGCAGTACCATACTTAGCAGAATAGATTACTGCAATGCCCTGCTTCTTGAGTCCCCAAAATTCCTTCTTGATAGGTTGCAGAGGATACAGACAACTGCAGCTAAACTAGTGTTTAGGCTGGCCTAGAAGGTCTTCCGCTTCGCTGGCCCTGGCTGAGCTGCATTGGCTCCCTCTGAAACAGAGAATTAAGTTCAAATCTCTCTGCTTAGTATTCAATGCCCTGTATGGAATGGGACCTACCTCCTTTCAAAGTAAGTTTGAGTGGTATGTTCCTACTCGAACTCTGCGCTCATCAGGGGCAAAACTGATAAAACTCCCCAGATTAAAGAAAGTCAGAGCAGGTGGTAGTTCCTTTGGGGTCGCAGCTGCAAAGCTTTGGAATACCTTACCTCTAGAGCTTAGACAAATCAGTGATCTCCTTCCTTTTAGAAGGAGCCTAAAAACATGGTTGTTTCCTAAGAGTTAGGGGTCTGGCTACAGTATGGCTCAACGGATGCCTGTTATGCTGAGTTACTAGCGCCAGGATGGCTGGCAGGGGACAGTGCGCTTTAGAAATTCAATAAATAAATAAATAACAAATGTAAGTAGAACAATAATAACATCCATGTCATTCGACAGTACAATTACTCTATTGGAACCATTTCGAACAGCTCACTCAACATATGGTACAACACGAATGTTAGCTTCCTCCAATTTGCTGTTAAGTTCTTGAATAATAGGGCCCATACCTTTTGAATAAATCTCTGCAGGCACCAACTCCTCATTGACAATAATTCCCCTTGCAATAATTGGAAATTCAGTGTTCACTGAAGCGTCAGCAATGTTTTGGCAAGTTAACATCCCCAAATTAATCTTATACGATGTTGATGACCAGAATTTATCAAGTTGCACAGGTACAGGTGTCGAATTTTTTATGTAGGCAAGTTCAATTGTTCCACTTGTAGACATTTCTAATTCTCTCACATTCCATGACAGATAGTTCAAGATGACTGTCAAAGACAATGTGCAGTTCTTGCACGGTGCACACTGACTTTGATATCTGTAGAACAGTCTGAATGACCTCTCCGAAGTTTTGCATGGATGGAATTGTGAACATTCACAATTGTGACATATAGTCCACAACACCAGCAGTTTTCAATAAGGACAACTTTTCGAATTGAAATTCTTCAGGTGTGCGTTTTTTTTCGAGCTCTTGTACGAGTGTGTACGAGTTTGTGCCTCACTGGTTTGGTTTCAGCATCTCCATCAAATAATGCATTTGTTGGAAGAAGATCATGCAATAGAATGTCCTTGAGAAATTCACCGCTTTCTTTTGCTACATCCATCTCTCTATGTGCTTGTAAAAGTTGTTTTTGTGACCTGTTTATAGTGGCTGTTTAGATGCAACTCTTACTATGGCAATTAAAGTGTGGAAGTTTAGCTTTAGTGAGTATGTCGAACAGCTTTTTTTTTCAATACAAATCTCTCCTGCTTCAGATCGGCAAATAGTTTTGATCCATGTGCCAGGACATCTAGTAGACATGTCTTTGTCTCATTATCCACATATTGTTTGGCCATAAAGTTGTGTAGTCACACAGGCTCAGTCATTTCAAAGGGGTTTCCTTGCTGCTGCATGAAATGAAGAAGGCTGTCAACATGTTTATTAAAACATTCCCCTCTCTTTCCCACAAGTTTGTAGTGAGGAACCGTTTCAAGATGGTCCATTAATTTTGAATTTGTCATCTCTCTGAAAACATTGGAAAATAAAGGACTTCATGATAAACTAGTAACCATTGAGCAACATATTCATTTTTACATGTCTGACCAACAATTCCCTTGGACCCTTTGTGTGATCTCTGGATCGTCTGTTCCAGTTTCATATTGGAAGCCACAGCATTTAACCTTCCCTCTCTATCTTTCATCGCAAAAATGTATTTGGATTAATTTTCTGCCTCCTAGCTTCTTCACTCTTTCCAAATACCAGGACTCAAATCTCAGGTAGTTTATGAAATTGAATTCACGAAACACAGTAATCAGCGACTCCACAGTCTTCTCATGAAGCTCCCAATCACCTTCCCGATCAGCATTTACCAAGTTTTTCACTAGAGCTATCATGTGTAAAACATTCCCTGGTACTTGCAAAGTTCTGATTTTTCTTTACATTCTTTTCAAACTCTACGTACTTGTTTTTCAGGTTTTCGGATTTTTAACCGATATGTATTGAACATTGGCTGGCTTTGTATTGTCTTCTGAATGAAGTGAACCTTGTGCCTTGTTCACTTCTGAGATAAGATATGCAAAACCTAATATGTCATTCTTGTTCCAGAAAGCATGCCAACACAATGTTTCTATAATCTCAGATAATATGAGGATACCTTGTAATGAACTAACATAATGAGTTCTGCTCAGTACTGACTGGACAATTTTGCTTCCAAAGATTTCAGCCTCAATAAATGCATTGCCTATGCCACATCCACTGAGATAACTTCCTGCACACTGAAATGCAACTTTTGTCATTTGGAAACCTCCCATTATTGGATAATGATCATCAAACTCTAATGGATAGCTCATAAAAATGTCAGCTACAATAAGGAAAACACCTTTATCGTAGAAAATTGGCAGGATAGGCTGGTCTTCAAGATGAGCACGCACATTTTGGAAATTGTTTTAGAGCTGTGCATATTGTTGCATAGTTTGTGACTGGAGAAGAAGATCAATGCCCTCAGCCACTTTGAAACTTTCTTTTTAGACTGGTAAATGTTGATGGCTTGTAGAGATTTTGCACACATTGGCAAGGCAGTTGGGTTATAGATGTGCAGCTTCATTTGTTTATGCCCACAGGTGACATTTGTTTTCCAGCAGCTACTTTATTGGTACGGTCTTGAAAAATCCCCTTTGCAGAAGTATCATGTATGCTGGATGTTCTAGACAAAGAAGAGTTGTCTTCAAAATCAAAATGATCAAGAGCAGCAATTGTAAATCCTTTCCTGGTAAAATGACTTGTAATTGATGTGCTGTCGGATTCACAAGATTTTACCGCATGAGCTGCTTACAAGTTCCTGCTCCGAACTACGTCATTATAACTTGTTGATACACCAATCCTATTCATTGAAGTGATTAGCTCCCTACTTTTGCACGTCATACATTGCATGGACATGAATCATGTGCAGCTCAGTTTTCTTTTCGGTATGATGTATTTCATAAAACATGATTTGGAAAAGACAGTACATTTGCACAGCATAAACCGGTCGGTTCATGTGATTGTCTTCCACTTCTTTGCTTATAGCTTCAAAGCCATCACCAATGTTGTTGGTTTCTGGTCCGACCTCAAGTACTTTAGTTTGTAACAGTTTTGCTTTGTTGATATTAAACAATGATGTAAACAATGTTAAGATAACATTAGGCATTCTTGTTGATTCCCATGATTTGCGGAGCACTGCGGCATCACAAAACTTGTCAACAAGTCCAAAATCTAAATCTTTCAGGACATTTCTTTAAATGGCTCCTGCTGATATTACTGCATCCTGTGATCTTATTTTGGCAGCAGGAACTTTAGGAGTCAAATCAGCTGAAAACACCATAAGTGGCTCATCCTTTTTGTTAGACTGACAAAAACGAATTTTATCATTGTACATTCTCACTAGAAAAATCTTAATTATTATGGATCAGTACAGTTTCATCAATGTTGACCATTATTTCTCTGATCTCACTTAGTGTGAACTCGTAGCCAGCACTCAAGAGTGGCTTTAATACTTCATTTGCTTTGTCAAAGAGTGGAAACTTAACTGAAGGCTGGTGGTTACGTTGCTGCTGGGAGCTCATTATACATTCATTATACATTCGCATGCAGTTCGTGTGGGCATACAAATCCGCTTCAAACACATTCACCTCGCTGTTAAGATGAGCTACTCAGCAGAAAAATTCATTTGGAAAAAACTAGCAGATAAAAACATGTTTGCCCTTTGAGACTCACATACTCTGTACTTTGCTTTCTAATCAGTTGTTGGAGGTGGATGGGTATCCATCGATCTTCTAAGTGGATGGGCATTGGGTTTGGTTGTTGTCGCTTTCTCAGAAGACCTAGATTCTTGTTTTGATTCACTGGTTTCTGCTATTTTTGACACATTTTTTCCAGGCTTTTTCTATTGTATACGACTTGAAGCACTTGTTGCAATGATAAAATGTTTGTTCCTCTTCACCCATCAATTTCAGTCTTTTGTGAACTCAGTCTTGCCATATATCTGCAGCATCTCGCACTCTCTTCTGTCCGGCCTCAGTTGACGTTAGCTCATCTTTTGGATTAGTTTGGCATATAACATAATTTTCTTTGTTGAAGGTGTCCTCAGATTTTGTAGTTAGCAACACTCTGTTAGGAGGTAAAGATCCTCTACTACCACCTGATTCGCTCATGTTTACGAATTTGAATCTATGGAAAACCTGAAACAAAAACCGTATTAAAATAAATTACCAATATGATAGCTAAAACATATCATTATAGAACTACCATTTTCGAAGATGGCAGAAGGGTTGCTCTGAGGAGATATTTTATGTCTCTATAAAACTACTTGAACCCCAAAACCTACGTTTTGACACTAAAATCAAGTATATAGGTCTCATGGTTCCTGAAATTTTACATCATCACTGCAACGCCATTTTTTAAAAAGACATCCAGAAAAATTTGCCCTGGATATGCAATGTCTATCCAAGCTAAATTACTTCTCCAATGATACAAAAACACAAATCAAAAATGAAAATCTCTGGGCAACATTTTTTTTTACAAAGGGATATCAAGGGGCCAGGACTATTAGTGGTGGATATGTTTTTAAACTTTACCTTGCACTATTTCTGCAATTTTTTAAACATGTTGTATTTCTTTTTCAGGAATTATTATTGGGGTCTCGCTATTACACTTTACTTGTAACACATTGCACTTTATTTCTTTCATTGCTCAGCCGTTAAGTATTTTGCAAGCGTCAGTTAGGTCTTCTCTTTTCTCAAGCCCTCCACATTCAAACATAAGCCTTTTTTCACCCATTTTTATTCAGCCACCATCTCAGAGATACTCTGTTGTGTCAGACTATGGGAGGACCAGTGCTTACATTGAGCAGGTGGATGCCGGTGGGGGCCACCATCACCTATTATTTCACATAAGATATTTAGCAAGAGAGGAAAAAACACAAATTGGAAAGACGAACAAAGAGAAAGACAGGAAAAAAGTCACAAAGGGAGAAAGCAGGAACCTGCAAGAGTGGCATTAAGAGGCTTAAGGTGGATTTAAGACTACCACTCTTGGTATTTAGAACGCTAACATTGAATTGCACCAGCTGCTGGCTTCTGAGCTGAGCTTTGGGCATCAGCATGCTTTCTTTTACAAACCATAAAGGGTAACGGCTGGGGTTTTTTGAAATTAGGAAGGAGTTTTTCAACTGGATTATTTTGCAATATTGACGACATCATTTATTTCAAGTTGTATAAAAAAGTGCATTCCGGATGATTTTTTGTCCTTTTGCAGTGCTGCTTTTCTCAGATTCGCCAACAATACAGTCCGATACATTTCTGCCCAGAGGTAGCCCTTTATTGGGCGAAACGCATTGGCTGAGTGCTCTGAAGAACAATATGATTAAAAGAGAGACACGAGCAAAGGACACACTTGTTTTATTGTGCTTTGCAATGTCTCATGTTCAATGCTACATGTATATGAGTTTTTGTTGCTCCTCGTTTTGCTGGACATTTGGGGTGGGCAAATTTTGAATAATAGTGAGGACTGCAGGTGGTACGGCATCAGGGTCCCCAGCTACCAATGTTTGTTCAGTCTTTAGAAAATATATGTAAAGGCAGGATGGGTGAATAACGAGATAGACCCTGAGGATCAATATATGTGGCCAGATAGGGGCAGCCAGTTTTATTTGTACTGCTGTGGTTCCCCCACATGTTGAACATGCATCAACCTGTCATCCCCTAAAATAGAACAATTCCATAGGAGAGTGTCATCATGTAGGAAGAGTGCTCTTCTCTGCCATCCAGATTCCCCAATAAAAGGATAAATAGAACGGGACTGGAAACACGTTTCTGTAAAACCACACTGCTGAAACCTTAAAAGTCTAATAAGTTGCATTGTCCATGGTGAAAATAAGGAGGGTGAGGACTTGTGACTAGTCGTACCAGGAACAGTGAAAAATTTGGAATACCCTCTGCTCAAAGTTGAATAAGCAGTTGGTTTAGGCTGAAACTTGGAGCACTGACATATCCCATCTAGAGCAGCAGGCCAAGTAGTAATCAGGAAGTAGCTAATCATGAAAAAGTTAGCAGCAGCATGAAAGAGGGCTGTGAAAATGAGTCTATATCACCTGATCTTCTACAGAATGCCGACGTAAATCAAGATCAACATGTACCAAAGCAACGTGGGCTTTTGGAAAGGTATTTTGCTGCAGTCTGATCAACATTCTCAAAAGCTTGGTAAAATGTGAACAACCACTGCGATACACAATAATACTGATCCTTTCTGCATTGACTGAACTTGGTACCGTATCAGTACTATTACTCTTATTATTGTAATGTGCTTGCGCGGCTTGAAGACCAGCCTATCCCGCTAATTTTCTATGATGAATATATTTTCTTATTATTGTAGCAACTCCTGAAGGTAATAAAGTCAATAATGTTATGAGAAACCAGACCTCAAACCTCTATGTTATTCAGTTCCATTAAGCATGCAGTTGCTCCGTGGAGGTTGCCACAGGTAAATGGGTGCGGATTCCACAGATACCAACTATGGCCCAGCAAAGGTCAACAGTGCCATGCTACTTCTCTGAAATTGAAGACTCACGATTAAAAGGAAGATACACTATTTTGGACCAAAAGAAAGATCAACCCCAAAAAAATTCAAAATTAAATAGGTTGCTTCACAGAGACAATACTTTGCACAGTGGAAAACGCATTTCTCACAAGCCAATACATACAATTAGGACTGTGATACCGTTTCCAATCCTCTCCATCCAGTTAGCAGAGAATTGTAACAGGGGATTTAGCATGGCACGAGTGTTCGACTGACGCATTTTATAAAGTGGAACAGACATACCATAACACCTTCTAAATTTATTTCCTCTTTAAACTGTTCCACTCTTCCGTTTTCACATTATCCCCCTGCATTCGGCATGCATGTTCCCATTGATCATCAACAAACTTGTCCTGACATTCTAGGTTTTTTCATTCGAAATGAACAGCTATCACCTTGAATGTCTAAGCAAAGTGCATTCTAGTGCAGTGTCTAGATTTGTTCTTCTTGGATCGTACCCGCCTTCTAGGATGCCTTTTTGCCTGTTATGTTATATAACCTTGGTTTTAAAGTGAACAAGTCAGTGCTTCACACTGCTTAGTCAGTATTTCATACACATGTATGCCCTCTCCTATATCAGCAAGAACGCCAAAATTTTTGCTGGACATGACCAGTCTTGAACATATGTGGTCTCATACAAGACACAGCATTGGCAGTCAGCCATGTACAATACAGTCGGAGCAGCAGTCTTACAGCAACCAGACTGAAATCACTTCAGTTCCATCGTCAGTGTGAAAGCCTCGGTATCAAGGCATCCGAGATCATCCAAGGAGCAAATCCTCAAATCCTTTGTCTTTTTCAGCAATATCAAGTCCTAGGCCAGTCTGTGACAATGTTTACCTAAAGGGTTTCGGTTGTTGGCTGCTTGCTGGATTCTGTTTTGGATTGGGCTTGGCAAGTACTGTTGGCTGGCTTTTGGACAACTGTGGATTTGAAACAGAAAAAAGATTAGAAAAACTAGGAGGAATTTTATTTCACTTTGCAATTAATTTATTTTCTCTCTTTGTGTTCAGTTGAGAAAGCATCTCCGCATGTATCCAAGCTCCATGAAGAGGCGGATCTATACTTTCTGTACTCTCAAGATATCATTGTGTGACCTCATTGACCTTCTACACAGAATGCTTTAATGCCCCAGATCCACATAAAATGGAAAAGAAATTACCACAGTTCCCCCATAATAACCCAAACTTCCCTTCAAGGACAAATATGAGGGTTCAAGAACTTTACTTACATCTTTCAGCTAAACAGATATATGTATACGCCTGGCCAGTCTAACTCCTTTTTTCTCAATACACTCAGAGACTTGCCTGGAGCACCACACACTTCCTCTTCCCTCACCCACAACCTCATGTTCCACATTAGCTCATTATCTAACCAAACCACATCCTTCTCCATTCACGAAATGGAATGAGATCCCACAAATTTAGAAACACAACCACTACCCTTTCTAAGCGATTTTAGCCAGACAAAATCTACCGGTTCCCATAACCTCTGTTTCATCCCACACTAAATATCATACCTTTCCATGTACATTTATTGACACTGCACCAATGTTCCCATCTTCCTACTATGATTCACCTCAACCAACTGACTTCAAACAACTATAAAAGTGTCAACTTAATTCCAGACACTCTCCTTTTATACAAAGCAAATGGAGAAACGCCCATTACAGAAATGGCGGTGGCATTCCAGGACAAAATGGTTTCTTGGATCACACTTCTTCCTGGAATTCCAGTCAATGTTGCTAGTTTAAGAATTGTTTTTATCATTAAATTCATGTGCACTAGTATGCCATCTTTCCTATGGCAATATACGGCTGTGTTGCATTGCTTAATTGACATTGCAATTATAAATCTTCCTTTCAGCAATTCTCAAGTAGCCAAAGAGCTCATGACGTTAGCCACTAACCATTTTGAGTAGTAATCCACAGTGATGATGACACATCTGCTATCACACCTCAATTAATCCACCAGAGATACTCTGACCCTGGGCCTGTCTGGAACTTCAAGTCGCACAGAGGAGCTCTCCAAACTACTGTAACCTTGCCAATGCTGCACCACTAATACAATTCTTAACCTTTTGTTCTATCTAAACCCAACCACCAATATCATTCTCTTACGCTACTCTAGGTAAGATTCCTCAGCAAATGCCCCTCATAGGCTGAATCAGTCAACCTATCCCTCTACTTAACTCACATCTTCTGTTCACAAAACTTCTCAACAGATACAGCTCATCTTTTACTTCCCAAAACGTACTCAACTCCAATGATTTAACCACTTACTTACGCCAACCTATTACCACTTTTCCTTTACAAAACCTCAACACTTTAATGTTTTCTACAAAATTTCCCCACTCATATCAACTTAGCCTCTAATGCTAAAACTAATGCTCAAACATACTTGCCACTCTCTTCATTTCTCAACAGGGCAATCTCAAGTGGCAATCCACATCTACATTCCTCATACAAGGATAAGGCAAAAAAACAAACTCATCATACCCTTCAAGTCCTAACATCCATCTTGTATTATTCGGTGTAGTATGCTCTAGTGTGTTCTAGCTCTTCGTGTGTAAAGGAAAATACAAGGAGTTTAGGATCAGTTACATTACAAAGGGTAATCCCAGTAAGATTAAATGTAAATGGTGAATAACCCAATAATACCTCAACCCCTCTTTCTACACTACAGAGTCATTCTCCTCTTCCTAGTTACATCCTTGCAAACGCAGACAAATACACTTGATGTCAGCACCTTCTTAATATTACATTTCCCATGAAACACCTTTGACATTGTTATACCCGCTGCTCAGCCAGTGTGACTGTAGTGATGGAATGTTGGTGTGTGAGGTGGTAGTGGAATGTTGGTGAGTGAGAAAGGTAGTCGGTGTATGGGATGAGCAGGAGGAAGGCTGCTCCTGGTGGGGCTCTACATGATAACATCTACCCTGAAAAAAAGAACCTGCTTAATACACATGGATTGCTGTTTCAACTTTAGTATAGAGCTGTGTAGTTGTTTCATGATTGGTGTGGAATGGTTTTCCACACTTTCCACCCTTGCTATGGGTTTGGGTGATGGGCAGTTTTGATGTCAAATGATTCGTATGGGGCGGTGTTCCTCACTCACTTAAGTTTATTGTTGCTATTATTTGGATGGTTCACTACCGCGCCTGTGGTTGGTACCCTTTGTACTTCTTTCATGTTTGCCTGACCAGCCGGCATGCTTTTGGTATCAGGGTTTGGTTTGAGGTTTTGTGGTGTGGTAGTGTGTGTTGGTGTGGTTAGAAAGGGAGATGGTGTATGTGAGTGTATTCTCATTACCTTTCACTGTGTTTTCTTTGCTGGTTTCATTTTAATATTTGTTGTGCGTGAAATGTTTCCATCTTTTAGTTTTATGCATTTGCATTCGTTTTTTGCTACATTGTTTTTATGCATGCAAGCGTTCTAATGTCTTTCTTTTACATGCATTAGTTTTAATGTCATCCTTTCTAGAGTTCCAATGTGATTTGTGTACAGAAAGGAGATGCTTTACACCTGCTGCTCAGCCAGTGTGACTGTGGTGATGGAATGTTGGTGTGTGAGTGAGTCAGTTGGTGGATGGGCTGAGCAGCAGGAAGGCTGCTCCTGGTAGGGCTCTACATGATAACACCTATCCTGAATAAAAGAACCTGCTTAAGATACATGTACTACGAAGCGTCTTTATTACACCAGGCATCTCGCCTGAGGTCTCTCATCTCAGAAGAGAAACATTTCATTACTTCCTCATCAGTCATTCTCGCCACAATAATCACGTAGTGTGCCTCAGCTCCCTCACAGAACCCTCCATCCCTCCCCAATATGGCCGACCTCCTTTACCTCTGACCTTTACCATAAAAGCGGGTTCTACTCACTCCACTTCCTGTTTTTAGGTTTTGCCTCGGCAATGCGTACGAAGTACGCATGCGCTAGCAAAATCTTATGTCTTGCAGTGGGGAACAGGAACTCGCCCCCTCCTCCCATTGGCTAGCTCCATAAATGGAGGCTAGCCATTGGGAGATGGCTCTGTCCGTCAATCCCGGACCAGATTCGGGGGCGTTCCCGAGAATTTTTCCATTTTGGTGACGTCAGCCGAAAGCCTGTTCTCGGGAACGCCCCCGAATCTGGTCCGGCATTGGAAACAGGCCGGGAGGTCGTGGTTTCCGCTTCTCGTGCTGTCTTGACCCTGCCCCAGTATAATTTGAAAACCAAGCCGTGTTGCTAAAACTGAACGAAAGTAAGTTGAAAGAGTCTGTCATCGGGTCTGATAAGGAAGTAAGGGTTTGATTATGTGTGCAGAACCCACATAGTAATGACGTTATCCGTTATGCCCCCATGTAGACAACCGAGCCGTGCGGGGCCGAGTGGCGTGCTCAGATTAGCATCACAGCCTGGCTGGCTCTTGCCTCTTCCCGTTATGCCCCCATGTAGACAACCGAGCCGTGCGGGGCCGAGTGGCGTGCTCAGATTAGCATCACAGCCTGGCTGGCTCTTGCCTCTACCTTTCATCTTCAGGAGTTCAAACAAAAGAGCACGGAAAATAAAGATCTAGAAAAGAGTGATGGAGCCCGTAAGCAGTAGAGGGGAAGAGCAGTGGGCGCGGAACCCACTCTTTTTTCGCCGCGGCTGGGTCTTCTGCTGGGAAATAATGTCTTCTGTCCATTTCAGCAGGTCGCCAGTTAGACACACACGCGCCCATCCAGTCTGTGGTAGGTGCCACTAGGCAGCCCCTTTAGACGGAATTAAAAAATCACGACGTTCATATATCAAAGACGGACACTCGGAGACATTTCGTTGAACATTATGTTTTTTAATATTGTGATCTTGCTAGTTTCTTATTTTCTCCAGGATATAAAAATCTCCCGATGCGACCCAGGTGGGACTTGAACCCACAATCCCCAGCTCCGGAGGCTGATGCCTTATCCATTAGGGCACTGGGCCAGCTGAAACAAGCGCTCGATACAGGAAGTCTCATGGCTACTCAGCGCGCGCCCACTCGCACTGAACGGAAGCTGAGGAGGATCAGATGGAACCGAGGGCTCCCCGCAGGTGACCCCAGAGAGAAGAGGGGGAACAGCCTAACCCGACGCATGGGCTTCGGACCCAGAGGGGCCATGACGGCCGCCGAACACGCCACCCGTTCGCCTCCCGTACCTAACGTGGTCTGGAGGACTAGTGGACACGCTTCATTCAGAGGTACCCTCCTATCCCACGCACACTCGAGAGGAGGAGAGCAATCAAAGTTACTCTGATCTACTGACTAGTTATGCAATTTTCACTTTCTAATTCACTGTTCTGACGGAAATGGAGAACTACAGATCCCAGGGTGCTCTTCGGCAAGTATTAGCTATACCTGGAGCGAATCCGCACGGCGCATGCGTCCAACGGAGTAAAAATCACGCTTCACGAATGGAATACGAGTTGACGCGCACAAGCTCGTGGCTAGGGTTCTCAGTAAGCATAACAGTGCATTCTGGAAGTTGTTCCAAGTACCGGTGAGTAGCAAAATACCATCGAAACGGCGGGATTCCAATCAGAACTGGTAACTCGAGTTCTTTCTGCCGTGAAGAAAGGCTCTATTCCCACGCAATGGGGCGCTTTGTACCGAAGCACAAAGCAGCCCCTCTCCGGTAACCCATCTCAAGCCAAGAGTAAATGTATGCAAACGCTGACATTTCGGAGTCAATTCGGGAAAGGACTGCGCAGATAATTCATACCTACCTGCGCATAAAACCACATTCAACCCAAAAGAAAAAAACGAAATGAACGAACTGCTCTGAGCCAAGCAACCATCGCATACCATGGTGCTTCGAAACGGGGCTGTCGTGCGGAGCCGCAAGTTTAGCAGTGCTCTGTATACTGCACTGTTTTAACCTTTGAGTAAGGTGTGCTAAACGCCCCACCAACCGGCAAAAAAAATCCTAATTCAAACAATCATTCATTCATGCATTCGTGCATCCATAATTCTACATCCCTGTGTTACATTCGCGTTTGTTACTTCAACCTAAGTGCTAAAGGAGAAGGCGAATTCAAGCGGTCGCCCCCGGACAACTGCATTCTCAGGGGTCTTTTTGTTCGGCTTTTGAGTGCCCTGCATATAAAGACATGCGGGGCTGTCAAAACACGCGGGCCAGGCTGTGGGTGAGACGGGATATGACGTACTTGACATCTGTCCAAGCACAGCGCACGTATTATTCAGGTCACTGGCTTCACGTGCTGAAACCTTTAGACCTCTTCTGTAACATTTCGAATGTTATTACTGCGGTAGGAAACAAAACACAGAGAAAAACACATCACTCGTTATGGCTGCATCAATAGCTAATGTAGAATGAATGATCATTGTAGTACTGTCCTAGCCATCCATAACTAGACTGACTACCTGTGTATGTGTGCAGATGTGTCCAGGAGCTGAGTGATGCTGTCTGTGTGTAATGCTATGTATGTGTGATGCTATGTATGTATAATACTGTGTGTGTGTGTGTAACTGTGCATGTCTGTAGCTGTGTGTGTATGTAGCTGTGTATACAAAGCCTGTCAATGTGTGTAGAGGAGGAGCTCTGTGTGTGTGTGTATAGCTCTGTGTACATATACCTATGTGTGTATAAGTGCAAATGCAATAGGTCTCACATTTCGTAACCATAAAGCTATAAACTAGTAAACGACAAAGCCATTTGTTTATCTGTTTTACAAAAAAAAACATAGGTGAAAATGTTGACATTTACAATGCCAATGGCTCTAATTTTGTCAAAGGCAAAACCATTGCATTGTAAATGCTTGTTTAGTTCTGTTTCGCAGAATCTTCAAGCAATTTTCAGGTAAGTGAAGTGAGGTCATGCTTTCGCGGGCCTTAATACCCAGTTGTAGGTCCTGCATAGCTGTCTCACTTTATCATATGCCAGGAATCATTTTGGTATGCTGTTAACAAGGACGATGAAGCCCTGCGATAGCAGCTTTTCACCGGCTTTCTGAGGCTCTGCTGTAGTGGGCTTGAAGACTGTCAGGCGCTGAGCTGAGCTCAGCATGGTCCCGGGAGTCGTGGCAGCGGACTCAGTGGAGAGCGGTCCAGCAGCATGGCCCGAGGGCAGCTTCTGCCTCAGGCGATTGTCCCTGAAACAGCGGAAGAAAAGCGGCAGAACCGCTGGAGGTGAAGGGCAGCCCCGCGAGTGGCGCCGTAGGCTAAAAAGATTTGTTTTTTTTGGGAGATTTTCCGGTAGACATCACCGTCCATAAAATAGACTGAGCGCCTTGATGCAGGCGCTGCAGAGTGAGCGGCACGGCCATAGTGCGCCTTCAACAAGAGCTGCGGTGCTGCAGGCATACATTCCAAGCATAGCTGGAAGAATGTAAAATGCGGAAGGGAGCTACGAGGTTTTAAGCAGTGGCATGGCAATCAGGAAATCAGCGTGCATGTGCAGTCTGCATAGTTGAATGTTGCTGGGCAACTAGGAAGCCAGCGAGATTCTCAGCGCCCTTGTTGCTTGGTGACTATTTGAACCGGCAACCAGGAAGTGGATTTTCTCAGAGATTTTGCTAGCAGAATTATGGAGAATTCTGATGGTGGGCAGGAAGAAGAAGGCTCTAGCAGTGAGGGGTAGACTTAGGCTGAGTCTCCCTCACTGTAGGCCATACGGCTGTAAAATCAGGCTGCAGTAGTTGAAGCATTTAAGGAGAGGGACCATCCTCTCCTAAAGGGCAGCGCATGCAACCTTCTACAAGTACAGATGCTGATGCGGAGGAGGATGATCTAAGAGTCTGATATGTGCAGAGGAAGGAATCAAAGGAGGTCCTGCAGAATATGATATGGCTTTTACATTTAAACAAATGGAGGGACCACAGGGCTAGTTTACCGAGGTCCAGCGCACATGCCCCACCAAGATTAGTGTGCAAATAGGGGTACGAAGTTCCTCTGAATGAGCGGTAGGAGAAGGAGAGAACTGGAGTGTGATGTGTGTGTAGTGTATGCCAATAAGGGGAGCTCCCCTTGTTGGAACTAGGGCTCTCACACACCTAGCGAGCTAGGTGTCATGCTTCATCATTTGAGCCTGCCCCTCGTCAGGTCGACACGCAATACCTGACTGGCACCAAAACAGGGCTCTTTGGCAGGGATCTTTTGTTCCTGCCGGTGGGTGCAGTGGGGTTAAGAGGCTTAGTTGTGTAGATGTGAAATGTGTGAGTTAAAATAGGTCAGTTAGTCCTAAAACAATTTTATTGGGAAGGTAAACTGCCTAGCTAAAAAGAATGGGGGCACGGGACTCGTGACAATGTGTCTACTTGTACATGCACTACTCTCAAGTGATCGACATGTTTCGTGCCATTTGCGTCATATACATCTGGGCACTTCCTCAGGATCAACTGAAACACTATCTACACTAAAAAAGGTAAGTAATTCCTACATACCCAATTCACAGGTAAGTTGACCTGAAAGTGAAGCAAAACAAGGGATGTGATGTATTAAAACAAATGTAGGTTGACTGCGTTCCTCCTATCAACACCTTTAAATATTATACTGGACCAGGCGTTCTAGTACGCATTCAATGGTGTTACAGAGTCACACTGCGAGGGCAGTGAACTAAATTAGTTACTGTTATCATGTGACTAGTGTCTGGCATCTTCAAGTGCTTAGGTAATTAATAGTAAAATAGGGATGATGCCGTTGTGAACAGTGTTGAGGTTGAACTAAAAACTCACCTGGATTGCAAGTAAACTGTACCTGCAACGGTGAGTCGGCGGTATTATAAAAGGACACCAGTTGGGTCCTAGGGAACAAGAGTAAACATATTAAAACTGAACCGACCGGCTTGTGGTTCATGAGTAACAAGCAGCCTCTAACAGTCCCCAATCAGAGCTCCTAGATAGCTGCTTAAGCTCAGGGGGGAGGCTGACCCCAGTCCCAACTGGGTACTGGTGCCGATTCCATAGGGAGCCCCACCAGTCGGGTAATGTCCGGGCAAGGTAACCGCTGCATGCCACGCGGATCTCCCAGGTAATGTTGGCGGGGGTGGACCATTGAGCTCTGGGAATCGCGGGATGCTGGCGGGAGGCCCGCCCCAAATACCCCACATTGAAAACCAGTTCCATGGCCGCGGTTAAGGCCGCGGGAACCACCCCCCGTGTTGCTCGTTTCGGCTTCGGGGAGAGGGAGGAGTGGAGAGTGACTTACCTGCGTCTTGACGCTTACTGCACTTGACCTACTGAATTTCATCGATTTCCGAGCGCCTAGAGACCTGCAGGTGACTTGGCGCGATGTAAATCCAACATAACAATAACAATAACCTACCCTGCCGCCGACACGGGGATGGTGGCTGGCGGTAGGCAGGGAAAGTTGAAGTATGGAGCTCTGCAATGACGCAGGTCTGGTCACGTGACCACGTCACCAATGCGTGTACGCTGGCCGGCTCTACTGTGAATGGGTGGCGCTTAGCCAAACAATACGGCGGCCATATTACAGTGTATAAGTGGAGCTGTGCTAATGTTGTACCGTGCTTGCTGCTTGTAGTGTTGTAAGCGGTACATGACTTCAAGATACAGCATGTTGTTTTTTCTATGTATATAATGCGTGAATCTAGTATCAGCAGATAGCGTTAGTCATTGCCGTCCCGATGAACAGCATAGATGAATATTATGGCTTTTACATTGCCTCAAGTGTTAGAAGAAACAGATGATTTCTTCATGCAATACCAGGGAGCCTGAATCCCCACTGATACACTCTTCTGTTAAGGAGGTGATGGAGAATGAATGGCAGGACACTGATAAGACCACCTTTCCACGACATCTTACAAAGAGATATGCTATTCATGAGTTTGCTCAAATTTCCTGATATCAGTAAAGGTGGATACATTAATGGCAGGAGTGTCGTCCCAAGGGGCTATTATTTCTGAGGATGCCTCCCCATTGGATACTGTGGACAAAAGGGTGGAGACAACAGTTAAGATGCCTTCTGCTGCCGCCAATTTCTCAGTTCGAGCTTCTGCATATCTGTTGTACACTTTTCAGTCACTGTTGAAGGACTATCAGAGTCTGGCAGAGCTGATGGTGCAAGAGGTGAATATTGCATCAATTTTGGCAATGATGGAGTATTAGACAAGGATGTTGTTGTAGATTTAGTTTGATACCTTGAAGGCAGCTGCGGCATTGGCAGGCGCTGATATTCAGGCCAGGCGACAGGTCTGGTTGACGAACTGGAAGGCAGAGGCAGCTAAAATTCATTTTTCCGGGGTTAAATTCTTTGGTGCACCATTGGAGGAGAACTTGAATAAGTCAGTTGAGGACAGGAAATTATTGGCCTGGCTAGGTCATCAAGGGGTAGGTTCTTATATGGCAAAAGGGCTGTTAGTCAACGTTTTTTTGGGGCAACCAGACCTTTAGTGGCAGGGGACGTGGCCAGGGTGTCTGTTTCAGGGATAAATCCCGGTCTCAGCAGTCAGATGGTGGGGCACGCCAGCAGACAAAATCTTGCCCATCTGCGCAGCTCCAGCATAGAGATTCCTGTTGGAGGTAGATTGAAAAAGTTTCTGGAGAACTGGAAAGGGTCTCAATCACCGACCAGTGGGCGTTGAGGATCTTCAAGGAGGGCTACTATATAGTTTTCGATTCTCCACCCCCAGAGGATTTGTACACACCCCTCTCCCATTCAATCCTGTGAAGTGAGTTGCTCTGATGACTGCTATTCAAGACCTGCTTTCAAAAGGTGCGATAAAACTGGTTCCTCCCAATCAGAAGGGACGAGCATATTCCATTCTGTTCATGGAAAGGAAAGCATCAAAAGATTTCATGGTCAGTGTTGGATTTAAAGAGGGTCAATTCTTTTATTTCTCATGTTGAGTTCAAAATGTTGTCTTTACAGGAGATTCTTCCCTTTCCGAATCAGAGTGAGGTGGTGACATTGTTGGATCTATTGGATGCATATCCCCATGTAAGTACCATCTATCTTCCCATAGGTTTCTCAGGTTCTGCGTCAGCTCCGAGCCTTACCAATTCCAGGAACTCCCTTTTCGGTTGTCTTCTTCCCCATGAGTTTTCGCAAAAGTATTGGAGCCTTTGGTGGGATAATTCATAAAGAAGGAATACTGTTTTTTCCATATATGGATGACTGGCTGCCTCTTCTGTTTCTAAGACAACCAGCCACATCAATATAGTGTGACGGATACCAGAGGTTCACAGTTTACTCATCAACATTAGGAAATCTTGTCTAGTCCCAACACAGGCTCTGGTATTCTCATTGGAGTACACCTGGACATGGTCACAGAACAGGTCTTTCTTCCAGTGCGAAGGAGAGAAACTATAAAGAAGGAGATGGGGAGTCTGCTCTGTCAGGGATCAGCTCCTGTGTCCCTGTGGTTGGCAATATAGGGGTTGATGGCGGCACAGATCATGTTGTTCCATAGGCCTGTTTGCACATGTAGCCCCTGATCAACCATCTGCTGGTCCATTGCTCCCCATGCTCCAACAGTTGCGATCTATCAGTGAGAGTGTCTCCGCAGATCTGGGGTTCCTTGGAGTGGTGGTTGGATGATAACAATCTGGCTGGGGGACTTCCATTTCATGTGACTCCATCTCGGGTGGTTACTACGAAAGCCAACAAGGTGGGATGGGGGCAACCTTACACTCTTGGTGGTCTCTCCAAGGGGAGTGGGATAATCTGCACGCTGGTGGATCCTCGAACTACAGTAAACAGAAGGCAGTCCAGTTGGCCTGTCTAAAGTTTATGTCATGTCTCAGGGGTCACCATGTTCAGGTCCGAACCAACAATAAGGTGGTGAGAGGTTATGTTGCAGGGTGCTGTCTCTTTGGCTACTGACTCAGGAGACAATGTCATGGGCGGAGAGCAATCTGTTGTCCATAAGGGCAGTGTATCTCCCAGGGAGGGAGAACTGGGCTGCAGACAATCTGGGCAGGGTTTTCTCCCAATAAGTGTGATTTTATTTAAGGAGAGATGTTTCAATTGTCGCAGAGGAAGTTTGGGTGTCAGACTATGGAACTGTTTGCAGACAAGGACAATGTTCTTCCGCGCTTCAGCACAAATATTCCATGAGCAGAAGCATGAATGATGGATGCATGTCATTCAGATAGATGGGGGAATTGCTATATGCATTGCCACCGATTCTCATGATTGCCAGAGTGCTGCACAAGATATGACAGAACAAGGCGTGTGCTCTGTTGGTGGTACTCGGGTGGATCAGATGACCCTGGCATACCCTATGAAGACTCTAGTGGTACAGGCGCATTGGGCTATTCCAGACAAGCCCTAGCCACTGAAAGGGCATCCTCTTCTGGCAGGGGTACTGCAGAGATTACAGCTTCAGGCTTGACTGTTGAGAGGGTGAATCTATTGGCTAGGGGTTGTTCTGCGGAAGTGGTGGACTTCAATCAGAACTCCCGGCAACTCTGCGGACATTGGGGTTCCTTTTCCAGGTGGTGTATGGAGAAAGGTCTGAACTCTGGGTCAGTTGAACCTGTGAGGGTGCTGGAGTTTCTGTCAGATGGCTTCTCATTGGGCTTGGCTCCTTCTACAATAAGGGCACAATGGGAAGCTTTGAAGGTTTCCAGAAGCCTACATTTAGATCCACTGATGTCTAGATTGATGTGTAGCTTTTTTCTACAGTGGTCTAGAGTGATGTGCATGTCGTGGGATCTTCCTTTAGAGTTGAGGGCACTTCAAGCCTCACCTTTTGAGAAATTGGCTGACGTGGACCTTAAGTACTTGTCCCTGAAGATATTTTTCTTGTGGTCATTGTGTCAACAGAGAGAGTAGGAGAGTTGAGTTTATTGCTTAGGTCCCCACCTTTTTTGAAGGTTTTACCGGATAGGATTGACCCAATTTTATACCTAAGGTCCGTCTTTAAAAAAACAGTACAGAGAGATGCTACTATCTATCAAGAATCTTGGACTGAGAAGGAAGCAGGCTTGCATCTTTTGGATGTGAAGCAGGCTGTGCCGTTATATTTTGAGAGGACGGAGAGTTTTCAGAAGGCTGACTGCCTGTTTGTGACTTTTGGTTAAGTTAAGAATGGTCTTAAGCCTTCCAACTCCACGTTGAGTAGGTGGATTAAGTAGGCCATTCTGCTTGCTTATGATGCTCAGGGAACAGAGGTGATGAACCGAATACCGGGAGGTCTACTTGAAATATTTTGGCGTCTTGGTCTTCCTTTAAAGGGGTGTCTATTGAAGACATATGCAATGCAGCCAAATGGGATTCCCCACATGTTTATGGACTGTTATTGAGTGGTATTGGGGGAAACATAGGTTTTGATTTTGCTCCAACTGTGTTGAACGCAAGCACTATCTATTGAGGTACTTCTATTACGAACGGTGTTAACTGCTTGCTGTTTGTCATGTCTGTTTTTGGATTAAATATGTATGTGACAAGTAGATTGATTTCTGGTGTACTCTATTTGATCATGTAACCGAGTTCAGGCTTGGCATCAGCTCATTACATGATTATTGTGGCGAAGAAGACTCACAAGGAGGTAATGCCCCTGTTACTTAACGGAACTCTTCATTACTCCGATTCAAGTCTTCCTCACCACATATGGTTTCCCATCCCTCCCTCATGTACTGTGGGTCTTGGGAAAGAAAAAGGAAGTGGTGTGGATTGAGCCTCTTTTTATGGTTAAGGTCAGAGGTAAAGGAGGTCGGCTATATTGGGGAGGGGTGTGGAAGGTTGGAGCGCTACTTTTGCTTGGAGGGTTCTGTGAGGGAGCGGAAGCTCACTACGTGATTATTGTGGTGAGGAACACTTGACTTAGAGAGACTCTATACACTATTGTATTTGGTTTCACCACAATTATGCCCTTTCACTTCATCATTAATCTTTCCCCCTTACCTCACAGGATACAACACTAATTCCCTACTCATGTTAATTTCTCTTAAAGTCTGAGATAGTTCTTCCCTTATTCTAACAGTGATTGCCTCCTTCATATCAGGCTTGTGTGCCCATGGCTTTTGTTGGATGTGCGGGGTACAAGTACATTGCACTAAGTGATCCCTAGTAATCAGGTCACAAAGATTACCAGATTTACAGATAATTGACGTTCCCCTTAAAACGGCTACCCATGTGTAATCATTTTCTTGATAGCCTTGAATGCAGACAAAGAATCTGTGGTATTCCAACACTAACATTTTCTCAAGGCCAAAACATGCATTTTGAGGGACTTTATAAACATGTTCCTTGCATCAACTTTGATTCTTGCTCACTTCGGGAAGAGTTTTGTAAACTTTCCCTACCTCACCTTCTAAATTATGCAAGAACACATGTTACTTCCTGAATTAGGTGAATTTCTCCTCTCATAGCTATCACACAGAATTTAGATAGCTTGAGCCATAACTTTCAAGACAAACCGGTTCACCAGCTTTATTTAGAAACAAAGGTGGCAGAGAAATGCTGCTGCAGCCATGACAATGGATAACAGGAAATATCACAGCAAATTAATATAACATTAATATAACAAATTAAATATCTGACACAATAAATCAAACCAATAAACAGCCCCTGTCACTATTAGCAAAACTAAATGTGACGTCTTTCTTAAAAGCAGAAAAACAGCGTTGGAAATGACGATCTTTTGCCTTTCATGCCCTATTTATGTTGAACCCATTTGTGTTGGCTTTAGGACTCTGCACACTTTACTGTTAACCAGTGGTGAAGAGATTGTGCTCTCCTTATACACATGTTAACATGGGCATACATCTAATTGACACAATTAATTTACTTACAATTATCTAGTATATAGTACTATGTGTGCCAAGTGCCTGTAAATTAAATGCTACAAGTGGCTGCAACATTCATTGTGCCACCCACTAAAGTAGCGAAATGCACTGAAAGACGTTTTTCACTGTGGCAAGACTGGTATTTCATAGACGAACACTGGTTTACCTTATTACATCTAATGTGCTAGATTCAGTTTGGGAACAGCCAGAGTACTTCTTACACTCATTTTAATCATTATTTAAAATCATATTTAATAGTAAAGTTGGACTTTAAATTATTTTGGAAATGACACTTTTAGAAGGTTGACATTTCCCTGCCTAAAATTTCTAGGTTTCTTCTATGCGATGTGCGTTGCTCTGGGATTGGTGATGGCTCTCAATTGGGAAATGTCTATTGGGCCAGACAGTAGACAAAGGGACCTGGGTGTAGAACGGAATGGGTCTTCCTGATAGGATGGCTGGGGAGGAGCTGTGGCCCTCCTCTGTTTGCACTTCAAAGGGTAGCCTAGGGGCTCTACCGAGTCCTTTCTGACTTTAGAAGAAGCTAACCCTGTCACTGGTAGATGCAGCTCACACCTGCTGCCGGCCCTTTGTTTCACTAGACAAACTGGAGCCAAACCCAGGGGAAGAGAAGGGCAGAACAGAACTAGTTTGAGGCTTAGACAAAAGGATGTCCTCCACCCACAGGCTGCCACTGGGCATAAACACAGCATCCCCGGAATCTGAAACAAGAACACTTGTGGACCTGAGAAGACTCAGAAAAAGGACTGCCCTGAAATCTGAAGAAGTAATAGTGGGCCTGCTAGCCTTCAACCCAGAACCCTAGAAGTTACTCCAAGAGTCAGTCTGCTGACCTCCTGTTTGAGCAACAGGGATACAGCAAGCTTCCAGAGACATTTCCTGCTTTACGGCTAACCAGACCCAACTGGGCTTGATGTGGACCCCATTGGCCTCTGTGGTAGTGAGTCCTGATCCCCAGGTGCTGTCCTGAAGGTCCTGGACCCTTGGCTTGAGTCAGTGTTCTTCTCCCTGCTCAACTTAAGGTTTAACCAGATCTGACAAAGAGCAGTACAAAAAGAAGCAGGGCCACGCTTTGCAGCACCATGCAGCTCCTGATCGGTGGCTTGACTGGATCCGACACAGGGCGACGCAGAGACTTACACCGCAGCATCACACAGCTTCTGATCAGTGGCTTCAACAGACAATGCAGAGCCTCGCAGCACAGCACCACAGAGCTTCTCCAGCCTCTAGCAGGCCAAACCGGGTCCGGTACACTGCCCTAGCTCCATTACGGTCACCTTGTGACTGTGTCCCAGTCCATCACAAGCAGATACCCGCAGTTGGCAGTTTACACCAGTTGGAGCTAGTTTTAACCTTAAACTTAAAATATTCTGAACTCAAGGTCTACTGATTAGATGTTTGTAGTTTTCATGTCATTTTATTTATTACAATTCACTCTATTTTTATATTTTTCTACATTGGTTCAGACTTTGTCTTGTGTGAATCCTGCATAAATACTATACACATTGCCTCCAAGGAAAACCTGACTGCTTTTGTACCAAGCTGCCAGAGGGTTTAGCTCAGGTTTATTTCGTGACTTTTGTGGTTCACCTTGAAAAGGAATGGGATTATTATTTGGAATGGGTTTGCACCAATAATCCAGTTTCTTACAAAAAGTACTTCTTTTAATATATACACTCGAGTATTCACTAAGGTCTTTCTTACTTACTCTTTGTCCTTATTTCCTACTTGTAATATGGTGTTCTGTGCCTGTCTTTCTTCCTCCTCCATCACATAGAGCTAGTTACACATTGCAAATAAATTCCAAGACCACCATACAACACACAGGCAAGTACTCCTGCTACTCCACCTCCACCTCCATGTTATGACATTTCGACTCTTTTTTTAATTTAAAATACAGTATTTATTTACACTTACTCCCACTAAGCAACATATGTGCATAACCCAGTCCGATGTAATAAGTCTCATGTATCTGAGGGAAAACAGGGGAACACATACTTATGTGGCAGCGGGGGAGCCTCTAGGGAACAACCCTCCTACAGTAGCAGTAGTTGTGCTTTACTAAAGTGAAAATGATCAGGCCTTTTGCTTGGAAATTGTCTTGCCCTGCAATTGATAAAATAAACCCATGGCAAGTAACCCAAATATCTGTGTCACGTTGTGCCATCCCAAGACACGGAAAAAGGCTGTGACGACCTAGTTCCCCCTTGTGTTTACCCTGTGTTTTATTTACAGTCTCCTTTGGAAGAGGACGATAACTGCCCCTTTAATTCACCCTATCTCCTGGAGACCGGCCTGTACCAGGTGACTGCATCACGTGCACCAATGGCCTTTGGTGGGATGGAGGAAGGGGTCTTCATAACCGGAAGCGAGACAGACAAAGAGCAGAGCGGAGTTGCCAGAGACGGAGCGAGACCAGACCACGAGGAAAGGAGTAGTGATTCCATTACGCCGCTTGAGGAGGACGCAGAAGATACAGGGAGGACCACGGCCGGGAGAGCTATCACCCGAAGCCCGGAAGAAGAGGATAGGGAGCTGGACCCTCTTCGGCATCGCCAACAAGCCAGCCGAGCTCCTGGAGGTGCGTGGCTACTAGAGGTACATAGACGTTTCCAGGGATTGTTTGGGAGGGGGACACCTAAGGCTAAAAAAACAAAAACAGACCTCAGGAGTATAACTTGGGTTGGAATCTTGCCCCCTCTGGTAAAATAGCACATTCCTTGGTGTCGGTGTGTGGTGCTGGTGCTCCCTCTCAAGACCCCTCCTTATATCAGGTTAACTGCCAAGCCGGCGGCTAAATCCCCTATCCATTTTTTTTTGTTTTACATGATCTCCGGTGGTAATAACTGAAAATGGACAAAGCCAGTCCATGCACTTCCTCTGAGAACAAGACGGAAAACCACAGGAGGGCTATTTTGAGAAGCTGTAGTGTTACAGTTAATAAAGGCCTTTGTTTTCTTGAACCGGTGCCTCTCAGACTTTGCTTACTCATTCACAATCTGCTTAAACATTGTTGTTTTAGATAGTACAAGGTGATGGTTTTGGCCTTGGGAACCAAACACCTCTTCCCAGACTGATGGGACGATGGCTGGTATTATCGTTCTAATGGCTCATAGGTTGACATGTTCCTGCTGCTTTGGTTAGGAAAATGCTCTGTTCTAGTTAAAACAGGAGCCTCTATCACTATATTCACCACCCAGAATGGCTCTCTTCTCAACACACAAATTTTGAAACAACCTCTTAAGATCCAAAGCCATAATGTTAAACATTGATTAGGATCCAACAGGCACCACCAAAGCTTATTCCACTCTTCTCTGAGCACCCACTGGTGAGTGTGGGGAAGCTGATAAGTCTTATTAGGGTGCATCTCAAGTATTCTTCGTCAACTAGCCTTCTTCAATTAGTCGTTCAGGTAAGAGAAGGCCTGGGTCGAGCCTGTATCCTCTGACTAAAATGTGCATTAACAATTAAAAAACATGTAATGCAACTCTTATAGCTAAGTTGGTCCCAAGTGGCAGTGCTCTTCATTGACCACAAATCAAAAGAACTTCCTAAAGCTTTTATTTACTGAGATGGGAAATAGCACATCCT
The DNA here is from genome assembly GCF_964261635.1 of Lissotriton helveticus. NCBI lineage: Eukaryota > Metazoa > Chordata > Amphibia > Caudata > Salamandridae > Lissotriton > Lissotriton helveticus. The sequence goes on along the minus strand of NC_136061.1, from coordinate 418,446,002 downwards.
GGAGATACAGGGAGGGCATCTAATTTGTCAAATACAAGATTTAAATGATTTTAGCTAAAGTCTCCATGCTGATACACTTCCATTTTATGAATTTGAACAGGTAGCTCACTTCCTAAAAGGCAAACCCTCCCTTTTTAGAGACCTGAAAGTATGTCTCAAACGCCCTTCCCAAATTGTTTGCAAGTGACTTCTTCAATAGTCCCTTTTTGTAGGAAAGGAATTACCTTCAGTTGCAGAGAGTCTTCCTGTACTACTCCAAGATACTCTCCAACCTACCTTCCTATAGGAAGAAATTAGATGAAAAGGTTGGCAAACCAAACAGGTTTAGTAGACGTGGGTGCTACAGTTGCTGCAGGCTGAAATTTGACTCAGTGTATTGTGAAACAACAGGTTTTTGACTCTTGTTACAGACCATTATAGCTTGGATTTCATGTGTCTTTTTTATCACTACCTCAGATCCAAAGGAAGAGGCCACAATATCTGCAGCTTCCAGACTTGTCCCAAAGATTTATTTATTTTTGATCCTCATTCACGTTCATGGTTTCCAGCTGCCAAACAACCAAACAAGGGAGAAAGGTATAAAAGAGTACAGTCGTGCTGCCTCAGTCTGGGCTGGCAGGGATGGCGGTTAAGGAGTGGCAACCAATTCCCAACAACAACGACTGGCTCACACCAATCAATACGCCTTGTTACCCAGATGGCAGATGACAACCATTGAGCCAGTTGCCACCATTGCTATTGCCTGCCAAAGTACGAGCAGAAAAGGAGAGACTGGCATAGCAGGGAGAATGAACCATGGCTACGTAATCATCGGACCTGGGGGAAAAAAAACAACCCAGATTCAATGGGACCAATCAAGCAAATGCCAGAAAGCTCTCTTATCTTGTTTCCCAGCCCTGGCGAGATCTAATTTCGAGATTTGGAGGATTGAAGTGCACCAATCATGAAAGGAAGGGATGGAAGCATCCTTCCAATGCTTACAGATTTCTCTGCGAGCCGCCAGGATGAAATAAAATAGAAGGTTCTTGGCTGGACTACGAGTCTGGTCCCCAACTCCAAAGATGACAATACGAAGATCAATCACGACTGTGAAGCCCAGAGAAGATGAAAGTTTGCTGCTGATTGAGTCCCAAAAAGGTGCTAGGTGAGGACAATCGAAGAATATATGCGTGTCCGGGGCCTCTTTTAAGCCACACCGTGCACAAGCCACTGGGCCCCCCAGGGAAAACTTGGACAACCTCTGCGGGGAGTAGTATGCCCTATGTAGGGTGAAAAGATGGTTTCTACAAAGCCAGGCTGGTTTGACTAAGTCCCACAATACATTGCAGGACATTAACCACAGATCTTTCACATTCAGGCCTGGCATCAAGTCTCCCCACAGTAGCTCGGGAAAGTGAAATTTACCATCAATTTCTTCCAGTATTAGATTGTACCATAGAGAGATCTCTTTTTTTGCTGGGGGTCTATCTAACAAAAGACATTCAAGTTCACTGCCTCCCCCTAATGGCAAGTTGTTCCAGCGTGCAGTTTGTGTGGTTACTGCTTGAGCCCAACTCGATATTTGCAAATATTTAAATCTCAAGAGATTGGGCCCCACCTTGCTTACTAGATATTCCAAAGGAAGCAGGGTCCCTTCCAAAAACAGATCTCCCCAAACTGTTATTCCAGCCTCTGTCAGCGGGAGTGCTAGTGTGTCGCCCACCCAGCCTGGAACCAAGGGAAGATCCCATATTGGAGATCTTCTAGAGTAGTACCCCAATTTTATTGAAGACCTCACCTTAGTCCAAGTTTTGCCAGGCCCTGCAGCACCTTTCGGTTTAACCTTCTTAAAGAATTTGGGGTCACCAAATTTAAACAAGTAGCCAGACTGCCCAACTCCTTCACACTTCAATAAAGCCACAAACATACTCCCAATACCCTCATATGTTGGCGTTTTTAGCAGCATACGTGCGTGTGATAGCTGAAACGCCCACGCATAAATCTGCAAGTCTGGGCCCGCCAGCCCCCCCTTCTCCCTGCAGCGCCTGATTTTATTCCAGGCCATCCTTGGATTTTTATTATTCCAAATAAATGAAGTAATTTCACCCTGTAACTTAGCCAACAAAGAGGGGTAAAAAAAAAGTGGAATTATGTTAAATAAAAAAGAAACCTTCGGTAGGATAGACATTTTCACCAGATTTACTCTGCCTAATAAAGACAGGGGGAGGTGCTGTCAAGCTCTCATTAGCTTCCGACATTCTTTTGCAACTACAGTAAAGTTCGAGGGGGCGATCAGGCTGATATCTTTGACAATATTTAGCCCTAAATAACGCACACTTGTGCTTAGTTGCTCATTAAATCCACTCGCGTCATCATTCCACACCATTATCTCAGTCTTCGAGGCATTTACCTCATATCCTGAGACTTCCCCAAATTCCAAGGCTAACTTAATGGCTGCAGGAAACGCGGTGCTAATCTCTGATGTCATTATCATGACATCGTCCGCGTAGAGGTCCACCCTCTTTTCCCAATCTCTATAGATAAAAGGCTTGATGGTATCATCCTCTCTTAATTTCTGAGCAAAAGGCTCAATGTAGAGATCGAATAGCAGAGGGGATAGAGGGCAGCCCTGCCATGTTCCTCTTATAACTGCAAAGGGTTCAGACAGGCCCCCATTTACCAATACACAAGCAGTTGGGCTACGGTACAACAGTTTTACCGCTCTGCGAAAACCCTCACCCACATTGAATTTAGCCAAGGCCCCTGACAGGTATATCCAAATGACCCTGTCGAAGGCCTTGGTGGCATCCAACGTGAGGATAGCCAATGGAATGGAGTCCTTGGTCGCGATGTCTATAGCGCCTATTAGATCATAGGTTAATTCGTAAAGTTGGCGACCCCTGACAAAACCCTTCTTGTTAGGATGTAAAATATCAGGGGGCAACCTGGCCCAACCTGCTTGCTAAAAGGGATGCAAAGATTTTATAATCTGCGTTCAAGATTGATAGAGGACGATATGAGCCACAGTTAGTAGCAGGTTTTAAAATAAGCGTAATAGATGCGCTATTCCAAGATATTGGTGGAAGCGCCCCCTCCTGCAGTATTTGATTAAACAGGACAGTAAGGAAGGGAGATATTTCTACCACCAGATTTTTATACATCTCAGCTGGCAAGCCATCAGGGCCTGCAGCCTTGCCCCCTTTGCTGCCCTGTACAACCAACACAACCTCTTCCTCTGTAATCACTTTATCCAAGAAGGCTCTTTGTTCAGAGGATAGTGATGGTAAAGAGATACCATCCAGCCATTTCTCTATACTATCCGAGGTGATGTTCCTGTCCTCCTGATATATGCTTTGAAAGAAATCTTTAAAGGCTGTTCTAATATCTGTATCCGAGAAAAAGGTACCTTGACTCGTTGTAACAGAATCTATGATGTTACGTGCCTGGTCGATTTTTGACTTCCAGGCCAATAATTTGCCAGCCCCTTCCCCATATTCGATGTGGGCTAACTTGCTCACCTCCCATTTCTGTAGGATGCGTTGATTTAGGACGGAAGCCAATTTCTCTTTTAGTGCTAGCAAATTCCTATGTAACAATGGTAGGTCGCAATTAGGAGCATTGCTACTGGCATCTATTTCAACTTGTGCTGCAAGTAAATTAGTTTCAATGGACGCTATTTCTTGTGTGTATTGCCTCCTTCGGAACACTACCTTGTTCTTAATTATACCTCGGAGAAAGCACTTAAAGGCATCCCATACTATGCCGGGCTCAGCAGAGCCGATATTTGCTTGCATAAACTCCTGTGTTTCAGATTTAATAAATAAAACATCATCCGATGACGAGAGAAAGGATCGGTCAAAAGACCAAGATCTAGAAGAGCGTTTAATTACTCCAACGAGTTCCAAGGATACTGAGGAGTGATCAGACAGATGTGAAGGCAATTAGCTAACGTTCTTTACAGAATCAACCAAATTACGACTTATTAGAATAAAGTCAGTTCTGGATTGGTGACGGTATTTGTAGTTTCGAAACGAAAATCCAGATTCTAGTCCTGCTCTTGCCCTCCAGATATCTATGTATCCATATTGATTCATACAATTAAGTAGGAAAGCTCTAGACTTTGACAATGCTAGCTGCCTACTGCTTGGGGTCTTATCAAGCAAGGGGTCGAGCACGATATTAAAATCCCCTGCTATGATAATTGGCTCAGGGAAATGCAAAAGGTGAGAAAACAGAAGTTCCACAGCTGTGGGATCATTCCGATTGGGCCCATAATAACCTACTAAAGTCAAACGTGCACCACCTATATCTACAGTGGCAATTGCCCACCTGCCTCCAGGGTCCACCTTCTGCAAAATAACTCTTGTGTTTATGGATTTTTTAAAGAGAATAGTTACGCCCCTTATATTTAATGTTTGGGAAGTAAATACTGAGACGTCTATCCACCTGTTCTTCTTGACCAACTGGAGCATCTCAGCCTCGATTAAGTGTGTCTCCTGAAGTATAATGACCTGCGCATCCGAATCTCGCAGATATTGTACGATCCTATTTGCTCTTGGTTTGGTGCGCAGGCCATTTACATTCCAGGAGAGGATCTTAAGATTGCTCATGAGTCATAAATCGTGCCTTGCCCACAGAGTCCACTAAATCTAGCTAAGAGAAGAAAGTCACCTCGAGCTCCTATCAAAGTTAAGTCAACTACCCATGTTTTGTCAAAAAAATTGTCAGAAACCAATCGGGAATTGAGGAAAATGTTATGCTTTTTTACCCAACCCCCTTCTCCCCAGTGCCCCAACCTACCCCCCCCTCCCCTGAGAAACCCTTGTTCTGTCTAACCGGAACAGATCCGGTTGGTGGTACCCCCTACCCTACCCAAGCCCCCGCAGAGTGAGTATTAAAACTAGTTTTTTATATCTTCTTATTTTTTTTCAATCATCATGTTTTTCCTTTATTTAGATTACCCTTATTTGTAAAGGCCCTTATTGCTTTCTATTACTTTAATTACTCCTTTTCTTTAGCCCCCTGTTTAACCTAACCTAATCATGATGTGCCGCACTAGAAAATTAGAGAGCCAGGGGCCAGATGTAGGTAATTCTATTTTACCGACTCATAAATACAGAATTTTACCGATTCGGTATTTATGAATCGGTAAAATAGAAGTACCGAGATGTAGGTAAATCCAGATGTGGATTTACCGAATCTTTAAAAGTCGGTATTTACCGATTCGGTAAATACCGACCGGTAATGCCCCATTCATTCCTATGGGCTTTGAAGCCCATAGGAATGAATGGGGCATTACCGGTCGGTATTTACCGAATCGGTAAATACCGACTTTGACAAGGGTGCAGGGGGTGTCACTTTGACACCCTCTAGCACCCCCAAAAAAGGTTCGGGCCATGTGGCAGGCATACCTGCCCTAAGGGCAGGTCTGCCTGTCATATGGCACAGGTGTGCATGCACACGTGTGCATGCACACCTGAATCGGTATTTTACCATCAAATTGAATTTGATGGTAAAATACCGAATTTGTAGGGCTTGTGGGACTCAGAAGAGTCCCACCTACATCTCAATTTTACCGATTCTGTAAAAATACCGGTCGGTAAATTTACCGACCGGTATATTTACCGAATCGGTAAAATTACTGAAATGGCTTGTTTCCTGACCCCTACATCTCAAAAGCCAAATACCGGTCGGTAACGGCCGAATTCGGCCGTTACCGACCGGTATTTGGCTACCTACATCTGGGCCCTAGATAGCTAGAAAGCTAGAGAGGGGGGGAACAAAGCAGAGAACTAAAAGAAATGCAGGACCTTAGACTGTTGAAATCATATCTCCACCTTTTAACCAGAGGCCCCCTTATCCCTCCCAAAGGACATCGGTAGCTCATCTGCCGCCTGAACCGAGCGGATATTAAACATCTTATTGTTAAACATAATTTTTAAGGCGGCAGGAAAGCCCATCTGGACTGTTGCGCCTAGTTTCCGGAACGCATCCATCCTCCTTCCCAGTTCCCATTGCTTTTCCAGAGTAACCCTGGATAGATCGTATCGTATCTGGAAAGTGAACCCTTTACCTGTTAAGGATTTTTGCCTTAGGGCTAGATTAAGAATTTGCTCCTTAAGAGCGTACGTATGAAAGTTTACTAAGATCTTTCTTGGCTTAGTCCTTTGGGGGTTACGCCTGAAAGGGTCTCTATGTATTTGTTGGATGTCTTTAGCTAACTCCTCTTCAGTTTGATCCAGGTTGAGGGACTGCTTTAAAAGCGGAATAACGAAGCATTTAATATCTGAACCCTCGCTACCCTCCGGTACGTTCAGGATTCGAATATTACAGCGCCTTGCATTGTTTTCCAATATTTCCATTCTTTCCGCTACTGCCAGGTCCTCCTTCTTAAGTTTCAGTATATCTTCTTTTGCATTATCAAGATGCAAAGATAGCCCACCAACAGTCTCTTCCAAAGCTTCCGTTCTTGAGGTGAGACCATCAATTTTGCTATCTAGGGATTCACAGTAGCATCTGATCTCTCTCTGGTTCGATGCAGACTCTTCAAACCCCCTTTTAATGTCAGCCGATAAGGTAGAAAACATGAGCTGCAAGGAAGCAACTGAAATGCATGTAGTGGAAGTAGACGTGAAAATGGTATCACTACTGCCTTCTATTATGAGAGGGGTGTCAGAGATTGCTTGCAGCGAACTACCAAGGTTTAACTGCACCTCCCGAGTTTACCCCCCCATACCTACTAGGTCTTGTTCTGTGCCTGCCCTGCTGCATGAATCGAAAACGGACACAGCAGGAGGTGGACTGAGGGAACCCAGATTACTTTTACAAGCTACATCACCCCCCTCCTTAGTCGCCTTAGTTAGGGGACCCAACGGTGCCTCTACCATAAAAATGCTGAAGCCAGTTGGAGGTACTGGTAGCATAGTACAGTTATCCTGCATAGTGCAGCTAGGGGTTACACTCCCCACCTCAACCGGGGGGACCAACAGGGCCACCTCCATGCTTAAAGTTGGAAAGATAACTGGTACGGTGTCTGGAACAGTTACTGATGGAAAATGTGCTTCTGGGACTGACTAGAGATCAGGTGGAGATGAGGCACAAAAAAGTTCTAAGAGGCCCGATAGTGGTGGAGTGCCCGATGAACCGGGAGTAACCAGGAGAGCAGAAGAGTCACTCGCACGGGGGGGATGGCCTTGACCCAAGTCCAATACCTGCGGGACAACTTTAAAGTATGAACGGAATGAGGGCGTTATCCTAGAGCTAGAAGCGAGCACGGACTTAACAGCCTTGTTACCCCTTTTCTAGCGGTTGGCTTTCACCTCAGTTGAAAGGAATGACGAGGTCTTGATCGGTGTACAGCCTCCTGAAAGTGTAGCGCTGCCTTGGAGTGAGCACCCTGACTCCAGCTCAGAGAAGGTTTGAGAAACCTGAACGGCTGATAAACCCCTTCTCCCCCCCTTCTTCTTGTGGGTATGTTTCCCTCTACCGGTGCCTTTACTCTGCAACCCCTGGCTCACCGATGGTACTACAGTAGGGGGGATCGATGAAACTGCAGCAACTGAGGTTAGAGACTCCACCGTCTCCCCCCCTTCCACTTTCCCCTTCACCTCTGCCGCTAGGACTACTGCTCCGGTTGTTACTCCTCTCTACGCTGTTACTGTTGCTGATGGTGTTGCCGCGGTCGATGCTGCGGCGTTGGTAGAGTCAGCAGAAACACCAACACTGGCACGAGAGTCTCTCCAGAGACTCAGCAGTCGCCTTCCTCGACGGAGCTCCAGGGCGGCCCGATTCCACGGCCACAAGCCCGTCTGCGTCTGCCTCGGCGAAAGCACGTCGGCACCAGCGCCAGGAGCTGCCAGGTCAGTTAGCACCACGCCCCCCGAGGTGAAGCACACCAACACGGCAGAAAGACAGCAGCGCCGTCGCTCAAACAACGTACAAAAAGCAGATAGCGGGAAGCAAAACTACTTAGTCTGGGTGAGTTTGAGCAACTCCGCAGCTAAAACATGAGCCTCTCAATACGTTTTAGCACAATTTTGAATGATCCTGCATGATTCTAGATCTCCTGTAACCGCTGTAAACGACACTCTGCCGGGGCTTGGAGCGGAGTACCGCGGCAGCTAGCCTGCTGCCGCCATGTTTCTCTCCGGCAAAAAGAAAGACTTGTCCCAAAGATGTGTTTGGAACCATCTAGCTCATCCAAGGTAATTTTATCGAAGATTTGCAGCATGTGGTTTGGAGGAAATTGTGAGACCTCACCAGCTAACAGGATACAAGTCATGTTGTACTTTTAGTCATGAAGACCATGCTGCCTGAAGAATGAAATCTTCTGTCCCAAAAGCTTTAACCTTTTCAACTAACAATCGGAGTAATATATAGGAAGGAGTTTGGCTTTGATTTAGAAAAGAACTGTTTCAAAACCAAAGTATCTAGATTAGAGGACAACATGAGAAATTCAGGTCCCTGGGGGACAGGTAATATTCTTCATGCTTTTCTTGTTCACCGAAACACAAGCGAAGTGGGTCTCCCAAAATGACTCTATTGGATTCACCAACCATCATGAAAGGGGGGAGGGGCACGCTCTGATTGGCCTGAGAGATCCACATTCTATCTGCTATTGTATCCTCTATGCTCTTTAGGATGAATCTTAATATCTTCACCCAAAACATAGCTGCCAAGGTTTCAGTTTGCTATGTGTGACATTTTCATAATTTCAGTGTAATTATGAATGACATTTCAACAACTATGAGTGACACTTTCCCACGACCAAAATCAAGCAATGTAATGGTGCTAATTTCTCGCACAAACCACACAGGACTCAGGGTAACCTCTCCAATAGGCAGAAATAACTTGTCTACCTATAAAAAGCAGGCGAAGAAACAATAGCAAAAACAATAAATGTATGCCCAGGTGGGCCAATCACCCTTTTTGCTTCTTTCCACATTTTGAGCCCTGCTTTTCGCACAGCGCAACCCGTGGACTCCAACATGGAAGTGCAGCCACAAACACAAAGGACCGCCATACTCCATCACATCATCCTGGCTGCTCTGATGTGGACAGCACCACAGCTGACCAACTCATAGCAACCTGGCGTCAGCTTCCATGAGCGAAGCTCTACTCCACAGACACTCATAGTTATCTGCAATGAAAGCAACGGTAGCCCATGAGGCTCTGCCATCATGTACCAAATCAAGTATCCGCCGAGAAAAGGAAAAAGGAGGAGGTGGTAACAACCAACAGCACTGGTGACCCCGCTGTTTAAAAGCGAACAACCATTTGCAAACTGTGTAATCATTTTTTGTTTCTGGTGCACAGTTGATGTTGGTCTGTCAAAGTACTAGAAATCTAACAGCAATACCAGGTAAGTATCAATAAAGACAGCACATAAAATAACGCCACAATTTTAACGTGATATCTTGCCTCGGATGATTGATATGGGGTTAATAATGTTGCTGTCAGGAATGTTAAAATGAGCACAGCCTTATGATGTATTATTGCTCTATTTAGATAGGAAAAAACAACAAAGGTCTGCTTCAAACAAGAAACAAAAACGATTAAAGCAACCCTTTCAGCCGGGGAAAACAAAAAGTGCATCTTTTATTCACTAAAATGTAATATCCAGTAAAATACAAATCTGCAGTGGTCGCCTACAGCTGAGCACTTACTGTTCCATTGCTAGTTGGATTAAGAGACCTTTATTTCAGCTCTAGACTGACTCGTCTCTTGCATGAAATGCCCTTCCCCTTAGTAATCACTGCATAAGGGTGTCTCACAGGGCAGAAAGACGACAGTCTCTGTACTATTGGGGCTGCATAATTATGGTTGGTCGTGGTCAATTGAAACCTTTCCTGCGTAACAGAACACTACATGTAAAGTGTAACTACTTGCCATGATCATTGTCACGTCGTGGCACATGCAGTCTCACTTTGGTTACAGCCAGCGGCCGCCCGGTAGGTTCGCCTGTAGTCATGCCAGGGATTCTGAGCTACACTCTTTAACACGACCGGGCGGCAGCAGCTACTGACTGCAGGCGGAAATGCCTGATCATCTTGCGCTGCTGAAAAGGAAATTAGTCATGAGAAAATTTAAATTCACACGCACAATGCTTCACTGAAGCAGGTACAGTCACTTACTTTAACTTCTGAGAGCAACGGGAATTCAGGTTTGCCCCCCGCCACCTGGGTCCATTGACAAAAGTCCCCGCTGCTGAACAGTCGGGGTCCGGGGTCAATTGTGAATGATTTTAAACGTACTGGAGCTGAGCCACACATCACACATCTATCTCCCTGTGTGAACACTGCAGGCTGCGCTGCGCCCAGATTTACTGTAAACCAGCCAGCCTCCAACTAACTCCGAATTGAGCACTAGGACGTCGTCACGTAACGAGCCCAAACCAGAGGGAGTAGCGCGCGCGCACCCCACGCCACACAGGCAGCGCGGCGCCCAGATTTACGTAAAACCAGCCAGCCTCTAACTCCGAAGTCAAGTGAGCAATACAGGACGTCATCATGTAACGACTCGAGCCGCAAGCCACTGCCGGCAGTCACACAGGTGTCACAGGTGCTGGCGCACGCACAGCACCCTGACGTAGGCGAGTTTCAGAATAGCATTAAAAATGCGTGACAATGCATTTCAGTGCGGTGATGCGGAACACCACACTGAAATGCGTAAGAGTCACGCTTGATGCGTGATACTTGACAGGACTGCCAAAATTCTCAGACTGAGAAAAGATGATTCTGGCAAAATGTCTAACTCATTCTTTTTTATAAATCTAAATAAGTCAAGTGCTAGTGTCCAGCACTGTAGATGGTTCCTCTTCTTCATCCATATTGAGTGTCGGGTTGTCAGTAAGGAAAATGCTACTTACCAGTATGCATCTGTTCGTGGCATGTAGAGCTGCAGAGTTACACACTAGTCATAGATGGCCATCTAGTGTTGAGCCCGGATGTTTGCAGTTTGTTTTGTTGTACTAAAGTCTTTGGAAGTCACGGGATAGGTGACTCCTCCTTTGGATGATACTGCGCACGGGCATCGGCTCCATCCCCAGATTGTTTTTTGCCATTAGGGAAGTGATGGAGTTGTACAAGAGGTAGTGATGTCCATGTGATTTGTATCCAATTAAGATAATACTGGAACAGATAAAGGTAGCCGGGGAGGCGGGTAGGCGTGTGTAACTCTGCAGCTCTACATGCCAAGAACAGATGCATACTGGTAAGTAGCATTTTCAGAGGCATATGAGCTGCAGATTACACACTATGCATAGATTGAATAGAAGTACCCACACTTAGCGGCGACCACCAGTATCTGTTGCAGTTGTTTGAAACAGTGTTTTTAGTACGGCCTGGCCCAAAGTGGCTTGTTGTTTACTTTGCACATCTACACAGTAATGCTTTGTGAATGTGTGCGGTGTAAGCCATGTAGCTGCTTTGCAGATATCATCTATGGGAATGTTCCCTAAGAATGCCATTGAAGCCCCTATTTTACTTGTAGAATGGGCTTTTGGAGGAATTGTTAATGTACGTTTGGCTTTGTGGTAACATATTTGTATGCATTTAACAATCCACCTAGCGATCCCTGATTTTGATATGGGGTTGCCTTTATGTGGCGGTGAAAAAGACACAAAAAGTTGTTTTGTTTTAAGAAAAGTTTGTGTCCTTTCGATATAGTACAGTAATGCTCTTCTGACATCTAAGGTGTGTAGAGCTCTTTCTGCGACTGTTTGAGGCTGCGAGAAAAATACGGGCAGCTCAACTGATTGATTTAGATGGAATGGTGAAATGCCTTTAGGAAGGAATTTAGGATTAGTACGAAGAACCACTTTGTTGTGATGCATTTGCAGAAAAGGTTCTTGAATGGTAAATGCTTGTAGGTCACTAACCCTTCTGAGAGAAGTAATTGCTACTAGGAAAGCTACTTTCCAGGTTAGGAATTGCAATTCACATTTATGTAATGGTTCAAAGGGAGGTCCCATTAACCTTGTGAGAACAATGTTTAAGTTCCACACTGGTGCAGGTGGCGTTCTGGGAGAAATTATTCTTTTGAGTCCTTCCATGAAAGCTTTTATAGCTGGTACTCTAAAAAGAGATAGATGTTGTCTATTTTGTAGGTATGCTGCAATGGCAGCAAGGTGTAGTCTGATAGACGTATAGGCTAAATTACACTTTTGAAGGTGTAAAAGATATCCTATGATGTGTTGAATAGACATGTCTAAGGGATTTATTTGGTTGGTTTGGCAGTATGTGACAAAGCGTTTCCACTTAGCAGCATAACATGCTCTAGTAGTGGGACGTCTAGCTTTTTTAATAATGTTCATACATTCTGGAGGAAGGTTGAGGTAACCAAACTCTATGACCTCAGGAGCCAGATCCCTAGGTTGAGCTGAGCTGGGTCCGGGTGTCTGATCTCTCCATGGTTCTGTGTTAATAGGCGTGGAGATAGGTTTAGTTTTTGGTGGGATACTACAGACATCTGCAACAGCGTGGTGTACCACGGTTGTCTGGCCCAAGTTGGAGCGACTAGAATGAGCGTCAGGGAATGTTGTTGTAGTTTGCGTACCACTAACGGAAGTAGTGGGAGAGGAGGAAAAGCGTACGCAAATAGTTTTGACCAGTTCATCCATATCGCATTGCCTTTGGACAATGGGTGTGGGTATCTGGCGGCAAAGCTTGGGCATTTTGCGTTTTCGTGAGTGGCGAAGAGGTCTATCTGAGGTTTTCCCCACATTAGAAAGAACGGATGAAGAACTTGCGGATGAAGTTCCCACTCGTGGATCTGCTGTGTTTGTCGACTTAGCAGATCTGCCATAGTGTTTTGTACTCCTGGGACGTGTTGGGCTAAGAGGAAGATCTTTAGTGGTATAGCCCATCTCCATATCTGCTGTGCTAACTGAGAGAGCTGCAGAGAGTGTGTTCCCCCTTGTATGTTTATGTAGTACATAGCTGTCATATTGTCTGTGCGGACAGCTTTGCCTGACACTTGCATTTGAAATGCTTCTAGGGCTAGAAACACAGTTAGCAACTCCAAATGATTGATGTAGAGTAACTTCTGTTGTGGTGTCCACCTGCCTTGCATGGTGTGATGCAGTAGGTGAGCTCCCCAGCCGGAGAGTGATGCGTCCGCTGTCATGACTATTTGAGGAACTGGCTCTAGAAACGGTTGCCCTTTGGAAAGGTTTTTGGTGTTCCACCATTGCAGAGAACGATGAGTCCGACCGTCTACCAACACTAGGTCTGTTAGTTGACCTTGAGTCTGGTTCCATTGGCGTGCTAGGCACTCTTGAAGTGGACGCATTTGCAGTCTTGCGTGAGGTACTACAAATATGCAAAATGCCATCATTCCTATGAGCTGCATGAACACTCTGGTAGCGAGTGTTACGGTTTGAATTTTGTTACGAGAGTTTGTACACTTGTTATCCTGGCTGGAGAGGGATAAGCTAGTGTTAGTTGGGTGTTTATTGTAGCGCCGAGATACTGTTGTATGTGCGAGGGTTGCAGATGCGATTTGGTGTGATTTACTGTGAATCCCAAGTCGTGAAGCAGTTGAATAGTAACGTGAGTGTGTTGTACACACTGGCTGTATGAGCTGGCTTTTATGAGCCAGTCGTCTAGATATGGGAAGACATGAATATGTTGTCTTCTTAAGTGTGCTGCTACTACTGCTAGGCATTTGGTAAACACCCTTGGCGCTGTTGTGACTCCGAATGCTCACTGCACCATCAGGACTCAAGCAAGCCGGGCCGAAGACGGCTGTAATGCCAGAAACCGGTCCCCGGAAGCTTGTTTCCTTTCCAGTAAAGAATTGGCTTGGTAGTTTGGTCTGCCCTGTTCCCATGATGCACTGGGCCAGGGTCAGACTAATTTGCATGTAGCCAGGTTCTGAGCTGGGATGGTGCAGTGAGCTAAAAAACGGTGATGGATCAAGCCCTGATCTTTTGACTGGGTAGGAGTGTTCTGCTTAATTCAGATACTCTGTCCATCACCACCCCCTTTATGAATCGTTTTGGCCACCACAAGTGTGGGAGGGTATGCTCAGATGTGAGTCCCTTGCTCACTGCACCATCAGGACTCAAGCAAGCCGGGCCGAAGATGGCTGTAATGCCAGAAACCGGTCCCCGGAAGCTTGTTTCCTTTCCAGTAAAGAATTGGCTTGGTAGTTTGGTCTGCCCTGTTCCCATGATGCACTGGGCCAGGGTCAGACTAATTTGCATGTAGCCAGGTTCTGAGCTGGGATGGTGCAGTGAGCTAAAAAACGGTGATGGATCAAGCCCTGATCTTTTGACTGGGTAGGAGTGTTCTGCTTAATTCAGACACTCTGTCCATCACCACCCCCTTTATGAATCGTTTTGGCCACCACAAGTGTGGAAGGGTATGCTCAGATGTGAGTCCCTTGCTCACTGCACCATCAGGACTCAAGCAAGCCGGGCCGAAGACGGCTGTAATGCCAGAAACCGGTCCCCGGAAGCTTGTTTCCTTTCCAGTAAAGAATTGGCTTGGTAGTTTGGTCTGCCCTGTTCCCATGATGCACTGGGCCAGGGTCAGACTAATTTGCATGTAGCCAGGTTCTGAGCTGGGATGGTGCAGTGAGCTAAAAAACGGTGATGGATCAAGCCCTGATCTTTTGACTGGGTAGGAGTGTTCTGCTTAATTCAGATACTCTGTCCATCACCACCCCCTTTATGAATCGTTTTGGCCACCACAAGCGTGGAAGGGTATGCTCAGATGTGAGTCCCTTGCTCACTGCACCATCAGGACTCAAGCAAGCCGGGCCGAAGACGGCTGTAATGCCAGAAACCGGTCCCCGGAAGCTTGTTTCCTTTCCAGTAAAGAATTGGCTTGGTAGTTTGGTCTGCCCTGTTCCCATGATGCACTGGGCCAGGGTCAGACTAATTTGCATGTAGCCAGGTTCTGAGCTGGGATGGTGCAGTGAGCTAAAAAACGGTGATGGATCAAGCCCTGATCTTTTGACTGGGTAGGAGTGTTCTGCTTAATTCAGATACTCTGTCCATCACCACCCCCTTTATGAATCGTCGTGACTCCGAATGGGAGCACTTTGAACTGGTAGTGCTGCCCGTCTAGCACAAATCTGAGATATTTTCTGTGCGCTGTGTGGATGGGAATATGGAAGTAGGCGTCCTTGAGATCTAGGGTGACCAGGAAGTCGTTTAGTACCAGAAGTGGAAGGACTTGTTGTAGTGTGACCATGTGAAAATGGTCCGACTGTATGTAAATGTTTAAAGGTCTGAGGTCTAGGATGGGTCTTTAAGAGCCGTCCTTCTTTGGTATTAGAAAATATAGGGAGTATACTCCTTTGTTTTTCGGATGCTCTGGAACTATTTCTATTACATTTTTCTGCAGGAGGGATATTACCTCCTGTCTGAGCAGTGTTAAATGTTCTTGTGACATTGGACATTGCTTGGGTGGTATGTTTGGGGGGTGGATGTTAGTTCTAGACAGTAACCTGACTGAATTATTTGAAGCACCCACCTGTCTGATGTGACGTTTTCCCAAGCTGGCAGATATTTTTGAAGTCTTCCCCCGACAGGAGTGGAATGGGGCGGGGGAAGGGAGTCATTGGGCAGGGGTAGAGGCAGAGCGGGAGTTGTTATTTTTACCTCTGCCTTTGTTATTGTTACCCCTGTAACCACCCCTTTGGTAGCCCTTGCTGTAAGTGGACTGTGTAGGGGCTTTGTACGAGGTAGAAGCTGTGTCCGAAGAGTATCCCCTGGTGGCACCTTGATAGGATGAGCAATGAAATGAACGTCTGGGAGCCTGCGACTGCAGGGCTCCCATAGATTTGGCGCTATCTGTATCCTTTTTCATTTTTTCAAGTGATACATCCAAATAGGTGTTGCTCATCAAAGGGTTGATTAAGAATGGCACTTTGTACTTCAGGTTTGAACCCTGATATGCGTAACCTGGCATGTCTATGTAATAGGACGCTGGTGTTAACTGTCCTAGAGGCAGTATCTGCTGCATCCAGTGCACACCGAATAGAGGTGTTTGTAATGTTTTCCCCCTCTTGGATAAGTTAATTTGCTCTATCCTTGTAGTTATCAGGGAGGCGCCTCATTAATGATTCTAATTCGTCATAATGTGCCCTGTCATATCTGGCTAATAATGCCTGTGTATTGGCGATACGCCACATGTTTGCTGCTTGAGACGCCATTCTTTTCCCTGATGCGTCAAGTAGCTTAGACTCTTTATCTGGTGGTGGAGCTTCACCTGATGTTTGTGAGTTTGATCTCTTGCGTATATTGGAAACTACAAGTGAGTCTAGTGGTACAGGACCTTTAATATATGCTGGGTCTGAGGGAGCAGCTTTATATTTTTTCTCTATGCGAGGGTTAATGACCCGAGTTCTGACTGGGTCTTTGAAGACTTCAGGAGCACGTTTAATCGCTCCTTTAAGCATTGGTAAAATGGATGAGGACCTTTGTGCACTATCAAAGGTATCCATTAAGAAGTCTTCATCTACAGGGTCTGTATGCATGTCTACCCCATGATATTGCGCAGCCCTGTGAATTAATTGATTGAAACCCATAGTGTCTTCTGGTGGGGCAGGCCTTGAGGGGTATATGTCATCCTGAGGAACATTTGGGACATCTGGGGTGTTATAATCATCCCACGGGTCAGGTGATCCTGTAGGAGTAGCTGGATCAGGCATGTTACCCCCCCATGTCATCAGAGCTATCATCCCTGTTGTCATCGTCTGGTATGATAGAGGATGCTGGGGAATGTTGTGGTATGGGAGGATGTGATGATGGTACAGGTGAAAGAGAAGGGGAAGGCAGCCTTAAGGGAGAGGTAGCCATGTTCTTCTTCTTTGAATGCGGAGATAGAGCTGGTGTGTCCAGTGGTCGCTTTTTTGAAGCCAAAATCAGCTGTCCAGTGATTGGATCTTTAGCTAGAGTCTTTTGAGCAGGGTCTGGATAAAGTAAGTCCTCTGCAGGAGGCCGATCTTTTGGTGTGGAGGAAGGTTTTGGCACGAAGCGGTTTGTTTTGTTTTTTGGCAATGTCTTTAACCGGAGAAGTAGGAGTCTTTTTCGGCTCCGAAGATTTTTTCGGTTCCGAGGGTTTTTTCGGCTCCGGTGTGTTTTTTGGATCCAATGGTTTTTTCGGTTCCGGTGGTTTTTCGAATCCGAAGCGGGTTTGCTTGGTTCTGACCTGGGTTTCGGTGCCGAAGGAGTAGTGGTATGTTTCGGCGCCGATGGTTTGGATGTCGGCATGGCCGGTGTAGTTGTCTTTTTCGGTGCCGGTAAGTGTGCGCCGGCACCGTGCGAAGGCCGAATCGAGCCCGAGTCGCCTGAAGGCTTCATTAGCTTCTTAGCCGGGCCCGAAGGTGGGGCAGTAGAAGCAGTGTGTCGGTGTGCACCCGAGCCCGAGGGTGTGACCGGGGCCTTCTTTGGGTGTGTCGAGGAAGGGTCGGGTCGACGGTCTTACTTACGACCCGCTGTGCTGGAGTAATGTCCTCGACTACGGAGTCTTCTGCCTCGGAATGGCTATCGACGTCGTGTTGTTCTGGAACATTGACGCCTTCCTCGAAGATGTCGTCCGGAATCGAAGTGAAGATCGAGCCATTGTTTGCCTCGCTCTTCGGTCCCGGATAGTCTTCATTGAGCGGAAAGAGGCACAAGCGAAACAGTCTTTGGCCTCGTGCTCCGGGGAGAGGCAAAGGTTACACACTTCATGAAGGTCTTTGTGGGGAAACTTTGACCCACATTGAGGACACTTTTTAAATGGCATCCTATCCATGAGCTGGAGTCGAGGCCTAGTTAGGTCCGAAGGCCGTCGACGATGACCGGAATCGAAGTTTTCGGTGTTGAAGAGTAGCGTCGACTGGAAAAGCGTTCGAAACTTAATTTCTGTAAGTTGGCGAGGATTGCACGCCAAGGAAAATCGGTTCCAACACGGAGCGCTGGAAACACATCCGAGCCCGGTGGCGGAAAAAAACATTCTGGGGATGGAGCCGATGCCCATGCGCAGTATCATCCAAAGGAGGAGTCACCTATCCCGTGACTTCCAAAGACTTTTCTACAACAAAACAAACTGCAAACATCCGGGCCCAATACTAGATGGCCATTTATGCATAGTGGTCATATGCCTCGAACATTCTTTTACATCCTCATTTTTCATATCCCTATCCACGAGCTGGAAGCCCAACTTGCAGAGCACTACCCTATACAGTGGATGAGGACTGCGGTCCCCTATTTTGGAATCTGACTGGCTTCTTCACTACAGATTACCTCGGTTATTAATTACCAGTCCCTACATAAAAACATCAGATCTGAGCTCGCTCGGTGGAGGCACTTTCCGATCTCTTGCCTTGGAAGAGTTGCAACCATCTTGCCTAAGATTCTCTACTTGTTTCAAACACTCTCCTTGACTCCTTCGAAAGGGATGATATCCAGGCTGCAAGCCAAATTCCATCAATTCATATGGGCTGGGTAGATGCCTCAAATACAGAGGGAAATTAACTATCTTCCTCTGTACACGGATGGCCTCGGCATCCCGAATCTCCAACTATATTTCCAGGTAGCCCAGATACGGTATTTGGTCGAATGGAACAAAGATGAATCTGAGCGACATTGGCTCTTCCAGGACCGGGTTTTGGCTGGCATCCCTTTATGAAAAATCCCCTTTCTGAAGAGATCACATAGACCTTCGAGTTTATACCTCTCAAGTTTATACCTCTCGCCGATCACCAAGGCACCTATGGATGCCTGGGATCGGAGCAGCGTTATGTGCGGACTCTCGTCCTTTCCCTCCCTGCTAACACCCCTCCTTGACAATCCAGATTTTACACCAGGAAATAGCCCTGCGGCATCCACTAAGTGTCACTAGACCAAATATCGCTTGCAGGACACATAATAGACGAGAAGGGGGTGATCTCATTCACACAACTACGCGTAAACTTTGCACTCCTGGAGATGTAACGGTTGCATTACTTGCAACTCCGCCACTGGCTTCTCCACCCTGATACCAAGACAGCCATCCAAAGACCCCTCACTACCTATGAGAAGTGGCTGATCACTAAAACTGATGACAAATGGCTGATCTCTGAGCTAGATGCCCTCCTGCTCCAGCCCACAAGACACATATACAAACCTAATCGAACCCGCTGGGAGAGAGAGCTTGGGAGACAGATGACCGCCAAGGAATGGAGGATATATATTATATGGCCCATCATACTACCTGCAACACAGCCCTTATTGAGACGTTTACTAAAGTAGTTACATATTGGTATTTGACTCTGGAACGGCTGAATAGAATTGACTCGAAAAAAAGTGCAGACTACTGGAGGGGCTGTGGAATAATGGGGACCTTGGTGCACATTTTATTGGAGTGTCCAAAGATTCAAGCATATTGGACACAAATACTCGATGACATTGACCAACACCTTGACACCCAACTTCCCTGATTTCCTTCCTATAAACTGTTAGGCGCACCCAACCCTCTCACTTACTCCCTAAAATCCAGATGAGGGAGGCAGATTGGCTTAGCATTAGGTGCAGCGATACAGAATATACTCACATATTGGGGGACGACACATATACCTACGCACCTGGGATGGCTTTACCGCCTGTGGTATATCCTTGGTATGGAAAGATTACACTTTCTATTACCAATCAAGGGGCATCTTTTAGAGACCTTTGGCTACCATACCCGTCTCCCCTTCTGCAGGACTTCTGAAAGGCGACATGCCCTAAATACCTCCGCATCTGGCGGCTATTGGAACTAACCTCTACCACCAGTTTAGAGATGGACTCATGAAATAAACTTGATGCTGTGATTGGTACACTTTTATGGAAGCTTGCTGAATGCCTTGGGGTAAGAGGGGGAAGGGACGGGATGGGGCCTGTTTTGTTGTTTTCATCAAAGCCAAGCTTTGTAGATTGGTATGATGTGTTGCGCATGGGATTGCATTTAACGTTGCAAGTATTGGCATAAATGAATAAAGAAATTTGAACCATAAATCCTCCTTTTCCTCTGTGGGTTCACAAATTGAAGAAAACATACTGAAGTCACAGGTTTAAATGCTATAACCCTAGGGATATAATCAATGGGGCCAAATCTCTTGCAACTTATCAGTCTCAGTTTTTTGCACAGGCACAAATCTAACCTCAGGGCCAATGTATCTAACAATGGAGAATTTGGAACAGTAGCAAGTGTATCAAGTTTTGGATCCAAAGGAGACCCCTTGACACAAATCAGAGACCAAAGGCCTAGTGCCTTATAGAGGCTCTAGAATATGTACCATGCTAGAAACCAGTGACAAAAGGAGAGTAATGAATTTACAGTGTCTTTAAATATTTGTTGCATAGTGACCTTGACCCTTCACACTTAGCCTTGATGCCTGATTGAGGAGAAACACTTAGAAGAAACTTTTGGGGCACCTTAAAGGGGGGTGATTTTGAATGATGTTTGGCACATTGAACAATTCTTACTTGTTGGTCTGACTGCAAGCCTGAGTGACCCTGGTGGCAAGAGGACAACTTTGAATATTATTTCTCCTGCTGGTCCCTCATGTTGTGCTGACCTAAATCTCCAAGATGTCTGCACTCAACCTACACTTTGCAGGATCATCTCTGTGCCAAGTCCAGGGGTGTGGCCAAGACGACCACCATGGCGGACGTGCCTAGCTGAGGCTCTGTAAATGTAAATGTGTAAATGTACATGTACATGCTCTTTCCGCCGACTGCTTAACAGCTGGCCTGTGTCCCTCCCTATGCCCTAGTTCTGAACAGCAGTTCATGAACTTTGAGCAAATTGCGGAGGATATTACTCTCCCTCTACTCCAGTCCCTGAAATCTGGCTCTCCAGCCGATCCGTGCCCAGCCCGGGTGCTTTCGGAGGTAGCAGAAATAGTCTGCACTGAGATCACGCAGATAGTGAACCTCTCTCTGGCTACGGGCGAGGTTCCTCCTGTTTGGAAGCAGGCTAAGCTTCTGCCGCTTCTGAAGAAACCAGGACTGGACTGGACGGCTCCTGGGAATTATCGACCCATTTCCCTTTTACCGGCACTCACGAAAATCTGTGAGGAGGTGGCATTTCAACAATTAGAGAGCTTTGTTGAAACCTCTAACGCCCTCCACCCTGCTCAATCGGGCTTTAGGGCTGCTTACAGCACCGAGACGGCCCTGTTAGAGATGAGCGAGGCCATTCGGGACTGCTTAGACGGAGGTGGCAGAGCGGTCCTAATCCTATTGGACCTCTCTGCCGCGTTCGATACTGTCCCTCATGAGCTTCTCCTTGGCCGGCTGGCTGACATAGGCATTGGGGGGATTGTGCTAGACTGGCTGTCCTCCTTCCTTTCTGACAGGACTCAGCAGGTCTGGTTGCCTCCCCATGCCTCCGAGCCCAAACCTCTGCTTACAGGTGTCCCGCGGGGATCAACTCTTAGCCCCTTACTGTTCAATGTTTACATCACCCCCCTGGTTTATCTAGCGGAACAGTTCGGGGCTAAGATCATAGGGTATGCAGATGATACCCAACTGCTGTTCACCTGACCAGATGATAACCTTGATACATCTATAGTCCATTTGTGTTTGTCCTCTGTATTTCGCTGGCTGGCGAAGGCACAGTTGAAGTGCAACGAGGACAAATCTGAAGTGCTTTCTTATGGTTCCTTTCCCCCCTCGTTCATGAGCACTTTATGGCCTCCTGACATTCCCAGCCCGAAAGAGATGGGGAGACCTGCCAAAAATCTTGGCATCTGGTTCGCAGAGGATTTAAGATTCGAACATCACATTAAAAAACTTACTGGCACCTGTTTTGCTACTTTAAAAATGCTCCGCAAATTCTTTCCCCTGCTCCCAAGAGAGGCCAGGGAGCCTGTTGCTCGAGCGCTCATACTGGCCAGGCTGGACTATGCAAATGCATTGTTCAGTGGTATCCCTTCTTACTTGGTAAAACGCCTGCAAATTATCCAGAATGCGGCTGTCCGTCTATTATTTAATATCCCTAGATGGAAGAGCGTTCGCGCTGAGATGCGCACACTCCACTGGCTCCCTGTTGCACAGCGCATCTTGTTTAAATCTCTGGTTCTGGCGTTTCGTGCTACCCATAATCAGGGTCCCCAGTATTTGAGGAAAAGATTTACTAGCTATGCCCCTGCACGCACCCTGAGATCCTCCACTTCGTTTAAACTGTCCCTTCCCCGCTTTAAACGTGCCAGACTTGGCGGCCAGTCGATCTCGGTGGTTGTGGCTCGCGCCTGGAACGCTCTTCCTTTTCACCTGCGCTCCACACCTACAGTAGCTGCCTTCAAAAAACATTTGAAAACATATCTCTTTAATAGTGCAATCTAAGATTCTTTCCCATGTTCTGCTGTCTGCTTTTTTTTCTTCCCGTGCCAGGATACTCTCCAGTAACGGAGCGCGCTATAAAATGGTTTATACATATACATATATACATACATATTTATATAGCGCAAATCACCGACACGGTATCTAAGCGCTTGCTTAGGGAACCCGTCCTGGTATTCCCCTGTGAGATACCCGGGTATCCACAAGGTGAAAGCCAGGCATCCCGCCGCGAGGGGCCGTAGTGGAGATTAAGCAAGCTATTGCCCAGAGTCGCAGAGTGTGACCCCGTGAGTCGAGTAGGCACCGGAGCGAGAATTATCAAGTCTGTGGAATTTTAGAGCCCGAGACCCACCGAGGCGGGGAATCAAACCCTGGTCCACGGCCGATCTCAGCTTCCGGGTCTGCCGCCTCTAACCACTGAGCCACACTTCTCCTGTGAGAGGGCTATCACCTCGCTCCTTACCTTGCAGCCCGGCTGAGTGTGGATGGAACCCAGCGCCACCGACTCGTGCAAGGCGTCTACTGGTGATAATGGCAACGGCCGTGATGCCTTAGGGTGGCAGGAATCGGACTGAAAGGCGGTGAGGCGGTGTGGACAGCAAAATGGCGGCAGCCCTATTAGTTAATCCCCGCCGCCAGGCCTGAGCAGTGGGGGGCTTGCGGTACCCTCGTTACCCCGGGAAGGAACTTGACCAGCACCACAACGTCCCCCGCAAGAGAGAGACCGGAACGGCTGCATGCCGATGCGTGTGCTGTGCGCTCGTAGCACATCAGCGCTATGGGCCCGGAGTGACCGCCACCTGGTCTTGGACTGTCTCCCGCCTCGGAGGCGGTCGAGACCCCCCTGATTTCCTGTGGTGGCCGAGAGAGGAGCCCAGGTAGCGTCGCAGGCGGCCCGGCGGGTGCGGGAGCGCCCGTGAGAGCCGTCATCCATCTGGTCAGCTGTACCTGATTCGTCGTTGTGGGCCGGGCTGAGGATCCTTGCGGCTGGCCTCTTCCCTCCCCCTGGCTCGGATCTGGTGCCTGGGTAAGAGCGCTTTGTGTGGTTTGTGGGCCGGCAGAAGGCCTGGTGAACACAGCGGCATCTGAGGCAGGCCGCGTTCGTTAGGCGGCCTGCCTGACTTCAAAATGGCAGCCGCTCGGGACACACGATACTGACAGTCCATACACCGCGACTGTAAAAGCATGTATTTAGTGCCCAAAGCAGTGGCTGCAGGGGACCATCAAAGACAGCCTCATAAGCAGTAGTGAAGAGAGGCTCCACCTGCCTGCAGCAAGGGAAGCTCCCCATTGACGCCCTGGGGGCGCCGAGGCTTGTGGCAATACCAGCCTGACCACAGCCCACAACAGAGCCCTACCGGGGGAGATCAACTGACAAGAGCCCCGTTGATCGCGCAGAGGGGGCTAGCGATTGTGCCAACGACCTTGTTCCTCGGAGGGGGTGAGTGCTGAGCTGCCACCCGGACAGCAGGGTGATGCGCGAGCGTGCTGTGCGAGGCTCCACTATCGAGACAGTGGGGGTCCAGAGTCCAGTACCAGGAAGAACCAGTGGGGCTGCACCACGTACTGGCCTAATTCAGAGGTCTATCCAAGTTGCTTGCTGCGGGTCCACTCCGGATACTTGCTGCCATTCACGGATGTCCATGTACCTTTGTCCCTTCCTGCAATATTACCGCTGACAGGAGACACCGGCGAGTTACAACGGCGGGAGACGCGGGATTGGTCAAGCCGGCACTTCACCTGGAAGTCAGCACCAGACGCATCGGACGCGGCTGCGCGGTCCCTGGTGTGAGAACTGGCAAACCAAGAGCGACGGTGGCAGCTCAGGGGGCTACATCAGATACTGCAATCGGTCAATCTACGGGGGCCCCTTAAAGCGGGTGCTACGACAACAGACGTCTACCTATCGGCCAAATTGGACAGAGTTCTATTGGCAATAGAACAATCCAGACTCTCTATGGAACAGCAACTGGGCAGCCTAACAACGGACATCAGCCACCTCTGGGATGACCACCGAAAATTATCGGCCAAGGTCTCGGATACGGAAACATCAAAACATACTGCAAACG
Source organism: Lissotriton helveticus (assembly GCF_964261635.1). Classification (NCBI taxonomy): domain Eukaryota; kingdom Metazoa; phylum Chordata; class Amphibia; order Caudata; family Salamandridae; genus Lissotriton; species Lissotriton helveticus. The sequence continues at coordinate 418,421,651 of NC_136061.1, read as the reverse complement.
CTAATAGGCCATCTGTCCACTATGGAAGAACAAATCGATGACCTGGAAGGGAGATTGAGACGCTGCAACATATGCGTCCTTGGTCTACTAGAGGGAATCGAGAAGGCGGATGCAGTGGAGTACATGGAAACATGGACTAAATCTTTCACGCCATATGCAGAACGGTCAGCATTCTTCTCCATCGAGCGGGCCCATCGGGTTCAGGCGCGTCGCCACCGGCCGTGGGCTCCTCCGCGGCCCATGTTGGCAAAATTCCTGCACTTCAGAGACCGGGATGCGGTGCTGAGGGCAGCCCGTCAGGCAGGGCCGCTGCGGGTAGAGAATAGAACAGTCATGATTTTTCTGGACTATTCCCGAGCGGTCCAGCGCCAACGATCATCCTTCCTGGAAGTGAAACAGAGACTTAGAGCGGAAAACAGGCAATATTCCCTGCTATTTCCGCCCGCCTCAAAATCATGCAGGACACCAGAAGAGGTGCATGACTGGTTAGATCAGCACGGGGCCGCAGGCGCTCCAGACGACGCAACCGGCAGGGCACCTCCAACTCGCTCCCGCGCACCATGGGGTAGCCAGACCTGGAACAAATTGTTCAAGAAAGACGGCAAGTCTTGAAGGAGGTGGCGAGCTTCCGTCCCGCATCCTCGGCAATGGACATTGAACGGGCTCTTCACATATTCACCTCGGGGGAGGAAGGAGATAGCGAAGCAACGCAGGCCGGAGTGGACTCAGTGGCCCTGCCCATGGTCACCCCGAGTTCCGCTGATGACCTGATATGAATGGGCGTTCATCAATGGAAGAAGTACCGGGGGGGAGGTGCTGTCTATTCAGCGCCGGCGCATGCGGCGACACTACACAGGCGCCCGCATTTCTCCTTCACTCTGTTTAGCCATTCCACCACTCACGTAAGCCAGCGAGCAGCCATTAACTTGCACGCATATCCCACGAGCTGAGGTACCTCGCAGACACAGGCCGCCACCCCCGCAACGTGTTGATGCTCTCTGGCCAGTTGAGAGCTAGTTTGGATGTATCGCCCTGGCCGATAGGTCCGCCGCATTGAGGCTGCGTTTTGCCCCATCCCAGTTTCCCCCACCCACTGAGCACACCTACACTGCACTGTGTTCCCGTTAATATGCCGAAGAGCAGCCGCACTGACACGATAGCAGCACGGACAAGGAAGGGACAGCTTAGAATTCGGGGTCCTCTGGGGGATCCTAACGCCCCCGCAGGCCTACGTACCATACACGCATACAGATGGCACAAACTAGCACTATCACCATCCTTACACTGAATGTGCGTGGCATGCATACTGCTCGTAAACGGTACTCAGTCTATGCCTACATCAAGCGTCATCATGCACAGATCACGGTATTGCAGGAAACGCACTTAACAGCGGGGAAGTGGCAAAGCTGCGTAGGCCCTGGAGGGGGGTCATATGCGCTACTACTTATTTAGCCTTTGCTCGAGGCGCCCTTGTATGGGTACATCCCGGCGTTCCCTTTCAGGAGCAGTCCCGTACTGTTGACCCGGATGGCAGATACGCTCTCTTGCGGGGGCGACTGGACGGCCAAGCAGTCCTATTGGGGAATATCTATGGGCCCAATGCTGACCAAAGTAAATTCTGGGATGCACTTTCTGCCCCGCTGAGCACATACACACAGGTCCCCTGGATTTTAGGAGGGGACTACAATTGCGTTCAAAACATAACACTGGATAGATCCCACCCCCCGGCCCCGACGTCTCCCATAGAGGCGCAGGCAAACCGGTTTGCGACATGGGCACACCATTGGTCTCTCAGCGATGCTTGGCGCACTTGAAACCCCACTGCTAGGCTTTACTCCTTCCGTTCGGTGCCCCATGACCTCAGAGTGCGTTTGGATAGTTTCCTTTGCTCCCCGCTATATTATCTCTCGTCTCGGACACGGACTATTTGGGCAGGACCATATCAGACCATGACGCACACACACTCACGATGCGCTGGCGCCCACCGCACCACCCTGTCCCTACATGGCGTCTCCCCAGGGAATGTCTTAACGACCCAGTTTTCAAGCAAACACAGGCGGACCACATCAGCCAATACTTCAGTGAGAACACTGATTCTGCAACCACACGCGCCGCCGAATGGGACGCCTTTAAAGTTGTTATTCGAGGCACATGTATTCAGCTAGTCGCAGGAGTACGTCAAGTCCTGGAACGAGACATACAGAGAACAGAGCAAGCCCTGGCCTCCCTTACAAAGGAAGCTAACCCAGATGATGACATAACGGTCCGTATTGCCGCCGCTAAGACAGCATACGAAGAGACCTTAGTAACCTTGCGTAGGTATATCTTCGCGGTATACACGGCGCGTGCTCATAGGGAGGGTGCTAAGGCGGGAAAGCTACTGGCATGGCTTGCCAAGCAGGACTCGACCCTTCCACCAATCACGGCCGTTCATAATGCTCAAGGTATCTTGCTACACTCCCAAGACTCAATCCTGCGTGCCTTTCAGGAGTACTACACATCATTATACCCGGCTCAGGTATCTGAGGAGGCCCTTTCCCAATTCCTGGCTAGGCACCAACTGCCCCAGATTGACTATGACACTCGTCGAGACCTTGATAGCCTCATCCAAGCGACAGAAATTAGACATGCTATGAAGGCATTGGCTACCCACAAGGCTCCCGGCTTAGACGGCCTTCCATTGGAGTTTTACCGCACCTTTGCATCCCAGCTGGTCCCCCAGTTGGAAAGACACTTCCGAGCAGCCCTAGAGGAGGGCGCTTTACCCCGCTCCATGTGCGAGTCGGTCATAGTGTCCCTTCTGAAACCAGATAGGGATCCCCAACTGATGGGTTCTTACCGGCCTATTGCCCTCTTGCCTGCGGACTATAAAATCTACGGGAAGATCCTAGCAGATTGGTACACCACTATCCTTTCCAGCTCATACACCCAGATCAGAATGGTTTTGTGCCGGGCAGGAACACTTCCTACAATATCCGGCGGTTGTTCCATGTACAGGACCAAATCCGTGATCGTTTTCCTCATGCGGCGTGTCTGGTCCTGGATTTGGAGAAAGCCTTTGATACCCTCTCCTGGGCATACTTATTTCGGGTCCTGCAACATATGGGAATAGGTCCTCGCCTTCAGGCATATACTAGGCTCATATACACCGTACCCACGTCCAGAGTCCGAATAGGCCCCCTCATCTCCACCTCCTTTTCGGTCCAGCGTGGCACCCGTCAGGGCTGTCCGCTCTCCCCTCTCCTTTTCGCCATGGCAATGGAGCCCTTAACAGTCTGTCTTCGTGCCGAGGGCGAGGAGTGGGGAATTCCTATTGCCAATTCCATACATACAGTGTCATTGTACGCTGATGATGTTCTAATATACGTCCGGGATATAACAGCAGACCTCACCTCTATAACACGTATTTTGCGGGACTTTGAGGAAGTGGCTGGATTACGCGTGAATTGGGCCAAGTCCACAGTTTATCCCCTGGTACAGGCAATTCCCCAGTGCCAGCTGAGGCTGGGTAATGTAAGCTTTTGTGGAGCCCTCAGGCAGTACGGTCTGGGAGTTCGACTATATCACACGCCACAGGACATCTACGAAGGCAACTATCGAAAGTTGATGGCGGGCATTAGGTCCTCTGTACACTTTTGGAAGAATCTCTCGCTCGTAGTCACGGGTAAGATAGTGGTCACCAAAATGATCCTTGTACCACGATTCCTATATCTCTTTGCCAACCTCCCGGTGGTTCCCCCCTCGCTTGTTTTTCTGTGAGTTGGATGCCTTGCTGGGGACCCTTATCTGGGGATCTGGCCGTAGGCGTATCGCCCTAGCGAAGTTGCAGCTACCTCTTGACCAAGGAGGGCTAGCTGCGCCATCCTTTGAGGCTTACTTCCTGGCCGCCCAATTACAATGGGTGTCCCGCTGGACAGCGGGCCGGGTGCAAGGAGAACTGGCCACTACGGCTGGACGGTTGCAAACTCCAGCCGTCCATCGTATGTTATTGCCACATGCGGCACCAACCACCCCCCCCCCACCCCCCACCCCCCCCCCGGCTATTCCACTACAGCTGATGACGGCACGCGCCTTTCTTGCACGCATCTATAGAATTAACCGTGCGGCGCCCCCGTATTCCCCCCTCCTGCTGTTGGTAGGGCTACCCAAAGGTCGTGCATACTACATGGAGAGAATGATGCACATATGGACGGAGCACGCCCTGACAGACGTTGGAGCACTCTATTTTGACGGACAATTGCAGACGTTTGAGGCACTGGTGACTGACTTTGAGCTCCCAGGGGGACAGTTCTTGCTACACAGGCAGCTCCTCAATGATTGTCGTAGACACTGGCGCACGTTAGAGGACGAGCCCCCTACGCACCCGGTACTTCACGCAATCCTTCAGATGGGCCCAGGGAGACACCTAGTTACTTGGATATACAAAGCAATACGATCCCTTAAGCAACCCTCACTTGCATCCCTTAGGGAACAATGGCCTTTACATGATAGGCAGTGGGCCAAAGCACTAGCATACACCAAGAAGGTCTCCCGCAACTACCGCTTCAAAAACATACAATTACACATTCTACATCGGGCATATCTCACTCCTGCAAAGCTCCAGAAATACTTCCCTGATAGTACCTTCTCCTGCCCAAGATGTCAAGAGCCCGCTGCCTGCTTCTTTCACATGCTGTAGGACTGTCCATCCCTCCACAGCTATTGGTGCACCGTCCATACTACCCTTGAAGCAGTCACTGGTCACCGGGACCTTTACACGTGGGAGGCCAGCGCCCTTGGCATCGGTAAGCGTTGCAAGCATATGAAGGTCGAAATGCACTTTGCCTCCCTAGTGCTCCTCCTGGCCAAGCAGAGCATCACAATGCACTGGAAAGCGCCTGACGGCCCCTCCTGGCGGCGTGGGTGGGTGCAGTCAAGAAGTGGGGTGCGGCGGAAGAAGGAATCCTGCGGGGGGAGGAAGCCTAGAGAATTCGCCGCAAGCATATGAAGGTCGAAATGCACTTTGCCTCCCAAGTGCTCCTCCTGGCCAAGCGGAGCATCACAATGAACCGGAAGGCGCCTGACGGCCCCCCCTGGCGGCGTGGGTGGGTGCAGTCAAGAAGTGGGGTGCGGCGGAAGAATGAATCCTGCGGGGGAGGAAGCCTAAGGAATTCGCCAACATCCAATCTCCATGTCATGGGCCATGCTACTTCACTCCTTTACACAGGAAACTACGGTAGCGGCGGAAACGACGGGGGTGGTTCACCTAGACCCCCAACAATCCCAGGGGATGCTCGAGTGGGAATGCAAAGGGCCTATACACCCAGTGGGTCAGTCCAATTAGTGGTCATCGACTCATCGCCGCGCTCCCGCGCAGAAAGTTCTTAGCGTGGTCCCTCCCCCTCCCTTAGTCCGACTCGGCGTAGGAACAACATGGTATCCCACAAAAGTGCGGCTCTCAGGCGTTCCCCAACGCCCACTCTTCAACTTACGGTACATTGCATTCCAGGTTTTCTACCCCAAGTTTATTCACGGTTTGAACACAAGCCAGGAATTTTGAATCCCCTGCGAGCTCATGTGTGGGGAGAAAAGGCACCTCACATCCCACGCGGGACCTGGTAAGTAACATCTGCATAGGCTACCTGTATATGGACACAGTCCCGTGAGGATCCTTGCTAGTTATTGGACTGAGTGACAGGGCATATTAGCCTTCAACCCCTAGGTTGGTGTGTCATAATTAGTAGTTCCCATGCGGGATCATTTGAATGCTAAAAGTCATCGGCAAGGAAAGATGTGCTGTATGTATTATTGAAAAATGCCAATAAAAATGTTTTACAAAAAAAAAAAAATCTCTGTGCCAATTCCATTCTGAAAAGAGCTTTTATGTCTATGAAAGGGCAGACAGAGTTTGTCCTCTCTTTAACAGTGGAAAGAGTGACTCCTCCCAGCAACCATGGTGCTACCCTGCACATAACAGTTCATGTGTAACTTATCAAGTCTCTTTTAAAGAGACTGAATGAGGAGAAAAAAGCCACAAAAGGCAAATAAAACTCCTTGATAAACTTGGAGTTCTTGATTGAAGATGAAAATTAATGTAAAAGTAAATAGCAGGGCTCAAATCACTGACACCATGAAAGAAGAAAACGTCAAACACTTCCAGCAGTACGCTCAAAGGAAGCTCCGATTGTAAGGAGCAAAACTAAGGGGTAAAATTAACTAACAAGAGCGCAATGAACGCAATCAAATAATTCACAACATGGTAATAATGGTTCCACAAAAGGAAATTACCGCACAATCAAAAGCACAAATGTAAACAAACTTCTCCACAAAGTAAGGTGTGAAATTATTTTGGAAAATTGAGGTGCTAGTATTAGTTCACAACACCTTACTACCAGAGGGTGATATTAGCATATTTTTTAAAGAAAATATGCCCAGACCATAAAACAAAAAACAATAGAACTTTGTGTCAGCACTCTCATTGGTAAACCAAATAGACTATTAGGTCCTCGGATAACATTCAAACAGTATATGTAGTTATATAGATGCACTAACTATTCAAAATTTGAAAACATCTTGTTTTCTTAGTGAAAATACACAATAAAGAAGGTTCATGGATAATAGTAATTCCACTGCTGTTTTTATTGATTTCTTTAAGTCCACTGTTGTTTTATTGAATTCTTTGCTGGGGGTCGCGTAACTAGTTAGCATGGAGGAGTCTCGTTCGTTATCGGAATTACCAGACAAATTGCTCCAACAACTAAGAACGGCCATGCACCACCACCCACAGAATCGAGAAAGAGCTAACAATCTGTCAATCCTTTCCGTGTCCGGGCCGGATGAGGTTTTCAGTGTTGCGCGACCCCCAGGAAAAAAATCAATAAAACAACATTGGAGTTATCCGAGGACCTAATAGTCTATTCGGTTTACCAATGATAGTGCTGACACAAAGTTCTATTGTTTAATGAATGCAATCAAAGCAAGGTAACACATGTCTCCTTGTATATAATTTAAAGAGGAACGGACATCAGAGGAAAAGCTTGACTTCATCTTAGATTGGAAACCTTGGGCAGATCACCATATTAGAAACACTGATGTAACATGTACAGGGTGTGTATTTATATAACCTCACTGTCACCTCTCAGGTGACACTTCTGAAGTTTCACCCCTGAAGTCTCTTTGGCACTACCTAGTGTCTGGACTAGCTACTTTGAAAAAAATCCATATCTCTTTAGAAAAACCTGTGGGAAGAAGAATCTTTTAGAAAAGCAAAAACTGTTATAGTAAAAGAGTACGTATGCTTTAGAATTAAAGACCTACAGTAAAACATTTCAGCTGCACTTAGCCATTGACTAGCTGGCCCCGGAAACACCCCGTGTTGAAGGAACTATGATGAGTGTCTTTTACATGGACAGGGGCCCAGACCACACAGTGGTAGACTTAGCAAAGACGCTAGAAGCGGTGCCCTGAAGCTAGATAAAGTCCAAGCAGAATCTGGAAGAAGGCTAATAAACGAAGCATCTGGGGTGGCAGAGTGGGCTAAAGAACGGTGATGGATTAAAAACAAATCTTTTGACTGGGTGTGAGCGTTTGATTGGTTCAGATGCTCCGTCCATCACCACCCCCATTTGTACCGCTTTCTTCGCCATAAGTTGGCAGGTTATGCTCAGACGCGAGTCCCTTGCTCACTTTGCCACTGGATTCAAGCAAGCCTGGCTGAAGACGGCTGAAATGCCAGAAACCGGTCTTAGGAAGCTTGTTTCCGGTCCAGGGAAGGCATGGCTTGGCAGTTCGGGCTGGACTGTTCCCATGAGGCACAGGGTCAGACTGATTTGCATATGGCCATGTCTGAACTGGGGTGGCAGAGTGGGCTAAAGAACGGTGATGGATTAAACCCAGATCTTTTGACTGGGTGTGAGGGTTTGATTGGTTCAGATGCTCCGTCCATCACAACCCCCTTTTGTGCCGCTTAATTAGAAAATGGCCAGCATACAAATTTGACAAATTGAATGATACTCTTGTGCTAAATATCAGATTGTATATAGCCAAAATTAAGGCAGTAACAATACAACTGAAAGGTTAGCATTACATGTTCCAAGAAAACACAGATATTATCTCTATTGAAATGTCCCTTGAATTTGGGTGAATGCTGCAAAAGAATCACAAGCATTTGTAATGCTTTGATAGCTTGCAATCCAATATGTGTGAATCCATAAATATGGAACTGTACCTAGAGACAGAACTGTCAGAGCCGGAACATCATAGAGCATGCTTGCACATTATGAAGTTCTCAATGAACTGTAGCTGATAAAGTTCTGGAAAACCTGAAAACCTTGGATTTTCTAGTAGTTACAGTGGCACAAAGCCTTCTCCTTTTTTATAATGAAGTGCTAAGAGATTCCTTAAGGTGTGTTAGTTGCGTTATATAAATCACCATTAATAAATACATCTTTCAAATTCGTGCATTTCAAAGTGCAGCTTTGGGGACACCAGTTTACAATGGACTGACCCCAAACTACCTGAGATGCATATGGAAGACTCCTGATTGTGTCCATGTGGTTTAGGCATGGCCAGTGGTTCATGTCAGCAACGAGGCATTATCCAAGCTTGACTAAACGTAAGGGGTGAGAAATGTGCACACCCCAAGATATACCTGTTGAATATATTGCTGTATAAGAATAAAGATGAGGTCACAGTTAGTTTTTTAGATTTGTTCCCGCTGCTAGTAAGAAACTGATTTCTAAACAATAAAAAAATTTAAAAGCTGATGCCTTTGATAAGTGGGTTGGACATTTGATACAGTGGGTAGTTTTCAGTGTTTGATCAAACGGTCTAAAGTCTACATTATTACTGTTAAAGATGAGAATACAACTAAGGGTCCTGCGAAAGAGAATGGTAAAGGAATGCCAGCCACTGCTCCACATTTGAGAGTGAACGGACACTCTAAAGGGGATGCTCGGGTCACTTGGTATAGTTACATTCTTTGTTATGGAAATACATATGATTTTAAACTACAATAGGCTTAATTTATTTACATAATGGACACCAAATCCATACTGAAACATGATATGGTTTAATACTGTGATAAACTGGCCCAAGACAAATGCATTACTGAAAAACCTATTTGAAGGAAAAATGCCAAATTAAGTGGAAAACACCCTTACCTTAAATCTCGTTGGAAGAGGACAAAGCAGCACTATCCAAGAGGTCCCATGGGTGGTTTGTAATTCAAGGCTACATCAGCGCCTCACCACAGCCATATCTCAGCACCGGCTTTTCAAGGAAAGCGAAGGAAGACTTTTTACGGTTGAGGATGGGGGTAATACCATCCAAAGTACATCTCCCCCCTTGGAAGCGATTGGACTGTAACCCCAAGTGTAGGCTCTGTGATAACGCAAAGGAGGACGTCCTACACCTGCTGTGTAGCTGTAAAGCTCTAGACAGTGCCCGAAAAACCTACTAACACAGCTTTGGAATCAAAGACGTGTGCGCACTTGCAGACAAGCTCTGCTGATGAGCTTCAAGGGAGAAGATATTCAATTAGCCAGCAGGCTAGTGCGCTTTATGAAAATAGCCAACATGGCCCTAAATCCAGAGGCCACTAACAAAACTTGAACTATTGTGACTTGCTTTCGCATTCTAAGACCATTTTCTTCAGATAACTAAAGTCACTACTGATTGCAAAGGACCTTTTCTATTAATGGACAGCATTGTATTAGCTGCATGGCTTCTTTTCTTTTCTTTTCTCTTTTCTTATTTTTTATTTTTTTATTTTTCCAAAAGTGTTTTTAATTGCTTGCAAAATCATTATATTTATACTACTGCTTCCTTCTTGTTTTACTGAGAAATTGCAAAGATTTTAATTAATCATGCAATAAAGATTATTATTATTATTAACACCCTTACCTGAGAACTTCATGATGCTCACAAACAGGAGTACCAGGTTGTGGGGAATATATTTGCACATTTCACTTGCTAACCAAACATCATGATTTAAGCCAGAAAAGACACATGCCTTTGGGTAGTGACAAGTCAAGTAGCTACCCAAATGCACAAAGCATTCAAATGTTGCTTATCTATAGCCAACGTATTTCTCCTCATCTTAGACAACTCCACTGGCTCCCGGTAACCAAGCGCATCGAATTTAAGGCCCTTACCTTTGCCTTTCGGGCATATCAAGGCAGAGGGCCCAACTACTTGAGAAACAGACTGCGTCCCTATAAACAGAACAGACCCCCTAAGGTCCAATCATAAACGATACCTCACCAACCCCCTGTTTTGCGAAGGCAAGAATGGGAGTGGGGGGATATTTGAGGTGGGTGTAACAACCTACCTGCACAACTACGCACAATGCATTCCGAACAGGAATTTAGAAAGGCCTTGAAGACCTGGCTTTTTAGTCGCTATGACTAGATGTATACATACCCCTACTTTTACTGCTGTCCGTTTAGCGCCGGGACACCCCATTCGGGGTAGCTGCGCGCTTTATAAATATCTTTTATTATTATTATTATGCAGAACGATATGCACAGCTATTCTAATACCCTTGATATGGATTTTAAATCTAGAGTTTCTAGCACTTGATTGATTCTTGTTCACCACACATATGGTTGGGCAGCAATATCATCTTAAAGGAGCATGGAAAAAGCTTGTGCCATATGTTTAAAAGGATGACTGCTGGTCGTATTTTACCTCAGGCTCTTCAGAGGCCAGCTTTGTAGGTCAACTGACAAAATACTAGACCTTCAATGACTAAGTCAATGGAGGAACACACTGATCTATAACAATTTCAGTGGACAGTTCAGTATCACAGAAAGTAGCCACAGAAGCACTGGCCACCTTTGCGTTAGGGTAAGCCTTGGGGGTGGCTGTGTTCCTGCTGACAGCTTTGGGGTTGCATCTCCTCTCTTACCGGACTTCGTCTTTCATTTTTAACACTCGGAGACTCTGGATTTGGAAGTTGCAGAGTGGGAATAAGAGTATGATATCAAAAATTCCTTTTCATGTCACTGGAGATTGAGGAAGTGGTATGGGACGGGTCCCCAGTAGGAGCTCTGTGTGTGATAGTGTACTGAGTGCCATTATTTGATGATTGCTCCTAGCAAATACTCCCATGGACACTCAAAAAGGATGCACAGTACATGGGTAGTCTGCTAATTAAGGCAACTGGTTTTGAAAAGCCTGGATGAAAAGCAATCAACATGTTAGTATACATGTTATAGATGAACTAGAAATTGGAGCCAGTGCATCTCCAGTTCACCAAAACAAATGAGCAACATTAAGACCCATATTCTTTAAACCCTGAGGTAAGTTACCATGAATAACACTGTAACAAATCTGTCTGACAGGATGGAAACTACAATTTTGCTAAGATAAACATCATAATGTGATGGAGTCTACAAACGAAATGCCACTCTAAAGGTATCTTTAGCCCACTCCTAGGTCTTGGTTCTTAGCCACTCTCAACATCCCAGTAGCTGTGCCAAGATATAAAAAAAACAATTTAGCAGTTTGGGTAACTGAGTGGATAAGTAGAGAAGAGTGGTGCCAGGAGCTGGACCGTGCACTTGCTCTGGTTTTGCAGATGCATTGATGAAACACTCCAGATCCTCACATTTGATGGGGGGGGGGAGCCACAGTTAGTAAGGATGGAGAGCCGAGGATAGGCGTGTGCTCTACTAGCTATTAGTGGTTTAGATGGAAAACCTTTCATACTGGTGGATCAGATGAATGCAAACTTACCAAACTGACCACCATCCAAGATCCTTATGGGGAGGATCTGTCCATCTCCAAACAAAACTTGATGCACTTCTCCCTCAAAGTCTTCCGAGTCCTCAACAGTGACAAGTTGGCCCACCATAACCACATTCTGGCTTGTGGCAGGCACATTGTCCGGATTAGAAACAGTGGTTTCATTTTGTGTCACATTGTCTGTGAACTGTAGGTTCTGGGTTTGCTGGATCACGAGTGACTGGCCACCTATGGAATTTAGCACTGGGTCCAATGTGATAGTAGGACTCTCAGGTTCATTGGGGCTTACTGTGATCAGAGCGGTTGTTCCATCAACAGAGGAAAATGCTGGTTGTATCTGCAGTCCCTGCAGAAAAAACAGACAAGTTGTGTATTATTACATATTTTTATGCAAAAACAATACTCACATCAAAACATTTACGAGTTTTCAATTTACATTTGTACAAAAGAATTGCATATTTCATGTGCTGATAACGTCAAGTATTTGCTTCTGTGGTATATTTGGTGGATCTACACCATTAAGGTGAAAATTCAAGTTGGTGACCACCATCCTGACAAATATATTTTGAGTAAAGAGTAAGCGGACTAATTATTTCAAACGGAACCAGTGGCAAATATCTAGCCCAGAGGGAGAAACAAAAAGTCAAAAAAAGGCCACAGACTTTTCTTATTGTCTACTATGACCTGGCAACACCAGGAGGAAGAGTCAATGGGACTTAAGAGAGGATTCATGCAAATGAGGTAAAAGACGAACAAAACAGAAAGAAGAAAAGCTGAAAGCGAGATTGGGAAAGGATGAGCGTGCCATTATGTTACTCAAAGCAACATGGGAGATAAAGAAGGGAGTGTTCCTTGCCAGAGATCTAATACTTCTTAGATTATCTGATGCAGTGAAACCTTTGACAAGTAAAACTGAATTTCGGCTTTTTGGCCTACAAGACGTTTTTTTACTGTTTTCTTTTTTAACAGGTACTTGAGACTATGTCACAAAGTCTTTGCCATGAGTAGAAGAAGATGAGCAGGCTAAATACCAGTGTTTAAAAGCTCTTAAGTTTTGATGGCAGGGATGTGGATAGTTTGAACAGCGCACAAGTACGCAATATCCCTCCTTTTACTTGTATGCCTTACAGAGGAAAGCAATCAATGTACTAAGAATGTGACCCTTGCTATATATATGTTCATACTTTCCAGGAGCCCTTTTTTAGGAAGGTAATCCTGACTTTCATGCTTCAAACTTCCAATGTGCCTACTCACACTAACCTTTGTCTTCATAAAAATTCATTTGGCAAATGTTGGAAGGCACTCTTTTCTATTGCTGGAGAGCTGGTCCATGGAATGCTAATTTCTTACTGATTCCTGAAATTTAGCCTTTTTCCCACCTGTTCTTGTTGTTTTTTGTTTTTTTGTGGAGTCCAACAAAGACTATAGGGGTACCGAGAGAGAGAACCTTTTGAGGCTTGAGATGCTCCGTCTGGTATAAAAATATTCTCAGTGATACTTCTTTATTCCTTGTAGGTTGATTAGAACATTAAATACTTAATAAAAAATAAGCACAACCTTGAGATTGTACATACATGCACTAACTCACAACTGTCTTGCTGCGTTGGAAACTATGAATTCTCACCAATCTCCTGCCAGCTGTTATCAAATCTTAATCCTATACAACACACAATTGCATAAACTCGAAGAGCTTCAATAGTTGTTGTTACTTTTCAGTATATTGCCATCCCTGTACTCTTCCAATGCCCATTATTCAGCCCTGCAAACATTGCTTGATATACCACCTTTTTTTAGTAGGGCACACTTGTGGAGATAATTGGGAAATTTAAGACTTACATCCCCCTAAAGCCCTCTAACTGAGCTTTGCCCTTGGCACCCTCAGAGTAGACCAATCTGTAATTCAGGGGTCCCTAAGAATTTGGAATCCCTCCAACTGTTGACAAAAATCAAGACATCAGGTGAACCTCCAGAGGACAAGGCAAAGCATAATAGTGAAACCAGCTACAGAGGCTGTAAGGCACTGTTGGATATGCATGGGGTGACCCAACACAAAAGGCATAAAAAAGATAAAGTTACCTTGATAATTACTCCCTAACTCCGAGCCGGAACACCACTGGCAACTGTCACATCTATTATATGTTTTTATTGTTAATGCAGTTATAATGGGAGATGTGGGTATGGGGCGGGATGGGGTCAGCTACTGGTTAGGTTGCTCGCTGCGAATTGGGACGAATTAGTGGCACTGCCCAGAGGATGGGGGGAGTTAAGCGTTTCTGTGATTATTGGGTTGTTATACTTTATTGGGGAAGGGTCAGACAGGTGAAAAGGAACTACAACTGATCGAGATACGGTGATATTTTGCACTTTATCTGAAAACATTTTATCTCCAAGGAACCCAAAATATAGTATGGATAAGACACTTAAGGTCTTAACGTGAAGTGTTAGAAGTCTAGCGCAATCCAAACAAGCATTAGAAATGCAATCGGGCTCGGATTTATTTGAGTTTGAGCTAACGGCATTGTAAATGCCAATGTATTGTTGCTATGTGTTATGGAGTGTGTTCATGTGGTGTGTACTGCCAGTGATCTCCTTGTGAGTGTGAGAATATTGCACCGTTACTGCCTGTGATGTCCTTCTTGTGAGTGTGAGAAGCTTGCACCTCTGCTGCCTGTGATGTCGTTCTTGTGAGTGTGAGAAGCTTGCACCGCTGCTGCTTGTGATGTCCTTCTTGTGAGTGGGAGAAGCTTGCACCTCAGCTGCCTGTGGTATCCTTGTGAGTGTAAGAAGCTTGCACAGCTGCTGCCTGTGATGTCCTTCGTGTGAGTGTGAGAAGCTTGCACCGCTGCTGCCTGGGAGTATGAGAAGATTGCATTGTGCATCTCTGTGCTGTGCCTGTTCTTTGTAAGGGACTCTTGCTCTGTTGCTGCTGCTGCCTTGGCACAGTACCTGCTGTGAGTGTGTAAGGGCAGCTTGCACCACTGCTGCTTGTGATGTCGTTCTTGCAAGTGTGAGAAGCTTGCACCTCTGCTGCCTGTCGTCTCCTTGTGAGTGTAAGAAGCTTGCACTGCTGCTGGCTGTGATGTCGTTCTTGTGAGTGTGAGAAGCTTGCACCGCTGCTGCTTGTGATGTCCTTCTTGTGAGTGGGAGAAGCTTGCACCTCAGCTGCCTGTGGTCTCCTTGTGAGTGTAAGAAGCTTGCACAGCTGCTGCCTGTGATTTCCTTCTTGTGAGTGTGAGAAGCTTGCACCGCTGCTGCCTGTGGTCTCCTTGTGAGTGTAAGAAGCTTGCACTGCTGCTGCCTGTGATGTCGTTCTTGTGAGTGTGAGAAGCTTGCACCGCTGCTGTTTGTGATGTCCTTCTTGTGAGTGTGAGAAGCTTGCACCGCTGCTGTTTGTGATGTCCTTCTTGTGAGTGGGAGAAGCTTGCAACTCAGCTGCCTGTGGTCTCCTTGTGAGTGTAAGAAGCTTGCACAGCTGCTGCCTGTGATGTCCTACTCACTACTCTACTCTACTCACTACTCTGCACTCACTACTCACTACTCTACTCACTACTCTACTCACTACTCACTATTACACTCACTTCTCTACTCACTACTCACTACTCTACTCTCTACTCACTACTCTACTCACTACTCTGCACTCACTACTCACCACTCTACTCACTACTCTACTCACTACTCTGCACTCACTACTCTACTCACTACTCTACTCACTACTCTACTCACTACTCACTATTACACTCACTACTCACTACTCTACTCACTACTCTACTCACTACTCAACTCACTACTCACCACTCTACTCACTACTCTACTCACTACTCTACTCACTACTCTACTCACTACTCTACTCACTACTCTACTCACTACTCTGCACTCACTACTCACCACTCTACTCACTACTCTACTCACTACTCACTACTCTGCACTCACTACTCACCACTCTACTCACTACTCTACTCACTACTCACTACTCTGCACTCACTACTCTACTCACTACTCTACTCACTACTCTACTCACTACTCTACACTCACTACTCACTACTCACTACTCTGCACTCACTACTCTGTCTGGGTTAAGGGAGACCCTCGAGGCCCTGGTGTCACTGCACCTGCTGCACCCTCACAGCCACTGGTAGTAAAATACAGGACTGTCTGGGTTAAGGGAGACCCTCGAGGCCCCGGTGTCACTGCACCTGCTGCACCCCTGGACACCCACAGCCACTGGTAGTAAAATACAGCACTGTCGGGGTTAAGGGAGACCCTCGAGGCCCCGGTGTCACTGCACCTGCTGCACCCTCACAGCCACTGGTAGTAAAATACAGCACTGTGTGGATTAAGTGAGACCCTCGAGGCCCCGGTGTCACTGCACCTGCTGCACCCCTGGACTTCCACCGCCACTCGTAGTAAAATACAGCACTGTCTGGGTTAAGGGAGACCCTCGAGGCCCCGGTGTCACTGCACCTGCTGCACCCCTGGACACCCACAGCCACTGGTAGTGATATACAGCACTGTCAGGGTTAAGTGAGGCCCTCGAGGCCCCGGTGTCACTGCACCTGCTGCACCCCTGGACACCCACAGCCACTGGTAGTAAAATACAGCACTGTCAGGGTTAAGGGAGACCCTCGAGGCCCCGGTGTCACTGCACCTGCTGCACCCTCACAGCCACTGGTAGCAAAATACAGCACTGTCAGGGTAAAGTGAGGCCTGCTGCACCCCTGGACTTCCACCGCCACTCGTAGTAAAATACAGCACTGTCTGGGTTAAGGGAGACCCTCGAGGCCCCGGTGTCACTGCACCTGCTGCACCCCTGGACACCCACAGCCACTGGTAGTAAAATACAGCACTGTCAGGGTTAAGTGAGGCCCTCGAGGCCCCGGTGTCACTGCACCTGCTGCACCCCTGGACACCCACAGCCACTGGTAGTAAAATACAGCACTGTCAGGGTTAAGGGAGACCCTCGAGGCCCCGGTGTCACTGCACCTGCTGCACCCTCACAGCCACTGGTAGTAAAATACAGCACTGTCTGGGTTAAGGGAGACCCTCGAGGCCCTGGTGTCACTGCACCTGCTACACCCCCACAGGCACTGGTAGCAAAATACAGCACTGTCAGGGTAAAGTGAGGCCATCGAGGCCCCGGTGTCACTGCACCTGCTGCACCCCTGGACACCCACAGCCACTGCTAGTAAAATACAGCACTGTCAGGGTTAAGGGAGACCCTCAAGGCCCCGGTGTCACCGCACCTGCTGCACCCTCACCGCCACTGGTAGTAAAATACAGCACTGTCTGGGTTAAGGGAGACCCTCGAGGCCCTGGTGTCACTGCACCTGCTGCACCCTCACAGCCACTGGTAGTAAAATACAGCACTGTCTGGGTTAAAGGAGACCCTCGAGGCCCCGGTGTCACTGCACCTGCTGCACCCCTGGACACCCACAGCCACTGCTAGTAAAATACAGCACTGTCAGGGTTAAGGGAGACCATCAAGGCCCCGGTGTCACTGCACCTGCTGCACCCTCACAGCCACTGGTAGTAAAATACAGCACTGTCTGGGTTAAGGGAGACCCTCGAGGCCCTGGTGTCACTGCACCTGCTGCACCCCTGGACTTCCACCGCCACTCGTAGTAAAATACAGCACTGTCTGGGTTAAGGGAGACCCTCGAGGCCCCGGTGTCACTGCACCTGCTGCACCCCTGGACACCCACAGCCACTGGTAGTAAAATACAGCAATGTCAGGGTTAAGTGAGGCCCTCGAGGCCCCGGTGTCACTGCACCTGCTGCACCCCTGGACACCCACAGCCACTGGTAGTAAAATACAGCACTGTCAGGGTTAAGGGAGACCCTCGAGGCCCCGGTGTCACTGCACCTGCTGCACCCTCACAGCCACTGGTAGTAAAGTACAGCACTGTGTGGGTTAAGGGAGACCCTCGAGGCCCTGGTGTCACTGCACCTGCTGCACCCTCACAGCCACTGGTAGCAAAATACAGCACTGTCAGGGTAAAGTGAGGCCATCGAGGCCCCGGTGTCACTGCACCTGCTGCACCCCTGGACACCCACAGCCACTGCTAGTAAAATACAGCACTGTCAGGGTTAAGGGAGACGTCGAGGCCCCGGTGTCACTGCACCTGCTGCACCCTCACAGCCACTGGTAGTAAAATACAGCACTGTCTGGGTTAAGGGAGACCCTCGAGGCCCTGGTGTCACTGCACCTGCTGCACCCTCACAGCCACTGGTAGTAAAATACAGCACTGTCTGGGTTAAAGGAGACCCTCGAGGCCCCGGTGTCACTGCACCTGCTGCACCCCTGGATACCCACAGCCACTGCTAGTAAAATACAGCACTGTCAGGGTTAAGGGAGACCCTCGAGGCCCCGGTGTCACTGCACCTGCTGCACCCTCACAGCCACTGGTAGTAAAATACAGCACTGTCTGGGTTAAGGGAGACCCTCGAGGCCCTGGTGTCACTGCACCTGCTGCACCCTCACAGCCACTGGTAGTAAAATACAGCACTGTCTGGGTTAAAGGAGACCCTCGGGGCCCCGGTGTCACTGCACCTGCTGCACCCCTGGACACCCACAGCCACTCGCTTTTTCACTTTTTTTTTTTTTTTAAGTTTTACACTTTGCTTTGATGCGGACGCTTTCTTACACTGTGGCATGGAGTCATCCTGCTCAGCTCTCGGCCTCGCCACTGCAGGCATATGTTTTCAATTATCTCCGCCGTGATGGCGAGATAATTGAAGATATATGGCCTTCTCCTCTTAAGACAATGCCTTTCAAGTCTGCCCTACACGGAAAGAAAACACAGGAAAAGCACGAACGCCGCCATTCCCAGCAGACTGGTGAACGCGCCCACAACATCTGCATTACATTATCGCGGCACCCTGACAGCTCATAATTGAAATTAATGGACTCCTGTGCGTGTAACCACAGAGAAAATGCCAAGATGACGCACGCTAAATTACAGATAGCCTATCATGTCAAGGCTACTAAAAACACAGCACAGCGAAGACGAATGAACATGCACATGCCATAAAAAAAGCACGTGCACTAAGGAATGTTGCTGTCCGGACCCCTAAAGACACTTTTTTTTTTTCTTTTACTATGGAGCTCCGCCCCACTTCGTGGTGACGTAGGCCCGAGCCCTAAAAACAACAGAGAATATATGTGTACCTTAAAAAAGATATCATACTGCTATTGCCTTCCTCAAGGAAACACATATCTGGGGGGATTGTCTCCTGGCCCAACGAAAAAGGTGGAGAGGGCAACTCTACTCAACATCGTTTTCAGGGTGTGCTAGAGGCACTATAATATGGGAGGCTTCGGGAACTGCATTTTGCCACACTGCACATGTGTCCAGTGTGCACTTCAGGATCAACCGATCCTGAAGGCTGTTATGTAATACTGCCGGAACACTAGATGGACACAACCTCGGTTTAATCTCAGTTTATGCTCTGAACTTAAATCATGCCCAGTTTATTACTGTTGTTATCACGGCAGCAACCCCAAACCTGACTAATGACATTAATAATAATAATAATCCACATTTGTAAAGCGCACAATCACCCGTAAGGGTCTCTAGGCGCTGGGGGCCGTCGGGAAGATTAAGCAAGCTATTGCCCAGAGTCACATGGTGCTGGGCTAACCTGCCGCCGGAGCCGGGGATCGAACCCTGATCCCCAGATTCCAGCGTCAGTCGCCCTGGCCGCGGCGCCACACCTCTCCCACTGCCAGTGACTGCAACTGTGAGTTGCATCCTACCCTGTGAGTTGGACCGAGACCCACCTAGGGCAAACACGAAACCACATATGACCATGTTTACGGACACTATTACAATACCTAGGCCTTAAGGATGTATGGAAGGAAATACATCCTATTACCAGGATATTCTCCTGCTTTACACCGGCAACAGGCACTCATGGTAGACTAGATTACTTTTTTACTACCCCTGCCATTGCTACCCCAGTCACTGAAGCAACATACCTTGCCAGATACCTTTCAGATCACTACCCCCTACTATTGACACTGTGTAAAGGAGTAGACATAGGGAGAGAGATACACCTACCTTTCCCCGCCGATCAGCCCGATCCCGGCAGTGAGAAAAAGAGGGACAGCCAAGAGTTAACTTTTCCGACTCCCTCCGTCCTACAGGAAGTTACATGGTAGAAGTGGAAAACGGACAAATGGGAAACGGGGAAGGGAAGAGAAAGGAAGAGGCGGGACAACAGGCATATAGTCACCAGACTAGTTAAATCCCTGAACCACACGGGCGTTTCTTTAAATACCGTTCTGAGGTCTGTTGTTTTCATGTTACTTTCCGTTTCCCCCTGTAAACAAACATACACCTACAAACTCGAGTGTGGGGTATTTGTATCAAGACTGTGACCGCATTTTGCTGGCATTTTGCCTAAACATTTATCCAGATGCACCTGTGCCTATAGCAGTAGAACATAATTTAGATGTACTTCCCTAAAGGTAGAAACGTTACTCCTGCATGTTTTTGTTTGACTCGAACGCTCATAGCCCGATGCACAATAAAGGGAGCAGAGTCCCATGACCTATATCCTTTTGAACAAGGTATATTCTTTTATTTGCTCAAACAGGGCAGTCTAGGCCTGCCAACTATTCCTTTTTTCGCACTTTGGGTGTGGTGACGGTAACTTGGAGTAGAAACAAATCCGAACAACCCACTGACCGCTCTTTCTTTTTCTTGGAGACCCTCCGGGAAGGCAATCCAGATCCATAACATTGGAAGAAGACGAGCAGAAAGAAGACCGAAGACCTTTTTGTGCAACAACTACTGGACCACTGCAACCATCCTTACACCTAACCTCATCCTGACCACTTTGTCTTTCTACTAGTAAAAATTAACCATTCAACCACCAATCAGGCCTCCGAGTTTCTATTTCCGCCCATCCCTCCGACAAGTGGTGTCAGAAGTGGGATCCGCGGAAATGGAGGCCGCACTTCAGAAAATGGTGGACAATCAAGAGAAATTGGGACGCATTATGGACAAGTTTTTGGCAGTAGCTGAAGAAGACAGGGAGAAACTACATCAAACCCTGACTAGCCATAGCCAAAACCAGGAGAACTCCATTGGGAAACTAGCAGATAACCTCCGCCAACAATGAGGACATACCACCCTCCCTTCGGTAGTGCTACAAAAATATGTCGCCAGAGAAGATCCAGAGTTTTTCTTTTCTAACTTTGAAAGGATGGCCAGGGCCGCGGGATGGTCCCTAGAAAAATGGGGTCACTACTTAGGTCCCCTCCTCTCAGGAGACATGCAGGCAGCCTACCAAGCGGATAACCCATTAGGATTAACCCCCTATGATGAAATAAAGAAAAATATTCTGGAAAGACTTGGTATTGACGAGGAAACATATTGAATCAGATTGAGACAAATTAAGGAAGGACCCCAAGAAACGCCCAGGGCATTATCATACCGAGTAAAAGGCATGGCAGACAGATGGCTCAAGCCAGTGGGCTCTAGTAAAGAAGAAATTATGGAGAGGATTTATTTAGAACAGTATTTATCATAATTGCATCCACCCATACAGAAATGAGTACGAAATCACACCCAACTCCACATGGAGAGAGCCGTTGAAATAGCCAGTGCTTTCAGTAGATCCATGGAGCTGCAGAAGGGTAGAGAAGAAACATATGTGAAACCAACCGGACACCTGAACAGGAATCAACGGACCCTTGCAACAAAAAAACCTGAGACTGTTACTTTGCTACCTGGTCCTTTACCGGCTCCTTCCCGACCACCAACCCCCACAGGGCCTCAGTGTTTTAATTGTGGGGGATTCGGGCACATAGCCAGGGTATGCCCCCAAAGAAGAAGAGCCGATGGAATTGGGGTTAACACGTTCCTACTACTGCAAAGTGGAAGGGCATGCTTTACCTTACCATAAAACAGTGAAAGTGAACGGGGAAGACTGATCCGCTTTGATAGATACAGGGTGTCTGCATAGCGTTCTGAGACCTCAAGTTATAACTGGTGGTAGTCCCCAACCCACAGGTTTAGTCAACATACAGTGTGTACATGGGGATAGTAGACAATATCCTACTACTGAAGTGCAGGTGCAACATGAGCCAGCAGTAGATACGATCCCTTTACGTGTAGGACTAGTCCCTAAGCTTCCTGAACCTTTTATATTAGGAAGAGATTATCCATACATAAAACAGCTCCTAAAAGATAAAACCGAAGAATGGAGAAAGAGAGCTCCTTTTTCCAGAGAGCAAGACCTAGGGGTAGCCCCAGGGAAAACTAGGAAGAGCAATAAACAAAAGAAGAGAGAAAAAACCATGTGGACCCAAATAGCCCTGACTCGACCCCACGAAGAAGCTAGATGGCAATACGACCCAGGGTTTTCGATAGCCCAAAGAGAAGATCCCACCTTGAGGGAAGCTTGGAACAACACTAAAGAAGCTGAAACAAGCTATTACCTCTAAACCTGTCCTTCTCAGCCTTGATTACACTAAACCCTTTGTGTTACAGACAGACGCTTCAGAACATGCGTTGGGGCAGTGTTGTCGCAAACTGATTCCCAAGGACAGGAGAGACCAGTCCTATATATCAGTAGAAAACTATTTCCCCGAGAAAAAAAATATGCTGTCATAGAAAAAGAAGCCCTCGCCATCAAATGGGCCATAGAATCCATACGCTATTACTTAGATCAAGTAGGTCCCCAGTTCTTTGTAAAAAGAGAATTGCTGTATAGGAAAGGGGGGAGGGATCAAAACCCACAGCTGTTAGTACCCCAGACTTACAGAGATAAAGTTCTTGTTTAGCCCACAGCCACTTGTTAGGGGGTCATTTTGGTGGGGAAAAGACCAAAAGGCATATTCTAAATAAATTCTACTGGCCAGGAATTTATCAACAGATCCGCCGATATTGCAAAGAATGTTCTGTTTGCCAGAAAACAATAGACGTCTTCCACCCAAAGCCCCCCTCTGCCCTCTACTTATAATTGAAGAACCCTTCACAAGGGTTGGTATGGATATTATTGGTCCCCTTCTTCCCTCCCATAGTGGCTGCAAATATGTGTTAGTCTTAATAGATTATGCAACACGTTTTCCTGAGGCGGTGGCGCTAAGACAACCCAATGCCACTTAAATAGCCAAAGCTATGATTTCTATCTTTTCAAGAGTAGGATTGCCGTGAGAAATCATAACAGACCAGGGAACCCCTTTTGTGCCAACTTGATGAAATAAGTGTGTCAACAATTGAATATCAAACAATTAAGAACATCCGCCTACCACCCTCAAACTGATGGGTTGGTGGAAAGATATAATGCCACGCTTAAAACCACTCTGAAAAAGCTCCTTGATCTTGAGACAAGGAAATGGGAGGATATGTTGCCCTTGGCACTTTTTGCCATCCGCTGTAAACAGCAGAAAAGTACGGGGTACTCCCCCTTTGAATTGTTATATGGAAGATCCCCACGTCCCCTCTGAGACATGGCAAAAGAAGAATGGGAAGAAGAACAGAGGGGTAAGCCTTTATCCGAGTATATTATGAGCCTCAAAACTCACCTCCAAGAAATACGTAGTATTGTTAGGAATCATTTAGAACTGGCCCAACATTCCCAAAAAGCTCAATACGATAAGAACACCAAAACCCTGAGTTTCAACATGGGAGATTATGTCTTATTGATGTTGTCTAGTTCCGATCATAAGATGTTAGGACAGTGACAGGGTCCTTTCAAGATAATAGAAAAAGTGAACCCGGTCACTTTACCGTCTAGAGCTAGACCCTAAAAGACCCATGCATTCCCAGATTTATCATGTCAATTTGTTAAAAAAGTGGGAGGGGCCCATTCCATCCCTGTTAGGACTCACAGAAAGGAACGAGCCCCTATATCATCAAAGTATAGATCCAGAGCTCTCAAGTCCCCAAAGACAGGAGCTATGCACTTGTCTAGAACTCTTACAGGATATCTTCTCCCTTTATCCTGGGAAGACAGATGTTAGAGAACATGAGATACATACTCTCCCTGGAAAAAAGTAAAGTTGAGACCCTATAGAATACCGGAGGCCAGGAGAGAAGCTGTGAGAAAAGAAGTAGATCAAATGCTACAAATGGGAATAATAGAACCTTCCTCCAGTGAATGGAATTCCCCTATTGCTTTAGTGCCAAAACCGGATGGGTCAATCAGGTTTTGCACAGACTTCAGAGAAGTAAACAAGATCTCCCAATTTGACTCATACCCATTGCCAAGAGTAGATGAAATGATTGAACGAATTGGAAGAGCCCGCTACATCAGCACTCTTGATCTATGTAAGGGGTATTGGCAGATTCCCTTACATTAAGAGGATAGAGAGAAAACTGCCTTTTCCACTCCAGAGGGGCTGTTTCAGTTTACTGTTCTTCCTTTTGGTCTACATGGGGCACCTGCCACATTTCAAAGGGTAATGAATACTGTATTACAGCCCTGTGCTGCATTTGCGGCAGCCTATATTGATGACATCATTATATATAGTGACACGTGGGAACAACATCTTCACCACATAAAAACAGTGATCCAAACCCTGGGGAAACGGGGGTTTACCATAAATCCTTCTAAAAGCAAACTGTCTACCAAATCAGTGAAGTACCTAGGTTACTTATTAGGTGAAGGATGAATACAACCCCAAAAAGAGAAGGTGGAGGCTATCACTGCCATTCCTTTCCCTAAGACTAAGAAAGACCTGAGAGCCTTCCTATGAGTTATGGGCTATTATCGGCGATTCATCCCTAACCTTTCACAAATCGCCAATCCATTAACGGATCTATTGAAAAAAGAAGCCAAGACAGAAAAGGAACTGAGTCATCCTTCCTTTCTAGCAAGACAAGCTATCCATCAGCTGAAACAAGCTATTACCTCTAAACCTGTCCTTCTCAGCCTTGATTACACTAAACCCTTTGTGTTACAGACAGACGCTTCAGAACATGCGTTGGGGCAGTGTTGTCGCAAACTGATTCCCAAGGACAGGAGAGACCAGTCCTATATATCAGTAGAAAACTATTTCCCCGAGAAAAAAAATATGCTGTCATAGAAAAAGAAGCCCTCGCCATCAAATGGGCCATAGAATCCTTACGCTATTACTTAGAGGGACGGGAGTTCCTACTATTCACTAATCATGCTCCCTTGGAGTGGTTGGCCAAGAATAAGAGACATAATGATAGGGTTTTAAGATGGTTTCTGACACTCCAGCCTTACCGTTTTACCACGTTTCACCGGAAAGGAAAGGAACAAACTAATGCGGACTTCCTGTCCGATATCCCTTCGATTCTTTTCTTGCACGCAAGAAAGTTAGGGAAGGGGGATGTAAAGGAGTAGACATAGGGAGAGAGCTACACCTACCTTTTCCCGCCGATCAGCCCGATCCCGGCAGTGAGAAAAGGACAGACAGCCAAGAGTTAACTTTTCCGACTCCCTCTGTCCTACAGGAAGTTACATGGAAGAAGAGGAAAACTGACAAATGGGAAACGGGGAAGAGAAAGGAAGAGGCGGGACAACCGGCATATAGTCACCAGACTCATAAGGAAGAGGCGGGTGAAAAAAGAAACCCGGAAGACGCCAGAGACCACAAGGAACAGGAGGAGTATCGGGAGAAGACCGAGGACGGCGCTCAAGGCAAAGGAGACGGGGAGGACGTGGACTGCTGGTGCGAGGACTGGTGGATGCCCCCGGAGGTCGCTGGAAGGCCGCCGCAACTCCGCAGAGTTGCGGCAGACGCAGTGAGTGGGACAACCGGGGAGGGGGTTGGACAAGGTGGGGGGGGCACTTAAATCCCTTAACCACCCGGGCATTTCTTTAAATACCGTGTTACTTTCCTTTTTCCCCTGTAAACGAACATACACCTACAAACTCGAGTGTGGGGTATTTGTATCAAGACTGTGACCGCATTTTGCCCGCATTTCGCCTAAACATTTGTCCAGATGCACCTGTGCCTATAGCAGTAGAACATAATTTAGCTGCACTTCCCTAAAGGTAGAAACGTTACTCCTGCATGTTTTTGTTTCACTCGAACGCTCATAGCCCGATGCACAACAAAGGGAGCAGAGTTCCATGACCTATATCCTTTTGAACAAGGCATATTCTTTTATTTGCTCAAACAGGGCATTCTAGGCCTGCCAACTATTCCTTTTTTCGCACTTTGGGTGTGGTGACGGTAACTTGGAGTAGAAACAAATCTGAACAACCCACTGACCGCTCTTTCTTTTTCTTGGAGACCCTCCGGGAAGGCAATCCAGATCCATAACATTGGAAGAAGACGAGCAGAAGACCGAAGACCTTTTTGTGCAACAACTACTGGACCACTGCAACTATCCTTACACCGAACCTCATCCTGACCACTTTGTCTTTTTACTAATAAAAATTAACCATTCCACCACTAATCAGGCCTCCGAGTTTCTATTTCCGCCCATCCCTCCGACACACTGACATCTAACCATCCACATCTGGCTGTGCCGCAGTTACGAGCAGAGGCCCTGACAGACCCCCAATTCCTGGCCACAGTACAGACAACACTTGACCATTACTTTCGTGAAAATTGGGGCACTTCAATGACGAGAGACTATGACTGGGAGGATATAAAAGTGGTCCTTAGGGGAGTGTGCATGCACACTACTTATGGGGTCAGACAACAGCTAGAACGTGACCTCGAACGGGATGAGCCCAGACTACTGGAATTAGAATGGATATTACCAACACAACCTGCTAGATTAGAGGACTGAAGTCAATTGTGAAGCACAACACTTGAACATTGGCCCAGGCTGGGAAAAATACACCCATAAAGCACACAGGCAACGATTGCACGCAGAGGGGGACAAGACAGGGGCACTATTAGCTAGAGTAACAAAACAGTCCCAGTCATGGGACCCGATCCTGATACTCTGTGACGCAGAAGACGTGCCCCGTACCTCGCAGGAAGCCATAAATAAACTGGTCAGAGACCATCTCTGGGAGGTCTATGCGCTAAAATACACAACTACTGCACCTGTAATACAAGATTTCCTAGCTGGCCTTGAGCTCCCAAGCCTGTCAGCAGACGATAGCGATATATTAGAAGCAGACCTGATGGGGAGGAAATTCTTGCTTCATTAAAGCATCGAAGACCAGCCAAAGTGCTCGGCCGGTCCCTGCGGAAGGGGGGGGGGGGGGGGAGCGACCGAGCTCTTTGCCGGGGCCGGTCTTCAGCCGATTTTGTTTCTGGGCCGATTTTGCAACTATGCTGCATAAATGGCCCTGTAACAAAACCACAACCGGCCCTCACCCTTGCGACGCACTGGGGGATTGCCCGGTGCCGCAACGGCCAGTCCGGCCCTGCAGATAAACTACTGGAGGTTTATAATGACGCTTATAAGGTGGGACGCCTCCCTGCCACAATGCGGGAAGCGCTGACAGTGTTAATACCGAAACCAGATAAACCTATAGATGAGGTAAAATCCTATAGGCCCCTTTCAATGCTTAATGTTGATGTCAAAATATTTAGTGGACCGTTGGCGCACCGACTTCTCCCATTTCTACCTACACTTGTTCACAAAGACCAGTCTGGATTTATATCTAAAAGGAGAACAACATCTAATCTTCATAGACTCTTTCATATCCTACAGGCATCAGAAGTTCAGACAGGCCCACATGTGCTTGCTTTTCTTGACGTAGAACAAGCCTTTGATTCGGTGAGGTGGGACTATTTATAGCAAGTTATGGAAAAACTAGGGTTCGGGTCCAAATATATAAATTGGGTGAAACTTTTGTACTCTGCTCCGACAGCCCGGGTCCGTACAGTTGGACATGTGTCAGAGTCCTTCCCGCTCTGCAGAGGCACCAGGTAGGGATGCCCCCTATCCCCGTTGCTCTTCGCGATGGCGAGGGAACCATTAGCGAAATTACTTCGAAACAGATTAAAGCACTGGGCAATAGTAGTGGTGGGTTCCACTCCTGTGGTCTCACTCTATGCTGACAATATCTTGGTTTATCTATGAGAACTGTATAAGGGGATACCAGTGCTGCAGATTGGGCTTTTGGAATTTACAGCAGCCTCTGGCCCATCGGTGAACGCCCAAAAGTCACAAATCATGCTACTCGGGACACAAGCGGGTCTAGACCCCTCATCCGTACCACAACTTTCCCTCCCTTGGTGTCGAGAAGGGCCCTTCTATTTAGGTTTAAAGCTGGCCCTAGATTGACATCGTTTTTTGGACCTAAACTCGGGCAAGGTCCTGACTGCTTTGCATGCCTCGGTTCAATTCTGGAAAGACTTCCCACTGAGGGTAATTGGTAGGTCCGTCCTGATTAAAATGGTGCTCCTACATCGCTGTTTGTATGAACTCCATGTAAGATATTCCGTGAGTCAGATAGACTCATAGTTGATCTACTGTGGGACACTAAATGGAAACTAATCAGTTTAAAGATGCTACAGCAAACACGACCATTGAACTTCCTAACTTCGAATTTTACTATCTGGCAGCAAACCTGCAACACGCAGTTCACTGGTTTGACAAGGAGGAAAACTGGGAAAAAAGACTACTGGGGACCGTTGAGGAGCAGCTAAGCTTACCTGAACTCCTTATGCTGGAAGCACGGGTTCCTGACAGATACCCATATTTGATTAGACTAATGGGCTGCTTATGGGAGAGGGTGATCATGACGGTCCTTCGTACGGCCCTGAATGCATGACATATGCATATGTAGCAATAATCCAATGACGCTGAGAAAATGTTCAAAACATTGACAAAAGATTTATCGTCAGATGCAGGACCCACGACTGATGGAGACAGGAGCCAAGTAAATAATGGCTCAGCTAAGCCTCACATTCTAGAATCACAAACATGTCATTGGGAATCAAGGATGTATAACATTCCATAAAGTGATACACAACTATAATAAGCCTACGTACACATCATTGCCAAACCACTTACCCCCCCCCTTTTTATATAAAAAACAAAGTGGCAATAACTTAATATATACATATTACTAAAAGTAAACAAATTAGACAACATAGACTTTCAAGCAGACAGGAGCTGTCAATGTATACATATTAGTAAAAATAAACAAATTAGACAACACAATCTCTCAAGCGGACAGGAGCTGTCCTGATTCTGCTACTGCTCCTACATATCCTCTCACCTTCCCCCTTAACAGGAATATTAGCATTGGATTGTAATGCAGAACCAGCAGGAATAGAGGCACAATCACCTTGACCTGAAAAGGAAAAAGAAGCAGGAGAACTGGCCACATAAGGGGCAGTTAAGTCACCAACTCCGTACCAATTTTCGTTGGCGCTTTCACAAGTGTTATTGCGACTTTTGTGGATAACTGCTGCTTGCTCAGAAGTTACTTTAACCAAAGCATTTTTATTCCACCAACCCCTGTCTTGAAGAAGAGCAGCCATATGTGAAACTTTGAACTCGAACTGGTGGAGAGAATTTAGATTGACCTTTGGAAACTCTAATAGTTTTTTTTTTATAAGAACCCAATCCCCAGGATTTAAAGGTTTGTCTTTGACATGCATTCGTCCATCATAATCACGTTTATAAGCATCTTGCTTCCGTTTAACCTTGTCCCTAACTTAATTCAAATCAAGGGGAGAACGAGTACACTTGTCCAATAACCAGGCTGGATTGAGTTTGGAGATAGGTGTGCGACTTCTGAGTAGAGTATAGGGAGAAACACCACTGGTACTGTGTGCTGCTGTGTTATAGTTCCAAATCTTCTGAAACAAAAAAGTAGCAACATCCAAACCATTAGCCACAGCAGTCTGGATACCCTCTTTAAGTAAACGGTTGGCACGTTCAACAAGTCCATTGAAAGATGGACTGTATAATGGAACAAAAATGTGCTTAATGTCAAGTTTATTGAGAAACAACTCTACCTCTTGTGCAATAAAATGGGACCCATTATCAGTTATAACTTCTCTAGGTGTGCCCTCAATACAAAATAAACGTTGTAAAAATAGTACAAACTTAGTTCGCATCAGCATTTTGAACAAAGGCAAAATAGATCCATTTGGAAAAATAGTCTATGGCAACAATGAGGAATTTCTTATCTTTACCTAAAACAGAAAAGGGACCCGCAAAATCCAGACCAATTTTCTGCCAAGCACCACTAGGCCATTGAACAGGACAAAGGGGTGCACTAGAGGTCTTCCAGTGCTTGTCTGAACAAAGGCATTGAGGACACTGATCAATGTGTCTCTTACAAACAAACCAATAAGTTTGTTTGATTTTATTTATGGTTGCAGTGATCCCTAAATGCCCCTCGTGAGCTAAAGAAATTATGATGTCTCTCAAATCCCTGAGAGGAATGAACTTATCCCGTCATTGTAAAAATGCCATTTGAAAAGGATAGCTCTGGAGCTATTTGGGCAAATGTCCTTTCTTCCAGAGAGAGATTTCTGTCAAGTGGCCAACCTTTGATTTAAAATTTCTTGACATTTTGCAAAGAGTCATCAGCGTTAAAACTACGTAACCATTCTTCCTGGGTGATCTTAGTATTTTATACTACATCTTCAATGGAGAATACACATTCAAAGTCATTTTCATATCTGACTAAATCATCAACACCAGGCAAAGGAAGATGTGAAAGGCAATCAGCACGTACGTTCTTGCCCCGGGAAAGTATTTGATGTCAAAATTGAACTCTTGAAATCAAGCTAGTAACCTTATGAGTCTAGAAGAAGCCCTGTTGGAACAACTTTCAGAGGTTTGTGATCAGTGTAAAGTTGAAATTGAGTTCCCTAATATACATCCTGAACTTTTCAACTGACCAAGTACACGCTAAGGCCTCCCGCTCAATAGTGCTATAGTTTTGTTCAGCAGAATTCAGTGTGCGAGATGCAAACGCTATGGTACTTTCTTGATCATTAACAATTTGGCTCAGAACTGCACCAAGACTTTTGGCACTGGCGTCTACTGTTATTATACTCTCTACACCATGTGTGAAAGGCTTAATTGCGGGAGCATTAATGATCAAATCTTTGACAGATGTAAAAGCATTTTGTGAGTCTTCAGACCATAGAAATGTTGCATGTTTCTTTAGTAAATTTCTAAGGGGTTGTACCAGCAGTGCATAACCTTGAACAAAATGAGCGTATTATTTGCTTGAGCCTAGGAACGCTCTTAAAGAGTCTTTGTCCAATGGGACAGGAGCATTTATTTTTTTTAATTCTTTTTTTTATTATACGCAACATCCAGTAGACAGAATTCTTCCAATTGGCATACATATTCATTAACAAGCATTTGCAATGCAATAGGTCTCGCATTATTTAAGTTTGAGTTATTATTATTGTAAATGGCAATGTTTTTTGCTTTATGCTATAGTTTTCTTCTGTACATAAAAAGCTACATATAAAGTATTTGTTGTTAAAATTATTTATGCAGTATTTAAATTTGTTTGCATAAAAGAATTTTTTTTTGCAGTAGTTATGTTTTGTTTTTATAAAAAGGGACATATAAAATATGTTGCATATTGACATATAATGATGCAGCCCACCTATGACTTATGCAGCAGCAAAATGGCGTCTTCTGCATGATTATAGCCCCTCCCCTCCACATAATTCATCACTTGCCAAATAATGTATCACTTGCCACATAATTCATCGCTTGCGACATAATTTATCACTTGCCACATAATTCATGACACATAATTTATCACTTGCCACATAATGTATCACTTGCCACATAATTCATCGCTTGCCACATAATGTATCACTTGCCACATAATTCATCGCTTGCCACATAATGTATCACTTGCCACATAATTCATGACACATAATTTATCACTTGCCACATAATTTATCACTAGCAAAATAATTTATCACTTGCCACATAATTCATCGCTTGCCACATAATGTATCACTTGCCACATAATTCATCGCTTGCCACATAATGTATCACTTGCCACATAATTCATGACACATAACCAGAAAATGCATAGAGAAAGAT
The DNA here is from genome assembly GCF_964261635.1 of Lissotriton helveticus. Taxonomy (NCBI): domain Eukaryota; kingdom Metazoa; phylum Chordata; class Amphibia; order Caudata; family Salamandridae; genus Lissotriton; species Lissotriton helveticus. The sequence continues at coordinate 418,389,993 of NC_136061.1, read as the reverse complement.
TGCTCGTTTAAAAAATACCATAGGCATGCCACGTCTCCATAACCTAATTATGTATCTACCACCTTTTGAGCTGTGTGCCAAGTTCAGCAATTGCATTTCACACTGCTACGTGATAAAGGACCAGTGCACTTTTACACTTCAGTTATCAGTAATCATAGTGCACGGAGTATGCGTTATGCCTCAATGTTCCAACAGCTGCAGAACCTACATAGCACTGACTACTTGATTATATATATATATATATATATATATAATATATATTTGTATTTATTTAGTTTTCTCTCTCTCGAGGACACTGCATGGCACACTGAGCAAGTGCTACAGTGGATATTCTGCACTGCACTCGTCTCTTTAATGCATTACAAAGCATTCTCTTATGCAGCCCGTTCCCACATGCTTCTGTCTCAGACCATTCTTAGGCAAAGCACCGCACCCCTAAGCTTTTGCGTATCCTAAGTGTGTGTAAATTGGGGGTCCTTTGAGGGGGAGCCTATTGAACTCAATTGAAGCATTTTTGGAAGGCGAGGAGGTTCCTCTGTGACCCTGTTGAAGTCCAAGGAAGGCATTGCTCGTTTGGAAGGTGAAGATGAGTCTAAGGTGTGTGGGACACCCCCCAAAATGAGGGTGAGTTGAAATGTATCACAGACAGAGTTCTTGAGTTCCCCATGGTCGTGAGTAAGTCATCAATTCAAGGATTTCCTTTGCATGCTGGGACTTGCAGTCCGGTTTACCCCTCCATAAAAAGAACTATTTTAAGTCCCAAAAAGCAAAGGAAAAACTTGGGCCGGGTGACCCACTACTTGCAGTCCGGTTTACCCCTCCATAAAAAGAACTATTCTAAGTCCCAAAAAGCAAAGGAAAAACTTGGGCCGGGTGACCCACTGAAGCATAGACTTAGGAAACTTGACAGCTCTGCATAACCTCCGCTCTTGCATTCCCTTCTCTGCCTCTTCTTGCAAGCCTGCATTGTCCCACTGTCTGTTTATTACAGCCCGGGTCTTTTCATGCACTCCCAGCCGACACACCCCTCCTTCTCTCCCACAACCCCCTTTCTTTCCCCACAGTCACCTTCTTGCTGCCGGCTCCCCTGACCGCCGCCGCCTTGTCGTAGACGTGACATTTGAGGACGGTGCTGCCCACGTCCACTGCCAGCACGTACCGGCCGTGCCCCTGGTAGCCATTCCTCTGCAGCGGCTCCATCCTCTCCCCGAGGTGGCCGGCCCCGGAGTCCACCCCAATCTGCCTTCCGGTTCCCAAGCCTTAAGCATACACTTATGATGCTACGGGTACTAGGTTTCAGTCTGCATCCACGTGACACCGGTTGTGGCCGGAGGAAAAGGGAGGCAGAATAAGAGAAGGAGATTTCCTCACGATCATCTAGTGGCAAACAAATAAGATTTGGATATCACACCACCGCTTACATGTCTAAACGCGGCGCTGCGAGGTGTTTTACTGCAGTTTCTTTTACTTAGCGCCACACCAGCCAGTAGTAGCGCTCTGCAGAAGGAAGGGCTGTACGAGCTTTAAGTCTAACTTCCAAAACATCAGCTGAACCATAGTAACCAATCGCCTTGCGTTTTACAGTTTTCTTCAGCCAATGGCGGTTACGCTGTCTCATCCAGCTGGGTGGCGACCTATGAGTGGGCATCGCATCATGGCATAAACAAGTCAAGACCGTTTATACATTAGAAGCCTATATATGTGACTACTTAGCTTTGTGGACTTATTTATCATTTTAATTGACTATATAGACATACAATTTAAAGTTGTAGAACATGCAAAAACTCACCGCCGCAGCCCGGCTCGAACAGGAAGCCAGGCAACCTGTGTTGGGACGGGGGCGGGGCCGCAAAAAGACAGGAAGCAGACGGGAGCCTACCCCGCGCTCCTGTGCCCGTGAGCCGGAAGATTGCCGGAAGATTTGCGTGTCAGCTAGCGGGGCTCCTGTGCTCGTGGAGAGCCCCGCCTGCTACTAGGATGACCCGCTGCCTGCCGCTGCCTGCCGAAGGAGAGAGGGAAGGAGAGAGGGACACACTAAAAGAACTCGGTGAGTGGGGTGTGAGGGGGGGAGGGGACATGTGCGCGCGCGCGCGTGTGTGTCTGTCTGTGTGCCTGTGTGTGCGTGTGTGCCTGTGCGTGCGTCTGTGTGTGTGTATGTATGCATGCATGCGTGCGTGTGTAAAAAAATCCAATGACTGGTGGGGGGGGTTGCAAAGTGAAAGTAAGCAGCGCGTGTGTATGTGCGCATGCGTGAGTGCTGTGTATGCGTGTGCCTGTGATGTGCGCATGCGTGAATGTTGGTGCGCGTGCAAGCAGCTGAATCCAGCCGGGGAGAAGCGCGTGACAGATTTTTGTCCGTCATTCCCCCGTGTCAGCTCGCTATAAGTCTCCGACCCTGGACGCATCCTTTGGATGCGAATTCCAGGGCGAGACCTAAAAATCAGAAAATTACAGTCCCGATACATTGTCTCATTAATAATTGAGGCATCACATATGTGAACAGCCACCCACATGTCAGAAATCTTCCCTAGTAATCCTCTCCCAAACCTTCATCAATCTGTTCCTCCGGTGGTTCACAGATATTCCCCCTGAATGCATTCCAGGCCCCCCAAATCTTACTCCATTTTCGAGGGCAACCTCGATTGATAAATACCGATCTTTCTGCCACCATTGCCGCGTCCTTGTTTGTACACCATGCAGTGAGGGTCGGCACTTCCCCTGGCCCCCACTTCTGTGCAATTACCGTTTAGCAAACATTATCCCCAGCGTGGCCCAATCTTGCCCAGGGTGTGAAAGGTCATTGGGTTCCCACATATTTAACAAGCATCTCCTGGGCTCTGGTATTAACAACACCTCCGTTGATTGTGAAATCGTCCTCATCACTTTTGCCCAGTACTCTTGAATCTTCGGGCATTGCCATATGGTAAGGTAAAAGGTACCCTCCTCCCCGCAGCCCCTCAGGCAGAATGGATGTAACAGTCTCCCTATTGTGTACAGGGTGACTCTGGTGTAATATGCCCGATGCAGAATCTTAAGCTGCACCAACCTAAGGCGTGAGGGAATGCCTACCTCTCTCGGTGAAGCCAGCGCCTCCTGCCATGCTGTGTCGTCAATGTCGCCTAGCTTGTGCACCCATTTTTCCCTAAGAGTTGCCATGGGATCTGGAAGGTTGTTAATTAATTTACGGTAAGTGAATGATGTGGCCTTCTTATACATACATTCCGTCAGTAATCTATTTTCAAGAGATGATGCCTCCGGGACCTCGGTACCAGGTGGTAAGGCTGCTTGCAGAGCATGCCTTATTTGCGTGTACCTAAAAATGTCTGCGGGCGCTAACTCATATTGTTGTTGCAGGCGTTCAAATTTTACCACTTCCCCCTTGTGCCACATCTCCCCTACTATGGAAATGCCAATAGCGTCCCACTGAGTAAAAGCCCTTACTATTCCAAAGTCGTCCCAGTTGTTTCGTGTCCAAAAGGGGGGTGAGTTAGATTATTATACCATGCCAGCCCAGTCTAACCTGTGCCGCATGCCATATGCGGCACAGGTTAGACTGGGCTGTATGTTTGGCGGGTACTACTAGTGACTTGGCTTGCTTCTTGTCATAGAGGCAGACAACATATTTCCTGGCCCCAATATTGATCTGTCTGCCTTAAATGCAGGGTCCGCCTGGGGAGCGTGTGTCCACTGGTTGACTACTTTTAGTTGTGCCGCCCAGTAGTATAACTGTATATTTGGGAGCGCTATGGGTACCAGCCGCGAACCAACTTGGCTGGCGCTATACGCAGCGGTTTTTGTCTCCATAACAGACTGGAAACCTGGGCCGCTATGGCTTTAAAATAGCTTGGAGGCACTGGGAACGGCGTATTTTCCAGTGCATACACAAAACGAGGCAGCGGCATCATTTTAAACAGCACTGCCTTACCCAGCAGCGTTAGCGGCAACATTCACCAATGTGTCGTATCCCGTTTAAGACGCTCCAGCGGTGGCGACAGTTTTTTTTTTAAAGAAGTCGTCTGGGTGAGGAGTAATATAGATCCCCAAATATTTAAATACTTCGCTTGTGATCAAAAGTGGGCAGTTTTTAGGTAGCGGCGGTGGTGGGCCGTGTAGGATATAGAGTATGAATTAGGACCAGTTAATAGTGTAGCCTGATGTGCGTCCAAAGAGTTCACATATGTTCAGGAGGACCAGTATGGAAAGCCTGGGAAGCGTCAGATATAATAGGACATTGTCCGCATATAGCGAGATGCGATCTTCCCACTCTACCATCCATCAAATACCTTTTATCATTGGCTCCCACCGAATTCACGCCGCCAATGGCTCAAGCACCAGCGCAAAGAGCAGGGGACAACCTTGGCGGGTGCCCCATGCCAGAGGAAAGTCGTCTTAGATGTGCACTTTAGCCGTCACATGAGCTACCGGATTGGCGTACAAGAGACGGACCCAAGCGCAAAATTTAAGGCCAAAGCCCAGGTGATGAAGCACCACGAACAAGAACGGCCACTCGACCATATCGAATGCCATTTTAGCATCCAAGGCGAGTAAGACAGCTGGCCCTTGTAAATATGGGATACGTGCCATCACGTCATGCAGGCGCCTCATGTTTAGTGCAGTATTTCTGCCTGGCATAAAGCCGGACTGATCCGGATGGATCAGGGTCGTGAGGTATGGTGTGAGTCTGATCGCCAGCAGTTTTGCAAGAATTTTTGCCGGGATAGGAGCATTTTTAATGGCATCAAGTAAGGAGGTTTTGGGTTTCATACCAACACTAGAAATATTGTGACCAAGACAATCAACTTCTTGAGTGATAAAGTTGCATTTCTTAGCATTAATTGTCGTGCTGTGTGTCTGTAATGTTTTAGGAACTCTTTCTAGAAGTACATAATGTTGGTTTATGGTTTCTGAGTGGATAAGGATATGGATAAGTATATCATCCTGAAATGCCTGAATACCAGGAAAGTCTTTTATCCATATAGACGCCAAATGGGGTAACAAAAGTTGTGAGAGGTTGTGACTTTAAGGACAACAACATTTTATGATACGCCAAGCATAATTCTATAGTGGAAAAAAATATGCTACGCCCTATTTTTGCTAGCATATCATGAATTCTAGGCAAGGGGTGGCAGTCCACTATGATATTTCTATTAAACACCCTCAGGTCGGCACACAAGCGGATGTCCCCTGAAGTCTTGCGTGCAACCACTGCAGCCGAAACCCACTCAGAGGATTCAATTGAACATATCATGTCTTGTGAAAACAATAGAGCTAGATGTTTCTTCAAGTCCTCCCTCACCGAAAAAGGTACTGGCCTGACTTTTTGAATTACAGGACAAGTATTGTCTTTCAACTTTATAGTATGTTCAAACCCTCTTACCAGACCAACATGGTCACTAAATACAGCACTGTACTTGTCCAACAAATTGAGTAAAGTAGAGTCATGAGACTGGGTATTCTCTACAGATAATATAGGCAAATCACCAAGGACAACTGGCTCAGCATGACCAGGTCTCAGTATGATACCAAGACTTGCTTGATCACACCATCCTAGAATGTCCTTTCCCTTGTGTGCAACGTAAACTTTAGTATGAATTTCTCTATCTTTGAATTTTATGGTATCACTAAAGTATCCACACATAATAATATCATACTCCCCAAATGCTTTGGGATTGACATCAGTGGGGAACAATGAAGTGTTGGACCATAATTTGTGAAAAGTTTTGTCTGCTAATATAGGTATGGGAGAGCCGGAATCAGCCATAATGTGAAGTGAAATTGAACCAATAAGCACTGCACATTTAGGCCTTTTGATCGTTTTTATCATAGAGCATGTTAATGTCTACGGAAAGTGAGACAGTGTTCAAGGCATCACAAATTGACTCATCTTCAGTACTAAGTTGACTGACTTTGCTTTTGTCTTTAACCGCTTTGCAAACAGTATAAAACTGCCCAATCTTTTTGCAATTGTTACACCTTTTACCTTGAGCAGGACAATTTGGATAATTGCCCACATGAAATTTGGAGCCATACCTGTAACAAAATACATTAGATTTAGGCTCAAACATTTTCTTGTTTTTAAAACGAGTGGCCATAACATTAACAACAGTTTCATTGCTGTTATTGGCAGAAAAAGTCATAACGGTGGTACTGGGAGGGACAGTGGGATTAGTATTAATATTTTTGTGATGACCTGTCTTCCTGGGTATTCTGGTTCCATGTTGGAACCTAGTGTTTGGAACCACATGACACCAAGGTTCCTATAACTGGTAATTCCAGGATTGTCAGTTGTTAGCTGACTGTTGGATGGGGCTGAATAAATATTACTTATTGAACACAATCCTGTGTGAATCCCAAATTATTACACTGGCGACGTTTGTGGATGGGATCTACTCGTGCAAGATAGCCCCAACAACAGGTGAATAGCTAAATGCGAAGAGAAAGACTCACGTGACTGCTGTGTCGATGAGGGGAGATTGATCAGCATCTTCAAGCTACAGCTGTGGCCCAGCGAAGGAAACGCGGCGAGGGACGTGGAAAAAGTCGAAAACGCGACGAAAATCGGCAAAGGTAGTCTTTTACAATGATTTTTGGAAGAAAATAGAAAAAAAACGAAGCTTGTAACTGACGTCGATTTTCGAGGGTGATTTCCCTTAGAAAAAAGCCTATTTGTTTGTAGAAAAGGTGGCAGACATCTTTGAATGGGCGAGTTTCAAGAATGGAAGAAAACAAGCGAGATTGGCCATAGAAAGTGATGCTAATGTTTCTTGGCGGCCATTTTAGGTCGGGGAAAAAAGAAAACAAGCTCGAATAGCCAAAGAAAGAAGCATTTAATGTTGTGGCGGCCATTTTGACTTGGTTTTGGAAAAAGAAGAAAAGAAAGCCCAATCCACTTTGGAAACAGGCTGAATGTTTGTGATGGATTAGTGGCGGCCATCTTGGATTTTTTTTGATCGTTTTTTTTCTTCGTTTTTCTGTTATTTCAAGAGGATTGCAACGGGGGAAGCAGCAGTTCGGAGCGTGACATTATAAGGGTATCTACTTCAATGGTAAAGGAGGACAGAAGGACCTGTTGTACGGAAAACGAGTGAAAACGTGAGGAAGAGAAAAGTCGGAGGAGCTTGGTGGATGGAGTAAGTGACTCAAACTTGAAGAAGTACCGAGAGGTGCCGGAAAGGAAAACCAGATTCAATTTTTTTTAGTTCTACATTGAAGAACTTGAAGCCTGTCGACGGTGATGGGCACACCTTTTTGAGGGAAGGGAGGTGGAACTTTGTTGTTAAAGGTTTAAAAGTGGAATAAGGGTAAAGGTGTTGAGTGGAACTGGGGCAGTAAAATGCAGAATGTAACTGCACCTCCTTTCTTTCTGATGGAACCAGGGGAACCACTGATTAGGTGGAAAAAATGGAAAAAAATATTTGAAAATTACGCAAGGGTGTGTGGTGCAAATTTGAGTGGTGAAAGGAAGCATGCTTTATTGATGCATTGTTTGGGCGGAGAAGGCCAGGAGATTTTGGAGACTCTTCCAGTCATTCCACAAGCAGAACAAAGAGGATTGAATGAGTATGAGGTGTGTGCTAGGCAGTTGGATTTACATTATCTTCCTAAAGTGAGTACTATCATGGAAAGGTACTATTTCGGGTTACGAGAGCAGGGTAAGGAAGAGAGTGTTGAAGAGTACATTACTGCACTAAGAAAGTTGGCTTCAAGTTGCAAGTTTGGGGGTTTGGTGGAAGAACGAATTAGGGATCAGTTTGTTTTGAGATGTGTGAGTGATAAGATAAGGGAAGAGTTGTGGCTAAAGGATGAACCTGCACTTGAAGAAGTGGTAGGTATTGCAAAAAGGGTTGAACACATGTTAAAATGCGTTGGAGAACTAAGCAAGGAGAAAAAGGATGAAAAGCCAACTAGTTCTTCAACACAAGAAGTGGTGTGTCAGGCTGTGAAGAGAGAGGATGAGAAGAGAAAAAAAGAAGTGTGTGAGGAGGAAAGGTTGAAAGGGGAGATTGATGGTGGTATTTCTAAAATACAGACAAGTAAGAAATTTTCAACTCCTTTTCAAGGAACTTGTTACAGATGTGGGAGATATGGGCATATGGCAAATGCGAGAGAGTGTCCTGCCCTCAAGTTCAATTGCAATGTGTGTGGTAGAAAGAGACACATTGGTAGAAATTGCAGAACAAGGGTTGGGAGAGATATGAAGACTGAGACGAAGTTGGTTAGCTTTCAGATTAATGATGATGTTGTAGAACATCCTTCTGATTATGTGTTGATTGGGGAAGCAAGTGTGTTGATGAAATTTGATTCATGCTCACATGTTACTTTTATTTCAAACGAGGTGTTTGAAAATGTGTTTGGAAAGAAAAAGACTTTGTGTAAACCGGATATAAGACCAACAGGTTATCAAGAACATCCCATAAAAATAATGGGTTACTTTTTTGACTGCATCGAATATAAGGGGAGGTATACAGAAGCAAAAGTTTATGTGGTAAACAGGGGAGACAATTTGTTGAGTTGGTCTCATCAGGCAAGGTTGGGTGTGAGTCTCAATCCAAATGCTCATCCAGTTATTCAAGTACAGGCTGTAGACAATGAGGAGAACAAGTTTATAAAGAACTTTAAAGAGTTGTTCAGTGAAAAACTAGGATGTATAAAGGGTTACAATCACAACATCAAACTGAAGTTGGGTGCGGTGCCTGTTGCTGCTAAAGTAAGGCGCATTCCAATTTGTGTAAAGGATGCCGTGGGTAAAGAGATTGAGAAGTTATTGTCTACTGGGGTTATACAACCAGTAGAAGCAACTGAGTGGCTCGCACCAATTGTGGTCGCGAGAAAGCCTAATAATGAGATTCGGCTGTGTGTTGACCTTCGTGCTTTAAATAAAGAGGTAATAGTTGACAAGTACCCTTTGCCAAACATAGAGGAGTTGGTTTCTACATTAGATGGGGCATGCTATTTCACCACCTTAGATATGGCATCGACCTATCACCAAGTTCCGCTAAAAGAAGAGTGTCAAGAGCTTACTAGTTTCATTACACCAATGGGTGCATTCAAGTTCTTAAGAATGCCTTTTGGGCTGGTTTCGGCAGCCTCGGTATTCCAGAGAATTATGGAAGATCTGTTCAAAGGAATACCGGGGGTAAGATGTTATCAGGATGATGTTCTCATTTCTGGTAAGGACGAACAGGAACATGATGAGAGGGTTTGCCTTGTGTTGAAGAAAATGTTGGAAGTTGGTTTAACTCTGCGTCAGAGCAAGTGCAAGTTTGGGGTCAATGAGCTAGATTATTTGGGCCACCACATCTCAAGGAAGGGCATATGTCCAAAAAGGGATCTTGTAGAAACAATTGAAAAGTTGAAGGAACCATGTTCAAAAGAAGAGGTTTCATCATTTTTGGGCATGGCAGAATTTTACAATAAATTTGTCAGAAATTTCGCAGATAAGACTGTTAATCTGAGGAAAATCATGTGTAAAAATGCTGTGTTTAATTGGACTGAGGAGTGTAGCAGAGAGTTTGATCAGGTGAAGATGGATCTGAGGAATGCACCAAATTTGCAGGCGTTTGTTCCAGGGGATCCGACGTTTATTGTAACAGATGCTAGCAGTAAGGGTCTGGGTGCTTTGTTGTTACAGGTGAGGAAAGACAAGGAGGTCCTAATAGCTTGTGCTTCGAGATGTTTGAAGGGGGCGGAGTTGAATTACTCTGTCATAGAGAAAGAGGCGCTAGGTATATATTGGGCGGTGAATAAGTTCAGGAAGTTTGTTTGGGGTTCCTTCTTTACTGTCAGGTCTGATCACAAACCACTAAAGGAAGTGTTTGAAAAAAAGGGGTTAGACTCCATCTCAGCAAGGATAAGGAGATGGGTAATTTCTTTGCAGGAGTTCGTGTTCAAGTTTGAGTATATCCCAGGAAAAACTAATGTCTCGGCAGATTGTCTGTCTAGGCTGGTGGATGTTGTAGAGAATGTTGAGGAAGCTTTGGCTGACGATTTTGAGGGTGAATTAAAGGTGTGTGACGTTACCCTGGGGGCGGTGAAGGAAGATACTTGGAGAGAAGAGCTAAGTAAGGATGAGGATTTGAAGGAAGTCATTAAATTGTTGGAAGGTGGTAGGTCTCGTTCTTTAAAGAAACCTTGGTCTTTGATTGCTGATGAGTTGGCAGTGGTGGAGGGTTTACTCATGAGAGGTACTAGGTTAGTTCCACCTGTTAATCTCAGAAGTGTTCTGGTGGACATGTCTCATGAGGGACACTTGGGTATTTCAAAGACGAAAGAACGTATACGAATGGACTTCTGGTGGCCAGGTATCGATTTGTTGGTGGAACGCACCGTTAGGGATTGCTCTTCTTGTCAGGCAAGTGATAAAGTTTTGAGGACGAGGTCTTCTCCAATGGTTTGCAGGAGGTTGCCTAGGTCCCCCTGGGATGAAATTGCAGTTGATATTGTGGGGCCTTTACATGGTGAACATCAAACTCCATTTATGTTGGTTTTATTGGATTTGTATTCTATGGGTGGAGGTTAGTTTGGTAAGGGAGATTACAAGTGAGTCTGTTATTTCCTTTTTGGAGTCTGTCTTTAAACGTGAGAGTTTTCCGAACTCCATTCTTTCTGACAATGGGCCACAATTTTGTTCAGGGAAAGTTGAGGAGTATCTCAGTAAGTGTGGCATTATCCACAAGAGGATTTCTTTGTATCACCCTGAGGCAAATGGTGCTTTGGAGAGACTCAACAAAACTTTGAAGGAAAGCATTCAGTTGGCAAGGGTCAACAATTTGGACTGGAGAAAGGAGTTACAGAACAGAATTTCAGCTTATCGATTTTCTCCTCACTCAACTACAGGAAAAACTCCGTTTGAACTTTTCAAGGATAGAGCACCTAACACTTGTTTATGTCCTGCCTGGATGGCTGCAGACAAGGGTGTAAAAAATAATGAGGTGGGTGCATGGAGAGAAAGGGAATTGAAACTACAGAGGAAAAGGAAAATATATGTGGATAGGAGAAATTCTGCTAAGGATTCCAAATTCGTGGTGGGGGAGGTAGTAAAGATCAGGGCTCCTGTGGGCTGTCAAAACTGGTCGAAGTTTTCTGTTCCTAGAACCATTGTGAAAATTTTCAAAAATGCTGTAAAGACGGGGGATGGTCGTATCTGGAACAATAGTCGGGTTTCTCATTTTGGGGGAAAAGGGAAATGTGAGGATATTGTTGCTGTTCCTGATCTGCGTTCTAATAATTCTCGCAAGAGTGTGAGAGTATGCAGGCCTCCTGTTCACTTGCGTGATTATGTCTAGGTAGTTTCTTCTTTGTTTTTCTTTAACTTTCTGTTGCCTACTTCATTGCTGAACATGTAAACCTGTTTAATGTTTAAGAGGGAGAAGTGTGATGACCTGTCTTCCTGGGTATTCTGGTTCCATGTTGGAACCTAGTGTTTGGAACCACATGACACCAAGGTTCCTATAACGGGTAATTCCAGGATTGTCAGTTGTTAGCTGACTGTTGGATGGGGCTGAATAAATATTACTTATTGAACACAATCCTGTGTGAATCCCAAATTATTACAATTTTCAGTTAAAATTTTGGATGAGGTAACAAAGCATTCAATACTCCTAGCAATTCCCATTACTTCATCCAAAGTGGGATCCTTACAAGTAAGTATGTGGTCTTGTATCTTTTTGTTAAAGCAATTAAACACTAGTTGGTCACGTAAAGAAATGTCAAGATTGGATCCAAATTCACATTTAGCGGCAAGCACCCATGAAGTAGCTAAATAGTCTTCAATAGATTAATTGTGTAATTGTTTTCGTTTAAAGAAAACATGACGTTCCATCATCACAGATGGCTCATCCTTATATTGCTTTGCCAAGCGTGCAAGTGCTTCAGTATAAACATTCCAAGTCTCATCACCTGAGGGTGCAGGAATTAAAGGTAGTTGTTGTCCTGCAGTGCCATGATGGTTAAAGAGAATCGCTTTTTTTCTAGATGATGTGTATTCAATAGCGCCAATAGCCTCCAAATAATTTGAAAATACTCTCAACTATTTATGCCAATGTGTGATAGGTTTGCCAGGCACTTGTAAGAATGAAGGAGGAAGCAAAATGTCATTTGAATTAGCCATGAGTGCTGCACAGTCAAGCTACAAATAAATAAAAATATAAATCTTACTGGAGTAACAGCTATGCGCCGCTTAGTAGGTAGAAATACAAGCAAAATAATCCATGACAGTTGTAGGAATGAAGTACAACAACGTGTGCCTGTCACGTAAATAAGCAGAGGAATAGTGTGTCCGATGCGATGGTGAATCGAAGAACGTTGTACATACGTTTGTATGTAATATGGGATATCCCAAAGTGAAAAGATGTCTGCCGAAATGTGCTCCACGTTATGACGTGGATCACGTTGAAACGTGAATCTCTGAAGTTGATTGGGCACGTTCGGTGAGATGACGCGGCAACCAGAAGCGTCAGCAATGAAGAACGGAGAACAATGAAAGATGCAGGAGCTATGGAATGAAGATCCAGTTCATATGAAAGCAGTGCGCATGAGGCTGTTAACAGGTAAGATAGAATGCGATGAGTTGTTGAATGCAAAGAAGGTCCCAAAGCACAGGCCAACGTCCGCAAAGCATAGAAAGCAGTCGGAAAAAAAACCTTGAAAATCACTCACAAGAGCAGCGTAGAGGACAGAAAATCTATGTTTTCGGCAATCCAAATGTCAGTAGATCCGACAGCAAGTAGACCACAAATAAACTGAAACAGCGAAGAAAAGGTTGGTGGGCCCTGTCTTCTTTGTCGAGGATTAGGAAACAAAAGCCACAATCGTCTCCAAAATATGTAGCATGGCAATGTAGAAATAATCCAGTGACGCAGAGAAAATGTTCAAAACGTAGACAAAAGATTTGTTGTCAAATGCAGGACCCACGACTGATGGAGACAGGTGCCAAGTAAAGAATGGCTCCGCTAAGCCTCACATTCTAGAATCACAAACATGTCATTGGGAATCATGCATATATAACATTCCATAAAGTGATACACAACTATAATAAGCCTACCTACATGTTGGACTTGGCCCTTCTGGCAGGTTCACCCCTAAACTTTTTGCTTTTAATGGTGACCTGGTGATGGTGATTTTTGGGTTCTGCGCATTTTCACTGTGTCCCAGTGGAACGTGCGTGCGCACTCTGAGTGCATGTGATGAGATAGGCCTGCCCTCCCATAGGAATGCATGGGGAATGTATGTGTCCCTGGTAGTTCCTGATGCGTGGGGTGTACAGGCTCGGGTCTGGTATGTGCGGACTCGTGTGATTGAATGCTGTGAGATGATGTATGCGGCATGTATGTGTCTAGTGTGGAAGTGCCACTTCTAGACATGGCTATGTGTGTGCTGTGAAGGTGCTGGCGTGTGATTGGCTGGAGCTGGCTGGGAGGCCAGGCTCCATGAGTCATGATGGGTCTGCCCGGTGGTGAGAGTGGAGATTAGCATGCTGAAGGCTGGGGAGGAGTGCACCTGGTTCCTGATGGGGCTGGCCTTTCCCCACACAATGCTGGCTCCGCCCCCTGTGGTGCGTCTAACGACCCTAGCCTCCCCAGTGAATGAAAGGGGTGGTTGGGCCATCAAGGGTGCTCCAAAACCAGCTGCGACTGGTTTCTCCCCCACCTTGCACCTACAGACAAAGGAATGTGGTGTATAAAAATGGGGCTGTGTCCCCACACAAACTGTTCTCTTCCAGGATCCTGCCTGAGGGGGCTGCTGCTGTTGCTGGGCCAGACGACCGCCACTTGGACTGTCTCCCTGCCTGGAGACCCAGTGAGCTGGCTCTGGGCCCAGCCTTGCCCCCCTGCCTGCTTAAAGGAACTTCTGTGCTGGTCCCTGGACTTTTGGGACCCGGTAGCGCTTTTATTTTCCTTGTAGCGCTTGAGAGCGCTTGATCCTGCCCTCCAGCGCTTGGGAGCGCTGTGATCCTGTTCCTAGCGCCTGGGAGCGCTGTAAATTGTCCTTGAGCGCTGGGAGCGTGTTACTTTCCCTTTCGCGGCTGCCCATGCCGCTGTTTGCCGATTTATGCACCCCTGGCAGGTGCCCACCCCGCCAGGGACCGGGTGCTGTTGGTTTGGCCCCATAGCGAGTGCCACCTCGCTTTATATTTAAATTCTGGAGGGAGCCTACCCCTCGTGTCCCCCCCGCATCACCGCCGCAGCCCGGGACAAACCGAACATCGCCGCCGGCCCGCGACCAGGAAGTCAGGCAGGCCGGGCGGGACAACCGGAAACCGGAAGTAGGAGGGCGGGAGCCTACCCCGCCTCCCAGAGACGAATCGCAGCTGCACGAGCACCGGGGCAGGCAGGAGCCTACTCTGCGCCCCGGTGCAGTTGTCCAGGAGAAGGAGAAGCCTCCTGTCCAGCAGCGGGGCCCCGTGGTGTGGGGAGAGCCCCGCAGCTGCCTTTTAAGAGAAGGAGCCTGGAGACCCGGGGAGCGCCCGCCAGAGACCGGTGAGTGGGGCTCTGAGTGAGGCGGTTGGGGGGTGTGTCGGGCACGCTTTCGGTGCCGCCCCCGTGACCTGGGCCCCCTTCTCCCTTCCCGCTGAACAGTGACCTGGGGGCAATTGCGAGGTTGAGTCCCCCGGGGGGGGACTCCAACTTTCAGCGGCATTTCCTTGAGCTTGAGCCCCCAGGGGGGAGCTCCACCGACGGGGCCATATTTGTTTTAAGAGCCTGAGAGGCTCAGGGCACCATTTGTTCTCGAGTCCCAGAGCGGGACCCCCCCAGACGGCATTTCTCTGTTTGGCGAGCCCACAGAGGCTAAAGGGGGCATATTTGGTTTCGAGCCTAGGAGAGGCTCCAGGGGCATTTCTTGTTCTGGAGCCCTGAGAGGAGTTCTTGAGTGCCCACATTGTTTTAAGAGCCCAGAGAGGTTCTTGAGGGCCACATTAATTTCTTAGAGCCCACGAGGGGCTCAGGCGCATTATTGTTGGTTGAGCCAGAGAGGCTCAGGAGGCAGTCAGTTGGGCAGAGCCTGCGAGGCTCCAGCGTTGGCCCCAGCCTTGTCTCACACAGCTGCCCAGCACTTCGTGGGCAGCTGCCACGTTTAGGCCCCTGACTGGGACACAGGGAGTCCTAGCCCTAGAGAGGCCAGTTGGCCTATGGACAGTCACAGGTGGTGACTTATGAGTTTGGCGCAATTGTTTATTTTCTGCACCTCTGAATGTGTTTTTATGCGTCATGTGCCTTGTTCTTACACCTCTGAATGTATTGTTGATGCATCATGTGTTTTCCTTCCTTACACCGCTGAATGTATGTTATGCATCATGTGTTATGTGCTTATACCCCTACAGGTATTGTAATACTTAGGTTGTTCTCCTAGTACAGGTGGTGCTAGTGAGGTCCTGGTTACCAGTAGTTACTGGTTGTGTGCTACAGTGATTTTACATTCGATGTACTATGTTCTAAGTGCTATTTCTAAAAGTGCTGATTCCTGACAGTGGTCCAGGTGGCCCTGTCTTGTACATATCCCCTGTAAATTCTGCCCGTGCCTGTTGGCACATTGTAAAGTGTGTGTTTTTATCTAATGTGTTTTGGTGTAATACAAAGGCTATTTTTACATATAACCTTGTGTGGAGTTTCCTTTGTGGTGGGCCTGGGTGTTGTTGCTGGGGTGCGTGCGCAAATACTTAACTCACATCGCCTCCAAGTTTAGCCTTGCTGCTCGCGCCACGTTACCTAGAGGGTGAGCAGGGGTTATCTTGGCGTGTAACTCCCTTGCCCTGACTTGGGAGTGGTGGTCTCTGACTGACTTTGGCGCAAGCCCTGGCCAGCCAGGGATCCCATTTCTAACATTGGCGGCAAGCGGTGAGGATCCGGATTTGTGTTTGCGTTGTACCACAGTGGCAACTGGCTGCACTACAAAACTCTGCATATTAGATGACCACATTTTAGAGGATTGTTTTTTTTGAAGTTCCATTATTTTCTTCTCCTGAAGGTATCATTGTGTAATTGTGTCCAGTACATTTGTTCCCCCACCCTGCACCCAGAGTCGGTACCTGTGTCACGTGTGGTCAGGTTGAGGATTAAGGGGTGGTAGAAACTGCCTTACCAGTCCGAGGGGAGGGTTGTGTGTGGATGAATGGTGTGTGGCACTAGACAAGTGAGTGTGAGTTCTCTGGGGTAGAGAGCTTGCTGAATCCTTTGTGAATTGTGTACTCCTGTGTTAAGCTCAGACCCCTAGGTTCCCTTTGTAATCTTTTCTCTAGAACGTCTGCCAGAATGGAGCCTGCTTTTGATTTCTGTGATCTGTTTAGATATGGGAGAGTTGGTAAGGTTCTGTGAAGAGAGAGACATAGGGGTGGATGAGTCAGACTCTCAGTCCGAACTTAGGAGCATCCTGATCCTATGGCAAAAGGGTCAGTGGGATCGTGAGCACAGTGAGGAGAGGGCCCGGGTCTCACACCATGAGGGTGGTGGGTCTGAGGGGAGCCCTGAAGAGTCTGAGGAGGAGGGGCAAAATGATAGCACAGGGACACCAGCAGATAGTGAGGACCCCATAGATAGGGAGTCCCTTGCTGGGTCCAGCGTAGGAAGCAGCGCCTCATCCCTTTTCCTGACCCCAGAGGAGTTGGAGGATAGGAGGAGAGAAAGGGAGCACCAGCTGGCTTTAGAAAAGCTCAGGTTAGAGCATGCCCAGGCTATGGCACAGCTGGGCGTTAGAAAGCAACAGCTAGAGACTCAGAGGGTCTTAGCGCAAGAAAGGATAGAGGAGGCTGAGAGGGCCTTCACCAGAGAGAAATTACCTCTGGAGGGTAGACTATCCCCTGCGCGCAGTTTTAATTTTCTGGACTCCCCAGGGCGGGTTGAGTCCAGTGGTGGCAGCTTTATAGATTTCAGTGGAGGAAATCCCAGTCCCAGTTCCCCCAGTCTGGTACCTGTTTCCCAAGAGGAGGAGTTAAGGTTGAAGTTCAGGGACAGTAAGAAACTGTCTCACCAGTCTTGGGAGGAGTTTGAGGATGGATGTTGTGATACACTGTGGGCTTGGGTACAGGTTCACACGAAAGATGATTTTGAAGTCTTGTTTGGTCTGATTGTCAAAGAGCACCTGCTCAGTTGTTGTTCACCAGGGTTGCGCACACACCTGTTGGGGTGTGGATTGTCTGACGCATGTGAGCTTGCAGATGAAGCAGACCGCTGGGAAGGGGCCAGAGGTTCTTTAGAGTCATTAGGGAGTGATTCCAAAAGTAGTGGTTCAGGTATCTTCCAGCCCAGCGTGGTGGAGGAGGCTCAGTGTAGCCCAGCTAGGTCCCAGGATAGCGAGGAGGGTGTAGGGGCTTACTGCCTGGCTCAGTGGAGCAGGAGTAAATGGGCGACTGAGGGTCCCCAGACGCACGAAGCCCTACCTCAGGACTTGGATGGTTTCTTTAGGGAACACCAGGTTGGGGACCTAGGCTGTCCTGTTAGTCCATTTGAGGAGGATCTCCTAGTGTCTAGGGCACCTGGAGCATCTGTAACTAGAGCTCCAGGGGTTCCAGTGTCCGGCAGTGCTACTCCAGTTGGGAGGGCACAGGAGTCCGAAGTGAGGAGTGATTGGGGGAGTTCCCCAGTGGAAGGACCAGTGGGTCAGGGACTACCCAGTTGGGCTAGGTTCCCGTGTAGTGACCATGGTGACACCACTGCTGGTCTGGGGGATCTTCGCGCCCTGTCAGGTGGACAGGGGACTGGAGATCTGCGTCAGACAGACAGTCACATGACACATGGGTCATGTGTCAGCCTCAGGGGGATGGCGTGTGAATCCCCAGAAGTCCTGGAGTGCCAGGCAACTATTCCACCAAAGGTTTTAGACCAGAGGTTGGGAGGCCAGGTTCAGGATCAGCCTGACCTGAAGGGTAGGACGACTGTAACCAGTGTCCTGACCGGTTCTTCTTCTAGAGGTACCGCCCCAGTTGGTAGGGTTATTTACAACAAGGGGTGGTGATGGACAGAGTCTCTGAATTAAGCAGAGTACTCTCACCCAGTCAAGAGATCAGGGCTAGATCCAACACCGTTTTTTAGCTCATTGCACCATCCCAGTTTCAGAACCTGGTTGTATGCAAATTAGTCTGTCCCTGGCCCAGTGCATCATGGGAACAGGGCAGACCAGACTACAAAAGCCAATTCTTACACTGGGAAGGAAACAAGCTTCCGGGGACTGGTTTCTGCCATTTCAGGCGTCTTCGGCCCGGCTTGCTTGAATCCTGATGGTGCAATGAGCAAGGGACTCACATCTGAGTATACCCTTCCACGCTTAGGGTGGACAAAATTATTTACAACAAGGGGTGGTGATGGACAGAGTCTCTGAATTAAGCAGAGTACTCTCACCCAGTCAAGAGATCAGGGCTAGATCCAACACCGTTTTTTAGCTCATTGCACCATCCCAGTTTCAGAACCTGGCTGTATGCAAATTAGTCTGTCCCTGGCCCAGTGCATCATGGGAACAGGGCAGACCAGACTACAAAAGCCAATTCTTACACTGGGAAGGAAACAAGCTTCCGGGGACCGGTTTCTGCCATTTCAGGCGTCTTCGGCCCGGCTTGCTTGAATCCTGATGGTGCAATGAGCAAGGGACTCACATCTGAGTATACCCTTCCACGCTTAGGGTGGACAAAATTATTTACAACAAGGGGTTGTGATGGACAGAGTCTCTGAATTAAGCAGAGTACTCTCACCCAGTCAAGAGATCAGGGCTAGATCCAACACCGTTTTTTAGCTGGTGCAGTGAGCTAAAAAACGGTGATGGATCAAGCCCTGATCTGTTGACGGGGTAGGAATGTTCTGATTAACTCAGATATTCTGTCCATCACCACCCCCTTTTTGAAATATTTTGGCCACCACAAGTGTGGAAGGGTATGCTCAGACATGAGTCCCTTGCTCACTGCACCATCAGGATTCAAGCAAGCCGGGCCGAAGACGGCTGTAATGCCAGAAACCGGTCCCCGGAAGTTTGTTTCCTTTCCAGTGAAGAATTGGCTTTGTAGTTTGGTCTGCCCTGTTCCCATGATGCACTGGGCCAGGGACAGACTCATTTGCATTTAGCCAGGTTCTGAACTGGGATGGTGCAGTGAGCTAAAAAACGGTGATGGATCAAGCCCTGATCTGTTGACGGGGTAGGAGTGTTCTGATTAACTCAGATATTCTGTCCATCACCACCCCCTTTTTGAAATATTTTGGCCACCACAAGTGTGGAAGGGTATGCTCAGACATGAGTCCCTTGCTCACTGCACCATCAGGATTCAAGCAAGCCGGGCCGAAGACGGCTGTAATGCCAGAAACCGGTCCCCGGAAGCTTGTTTCCTTTCCAGTGAAGAATTGGCTTTGTAGTTTGGTCTGCCCTGTTCCCATGATGCACTGGGCCAGGGACAGACTAATTTGCATTTAGCCAGGTTCTGAACTGGGATGGTGCAGTGAGCTAAAAAACGGTGATGGATCAAGCCCTGATCTGTTGACGGGGTAGGAGTGTTCTGATTAACTCAGATATTCTGTCCATCACCACCCCCTTTTTGAAATATTTTGGCCACCACAAGTGTGGAAGGGTATGCTCAGACATGAGTCCCTTGCTCACTGCACCATCAAGATTCAAGCAAGCCGGGCCGAAGACGGCTGTAATGCCAGAAACCGGTCCCCGGAAGCTTGTTTCCTTTCCAGTGAAGAATTGGCTTTGTAGTTTGGTCTGCCCTGTTCCCATGATGCACTGGGCCAGGGACAGACTAATTTGCATTTAGCCAGGTTCTGAACTGGGATGGTGCAGTGAGCTAAAAAACGGTGATGGATCAAGCCCTGATCTGTTGACGGGGTAGGAGTGTTCTGATTAACTCAGATATTCTGTCCATCACCACCCCCTTTTTGAAATATTTTGGCCACCACAAGTGTGGAAGGGTATGCTCAGACATGAGTCCTTTGCTTACTGCACCATCAGGATTCAAGCAAGCCGGGCCGAAGACGGCTGTAATGCCAGAAACCGGTCCCCGGAAGCTTGTTTCCTTTCCAGTGAAGAATTGGCTTTGTAGTTTGGTCTGCCCTGTTCCCATGATGCACTGGGCCAGGGACAGACTAATTTGCATTTAGCCAGGTTCTGAACTGGGATGGTGCAGTGAGCTAAAAAACGGTGATGGATCAAGCCCTGATCTGTTGACGGGGTAGGAGTGTTCTGATTAACTCAGATATTCTGTCCATCACCACCCCCTTTTTGAAATATTTTGGCCACCACAAGTGTGGAAGGGTATGCTCAGACATGAGTCCCTTGCTCACTGCACCATCAGGATTCAAGCAAGCCGGGCCGAAGACGGCTGTAATGCCAGAAACCGGTCCCCGGAAGCTTGTTTCCTTTCCAGTGAAGAATTGGCTTTGTAGTTTGGTCTGCCCTGTTCCCATGATGCACTGGGCCAGGGACAGACTAATTTGCATTTAGCCAGGTTCTGAACTGGGATGGTGCAGTGAGCTAAAAAACGGTGATGGATCAAGCCCTGATCTGTTGACGGGGTAGGAGTGTTCTGATTAACTCAGATATTCTGTCCATCACCACCCCCTTTTTGAAATAAACCAGTTGGTAGGGAGCAGGACTCTGGAAGGGGGTGCAGAGGGTGGGAGAGCCCACCTCTGACCCCAGTGCAACCTGAGTGGATAAGCCCTGGGTTGGAATGGCGTTCTAGGTGTACCCCTCATCGGAGGCGGAGGAACCCTAGAAGAAGAGGTAGGGGGAGGAGAGCCTTCCCCGAGACTCCTGGTCCGCCTGAGGTTGTAGACCTTAGGCTGGAGAACCAGTGGCAGTCTAGTCCTGTCTTGCAGACAGGAAGAGTGGAGAATGGCTCCTATGTGCCAGGGGTTACTACCCCCCGCTCTGCGAATAGGCAAGGACCGGTGGCACCTGGGTGGCCCAGGGCCTGGTCCCGGCCGCGGACAGCTGGGGAGTACCAGTGGGGTAGCCCAGTTGTTCCAGACAGTGGTTTAAGAAGGAATCCCATGGGTTCACCGTGGCGTAGAACAGGAGGGTGTCCCTGCAGTTGTGGGCCCGCGGCCGTGTTCTATCGCCCCAAGCAGGGAAGTCCATCACGGTGGTGATTGGTCTACCCTGCGTTTTGGCTGGAAGGGGGTTGTGTTGGACTTGGCCCTTCTGGCAGGTTCACCCCTAAACTTTTTGCTTTTAATGGTGACCTGGTGATGGTGATTTTTGGGTTCTGCGCACTTTCACTGTGTCCCAGTGGAAAGTGCGTGTGCACTCTGAGTGCATGTGATGAGATAGGCCTACCCTCCCATAGGAATGCATGAGGAATGTATGTGTCCCTGGTAGTTCCTGATGCGTGGGATGTACAGGCTCGGGTCTGGTATGTGCGGACTCGTGTGATTGAATGCTGCGAGATGATGTATGCGTCATGTATGTGTCTAGTGTGGAAGTACCTACCTCGAGCGAATTCACACCCGACCACTGTGCACTGTTGCAAAACACTTTTGTGTTTGTTTATTTAAATCAAGTTTTTCCTTATTTCGTTTTCAAATTACATCAAATTAAATGTATTTTAACAATTCAAACATTTCATAGCAAATCATTAGCTATGCGTTTTTACAATTAGCAAAACTGACAGCAAAATGTATCATCTTAACAGACATATTTCAATATTCAGTACATTTTAACAGTTGCTGCCCGATGCATTTCGAGCCAAACGCGGCTCTTCTTCTGGGGCCCGAAATCTAAACAGAGATGAAATATAATTGTCAAAAACAAACTGACAACGGTGGGACCAACTCATGAATGTGATGTGTGTGTGAATATTCAATCGTGAACCTCCACCTTCCACCATGTGGTTAAAAACACAAAATGCTTACCCTGCGTCTTAGTTCACTCAAAGCAATATCTACAAGTGCAAATGAAAGAATTCCGGGTTTAGCTGGAATTCAAATCTACTCGGAGTTGGGAACTGCTTAGTTTGAGAAAACTGCGGATGTTTCAAAACAAACACAACTCACCCTTGACGAACGTAATTCTCTCGTGTCTTCTGAAAAACAAACAACAAAGAACCTCAGCTCACCGATTCTGCAATAATCCAGGACCGCTTCCCGCTAGCACCAATAAATACCTTAAAGATTCGGTTTTCTAATTCTTCTGCTGTCTCTGCTACCGCTGTGTTGTGAACTGACTCGTACGGGGTGGCCATTTTTACACTACGTCATCCAACTGTATTACCCAATCAAACGCGGACCATCCTACAGAGGTGTAAACAACTAGAGCAGACCGTGTGGGTGAGGACGGCAATACTTCCTGATACATCTCAGGTCACGTGAGCGCCAGCTCCAACTCTTCGCTAAGCGTGTAACACTAAAAACGGTACTAGAAGAAACACTATGCTAATATCTAGCAATGTGACAAAGCTCATATAGGCTGCACAGATGCAACGCGAGGTGGTGGTGATAATTAATCGGCACAACGCTGAAAAATAGTGGTGGAAAAATAATAGTGGTGAAAAAAAATTTGTTTGGGTGCAGACAATGTTGTTGGTGACTCGTGGGTGTAATAAACAAATGTTCATACAGTGACTTGATATAACAAAGAATGAATCTCACAAGCATTTACAATTTACAATTCATCAACCCTAATATTCATGACTCATAATCAACCAGAATTACAAGTCCGTACATATGGTGCCCTAGTGGTACATACGTTAAAGAAAACATGAAAAGTCAATTTTTTCATTTAACCCCTTCGGGTCTTGGGTTCCTAATCTTTTAATCCAATAAATTTCTCTCTGTAAGAGAGATCTGGTCAGGTCTGTGCCCTCAAAGTGTTGGACTTTTTCTAGGACTGAAAATTGTAGTTGGGCTATACTGTGCTTTGCCTCCAACCAGTGTGTAGCTAGTGGGCTTTTCATAGAACGATTCCTGATTGTACTTTTGTGTTCTGTTATACAGATTTTTATTTTGCGCTCTGTTTTACCCACATAAAGTTTCCCGCATGGGCACTTTATGTAGTAAACCAAGGTATTGGAGTTACAATCTGAGTCAAGGTAGCTGCTGCTGCGAGAGCGCTTCGCGCGTTTTTGCAGTAAAACTGCTGTTTTAAAAACGCTTATTTATAATTTCTGCTGGCTTTGGTCATTTTGACCCTTTTTTAAATCCCCCCTTACCTGCACCATAATTTTGTGCCCCTCACCGCCGTTTGGGCGGGTCTGGTCCTGGGGTGGGTGCCCTGCTCGTTTTTGGTGGCCATCTTGGAGTGGGGTGAGTGGAGTGAGGCATTTCCATCTGCTAGCGCTTGTTTGCGCATGTGACGCCTGGGAACACCTACTTAAGGCGAGTCCCTCCTGTTCTCAGCCCCTGACAAGGTAGCTGCTGCTGCGAGAGCGCTTCGCGCGTTTTTGCAGTAAAACTGCTGTTTTAAAAACGCTTATTTATAATTTCTGCTGGCTTTGGTCATTTTGACCCTTTTTTAAATCCCCCCTTACCTGCACCATAATTTTGTGCCCCTCACCGCCGTTTGGGCGGGTCTGGTCCTGGGGTGGGTGCCCTGCTCGTTTTTGGTGGCCATCTTGGAGTGGGGTGAGTGGAGTGAGGCATTTCCATCTGCTAGCGCTTGTTTGCGCATGTGACGCCTGGGAACACCTACTTAAGGCAAGTCCCTCCTGTTCTCAGCCCCTGACAAGGTAGCTGCTGCTGCGAGAGCGCTTCGCGCGTTTTTGCAGTAAAACTGCTGTTTTAAAAACGCTTATTTATAATTTCTGCTGGCTTTGGTCATTTTGACCCTTTTTTAAATCCCCCCTTACCTGCACCATAATTTTGTGCCCCTCACCGCCGTTTGGGCGGGTCTGGTCCTGGGGTGGGTGCCCTGCTCGTTTTTGGTGGCCATCTTGGAGTGGGGTGAGTGGAGTGAGGCATTTCCATCTGCTAGCGCTTGTTTGCGCATGTGACGCCTGGGAACACCTACTTAAGGCGAGTCCCTCCTGTTCTCAGCCCCTGACAAGGTAGCTGCTGCTGCGAGAGCGCTTCGCGCGTTTTTGCAGTAAAACTGCTGTTTTAAAAACGCTTATTTATAATTTCTGCTGGCTTTGGTCATTTTTACCCTTTTTTAAATCCCCCCTTACCTGCACCATAATTTTGCGCCCCTCACCGCCGTTTGGGCGGGTCTGGTCCTGGGGTGGGTGCCCTGCTCGTTTTTGGTGGCCATCTTGGAGTGGGGTGAGTGGAGTGAGGCATTTCCATCTGCTAGCGCTTGTTTGCGCATGTGATGCCTGGGAACACCTACTTAATGCTCCTTCCCTAGCGCAGCGGGATTGCGCAGCGGGCGTGTCCTCGCGTGGCCGGAGTCGTGCCAGAGTCCTGCCCGTCTGCGCCCGTCCGTGCTCGGTTGCGCTGGTTTCGCGGTGGCCTTAACATCAGGTACATCATTAATTATGCTTACGTACACCAGGGAAACTCTCCTGGCGATTAACAATTGCCTGCCTCCTTGCGCTGGAGCCCGTGTTGACCCTTTGTGTGGCCCCCACCATTGTGCTTGTGGTGGTTGGCTACTCGAAGCACCATCTTGCTTGGGGTCCAGTATAGTGCAGCCTGCCATAAGCAGCAACGTCTCTTCGCGAACTCTCACCATCTGGAATTTGAACGTAAGATCGGCGGTCAAGCATTATCAGGATATTGCTGATCTTATGGACAATGACCCCCCTGACATCTTCTGTCTGACAGAGACATGGCTGCAGGATACCGATTCTACTGTATTGAATTTGGCGCTCCCCGCGGAGTATTCCATCTACACGCTCAACCGCTCTTCGAGAGGGGGTGGAGTCGCTCTTGCAGTTAAATCTTGTTATCCTTGCGCCTGGAGAGTGCAGAACATCACGGGATGCGAGAGCGCCCTGTTCAAGGTTACAGTTACATCGCATTTTACCATGTCAGGATTGCTTATTTATCGCCCACCTGGTAGTTCCGTGACATTTAGGGAGGCTCTTCCCGAGGCAGTTAGTTCACTAGCAGTAGGGTCTGCCAATTTTTCTATCATTGGAGACTTGAATCTCCATTTTGACACTCTGTGTCTTTCTTCAGTGGGAGGGATGGTGGCGGATCTCGAGGCCCTTCAACTGTTCCAGCTGGTCTCGGACCCCACTCATAAGGGTGGCCACATTCTGGACCCCTTTTTCTCCAACTTAGAGGGGGCTACAGTGGCCCCCCCTCTCCCCCTGACCTGGTCAGACCACTCGCTCGTGACTATCTACTGTCCTCTTATAGAAGCCCCACTTAAGGCGCCACTGCGAGCTATGCCCAGACGGCGCTGGAGCAAACTTAAGGCGGAAGATCTCCATTGCCTTCTCACTGATGATCCTCTGGGTGCAGTGGAGAACGTGGAATCTGGTTATGACCATTTCTGCGGATGGGTAACCAGAGCCCTCGACTCCCTTATCCCGATGGTTTCCAGTAAGTGTGGCCTCCGCGCCCCCAGCCCCTGGTATGATGGCAATCTGAGGGCTCTAAAAAGTGTCTGTAGACGTGCAGAGAGAGACTGGAGGAAGAGGTATGACAGCAGCAAAAAAAACCTGTATATGGCTGCGGTTAAGTCCTATCACCGCGCGGTCTGTAGAACCCGGGCGGCATATTACGCTCTGGAGTTTCGCAGCAGTGGGAATCCTGTTAAAACCATCTTTAAGGCCCTTAAAGACCTTGTGGCTAGGAAGCCTGCCGGCAATTCCATCAGCTCCAATACCCATTGTGAAGCGCTGGCGGCTTTCTTCCTGGAGAAGGTCCAGACCATCTATAGGGCCTTCCCCACCACTGCACAAACCAGTACGGGGCCACCCATCCAGCAGGATCAGGTGGTGCTAGATTCTCTCCCCTGTCTCTCTTTGGAGTCTTACACGGCATTGGCCCTTCGAGTCAAGTCTGGGTCGCCGGTTGACCCGCTCAAGCCACCAATGTTCAGAGACCAGACTTTTGCTCGCCCGGTCTGCGACTTAATCAACATGTCGCTATCATCTGGCCAGGTGCCTTTGAAATGGAAGCATGCGGTAGTTATGCCCATTTTGAAAAAAACATCTCTCGACCCCTTAAAATCGGAGAACTACCGCCCGATTTCGCTTCTCCCGTGGCCAGCCAAACTCGCGGAGGTGCATGTTAACACCGCCCTCACTGATCATCTGTCGCGTGCCAACATTCTGGACGACACCCAGAATGGTTTTCGGGCCGGCCACAGTACGGAGACAGCATTGTTATTTATGGTCGAGCACCTGCGGGCAGTTCTGGATGCAGGTCAAACGGCGGCGCTTGTTTTGTTAGACCTAAGCGCCGCCTTTGACACGGTCTCCCATGAAATTCTCCTGCAGCGGCTGGAGGAGATAGGGGTGACTGGCACTGCACACCAGTGGTTTCGTTCGTTTCTCAGGGATCGTTCCTTCTGTGTGGCGTCCCCGCCCTATCAGTCCAAATGTCATCCTCTGTCTCTTGGGGTTCCGCAGGGTTCCTCGCTGAGTCCCACGTTGTTTAACATCTACGTGAGGCCGCTGGCTGAGGTGGTGAAGCTCTGTGGTATGACCATGGTGTCATACGCAGATGATACCCAGCTAGCGGTCACGATCAGCGGGGACTCTGGGGTGGATGCCCCAAGATTCAGAGAAGGACTTAGGGCGGTGGCTGGTTGGATGACGTCCAACTGTCTCCAACTTAACGCCAAAAAAACGGAGGTGATGGTCTTTGGGAAGCGGACGGACCTTTGGGGAGATACCTGGTGGCCCCCTGAGTTGGGTCCCACCCCCACTCCGGTTGCGGAGATCAAAAATCTTGGTGTCTGGCTGGACCCTTCCCTCAACTTTGTTGGTCACACTAAAAGGACGGCGGCGTGCTGCTTTGGCATCTTGCGCAATCTGCGACCTGCCCTTAAATATTTTGATGCCGCAACCCGTCAACTTGTGGTACAAGCAACGGTTTTGGCTCGGCTGGACTATGCCAGCTCCCTTTTCATAGGGTTAAACCAGGCCGAGCTAACCCGACTTCAAAGAGTGCAGAACGCAGCGGCCAGAGCAATCGTAGGTCTTCCTAGGTTTTGCTCGGCCGGTCCAACCTTGCGAGCCTTGCATTGGTTACCCGTTAGGCAGCGGATCCATTTTAAAGTACTGTGCATATCTTTCAAGATTCTGAAGGGCCTACCGCCTCCCTTACTGTGCCAACTTTTGTGCTCTTACATCCCGGGCCGCACTTTGCGTTCGTTGGACCAAGAACTAGCGGCAGCCCCTCGGTTCAAACTCAGTCGGGCGGGGGGTCGCTCTTTTAGGGTGCGGGCAGCCGCGCTCTGGAACGCTCTCCCCTTGAAACTCCGGACCCTTGGCGACTTGCTTTCCTTCCGCAAGGCCGCTAAAACCCTTCTGTTCTCTGAGTTATGTTAAAATCCATACCCCCATTTTTAAATAATATTTTCTGTTTTCTGTTGTGTTGTGTTCGCCACCTTGTCGGTGCGCCGGGACGCTCCTTCGCTGGAGCAGCCGTGCGCAATACAAATAGCCCTAACATAACATAACATAACATGATGGAGTAATATGCTCTGCCCTGTATGCGGATGATGGAGAGTTGGTCCTGTTATCACATTATTGCAATGCACGCAATTGCCACATTTTTTCATCCCTTTGTAGGAAGAAATTTGTTGCTGTTTGAATTTGGGTTTCAGTAATTCTTTAAGGTTTTTTGACCTGGTGTAGGCGAAAATTGGCTTCTGATCAAAAATTCCATTGAACTCTGCTTCATTTTGTAAAAGTTCCCAGTGTCGATTTACTATATTCTTGATTTTCTGGGAGCTTGTAGAAAATTTAGAAACAAATACATGTCTATCTTTATTGGGTTTAAGTCTCTGTTGAAGTAAGTTGGTTCTGTCACAAGTCTTTATTCGTTCTCTTGTTTTCAGCAAAATATCCTTCAGGTATCCTCTTTCTTCATATTTTTTCTGTTGTGTGTCTAGATGTATATTCAACGTAGATTCACTTGAACAAATTCTTTTGATCCTCATGAATTGCGATAATGGAAGATTGATTTTCAAATTCTCAGGATGGAAGCTTTGAAAGAGTAATGCATTATTCACATCTGTGTCTTTCCGGTAAACCTCTGTGTGTAGTTCTGAGTTATCCAGGCAAATTGCTACATCTAGAAATGAAATCTTTTTACTGCTTATATTAAAAGTGAACTGTATATGTTCATTGTACTGGTTAAGTAATGCCAATTTGCTCTCCAAATGACTTTTGTCTGAGTTCCAGATGACGAAAATGTCGTCAATAAATCTGCAATAAATGGTTGCATGGTTCTTCCAATCTTGATCCGCATATATGTGGTCTGCTTCAAATTTGGCCATAAACGTGTTGGCGTATGCAGGGGCCCCTGCAAAACCCATAGAGGTACCTTGTTGCTGTAAGAAAAAACGTTCTTCCCATTGGAAGTAACTGTGATAAAGACAGTAATGTAAAATTTCCAAAATGAACACCTTTTCAGCTCTGATTGAGGGCTGGCTGAGCAGAGCCCATTCCACAGCCTCCAGGCCTCCTTGGTGAGGGATGGAAGTATACAGCGACTTGACATCTATGGTACATAGTAACATGTTGTTATTTACTACAATGGTTTGAAGTTTCAATAAAAAGTCTGTGGTGTCTTTCACATATGAAGGCCACTGTTGCACAAATGGTTGTAAGAATGTGTCTATGTAGTGCCCAAGGGGTTCGAAGATGGTACCGCACCCTGTCACTATTGGTCTCATTGGTGGATTGTGTAAATCTTTATGTATTTTAGGAAGCATATACAGACGTGGTCTCCTCGGGTGGTCTACTGTCAGGAATTGTTTGGTGGTGGTGGTGATATGACCAAGTTCCAGAGATTTCTCCAAAATGATTTGTAGTGTTTGTTTGAGTTCATTGGTCGGGTCTCTATCCAGCTTTAGATATGTCTTGGTGTCAGCAACATGATCTTCTACTTTGTCTGTATAGAATTTTGTATTCATCACGACAATGGCTCCTCCTTTGTCAGCTCTTTGTATCAAAATATCCGAGTTGTCTTGCAATGACCTTAGAACGCCTCTATCTTGTATAGACAAATTTTTCTTTGGGCACTTTTGTAGATTGATTTTCTGAAGATCATTCCGAACTGATCTTTCGAAGGCATCTAAGATTTTGTGGGAAACCGGTGCCTGAAACTTTGATTTGGGACGGAATTCCAAATAATCAGTTTCTTCTTTTTGGAATGGAGCTTGGATAACATTGGTAAAGAAATGCCTCAACCTTAATGTTCTCATGAACTTAAACAGCGACACTTCACAGTCAAGTTGATTGGTGGTGTAAGTGGGCACAAATCCCAAACCTTTGTTTAGAATCTTCAATTGCGGAGTAGACAAATTTGTGTCTGAAATGTTCACTACCAGATTTACTTCTGGCTCCTTGTGGATGGTTTTTTTAAGACCTCGCCTGGTTTTCCTGTTGGTTTCGATATTCCTGGTGGTTGGCTGGAATCCGCGGCATTGGATAAAAAAGGCTGCTTCGACCCGGAGGCTTGTGCCCCTCCTTCTTCAGATGTTTTAGCTGATGCTGGTTCCCCTGAAAGTTGTGATCTTCCAGGTGGTCTGTTTGTTGATAAATCTGTGTCTGACACTAGACTTTCTTCAGATGACACATTTGTTCTCTTCTTGGGGTAACTTCTCCGCTGTGCGTAAACCTCCGCCCAGGTGTAGACCTCTTGCAATTTGTAGTCTAAAGTATCCCTTTTAAATTTCCTAAGTTTGCCTTCTTGGATTTCTTTTGTGTGTTTATCCAACCTTATATTGATTTCCTCTAGGGATTTATCCCAATCAGCTTTATCCATTCTCTCTTCAAGATTAATCTTGATTTCTTCTATTTCTTTTGAAAGTTCATTTATGACTTTAGCTAGTTCTTCTACTAAAAGCAAAATTAGATCCAAGCTACATTTGTTTAAAATCGAATACCATCGTTCCATAAAGTCTTTGTTGAGATGAAACCTGAATAACATGGGTTTGATAGACAGCCTCAATCCCCTGGGAATACGTTTAACTCGATGATACTGCACCAGCGTCGATGCGTGTAATTTCTGGTTGATTTCTCTCCTTGCCAAAAACTCAAAGTGTTTTAATTGCTGAATAATTGTGGTCCCTTGTGTGTCGGTTGTTTTGATTTCTTGTATTAGTGAATAGATGTCAGATGCTTGTTCCGCTGTATAAGCTAGAGTGCTAGCTCTATATTCTGCAGTGTTTGAAATTGCTTCGAACTGCATGGTGGGTGCTATCACTCAATGGACAAAGTAACTGAAATGTTTATAAAGGAGATATTATTAGGAGGATTATTGATGAAATTGTAATCAACAGAAAGTGAAAAAAGTTAAACATTTGGTGTGCTTCTCCTTTATAAACATTCTAGTGTGGAAGTGCCACTTCTAGACATGGCTATGTGTGTGCTGTGAAGGTGCTGGCGTGTGATTGGCTGGAGCTGGCTGGGAGGCCAGGCTCCATGAGTCATGATGGGTCTGCCCGGTGGTGAGAGTGGAGATTATCATGCTGATGGCTGGGCAGGAGTGCACCTGGTTCCTGATGGGGCTGGGCTTTCCCCACACAATGCTGGCTCCGCCCCCTGTGGTGCGTCTAACGACCCTAGCCTCCCCAGTGAATGAAAGGGGTGGTTGGGCCATCAAGGGTGCTCCAAAACAAGCTGCAACTGGTTTCTCCCCTACCCTGCACCTACAGACAAAGGAATGTGGTGTTTAAAAATTGAGCTGTGTCCCCACACAAACTGTTCTCTTCCAGGATCCTGCCTGAGGGGGCTGCTGCTGTTGCTGGGCCAGAGGATCGCCACTTGGACTGTCTCCCTGCCTGGAGACCCAGTGAGCTGGCTCTGGGCCCAGCCTTGACACCCTGCCTGCTTAAAGGAACTTCTGTGCTGGTCCCTGGACTTTTGGGACCTGGTAGCGCTTTTATTTTCCTTGTAGCGCTTGAGAGCGCTTGATCCTGCCCTCCAGCGTTTGGGAGCGCTGTGATCCTGTTCCTAGCGCCTGGGAGCGCTGTTAATTGTCCTTGAGCGCTGGGAGCGCGTTACTTTCTCTTTCGAGGCTGCCCACGCCGCGGTTTGCTGATTTTTGCACCCCTGGCAGGTGCCCACCCCGCCAGGGACTGGGTGCCGTTGGTTTGGCCCCATAGCGAGTGCCACCTCGCTTTATATTTAAATTCTGGAGGGAGCCTACCCCTCGTGTGTCCCCCCACATCACCGCCGCAGCCCGGGACAAACCGAACATCGCCGCCGGCCCGCAACCAGGAAGTCAGGCAGGCCGGGCGGGACAACAGGAAGTAGGAGGGCGGGAGCCTACCCCGCCTCCCAGAGACGAATCGCAGCTGCACGAGCACCGGGGCAGGCAGGAGCCTACTCTGCGCCCCGGTGCAGTTGTCCAGGAGAAGGAGAAGCCTCCTATCCAGCAGCGGGGCCCCCGTGGTGTGGGGAGAGCCCCGCAGCTGCCGATTAAGAGAAGGAGCCTGGAGACCCGGGGAGCGCCCGCCAGAGACCGGTGAGTGGGGCTCTGAGTGAGGCGGTTGGGGGGGGTGTCGGGCACGCTTTCGGTGCCGCCCCCGTGACCTGGGCCCCCTTCTCCCTTCCCGCTGAACAGTGACCTGGGGGCAATTGCGAGGTTGAGTCCCCCGGGGGGGGACTCCAACTTTCAGCGGCATTTCCTGGAGCTCGAGCCCCCAGGGGGGGAGCTCCACCGACGGGGCCATATTTGTTTTAAGAGCCTGAGAGGCTCAGGGCACCATTTGTTCTCGAGTCCCAGAGCGGGACCCCCCCAGACGGCATTTCTCTGTTTGGCGAGCCCACAGAGGCTAAAGGAGGCATATTTGGTTTCGAGCCTAGGAGAGGCTCCAGGGCCTTTCTTGTTCTGGAGCCCTGAGAGGAGTTCTTGAGTGCCCACATTGTTTTAGGAGCCCAGAGAGGTTCTTGAGGGCCACATTAATTTCTTAGAGCCCACAAGGGGCTCAGGCGCATTATTGTTGGTTGAGCCAGAGAGGCTCAGGAGACAGTCAGTTGGGCAGAGCCTGCGAGGCTCCAGCGTCGGCCCCAGCCTTGTCTCACACAGCTGCCCAGCACTTCGTGGGCAGCTGCCACGTTTAGGCCCCTGACTGGGACACAGGGAGTCCTAGCCCTAGAGAGGCCAGTTGGCCTATCACCGGTGGTGACTTATGAGTTTGGCGCAATTGTTCATTTTCTGCACCTCTGAATGTGTTTTTATGCGTCATGTGCCTTGTTCTTACACCTCTGAATGTATTGTTGATGCATCATGTGTTTTCCTTCCTTACACCGCTGAATGTATGTTATGCATCATGTGTTATGTGCTTATACCCCTACAGGTATTGTAACACTTAGGTGGTTGTTCTCCTAGTACAGGTGGTGCTAGTGAGGTCCTGGTTACCAGTAGTTACTGGTTGTGTGCTACAGTGATTTTACATTCGATGTTCTATGTTCTAAGTGCTATTTCTAAAAGTGCTGATTCCTGACAGTGGTCCAGGTGGCCCTGTCTTGTACATATCCCCTGTAAATTCTGCCCGTGCCTGTTGACACATTGTAAAGTGTGTGTTTTTATCTAATGTGTTTTGGTGTAATACAAAGGCTATTTTTACATATAACCTTGTGTGGAGTTTCCTTTGTGGTGGGCCTGGGTGTTGTTGCTGGGGTGCGTGCGCAAATACTTAACTCACATCGCCTCCAAGTTTAGCCTTGCTGCTCACGCCACGTTACCTACAGGGTGAGCAGGGGTTATCTTGGCGTGTAACTCCCTTGCCCTGACTTGGGAGTGGTGTTCTCTGACTGACTTTGGCGCAAGCCCTGGCCAGCCAGGGATCCCATTTCTAACACTACACATCATTGCTAAGCCACTTACCACAATGACATATGGCAATTTGGATACTTAAACTATTCAAGGACATTGAAAATACTATGTACATGTCCAAATGGAAATCTGGAGGTTGCGAGGTTCTGGGAGACCTCTACCCAGGTGGTCAATACATAACTAAGGATGATCCCATTGACTCCTTTGCGTTAAGTACAGGTCAATACCTGCAATATAATAAAATGTTAGCTACAACACGCGAAATCAGGCCAAATTTCTCAGACGACGTTCCCAAACGTTGACTAGACTCCTAGATATGACACGGGTCAAAAACTCATTACTC
Organism: Lissotriton helveticus; assembly: GCF_964261635.1. NCBI lineage: Eukaryota > Metazoa > Chordata > Amphibia > Caudata > Salamandridae > Lissotriton > Lissotriton helveticus. The sequence goes on along the minus strand of NC_136061.1, from coordinate 418,356,828 downwards.
ACCTATACAGAGCCATAAGGGACGATGCCCCTGTGATTACCCGAAAAGGCACTCTAGATGGGAGGAGAGACTAGGAATAGACATCATCCAGCGAGAATGGCAAAAAATCCACAGGGAGACACATACAGTCAGCTTGAACGCCTGGTTTACTTTATTTCAATTTCATTTTGTCCATTAACTGTACCTTATCCCCAAAATACTACACAATATCTACCTCCCCAGATCAGATGAATGTACATGCTGCAGGAACCCCAAAGCAGACTTTTTCCATGTGGTTTGGGACTGCACATTTTTTAAGATGGTGATTCCCAGATTTCATAGAGCACGGCTTGGGGGACAGTCCTTTGTGGTAAAGGCTACCACCTTGTGGAATGCTTTGCCAGATGCCCTGCGGCATACCAAGGAATTCTCTACCTTCAAAAAAACTCCTCCAAACTCATCTGTTCAAACAATCGATGTAGCTCTGTTGCCTGTTCTGTCACTGTTCCCCCCCACGCGCCAGGACACTCTTGAGTAGCAGTGCGCGATATAAATCCCCCTATAACATAACATAACATAACAAGATGTACTGGCAGGAGATAATTGACAAACTCACACGAGCAACAGGGTGGGAGTTGGAGGGTGACCAAAGAAACTGCTACTGGGACTATTGCCGGCACCACATAAAAACAAGCATTTGCAATGCAATAGGTCTCGCATTAGGAAAGTTTGAGTTATTGGTATTGTAAATGACAAATTTTTTATTTATGTGTTGGTTTTGAAAATAGCGAAATTAATAGCTTTGTCATTTACAATGCCAATAGTTATAACTTTCGCAAATGTGACACCTATAGCATTTGTAATGCAATATGTGTTGTATTAGGTTTTAGCGCCAACCTCCCTCCCTAACACAAAACAAGGAAAGTGAAGGCGGGAACGCCTTTTTTGATGGATGAGTTAGAATGGAATGGAGATCGTGGCTAACCTGAAAAAAGGAGGGTCATATACCCTAGCGCACGAACAGAATAAAGCCCCCCCGTACGTAAAAAGCGCTTGGAATAACAATGATGGTGTTCGTCATTTTTTTTTTTTTTAAAGGAAAAATATTCTGACCCGTCGTAAAAGTCAATCCAGAGTAGCCTAAAAGCAATAACATTAGCACTGGCGGTAAACGCATTACTGTGGGCAATTCCCATTACAGTAATGTTTCTTTTTTAGTATTTGTTTTATAGTGCGAGCCAGGCCCGAGGGCATTAGAGCGCTTTACAAAGAACCAGTCATCACGCATGTATTTTGGCACACGAAGATTATTAGGTGATTTGTAACCATTGTCGTGACAGAACCAGTATTGGCTTAATGGGCACCGGGTACCAACATAAGCCAGCTGGGAAGGCTGAAAGAGGCAGTGTACACAGGGGCAGCACCGTATGCCTGAGGCTGCAGGTGTATACAAGGGGAAAGCAGCAGCATGCAGAAGTTATTGGAGCTCAGGATCATTCCCTGGGTAGAAGCATGCATGAAGCAGCTGGATATGAATACAGGCTATAATGGATGAGGCACCGGAGGATCAGGATCAAGCCGTGTTGTCCCGTGATCAGCCCTCTATTATATTGTGTTCCTGTTTGGTGGACTTTATGGCGCCAAGGAGGCAGAGAAAGAGCGGCTCGTCCCTTCTTCACCATGTTTGGGTGTGAACTGTGCAGCGCGGGCTCTGGAATCTGGGGGCTTATGGCATCTCTAGGGATGGATGATCGCAGGACAGGGCGAGCACAGAGGTTCAGCAATGCTGGAAGAGAGGCTGGGAGAGGCCAGCTGGGATGTGAAATTCGGGCACGGGAAGCGTATGGCACTCGGAACGAGGGCCGAACTCCCGAACTATGAGAATGTGAGGAAACACTGGTAATACATTTTCCGTCAAGTCTAGTACAGGAAACGGGCCGGATGAATCACTAAAAGATGTACTTCCACGTAGAAACAGCGGCAATCCAATCCGCTCGGACGGCAATTTCAGAAGTCTGCAGTGTGAATCGTTAGTGATTGAAACAAAACGCATTGGCTCAGCGAGCCCTAAAAACAAACGAGAGGCACGGTGGGATCCAAAGCGTCGGTAACACTGACAGCAGGGAACACGGCTGAACTACATTTCCCAGCGACCACAGTCCTACCAGCTGTAAACACCAGTACGTCACGCAAAGAAGCTGTTAAGCCACGCCCTCCTGAATGACGACACAATAGTAGTGGAGAAAGAGGAAGGTGTCCTCGTAAGATATTGAAAAGCGTACAAAACGAGAGCAGCCTGAGACACCCGGTGAGTGGGGGAGAGGGGGGCTGTGTGTGCGCGTGATGAGCCTGTGAGTGGTGGTGGGGGTGTGTGCATGCGTGGCTGTGTGTGCGCGTGAGCCTGTCCTGTGAGTGGGGGGGGGGCGCGTGTGTGGGTGTAACTGTGTGTGTCGGCGCGTGTGTAGCTGTGCTTGTGTATGTATATGTGTGGCTGTGTGTCTGTTAGCTGTGCGTGTGTATATGTGTGTCTGTGTGTCCCGATGCATTGTGCCTGCGTGGGTGTATGTGCGCGCATGCGTGAGTGTGGCTGTGTGTGATTGAGAGAGGCTGGGAGGCAGGGGATGTGCACGGCGCCGTGTGCGCCCTCGAGGACAAATCTGAGACAGCAGAGGCTCGTGCCCTAACGCTGTCTCAGATTCCCCCGAAAGTGAACAGAATAGGTGCTTTGATGACGCTCGACCTAAAAAGTAGCCGTAAATTCTTGAACCTAGGACTGGTACTGGCGAAACGCCGCATAGCTATTAGACGGTTAAACCCATCCCCCGCTGATTTTCAAGGAATTGTTATGAGACGCGATGGAATGGGCCAAGGCCGAGGCAGTTAGAATGAAACGGGTCCGACACGATGAAAGGCTGGAAGACAACTTAAGAGCATGGAGACAGATGATAGCAGAGTTGAATACAAAGGGCAGCACGCCTACCAGATAGAGAAAAATACAAGATGAAATATGACTAGACCACAGTGGGACACATGTTTTACGTGTCATATAGCTATGCCTTGCTTATCTTTAAAACAATTGAAATTATTGTTTAACTACTAGACTAGAGGGAAGTTTTGTTGTACGTTTCAAAAACAAACTAAAGAAAAACAAATTGCATGTATCAATATGTGAAGTTACAAGATATGCCATTACTTCATGACATCTGATGCTGGAAACCAATAAAAAATATTTTAAAAAAAATAAAGAATCTATATCTACATAGCCATTACGTACAATGGCTCCACATGTATGAATATGGCCTTTTCTATAACCGTTTCAGCGATTGAGTAGAGGCGAGGTCTGTTTTACATTCCTGTGAATACGGTTTTGGGAGTAGAGTTGGTACTGTTGAACAACTCTTAAATATGTCTTTGATTATTGGGAAGTACACAATTGCACGTCAATCACTTATATATTTAGCCATTATGGACCTGTCTCAACCATTTCATAGTGTAAATCGTTCAACATGATACATTGGTGCACGTCCTAGCTTACCTGCATTCAGACATGAAGGCCAAAATTAGAGTCACTGCTGAGGGTGCAGTTTCAATAGATGTTTTCCGAATGGTGAGGGAAGGGTGCATGCTGGTACCCTTTTTATGTATTTTATATATTAATAATCTTCATCTGTTTTTAAAGCACCTGAGACCTGACATTCCAATAATCAACGGCTCTCCTTTACCAACACTTTTATATGCAGATGATACTGTGTTAATGATGCGCACACCGAGAGCAATACAGTGGCTAGTACATGGTTTTGTTGATTTTATGGCCACTTTGGATTTGCAAACAAATCTAGAAAAATCCTTTATTAAGGCCTGTAGACCTAAGAAAGATTGTTGTCCTCTCTATCGGTAGGCAAAAACGTTCTGACACGTCACCACTTTTTCTTACTTGGGTCTAACATTTGCTGCTACTGTTACATGAGCCCCACAAATTGTTCAAAGCAGGCTAAAACTATCAAAATCCATTGGCTTTTTATTCAGTCCACCACAACCTAGGAGGAGAAAGTGGCGCACTTTCGCCATTATTGCAAATATATAAAACCCAATGTTTCCCTACAGTGACGTATGGCGCAGAAGTGTGGGGTTTCCAGAACTGTAACCCCATTCAGATAGAGGAAAATAGGTTTTGCAGACAGGCTCTTATGGCACCTATCTATTCTCCCACCTTTATTTCCTATAACGAACTGGACATCCCTTATATCAAGGACAACATTAAAGTCTGAACCCCTCTATTATGGATATCAGTTTGGAAAAATTAGAAGTCCTGTTTAACCAGGGATATTATCCTGGATTGCCTTAGATGTGAAAAAGGCACTGAGATTCCCTGGCTTGCTAGCATCGGATCGAGCCCCCGCTCTGTCAACCTAGAGTGGGTCTTTACCGCCCCAATCAGTAACTTAAATATTACTAGAAACCAGTTACGGAAGGCTTTAGAATGGTCAGGCTGCTTTCAAAAGAATGTGTTTGGAGAGCCAAAAGGCGAGTGTTGCTATCGATATGCTAGCAGTTCCCATAAACAATAGTGAAGGGTATCTGACTAGAGTCAGGGGTCGATGGGAACGGAGCATCTTATTCTGGTATAGGGCTGGCACAGTAAAATATTTGCTGTGCTTAGCAATGGGCTTTAATAATGACCTGGATTCCTTGCCATTTCCCTGTGATGGAAACTCAGGGCAAAAATGTTGCATTTCACATTTTTCTGTGGCTTTTATGTTATGTATTCAAAGCACTTTCTGATTCCTTTTTTAAGGAAACAATGTATTAAGAAAAAAAGAGAGATCCACTGAATATGCTTTTTAATCTTGTTAATGAGAAGGAAACTATTCCTTTGGGTGCTTTTTTATAAAGCAGCTGTTAGAGCTCGTCGCATAATGAACACTTTATAGGTCTGTTGCATGGTTTTAATTCTGGACTTAAAATCTTATGGACTTTAGCTGGGTAATGTAATTTTCCTCTTATAGGCATAACATTTCCTAGCGACTGGTCCCTGAGTTTCCTTGATAATATGTAATGTGGCCTTTAGTAGAAGTAAGTGTTCAAATTCTGCTATTTCAGGAACGATGCTGTCAACTGCATTTCCCCCAGTTTGGGTGGAATAACTTCCCTTGCTGCATGGTCAGGGGTCCCTGCGTGGTGAAATTTTGCCATACTGTCGTTTGCGATTCCTGGAGTAGGTGGGAGAACCATTGCTGCAGAGGCCACCTCAGAGCAACGAGAATCATTATCATGTTGAAGATCCTGAACTTTTATAGAACATTTGGGATTATTGGTATGTGGGAAAAAGTGTATGCAAGATCCCATACTAACTTATCGACAGGGCATTCACCAGCGACGGAGGATGCCACCCAGAATGGGTGAGGGTTCAACATTCTTTTTAAGAAGAAACAAATAGACTTGGAATAATACCATGCTAGAAAAGATAATTTTCTTGATAAAGTAGCAGTCTACAACTTGCTGGTCCAAAGCTGCTGGATCTGGGGTTGCATCTATGTTGTTCTCTATCCTTAAGCAAACGACCACTCTCTGGGTACACAGCTAACAGATAGAATGAATGGCCTACATGCCTGTCATGGCAGTTTCAGATAGAAAAAATAACCAATGGCTCCCACTTATAGGAGTAAAAAAAGTCCCTGCTTAACAAGGTGTCATTACATGGCGATCAATAGGCAATCAAGTTGGGACGTAAATTGTTCCCACTTCATACCTGAGAGCACTTCCATCAATGATCCCACCTCAGGAAATCTTCCTGTGTACGTGGTGCTCCACCGGCTTTGATGCACAAGCATTTGTGCTCTAAATGAGCTTCAGTACTATGGAGGTGAACTGCTGCCACTAGCTGAGACTTCAGGCAGCGCTGAATCTGGGGATAAAGGGAGACCAAAATCATGTCTTCCTTCTCCAGGATATGGGTACACAAGAGAGACTGGTAAGGGGACATACAAAAGAGAAAAGATGGTCTGGAAGATGCATCTGGCATGGACTGGTGCTTCACAGTGCATTTGCTTTTTCCTGTGTTTCATGTGCTTTTGCGGGGACATATGAAGTGCCCTGAACAATGGAGAAGGCAAGAATCCCTTGCATATATATGTGCTACGGTGATTAAAAAGGATCTTTGATCAATGGATAAGTAACCCTTTTAACAGCCACTTGCCCTGAGTGGGAGCTCGGCTCGACTCAAGAGGAAGAGAAGGAATAACGATATAGACCTACCTGGTAGCTTTGAACTGTAACACAGTCCACATACTGTGGAGTTGGGCATGACGTCTTGGTGTAAGCCTGAAAAGTCGCTACAATGAACTGAAACATCGTCCCCTGACCCCTATGAGGGAGATTTGCTTGACATCTCAGTGAAACAGGTTTATACCATCATGCCCCGAAGGAGAGACCAGCTCAATCACACAGTGCACTTGCATCATGGGACCTGCATACCCATATAAGGAGCACAATTTGACCTGAATGTGCAATACAAACTCCAGAGCCGAAGAGGGTTTTGTCCACTACGAGCCCTCAGCCAGCAGGTACATGGTCCCATTTCTGTAGAGATAAACAAGAAGGCCCAGCTCAATTAGGCTGTCTGGTGCAGAGGTAGGAGGGAAATGGTTGACTGATGACCACTTGCAAAGGTTCAATAAAGGTGACCTACATGGAACTTGTATTGATGATAGTACAGAACACAAACATGCAGCGGATGACTGTTCTCCAGGCAAGAGAGGCAAAGAACATGCAGGAAAGCTGCTGAATATGATTGGTGACACAACAGACATGGTTTAAAGTGAGAGAGCAAGAGCATAAACTACTCAATCTGCAGAAATAAGGGAAGAAAGGGGGAGAATAATGACAAAAACCATGAAAAGATCCAAAGATCTATGAGCTTAGAGCCCAACATAAATCACCGAGGGCGAGAAAGCAGATCCAGTCTACATTCTGTGCAAAAGAGGACATAGACAAATGCACTTATGCATGCAGGGAAGGGAGGCATGCTATTAGTAAATTCATGAATGCAAAGCTCTGAATTAACAGCTTCTGACCTACACTCTGAAAACAGCCAGGACATGGCAGTAAGAAGAAACAGTCTTTAATTTGGACTTATCTTTAAAGACAGCATTGCAGGGTGGGGGGTGGAGAGGGAGGGGGTTCAAGGTTTTTTTTTTGTTGTAAAATGGGGTTCAAGGTTTTTAATAATACTTCAGACTGATATGTTCAGTTCTACCCAGCTTAGAAATTCAGTGGCTGAGGTGGACATTAAGAAGGAAGATTCATGGCAATCAATCTAATTTGGAAAATGCATTGAAGGCCAGTGAACCAAAATACCTAGTTGCCAATATCTATTTACCTCTACAGCCAGGATGTGGAAGTAAACCTACAGTACATGAAGAAATAAAGGATGGAGTTCAAAAATCATCACAGAGTTACGGGAGAAATATCTGACACAGGGAAGCTTCTCATCTCACAGTATTTAAATAAACAAATCTGAAATGGCTTTAAGGATCTCCCTAACCAGGATACAGACTAAATCTGAACAAAAATCTATAGGGTTTTTTGAAGCCAGGCTAGTGCAAAGCATATTCAAGAATATTCTCACAAATATTACAACAATTGAGATGATTAAAAATGAACGGAAAGTACACAGTCTAAATAAAGAAAATATGATAAATTACCTATACGATAGTCTATATTAGAGGTCTCCAAAGGGTAGCTCATGAACACACCAGCCACCTGTAAGTACGTCACTGATATAGAGCCCAACCTCAGCGAAATTACCTCCAAACTCAAAAGCACGGCTGCATACTCTCATGCTCATGCATACATACAGAGACATACAATGTGGGCAGGAACACAACTAGTGATAGCGCTGTATAGGAGGCCCTGTTGTATCTGGAATTGAGCAGTTTGAGTATGAAATTTGGATCAAGTGTATAAGCTGTTTGCAGGAGCAGTCCAAGAGCCTAGAAGAGTAGGACGCACAGTGGCAGAAGAGACCGCAAGAAGCTCAACTGATGCGTATAAGTTTATAGAGTGCACACATTCATATAGGTGTGTCTACATTTAATGTGTTAATTGTGTGCACTGGGTGGTCAATATTTGTATTTCTACAAGATGTTGTTGCGTGCCAGAGCCAGTCCTTGCTACACCCGATGGATTTCCTTAGGTCTCAGGCAGGACAAGTATAATATTTACAAACTTGAGTGTGGAAAACAAACAGGTGGTGTCCCGTTAATCTTTCCCAAACTAGCCAGAAAGGTATCCACGTTAGGAATGAAAATGTCTTGCCAGAGACAATGGTATCTATGTGGCATCTCCTTAACATTTACCCCAAACAAGCACTCACAAGAAATGTGGCCTTATATTTATAAGGCTTTATTTAAAGCCATGCTAGTGCAGAATGTATGCAAGAGTCCTGTCGCAAAATGAATAACAGAAAAGCATGCACCATGATTGTCTATGTAATTCCCCCTAATACAAAGTGTTCACTCATTACCTCTCTTATGCTCCAAGTAGGGAATATCTGGTATTTTCTCATGACATCAGACCTATGTTCCTGGCTACCGGTGCCCTAATGTACAGGCCATCTGGTGCTAAAGCCTATTTTGTAGCAGACTTGACCCAATTTGTCTCTCCACTAGTTCTTAAATACTCTAAATTCATAATATTAGAAGGTTTCAGTTTTCATGGCCGGAGGATGCATGATAGTGACTCTCTGGAGTTGATTAACATTCTGGAAGCCTTGAGGTTAATACAGGTAGTACATAGCCTCACATGCCGTGGTACATATTCTTGACCCAGTTTTCAACTTTTTAAATTTGCTAACTGTGAACACTCCTGTGCACCTTGTTTGTTCTAACCATTTCCATTATCTTTCTCTATAGCTATTAAAGAATTGGTACTCATATCTCAGTTTAAGCAACTTAAGAAACCCACTAGTTTCTGATGCAAAGTGGCCCAAGGGAACTTAATAGCAGCCTTAAGTAACATTTCCTATATCCATTTTCACTTCACCAACCAAGATACTTTCGCTTTCAATAAATGGAGTTCTAGCTCATTAGACATAATTATCCTTGTCAGTAAATAAAGGATTAAATAGGACAAGACCATCAGCTCCCTGGTTTTCTGATGACTTGAGAGAAGATAAAATCCATTGTAAAAAAATTAATGGTTATGGAGGAAAGATTACTGCTTGGTAGCAAAAGAAGTCTATTGTAAGGCTATTAATTAATATCAATATTGTGTGTGCACCTTTCATGTGCTTTCTATGCTTCTAGGATTGAAGGTACTAAAAACTATACTACAAAGTTCTTCTCTATTTTACAAATCCTTACTTCCCCCATTGAATGCTTTAATACTGCAAGACTTCTACAATACTTTGACACAGTTCATCCAAGAAGAAATTCACAAGATCTGACTTAGCTTGGATTTTTCTGTGTATTCTGGGACCACTGCAGCTTAGACTACATGGCCTCAAACCTGTCCTGGATGGTCAGAGTTTGATCCCACGACTACGAAAAGGTTGAGCACTTTGCTATCTGTTGATAAATCTGGTTCTCCGTCTGACTCACACCCTCCTCAGATTCTGGATAGGACTACGGACATTGTAGCCCCTCATTTGGCAGGCATCTCTAATAGATCCCTTACCAAGCCAAAGGTCCCTGCTTGCCATAAGAATACTTATTTGGTCCCTCTTCTTAATCAACCTATGGTAGATCTTAGTGTTTTATCCAACTTTAGACCCCTCTATCACCTCGACCGCTTCACGCCAAGTTAATTGAAAAACAAGTTAACTCTTAGTTGTCAGCATTTCTGGACGCTAACTAGCTGCTAGATGAGATTCAATTGGGTTTTAGAGCATCTTATAGAACACACCGAGCTCTTAGACATTGTCGATGCAGATCAGCTGCTTTGGTTCTACTTCATCTATCTGTGGCTTTTGACACGGTCTCTCATTCTGTGCATACACAATATCTTGTGAAGAGCGAATTTGCGGCTTCATTTTGGGGTAGCTTAAATCTTTTCTTGCATATTGATCCAACTGTGATCTTTTACCATCTTTTGACTAAGTAATTTTAATTTCCAGAGGCATTCCACAAGGCTCCTCTTTCTATTTCAGCTCAACCCTATTTAACAGATATATTACTCCAATGGTATGCTAGACTAGATCTTATGGTTTCCATAGCATCTCCTACACTGACAACAATCAGATTATCGTTTACATCGTGGACAATCGCTGCAATATGCAAAATCGTTTCTCTACCTGTATGTCGGCAGTCACAGCATGGATGACCTGCAATTTATTCAAATTCAATTCATACAAGACAGAGATTTTGCTACCTGGCACTCCGGCTGGTCATCCAGCTGGTCGCCTTCTGAGAAATTTGGTTATGCAATTTGAACCCTCTCTCCTTTGACGTTCGTATCTCAACAGTAGTGTCAAAGTGCTTTACTCTGTTACGATCGGTCTGCAAAGTCCTCTCCTTTCTTCCTATGTCAGTGTGGAAGACAGTAATTCAAGCTTTAATTGCTGCCCATCTGAATTATGGGAACTCTTTGTATCTAAGCCTCTGTGCTTATCTCATCAATAGGTGTACAGAATGCGGCTGCACAGAATGAAGCAACATAGTCAAACAATGTCTGGTATCATGTTGGAAGGTGGGCTCTTGTTGCCAAAAATATTGTTAGGTGGTAACACAAAATCCACAGAGAAGAGGCTGTAAACTAACCCTGCAGCCGAGGGCGAGTGCAGCAGCAAGCACGTCTGTCAAGTGCAGCAGAAGTCAACAGACTAGTGCAGACAGCACGAGAGCCCCCCCAGTCCACTTCAGAAGCACAATAGTCAGCGATCAGTCATATTATGGATCTTCACAGGCCAACCAAGACCATGGGTCAGTGACATCTTCATTTCTCTAAGACACAGAGCGAGCTGTCATGCAGACCAGCTCATGTTCTCGCTGCCCAAGGCCCCTGCTAAGCCTTTACTCACCGTCCCCTCTAGCCCTAAGAGAAACCAATAGAGTATATGCAGTAGCCCAATCGCCGGAAAGTTGCATAAATTCCTCTAAGAATCACCCCTCACAATAGGGCAGTTGCATGGAGTCAAGCTGAGTCTGCATACCATTACAACGCAAGTCGTTACAACAACTTGCTGTAGGGGGTGCACTGGATTTTAGAACAGTATAATTTACTATTCCAACTCCAGTCTGTGTAACAGTGGGGAATGTGCTGGGATTTTCAATCCAAATCCTTCTGCTCCCCTACATCAAGTCGTTGTAATGACTTGCGTTGTAATGGTTTGCAATATAGCAACATGGTTGTTGTAACAACAGCGTTGTATTGGCATATGATGAATCGCATGCGTTGTAAACGATGTTTCCCATCCACATGTGGTTGCTGCCCAGGGTTTCTATGATAGCTCCTGCTCCACTCCAGCTCAGAAGTTCTTCACACAAGCTTCAAAGCCCAACACCACGTTGGGGAGTACCAAAAGGGCAGTTTAGAACTTCATGGATAACAAAGTGATTTGCTCATCATGTCTAAGTACCGCAGCTAGTAAATGTACAGCATGATTTGGCACAGAGTTATTATCCAATGGATTTCTTTTTTGAAATGCTGAAATTCAGCTAAAGTTCAACTTTTTCATAAAATGCTTTATTTACACTCCACGGCTTTTGTTGTTGACCCCTGGTATGTCAGTATGAATCCAACAGACATTGCAATGGGCTCTACTCCTTCAAAAGGAATACATTAACTGGTCTAATACGCTATTGAGGTAAATAGGGTTTAGGCAATTCAAGCATTCTCCTTTAATCAGTGTATGATCATGCTAGAAGTAGCTTACAGAATGAGTGAATCGAGCAATGTTATGTTATGCGAAAGTAAGTAATTGCAGTTTATTTTATGCTGAATTGGAATGTCTGTAAGTGATAATGGGTCTTGGAGAAATCGAAATAAAGCATTTCATAATATCAGTGGCCTTGATAAAATGCACTGATGGCATCATTTTACCTTCCAAATAACAAGTGTTCACAAAACAAACTCTCTGTTGCAGGTTCTAAATTTCATCCTCAAAAATACCAGTCAATGAGGGCACTCAAAAATTAATCACATCCTTACCCTTAACCCAGCAAACATCTAAGGTCCCTCAAAAGAAATGCTCAATACAATTATAGGAAATGTGATCCAAGCTAAAAAGTGTATGGCTCATCAGAAAAGAGGTTGGTATCTTTTCGAAATATCATGCTCAAATAACAATCTTCAAAATATGGAAAGCGGTAGTCCGCTGCCCTTTCTTGACAAAGTAATTTTGAACCTCAATGTACCTGTAATTGTGCGAAAATTTTGGGTTGAAGTGAGGATAATGAGGAGAGTAGCTGGAGGGTCTCTGCAGAGAGGGAGTCTCCGATCTGGCTTGATTCCACTTTGGCGATGATGGCATCCGATGCACTTTCTTAAACAAAAAACAGAAGAACATGTTGAAACTAATTTGTAACAGCTTTCTGATGTAATAAGACATGCCCTATAAGTGGATGTAGATGAAAAAATTGGAGAGAGACCTGGACATATAATCCCAGGACACAAAATGAGGGGTGAGATGGATTTACAAAAAATAGGAATTAGGGAAATGGCTGATGAGAAATTGATGGGGTAGTATTTGACATGTACATTGGAACTACAGTCAGGTGCTGGAGCCTTTTGTGGAGTGGAAGGTTCAGCTATGTCCATATGGTGAGCTCACCCTAAACATCTGTTTTTTTGTTTTTTTTAAATAACTAGCTGCAAAAAAAAAATACTGTGCTACCCTATCCTATGCGAACGATCCAGGGCACAAGACCAGATTCACTGAAAGGTCTGACAATTAAGATGGTAATTACCAGTCAGTTGAAAATTATGAAGTATTAAGTGATGGAGAAGAGGTCCACTAAATGGTGAAATCTGATGGCCATGGAAAGAAATAAAGCACCAATCAGAAAAGGAAGGACAAAAAGCCTTGCTCACATGACCGGTTGAACAGTTATTCAAATGAGTAACAATCACAGAGAAGTAATTTGTCCTTCTCAGTCGAGGGCATTAGGGTTACATTAGGAATGGTGCCCATTGCAAGAAAGGTTGCTGAAGCCCTGGTAAATCCCCATGAAAAAGGCTGCAGCTTGGTGAAGTATTAAGAATGGCATTAGCCGATGCAGGGAACTCCTCCAAATTGTAGGGGAGGGAGGGAAAGTAGTGGAGATGCACGTAGAGCGTGAGCCAATGATACTATAAAACTGAATTCAGTAAATTTCGATATTGTTTTATTGGCGTATGTTTAAACAAGTTATACTTACAGTGGTGTTTAAATATGGTTTAGTGGTAGCTCTCAGGCCAAAGAAAGAACCACCTTGTGTGACGGTATGACTTACTTTGGAGATGCAATACATATAAAGTGAAAACAGAAAGAAAAAGGCATGAAATCAGTTACTTGCGCACAGCAGACGCACATATTAACTTACCATCTGTAGGTGGAGCTGCGAGTGTAACAGTTAATGCTTCTTTCATAGCATTTTCTGACTCAGAGGCCCACTGCAGCTACAATAAAAGAAAAAAATACTTTGTGAAAGTGGATACAATTGTACAAAATCAGTCCGATTGTTTTGTGCCTTGTGGTGGCTATCATCCTCTGTAAGTTATGCATCGCAAAGTTCTTTCAGGTTTTCTCCGGCTTAACTTTAGCTAAAAATCAACAATTTAGGGGACTGTTTGGCAGCTAGTTCCCTGGCTCCTCGTGACACCTCTAGGTGGGATACGCAGTGTGGGCAGACCCCTGGGATCTTTTGTGGTGCAGAAGGGGTTGAGGCATAGGGAGGAGGGTAGAGAAGGCTGCACTGGTGTGGGATGAGCTGAGGTGCATCAGTGACAGCCTAGAAACAATGTGCCAAACTCATCTGAAATTGACAGAAGGGAGCTGCCCATTGCGCCCACCTGAGCTAAGTAGATGTGAACCTGAGGGGGCCTCTGATTGAATGGGCAGGAGCCGCTGTATGGGTGTAACACTGGATGGAATACTGCAACTTTAAACAAGATATGAGCCTGTATGCATAGTGTCGCAGAATGGATGTGGCTATGACAGTATTAAATGGATAATAGCTGCATGAAATTAAAATGGTATGTAGAATATAGATAGCAGGGCGGCTGATTATTTTCGAAAGTGGTGAGGCGATCAGGCGGGCACTCCAGGAATGCCCTTAAGTACAACCCCAAAGCTCTCAATCGTGGTCCGTTCTAATTATAAACAGAGTTTATAATGGGCCACGATTAAGAGCGCTGGAGTTGAGGATGAAGGCAGTGTGAGTTTCTCACACTGCGTGGCAGTGCGTCAACCTAAATAAAACAGTACTTAATATTTTTTTCCAAAACGTACTAACCTACGCCTCTCCGCTTGTCCCGCAGTCCACCACAAAAAGTCAGAAAGGGGTCAACACGGCTGTCAGTGTGTGGCGTTCAGCAGCAAGGCCCACGGCTACCGTTTGCAGTAGTGCCCATTTGCTAGGTTAGGAAGTCCTGGGGCTCTAGTTTTTATTGATGTTTTCAAATGCTCGTGGATTTTGTAAGAACAGATTATACTACCACAATCCACACCTATACCATAATGCTGACGTCACTGGTATATTTACCATACATACGTCAAGCACACATAAACCATAAACCATAAAAGTGCCTTAATATATACCCATAAATGGGTATATATTAAGGCACTTAATAGTGCTCCATTGGTACACGGAGGAGAGGTGTACCTGTTGTCACACAGATCCAAGGTCACTGGCCTGCTCGCCCAAAAAAAGCCTTTACGTGCTTGTATCTACTGGACTTCCTAACTTTTCCTGTTTTTAATCATACCGCTGACACCCAGATTAAAATGTTAGGGCTACCGGGCAGGTATTTTTAAAGAGTAACCCTACCCTCACTCACTACTCTATTCCTCTTCCAACAAAGAGGAAAATGGAAAAAGGAGTCTGGTAAAGACCAGAATTTGATCATGTTCAGGAATTTCAACTGGACTGGTTGACTTGAGAAGAGGAACCTGAGAGAGGAGCTTCAGGCTTTCAGGAAGGTTAAAGGAGAACTTGTTTTATAGAATGATGTCTGTGTGTGTGGTAACAAGGATATGCTGCCCTTCAACCTGCTTATGGTAACCATTCATAAAAGTCATGTAAACCATATCGGTATGTTTTGCACTAAACATATAATTTGTCAATATTTTTGACGTCCTTGCAAGGATGCTCAAGGTGAAGAGGTTGTAAGGGAAAGTAATGTATGCACCAGGAGTGGCAAGTCTGCCAAACAATGTTCTGTTCCACCAGCGAAAGTAGGATGTCATCAAAGCCCTTGGTGTAAGCTAGCAATGGCTATACTGGTCCTTTTGATGTTTTGGCACAGAAGGATTCTTAAGCATCACTTTCAGTTGATTATTATCCCAAGTGGGCTGCAATCAAAATGTTGGCAAAGTAATTTGTCCCACATGATGAAACATTGCTCATCATTGAGGATGTACTGTTTTAAGTGGACTGGGAGTACCAAACCACACAAAACATTGTAATAGAATGCTGCAAATGGGCATTAACCAGGAATGTCTTTCAGTTTGAAGACAGCCTTTACCTTCAGAAACATGGGACCAGCATGGGAAGCACTTTCGCTCCAAGCATAGCGGGACTGTATGCACACCATCTAGAGAAACACAAGATCCGCAGTCCTAGGAACTCTTTCCTGTCTCACATCCAGGTGCAGAAAAAATACATTGATGAAAACCTGATCATATGGAATGGCAAGGAAGAAACAGCACGCCAGTTTCTAACATGATTGAACTGCCAAAACTTCCAAAACGAGTTCCTGAAGTTCACCCACACCATATCAAACAAGGAACTAGTATTCCTAGATCTCAACATCATCTCGCAAAGGTGAGAACTAAAGACAATGACACACATAAAACCTACTGCAAAGAATTGCTCTTTACGACAGTTTCCATCCGAGACATACAAGGGACAATCTCCTGTTCAGCCAATTCCTGAAACTGAGGAGGAACTGCTCAGATCTTAATGATTTCAAACAACGAGCTGATGATTTACGTCACAAACTGGTGCAAAGGAATTACCCTACCTGAGTCATTGACAAGGCAATGAAGCGAGCCAGAAACAACAATAGGGCGGCCCTCCTGAAGGAAAGACTACCGAAGCCAAGAGAGGAAAGACCCATCTGCATCACCAGCTACAATACAGTGTCAAACCAGGTGAGCAAGATAGTCAACAGACCCTGGTGAATCCTGAACTGTGGAACTTTGAAATTCCCAAAACCAATTTTCTTGCACAAAAGAGGTAGGAATTTGAGTGACATGATAATACACACCTGAGCACACAAGAAAAAGGACAGGTAAACATCACAAGGATTTCTCTCTCCCCTAACAGGTCACTACCCGCGCCGAAACTGCAGTGTCTGCCATTTGACCAGCAGGAGCAAGAGAGTAATATTCAACAACAATACAAACTGGGAACAAAGAAAGTTCACGAACTGTAATTCGAAATGTGTCATTTACATGATCACTTGTCCATGACAGCTCCATTACATTGGAATGACTAAATGCATGACCAAGACACGCATTTGTGGACATCGTAGCAATCTGAGATGTAACCGGGCAACAACAAAAATGTACGCACATTACATCGAGAAAAGACACAGGCACAGGATCTCTGATGGACCATCTTAGAACAGGTCTCCAATGACTCCCAGCCACTTGAGACAGAACAGCGCTGCGCTTTTTCGTCTGAAAACACAAACCAATGGACTGAACAATGGCATTCTGTGGAGCCAATTTTCTTGATCCAAGTAACTGAAAAACCACAACTATACTCTAGCAACCCGTATCCACAGAGAGGGCAGAAGAAGCATTAATACACAGCCCAGGACACAGTACCCTCCACGACTGAGTTCTCAAGTGATTATCAGCCACTTCCTAATAGCTAACACAGAGCTGCTACGGTACTTGTGACTCTACAAAGTGGGGTCTCTCCATCAGCACTACTTTAATGAATAATCTTTTTTAGTTTTTTTAGAGCATTACAGAGTCGCGGAAGAACCTTTTTGAGCCTCTCCACTTTCCTCCTACAGTCTTTACAGACAGACATGTGATAAATGATTTTGCTCTACATGATTTTTGGTACGTGGGAGGATACATCGGGTGAAACCCCGTGCCCCCTTTCTCCAGGGCCAATTGGTGCTTTTTCAGCCTTTCCGTTCCTATCCAGACTGTATTTTTTTTTATGTCTTAATTTTTTGCCAATAAACCACAATTTGGAGGCATCTTTCATTTGGCAAAATATCACACTTTGCATGGACCTAGGGATTATCCTGCCATTTTTTATACATATTTTCCCAAAAGGTAGCTTGCCTTTTCAGTTTTCATACTGATTAAAACTGACTGCTCAGGCTGATCATATTCACTCTGCCGGTTAGCAGGCACGAACCTGTTGAGCTGTAGAGAAATAATACAGGAATTAGTGCCACCAATGGGCGGCTATCCAGAATGGTTAGCGGTCTAGTTACTGCTAACACGAGGACGCCCAGCACAAGACCGGCTGACATTTAACAGGACGGTCCCCGCTCACACTTTCATCTTCGGAGCCATGGGCAGGCAAAGAATGCAGGGCGAGGGTGCAGCTTTGAGGACATGAGTATGGCATAGCCGCTCCCCTTGGCAGCGAGCATTTCCATTGCCATTCCAAAGAGAATTGCGATTATAATTATCTCGGCTTCCTGATCATTTTGGAATTACTATTTTTCTTTTAGTGTTTGACTACAAGCGCCCCTTCCTACCGCGTTTGAGCTCATGGGGCCTGAACTTGGCACAAACCATGTATGTTTTTCTCAATACTATATGCATTTTTTTCACATGTACACCATTTGTTTATTTCAAAACGGATCATTTGCTCACTACCAATCTAGCCATATCGATGTACACACGTATGGAGTAGCTACCCAGGCTTCTCCTTCAACATGTGGTAAACTACCTGATAGAGTGTGTGATTTATGTTAAATGTTCTGTATTGTCTTGTCTGTATTTCTGAGGGCAGCACGACACAAGGTTAATGCAAAGATTAGTCATGCACACGCACTAGTGAAAAATATATCACTTTTGTTCAACAGTTGGCGATGTGTAATAAATATAACTTTATTGACAATCTAATAATGACATAATGTCCTATCTTTCCAGATCTTACACAGAAGTATCACTTTTGATTAGGAAGAGCAATAGGCTATTTTCCCAGGAGTGGTACATGGGATCATTTAGTTTGGACGTGATGAAAAGATTTAGGGGATAGGCTTGAAACAAATTGAGCATGAGACACACACCATCAAAGTGTGTTTCGCCTCTTCCCCCTTTTATTAATACCAGCTACAGGATTTAATAAAACTTAGTTCCCACATAGCCAGGTATTTTTTAACCCACTAATCTCACTCTCCCACTCTCTTATTACTATTCACTTTATAATCCACACCCTAAAAAATGCTCCCACGTCTCTGTCGGTGGTAGCATGCCCTGTCCCGCAACGGGGTGGGAAAAACCCGATGATGAGGGACATTTTGGTGGGTGAGGGTTATTTTAAGAAAACGTATTGTTTTCTTGAATACTTGAATACTATAAAGGTCACTGGAAAGATGGCTATTTAGAGCACGGTGGGACTCCTTTTGGTTGTTCAAAGTAACTGGTAATACAGCTAATAAGATTCTGGAGGATGTTTTGTGTTGAGAGGAAAATCCTTAAAAAGCTTAGAAACTTATTTTGGACAACAGCATCCTATTTGCTACTGAGAAACGTAAACATTTTTTAGCAAGTATTATACAAAACAGGGTGGCATTATTCCGTTCCGAAAGAGATTGCCAAGTGAATCATATTGTCAAAAAAGGTATTCAATTGGCTATCTTATCCAATTTATGTTTGAAAATCAATCCTGTCCACTTTAATGGCTTGTAGAAGAACTCCTCACTCTGTGACAGGCAAAGCTCCTTTTTGGTTGCAGAGCATAGAATTATCCGGATTACAGGATTTTTAATGGGGACAAGGATGAAGAAATGAGGAGGAAAAATTAGAGAAAACATGAATCGCAGGAGGGGTTCTACCGTGGTTATTACATATGTTGTGGTTCTGGAAGGTCAATGGGCCAGAATGAAGAAGCCTTCAAATGGATGTAAAGATGGTGGTCTGATCCTGTTACGGCTGTGGAAGTATCAAAGAATATGTTAAGTTAGAAAATGTTAAGATATAGAATTTCAGGAAAGTTGCTATTTTTCATGAACATTTATAAAGAAGGGATGATAGAGATGTGACTGTAGAAGATTCCTGGTTTGAAGATCTGGACGATCAAGGAAAAGATAGCAATTTCAATCAGTATGGAATAGATGGTATATCTGAGGAGATAATTGGCAAGAGAATCTGGAGCTTTGAGTTTGAACGGCAGGCTTTGTGGATTTAGTAAAGCCCTTTAGGTGTAGGGATTTTGTGATGAAGTAGTTAATTATTTGGTTCTTTTGGATGTTTCCTAGCTGGGGTTAGGTGTGCGCAATGCTTACATTGTCCCCACTTTCATAGATGTTAGAAATTTGATGTATTATTTGTTGTGCGATATTTTCTCTAATTCTGTTTAATATAAAGGAGCGAGGCTTGTGACATATGTAATGAATCACACATAACATTTATTTACACTTAAAAGTCCCTTGCATAAAACCTCGACACACTCACTCATTCACTATTCTTACAGCTACTTACTTACATAAGCACATTACGCAAAAGCAACCTCGCTGCATACTTGGAGAACGTTTTTACTTTTATGCTGCATGTTTAGGACAGGATCAGAACAGTGGCAGCAGACACCATAACACACCTGAAGCTGAAATAACAGTGTGAGAATCACGGCTAACTTGGTTTTTGACAGACTTAAAAACAAAAAGTAGAGAGAGTTGGAAGACAGACATTAGAGGAATTTAAAATCCCATTAAAATAAGGTCTGTAAAAGAAATATTTTAAATGATCAATCTCAATAGCCAAGCCTACCTTTTGCCAAAACAAATTAATATGTCCTACAACCCTGCCAGGGTACCCAAAGATGCCATTTTGACCAAAGTGCATTTTGGCCAGATACTGTATCCAACTTGCCGTGGGTGGGCAATGCCGACTGCGCTTAAGGGTTGGGTCATACTGCTGGCTCTTGGTCAGGCAGTCTTATTATTTTTGTTTACATTTTTGTTGGATTTACGAATCCCACAAAATTTTCACATCTAGAGCACGATTAAAACTTTGAAGCAAGCCTCCGAATTACAAATAGCTGATATCTAAAATGTGGCTGGGGTACCTGTCTTGGTACCACACACCCCAGGTAGCATCCGCCATATTACGACAATGTTTTACAAACACTGGAAGGCACTGGGGATCAACACTGCACTGGAACAGTAGACAAGAATTTGAAGAAATCCCAGAACTAGAAAAGGCTTTTCTTGAATTTGACACAATATCTGACGCCAAAGCAGCATTAGAGAAATTAGTAAAAACTATTAACAAATTCGATTAGAATTAACAAATGTCAAATTAGCAAGAAAGCTAACAAGGTGTCCAAAGAGATAAATAAATACAGTAAGTATGAAGAAGCTATCCATACCTACTGGATGATTATTATTCAAACAATGGTGCCTTTTACTAGAACCAATAAATTGTAACTTTCTCAGACTTCTCTGAAGAGTGGAACATTTCAGTTCACCTTGAGGGTACAAGTTTAGGCCCATTCAACTCCCGGAACAAAATGTCCTTTTTGGCCCAGGGCCAACAAAGAAAGAAGGGGAAATGCCGGTAGAAGCAGGACTATGCTCCAGGTGAACGACAAACTATATACGCCATAATTCCAATCTTTAATCTCTCAAAATATATTCTGTCTTCAACTGAGACATAATTATTAAGGAAAGGTGTTTCATTTGTTGTGGCAGAGAAATTTGACCTATTCACTATCCAATCTGAACTTCTGTAATTCTTAACCAAAATACATTCTTTTTTTGGAAGAGCTACCAAAACACTCCTGATGTGACTGGACCTCATCCCAATTCTACTTTCTATCCTTCAAATGCAATGGTATCACCAGAAATTGGTACCTTTGCAAGACTAGTACTTCCAGATATCTGCATTAGGCCAGTAACCCGCTCCACACTCCCTACAATGTAAGGCTAGCCCAAAGGAAGGCACTGATTGGGCTCAGTACAATTATACTATGGTTACAAAACCGTACGATTTGGGCGGAGTGGATAGTTATTCAGGACAGACACAGATGCCAGCTGCAGTGATCTTTACTCAGTACTAGATCAATATCCCTTTCCTTATTTCCAAACAGAAATCAGGTCACTGACAGAACAAACAAGCTGGATGCCTACATTAGTGAGAACAAGTAGCTTCCATTCTTAAACAAAAGAAAACTCAGAACACCATAATACACTCCCCCCAAAATTGATAAGAGTACCCCGACCCACCTGGGTCTGACTGTCGGAAATCCCTGGAATCAATTTTTAGGGCTCGGGGCGGAGCTCCGAGATCCTATTGTAAAAGAAAAAAAAAAAAAAGTTTATTTAGGGCTCGGGAAGACACATTCCTTAGTGCGCGAGTTTTTTTTTATTATCTGAATGGTTATTGGTCCTCGCGGTGATGTATTTGTAGTAGTCTTGATGCGATTGGGCAGATGTAATTGTCGGGTGCCATTTTGGGCATTTTCTGTGTGGTTACGTGCTCGGCAGTGCATTAATTTTAATTAGGAGCTGTCAGGGTGGCCGTGTAATGCATTCCAGATAGTGTGCGCGCGTTCACCATAGAGCAGTGCGTTTGTCGGGCGCGCGTCCTCCTCACGTGCACACAGGCATAGCAAATCAGTGTCTCAAACAGTCTTGATTTAACCAGGGGACTCATGATCTCTTTATAGTCAAAATTATTTTATTTTGTCTTTCTCCTTGTTAAATCTCTCCACTCAATACATGTTAAGGGAGAAATTAAATTGCCTCGATGTTATTTACCACATTTCAAAGGTTATCATTTATGAATTTCTTTTCATCTGGTGTTTTCGTAAAGCACTACACATACCTCCCAACAGTGTCCTCAGGCGATGTCTGCATTTCTGCTGCTGATGGTGTTTTTTGGAAGGGGAAATAGCGAAATATAGACATTTTGGGATCGCTTGCTGAAAGAGTTGTAATCTGAGTGTGATGGTTTCCTTTTCTTATTGACTTTTTATGGCGGGAGCCAAAAAAGGTATCATTAAATACAGAAAAACAATATATCAAGGCGCGCAAAATGTGCACCTCTGGAGACCCCAGCTTGTTCTCAAACACCCAATATTTATTAGGTATATTGTGCACAGCCCCAGCTCTGTGTGGCACACGTCTCCCAGTCTCCGCAGGCGCTGGGACTTCCTTTTGTTATGAACTCGCTTTCCAATACATCCGGCTGCTAGCCCGAGGCGCTCCTGCGCGAGAGTCACCTGTCAGACAAAATGGCGGCTCAGCTTGTATTTCCAAATGAAAATTATTGGGAACACCTTTATATTAAGGTTTCGGGAAGGAAAGCAAGAACCGGTTTAACATTAATTGCAAACCTTCCCACCCCACTGACCCCGGCCCCCGGCAATGCCCGCACAAACACTATGACATTGGGGCGCGCACACACATGAAATATAGGCACACAGGTACATGCACACCTTTTTTTTCGTTTCATATCCCAAATAAATATAGCTCACCGTTTTCACCCCAACACAGTGGGTCCCTCAAAACATCCCATTTTAAAAATAGATTTTCTCAGATTGACAGGGAACAAAGAGGTCCCTGGGATTTTGCCTCGCGTGGTCAAGTCAAGACATTGTGTTGGAAAGCGCTGTTACTCGGTACCACACAACAATGTGAGTGCAGAGTGAGTGTGCAGAGTAGTGAGTAGTGAGTGCAGAGTGAGTGTGCAGAGTAGTGAGTAGTGAGTGCAGAGTAGTGAGTGCAGAGTAGTGAGTGCAGAGTAGTGAGTGCAGAGTAGTGAGTGCAGAGTAGTGAGTAGTGAGTGCAGAGTAGTGAGTGCAGAGTAGTGAGTAGTGAGTGCAGAGTAGTGAGTAGAGTAGTGAGTAGAGTAGTGAGTAGTGAGTAGAGTAGTGAGTAGAAAGTAGTGAGTAGAGTAGTGAGTAGTGAATAGAGTAGTGAGTGGAGAGTAGTGAGTGGAGAGTAGTGAGTAGACTAGTGAGTAGTGAGCAGAGTAGTGAGTAGTGAGTGGTGAGTAGTGTGTAGAGTAGTGAGTAGTGAGTAGAGTAGTGAGTAGAGTAGTGAGTAGAGTAGTGAGTAGTAAATAGAGTAGTGAGTAGTAAGTGCAGAGTAGTGAGTAGAGTTGTGAGTAGTGAGTAGAGTAGTGAGTAGAGTGGTGAGTAGAGTAGAGTAGTGAGTAAAGTAGTGAGTGCAGAGTAGTGAGTAGAGAAGTGAGTAGTGAGTAGAGTAGTGAGTAGTGAGTAGAGTAGTGAGTAGAGTAGTGAGTAGAAAGTAGTGAGTAGAGTAGTGAGTAGTGAGTAGAGTAGTGAGTGGAGAGTAGTGAGTAGTGAGTAGAGTAGTGAGTAGAGTAGTGAGTAGAGTAGTGAGTAGAGTAGTGAGTAGAGTAGTGAGTAGAGTAGTGAGTAGTGAGTAGAGTAGTGAGTAGAGTAGTGAGTAGAGTAGTGAGTAGTGAGTAGAGTAGTGAGTAGAGTAGTGAGTGCAGAGTAGTGAGTAGTGAGTAGAGTAGTGAGTGCAGAGTAGTGAGTAGAGTAGTGAGTAGAGTAGTGAGTAGAGTAGTGAGTAGTGAGTGCAGAGTAGTGAGTAGAGTAGTGAGTAGAGTAGAGTAGTGAGTAGGACATCACAGGCAGCAGCTGTGCAAGCTTCTTACACTCACAAGGAGACCACAGGCAGCTGAGGTGCAATCTTCTCCCACTCACAAGAACGACATCACAGGCAGCAGCAGTGCAAGCTTCTTACACTCACTAGGAGACCACAGGCAGCAGAGGTGCAAGCTTCTCACACTCACAAGAAGGACATCACAGGCAGTAACGGTGCAATATTCTCACACTCACAAGGAGATCACTGGCAGTACACACCACATGAACACACTCCATAACACATAGCAACAATACATTGGCATTTACAATGCCATTAGCTCAAACTCAAATAAATCCGAGCCCGATTGCATTTCTAATGCTTGTTTCATAAGGAATTTGTACAATCTACTGTGAGCTACGGAAAATACGGCACTCATTTCATTAACGTAGAAAATTTATATTTTGATTCTACCAAATAACTTCGAGTCACCCTAGACATTGAATATAAACATTTCCTGGTCCCCACCACGTTTATAATGCCACTTCTTTGTATTGCTATTAGAATAATTTTTTTATGGTTTGATGAGAATTTCTTTACTTCATCGTAAAAGAAAATCTAAAAGTGCTGTTTTTGCCTCAAGTTTTACCATGCTTTTTGTGACTACCCTCGACACCACAGACATCCCTAGAACTAACAACCTAATTATCCAGAACATCAGAATATGGAAAGGGTACATAAGAGATGTTGTTATGATCTGAGCAGGTGATTCTAATATGCTATCTGACTTTGAGAATGGCTTAACAATCACCAAGCTGACTTATGTGTTACCTTGATCTCACATTTTAGATTGACAACAACAAACTACACATTACTCTGTGTAGGAATCATGCAGAGAAAAATATCCTGCTAGAGTACCATACCCATCAATCTTTGGCTCTAAAAGGCTGTCTCCCTTTTGGATGATTTCTCAGGCTCCGAAGGAATTGTTAACATGATTATCTTTTTAGGGAAGCCAAAACTGTGTGTTAGAAACTGATGTGGACAGGGGATACCCTAGGGATTTAGTGAGACACTCAATAAAATGGGCATGGTACTCTCAAGGGGAGCACCTCTCAGTTCCAAAAATGAAGTAACCTCTTAACAAAATAACTTGTGTAACTATTTTCTGTCCACTGACCAACAAGACAGTGAAGATTATTGAAATGTATTGGAACATACTGAATTCACGTGACCTTACACAGGACCTACTGCTGTTTTCATTCAAAGGAGGTTGCAATATTAAGGAGCATATTGGTAGGGCCTGTAAGCTCCCACTAATGATTGTACTATTTCTTCGATGTGGGAAACTCCCACCGATCAGGGTTTCTTACAACGGTGTAAAACCGGTCAACGGTATTGATACAAGTAACACCAAGGTATTCAAACATCACCACATTAGACATGATCTGAAATCATTTTTTGAATTGTAATTCCACAAATGCTGTGTATTATATTAAATGCCCCTACGACAGTACATATATCGGACAAACCTCACAAAAATGAGGACCCATACCAGCCAACACAGAGGTTGGATCCGGCATAATGTCCCAAACGCCTCTCTCACTGATCGCCTTCTATCAGACAACCGCACTGAAGAGGACTTCTATTGTTGAAATTGTAAGGAGACAATGGACACCTAGAACAGATTTGGAGATAATTCTAAAAGTCTAGAAGTGTAAATGGACCTTCCATTGTGGATGGCCTAAACTCCTTCGGGCAATGAAATGGAATTTTCATAAATTCAACCACAAAAGACTGCATCCCCCTTGATGTTTTTTCAACATTGAACACAAGCGAGCAAATAGTATAAGTCAAAACAATACCCTTTCAGGCTTAGAGTGCCACATAAATTATGCAAAAAAGAAGCATTGTATCCGGACAAAATAAAATCTCTTTGAAGAGCTATAATGATAGCAAAACACGTGTCAGAGGTTGCTTTTATATATATATTCCAGATTGGCTTGGATGGTATTTTACCAATACAAAGCAGCAATACTGTGCCTGAAGTGGGAATAGTCTTTTGTCATTTTACAGCTTGGTGTATATCACTATGCTAATCCTATGCGTAAAGACTTTGCTGTACAAATGGCAAAATACTTCGTCCCTTTCTAGCTCTGCGCGGATGGCACTGTGCTAGTCCAATTCTTAAAAATGCTGCTAGAAAAACAGACATTTGAGGTGAACAGATTCAGAGTGTTGCTGGTGTTGTAGGGTACTTTAAACAGGAGCTGCTCTCCATCTAACCTTAGGAACGACCCAGGGTTCTCTGCTTCTTTTCTGCATAATTTATGCAGCACTCCAAGCCTGAAATGGTATTGTTTTGATATAAACAGTATATCTTCTATGTCTATAACACAAAGAGTATAAATTTGTTTTTTAAAATGGCATTCCACATATTGAAAAAGGCTGTTTGCAGAAACATGTCTCTCTGTGTCACAGGGTGATGATGGACCTGCCTAAGTAAATGGATTGATTTCTCCAGCTATTGTGTTCATGCTCTCTTCGTAAAGAAAGTTGGGAGGAAGTGTGTGTGTGTGTGTGTGTGTGTGTGTGTGTGTTTGTGTGTGTGTGTGTATATATGTGTTTGGATATATATATATATCCAAACGTATAATTCGGCAAAACCCAAGCGACTCTTAACGGCAGGCAACAAGGCCGGGACGCCACTCCCAAACATTCCAACACAGTCCAGCCATACAAAAAATTAAACTCACTGGTGCCGTGGTCTCGGTGCAAAATAGACGTATTTATTACAGCATCTGTTTGCTGTAATAAATACGTCTATTTTGCACCGAGGCCACGGCACAAGTGAGTTTCATTTCTCGTACGGCTGGACTGTGTTGAATATATATATATATATATATATATATATATATATATATATATATATCTCACAGCAACGATCGCGTCATAACAGCAACCAGAGGACACAGCGGGGAGATATATATACACACAAACTAAATATAGAAATGTTCTGCTAACTGTGCAAAGTGGAAGCATTCAAGTTCATTATTAGGATATTAACGTGGTAGCATCTGTCAACATTTTCACTCAAATCTCTATTCGACCACTCTACCCTACACAGAGGAAACCCCAGTACGCACATATATAGACCACCACATTTTCATTATAAATTGACTTGAAGTACTACATATCAAAAATGGCAAGAAACAAGACATGGTTATGAGTAAAAGACTGCTGTCCCACCGTTGCTGGTATAGTTGCACAATCATATACTAGCTCTCCATTCTTTAGGGCATTTTGAACTTGGTGAATGTGGTTCTTGATATCATTTACGGTTGGGAAGTAGGACAGGTTGTGTCTTTCAGGCATTTCTCCCGGAGGGAACAGCTCTCCTAGCACAAACTTTCTGAAGGAAACAGAGCAGATTGGATACAAGAGAAGAGTCATTACTAAAGCATGATACATTATTAGTAAAAAAGTGTTATTAGTGAAAGTGACAAATAGTATGCAAACTTTTAATTTAATTATGTGGCTTTGCTTGTTCTGTTTAAAAGTTTAATTACATGAAAGGCATTTTTGTTTTTAAGTACAATAAATACATTTTGGAGTTTCAACAGGATAAATGCATTGTCATGAAAAAACAAATCCAAGGTGTGGAGCGGCAGGCGAGGGGACACAGGACCACAGGAAATGCAGCTGTCATTTAATTTTAACGATGGGTGCGTCATGAACATTGCGATTGGCAAGAAATAACGGGAATGAAGACGCCCCATTGCTGGCCGCTCATTGACCTAGGATACACCTATTAAATGGCAGGACTGTTTAAAAGACTGTGGCCAATCATCGATGGCTTTTCCGCACTGATGAAGGCAGAAGCCAGAAACGCGTCTGCAGATATGACAAAGCCCACTAATGCCCAAGTGTGCACCTAGGTTGCCCTGTGTTTATTGATCTTTGAAGCGGTTCCACCTCCGCTTTTCGGTGGCACCCGCATAGAGTTCGGCTGGCCCACAGGTGGAATGTTTTTTTTATATGTGTATATATATATATATATATATATATATATAATTATTTTTCTGGAAGAAACAAAGGTTACAGGGACGTTATAGATAGGAAATAGAATTAAAAAAACCTTCGAAATTCACTGGAAAAAAAACAAAGGTTACAGGATCGTTATAGTTAGGCTCAGATTTCATTCGTACAAAACCAGTGACTTACGCCCCTGAAATGCACTGCTTATGACCTCACATAGTACATCACTCATGACCTGGTCAGGGACATGGGCAGTGGTCAGTGTCAGTGACATCACTCATGACATCACTGATGACATCTCAAAAGACATCACTGATGACAACTAAACTGACATCACTGATGACATCATCCAGTGATAGTGAGTGTTTTCTAAAGTTACTGAGTGTTGCACAAGTTACTACTTGTGTAACGATATATCTGTAAGAGACATTAGTTAGTGATAGATTCCTTACCTTAGAATATCCCCAGGCGTCAGACTGGATCCGGAAATTTTTGCGTAGCAGTAACCTTGCGCGTCGGTAGGCGTCGTCTACGGCTCCGCGTCCGTCGTCGGCGTCGTGATGACGTCTTCGGAGTACTTAGACGCCGCCTCCGCGTGCTGACGTCAGTTCTTAGACACAGCTTTTCCGCGCCAGAAACGCAGAGCCATGTTAAAAACCAACACTGGTGCCATTGAAACTAGGGCCCTGAAAGGGGATGACCTTAACCCTAGATATCAGTTCGCAGAACGGGGAGGATGGGTGGGTCGGTAAGGAATCTATCACTAACTATCTGACTCTAACAGATATATCGTTACACAAGTAGTAACTTGTGCATCTGAAAGAGACACGTAAGTGATAGATTCCTTACCTTAGAATAGATACCCCAGCAATACCAACCCCGGTGGTGGGTCTGCGAACCAATAATCACACCAGAAAGTCCTGGAGGACGGAACGGCCAAAGAAGCCATCCCTCCGGACTTGACTGTCCAGGCAATAGTGTCATGCAAACGTGTGCAGCGAGGCCCACGTAGCTGCCTGGCAAATGTCCTGCAAGGGCACTCCCCAGTCCAGGGCAGTTGTAGTCACCGTAGCCCGCGTGGAATGAGCCCGCAATCCAACCGGGGGCTCCTTGTTAGCCAAGAAGTAACATGCCTGGATACACAAGATGATCCACCGTGAGATGGTCCGCTTGTGCACCGCCTTTCCCTTCTTAGCGCCCACGTAACCAACAAAGAGTTGGTCATCCACCCGGAACTGGCATGTGCGATCCAGATTGTAAGAGAGCGCACGTTTTGGGTCCAGACAGTGGAGCCGCTCTTCCTCTTTAGAGGGATGCGGTGGCGGAAATAAGGTGGGCAAGGTGATAGACTGCCCGATGTGGAAGGCCGTGACAACCTTGGGCAGGAAAGATGGCCTAGTCCGCAACACAACCTTGTCCGGATGGACAGAAAGGAAGGGGGTTTAGATGAAAGAGCCTGGAGCTCACTCACTCTCCTGGCAGAGGTGATGGCAACCAGGAAAGCAGTCTTCAGAGTAAGAAGGCGGAGAGGGCAGTTGTGAAGTGGCTCAAAGGGAGCGCACATCAGAAATGTAAGAACAAGGTTCAAGTCCCACTGAGGCATCACAAACGGAACAGGAGGGAACATGTGTGTGATGCCCTTCAGAAAACGATTTTCAATAGGGGACTTGAATAAAGAAGGTTGATCAGGCAGCCTTAGAAAGGCTGAAAGGGCAGAAAGGTAGCCCTTGATAGTGCCCAGAGCAGAGCCCTGCTGGGCGAGAGAAAGAAGGAAGAGAAGAACCTCAGAAAGAGGGGCAGAAAGTGGATCCACAGCCTTTGCTGTGCACCATGCCACAAATCTATTCCACCTGCAGGCGTATACCGATTTTGTGGAGGGACGCCTGGCTGCCAGAATGACATTACAGACTTCAGGAGGCAAGTCAAATGGCCTCAACTGTCGCCGCTCAATCTCCAAGCATGGAGGTGGAGACTGGACAGGTTCGGGTGGAGGACCGTCCCCTGCTGCTGCGACAGAAGGTCCTCCTGAAGAGGCAGACGAACCGGGGGATCGACTGACATACTGAGTAGCTCTGGATACAAGTACCTTCGTGCCCAGTCCGGAGCCACAAGGATGACTTGGGCCCGGTCGCGCTTGATCTTCTTCAGCACTCTGGGCAGAAGTGGTATAGGCGGAAAGGCGTACAACAGACCGCAACTCCACTCGCGCCGACAAGCGTCTCCGAGCGAGTGCCACCTTGGAAATTCCAACGTGCAGAACTGATGACATTGCGCATTCTATTCTGTGGGGAATAGATCTAACCAAGGCTCTCCCCACTGCTGAAAGAGGCCTAGCACCACGTCCGAGTTCAGACGCCATTCGTGATACATCATGCACCGACAGCTGAACTCGTCCGCCCTGGCGTTCAGAGAACCTGCCAGGTGTTGAACCACCAGGGTCACGCCCTGATGTTCCAGCCACTGCCAGAGGCGCAGAGCCTCCTGGCAAAGGGTCCACGACCCCACCCCGCCCGGTTTGTTGCAGTACCACATGGCGGTGGTGTTGTCCGTGAACACCTGCACTACACTCCCCCGAACAGAGGGGAGGAATGCCTTCAGTGCTAGACGAATCGCCCGCAGCTCCAAAAGGTTGATATGGAGCCGGGACTCCGCCGGAGACCAGAGACCTCTGATCTCCGCCTCTCCCATGTGGCCTCCCCAGCCCTGGAGGGACGCGTCCGTCACAACTACCTGCTCCGGTTGGGGAAGGGAGAGGGATCTGCCGCTGACCAAATCTTGGTCCGTGAGCCACCACTGCAGCTGTCTCGCAGTGCCCTCCGAGATCAGGACATGGTCGGATAGGTTGCTCTGATGCTGGGCCCACTGAAACTTCAGGTCCCACTGCAGAGCCCGCATCCGCCACTGGGCGTGATGCACCAGCAGGATGCAGGAGGCCATCAGCCCCGAGAACCGCTCCGATGAAGAGGAGCTTCTGAGAGGGGCACAGGTGTGACTTCGGCACATTGATGGAGAACCCCAGCTGGTGCAGGAGGTCTGCCGTCGTCTGGAGGTGGCTGACGACTGTCTGGGGCGAGCCCGCCTTCAACAACCAGTCGTCGAGGTAGGGGAAGACTGACAACCCTAACCTGCGCAGATGAGCTGCGACCATCGCCATCACTTTCGTGAACACAAGTGGGGCGCTGGTAAGGCTGAAGGGGAGCACGGTAAACTGAAAGTGCTCGAGGCCAACCGTGAACCGCAGGTAGCGCCGGTGGGCCGGCAGGACGGGGATGTGGAAATAAGCGTCCCGCAAGTCCATCGCTACCATCCAGTCTCCTGAGTCCAGGGCAGCCAAGACCTGAGCCAGAGTCAGAATTTTGAACTTCTCCTTCCGGAGGAAGCCGTTGATGTTCCGTAGGTCCAAGATAGGGCGTAGGCCCCCTTTGCCCTTCTTGGGTACCAGAAAGTAGTGGGAGTAACAACCACACCCTACTTCTGGCCCAGGAACGCGCTCGATGGCCCCCTTGGCCAAGAGGGCCGTAACTTCCTCCTGCAGAAGTCGCAAATGATCCCCCGATACACAGTGGTTCTGCGGTGGCATGGCTGGAGGGATCGCCTCGAAGGGGAGGGAGTAGCCCCTTCGGACGATTTGCAGCACCCACCTGTCCGATGTGACAGTGCGCCAGTGGAGGAGGTGATGGCGAACCCTGCCCCCCACTGGCGACACATGGGCCTGAAAGCACGGACTAGGAGGGTTTTGAGGCGGATGCTGCGGGGGAAGGTGTGGGCTGTCCTCGCCGTTGTGCCCGACCGCCGCCACAGCGGTTTCCACGGCCGCCACCGCGTTGGGTTTTACTCTGCGGTGCGTGGCTGGCAGCACGTGTGGGTACACCCCTTCCTTGGCCACGAAAGGAGCGAAAGGCACCCGTTCGCTGGCGCGGGGCCGAAAGGCCAAAGGACTTGGACGTAGCCCTGGAGTCCTTAAAGCGCTCAAGCGCATGGTCTGCCTTGTTGCCGAAAAGGCGACGGCTATCAAACGCCATGTACATGAGAGTATTCTGGACATCAGCCGAGAAGTTGGCGGACCTCAACCAGGCATGGCGACGAATCGCCACCGTCGTTGCCATCGCTGTTCCCAGTGAGTCGGTGGCATCCAGTCCACACCGAATAGAATAACATGCCGCATCTCGGCCTTCCACAAGGGCCTGGCCGAGTTTAGCCCGTACCTCCAACGGGCATTCTGGCAGCACTTCCGCGACCGTACCCCACAGGGAGTGGGTGTAACGGCCCAAGAGGCATGTGGTGTTGGAAGACCGCAGTCCCAGACTTAGGGAGGAGAATACCTTCTTGACATATTGCTCATACCTCTTGGATTCCCTGTCAGGCGGAGCCGACGGGAATGCGGTCTGGGAATTGGAGGCCTGGATCACCAGGCTCTCTGGGGTGGGGTGGGTGGACAGGAAACAAGGGTCGCCCGGGGCCGGGCGGTGGCGTCTGGCCACGTTCCTATCTACAGGCGAACCTGTAGCGGGCCTGGACCAAGTGCCCAAAAGAACGTCGGTCAAGGCCTCATTAAACGGCCGCAGAGGCTCAGCCGAGCATGACTGCGCTTTAAGAACCTCAGTGAGGAGGTTAGTCCTCACGG
Organism: Lissotriton helveticus; assembly: GCF_964261635.1. Lineage (NCBI taxonomy): Eukaryota > Metazoa > Chordata > Amphibia > Caudata > Salamandridae > Lissotriton > Lissotriton helveticus. Next base: position 418,324,292 of record NC_136061.1, on the reverse strand, counting down.
CCGCGACGGGGAGTTCAAGGCCCAAGGCCTTGGCCACCCGCGTCAGCACCACACTGTAGGTAGCCCCCTCCTCCGTACCCAAGGTAGGAGGTGAGACAAAACCAGTGTCTGGGGAGGTGTCCAGACCACTGGCATCCCCAAGTCCACCCGTCCAGTCCATCTGGGACTGACACTCCCGTGTCAGAGGGTCCTCAGACCCCTCCCAATACTCCTCATCACCCATTTCCTGGTACTCAGGGGTGTCAAATGATGGGGCCGGCTCATGGAAGATGAACTCTCCGATGGCGTCGAAAGCGGCGCCGGAGCCGGATCGAGGGAGGTATCGGGGACGGCGCCGCCCGAAGACGGCGCCGGGGGTGACACCTGAGGGACCGGCGCCGGGGAGGTCGTTAGGTCCACCGGCGATGACCCGGATCCGGAACCGGATCCAGTGGGGGCCTGCGGCGCCGGGCCTGAAGGCGCTCGATCTCCTCCGGCGTCGCGCGCGGCCCAGGGACCGGAGGGTATGGGGTCGGACGCGACGCCTGCGACTCCGACGGAGCCGCGTGGGCGGTGCCACCTGAACCCCCGGCCGCGTTGTGCGAGCGTCGGGGGGAGTCGGAGGAGCGATGACGTCTCTTCGACTCCTTGTGCTTACCTGACGACTTTGACCCTGAGGAGTAATGTCGACTCCCAGAGCTACGATGGCTCCGCTCCCGCGACCGGTCCCTCGACCTCCGTCCGGACCAGGACCTCTCTCGGCGCGGGGCCGACTGCCGGAGTTCGAGTCGCTTGCAGGACCTCTCCCGCCTAGCTTTCGAAGTCAGGGCCCGGCAGTCGGAACAGGTCTTGTCGTCGTGGTCGATGCCGAGACAGTGGAGACACCGACGGTGAGGGTCGGTGACCGACATCAGTCGGTCGCAGTCCTCACAGGGTTTAAAACCTGGCATCCCTATCGGCACCGTTCGGAGTCGAAGACTCGAAAAAGAAATGATCAAAAGGGATCAAAAATTTTTGTCAAAAAAGACTAAGGTACCACTTTTTCCGGATCTGCGCTGCTGGCGCGGAAAAAAGAAGAACTGACGTCAGCACGCGGAGGCGGTGTCGAAGTACTCCGACGACGTCATCACAGCGCCCACGATGCCGACGACGGACGCGGAGCCGCAGACGACGCCTACCGACGTGAAGGGTACTGCTACACACAAATTTCCGGATCCAGTCTGACGCCTGGGGATATTCTAAGGTAAGGAATCTATCACTAACGTGTCTCTTTCAGATAAACATATAAAGTAAAGCAAGTGGATGTGGGAGTTTCTATATAAGTGACTGAGTGGGTGTGCAAGTGGTGTATACAAGAGTGAGTGGGTATGTGGGAGGCTGGGTGTGTCAGTGGGTGTATGAGGGGTATGTGGGAGGCAGGGTGTGTCAGTGGGTGTATGAGTAAGTGAGTGGCTCTGTGGGTATCTGTATGGGTGACTGAGTTGGGTGTAATGGTGAATGAGAGGATGAATGAGTGGCTGTATGGGTGCGGGTGTGTCAGTGGCTGTAACTGGTGAATGAAAGTGCATGAGTGACTGAATGGGTGACTGAGCAGGTACATAAATGTCTATATGGGTGAGTGACAGGGTACATAAGTGGCTGGGTGTATGAATGGGAGTGTAAGTGGGTGTATGGGTGAGCGAGTGGGTGGGTGTGTTAGTGGTTGTATGAGTGAGTGAATGGGTGTGTGAGTAGCTATATTGGTGAGTAAGTGAGTGTGACAGAAGTTGCATGGGACAGTATGTATTTGTTGCAGTGACTGTATAGATGAGTGAGTAGATGAGTTAGTATATCTATTAGTAAGTGAGTGGATGAGTAAGTAACTATATGGGTGAGTGAGTGGATGTGTGAGTGTCTATATGGGTGAGTTAGTAGGTATGTGAGTATTTGTATAGGTGACCGAGTATGAGAATGGATATATGGGTGTATGACTCGGTTTGTAAGTGGTCTCGATAGCTATATGACTGGATGTGTCAATGGCTGTATTGCTTAGTGAGTAGGTGCATGAGTGGCTGTATATGAGAGTGAGTGGTTGTGTTAGCAGCTGGATGGGTGAGTTGATGGGTGAGTGGCTCTATGAATCAGTGAGTAGGTGTGTGATTGTGGATGAGGTAATCAGTGATGTCATTTGAGATGTTAGTGATGTCATCAGTGATGTCATTTGAGATGTCATCAGTGATGCCTCTGACCATGTCATGAGTGATGTAATATGAGAGGCCATAAGCAGTGCATTAGGAGGGAATAAGTCATAGCTGAATTTCACTGTTTTTGTACGAGTGAAATCTGAGCCTAACTATAGCGACCCTGTAAACGTTGTTTTTTTAGTGAATTTCTATGGTTTGTTCAATTCTATTTCCTAACTATAACGTCCCTGTAACCTTTGGTTTTTTTTCAGTGAACTTCTATGGTTTTTTTTAACAAGCAGTCACATTTGTAGAGTGGTGGAGAAAGGCGGCGGGGTCTTCTGCCAGCTCTCATGAATCCCGCTATATCACACTTACTAGAGGTAACAGGAGGGCTTCTTGGCCCCTAAAGGCCCTCTGCTTCCAAAAGGACTTCATCCGCCAACCAGTAGTGGGCCAGGAGGTGCATTTGCAGAGTGGTGGAGAAAGGGGGCATGGCCTCCAAAGACCTTTCAGCAATCCCGCTGTGTGGGATTTACTGGAGATAACAGGAGGGCTTGTTGGGCCCCACAAACCCTCAGGCGCCAAGGAGACTTCATTCCCCAACCAGTAGTGTGCCAGGAGGCGCCTCTATAGACTGGCAACCTCTAAGCAATTCTGCTGTTTGGGACTTACGGGAGGTAACAGGAGTGTTTATTGGCCCCAAGGAACCTCAGCATTCAACAGGACTTCATACCCCAAGGACTCTCAGCATTCAAGGGGATTTCATCGCCCAACTAGTAGAACGCCAGATGGCACATTTGTAGAGTGGTTGAAAAAGGGGGCGGGCCTCCAAGCACCTCTCAGCAATCCAGCCGTGTGTGACTTACTGGAGGTAACAGGAGGCGTTTCTGGACCCACCAAGGACCCTCAGGAGGCGAGGGGACTACATCCCCTAACCAGCAGTGAGCCAGGAGGTGTGTTTGCACAGAGTAGTGGAGAAAGGGGGCGGTGCTTCCAGTGACTTGCTGTTCTGCATATTTATTTTTTGTGTTTTTTTTTTACGGGAAGGGGGCCGAGTAAGACCCCCCCCCCTTCCCTGGGCCGATTTGGGCCTCGGGTGAGGGTGGGCGCCCTTTTCTTTAAACATTTGTTCAAGTATATAGAAGGGAGGTTAAGTGCCCCCCGTCCAAGGCCGTTTTTGGTCCCGGGTATCCCATTCCCCCGTCCCGGACTGTGCTGTGGGTGCCCTGGTCCCGCCCAGGGCACCCACTTTGTACAGTTGGGGATTGCAAGGGTAGCCTGAAGGCCCCTGCTGTTCCTGCCGGCTCCTCGCCTCCTGCGGGAGCTGGCATTGCTTTTGGACGGAGCTGCTCAACATGCAGCTCCCTCTGTACAAAAACAATTCTGCTCTGCTTTCAGCAAGCAAGATAATTTTTAATGCTCTTGCTTGCTGAAAGTGGAGCAACGTCTGTTATGGCTTGGCGGAAGTGGTAACGTCCATGATGAAAGCCTGGACATCCCCTAAAAATTCTCAGTCAAGTATTGCGCTGCAACATCTGATGGAGAACTTTGCTGCATCTGTCTCATTGGCAACTGCCGGAGAGAGTATGGTTCGGGTCTCCCCTGGGGCTGTAGGCAGCACTTGCATACACTAATCCCATAGTGTATGGTAGTAATGACCCAATAGGCATGCAGTGTTCACTGACGGCAAAGCCAGACTGGTGGAAGAGAACATTCTCTTAACAAAGGTGTCCAGCATCTTGGATTTCCTATCCGGTGAGGTGGTAGGGAATACACCAAGGTGAATAGGGGAACGAGGAGGCTTGAAACACAAAGCTCTTTGGGGTGGAGTACTGGATAAGTAAACTGGGATCCCCAGCAGTGTGGTGATGGTGGGGGGCAAACATCCTATTGACAGGAGCCCCTGTGCAGGGCTTGGACTAGGCCCCAAGTAGGACATCTCGAAGGGATTCATTAAAAGGCAGTAAGGTTTCTCAGAGGATTGACTCCTGTATGAAGCACCTCTGTTAAAACGTTAGTCTTGACAGCCACTGAGGGTAGGTAAAGGTCCACGACCTCAACCGCCCTGCACACCACTATAGCAAAAGAGGCTCCCTCCTACGCAGCCACAGCAGGAGGAAAAACCAGACCAGTGGCAGGTGAGGTGTGCAACCGACTTGCCTCATCCAGTTCCACATACCAGATGTCCTTCTCAACTGGGTCTTCTACATAAGGGACCATAGGCCCTTCCTAAATGTGTCCCGCTCCAGACCTATCTATTAAATAAGTCACTGGCTCTGCTCTGGGGTAAATGTCCTTGGTCGGTGCCAGATGAGGCGTCAGAAAACGTCCTGTCGGCTCTGTGTTGGATATGACGATGGGGATGGCAGCACAGAGGGCGTTGTCACTGGAGCGGGCACAGAGGAAGGTCACGGTGTCGCCAGCTGCTCCATTCCAGATCCAGTGAGGGATACTGGTGGCACAACTAGTGCGAAGGGCGAATTCGCTGGCTTGGTTCCAATGGTGCTCCAGAGGGTTCGGGGCGCCCAAAAATGGGCTCATACAGTTCCTTTAGCTGGGAGGGGGTCGCTATCGCAAAAATCGGGACAGAGCGGAGCGGACCCCGGTTCGGACCCTGTCGACTCACTGGGCCTCGAATGTCGATGCTACCATATCTCGTCAGGTGATTTAGAAGGATGTGGAGAAGTCGAAGAATGTTCGGACTTCTTCGACATATTGTGCTTGTGGGACTTATCCGACTTCCCTGATGACTTTCTGTGTGACAGGAAACTTCGGGAGGGGCTCTGCAAATATCCCAGGATCTCCCACACAAACAGGACAATGAGTATCGCAGAGTCGACTTATGTCTGGCGGCGAGGAGCTTGAGAGATCGCTTTCTCAGCACCTTTAGGCGCTTGGATCGGCAGTCTTCACTAGCATTGGAGTCGCCATAAACACACCAAGTAGGGGAATGTCACTGAATTTTGTCTGTGACATGGCCTACATGGTTTGAAACCACCCGGCTACTTGGGTGACATCTTCATACCAGGAGATGTAATCTCAGAAAAAAGTTTGACAAAAAGTTGAAGAAGGCCAGTCAAAAAATTACTGAGTGGTCATTTAATCTGCATCAGTGCTATCTGGCGTAAAAAGGAAAGAACTGATGTCAGCGCCAAGGTCGCGCCTATTTAGGTACCATGCACACCACTTTCGGTGCAGACAGTGGAGCTGAACGGCGCCACCTACCTGCACTCAGGGGTACTAAAATCTTCCAGATCCAGTCTGACGCCTGAGGATATTCAAAGGTAAGGAATCTGTGGCTAGAAGTTTCCATCTGATACTGCTTCATAAATGCTGTCATTGATTTTCTCTAACGGAGTTCACAATTAAGATCACAGAGAAAAGCACAGCAATTTTGAGACAACAGCAAGCATTAATAGTGCAATGTAAAATTTTGTAATGTACCTCAGCTGTTTTCTTACTGCGTAGACTTCATCTATTCCTTGACTCACAAGCTCGCGTATTTTGTTAGCTACTTCTGGGTGAAGTCGTGAAGATAAATTGTCATTTTCATCGACAGTTGCTTCCTCCTCATCCTCAGAAGGAATGGGGAAAGAGCATGGTGAAGGAGGAAGACAGGATGACTCCATCTCATGGTACTGGTGGGCCTCCTTATCGGGTAACTGCATATACCATCTGTAATACAGAAACAATCTTACATACAATTCCAGAGAACTAAGTATACATTAGTGAACTATAAGCTTTTATTTCCTGTTATTTGCATGCTATAAAGGTTCCTGAAACCTTAAGCAGTGAGCGCCAGACTAAAGTTCTAACACACAATTAAGGATGTAATTCACGTTGGCTACCAAAACTGGAGACATATTTAAGTAGCTACTTTCCCACCCTCAAGTCTACATCATGATTGCAATTTTCCACATGAAAATTCTTTACTTCATCATTTAAGGACAGTGGGAGATAATTGCATAGACAACTGCAAGTGTCACCAGGGTAAAGACACATCATAAAAAAAGTTAGCCATGAAAAAAGGCCCAACATTAAAAAAGATATGAATAAGGAAACATGAAATATGGTCTGTTAGCAGATTCAGTTCTTGCTGTAAGTGTCACTCTTTCCCGGGTCACTAAACATTAAGCAGAAAAGAAAGCCCTGTGGGTAGAAGATGCTTGTTTCCTGAAAGTTCAGATTGTTGCTTTATTCGCCTATGACTGGTGTAGACTGATTTAAGAAGGTTTTTGTAGGGCATATTTGGGAGTTGGACATTTTAATGTTCGTGGATTTGTCAAGAAAGGCTAGAATAGGACCCTTCATTTTATAATAGTAAACTATAAATATTGTGTTCGAGTTGAACATCTCTCTACGGTTGATAAGATGTTTAGATCATAGGAGTGTGGTCCACTTCAATTTCGGTCACATTTGGATCTTGAATTATTTAGCTGAAAATACTATGGACATTGGACATTTTCTCATCTCTACGGAGAGCATTCTGAGTGATAGCTATTTCAATGGAACTGTCAATGGATGGATGTTGTGTAGTTCGGTAAGGTTTCCTCCTTGACTGCTGGATAAATGTTTGACCTCTCTTAGTAGCCACATTGCCACCATGAACTTAACAGCTCACATCAAAGTTATCAAGTGTCTCTTTAAGAGGGTTCCAGTTAGAAACAAAATAAATACAGAAATAGTTAAATAAGGGCACCAAACTCTCCCTGACTTCAGGGCCGAGTATAGAGGCAAGCCAAGACATCCAACGGAAGATCCAAAGGAAATTCTGGCTGCCTGAAAAAAACACCAGGGACAAAAATAATATCAAGTTGGTCACAAATATGATGAAATAAAATCTACCCATTTATCTATCTACCTATCCATCCATGAGCATTAAGCTCCTTTTTCTACACATTACTATACTCCACTTAGTATTCGGCACTTAAAACGTTAGTCTTGACAGCCACTGAGGGTAGGTAAAGGTCCACGACCTCAACCGCCCTGCACACCACTATAGCAAAAGAGGCTCCCTCCTACGCAGCCACAGCAGGAGGAAAAACCAGACCAGTGGCAGGTGAGGTGTGCAACCGACTTGCCTCATCCAGTTCCACATACCAGATGTCCTTCTCAACTGGGTCTTCTACATAAGGGACCATAGGCCCTTCCTAAATGTGTCCCGCTCCAGACCTATCTATTAAATAAGTCACTGGCTCTGCTCTGGGGTAAATGTCCTTGGTCGGTGCCAGATGAGGCGTCAGAAAACGTCCTGTCGGCTCTGTGTTGGATATGACGATGGGGATGGCAGCACAGAGGGCGTTGTCACTGGAGCGGGCACAGAGGAAGGTCACGGTGTCGCCAGCTGCTCCATTCCAGATCCAGTGAGGGATACTGGTGGCACAACTAGTGCGAAGGGCGAATTCGCTGGCTTGGTTCCAATGGTGCTCCAGAGGGCGACCGCAATCACAGAAATACCGGCACAGATTTCTGCAAAGTGAAGTCTGTCTGCACTATAAGTGCATGGTCTTCCCCTATAGGTAAGCTCTGGCACATTTGCTGCACCCATGCTGCCACTTTTCCAGTTTCCTTCATCAACATTATTTGAAGTACCCTGATCTATCATATCTCCACAACACCACCTATTGCCTCCTCAACTAAACTCCTGTCATTGGACACTAGCAGGTGTCCTAATCAGCCTTTTTGAGTCAGGCTGCCACTTTCCCTGTTCTGCACACTGGCTCTTAAGGTTCCGTACACTAACAGCCTGCTCTATGTCACCCTCTTCCCTGCTTCACTCTCTGCTCTGTCCATTGTCTAGTGCCTGGAGGAGGTTCCATTGTGATTTGCTCAATTCAGACTGGCATTCGAGCTCCCCTCGATTCCTTTTCCCTAAAGGAGAGTCTCTGATGGCTTCCTTTCTGGCAACATACTACCACAAACGTGATCTCCATAGATTACAATTCAGCATTTGTCTGACACCATCTGACCCGGCCCATCAGAAACAGAGCAGCAAAATGACAGAGGATCATAAAAACTGATGATAATGAGGTGAATTTACAGGTTTTAGGAACATGAAGGGAATGGGAACCAAACTGTGACTGTCTGGATGCCTTTAACACGCATTCCTTTACCACGAAAAATAGTGGTAAAAGAATGCATAGTAAATAAAATCGTGGTTTAGACAAGGTCGTGTTTGCGACCTCGGTATTAGGGAAGTCGTGGATGGGGAACTCGTTGTAACGATATACAATCATTGGTTGGCGAGTGAGTTATGAAAATGGGTGCCCCTTGCAATGCAAGAGAAGCAATGTGTCTTGATGTGCAATGTCACTTAGGTCTGAAAATAAACATTAAATAGTAAGGGCGACAACCCATGTGCGACTCCACAGGAAATCATGCAAAGGAGTGAAAAGATCTCAGAAGAATGTTGGAGAGGAGGCATGGCATTTGTACTCCAGTCCCAGAGACTTTTTAGGAGACTTCGGCTCTCTGTGACTGAAGACTGTATATGTAGCTTTTAGTTTTCATACTACACTTAGTTTCCAGTTAAATTCACAAAAGGAAGGGCACATAATTATATTTGTCCCCTGGAACAAATACAAGACACTATTGTGGAATGCTCTTGAAAGTTCCCTGAAAGAATCTTGATAACAGAGTATTTTAAAGCGATGTTTAAAAACCTATTTATGCTATCGTACTGTACCAGTTACTCAAACATAATGATTCCACCTCGTGGGATTTATTTTTAACCACTCAGCACTAAAAGACTGCTTGCTCTAACAGTGTAAGCAGCACTCTATGACATAAAATAACATTAACATGATACAAAGGGAGTTCCTATTTGCTGTGCTGTACTTGTGCTGCTACCACAATCCCTTACAATACAAGGCGATGACATTCTTACCTAAAGACACCGTCAGCATCCAACATATTCTTCTTGAGCTGATTAAAGGCCTTCTCCTGCTGCATTCGTATAACCTTTCGATCAATATTCTCATCGGTGGGTACCCTATATGCTGGAAACTTCTCCACTTTTTTAATGTAGATCCTAATGGAAAATAAAGGGTCCTGCTTTACCTTGATTTATGTGACTTGTTTATTGCCTTTTATAGAGCAAACTCTACCCGACTGGGATCCAACTTACTGAAAATGCATATCTCAAAACAAAAAAAACAACGATATTTTGGCCTTGGTAGCATATGAATAAAGAATGGAAGCATATATAGCCTATAAAAAAATTCATAATTTTTACAATTGTCATTTAGGATAATAGTACAACTTGTAAGAACATATAAGAAGGTGATGCATGTTAGCAGCATAACACCTCAAGCACAAATAGGCTAAGAACGACACAGCAGCACTGATCATACAAATCTGGGCAAACAGTACACTATTACCTAAAATAAGCAAGAAAGAGAATAGTGAAGGAAGATAGGGTAAAGAAAAAATATCTATGGGTTACACAGGCTGTGGAAAGACGGAATTTCAGTTGTTGCTCTACACCTGAGAGTGATATAGACTTCCTGTCGAAGGGAGGCTCAGGGTTTACACAATGATGGTAATAGACAATAGAAAACAAGAGAAAAAGTAATAGAACGATAATGGGTTAAAACAAGGTACTAAGGATTTATATAGTACAAGGGAAAAAATACACATACGTCAGTTTAGGACAGCAACAAGGATCACGTGTGTTCACAGACAAACAACAGCAGGGAAAATTGCAGATGCCTTGAAAAGAGAGGCAAGAGGTGACAAGCCATGCAGGTGATCAGCAACAGAAACAGGCACTAACAGTAAAAAAAAGCATTATTTGGAAATAGCATGATACAGACAAATTGTCTGGTTGTGAACAAGCATAGTGAGTCTAGAAGGGTTGAATGTAAACTAAGAGAAAGAATAATAGTTCAATATGAAGTAGACAAAAATATTTAAAATATAAAAGAAGATTAACAGGTACAGAGTGAGGAGGCGGGGTGTGGGCAGCGGTCAGAAGAGTTAGAATGCAGAGAGCAGAAAGCTGCCACTGCTTGCTTGAATGGGCTGTCTATTCGAGTCTATTAAAGCTTACTTTATATTTTTTTATTGATAAGCCTACCTGCACTATAGGATCCCCGGTACAACTACATTTAGCAAGTCTTCTCAAATGAGATTTCAGTCAGTACCTTGATGCAGATAAGTCCAACTCAATCGTTCCATTGCCAACCTTTCTCCCCAATGCCAAATCTGAAACAGACTATCTCTCTACTAACAGTGTAATTAGTGGTGGAGGTACCAAAATGAACAAGTTACTTGTCCTTCGTAATTCTCACTTGGCAAGGGTATGCCGGCAATTGTAAATATGGAATTTATGCCTATGCACTTGATACTTGGCAAAGGTATGTCGCTAACTGTAAATATGGATTTTATGTCTATATACTTGACAATTTCCCTCTGCTTATGAAAATATGTGAGTTGAATTCTGAACACAAACCGAACAATGGTCAATCATGTACAATTTCGATATGACAATCATGTACCTTAATTTACGAGGAACTTGGTAAATGTACATCGCTAATTGTGAAATTATGTCTATGTAAATGTATTGCGACTTATATAGCGCACGTATCACCCGAAGGCATCAAGGCGCTTGCTTAGGGAACCCGTCCTGGTATTCCCCTGTGAGATACCCCGGCAGGGTATCCACAAGGTGAAAGCCAGGCATCCCGCCGCGAGGGGCCGTAGTGGAGATTAAGCAAGCTATTGCCCAGAGTCGCAGAGTGTGACCCCGTGAGTCGAGTAGGCACCAGAGCGAGAATTGTCGAGTCCGTGGAATTTTTGAGGCCGAGACCCACCGAGGCGGGGAATCGAACCCTGGTCCACGGCCGATCTCAGCTTCCGGGTCTGCCGCCTCTAACCACTGAGCCACGCTTCTCCACATGTACTTGATACTTGGTAAAGATATGTCGTTAACTGTAAATATGGGATTTATGTCTAGGTGCCTCACATTTTCCCTCTGGTTATGAATGTGTGAGATCTGGCAAATTAATCCAAACCGATCGATGTTCAATCATGGCGTAGGACACAGTATGCATATTGTATAACATCTGATAATTATGCCACATAATTTTAGTCCAAGTCGGCGAACCTATGTCGCTAAAGAAAAATATGGACTTAAAGATAATCACGCACTTGAATAACTTTCCCCTGGTTATTAATGTATAATAACCATTAACCCAACCGCGAACGGGCAAGGTTTAATCTAAACTTAGGGAACGATATGCACAACAGAATGAGGGACCGCGAATCCCATTCTCCCAAAAATGTTCAACTATTGTTTTCCCTTCCAACATATGGCACGGAAGAGTAATCCTTTCTTGAATGAACAACTTCCAAACTTGCATTGTAAAAGAAATAGGGCCACGGGCGTCACTTTAAACATATTCCCCAGACACAACGCAGGTGCTCGCACCTGATTGGTCGCTGGGAGACGAGCCCTCAAAGAGTATCTAGCGGCTGCACCTCGCGGCTGACTCACTCGCAGCCCGGCAGCGTTGATGGATGCACGCGCCCAGGAGGTTTTTGAAGGTGAGCCTAATAGAAGGATTTTGAAGTATTACAGAGCAGCACAGTCGATAGTACTGCTCATTCTCAACCCCATAGCCCCAAATTAGTTAAGCCTACCCTCGGATTTTAATATCCATGTAATTGACCGTATGACAATACGATGTTAACAATTGACCACAGAACATCTGCAGGGTCACGAGGATACGTAATAAAATCGGAATTCCCGTCTCTTTTCCTTTATCCTTCTCCAGAATAATACAGTTTTTAACAATACTGCCCACAACAGAAGTCCAAAAGGAAGAAGAAAAAGATGGACTGCAAACTACCATAGCATTCCCAGTAAGTGCCCCTTTTACAATTACCACTTCACGGATAGGGCTAAGACTTTACCCTGTACCTTATATGTAAATAAAAATTATTTAAAATTCCCCAGGCCATTAACAGCCACCATGGAACCATTGAAGGTCCAACAGTAACAGGCTACTGGACAGCCAACCTATAAGTAAGAAGTGCTTCAGTACTCAGCCACAGTACAACTACGTTAATGTCTTGATACCTTCTACTCACTACAATTATATTAATTACAGGCGCTCCCGCACCGTTAATGTCCTGATGAAGACCCCAGCATGAGGCTTCCATCAACCCTTAATACAGGGGTCGAAACGTAGACCGACTGGAATATACCTACTTTCTTAGCCTAGGATGCCACTCATGGAATAATACGGACCCTATGCTAAAGAATTGCTTGGAACTAATGAACTTAATTAGTCTGTAAAGGCTGTACTGAATAATACTTTGATTGTAGTATGGTCACAACATCCTTTACCCAGTCCTCACTGTTTCCCAATCACACCCATCCCACTCAAACTATTTCCCTTCTTTGTCACTTTGAGCGCATAAACATGTTGTAATGTGATAAATGTTCAAGAAAGGTCACTAATGAAAAACGGAGACTCGTGCTCTTTAATACGTGTATGAACCAATGATATAATTGGCTTGTCTTACCTTTCCACTTTTAAACATTTCCTATGTGAATGAAAATGAACACTGAATATGTGTGAATAAACACTTTTTGTACTGCTCAGAAAAAGTTTTGAATAATCCGTATAATGTGAAGACATATATGAGATAACCTGTGTGATAATCATTAAACCCTGACCAATATTTAAGTACCTACAATACTGACCCAGGTCAGAGAGTTTCTAGGGTTAACCCCGTTAATAACTCCCTACTGCTTGCTTGAATGGGCTGTCTATTCGAGTCTATTAAAGCTTACTTTATATTTTTTTATTGATAAGCCTACCTGCACTATAAGATCCCCGGTACAACTACATTTAGCAAGTCTTCTCAAATGAGATTTCAGTCAGTACCTTGATGTAGATAAGTCCAACTCAATCGTTCCATTGCCAACCTTTCTCCCCAATGCCAAATCTGAAACAGACTATCTCTCTACTAACAGTGTAATTAGTGGTGGAGGTACCAAAATGAACAAGTTACTTGTCCTTCGTAATTCTTTATCTAGAGGATACTTCATCTAATCACAGAGTCCTCGCCTCTAGAATATTTCAGTGATGTTTCCTGTGCATCAGAATGTGGTGCCATATTGGTCTGCAGTGATGTTTTACCACCCCAGAAGTTACGGACCAGAGCCAAATGTAAGCGGTGACCCAGTGTGTTGGACTCAGTTTCTGAAGGCCTAGGCCTCGAAGCACTTCAAACAAACTGCAGGTGACAGTGAGCAAAAATGCAACTTGGAACCTTATTGTGATGTTCAGTAGTCCATTTTACAGAAGAGGGAGGTAAGAGGGAAGTGAAGAATTGGTGTTCAGAGTATCCACCAGAAAGAGTAGCACCAAAGTTAAGTAACTTGTTTTTCTTATGGATACTTCTAACCACAGATTTCTCATATTCTCATGTTTAAAATAGATACCACAGCAATACCTCCCAAAGTTGAAGGGGTTGAGAAATGGACTCCGATTAGGAAGTCTTGCAGAACCTAAAGGGCAAAAGGGCACTCCCATCGGACCTGGCTGCCAAGGCAGTAGTGTTTTCTGAACGTAGGCATCAAAGCCCACATCAACCCACTCCCCGGCCAGTGTGCTCCTAGCTACCTAGGTCCTGGTAGAATAAACCCACAGACTTCTGGAGGTTCCTTTTTAGCCAGTGTGTATCAGATTTCAATGCAGGGGACAAACTGCGTGGCCAGAAAAACCCAATGCTCTCTTAGGGTAAATCCGGTGGAGCTTCTCGTCCTCTTTTAAGGGTAGGTGACAGAGCAAACAATGTCAGATGGGTCATCAATTGACTGACATGGAAGGGTAATACCACCCTTGGCAGGAAGGCAGCCCGAGTAAGCAGCAACACTTTATCTGGGACGAAACTGGAGTAAGAAGGTTGCACAGAGAAAGCCTGTAGTTCACCCACCTTCGCACAGAAGTGAGGGCGATGAGTAAGACTTCCTTGATTGATGAAGTAACTGTGCAGATGTGTGAAGGCTTGCATACGGGGTATGTAAATACTGGATTTATATCCCACTGAGGCACAACAACATATGCATCAAGCCATTTATAAAACGCATCACAACCAGCGATTTAAAGATAAAGGGTTGATTAGGCAAACATAAAATGGTACATACAATAGGCAGCACTTAACTTTGCCCACTGCAAAGCTGAACTGGGCCAAAGACAAAACAAACTACAATAAGTACAAGAGCCTGCAGTGGGTCTACATCAGCAGTTCTTTATCTATGTCCGGGAACTGCCAGGACAGGCAGTGCAGGAGCGCGTACAGAAGACCTGTGTCCAACCACAGACCTTTTTGGAGTGCAGAATTTATTACACTGCAGGTTTTCGAAGGTGGTGAAAAAATCCAGGCAGGGCATGCCTCACTGATTGAAGATGCATTGTGCGGAGATGCCACTTGTGATCCCCAGGTAATGTCTGCTCAGCTTATCAGCTAGATAGTGGACTACCAAAAGCTCTTCAGCTGGGAGAGCCACCTTCAGAAACGCAGAGCCTCCTGGCCCAGGAACCAGGACCCTTGCTTGTTGCAGTACCACATGGTGTTTGTGTTGTCTGACAGGACCAGCAGGAGTCCTCCCCTGCAATTGGTGGGAAGACCTTTAGGGCCAGGCAGATTTCCCTAAGCTTCACCCATTTGTTGTGGAGCTCCTCTTTGCCAAAGACCGAGACCCTTGATTTCAACCTCCTCTAGAAAACCTCCCCAACCCAGTAACGATGCATTCCTTCTAGCTGTAACATCCCGGTGGGGGAGGGAGGCTGTCTTGCCAATTGTGAGGCTGACATTTGTCCACCACCACATGAAGTCCTGAGCAGTCTCTTGAGAAATCTGAACAGAGCTGGAGAGGCAGCCGCAAACTCATCAAAACCTTAGTTTTAATTGCAGGGTTCACATGTGAAATAAAGGGTGGGGATGAAATGAGAGGAAGGGCATAGCTCCGTTGAACAATCTTGAACATCCATTGGCCTAACGTGATGTATTTCCAGACAGGGTGGAGCTACTGTATCCTGCCTTCTACTGGCCAATCGCAAGCCTAAGTGGGCAAAAAAAGGCCAGAGGACCACTGAAGCAGGGGAGGCGGAGTTTGAGGTTTCCTGTACCTTCTGGAGTGAACGGGCTTGCACTATCTGTCCCGGAGGGACCAAGTTTGCTGTTGACCAGAGAGGGAAGGTTCATGCTGTGGGTAAGCAAGGCATCTGGAATAGTCCCTACATTTCCAATACTGATGGTGAAATTGTATGGCAGGGGACATTAACCCCAAAGGTTGAGTTGTGGTACAACTCTCTTTGAACTGTTCGAGCACCAAATCAGCCTTCTTTCTGAGCCTACAGCCAATAGGCATGAGGGATGATTGGACATCCCCTGAAAACTCGGCTGATCACATGCAGGCATGCCTTGTAAGCACTACACTGGGGTCAATAGCACTTCCTATGCAATCTGTGGTGTCAAGGCCTGCCTGCAACACATACTTAGCTGTAGCTTGTCCATTTTGATCATACGTGTTAGTCAGGGCTTCTAGAATGGTCTTGTGGAGTATGTCCCATAAGGCAAGGGCGTACCTGCCTTGAGGCCAGACAGCATTCAAAAAACATAAAGTCAGACACTCTGGGGAAAACATTTTCTTAATAAAGGCATCTATATGTTTTGACTATTTTTTGTGGGGTTCAAAAGACTACTCTTCAGATTAACATTACTTGTGGACACTTACACCACACAGCTTTCAGGCATTTGGGGCCAGATGTATCAAGAATTGCTTTTGCGATTCTTAAATAGCGAATTTTACTGATTTGTTATTTAAGAATCGCATAATGCAATGTATGTAGGATTTGCATTTTTTTGGGCGAATCCTTAACATTCCCTATTAGCGAAGCGCAAATTGTGATTCTCTATTAGGGAATGCATTCCCATTCATTTCTATGGGCCTATACCAAATTGGTAATCGCAACTTGCGAATGCAATTTCAAGTGTGAAATGGGGCCAAAAGGCCACCCTGATGCACCCCCTAAAATCTCATGTTTGCACATGTGGTGCAGACGCATGCCCTAAGGGCACGTGTATGCGCCACATGGCACTTGGAAAAATGCAATTTTGTGCATTTTTCTAAGGATTTGCAAATTACCACCAACTTGAAGTTGGTGTTGATATGCGATTCCTTAATGCAAAGTCGCATTCTGAGTATGCTTCTTGCATTGCATTTAGGGAATCACAAAATGGTATTCCCTAACTGCATTTGCAAAATAGGTAATCGCAAAAATTGCTTTTTGCGATTACCTATTTTGCGAATGCCTTTTTGGGATGATACATCCCAAAAGTGTTTTTACGGTTCGCAAACGGGCTGATTCTGCGAATCGCCCCATTTGCGACCGGTAAAAGCCTTGATACATCTGGCCCTTGGTGTCTCGTCAAAAAGTCTGAGTTGCCGGAGAGTAGCTTGTGCCATATAGTTTGTGCCAAGTGGCCATAACATTATCTGTAAGACCTCATTAAATGGTAACAGTGGCTGAGATGAAATTGGACCTGGTATACTAATTCCAGTCAATAAATTGGCTTTTGTTGCCAGAGCAGGCAATTGCAAGTCAAGTACATCTATATCTCTTCTGATTACTACATTGAAGAAGGCACTTTCTTCCACTCGTAACCCAGATGACTAGTGCAGCTTTGCCTCTGGTGATGTATCTAGCCAACTGGCATTTTGCAATTCAGAGTACAACCGATCATCAGTGTAATGAGGTGGGAAGGCGGGGAGCAGTTTGTCTACCTCCACAGCATCATTAGTGTCATGAGGGACTTTAGGTATGCACTGGACATTTGAAGCAGAAGAAGGCCTCTATTCTCTAACAGTGTTGGCACTAAGGGAGAACCAAAGCTGAAGGTCTGTATGTACAAGCTCTGGTTACACCTTAAGTAATTTAGTGGCCTGACATAGGCCTGGTGCAGACTGATGTTGGTTTGAGAATCAGAGACCAGTGTCCCGACCAGGGCCAGCACCGGCAGACTTGGCATTGGCCACAGCATGGAAGGAACTGGTGTGTACTAAGAGGCCAGGGCAGAAGTCTGGGAACAAAGCTTGAGTGGGCAATCAGCGTAAGGGGAGGGGCCGCCAGCGAAAGTCCAACTGGGAGCCCCTTGGGCTCTGTGGGGCCTGAAGACACCCCAGAGGGAGCCGGTAGTGTATGGAAAATTTGCATCATGGCCTCCTTGAAGGTCACTATTTGTTGAGGTTACTCACAAGACTTAAGTGGAGGGATGGGAACAAGTTCGGCTTGCCTTACTTTCACTTATGGCATGTTTCTGACTGCGGCTTAGAGATGGTACAGAACTTCACGTAGGGTCAACCACATGACCATGACTAAAAAATGGCTTCTGACTTGGAGAAGGACTTCTTATGCTTGCTTGATAATGTAAAGCCTCTCCTCCCGCTCCCTGGTGGCCTTTAGATGAATGAGAGGGAAATATTCGCACAACATCAGATCATGCCAAGAGCCCAAGCACTATCGTTGTGTGCATCAGTTACTGACATCTGTTTCCTGTAGTAATAGCTTGAATCATGTTGCTTTGGGGGGAGACATTGCTCCTGGCACACTGTCTGCGAAGAATTAAGAGATGCAGAAAACGGTCCAAGTTGGGAGAGGAGTTCGAGATCCAATCTGAAGGACGCAGAAAGAACGAAATTGATGTGAGCATGGAGGGGTAGCACTAATAAGTGGCAGCGCTCTGTCACTTTCGGGATGGTATGTAGTTACTGTGGAGCCACATAGCACCACCTTTCAGCGATTGGGGAGCAGTGCAGAAAAATCTCACGACCCAGTCTGACACCTGGAAATAATCTAAAGGTGTGGAATCTGCTATTAGAAGTATCAATTAGAAACACTTAAACTCGTAAACCATACAGCCAGAGGGCTGCAGAGACCCCCGGTGTGCTTTTTCTCTGTCTATAAAAAGAAAAGTGTGTCAGTGGTTACTAGATTATTTCAGCTTTAATAGCACCAAATGTTCCTTGCAAAAATGTGCCAAAAATTGAACTATTATCAGTAATCTAGTCTCTGTAAATTAGACTCATGATGTTGAATCTTTCAGAATCCCACCTTATTGCCTTGAATCTTGTTCTCAGCAACATAAGTATACGCTGGCTTGACTACGAGACTTGCACATTTTTATGTTAGTGAAAGTAATTCCCCTCATGTGTTGCACAAGCAAAGCTTTTTGTAGTGATGTCGGTAAACCAGCTTGCTGCAATTTAGCCTCATGGAAGCAGTACAGCAGGGTATCTGAAGAAATGTTCTAGAGCTAGAGGCTCTCTGTGTCTAAGGCTATAATTAAGACCTCCCAAAGAAAATTTCTTTCATTTTAACCTGTACAAAAACAGCCTATGGAATAAAAATGTGAAAGCACACACCTTATAGTAACTACTGACATCTGTATGATAATTTAGAACACTGCACTCGTTTAAAACACTTTTGGCGACGGTTTTCATAGTGGTTGCAAACTACTGTCTAATTGCGGTTCTAGTAAGTTGTTCTACTTCCCAATCTAACCTCTTAGAAGAATCCGAAAAGAACTGTCCACTAAGACCTTTGCTCCTATGCACCTAAACATTTTTAGTAAGTACAGCAAGAAAAACAAGAGAAAAACTGAGAAAATAAAGATAATTTCCTTTCTACATCCCCAAATTCCCCAGCTAATTTTTTTACTCTTGGACAACACCTCACCTCTCTCCTAAACACTTTCTCGATATTGAGATTTATGTTTAAGGTTATCCATATCATTTATTTGTCATGGTTTGAACCCAACATGCAAGCTAATGGGGTATGCCTTTGTAGTGCAAAGAATGTGTATTGTATGCTTTCTCACCAAAGTGGAGCAACACAGAGACGGGTTCCTGCTTCCTTTTTTTATTTTTTTATTTTAAAAACACATTTTACCCCCCCCCCCGCACCAGAGAATATCCTTTAACAATAGGTATACTTATGCATCTTATAAAAAAAAACATATTTAGGGAAAAAACAACCAGAAAATACCCAACTTAGAATGAAATTCAATATAATTGAATCAAATCAGTAAAACACCAATTAACAAAGAAAGGAGCTTGGAGGCACTATAGTCAGAAAACCAAAGGGCAACAGAAAACTAAAGGGCAAGAAGAAACGAGAACAGAAGTCGTCAAAAGCGGGAAGACAAAGATAAAACCACCAAAAAGGCAAAAACAGGAAACATGAGTACAGTCATGAGTACAGATTGACCCCTCTAGTTGTTCGCCCCCCTAGACATTTGCCATCCTGCTTTTCCACTCTGCGATAGGCTTCCACAACTGTAAACCAAGTACTCTACCCTTTTTCCCCCTTCTGACGTAAATAGCTTTCTCTAGGTTATGGATGCACAATAACCTAGCCAACCAATGCTGAAACGGTGGAGGTGTCTTATCTTTCCATGCAGTTGCTATACATAGGCGTAAAACTGCCATAGCTATAAATATAAAGCCCTCATTTAGATATTGCAAATTACTCCCTTCTACTCCTAATAGTATTATTTCTGGTGTCAGCTTCAATTTATATGCCAGTGATTTATCAAAGAATGACTCAATACTTTCTATCAATGTAGAGAGGTTTGGACACCCCGCAAACATGTGCAGTATATCTGCCTCCGTGCTGTCGCACCTTGGACATCTGATCCCCTGTGTACCTCCCCACTGGGCGATTCTGGCTGGGGTATAATACAATTTGTATATCGTCTTATAGTGTTGTACCTGCAACGCCGCTGAGCAAAGAGTTTCTCTTCCTAACTTTAGTGACTTTAAGAATACTCCCTCTGATACTCCTACGGCTTCCCTCCATTTAGTCTCATATCTCTCCAGGTCATCCCCTCGATGCTCTATAAGTTCTGCATATAATCTTTTAATTGTACAAGATTCTGCCTCCTCAATCATCTGCAGAATCGAATTTCCTTTAAAGCCCATCGTTCCCCCCCGTTTATTACCTAGGAAGCTTCTTATTTGCATATATTTAAAAAAACTCCTACTGCTAACCCCAAATTCCTGCTGAATTTCTGTAAATTGCCGTATCCCTGATTCACCTATTAAGTCCCCCATTTTTTTAATTCCTAACTGAGCCCATTCCCTAAATATAGTGTCGGCGAATATTTCAGGTGGCAGCGTAGGATCCTCTATTATTCTAATATATGCATGAAACCTTGCTAAGCCCAAACTTTTTTTAAACGATTTCCATATTTTGTCTACCGCTACTAGTGTCTTAAACCTGGTTCGTTTGAAATAACTTGGCTCTGAAAATCTAAGTAGGGCATTATTTGTCTCGTCACCAAGAATTATCCCGTACACCTCTGATGACCCTGTAGGATAATCAGTTTTCCTCTCAGCTCCTCCCAGCAAGCCAGTCATTTGTTGTATTGCTGCCGCCCAATAGTACATTTTAAGATCTGGTAATGCCCATCCCCCCTGTCCCGTGGCAATGACATATATTTCAGGGCTCTACTTGTCTTCCCCTGGGACCACACAAATCGATTTACCATGTTCTCCACCTTTTTAAACCAAATCATACTAAAAAACAGCGGAATAGTTCTAAATAAATACAAAAATTTCGGCAGCAGATTCATTTTTATGTAGTTTACTCTGCCTAATATGGACATATGTAAATTATTTACCCTCTCCAAGTCCTTTTTTGCTTTCATAATAATAGGCTCAATGTTAATTTCTACCAATTTTTCTAGCTCTGCCGTAATCTTAATACCCAAGTACACCCCCTCACCAACCACCCGTGCATCTGTACATATTGTGTAAGTGTTCTTTATGATTTGTGACTTACTTTTATTCAGAGCATACCCTGCTATTCGACCAAACCGATCTGCCTCCTGTTCTATTTCTCTTATTGCATCTATTGGGCTAGGTGTGATAACCGCAATATCATCTGCATATGCTAAGACTTTAATATCTCCTATCCTGGTAGTTAGTGGAGTAATTTGTACATTCTGCTCAAATCTTCGTATCAAGGGGTCAATGTAGATAGCAAACAAAAGGGGTGAGCAAGGGCATCCTTGCCGCGTACCCCTAGTAATAGCCAGAGGTCTAGTGCGGCTTGAGTTTATCCTAATGCAAGCAGTGGGATTTGTATAGAGTGACTGTATAACTCTTATAAATGCTTCCCCTATTCCCCCTCTTCTCAAAACTGCCCACAGGTACTCCCAGGCCACCCTGTCAAAGGCCTTTTCTGCATCCAATAACATGGCTGCCATAGGGTTGCCCTCTACTTCCTGAGCATCAAAAAGTGTTATCATCTTCCTGATATGTAATGTGGTGCCCCTTTGTGGTATAAAGCCATGTTGATTGAAGCTAACCAATTGAGTTATTATTTTAGAGAATCTAGTTGCCTGTATTTTCGAAAATATTTTCGTATCTGCATTAATTAGTGTTATGGGGCGGTACGACCCTGGTTCTGTTGCGTCCTTCCCTTTTTTAAGTATGATTACAATATCAGCCCCAGCCCAGCTTGCCGGAATCGCCTGCCCTTGCTGCACCCCCCTAAATGTTCTTGCTAGATCCTTAAATATGGAGGACAGGAATATCCTATAAAACTCTCCTGGTATCAGATCTGGACCAGCTGCTTTGCCCTTTGGTAATCCCAGTATGGCCTCATTAATCTCTTCATCCCTCAAATCGGCATCCAGAAAATCTCTATCCTCGCTATTCAATACTTTACCCGGAATATTTTGTAAGTAATCCGCGATCTCCCTCTTATCTCGAATTTGCTCTTCTTCGTAAAGTTTACTATAATACTCCCTGAATACCTCTGTTATCCCCCTCTCATCCGTGACCAGCTGCCCCGCATTATCTTTTATTTTATTTATCTCACCCTTGGCAATCCTTTGTCTTGTACGTGCTGCTAAAGTACGTCCTATCTTTTCACTAAATTCATAGCAACTTTCTCTCTGTGCGTCATAAATCCTGGCAGCTTTAATTGCCACCCCTTCTAAAGCCTCTGCCCGTGCTATCGTTAATTCCAATACGCGCTCATTATACTCCTGCTGATCTACTATGGCCTGCTCCAATCTCGCCTCAGCTAATCTCAAAGCATTATTTAACCGTTCACTCTCTGTTTTCTCCTTCCTTTGTTTAGCAATAGAGTAGCTGATTGTCTCACCTCTTACCCCCGCCTTAAATGTATCCCAATCATTCCCAATTGTGGTGCTCCCAGAACTCCTTAATCCATGAATGCATGCGTGTAATGTATTCCTCATCCTTCAGCAGTCCCCTTTCAAATGTCCAAGATCCTACCACCCTCTTGAACCCAATACCTTCTATTGTTAACTTTAGGGAATTATGATCCGACAATAACCGTTGCATCTTATCTATCGTTGAAGCTGTTCCAAGTGCCCTAGTAACAAAAAAGTAATCTAATCTTACACATTTCCGATGTGGAGCCGAAAAGAATGTATAGCCCGGGTCTAAAGGCTTCTGGGCCCCCCACACATCCAGCAATGCATTATTACTAGCTAAACTCTTTATTGCCCTACAAACCCTCTTTTTCCTCCCGTAATATTGTCCCATAGAGTCTAAACCCAGTCCCCTGGCCCCATCAATGTTAAAATCTCCTGCCAAGATAGCATTTGGCGCCCATGTTGATAATTCGATATCTAAGAAATCAAACACCTCTGGATCATCCTCTGTTGACCCGTATATAGAACCTATAGTGACCCAAACCTCCCCTATGAAACACTCAATCAGGGCACATCTCCCCCACTGATCCTCAAATTTCTTCCTTGTTTTTATATTTAAATGTTTTGTCAATATAGCGACCCCTCTAATTCTAGCCCCCTGTTTAGAGTTGGCTAACACTCTAAAACCCATCTGTTCCAACAAAAAAGATCTATTCCCTTCCACATGTGTTTCTTGCAAACAAAAAAAATCCGCCCCAGTGTTTTTCAAAAATAAACCTACCCGCTGCCTTTTTATTCTATCATTCAGTCCACATACATTCATAGTCACGATTTTAATATTTGTACTCATTAAAAAAAAGTTTTTTTAAACCCTTCCAGTAAGCTTATATTCAAATTATTTATCCCGGACCTTATACTTTTATGTCTACTCAATTCGTGTTGCCTCTCCTCGTTTTTGTTAATTTCTTTTCTTTCCCCTGTGTATTGTAATCTTGTTTTGTTTCCCTTCTCCCAACCTATACAATCCTCCCTGTCTCCCCCCCTCCGGTGCACCCCCCCTCCCCTGTCCCCCCACCACCCCCCCTGACCACAGGCAACTAGGTCAATCCTGACCTACGTATGACTGGTTCCCAACCCCCTTGAGTGCTGCTGTATCCCCCCCCTCCCCACTTGTATTCTCCCACAATATATGTGCAGATACAAACGACAAAAAAGAGAAAAGAAAAAAGAAAATGAAAAAAGAGAACCCCTCCTTATTCATATGTGCCCCCTCAACTCGAGTCCTACTATGCCTATACATAGTGCTATAATCCTTTATTCTCATTAAGCCTTCTTCAGGCTCGTCCTTATTCAAACAATATCAGCTAATTTCATATACCTTTAGTTTATATTGTCTATTTCCTTCTATTTTCTCTTAGTTCAGTCAAGAAGCTTTGCGCTTTAATTTCTGAAAAAAACATCCTTGTCCGCCCATTTAGTATTACTTTCAGCCTTGCAGGGAACAGGAGGTAGGCCTCGCAACCAGCTTTTTGAAATGGGTCTATCATCTGCCGAAGTCTCCACCTCCTTTCCACCGTGGCATGGCAAAAATCCGGTCGGGCAAAGAAAGAATTTCCTTTAAATGTCCGACGATCTTGTGGCCTGGCACTGTCCATGATCTCCTGTCTGGCCAGGAAGTTACCAATGTATATAAGTATTGCTCTTGGTCTTTCATTCTGTACACCATATGACTTCTTGATTGTCAAAGGGAATCTGTGGGCCCGTTGTACCTCCACGTCCCAATTCCAAGTGGTGATCTCCGGGAATGATTCTCTTAGTAAAGTAACCACAAAAGCCCTAGGATTTTGTTCCTCAGCCCCCTCCGGGATCCCAAGCAGCCTTATATTATTCCTCCTCTGCCTGTTTTCTGCATCCTCTGCCTTCCATTGTAAGTCCTCATTGAATTTTTCCTGCGCCGTCTTGAACTCCTTCCACTGAGATACTTCATCCTCCAGTTGACCTGTTCTTTCCTCAACTTCTGTCATTCGGCCAGCCATCTCGGCATACATCTTGTTCACTTTGCTCAGTGACCCCTCAATTTTTTTACTTGCACGTCGTGCTCTCTTAGCCTCATCTCTCACTTCTCCCTGCATTTGCCTGAGAGTAGCATACAGCATCTCCATTGTGGGGCCCTGTCCTTGTAATTGTGATTGTGATTGTGAGCCTGAGGGGCCATTATATCGGGGCCTATTCTCTCCTTCATCTTGATATGTTTTTGAGGTAGCTGAATGGTCCCAAACCAGTTTACTAGGTCTCTCAAAATGTCTAGTGCCGCCCCTGCTTTGCATTTTCCTAGTATTCTGTCGCTTCTTTTTTACCACCGTCTGCCTCTGCCCACTATCGTCCAATGATGAATGGTTCTGTCCAGTTTCAGGTTCTGTTTCCGTGTCTATGTCTGTCTCAGAGCTCTTTTCTGACGTAGATAACTCTGACTCTTCTAGACTTACTTCTAGATCGGTTGTCTCAGACTCAGGTGATTGCCCCTTGTTTTTATGCTTGTCCGAAGCTTTATCTGTTTCATCAGTCTCACCATTTAATGAGAAGAAGATATCATCTCCTGGGGTCACTGGTAATGCAGCTGCCGGTGGATCTGGTGCATCCAGTACGTCTGCAATTCCAGTGACGGGGCCCCCCCCTGCTGGCTGTACAGAAGCGCCATCTTACGGACCATGCCTACTTATTGGAGCTTCATTCACCACTCCTTTTTCCAAGTTCAAGCCACTTGCGCGGACACTAACATTTTCCTCCATGGTCTTATCTACAATGTTCTTCACTCTGCTCCCTTGACCATCTGCTATTTCCCTATGTGGCCCCATACGTAAAATGTCATCTTGTGAGTTCACTATTACCACCAAGGTTTGGTTAGAGATAACCTCTGGAGCAATATCCACATTGGAATGAGTTACTGCAGGCGCACCGCCGCCGCTCGGAGTGTTAGTCTGATTATCTGCCCCCCTACCCCTATCGTTAGGGTCCATTCCACCATCTGTACCATCTGTACCATCTATTCCTTTGTTTTCAGTTATTAACTGACTTACCAGTACCAGGACTGGGGGTATAGCCAGCCCCGCATCCTCGTTTGCCTCACTTGCTTCCAGGGCAACGCTGGGTGTGTCCTCCCCAAACTCGGCTCCCGGCGCAGTTATCAGCTGTCCCTGGCCTGGTTCTGTAACTCCTACCAGGCTACAGGTCTCCGCCTCCATCATCCTCGCTCCCGCCAGCCCGACTTGTTCTGCCTCTGCCACCGCTTCCCCGGGAGCTGATTCTTGCGGCGGCGTCTCATCCATGGTTTCCTCCGCATCGGCTTCAGCCCGGGTCTGTCCTCTGCCTCGGTCCATCGAAGCCTCTCTGCTGTTATTACGGAAAGACTCCGCCAAGGTAGGCTGCCTCAGCCCCCCTCTCCCCCTTTTTGGGGTAATTTCCTTTGCTGCTGCCTCTTTCGCCGCTATCTCCGCTCTCTGCATTTTCTTTTCCACCTGACCCTCATTAGCCGCTAGGTCCGCCCGGCGCTCTGCCTTCTGCTCGGCTCTGATCTCAGCCTTACGCTCCTTCTCCTTCCGCCTCAGCTCTCTCTTTCTCGCGGCAGAGTCCATTTCGGCATCCGACTCCAGGTTCTTGCTTCTTGCGGCCTGATCCCTTGTCGCGATCTGCGATGCCATTTTTACCAATCTGCTCCGCTCGTGTCCTCTTTGGAGCGGTTTTCCTCCGCACTTTGCCACTACTCTGGGTCTCAGGAGTAAGGAGATGTCTTTGATCAACCATGCCACCGAACTGATCCGCCTCAAAATCCTCTGTTCCAATAGTAGCAGGTTAAATGCCCCTGCACCGTAATTCCTCGTTTTCAGCCGCATCGATATGGGCATCTAGGGGGTTCGTCTTCTGCATCTGCATAGCCTCTGCTTCAGCCACGGGAGGAGAGAGAAAATCAGCCTCTCACTCAGTGGATCGGTCCGCGGCCATCTTGCCTGGACATCCTCCTTGCCTCTCTTGCCTGGACATCCTCCTTGCCTCGAGACGGGTTCCTGCTTCCAATGTAAAAATGGGCTGTTTCTGTGATGAGGGCGGCGTCATTCTTAATTCATCTCAAGTGTAAACTAAAGATGTCATCAGCAGTCAAATCACTGCTCTATAACTGAAAACAAACTTGCAAAAGCTATCCTTCACACGTGGTCAAAACAGTGGTTAACTTCATCCCATAGCTATTGTAATTGTACTGATATGGAATCGTGGTTCGTGGTAAGTAATTTAGAAACCACGGTCCTATCAAGAGCTGAAATTAATGCTTAAATATCTTCACTAAAGTTTGAGTTTTAATGGCTCCAATTTGCCATCTTACTAACTCCAAGGGCCTTATACGCTGTTTGATGCAGTTTACAATAGACCCCACTCTGAAAATCATATTCCTAGCAGACCTCTAGATCATCTTAGAATGAATTATCAGTTAAGCCCTCTTCTGAAAGGCTATCAAATGCAGAAGATCGATGCCGGTGTCCCATACTTCAGCCAAGGTTGTGCCATTTTGAATCCCAGTTTCAACATCTTTTCAGAGGAACCTTCCATCACCAACCTAAAAAAAGTTAACAATCATGCTACTCACAATGCACATTGAGTAAACATTGCCTAGCTAGCATCTAGCCACAGGAGACTTATCTACTACCTTGATATTGGATACATCTTGACTAGTCACTTGTGTACCTGGAGCCTGTCCAGGGTTTGTGGCAAGCAAGGTAAAGCATGAGTAGAGAAAATCATGCAGGATTACTTTGAAATCTTTCCTATTCATGTATGACTAGGACAACAGTTTAGTTTAATGACTGACTACAAAGGAACAAAATTCACAATGGGAAATTGCAACAATATAAAAGTGTAAACGAGCAAAAAATTATACCTAATCATAATTAACAAGAAATAACTTTCTAGTTTTTAACAAATGCATACTCTAAATGCACTACATTTACAGCATTCATCAATAGCATGGGGGTAAAAATATCCATTCCTATATCTGAAGCATGCTCATGGACGTGGACCCATTCACACCTTAAGAAAAGGGTAGAAAATGCTGCTAGTGTCCAGACGTATGCTAAGATATTTTCAAAGTATTTTTCAAAAAATTGCTAAGTAAAATGTATAAAGTGAATAGTCTTGGGCTTGGATTCAGGACCCTGATTTAAGTTGGTATGTCATTTGAAACACCAAGCAAGCAGTTCTTGCCAAATCCTTCACTTCAATCATTCAAATATTTAAGTTGAAAGCACCTTCAGATAAGCTTAGGGTCATATTAAATGTCTAATCATTCTGTAAGAATGCATGTGCGTATTTTGTGGTATTTTTATAGGGAAAACTTAGCCAATAGGCAGTGGAGAGCTGTACAGGTGCAATGGGGATGTATGATGATACAGCGCTTTCTATTACAACGCAGTTTGCTACATCGCGGTCCTGACAACGCAAGTCGTTACATCGACTTGCGCTGTAGGGTGCTGGACTTAGGGACAGTGTGAATTTCTATTCCAACTCCAGTCTACGTACAGTAGGGAAGGTGTTGGAATAGTAATTTACACTATTCCTTAGTTTAGAGTGCCCTCCAGTGCAAGTCGATATAACAACTTGGGTAGTCAAAGCTGCGATGTAACATACAGCATTGTAATTGATGCGTGGTAAAGGATGTTTAACGGGTAAAGGCATACAATCAACGAGTGATAGGAGTGGTAGCTGGGTTGTGTGCGGTTTATGTATTTTGATGCAGTGATCGCTAAAGACATATGTCTTCAAATCTGTCCTAAATTGAAGCAGCATTGGGCCAGTTCTGATGGATAAAGGTATGTTGTATTGTTCCAGATTCTGGGTGCATAGATGGAAAAAGCCTACTGCCTTGTTTGTTTTCTTTTTTCACTTCTTAGCCTCCATTCTGGTGGTGTCCTGCCTGTGATGGTGAGCTTGTCTGCAAGATGGGATGCAAGACCAGATAGTTATGATGGGGATGCAAATGATGCCTCTGGTTTTGAAGATGGTGCGGGACGGCAAGGGGAGTCAATGGAGTTCCATAAGGATGGGGATGATGTGATCATATTCTAAGTCAGGGCCGGAGGCGAGGATTATGCTGTACTTTCTTCACGTTATTTCGAACAGTGGCCATTTAAACATAAACAGAACTTCACTTCCCATGAACCTTGAGAACATATCAACCAAACAAATTGCCCAATCAAATATCCAGAGACCCACTCATAGTCCTAGGTCACTTTTGCTGCCTCTTCTATCTTCGCTGCTCCTGCAGCCGAGATAAGTGCCTCCAGCCTCTAGGCAACTTTTCTTGCTCAATTCTGATATTTACTCAGTGTATATTGGCTTATCTTGTGTTGATAATGTCTACTAACTTGTTTTCCTTTCCAGTGCGGCTGTGGGAACGCTTGTCAGTCGTCCGCGGATGGTTCACTCTGATCTGGCGCTTCGGCGTGTGTAGCACACGCGGTGTGGTCCTCTGACCACTAACGGGCAGAGCACGCTTCAAATACTTCGCACGTAGCACGTCTATGTTCCTGACCGGTGTGCTTATTCTAATAGGGATTGCAGGGGAGTATAGCGTGGCTAGCTGGGAGCCCTGTGAAGTTTTGCCCCAAATGCCTCGACAGTTACGCACAGCCTGGGTCCGTATTTGTGCACTGTGCAGCATGTAGCGTATTCATGCCTTCTCACAAGCTCGCGTTCGATACATTCCATGCTGGGACACTTGGGCATTATGACTGACATAGAGGAGTCCTACATGGAGGAAGATAGCTTTATCTACCTCCTCGTTGATGACAAATGCTGCAAGATGACAGAAGCCTCTAGTCTTAAGGCTGTGACACTCCTGGAGCAGAAGCTGCTGCACATGTCAAAATAGAACAAATCCCAGCCTTTGTGGTCAGACGCCATGCTGGTGCGCATGCCCAGACCCTAAGGGCTCCGATTTGCTGACACAGGTCCCCTTCTTCGCCCGCCTACTGCTCTAGAAAGGATAGACTCTAACTCCGATGCGGAGCAGGGTATGGGCTCTCGACATTGGCGTCCTTTGCCCACCCCGAAAACGCCAAGTGGCGATGCACCTGTGCGAGATACTGCCCAAGAGACAACCTTGGACTTGCTAGACCCAGAGGAATTGTTACGTTCCAGGTCAGCAGAGTAGGCCCCGGCGCACAAGGTGGCCACCTATGTCGCGGGGGGTCCACAAGCCTTTAAACAGGATGTCCGTACCTACCTCTGTGAGGAATGCCTGAGCCCGTCTCTAGGCGATAAGGCAGCATTGGCCCCAAAGATAAATGCTCGCATGGCCACCGTTTTGGCCAAGTACATCTGAGACCACAAGAAGGGTATAGACAGATCCTGGCAGACTTGCCAGGATAAGCTCCTGGACATTTCTAGACCACTGATGAGAATCCTCAATATGGGGGAGGATGCAAAGTCAACCGGGGCCCTGATTTCTCCAGAGGTGCTGTATGGTTGGGCCCACCGGGCCATTATATTCTTGGGCAGGCAAACTGTGCCATCTCAACTGAAAGGTGCCAATTGCGTCTTATCAAGATAGATTCCAAACTCGGGTACCTCGTAGGCGGGCCCAGTAATGCAGTGAGGGCTATTTGGTGACCTGTTCATCCAGGAGCTGGGGAAAGTTGGAGCGACTTTAACTCGTTGGACAAAGCTCAGGCCTCCATTACAAGGATTTATAAGCCCTGGGTTTTCACAATGGCTGCACGAGGCAGGGGGTATTTGGTTGCCTGTTCCCAGCCTCCAGCCGAAGTTATAGTGCCTGAAGAGGACATTGTCAAGATACCTCCAGTTTCGGCATATTTTACCCCACCAGAGGTTGCCCCCGGCGTAGGGGTTCAAGAGGCAGTCACAGATGCTTTTAATAGTTGCTGCTCACTTTGCACTGATCTATTTTTATACATTTTAAACTCTGTGTGCTTGTACCCGGGGAATCTTTGGGGGGATTCTTGCGCATTTTGCACTCTATTCAGCCTGTTCCGGGGCAGCCATATTAGGTGGGTGGCAGGGCAGCGGTCCAGTCGTTCCACGCTGCCTATTTAAGAGGCAGGCTGACGTGGACCCGCTGCTTTGCCAAAAAGTGGTGTCGGAACTGCGTTCAATGCCCGACCGGTTTCTATTGCTTCTGAAAGACGCTATTAATAGTTGCTGCTCACTTTGCACTGATCTATTTTTATACATTTTAAAGTCTGTGTGCATGTACCTGGGGAATCTTTGGGGGAGATTCTTGCGCATTTTGCACTCCATTCAGCCTGTTCCAGGGCGGCCATATTAGGTGGTTGGCAGGGCAGCGGTCCAGTCGTTCCACGCTGCCTATTTAAGAGGCATGACGACGTGCAGCGGGCGTGCTGCCGGCTGCCACGCTCGGTCCAGGCTTAGGGCCAGTCCCCCTGCCCGTGAAACTTCAGATATCAAGATATACTCAAAGCAACAGCTGGTCGAGCTTAGGTCTGGAGGGGGTATTGATAATTGCCCTAAGATCGCCTGTGAGATGGGGGCTAAAGGTCCACTTGGGGCATGCGGCAGTTGTGGTCTGCAACTGCCTACTATCCTTGATCAACCTGTCCACAATTTGCAGGATAAACCCTTTGATGTTCCAAGTAACGTCGTCAGACCTATGATCAAGTGTTGCCTCTTCATTGCAAGGTCCCTAGTCAAACATAGCTCTGAATGTGCACTTTTTCTATAAGAACACAGTATCAAAATTGCTTTTATTACGGAATCTTGGACGGACCAAGCATCCGGTCCAGACCTAACAATGGCCACTCCCCCAGGTATTTCCTGTTTTTCTTTGGATCGACCTCTGAGGAAAGGTGGCGGGGTCTAGTGGTGATATACCACAACTCATTAACTCCAGTGCTCCATCTGGCATCAAACTCATTCTGTGAAGCCCTTTCGATTAATTTCAGCTTTGAGCATCACAATATCTTTAAAGGGATACTTCTTTATAGACCTCCGGGGCCGCGACTGGGATTTTTGGAAACTATGGGTACTTTACTCGAGGAAGGTCTGTGCCTAGATTCCCTCACGGTTCTGGGTGACTTTAACTTCTATCTCGAGGACATTAAAGACCCCGATACCAGCGGTTTGAACAAAATAATGGAAGCCGGGGACCTGAAACAACTTGTAGTCGGTCCTACACATTTGAAGGGTCATACCAGAGACGGGATATTTTCGAATAATATTGATGTATCCTGTCTAGAGGTCCTTCCCCTGGTTTGGTCCGACCGTACCGCCATCATATTTGGGCTGAAGACACCTCTGGCTTCTAAATCAGAGAGGGCTCCGCTCAAGTTGGTGGAAAAAAGGGTGTGGAAAGATTTAGATAAGGCACAACTCAAGGAGGAACTTATGAACACATTACCTCCCCCCTCGTGCGATAATGACAAAGCTACTTAGGACTATACTGACTGGCTTGATAAAGCATGCAAAAAACTGGTTTCTATAAAAAAAATTGACTCAAAAGAGAGCTAATCCTTTGATCCCCTGGTATTCGGACCAGCTCAAATGCCAGAAATTGGCCTGTAAAAAACTTGAACGGGCCTGGAGGAGAGGTTATGGCATTGTTGAGAAAGGTAATTACAAAGTCAGTGTACAACAGTACAAAGATTTACTGCTGGAAACTAAGAGAACTTTTTTTCCAGCGAAATCCTCCAAGCCAAGTCCAACCCAAAAGAACTCAAACCGTGAAAAGGTTAACTTCTCCACACATCACAAAAAATATCAGCAGTCCCGAACTATGTGACAATTTGGCCATCTTTTTTCAACAAAAGGTGGAGGCTATATTTTCCACATTTACTCCTCAGTTGAAAGGGCCTGTTTTTCACCCAGTGAGTCCTAATCAGGTGGATCCAACTGTGGGGCCAGTTTTTTAACATTTTACCCCTCTTGGGGGGAGGAAACTGCTAAACTGTTGTCTTCTGTTCGCTCTGGTTCCCCCATGGACCCCTGTATAGTCCCGATAATTAAATCTGTTTTGGAAGTGATCTGCTTGGTCCTGAACCCTTTGATTAATAATATTTTTACCTCCGGGATTTTTCCACCAGCCTGGAAAAAGGTTTCAATACTCCCCCTTTTAAAAAAGCCTACTCTGGATCCCACAGACCCAGGGAATTATCGGCCAATCTCGCGACTTCCCATGCCCGCAAAAATCACTGAAAAGGCCATGAATGTTCAGCTCAGTAGCTTTTTTCACTGCAATAATGTACTTGATCCCACCCAATATGGCTTCAGAGCGGACCATAGTACAGAATTGGCCCTTATCAAATCTTGTGAGGAGGTAAGGGAGGCCTTGGACGGTGGAGGGAAGGCCATACTTATAATGTTAGATCTCTCAGCAGCCTTCCACATGGTCCATCATAAAGTTTTGATGGACCGGTTGTCAGGGGCCGGGGTACAAGGGGTCGCCTGGAAACTCCTTCGTTCCTTTCTATCAGAGAGAACTCAAATGGTCGATTTGGACAATAACAAATCTCAGCCCTTTAGCCTTCCATGCGGGGTGCCACAGGGTTCGTCACTGAGCCCGACGCTCTTTAATAACTGTGACATCCCTGGCCGCCCTGATTAGATCTTTTGGTTTTCAGTTAACTTCTTACGCTGACGACACTCAGTTTGTTCTATCCTTCAATGACGGTCAGATAAAAGAAACAGGAGCAGGCTTCCACGACTTCATGAAGGCGATCGCATGCTGGATGTCGGCGAACTGATTGAAACAACTCCAACAAAACGGAGGTGATCGTATTTGGAAATAACCCGCATGCTTGGACTCCAGACTGGTAGCTAACAGACATGGGAAACCATCCCACCCCAGCTCTCAAAGTGAAAAATGTAGGAATAATAATGAACAATAAACTGACCTTCTGTGACCACATCAGTTCCAGTTGACTCCTCCTGTTTTCTGATCCTGCGAGTCTTAAGGAAAATAAAACCTTATTTCTTGGACGGTAACTTTAGGACGGTAGTTACTGTCCTTGTAATGGCACGTCTGAATTATTGCAATAGCATCTATCTGAATGCCCAAAAACAACTGCTTAATAGGCTTCAGTTGGTTCAAAATGCTGCGGCCAGACTATTGTCTGGTATACCTAAATTTGTTTCAGTCCGAGGAGAACTCACGCGGCTGCATTGGCTCACGGTGAAACAAAGGGTTTGTTTTAAGGCCCCATGTACAGCTTTTAAAGCACTTAATGGTATTGGCCCTGACCATCTGAGGCAAAGGTTTAAATGGTACAGCCCCAGTAGGACGTTACGATCCTTGGGGGCTAAATTTGTCCAAACACCTACCTTAAAAATAAAAACGGTTGGGGAGGGAGGAGTTTTATCACCTGCACATCCAAGGCATGGAACAAGTTGCCGTTCCACTTGAGGAATGCTGACAATCTTCTCGCCTTCAGAAGGGGTCTGAATACTTGGTTGTTCTCTCTTTGATCGCACCGACTAATGTTTTAGGCTAGCTCAGCGCCAGGACACCTCAGAGTATCTGCGTGCTTCTTATAAGCCTGGAACTCACTCCCAACCGACCTGCGCCTGACCCAAGACCACCTCTCCTTCAGGAAGAAGCTCAAGACCTGGCTGTTCGAGCAGTAACGGCACCCCCCCCCCCCAACCCAGCGCCTTGAGACCCTACGGGTGAGTAGTGCGCTCTATAAATGACCTGATTGATTGATTGATTGATAAATCTCAATAACATAACATAACATAACAGAGGAGGTGGCAACCAAGTCTCCTCTCAAGGTGAGTGTACATCATTTTCCCCAACAACGTCTGAGGGAAAGCTATAAAGATTTGTACACAATTGGGAAGCTCTCACCACAGACTTGTCGGTACTACAGACCGTACAGATACGTATAGATAGATAGATACGTATAGATACGCTTCACCTATCCAAAAGGCTCCTCCTATTCCGCTGGTCAAAGGGCGCCATTATGTGAACTTCTCCCCACCTCTCAGGGTTCCTCAGCAATCTCTTCAGGCGGAGAAGAGGGATGGCGGGCAACACCTGGTCATCAATCTAAAGGAGTTCAACGTGTGGCTGGTCTTCCGCCACTTCAAGATGCAGGGCTTTCACCTCTTGAGGGACCTCCTTCAACTCAACAATTGAAGGGTACATCTCGATCTCAGAAAGCGTACCTCACTATACCCATTTTTCCGGCATATCATCGCTTTCTCCCATTCCAGTGGAGGGGACGAACCTTTGAGTTCACGACCCTCCCCTTGGGATTTTCATCCGCCCAGGGTGCTTCACTAAGATAATGCGTCCAGTTATGGAATTCATCAGAGCTTGGGGTATACGCCTCACGTATTCTTAGGTAGTTCCTTTGTAAGCGGAAGTCAAGGAGGAGATTCAGTAGTGGCTCACCCATGTCGAAGCATGGAACGGGCGGGTTTTATTCGGCTCCCTTCCAGATGTGGTGATAGAATCTGATGCCAGTGGCATGGCCTGGGGCGCAAAGGTGTGGCGAGTTCTCCACAGGGGGATAATAGTCCTCTCACGAAATATCCCTCCTCATCAACTCTCTCAAACTGCTGGCAGGCTTGTTTACGGTCAAATGTTGGACCAAGTATCAAGTGCTATGCTGCGTCCTGTTAAAGAAGGACAATGTAGCTGTTGTACACTACATAAATCACTTGGGAGGTACGCAATCAATGCTCGCCAGGAACTTCTGGGACTACTTTGACGAGAACCAGGTTTCAGTGACAGTAGAACACCTACCGGGGAAATCCAGTCACGTGGACGGTTGGCACTCCTGTCACCTGCAGGACGTGAGCCTTTGGCAGTTGCAGCCCTCGATTTTTCAGGCTCTACAGGCCAAATGGGGTCTGTTCTTGGTGGACCTCTATGCATCTCGTTTGGACTACCAACTTCCCAGGTATATCAGCTGGTGGACGGACCCCAGTGCGATAGCCACCAATGCTTTTCTCCAGAACTGGCATCTGAAGAGGGGGTATGCTTTTTTCCCATTTGTGATGATTATGCGTCTCTCTGCCCAGGTGCCAGACAGGCGGATCTGGTGGTTGTGATCCCAATCTGGAGATCGCAAGTATGGTATCCAGGTGCTTCTGGAACTTACTTGAGATTTCCTAATCAGTCTAACCCTATTTCAAGATCTCCTTTGAGCTCCAGAGGGGACTCGCCATCATGTGGTCCCGGACAAGTCTCTACCTCTTATAGTGTGGAGGATTCCGGGGAACGCTGGTAAGTCCCAGTACTTTTGTGACATGCTGCGTTCCTCCTTTCAATGGCATAGGCCGGCAGAACCATCAAATGGTTTAGATCAGCTTGGTCCAACGTTGCCCTTATCCTGAATTTCCGCTCTTTATTGGCTTCCGAAAGACTGGCTTACCAATCCATCAATACCTTCAGTTCGGCAATATCAGCAGGTCATTCCCTTGAGGGTGATCATTGGGTAGGGGAACATTCTCTTGTACGAAAACTTCTGCAGAGCATTCAATTGTCTCTCCCTCCAGAACCCAGAAACTTGACATTATTGGACGTCAAAAAAGTCTTAAACCTATTCCTGTCTTGGGAATCCAACGAATACCTTTCAAGGAAAGAGATATCGGCCAAACTGGCTACCCTGTTATGATTGCTTTCATGCAGACGTGTTTTGGACCTCAGGGCACTGGATATAACGGGTAGAGTATTCACACGGATGGGGTTACTTTCCATATTTCACGA
This sequence comes from Lissotriton helveticus, assembly GCF_964261635.1. Classification (NCBI taxonomy): domain Eukaryota; kingdom Metazoa; phylum Chordata; class Amphibia; order Caudata; family Salamandridae; genus Lissotriton; species Lissotriton helveticus. Next base: position 418,288,205 of record NC_136061.1, on the reverse strand, counting down.
AGGACGAAATGTATTTCACATGTAATTTCTTACCCTTCCATTGCAGATTCCCCCAAATTGTGTGCTGTGAGACGCTAAATGGGCCATGCAAAAAGCTGGCATTGATACTAATGTATTCGGGGCCCACTCTGTAAAAGGGGCCCTGGCCTCAAAGTCATTCTCTCTCTAGAAGCTTGACTTGAAGATATCCTCAATGCAGTGGATTGGTCTTCAGATTCTACCTTTTTAGAGGTTTTACTTTAAACCATTCCCCAACATTGCATCGTTGGTGATGGATAAGCTTTAAACTGGTATAATCCTCACCTCCGGCCCTCACATAGAATTACAAATGCTCTAGTTACCGTAACGGAAAGTTTCAATTCTATTAAGGACACAGAGGTGAGGAACAGCCCACTCAAGACTTTGCAAGTATACTCCCATTCAGGACAGAAGATCACTTCTTCGTAAGGGTAATTATACTACTGTAGTTAAAATGTGATATTGTAGGATACTCTCTCGAATACATTCATCTAGTGGTTAATATGCGATGTTGTATGATTCTCTCTCAAATACGTTCATCTGTATTGATGATGCACACTCTGCCTTCTGAATTGAAAAGTATGGGAGTTTTACCGGACATCTTGTCTGTTTCTCTCTAGGATCTGATTTATCTAAACAAGACTGAGGACGCCATTGGTAGGTTCTGTCGCAAGAAGAAAGAGGAGGCAGCAAGAGGGACAAATGACTATGAATAGGTCCCTGGATATTTGATTGGACAATATGTTTGGTTGACCATTTTACAAGGTTCATGGGAAATACACTTCTGCTATATGTTTAAAAGGGTTGCTGTAAGATTTCAAGTAAAGAAAGTACAGTATAATCCTAGTCTCCCTGTCCTTAATAGAACTGAAACTTTGCGTTACAAAAGCTAGCAAAATTGAGCGGTGGCATTTGGATGCCCTGAATAGGTCTCTAGGTTGCCCTGCCACCTGCTTGTATTTTTGGATAGATACCCATGAACTATGTACAGAACATAGCCCCATCATTTTCAGATGACAGCTATGAGCTGTGCAATGGAAGGAAAGCCGTATTTTTCCAGCCAGCAAAATCTTGTAATCTCACAAGTATGCTAAAAGGACTCCCTCCAAGGTTCCATCCAATATCCTATTCTATTCAGTCTCTGTACAAAACCACTCAGTAAACTGCTCCAGCTCCCAACAACCCTGAACAAACGACATTCCTAGATTGGCAAATACCATGCCCCTGTTTTGAATAAACATAGAATGTACCACAAGACTTACCTATTATAGCCTGAATAGCAAGTTTAAAGTGAATATACAGGATGCTACAGATTGAATTAAAGCAATGTGACTTTAAAGATATGTATGGAAATCTCAAAGACTACCGGCAAATACAATGCCATTTACTGCCGAGTACTGGGTAAAGGGTGTTTGTAAACAATATGTATTGCCCAACGATAAAACTATGTTGTCAGTTTCAGAGTAAAAAAGTCATCACTTTCTACCTTAAACAACATGGCAGCGGTATGGATTTAGCCCAGGCTTTCAGGGCAGCTCACACTCTGAGTCCACATTGAATAGCTCAGGGATGAGGAGAATCTTGCACAGCAAATAGAAGCCTTTCAAATCCATATGGCAAATTCTAGTAGTGCCTACAGAGGAGATGAGCAGACCGCCAGAGACAAGTGGACCAATGACAGGTAAGCCTTTAAGCTGCGCTAACTCTGATGAACAACACTTAAACCGCACATTAGCCTATGCTTCAAATCTCAATCTTCTCTCTCCCTCATGCTGTTGGATATTCCGGCAGGCCATTTTACGATCTGCACAATTACATGTTTTACATTGGATATGGGGATCTACGTGACACTCTCACTGAGACAGTGGGATAAGAAAGGGACACGGTGTTACATAAATCACTGCCTTAGCTAGAAAGATTACTCTTGACCCTGTAAAACATACTGATGATTTTTGGGGAAATTAATTGACTATGTAATTGTGACAGTTGAGGACATGGACAGTCAGTATGATTATGCACTACAGATTGATTTAAAAAGAAAATTGTAACCTTGGATTTGGTGGTATCTCCCAATAGGTCTTGAGGAAGCCTAATCTCTAGAATTAGCCAGTGCGCTGCTGGGAGAGTGACATCAGGAGACAACTACATCCTTTCTGTAAAATGTAGTGTTATTAGTGAAATTAGTACATTACCTAGGCACACCCAGGTCATTTTGAGTACTGATAAATGTACACATCACAAGGAAAGCAAAGACAAATATTGACATTACCATGACATGAAGAACCTACTTATCCTCCTCTCTTATTGTAACAATATTTCGGCATTCCTTGGTTGATTGCAGTAGTGAATGCCCCTCCAATAGCAAAAGCCGCAACACCAGTGATGGGGTCAAAAAATCACAGAAACGTTTACACCAAGGATCCCAATGAGAAACCTTTAGCCCTTTACTTTACCTAGGCTAACCATAGCAAATAGGAATACGGCATCATTGTGAGGTTCTATCCGCTCAGAAGCAGACCATATGATGAAACTTGCCAGATGATGTGGGCATGGGTTTGACATGCTTTTAAATCAATCAATCAATTATTTGTGGAGCGAAGCAAATCACCCGTGAGAGTTCTGAGGCGCTGGAGCTGTTGTAGCTCCATTGAGGTTGATATTTTAAGGCACCGTGAGGTCAGTGGAATTGCACAATGGACATTTGATGGCCTGACCATTCTTGTAACGCTTAGCAAACTTATGTATTTTGGTGGTTGACATTTCTAGATGCCACACCACCAATTAAACTCAATCCTCAAAACAGTGGGTAAACTCATTGACACCTAAAATCCCAATTCAATTGTAGCTTATTTCTCTCACAATCGTGAACATTTCTTCCACTATTGTTGATAGCTCAAGTCCATATGCTTCGTATTTGCTCAAAAGATTCATTTTCCTTTCCATGTAAAAACGATGGATGGAATGCATAATACACGCTTAGAGTCCTAAAAGGTATAAAACACCTTGTCCTAGAATCGGACTTCAAATTGGCAGTCCAAACTCTGGTGTTAACCCGATTTTACTATGGAAATGCACTTTTTTTTACTGGGTTACAAAGACCTCTTTCGAGGTAGCTTTTCACAAGAAAGCCCACTGGTCTACTGTCACAAGATACTCTCAAGAGCCTGCCCCAACACAGAAGTTGCCCAATCCATCTCGAGATGTGCCCACAGATTATGGATCTCTCTCCCTTCGGAGATCTGGACACCACCTCAAATGACTTTCACTAAAAAACAAATGTATCTTCTGCTCATCTGTCACTCCCCAGACCAGATGTCATAATCCTTTTGCTCTATTTTGTATCTGATTCTTTGAACTCAATCGCTTCTACATATAAATATTACATGCTCTATGTACAGTATGGCTAACAAATGTTTCTATCAGACAGAAGAACAGGTACGACTTGGACAGAAGTAAACACAATAACAAATCCATTAGTAAACAAGGATTCCAGATATGGTCACATTTATGTACCACTAGTCACGCGTTCTCACCCACTACTCATCTCATTGATGAAACTGACAAGTAGCCCAAAATTGAATAAAATCCAATTTATAATCATACTCAATGTGAGCTTCCACTGCAAATTACATTGAAATTTCTCCATTATTTTCTTCACAGTAACTACTATATTTGTTGATTGTTTTCAAATTTTTATAGAATTATCTAGATAGGAACAACATATCAATAACAGATTAATTCAATCTACTGGTACATGACTGTGGACACAACAAAGCAACATATTTCTTCTATTCCCTAGAATCGCTTGAATTTTCACAACTGATACACGTACCCACTCAAAAGAGCACACTCTTGACTTCATAAGGTTGTCTTTTGCGGGTGTCCGTAAATGTCTTTAAGTGCAATGCCTTCAGGGATTTCCAGGAATATTCTGTACCCAGTGCGGTAAAATAAAGCCTAGATGATAAATATACAAACCTTCAAACTTAGGAATGCACTCTGGAAAAGCATTATATATTATATAATCAACAGAAAAACTCAACTCCGTGTCCATTTATATTTCATATCTTCCCTCATTAAGCCTTTGTACGGGTTTAGAGAGCACTGTACTTTTCTCAGATCAGTAGTGTACTGTGGCCCTTTGTTTCATGCAATGGTCCATGGAAAAACAACAATCTTGAGACTCCAGTAGTCTTGGGCAATCTTTTTTGCTTATTATTCAAAGGTGAAAAACAGATTACCAGCCAACTTGATTAATTTCCATACACTGAGAACTTATTTGAGGCTGTAATATATATTACACAGAAAAATACTGAATTACAATTGTATGTACAACTATAATTAATTAGTTAAATTAAAACAACATCCATTCATATACAAACCTCAAGGGACAACACCAAAGCATGGTCATTGTATTTAGCATACCTAATGCAATTGCAATTACAATTACCTCTATAGAGAAATGCAAACTGCATATACCCAGTAAGTATCTTAAGACCCGGATTATTTAAACATTGAAAAAACAACAGAGATCCTCCATAATCAAAGTGATGGTCTTAGCAAAGGAGATGATACTCGAAATACCTTATGCTCACTCACTAATTGTGTGAGCAAGATCCTTGAGGAACTACTTTCAGGCACAAAAAAATGACTAATAGAGCCCAGAAGCCATGTAATTCATGATAAACGGAAAGAAAGAAAGAAATTACTTTGAAAGTCTGGCTTTAGATCAGCATGCAGAACGCTGAACCACAGTGTAGGATTGGCTACTAGGGGGCAGAAAATTTACTTATACTGCTCATAGGAATTGGTATAACTTTACCATCTAACAAACTAAAGCTGATTTTCTCATTAAAAAAATCCTAGAGGCAACAAACTCCTTAAATCAGACTTTCAAAGTAATTTCCAAGAAAGTACAATCTCTCATTCTCAGGAACTTTGTAACATTCTGGCCTCAATTTCTATCACCAAAATGTAAACAATTTATAATAGTATCAAGATTAAGCAATCTCTTCTCTCCCTCTCTTATGTTCCCAAACCAGATCTTAAGTGTTAAAGCCATTGGACACCTTGGACATCATTAGCAAAGCTAAGTTGGACCCCTGTTGCTAAGAACATAATCTTCGTAAGCTGCAGTAGGCCCGAGTAAGCCTATTACCAAAAGGTTTAACTCAAGCCTATGAAAAAGCACTGTATCTAAGAATTGAAAAGGAGGAATAGTGTCCCCAATACTAAAAAAAAGCCAACCTCGGGGCATAAAACTCTGAAAACTATAGACCTACCACACTTGTACTGGTTCTAACTACATTCCAGGAAAGTTGTTGCTGCTCACCTATGTACATTTCTCGAAAAGGTGGAGACTTTGGACCAATGGAAGCTAGGTTTCGGTCCTTGCCACAGAACTGAATCTGCCTCACTGATGGCTATTGTTGAAATTACACATGATCCAGGTGAATGCGAGACCGGGGCCCTGATATAGGAATACATGGCTCTGTGCTCCCATGGTTTAAATCATTCTTATTGATTGTACTCAGATGTCGTCATTGGCCACTTTCTTTTCTGGTATGGTACCCAATAAATGTGGCGCTCCTTAGGGATCTTCATTGTCACTACTGCTTTGTTATTATCTATGTACATCCCCTATTGCAGCTAATCAGATCGTTTGCACTCAAGGGATTATTATATGCAGGCGATACACAATTAATCATTATGCTAGATGGGCTAGCCCCTATGCTTGTCTTTTATCTGAGGAGGAAAAATGGCAATTCAGAGCTGGATGAACACCAATATCTTAAAATTGGATACAAACAAAATGAAACTCCTGGTTTTAGATAACAATCTCTTTTCATTGGGATGGTATTTTATGACCCCCTGACTAATGGAGTAATTCATCTACTTATAAAATTAAATCGAAAAGTCCTCAGAGTTATGATTAGCTCCTCTCTTACTACACACACTCATGCAATTACATCCACCTGTTGCCAAATTCTGTGAACACTGCAGAAAATTCATCCACTTACACCTGCGAGCAAACACAGTGATCTCTGCATTGATAATATCCCAACTACAACAAGACTATTTCTCGACCCCCAAGGTTATCATTTGGCCAAAATTCAGCTCATCTGAAACGAAGGTCAGTCAATCAAATATCTTTTAATGCGGTTTATAAAAACAAACCATAAAAGGTACAGTCAAAAGCATGATATGTCATATAGGCGATTTTTCACAGCACCAGATAAAAAGGTAAGATAACAAGTCTTCACATCAAATAATAACATCAAGAAAAAGAAGGCGGGACGGACTGTAGTAAATTGGGTGCCAGCAAACAATGGGCGTGTATACAATTTTCACACTTTGTTATAAAAAGAATAAAGCATTATAAAGCGCAGAGTGTCCTGAGGTGAGATGCCATTGCATCTACAGGTAATAATTACAGACTCAAAAGCACTCCCTCGTGGGATGATCAGAAGATGGTGGCTAAGATACAGTCTAAAACCGGTTAATAAGACCAAGTGGTGGTTTGGCATGTCCAAATAAAGATAGGGCTCAATAAGAACGGTGGTTTGCAGCGGGATATATAATTTAAATGAACTTTTATGCATTACCACTCTTTCTTTTTCATTTGTTTTGAAAGTCTTAAAGGCTTTTTTTGGTCAATACAATAGCCCATTTGACAATTGAGTCACGATTACTGTAGATTTTAGGATGCCAAAGTTTGGTGAAACTGAATTTAATATAACTTATCCATGGATTAGAGGCCACTTGATCCAGAATTAGGCAGTCTTTTAGGACCAGATGGTTAAAACTTTTCTCGGGACGAAGCCAAACAGATAACCAGAGGAGAAGCGGCCGTAACTCTAAAACGGCCTCCAAGTCCTACAAACTGAGTTCTTCATGAGTAATGAAAACAGAAATACTCTGAGGGAGGCATACAAGACTTCTTAAAAATGTTTTCTCAACAACTGCGAGAGCAGAAGTATCTGCATAGCCCCATATTTCACTACCATAGGCAACTACGAGGGACACACTTAGCACTATAAATCTCAAGCAAAATATTAATAGATTTATACCCCAGTCTGTTTGCAAAATCAAAAACAGAATCAATACTCCTAGTAAAAGAGACGCTTCTAGCAGGAACCAGAGAGGACCACCACAAAGAAGAATCAAATTGGACACCAAGATAAGGAAAAGATGAAACATAGCTAATAATATTTTCATGTATTTTGAAAAGTCTAGACTTAGTAGATCAAAGCCTAAACCCATAACATGGGATTTTGAAAAGTTGGTCCTTAAATGTAGTGTGTCAATACAATTACCAAAACAGTTCAGCAGGCTATCCAGCCACAAGGCAGTTCTAGCAATAAGCACAGCATCATCCACATACAGCAATGCCGGGGTGGAATAGATGCCAATCTGCTGCAAGTCGGTACAACCCTCAAATAATGCCTCCTCTACATTGTTGATATAGAGGTTAAAAAGAAGTAGGGCCAATATGAAGCCTTGTTGAACACCCGCTTCAAATTAAAGTGTGTCCCAAAATGAATGGCAGCAGTCATATTAAAATAAAGATTGCGTAAAAGAGAGATTAAGTTCACTTCCACCCCAAGACGAACCATAATGTCCCATAATTTATCTCTGTTAACACTATCAAAGGTGGTGCTCAGGTCCACGAAGGCCAGATGGAACGACCCTTGCTTAGCCACAGTATATATTATGAATAGTCTGATACAAATTGAGGCATTGGTTGACAGCCCCTAGGTCTGGCCGAAACTCATACTGGATGTCCAATAGAATGAAACCTTCAGTAACCCAATTCACTAGTCTGTTCAAAACTACTCGGCCAAAGATCTTAGAAACAGAGCAGATCAGAGAAACTGGGTGATTACATTTAGGGTCAGACCACCTACCCTTTTTAAAAAGGGGGACAAACAGCAAGTGGGACCAGGAATTGGGTATCGCATGTTTGGCAACCTCATTAAGATAGGGAGTAATCAAAGATGACCAAAGTGCTAAGTTGGCTTTAAAAACAACTATAGGAGCTCCATCAACACCAGGTATTTTGTAGGAAGGGAGCAGCTGTATAGCCTCGCACACCTCATCCTGTGAAATTATTGCAGAAGAACTAAAAGCAGGATACACAGTAAAGTTACAGGGTGTGGAAGTGGAATTAGGACCAGAATAGATCTGCTCAAAGCTCTGGTGGGGAAGTACAAAGTATAGCCAGGTAAGTAGCAGGCTTAATAATGGGGCTATTAATAATCTGCCATGACAGGGAACCATCACGCATCCTGCTAGCAGAAATCAATTCCTCCCATGCCTCATTCCTCAAGGCTTGTTTAGGTTCCTTTAATACCCTTCTATACGGAGAAAGCAACTCTCAAACGATCTTTAGATACTGACTTCAGGGCTTCCAGCAATAAATGATGCACTTAAAACACCTCGCATCAAACCATTTAGATGGGTTAGGAGCCCTAGGAGTAGATCTGGAAGCCAGAAGGAGAATAATATGATAGAAAGTTAGCTCAGAATAGCCAAATCAGAAGAGTCGCTACTCAGACACAACTCTATATCACAGTAACCCTTTAAACAAGTTTAAAAGGAAGGTGTCTGGAATAACATTCTTCCTCTTAAGACACCGGCTCTGGGGACTAGAAACAACATTTTCCAAGGTACAACGCTTAGAGGGAGCGCTCCCCACATCCCAATAAAGAAAAAGTTGTGAGGGGATTATGATCGCTCAAAGGGCACCAGATCACCTCAGAAATCAACAGCAAATGAACCATGGGTGAAGAAATAAAAATATAATCTATAACACTAGCTGCGGCTCGCCCGATAATGGTAGGAATGACTGCAAAAGTTTAGAGTCAGTCAATACAATGGAAATAGAAACTAGGTTATACTCGGCCAATAAAATATTCATAAAATCCCCCCTGGGGGAATGTAAAAAATGAACGACCTCCGGGGCAGGGTCCCAACCCACAGAATGTTGCGACAAGCATCCTTGAAAATAAGGATGCAAGTTAAAATCTCAAGCTAGAGTAGTAAAATGATTTCCTAGTAGGGGTTTGGATAAACCATCCAAGAAACTTTTTAAAACCTGTTCTTGCCTACCTGTCTGCAGAAATGCATTGCAAAAATGAATCGACAAAATAGATGGAAGTTAGAAAATGTCAGCAGGAAGCAGCTATATTGGGAGTGCTGGTAGGTAACATTTTAATGGAGCAACCTATGGACAACACACCTAGATAAGGAGGCCTCCTTTAGCCCTCCCATGAGAAGAAGGAGTAGCCGGGACAATATGTGAGGTATAACAATCCAGGTGAAAACTGGTGTCAGTATTCCACGTTTCCTGTAAACAAATTATTTTAAATCAATATACCAGAGAAAACAAATGCTCACTACAACTTTTGTTAGAATGGCCTGCAACATTCCAACTCAAAAGAGGAATAACAGTAGGGAGACTCAACCACCAATCCGTTTCAGTCTTGCGAGCAAGCATAGTCTCAGGGGAGTGAGATGAAAGTCAGTCAATATCTGTCAGGGTACTTAAGGGAGCACATCTATCGGAAATTGGTAAACTACTTTCCTGGTCAGGCCTCAAACTCATATTGGCCCTGGGTGAGGAGGACAAGATAACTGTGGCTTATAAAAAATAACCTAGGGAAGAAGGCGAATTCCCACAGGTTGCCTATATATGGCTACAAACTGTGACAACAAATAGCCAACAGTATGAAAATTGTCAAAGTTGACCACCACACAATCCCCTAGAAAAATTTAGGTTGCAAACCTATCCATGCGATCCTCCTTGCCATTATAGTATACTTAAACAAAAATCTGTCAAACCCCAAATGTTCATTTATCCAGTGAACCACCTTATTCTTCAGACACATAATCTTTCATGTTATTAGAACCCATTAGGGAAACATTGGCCATGATGATAACATAGGGAATAGCAGCAGGAGGTAAGCTCAGACTATAGGGCACCAGATCAGATGGCCGGGAAGAAAACAAATCTTTATTAGATACCTCTGTACGACAGGAGCTAGTTTCGGGTGAAGGTAATGATACTAAACCAGGGCCTCCCCTCAAAGTTAGTGAATCTCGAGTTGCATACGGTAAACAACACTGCACAGCATTAAAGGGTATAGAGCTCATATGGTACAAATCCGCAGACTGTTGCACTGACTTGGGTCATGAGAAAGGGCAACAAAGGGGCTTCCTCTGAGGGGGGTCAAGGAAAGATAAAGCCCTCGCCCTGCTACCAATTGAATTCACATGCTCTGTACCAGTAACGCTAATCAAGGGGACCCCCAAGGCCGTTACATTAACCTGTGAGTGTCTTGAGATCTCCTCAAGCTCAACAATGACATCCTCCATCTTGGAGAGTCTGGATTCAATAGAAGAAAAGGGGTGGAAACAACCAGGGTTTCCAATTTTTCAAAGTTCACCAACATTTATTTTCTCCATAAGTCCTTCCATAAGTCTTTCCAAAAACTCTTTCAAACAGTCCATGGATAATAGACAAACATAGGAGCAAATGGGGGTGGAGAAGGCTCTGAGCCCTAACAAGGTGTTTTTTCCTAGCCCAGACCATAGGGGGCTTTCATGGAACCATATGAGGAAGGCTTCCACGCAGAGGAACAAGGATGATCGAGGGAGTCCGCTACAGGCAAAGTCTGCATGCAAATAGGAATGGGGGAGATGCAGTAGAACGAGTCGCAGCATTCGATATTGCAGTATCTACTGCCTAAGATGTAGTACCTCCCGCTACCTCTGAGTGGCAAATTGTCTGGGCACCAAGGCCAAGTTCCACCTGAACCAAGCTGATTTTTTACGTGATAGCCCCCATTGCTGAGGTTCAAAGTGTCATGATGTTTTGGCTATAACGTTGCCGCTTGCTATCCTCGCGCCAAGTTTTATTTACGCTTACCCATGCTCAGGTTGAGAAGGCGTAGAAGGAAATGCCAGTCCAAGAAGCCAAGAGGGAGGACCAGGTCTTTGCCTGGAGATGCGACCAGGTGCGGCCGGCGTGTTAGGATTTAGAAATCGCTTTAATAGCGTTCGCGTGTGGTGAGCTCCTCCTCTTGGGCAAGCAAACTGTATGCTGGGGGATGAAGTCTCACTACGGCAAAGGCCACAACAAGGTCTCTGCATTCCAAAACGTAGTCATCTGTATATTCTTCAAACAGCAAACATTTAATCGCATTATGAATGGTTGACATCCTCTGCTTCTGCTACCCATTGAACAACAAATACAATTCAACTATCTGCATCACCCACAAGATCTTTTATGGCCCTGAAACAAAAATCTGATTTAAAATATTTTAATCCCCTATACACCATCTCTTTCCCTTCGCTCTGTTAATCACTATCCCATGAGTAAAGAAGAGTCGAATGGGTAGTCACCCATTCTCCAGTTGGCTCCTAAGCTTTGGAATTCAGTACCACTGAACGTCAGAGGATAACAGAATCATCTATGTTTTAGGCGTGTGCTGAAAACCCAACTAGTTTGTTAATCATAGATGGTATTTTCTTGTTTCTTCTTTTAGCATCTTACCGCCAGGAAACCTCCGGGTGTCAGTTTACAATAAATAAATAAATCATGTTTATTACCCCCCCAGTTTCCACTTTGCACCTCACACTGATCATATATTCATACATATCTATGTGCCTATTTAAATCATATTATCTTATGTACCTACATTGATGTGTATCATTATTTATCACTTTTTCCATTGCTTCTCTTTATACGCTGTTTTGATGTCCATTGGGCCTAGATCAAACTAATCAAACAATAAATAAATGTAATAAAGATAGAGTTTAGAAAAATTCTTACATTTCTTCAAAGTGAATTAGCTGCTTACCGTGCGGGACAAGTGGCTTTGTATTTCTGACCAGGTGCACTCTGTTGCTTCGCTGCTTTTTTGGGCAGGGCTCCTTTCCTCCTGGGACCATACTGGCACTCCATCACTACGGCTCGACTTCCTGCAAAGAGAAAATCCCTACTACATTAAGAAAATGATATTAAACCACCCTGTTCGTGTAACCACTGCAACAGTAACGCAAAGTGAAAATAGGAACTAGGATGTATTACTGCAAAACATTGTTGAAAACCGAAGTCAAATCCAATTAGGCTGAGACCTAACATGTGTATATTGAGCCATCTCCTAGTATCAAAGGATACTAAACTTCCAGCCGAAAGCGCATCCCAGAGTTTAGCCCCCTGGAAGCCAAGTTACTTATGGGCAGTCTACGCCATGGCAGAATATCCCAGATCTATCACACACTTGTCATCAACTCCCCTGGCGCACTTAACCACCACAGAACCCGTTGGGAGAAGTGGATGAGACCCATAGACGACAAGGACTGGTGGGAGGCACTAATGGTCCCCCCCAAGAACTTCCCACCTCCTCGAGACTCTGACTTGTTCAATCCTATTACCTCTGTTTGGCATACCTCTCCACAGCCAGCCTGTTCCGAGTTTGCCCCACTCCCACATGCCCACAATGCAGAGTTGACACTGGATTTCTGCCACATAGTATGGTCATGTACAACTATACTTCAATACTGGACAAAGGTGACCCGCAAACTGTCAGGGGTTCTGGGATGGGAAGTCCCCCCCTCTTCCCTATTGTTTCTCTTTGGGGTGTTCGAGTGCACTGGCGAAACGAGGGGGGAAAGGGCGTTTCTAAGCACGGCCCTCTTGGTGGTGAAAAGGGTTATCGAAGCTTTTTGTCCCCTGTGCCCCCTACCCAGTCAAAGTGGAGAAGGGGAGTTGACTGGTGTGCACAGCAGGAGCGAGTGGAGTTTGGGAATGTATGACGTTACAACGCATACATTTACAATGCATGCCTTTACAATACAGTTTTTACATCGCAACATCCTTTACAACGCATGAATTTACATGCATGCCATTACAACGAATTTGTTTTAAACTACATGTACAACGCATTCCATTACATCGCATCATACCTTTAGAACGCATTCCATTCCATTGCATTTCAGGTAAGTGTTGGACAGGAAAGGGGTAAAATTGCTTTTCTAACTCCAAGGGGTGCAACAGTAGGTAAGTGTTGGATAGTGTAGGGGTAAAAATTAATATTCTAAATCCAGGGGGTGAAACAGCAGGGTACGTTTTGGATAGTGTAGGGGTAACAATTACTATTCTAACTCCAGGGGGTGCAACAGTAGGTAAGTGTTGGATAGTGTAGGGGTAAAAATTACTATTCTAACTCCAGGGGGTGCAACAGTAGGTAAGTGTTGGATAGTGTAGGGGTAAAAATTACTATTCTAACTCCAGGGTGTGCAACAATAGGGTAAGTGTTGGATAGTGTAGGGGTAAAAATTACTATTCTAACTCCAGGGGGTGCAACAGTAGGTAAGTGTTGGATAGTGTAGGGGTAAAAATTAATATTCTAACTCCAGGGTGTGCAACAATAGGGTAAGTGTTGGATAGAGTAGGGGTAAAAATTACTATTCTAACTCCAGGGGGGGCAACAGTAGGGTACGTTTTAGATAGTGTACGGGTACTATGCGTTGTAATGGTATGCTTTGTAATGACATGTGATGTAATGCCTGCGTTGTAGTGACATGCCTTGTAGTGTCATGCATTGTAGTGACATGCAATGTAATGGCTGCGTTGTAGTGACATGCATTGTAAAGGATGTTGCGATGTAATAACTGTGTTGTAAATGTAGAGTGATGTAACGACTGCATTGTAAAGGTTGTTTCCCGGTGTTTGGAGCAACGACTGGCCCCAGAAACTTGGGCAGGTGTGGGTAAAGTGGCTCGGTCCGCTTGTTTAATTATTTATGGAACCGTAACTGTGGTTATTCTCCATGTGCATTACGATACATCTGTGAGATGGCTCCGCCGTGCGTAGCAAATATACCATGTTCTGCTATGTTTTAAGTGTGTGCTATGTGTTCACTTCTATAAAGTTGGTTATAATAAAATTAAAAAACTCCCAACTGAAGTTAATTCTTCTGCATTCCCCTAAATCCAGGTCAGTAGTGGAGATTCAGCTCAATTTGTGATCCTCAAATAACAGTTGCACCAAGACGTTCTTACCAAATCGAGCAAGGTCATTTGAAAAAGTATCTGTGATAGTAAAGAGGAGGGGGTTACTGTATGTTTGCTCAAGGCAGAAGCATTGACTGAACGTACAATGCAGATAAATAACTGGTGACACTTGAAGCTGACAAGGATTTCTCACACTGTCAAATAACCCTGCAGCATGACAAGCTAAGATATAATATGAATCTTCAAAAAATTCAGAGCCTTCTGAACAAAATACACGTCAATGAACTTTATTTTGAAAATGTGGTCGACAAAATAGAGACCTCGATCCAGAGGACACAGATAGTGCCCAGGGGTACACATCCACATTGTGATGTGCAGCCATTCATATTCATGTTAAACGCCCTTGACAGGTGAACGTTGCCCAAGGAGCACACCAGAATTTTTTACACTAACCAACCTCAAATTAAACTCTAGGTAGTAGCGCGTACTACCCCAATTTTGTTAAAAAATAACCTTCCACAAGGTAAGGCCTCACCTCTTGTGCGACAGGAAGACCCGAAGCTCCAAAGTTCACAGACGTGTCTTTTAAACATGAAACAGTTAACATATACATAGATGTGCTGGGATTATCTCTAACTGGACCTTCATTCTGGGAACTGAGCGTTGGAGCAGATTTCACCTAAGTGAAGAGAACAACTAGATCCTCCCAAACTGCCTTTCTTTCTCACCGAAAGTGATGAGTGCTCAATAAACTGACTTTTACTCTGTAGAGAGTGGGAGATTTTCATGTTGCCTACATATTTGTTTAGAAACCTTACAAAAGTCACACTTTGATTGATCATGGTTAGTTTGAGATTACAAGCAGTCCGGCCCAATACCATTGTCTGTGAATGTATATTTCATCAGCCTGCATCCAATCAGACAAGTTACTTACCTTTAGTAACGTCGCATCTGGTAGAGACATGATCTAACCGCAGACTCCTTACCTTTGAACTTCCAGGCGTCATGCTGGATCCGGAAGATTTTGGATAGCAGTACCTGTGTGGCGGTAGATGGCGTCGGCCGACTCCGCATGTCGTAGTAGGCATTGTGTCCGCAAATCGTCGTGACGTCTGAGTCATCAATATAACTGCCAGTCCAGCACGCTGACGTCAGTACTTTCCACAATTTTCCACGCCAGAAGCGCGGAGCCATGAAATGACTGACCATGGTGTGTAAAATCAGATAGCTAGGATCCTGAAGGGGAAAGAGCCCCGACACGATTCTGCAGTGTGGGAAGAATGGGTGGGTTAGTAAGGAATCTGAGGCTTGATCATGTCTCTAGCAGATAAGGCGTTACCACAGGTAAGTAACTTGTCCATCTGATAGAGATATCTAGCCGTAGATTCCTTACCTTTGAACATATACCAAAGCAATACTCTCCTTGGGCAAGGAGACTAAGAAATCTTGCAAGACAGAGCAGCTAAACAGGACCTCCCTGCGAACCTGGGAGTCCAGAGAATAGTGTCTGCCAAACATGTGCAGAGAGGTCCACTTGGCAGATATCTGATATGGGGACACCACGCTGAGGAGCCGTGGTTGCCACTTTTGCCCTGGTGAAATGGGCTCTAATTCTTTCAGGAGGATCCTGATTTGCTAACTCATAACAGATTTTGATTCAGAGGATAACCCAGTAGGATATAGTCCTCTTTCGGACAGAAAGCCCCTTCTTTGCATCCACATACCCTATAAAGAGTTGGTCATTCACCCAGAACTCTTTGGTTCGATTGAGATAGAACAATAACCACTTTCTTCCTTGAAGCGTGTGGGGGCATTAAAAAGTGGTCAGAGTAACCGATTGTTTCATGTGAAAGGGTGTTACCACCTTAGGCAAAAAAGATGCCCCTGAGCGGAGCACTACTTAAGCCGGAAAGATTGTCAGGTACAGAGGCTTAGATGACAGTGCCTGCAATTCGCACACCTTCCTGGCAGAGGTTATTGCCACTAAAAAAGCAGTTTTTTTAGTGAGCAACTGTAGAGGGCAGTTGTGCAGCGGCTCAAACAGTGCGCACATCAGAAAGGTGAGGAGCAAATTAAGGTCCCACTGTGGCAATGGGGAAGGGGGGAACAAGTGGGGTATCCCCTTCAAAAGTCTCTGCACCAGAGGGGATTTGAAAAGAGAAGAAAAGAAGAAAGGGCTGCCAGGTAACCTTTCAGTGTGCCCAGAGCAGAGCCCTGCTGGGCCAAAAAAAGAATAAACAAGAGAATGTCTGACAGGGAGGCAGAAAAGGGGTCCACAGACAGCTCTGTACAATATTTACAAAACAGGCGTATACCGACTTCGTAGAGGGACGCCTGGCTGCCAGAATAACCTCCCAGACTTCGCGAGGAAGGTCAAAAGCTGTCAACTGTCACCGCTCAATCTCCACACAAGGAGGCGGAGGGTGGACAGGTTTGGGATGGAAAACATTCCCCTTCTGCTGCCACAGAAGATCCCCCCCCCCCCAAAGGGGCAGCCTCTCCGGAGGATTGATGCTCATAGCCAAAAGCTTGGGATACCAGACTCTCCGTGTCTAGTCCGGAGCCACAAGAATGACTTGTGTCTGCTAACTCCTGATATTCTTGAGCACTCTAGGCAGGAGTGGTATGGGCAGAAAGGTGAACAGGAGGCCTGAATTTCACTCGCCCTGCTGAGCAAGAGCCGCCTTGGAAACGCCAGCGCACAAAACTGCTGACAATGCACATTCTCTATGGAGGCAAACTGATCTAGCCGAGGCTCTCCTCACTGCTGAAAGAGTCCTTGTACTACCTCCGGATGGAGACGCCACTTGTGATCCACTAAATCACTACAAAATTATACCGCCCAGACCATGGATCATACTTATTTCATTTATAGAGAGCTGAAAAAGTCTCTCTGCTTTTGTTCCTCTATGGAACGATCCTTACTCTGTCGAATAAATACTCATGCACCAGGTTGTTACCTTATGTCAGGTATTTATCTTTGACCGTTTTTTGGGTGATTTCATCTTATGTTTACATACATACATATTTACACATAACACAGTGAAATTCAAGTTTCATAACGTTGCATACAAAAATGCACAACCAATGGTTGAAAAAAAAAAAGATAGACAAAACATTTTACAAATAGACATTACATGGATACTGAGACGTGACTCTCTACATGTTACACATCCAACCTAGGCAGTCTTGTGTGTTATGACATGTATGAGTCATTGTATGTCCTACTGGAATTTAACATTGGGACCTGTTACCCTTGTGTATTCAACCACCTTTAAGGTCGAGTGAGGTCCTAAAGAGGTCAGAGTGTTAATGTATTGATTCCTATATACGAAACCTGAGTTGCTTAAGCATTTGGTGCTTTTTTTGCTCCCATCAATCCTAGATTGTATTAGGTGGCCAGCACGGAAGGAGGTCTTCCATGAAGGGTGATGTGGGCATGATGCCTTCACTGAAATTTTTCTTTCTTTATCCTTAATGACGTGGCTGTGTCCTTCGCTCGGGGGATCTTGGGGACGGCGGCTTGCTTCGACTGCTACCGGTAGCGGCGTCTGTCCAGCACTCACTGGGGCTGCTGCCTTCACTTCCGTTTTTTTTTTTTTTTTTTTTTTTTATAAAGAAAAACCTTTATTGCACCTTACAATCTTACACAGCTTCTGGCCTACAACCGAGGGGGCCGGCCGCTACACATTCACAACAGTATTATATCAACAGGATACCACAGCATATTGGCCGCCATTCCTGGGGTCCGGCTACGTTGCAATACAGTGAAGGTACATAATTCGCAGTAAATTGCTGGTCAATGTAGGTATGGTTTTCTGTTTTATAACAATAAACAACGTAATAAACGAATAAACCACATTTAGGTCGTCAAGTACATGAAAATAAAAATTGCACTAACTTTGTGATTGAAGGTTCCTTTAAGGATAACCGCTCTAACACCCTTAGGGTCGGCCGCAGCGGTAGTTCCTGAGATTGAGTGTGGGTGGGTGATTTTTCCGGTACCTCGCTCTATTAGCCCCTCCGTCCCCTAACTCCCCGCTCCCGATCTCGCCACCGCTTCTAGTGTTCCACCCTCCCCTCTTTTCCACCTCCAAGTTCTGCTAATCGTCCTCCCCCTCTTCATCTGATGTCATTGGGTCTTCTTCCTGTAAGGGTTCACAAATCTCCCCCCTGTATACGTTCCATGGGGTCCAAATCTTATTCCATTTCCTCGGACAAGCCCTGCTAGTTTACACCGCCCTTTCCGTTACTTCCGTTTGGTTTTGCAGACTTGTGATCTGCTAGGCACCGTCAGCTGAGTTTGTCCACTCTGGCCTTCTGGGAACCGGCCAGATGTTAAACCACCAGAGAAATGGCCTGTTGTTCCAGCCTAGTCCAGAGGCGCAAAGCCTGACACAGTCTCCGCGACCTCACCCCGCCCTGCTTGTTGCAGTACCACATGGCGGTCATGTTGTCACATGGCGGTCACCTGAACTAGCCTTCCCTTGATGGACAGCAAGAAGTCTTTAGTGCCAACCGGATAGCCCGAAGCTCCAACAGGTTTATATGGAGCTGGGCCTCCACCGGAGACCAGAGTCCTCTGATCTCCACCTCTCCCAGATGGCCGCCCCATCCCAGAAGGGGCGTATCTGTCACTACTGTGAGGTCTGGATGGTGAAGGGAGGGGGGTCTGCCCTTGACCCATTCAGTTTGATAGCCACCACTGCAGGCCTTTCACAGTGCCCTCCGAGATCTATGTCAGTGAGATTCCCCCATGTTGCTCCCATTGGAACTTCAGGTCCCACTGAATAGCCCCATGTGCCATCTTGCATGGTCCACAAGTAGGATACAGGAGGCTATGAGGCCCAGCAGCCTCAGAGTCATTCTCACTGAAGTCCAGGATGGAGGCTGAAACATCTGTATCATAGCTTGAATATCCTGGATTCGCCGCTCAGGAGGATAGACCCGAAACTGCATTGTGTCCAGAACCGCTCCAATAAAAGGTAGCGTCTGGGAGGGAGTCAGGTGCGACTTGATCCTGCAAGTCCAGTGCTGCCATCCAGTCTCTTTCGGGTCCAGGGTAGACAGGGCCTGAGGTAGAGTGAGCATCTTGAACTTCTCCTTTTTGAGGAAGTAGTTGAGGGCTCTGAGGTCGAGAAGAGGAAGAAGGCTTCCATCCTCCTTTGGGACCAGAAAAGAGTGGGAATAACAACCACAGCCTATTTCTGGCCCAGGAACCCTCTCTATAGCTCTCTTGGACAAGAGAGCTTTGACTTCCTCGTGGAGGAGAGCAAGGTGATCCTACGTTAGCCGATCGTACACTGGAGGCATCGATGGAGATGTAGTCTCGAAGGGGAGGGAGTAGCACCTTCGGACTATTTGCAACACCCACCGAACGAGGTGATGTTTCGCCAGTGGTGGAGATGACAGCGTATTCTGCCATCAACTGGCCGTGTATGATCCAGGGGTATCAGACTAGGAAGGTTTTGTGGTGGAGAAGGGGATCATGGCCTGGCTCGACTTCTGGCCTCCCGACCGATGGGGTCGGGGTGAACCGCGTCCAAGGCCCCACGGCAGCTGCCGAACTTGCTGGCCCTCTAGCTGTAATAAGGTTGGTGCGGTTGGTAGCCTCTTCCGTAGCCATGAAGGGAGCGAAAGGCAGATACAGGCCGGGACGTTGTGGTGAGGTCCAAGGTCTTGGGCGTAGCCCACAAGTCCTTGAAATGCATTAGGGCTGCATGTGCCTTGTCTCCGAAGAGACGGGAGCCATCAAAAAGCATGTCCATGAGATTAGCTTGGACATCCCCCGAAAAACCAGATGTTCAAAGCCGGGCGTGGTGACGTATGGTGACAATTGTGGACATCACTCTGCCCAGCGAGTCTGTCATACCCAAGACACATCGGATGGCGACCTTCGCTGCATATCTCTGGTCCAAAATGACTTGTGAGAGTAGGATCCGGTCCTCCTCCGAGACCCTGGGAAGCACTTGCGCAACCGTGCCCCATATTGAAAATTAATAATGGTCCAAAAGGCATGCGGCGTTCACCGACTGCAATGCCAGACTGTCATAAGAAAAAAATATCTTTTCAAAGCTTCTTTTGGATTCCCGGTCGATGGTGCCGAAGAGAAAGCGCCACAGGAAGTGAAAGCTTAAACCACCAAGCTTTATGGGGTGGATATTAATGGATCGCCCGGTACAGGGCGATGGCGGCGGTCAATCGTCCTATTCACAGGAGTCCATGTGCTGGGCTTGTACCAGGTGCCCAAAAGGACGTCTGTTAAGGCCTCATTGAAAGGCAGCAGGGGTTGTGAGCTGTAGACACCGGGCTGAGGGCCTCTGTCGGAAGCGGAAGATTTTGACAGCCACAGTAGGAAGCTGCAAGTCCAAAACCCCCATAGCCCTAAGCACCACCACACCAAATGATGCCTCCTCCTCCGTTTCCAGAATCTGGGGAGGTGTCCAGACAACTGGCATCACCTAGTTCCTCATATCAGTTCATGTCTTGTGGTTGCAGGATTTCTAAGGGATCCTGCTTCCCTCTCAAACCCCCTCTCAAACCTCCTCATCCATTCATAGCCCCTCCGAATAGGGCAGTTTAAATGGCATGGAGCCGCACGGCTCCGGTCTCGGCATCAGGGAACAACTGACCGGCTCTGTGTCATCAGGAATGAGGATTGGGGCGGCAATCTCCACGGTGGACGCGGCGCTGGGAAAGGTCGCTGTGGAGGTGCAAGTGGTGCCCGTCCGGACCAGTGAACGGGTCCAGTTTGAGGCTGTTGTAATGGGGCCGCAACCGAAGGCCTGGAATTCCAGGGTACTTCCCATCATCTGAGCCTGCGGGGCCCGAAGGCACTATGTCAGAGTTAGGCCAGCCCCAATATTGCGCACATGGCATCATAAAACTCCTTAAGTTGGGCAGGGGTCGCTCCAGGACCCGGGAAGGCAGGGAAACGCAGAGCTGACCCAGACACCTGCTCCATGGAGCAGGGCTTCGAATGTCAAGGGTACTCCGCCTTGTTGCAAGACGGGCAGGGGAAGTCGAAGCACGCTTCAACTTCTTGTGTTTTTTGTGGTGCCTCTTACCTGACTTTGACGACTTCAACGAAGAGGACTTCGATTCACCGGAGCGGTGCTTGAACCTTCCTGGCGGCGTGGACTGGGATCGAGATCGATGAGGCGACCTCCATGGTGCCAGACGCCGGGCCGCGATCAGTTTAGGGACCGCTCCCTCAAAGCCTTTGACGCCATGGCTCAGCAATCGGAGCACGACTTTGTGTCGTGGGAGCGCTCAATGCACCAGAGACACACTAAATGGGGGTCTGTGACCGACATGGCGCTGTGACAGGCGCAGCGCGGTTTGAACCCCGAGGTCTTCTTACTAGACATCCTACAAACAAAATGAATCAACAAAAAGTCTAAAAAAGTCTGTCAAAAAATTACAGGGGGTAGCTCTCTTCGATGGATCTGCGGTGGTTGGCGCGGAAAGAAAAGAACTGATGTCAGTGCACTGAGAGTTAAAATTGACGACGCGGATGTCACAACCACGGCAGACACGAAGTCCCCTACACTATCTACCGGTGCGCAGGGGGACTGCTACCAAAATCTTCCGGATCCACCCTGATGCCTGGAAGTTCAAAGGTAAGGAATCTGCAGCTAGATGTCTCTATCAGATAAAAGGTTTTAAGTAGCTGAAAAGATGAAGTAGTCAGTACCTGATGCTGAAAAGAAATCAAAAGGATAAGAGAGTTTGAGTGCTCGATGGAGAAATCTAAATAAATTTAAAACCAAAAACATGAGAAGGTTAGCTAGGTTAGCTCTAAGGTGGATCTTTTATTCATAGTTGTTTAGTCCTCTTCCTTCCCAAGTTAAGGGAAAAGAGAAACAGCTTCTCAACATCGTGCACCCGATTTATGAGTGACATTTTCCACACATATGTGAGTGCATATACGTGGCAACCCACTTTCCTCTACCTTTCAGCAGCATTGACACTTTTTTCTTTCACAACAATGGATACATTATCTTAGAGCGCTGAGAGATAGTAACATAACATAACCCTTGTATTTGAAAAGCACACTTAACACCCAGGGGTCTCAAGGCGCTGAATAAAAGATGTTTATTGTTACCTAACTCAATGGAACTCATTTTATCGACCTCAAATGGATGAAAGGCTGAATGGACCCGCCGTGATTTGAACCTGTGCCCATAAGGTCAAACACAGGACCCTGCAGTGGATGCATTAGTCCACTAAGCCACCAGACCCGACAAAGACACTAAAAAACCACCAATTGTGGTTAAACTCAATGGGGTAGCATTATCTGCAACTGTCCAGTGGCACTCCAGGGAGCACTGAATAAAAGATATTTATTGTTACCTAACTCAATGGAACTCATTTTATCGACCTCAAATGGATGAAAGGCTGAATGGACCCGCCGGGATTTGAACCTGTGACCATAAGGTCAAACACAGGACCCTGCAGTGGATGCATTAGTCCACTAAGCCACCAGACCCGACAAAGACACTCAAAAACCACCAATTGTGGTTAAACTCAATGGGGTAGCATTATCTGCTACTGTCCAGTGGCACTCCAGGGAGCACAATCCATGTATTCGAAATTGACTTAAAAGGTTTTCTTACATCTCTAATGCACACAGTATTAGTACAATGTGACTGACATGATTTCTTTACACAGAAAATGTATGACTGGGCCAGAAGTAAACAATAACAAATCCATTAGTAAAGAAGAGTTTTAGAAATGCTCAAACAGACTTACCTCTAGTCTGGATTCCTCAGCAATGCATTAAGGAACTCATTTGGTAGCTGACATAATAAATGAACAGTGATAGAGTGTGTGTGTGTAACACGCAAGTGTATAGTACTTATTAGAAAGAGCCACGTGACCATCTACCCTTACTGTCAATTAGAAAGAGCCATGTGACCAACTACCCTTACTGTCAATCACATTACATGGTCCTTAAATCCTTTCCAAATACTCAGTCCCATATTTTAAGGGGACACCTCTTGTATCAAGAAAATGACAGACTAGCTGTTCTTATCCTAAGATAAGAGGCCCAAGCTGGAGATATCCAATCAACATAGTATCACGTCAAAGCCAGCACCTAGCTAGTCCAGAAAACCATCCCTCACAGTATAGGGCAACCACCCACAGAACGCCACCTTTCCATCGGTCACACGTAACTAACTAATATAGCAATTTCAGGAGCATCGCAAACTTCCCTTGCACACAGATCAGGGACACTACATATAGCAACTTTGCACGTTTTCCTTACATAGTATCAGTAGAAAGTATACAGGGGAAGGGCAAGCTTACTCACAACCACAAAACTGGCACAACTAGGATAGTAGCAATATATAAGCTTTCCCTCTGCTATGCCCACAGTTCCTGTCATGAACCCCTACCTACATGCCTACCTATATACCTCTACTTTACCCATTAGCATGGCTTAAGGGAGGCATTCCATGCAGAGCACAGTACAGCAGAGGAGAAACCAGGAGAGAACCTGGTAGCTACTACCACCACACCTCATGTGAGAATGCAGTGCAATGGGTACTGATATGCAATGATGCACAGTCTCTTATTCTAATAAGCTTTAATTTGCGTTAAACAGGATTCATACACCATGCTTAAAATGATGTGCACTGCCACAGGTGCACTCTTTTTCCTATCTATGCCCTCACCAATCACTGGCCCTCTATCTCCTGCCATCACAACTCCTCTCATGTCGTGGCCAATCTGTCACCTGTCAGTGCCTCTCTCTCTCTCCTGTCACTGCCACTCCTTTCCGGTAACTGTTATCATCTGTGCCACCAGCAGTTTTTCTCTGTCAAGCAGTAAAAGCGAAACAACCAATTCAATAATGTGCCTTATCTTTGACCTGACAATGAAGTAGTTGTAGAGAAAAGACTGTAGAATGCAAATGCATATCTACTAAAAAAGGCAAATTAACTACTTACATAATATGCCTTATTTGCATTAAGACTAAACATAGCACAGCAGTCTACTGAGATACATTTAAAATAGCAATCAGAAAAAGTGGCTGTTGGTGTGAAAGTCCCTGGGGCAGTCCCCACGTGACAACTTGCTTCTCGTGTTATTATTCAGGCAGACTTGGTGTGCGTTCTTGTCTAGGAGACCTGTGTCATAAACCTACTGATAATGGTTCTACAATTACATTGTCTGTTGCACACTGAGTGTTAGACTCTGCCAGATTATAGGGATACACACCAAGGTAGTTCTCCTTATAGCTGACTAACAACCCCTTTACATAACCATAACACTACTAACAGTTGGTGCTAGTTGATTACAATAGTGATGTATAGGCCTTTTTACTTGAACCCCACTGAGAAGATTGCCAACTGGCTCTTACTTAAAGTGTGGTATCATGGTGCTACGAGTTAGAAGGTGCAAGGACAAGAAAACAAACTTTTTTATCTCTAGGAGACTTCTAAGTGTATAAGAATAGAATAATCGAAATTAAAGCTGTTTCTGGTCTGTGAATCTGGTACAAAAACGATGGGTGGCAACTTTTCAGGTTATTTTTGCCAAACGGGTAATTAACACAAGGAGACATAGGCATAAAAAAATGGGCACAATAATTACCTTCAGCAGACAAGTGCCTCTGGACAAATGGTGTTAATGGGACTTTATTATCCTTAGAATGCCCAACTACTTCCCAAGTTCTACTGGACATTTTGGGACAGTGGCTTGGTCACTTCACTTCTCTTTTTTTTGTTAGCAGCAAGAAAGCATTAGAGTATGCCATCTATGGACATTTTAGAGAAACCAGAGGGAGTTGGCAGGTTATAGAAATTGAAATGTATTGTTAGCTGTATACAAACTCTCAAGCAATGATATTGCACATGTAGTTGAGAGGGTATTCAGAACTGGAGCATGGCCAGGACTTCTCTGCTCCTTTGCGGCTCTGATGGTGTCTCAAGTGGCACATTTAGTGAATGTGTGAACCTGAAAAAGTGGTGGCTGTTGCGCATCTACAGGTACGCTTGGGAGCGACAACACTATCTATTCCCTACTCACTTGCAATATGGAGTCCATGGTCATGCTCGATCTTTCAAGAGGTTAGACTTTGAGACTTGGGCAAGAGGAAGTGACTCAGGGGCATACGAGAAAGACCGTAAAAAAGCTTGGCAGGAAAGGGGATGTGATAGTGTGGGACTTGAAGAATGGGGGAGGAACCAAAAAATGTAAAGTCAAGGTGGAGGGCTCTCATCCAGTATGTTATGTGTCATCTTTAGCAGATGAGAATTAAAAGGGGCTACTCAATAGAGGAGGGGAAATGAAAGTTGGACGGTGTAGCACAGATCCTCCCAAAGAATGGGCATTCATATCTGTTGTGCAGTGCGGTTTCAAAATGGGTGGTTCTTTATTCCTTTTTTAAAAGAACAGCTACCCTGTGGTCAAAAGAAAGTATCCTTTTCAGGATGCATGGACTCTCACCCACCAAAGTGGTATGCTTCATCATTGGGTTGTGCTACTTGTTGGGTGGGTGCTGCAATGCCCAAAGGGTCCCACGAAGGGTCTCTTTGCCAGAGATCTTTTTTCTTGCTGACCGGTATGGAGACTCACCAAACTGTCGGAAATGCCCCTGGATATATTAATCAGGCCCTGATTGTTAGACCAAATTTAGTAGATTAAAATTAACTAAGAGACCACTTAGGCTGTTCCAACATTGATTAGGAGCCCTTGTTAAGGTTAAAAGCATAAAGGAACTCGAGGAATGATGACCCACAAGTTAATCGGTTAGTCAACACGTTGCACACCGTTGTTGCTCTAAAATTGGTCAACAGCAATTCATCAGGACCTAAACTAATTATGCATAATCTACTCTCATTCCCTCACACCCTACCCATGTGTAGGTAGTACCCAGGTCGTGCAAGGCGAAAATCAAATACTTACACAACTTATATCTCTACTGCAGATGTAAAGTTCTCAAACCCTATTCCCAATTTGGTCAGGCCCCATGGGTAAATGGGGTCATGGGACTCCCTTTTTACTTATTTGACCAGTTTGAAGTACCCACAGGTATCCTACCATTTATCCTCGAGGGACCTGTTAAAAATCCAGGGAGGGGGGATTTGTGTTAGTTTCATAGGTTGCTTAGATTACTTTAGAGTAGCTATGTAGATATACATAAGGCCTTTACCTTGCAGCCAGAGCAGCATGATTTTGCAATCACCCAAACCCTATAGTCAGCAAAGTCTTCGAAGTGATTTCTATTGAATGAAGCCCATTACCTTACTCTGCAACTTCTGGTATTTCATGTTTAAAAGATCTTGTTCAGTTCAGAGAAGATCATCTGCAGCCACACAGGATATAGCCAGGACCTCTAGGAATATGGAGTGCTCATCCATGCAAAACAGCAGATACTGTCCCGTGGAAATGCAGCCAAGTAATTCAATTGCTACTACCTCCTGGACATCCTGTATCAGTTGAGACATTTGGAATAGTTTAGATGTGCTACAATGACAAATTGAGCATCTTCTCAACCAGCTTGTTTAGAGACCATACCTTAGCAACGCTTTCTTTGCGGTCACCATAACTCAATTGCATTTATTTGCTAATTTACCCAACTGTTGTCTTGGAAATGACCAATGCAGTGATGTGGAGTATTAGGCTTTTCTGTTGATTATCAAGTTCTCCTCAAAGATTAAACTGAGTCTGCAAGATTGGTGAGCTCTCATCATTTACTAAAGGTCTCTTCAGCACAGAATCTTGCAGATTTCTGACTGATTTTCAATCAACTCCTACTGAGTGGCCTTTAGATGTCTCTCTTGCTGATTGCCTCTGATTGGATTTGGTGTTTTGAATGTACTCTCCTGTGAGCCATAATCAGTTGGTGTCTAAGGCAATTAGGAAAGAAATTAGAAGTATTTTGATCATTGACAGATCTATGTAAAATGCAGAAGTGGTACTTTCACACCGTCTGACTACATTGGTCAATCTGGGGGTGGCATTTCTGCCCTGGAATTTCTGAAACTGGCAACAAGAATCTGCTGACCTGTGAAAACATTGAACGCGTTCCTTGTAGAGGGACAGATGAAAATCCTTCCAGTCTCTGATCACTGCTAGGCTCTCTTTTCCTGCTTCTGAGTAGGGTTTCTCAGGTTTTGTAAGGCTCCTGCTGGCATGAGCAAGGTGTTTCATGATCCTGGTCATACTGATCTAGGATGGGACCTGAACCAAGGAAACTGGCATCAACAACATATCCATTCAAAGGTTCAAAAACAAATATACCATATTCTGGAATATGCAAGAAGTCTTAATTGCTTCAAATGTTGTCTGACATTTCTGAGATCACCTGAACGCTTTCTCGTTCATGGTGAGGTCTTGCAGCAGGGCGTTGATCGGTACAAAATCTTGGATGTGCCCGATGCCATAACTGGCCATGCACAGAAAGGAGTGAAGTGAGGATTCATATGACAGAGTCTGTGCTGATATGAGTGTGTCAACTTTCTATGGGTCTGGTCCTATGGCCTTTTTCCTCATATCTTACGATAACAGTCAGTATGATATTTACAGCTATCCTAAAGTCCCACTGAGTGCAGAGGGATGAGGGCCACTATGTCAAGACAGAAGTAGGAGAAAGCTAGTTCCTCAGGAATGAGAAATAAAGGAGAGAGAAAGAGAATTCTAAAGCCACCAATGGATAGGTTTCAGCTGATAAGAACAGCTTGGATTCCCTCTGGTTGTACCCATTAGCGGCTGTTCTTCATTACAAGTGGTGGGCGGGGAATGTTATGTTATGTTATGTTATGTTATGTGGTTTTTATTAGGCGCACAAATGCTCCAGCTAAGGAGCGTCTTGGCGCCCGACAAGGCAGCTACACAACACAACTAAATAAAACAGCACAGAACACACTAACTAAGGGAATAAAAATGTTTTCAAGGCACGACGAAAAGAGAGCAAATCGCTCATAGCGCGAATTGCCGGGGGTAAGGAGTTCCACAGAGCGGCGGCCCGCACTCGAAATGAGCGCCCACCGGCCCTGCTTCGCTTAAAGCGCGGTACCACGGCCAATTCGAGATCTGACGATCTTAAGGGTCGTGCCGGAATATAGTTGGCCATGAGGGTCGTAAGGATCATTGCCGGGGACCCCTTCAAGATCTTATGGGCGACGCAGAGTACCTTAAACTGAATCCGCTGCGCCACCGGGAGCCAGTGCAGTGCTCGAATGGTGCTAGAGGTGGGGCAGAATCTTGGAAGGCCCACCACCGCTCTTGCTGCTGCATTCTGGATCCGCTGCAGGCGCCCTATCTCAGCTACATTCAGACCGGCCAACAAAGAACTAGCATAATCCAATCTGGAGATGACGGTCGCTTGGATCATGAGTTGCCGGGTGGGGGCATCGAAGAACTTTAGCACAGGACGAAGCCCACGCAAAATGCCGAAGCAGCAAGCAGCCGTGCGTTTAGTGTGGCATGCAAACGTAAGGGAAGGGTCCAGCCAGACCCCGAGGTTTTTAAGCTCGGTGACTGGGATGGGAGCGGAACCCAGCTCCTCCGGCCACCATCTCTCTCCCCACAGTTCCGGTCGCCTACCAAATACCATCACCTCGGTCTTACTAGCGTTTAGCTGGAGACAATTAAGCGTCATCCATCTAGCGACCGCCCTCAGTCCTTGTTGAAACCTAGGAGCGTCGACCTCCGCATCCCCGCTGATCGTGACCGCTAGCTGGGTGTCATCGGCATATGACACCATGGTCATACCCCATAGTTTGACAACCTCAGCTAGCGGCCTTACGTACAGATTGAACAGCGTAGGACTCAGCGAGGAGCCTTGGGGGACGCCCAGGTTCAACGGGTGGAATTTTGACTGAAAGGGTGGGACGGTCACGCTAAAGGCCCGGTTTGATAAGAACGACCGGAACCAGTCGAGCGCAATGCCGGAGACACCAGCATCCTCTAAACGCTGCAGAAGGATAGGGTGCGAGACGGTGTCAAAGGCAGCGCTTAGATCTAATAGCACCAGCGCTGCCGTTTGTCCCGCGTCAAGCACGGAGCGGAGGTGCTCCACCATATAAAGCAGAGCCGTCTCCGTGCTGTGACCTGCCCTAAACCCATTCTGCGTAGCGTCGAGTATATCAGCTCGACGGAGATGTTCCGAGAGAGCGGCATTTACGTGTGCCTCCATCACCTTAGCCGGCCACGGCAAGAGTGAAATAGGCCGATAGCTCTCCGGCTTGCTTCCATCCAGGCTAGGTTTCTTCAGGATCGGACGTACCATGGCTCGCTTCCACTTAAGTGGAACAACGCCAGATGTCAGAGACGCATTGACCAAGGAACAAAGCGGAGAGATGTCATGTGCCGCCAGGTCCTTGAACACCTCAGGGCAAAGTGGATCC
This sequence comes from Lissotriton helveticus, assembly GCF_964261635.1. Classification (NCBI taxonomy): domain Eukaryota; kingdom Metazoa; phylum Chordata; class Amphibia; order Caudata; family Salamandridae; genus Lissotriton; species Lissotriton helveticus. The sequence goes on along the minus strand of NC_136061.1, from coordinate 418,258,803 downwards.
TCAGGGGACCCAGATTTCACTTTGCGAGCCAAAATGCCTAGGCTATCTAGATTTAACAAAGGTAGAGAACACAGCCCCTCAGATGGTGGAGGCTTAGATGATGTCATCACTGAGGGAACGACCACGGGGAAGGCTCGATAAATAGCATTCACCTTCTCCAGAAAAAACTCTGCCAACTTTTCACAGTGCTCCAGAGAGCTCTGGTGTGATGTTATAACTTTTTTGGCAGTGAGGTCTTTCAATACCTTAAAGATAGCCTTTGCAGGGTTCGAACTATTCCTGAATTGTGTCGCATAAAAAGCGGCACGGGTTCTACACACCACCCGATGGTACACCTTCACTGTAGCCTGATATAAGACTTTCTTAGAGCTGGAGTAGGCTTTGCGCCATGCCCGCTCTGCGCGCCTGCAAGACACCTTCAGGGCTCGTAGAGAGTCATCGTACCAAGGGCTGGCCTTGCCAGGACCAGTTTTACGGGTCACCAAGGGGATGAGGGTGTCCAAGGCCCTGGAGACCCAATCGGTGAACCTGTCGTACAACTGATCCGGAGGGCCTGAGACGTCAAGCGGGTCAGCTGATAAGAGATGAAAGAACTCATCTAGCTTAAGTTTGTTCCAGCGTCTTCTTGGAACAGAACACACCATTGGCTTAGATGGACTAGCCACGATAGGGCAGTGGAACTGTATCAAATAATGATCAGTCCACGCCAAAGGTGTGTAGCTGGTGACACAGACTTCCGTCAGATTGGTAAAAAACGGGTCAAGGGTGTGACCCCCTGAGTGTGTGGGCTGCGTCACCAACTGAGTAAGCTGTAACGCCTCAAGGTCGGCCAGGAAACTGGCGACTGAGGGGCTGCTGGAGTTGTTAAAGTGCAGATTTAGATCTGCATGGGGGTAAATAACACAAATAAAATTTTTAAAAGCACTTACCTGCCGCTCCCTGCTACCATCTTGGGGCTTTTCTGCTCCCGTCTCGACTCCAATTCCCCTTGGGCGGGTGCAAACTGTGCAGCCTCCTAGACGCCAATCAAGGCGCTGCTCTCATACAGGTAATACATCATGAGAGCAGCACCGTGACTGGCCTGAGCGGGCTGATTTTACGTGCGCTCAGCTCCTAGGAGCCTCTGCCTCTTCTCCTCCAAGCTATGCATCACAGTCCGGATGGAGAGAAATCTAAGTGCGCATGATGGTTTGGCCGGCCTTAGACAGCCGTCCAAACTGTCATGCGCACTTACAGTGTGCACTACTACTCCCCTAGCATCATTGCCCTGTCCCAGCCAGTCTTGGTTGGCTCTAGCGAGTATGGAAAGAAAAATAAAATGATAATAAAATGGTTTTATTATAATTTTATTTTTACTGTTTCCCTCAGCTGGCTCTCAGCAGTGTGGGGGGCGGGAGGGTGGGGCGACGCTCCTCTGCCATAGCAAAGAAGGTGCTGGTTTTACTGCAATACGGCTGAGAATTTCGCCTGGAGGAGTCAGCTGCGACCACTTGAATGATGACTGAGCATCTTAAATCCTTAATCTTTTTAAGGCTTTCAATATTAGAGCAATCAGGAAGAGGAAATGAAGACAACTGAATTCTCTAAGTCCAAATAGTTTTGGAACAGAGCGAGAGGCACCTTTAAAGAAAGTCAGGTGGCCTGACATCCTTCCAGGATGGTGGAGGTTTGTTGTTGAAAAGCAAAAGAAAAATGTGCGTTACATGCTCTGATTTTTTTCCCTGCAAGTCAGGGATATTTGAAAAATGTCCTTCTTGGGTCCGTCCTGCTTTGCATAATGATCTCAGGATGGAAAAATCTGTGACTTTAACCACACCCTGAAAAGGGCAGGGCTATTGTCACAATGACCTACCGGCCCAAAGGAGGATGGGTGGCCAGGTAAAGCATTTTGGCCAAAGGAGCAAGCTGAGGCTCTGCCAGCGAAAATCCTGCTGTTCTCCTTATTCTAAATTTGATAGGCGAAATTGAGTTTATTGGGGTCCCTGCACCGCCAATTTACCACAGTGCTCCTGTCCTGCCAACTCTAAATGAGCTGGTAACTCTCTCACGTCAGTATGAATATTATTGGGTCTTAGCTCAAATGTGCCTTTACAAAATATGGGAAAAGGACACGTCTTTTAAATAATACTCCAGTTTTAAGAAAAATTGCTTTTAGATACCAAGCGAGCTACCTCATTCTTACAATCTTGAAAAGTTTAAACAGTCACTGCTGTCTCAGATGTGTTCAACGTCCAGATATTTGGATTAGCCTTACAAATATTTTCCTGTGAACCGTTTTAAGATTAATCATTTGTATTCACATTTTCGAAGGAACTGCACAACAAAAATAGCATAAATATATGCTGCAGAAACTCGCTACCCTTAAGGAGACACCATCCAACCATATGAATTGGTTCATACTAAATGCCACACAAAGGTCCTTTCCTTTTAGCTTTATAGCAAACCCCTGAACTTAAATTAATACAGTATATATCCCTCCGTCCAGAAAAGACAAAGGAGAGAAGATACAAGGATAGTGGAGGAAAAATAAGAGTGGAAAAAAAGGAAAAAGAAAGAAAGGGAAAAGTGGGGCAAACATGCATTAATAAAGGGAAACATTTGCACTTGGAATATAACCTAGGATTGCACCCAATCAACCACCATCAGTTGCAGCAGGTGAGGCAGAATTCAGCTTTACTAGTCACTAGGGATCTCACACTTTATAAGGAGAACTGTCCACTTGATAGTAAACAGGAAGATATGCATTATTTCCATCTGCGAATATCCTTGAAACAGGCTTCCTTCTTAACGATTGTGTCCCTCATTTCAGGGCCACTACAATAGTGCCATGACATTTATTCTTCATATAGTCTGAAGTTCCGAAGGGCAATCTGAATGGGTTAGCAACAATGTTTTCTTCATCATAGTCAGGGGGAAAGGCACTTAGTGAACACCCTCTCCTTTGCTTCCAGCTTGTTTTGGTCATTGGGAAAGCCCAGCATCTCTCCCACGGCCATGTGTCTGAGTCTCTACAGTGCCTCCACTTTACTGTCCAAGAGCAGCAGTACCCCATATGCCTTGTTTAGGAAGTCTCAATGAGCATGCAGGTCACCTTCCACTTGATCAACCATGCCTTGTACCTGACGACCCTTATTACCAAATGTCTTCAATATGGCCTCCATCCCTGATATTTTAGTTTCAATGCGACTCAAAAGGATCTCTGCAGCCACTACTGCCTTCTCCACCATATCCAGTTTCCATAAAATACCATCCAGGGCAGCTATCACACTCTTAGGGTCATCCACTTACTCCACTGAAGCCACAGTAGTGTTCAACATGCATCAGACCCTTTCTTTTTTCGAGCTACTGACTGCAAAAATATTTTCTCCATTTCATATGATCCCTCTCTGTCATGCTGGCTCTGACTAGCGCCACTTGCTGCCCTCAAGACGCGTCTCGTCCCAGATAGTACCGGTCAGCTCCAGCCATTACCACTGGGGAGAAATTCCTTGTTTACCCCCACCTCCCAACAAACGGGGCAACCAGGCTCCTCAATGCATGACAGTCCCAAATGAGCCAGCACCTGCCACGGGCCTTAGGAATGATCCGGCTCTTGACAAAAGTGACCGTTGGGCATCCATCCAAATTCCTTTAGGGCTGCCTCCCCTTACGGGCAGGGCCCTGTTCCTGGCATTACAGAGCAGCCAACCATGATTATGCCAGGTCATCAGAGGCCAGTGAGAGCAGTTCCCATCACTGAAGCAGAACCTGGTCCTCCCAGGCCCCCAAGAATAGGAAGCGCGAGGGGCACCAGGAGCTCAAAAAAAATGGCAAATACACTTGATTCACCATCTCTTACTCCTAATTTGTTCTCTTCTGATAGAAATGTCCATCCCTCTCTAGGTACAGACCCATACCCCACTGTGTAGACCAAGCATGCAAAGATCTAGCTGTTGAAATGAAAGTAGAAAAGAGTGAATGGAGTGGTCCAAACCCCAAACCTTTGTGGTTGGCCTTCCTTGTAAACATTCCCGTGGACCTAAGGTGGGTGTACCAGGCGAATGAAAGTTTTTGACTTGCTGCAGCATGGTCGAAGTACCAAATGGGGGTATTGGGAATCTTTCCAATGAAAATACAAGTTGATTCCTGAAGGCATGATTCATAAAAGGGAAGAGACAAAAACGTCGACCTGCCTTGTCTGAAGGCCACCACATCTCTTAAAGACAGCAGAAAATGTTCTTGTAAGGCATAGAGCACGACAACTGCTTTGAGATGGCAATGATTAGGGCTGGAAATCAAAATTTGTAACTAACATTAATGACATATCATAGGTATAAAAATATTCTGGGTGCTCATTTGGGGTCCAGCTGACCAGAGACGTTTTAAGGCATGGGCAAAGTGGGCCCTTTTAGGGGGGGGGCTGATAGAGACAGCTCTGTTCTGCACGGCTTGCCCTGATGATCTTGAATAATTCATCGACAGATTGCTTTAAATACTCTTTCTCATTAATTCAGTTTTGATGTGAGTGGTGCGTAAAAATCTAGTACAAAGATTTTTTTGCAGTGAAATGTTGTATTTGTTTCATGCAACATCCATAAATAAAGTTTCATTTAGATCAAAACAGGACTTCATATATGAGAGGTGGGCGGGTGTCACAAAGATTTTTTGCAATAATGTTAGTGAGCTGCTGCTGTGCTACAATATTGAAAACACTCACCACTATCCATGAACATTAGAATTGGACGAGTGTACCTGTGCACTGTCAGTAGCCTGGCCTAAGAGGGCATGACAAAGATGAAACTGGATCATAAATTCAAAACTGTTCTGAACAGGGGCCCCTTAAAAGCTATCGGACCCGTTCCCCCAAAATCCTTAAGATGTCCCTGCAGCTGACTAGACTCAATTTAAATGTGAGGTAAATGAATTATACCGCTTATTTTTAAAATATGGTAATATCACACTACAGCATGGAAAAACATGTCCATTACCACTAGTGGGCAATATTCTGTACAAATGTACAGAAAATGTATCATAAACATAGGTATAAGTAGTGATTCACTATTCCAGTGCAGGGAAATTCTGCAGAATCATATTTATCAATGCATGAGATTACCTCTGGTATACCACTCACCTCCAAACGAGGTCCTGAGTAAATGAAACCGAACTCTTAAAATTACCTAAGTAAAGCAAACGAACCAATTCTTTAACTTTTGTAGATATGTTCATAAACATTTGTAGAGAATGTGTTCTCGTTTGTTTATTTCCTGAAGGAGAGTTCCTGGTAGAATAAGTGTACAGACAAAACAATAAAAAGATTTAAGTCAGAACTGGAACATTAATATTATTTAATGGCCCAAGATCTCGGCGGCTGCAAGCACAAAATGTGAGTTGTTAATTAAATAAAAATGGTTATCTTTAAGATTAAAACAAAAGTACATTTTAATAAGAACATATACCATCAAACCTAGTTGTATTCTGTGCCAAAGTTAGAAGGATACTGAGAGTTTCAGAATGTTTCTATTTAGAACCACTGCAAGTTTCAGAATACAAGATTGATAAGAACAAAGGACATGGACGTGACTGCACTGCAATACTAAGATTTTGTATCATATCAATCACTTCACCGTGAATTTGACCACGTGGCATCTGATGACCGGCTCTAAAAAGGCAAACGAGCTGTACGTTACCTGCATTGATGAAGGGAATGCCGTCATAGGGGACGTACTGCGATTTCCACATCATGCGCGAGGCCGGTTTGGCAGAGCTTGGAGACTGTCGCGTGCCCCACATGCTGTGGGTTTGCTGCTTGTGTAACTTCAGAATGCTCTCGAGCTCATCCTCGCTCGTACAGTATCCTCGGTAAGAGTCCCCAATTCTCTGCAAGGATTGACGTTACAAAACAAGAAAATAATACAGATATACATTTTTTATAATTACAAAAATATTTTGCACAGAGCAGCAATAATTTACACACCCTGTATTTAATATCGAATACAAGGTACGGAACTTAACATAAATTCTATCCTGAACATGGAATTATTGTCTGTAATGCAAATGCACGGTCCGTGTCCTGTCCCACCTACCGCCCAAGGGGCACCCCGCTATCTGCCACCGCTGGCCCACGTGCCATCTCGATTTCAGACTGCGTGTAATGCAATGTCAACACATAAAGGCAATTCAAATGATATTGCTATATTAATTGTCATTGGCACTCGGATTTTTCGTGCTTTGGCAAATGGCGTTTTTGCGATGCTATGTGCATCATAATTTCAATGATTGTATTTTCTAGCGTCAGACAGCTGTTGCCGTCACGCTAAAGTACCTGGTTTCTTTAAAATGACGGTGGCAGCAGCACCCACGATTGTAGTGAATGCGCTTTCCCTTTCCCTTTCCCTTTCCCCGTCATTTGCCTGTTCAGCGCTGCCAGATTCTCCCTAGCAGCGGGTGCCCAGAGCGCGCTGGAGACTCGGCACTGATGGAGCTGCAGCACCAAGAAAGCAGGCACTGCACCAGGCAGCCTTCACTCTGGGTGTCACCACACAGCGTTCACAGAGCACCCCTGTGCTGGGGTTTCCAGATCTCTCCATGTCGGCAAGACACAATGTTAAAAACCCTTACTTTCTCCGTACAGGTCAATCAATCAATCAGGGAATTGTAAGCACGCTGCTCACCCATGAGAGTCTAAAGGCGCTGAGGGGAGGGGGGGTCCGTAGATCTGTTTGGCCGAAGAGTTAGGTCTTGGGGGTCTTCCTGAAGGTGTTCAGGGGCGCGTCTGATGTCTGCTGGTAGTTCGTTCCAAGTCTTGGCTGCAATGTGAGAGAAAGATCTTCCGCCTATTCTGGCTCTGGATGCGCGGGGTTTCGGCCAGTGCAAGGTTGGAAAATCTGAGGTTTCTTATGGGCACGTGGAAGTTGAATCTGTCGTTGAGGTATTTGGGTCCGTTGATGTTTAGGCATTTGTAGGCATGAGTGAGGATTTTGAAAGTGACTCTTTTCTCCACGGGGAGCCAGTGGAGACATTGTAGGTGTTGACTGACGTGCTTGTGTCGGGGGATAACGAGGACGAGTCTGGCGGCGGTGTTCTGTATTGTCTGGAGTTTGCGGAATAGGAACTTGTTGATGCCGGCGTGGAGTGTGTTTCCATAGTCCAGTCTGCTGGTGATGAGTGTGTGGGTGACTGTCTTCCTCGACTCAGGGGGATCCACTTGAAGGTCTTTCAGAGGATGCGGAGGGTGTTGAAGCAGCTGGAGGTGACAGCGTTGACCTGTCGGTTCATGGTGAGTGATTAGTTGAGTACGATGCCGAGGTTCTTGGCGTGGTTTGAGGGGGTAGGTGGGCTTCCGAGAGCGGTCGGCCACCAGGTGCTGTCCCATGCAGAAGGGGTGGTACTGAGGATGAGGACCTCTGTCTTCTCTGCGTTGAGCTTCAAGCAGCTGTTGGTCATCCAGAATGCAACGTCCTTCCTTTCTGGAAGTTGAATTTGGCAGTGGTGGTGTCTTTCGTGAGGGAGAGGATGAGCTGGGTGTCGTCGGCGTAGGATACGATGTTGAGGCAATGTTGTCAGACGATGGCTGCAAGGGGGGCCATGTAGATGTTGAAAAGGGTGGGGCTCAGGGATGAACCCTGTGGGACTCCGCAGGTGATTTTCGTGGGGTCGGAGAGGAAGGGTGGGAGTCTGATCCTTTGGCTTCATCCGGTGAGGAACGATCGGATCCAGTCCAGGGCTGTTCCTTGTATGCCTGTGTCATGTAGTCTGGCGACTAGTGTGCGATGGGAGACGTTGTCGAAGGCCGCTGATAGGTCGAGTAGGATGAGGGCTGCGGAGTGGCCTTGGTCCAGGAGGGTGTGGATGTAGTCTGTGGTGGCGAGTAGGGCGGACCCTGTGCTGTGGTTGCTTTGGAATCCGTATTGGGACGGGTCGAAAAGGCGTTCTCTTCAATGAATCATGTCAGTTTCCTGTTGACTGTTTTCTCTGCAACTTTGGCTACGCAAGGGAGGAGTGAGATGGGCCGATAGTTCTTGAGGTCGGTGGGGTCAGCTGTGGGCTTCTAAGCGTTGTGATTGGTCTGAGCGCAGTGATTTTGCTCTCAGACAGGGAATGGGAGCCTGGTCATGTTTTTCAGGCAGGCGGTAATACAGCCAGCATGGAGGACATTAAAAGTGCGCATGACTGGCCGGCACGAGAGGGCAGGCCAGACAGTCATTGAGCACTTAGGAGGGTGCCACTACTCCTCCCCGCCTCCGAGAGCAGAGCAGACCTGCCTGCCTGCCAAGCTGCAGCCGCACCCTCCTAAGTGTGCAATGACTGTTTGGCCAACCCGCATCGGGCCAGCCAAACAGTCATGCACACTTTGCATGTCCTCCATGCTGCCTGAGTGCAGAACATGCCCAGGCCCCCATTTCCTGGCTGAGCGCTGAACCACGACACTCAGACCAATCACAACGCTGCATTGCAGCGTTGTGATTGGTCAGGGGAGCCTTGGTGTGCTTCCTGGTTCCTGTGGAGCGGAGGGACGACGGCAAGTAAGTTAAGTTTTTTTTCTTCTTTACTTTACCCCTTCTCCCTCCTTGCCCCGACCTGCCATCCCCAATCCATGCCAGCCACCACAGCATACTCAGCCATCTAGTACATTCTAGCAATCCCTCTCAAATCTGGTGTTTCCTCGAAATAGAGGGATCTCTGCTGAGCTGGCAGCCATCTCTAAATCTGGCAGGCGGATTACACTCATAATGGTGGGAGTAAAGTACTCCCCCATGGCGGAGGTATATACTCCATCCACTAAACTCACAATCAGGCCCGGGGTATTCACTAGCACAATAAAATATTAGATTATGATGAAGTGTTGATATACATAATATGCTCTCTCTTTCGCATGACTTTTCTTTTCTTCATTTTTGCCTGTATTTGTTGTTCTCATTCAGATTCTCTTCAAAGACCTTCATTGCTACACTTGATTCCCTTCCGAGTTAGGACTATCTCATTACCTGCTTGAAGCGGACCATGTTTCCTGTATTTCAGGAAAGTTCCCTATTGCTTGTGAAGCTGTTATTCTCTAGTCTGTATTTGGCATCATGAATATACTGTCTAGCACCTTTTTTAAGGTAGGTATAATTGCTCGATGGGTTTTCACAAGTTAGGCAACTCGTCTCCCTTGGGTTATAGCAGTTCACCTGCCCCTTTCTAATTTATTTTCCCTGACTGACGAAGCGTCTGCCCGGCAACTCAGTCAGGGATTAAAGGCTGTCCTATCTATACAGATTTTACCAGTTGGAGCTGCGAGCATCTCCTCTTTCCAGGCCAGTTGAAATGATTCCATAACTGTTGACTCATTTGCTCTAGGCTCGAATTATCCAACTTAAAACTGATGAGGGACCCAACCATAGTTGTCCTTTATTTGAGGATCCCATCCTTTGTAGTGACAAGCTTGCAGTCCAAGGTTCCTGTGTGTTCGCGATGGGATAGACATTATGGCCGCAATTGACTGGTTGTAAAGGGCCTTAATGCAGTTGCGTAACACAAATGCTGGGGGCCGCTACAGAGTGTAATGAGCAGCCCCTGAGATTCCCATATCTTACAGCTATTCTTAATCATTAAGCTGAAAGCAGAACCCTTGAAATCTGGACACCACACTTGCACCATAGATGCTTGCTTTATGCCCCTGCCCAAATGGTGAAGTGACTTGTACCCTCAACTGGATCTGTCACCACTGACTAAAAACGGGATGATGAAGCAAAAGGCACACAAATGATGGACGGAATGCGACAAATCAAGCACTCATCCCTAGTCAAGAAATCTGGGTTGAATCCAAAACGGGATGAGACACTTTTTTTTCCTTTTGGCGATAGAGTTGATAGGTTGTGACTGTTCGAAAACACCAGTGAGTGACCCAGAGTCTATATGGGGTAAATACAGCACAAAGTGCAGAAAGGGAAAGAAGACTATGCCAAAGTTCCTGCTTGCCTTTCATTCATTGACTATTTCACTGAAAATGAACATATCTAGGGAACATTTGCTGTAACTTTTGAAAGGCTCAGATATACAAATGCCCTCTGTCGACCTCCCCATTGTTGGTGGTCACCTGCCATTGGCTTGTATAGGGGGTTTCGTTTCGTTGTGGCACTGGGACTCTTTAACCTGCAAACACTGATTCGTTGTGTACCATGGGGCTCTTTATTGCACACAGAATGTAAAAGGAGGGTTAGGTACTTCAAGTCTTTTGTGTACGTGTGTTTTTAATATCTTGCTGAACTTGGCTTCTTTTTGAAAGTTGGGGTATCTAATGGGCATTTAATACTATATATAAAATTGGTTCACAATGAATAGAAGATTCTCACAGACAAAACAACTTGCCGCCTATCCTTGGTTATTCTCTGAGGGTCAAGTTCCAAATAGGAAGCCTCGAAGCTTTGGAGTAATATCATAGGACCAGAAACACCTGGAGTTAGAGGACTAAACGGTGGCGCTGAGGCTAGTATTGCCTACTTCTTCCATGCCTCTAGGGTCTTCTCCCTCTGTTCTTCCCCTGTATCCATTTGCAATTCCAGGTTGCCACTCCATAAGTGCTGTAGCCAAGTGAACAGGATGGGGAGGGAGGCCTTGCACCTTCCCTTGTTCTAAAATCACGATCAGCAACGAGGCGGGCCTCATCCATCGTGCGGATGATAACAGGTGGGATCATCTGTGTTACTCAGGAAAAGATCTCAAAGCTGTAAGTCTCGATCACTCAGAAAGTATGGGAATGATCTAGGGAGGCTGGTGGATGATACATTTCCTGTGGTGGGTATAACCTCCCAAATGTGGGTTTGTTGTAACCTATCCTAATGTAAAGGCAATTAACAAAGACAGGAAACAGTAAAAAATAAACAATTATCTGAAATTTTAGTTACCGAAGGACAATCAATCACTTCTAAAATGTAAATGGGCAGCTTGTAAATGTGGGAAAGAAAATCTAATACAAGCAAATGTTTAAGCAATAAGCTACTTAATTCTTATGGTCAACTGAAAAAGCACTCAAAATCCACAACGTGGATACAACATAAGTGATACGCAGCAAGCAGCAGAAGCTTGTGTAAGGATGCAGAATACTTGACATACTATCAATTAGGAAGGCTGCAGTGGAGACACGTAGATTCACCACAGCTGCACAGATGTGATGCCTGCAGTGAAGTATGAAGCTTGCTGCACACACGCTGCCACGATTAGTGCAATGGTGAAGGCAGAGTTCTAGCATCAGGACATGCCGATGCAGCAAAGTAAGTCGCTGCCATGTAGGGCTCGATAGGAAACCAGTCGGAGAGGTGGTGACTGAGAGACCTTACACTACGCTGGGCAGGGAAAGAGAGTGGGTTGGTCCATTATCCTTAGGCATAAATATGTGGCAGAATGAGGAAGTCAGAAGAGGGAAGATGGAGGTAGGCTGGATGGTTTTCTGACAACCACCAGGAGTCTGACCCCTACTGCCTGGACTTACCACAATAGTACATCAGATGCAAGTCTGAATGGACTTGAGAATCCAGTAGACTCTATCCTGGGGAACATGGAGATTATCAGTGGAATACCTGCTAGATACAGACACTAAAGGATAGAAAGGACTTCAAGGTACTTCCCCGGATAAGAGGAAATGCCCAAGTGTGAAATAAATAAAGACGCTGATGCAAGTCTGGGTAGATTGAACAGATTTCCTTTTACACAGTATATATGAATCGATAATGGCTGTCTGTGTGTTACTGACGCACCGTACAGTGTGCATTTGCTGGAGCCTTGAACACTGTCATACAAAATGCTGCCACAGAAGGCACAGTGCTGCTAAGAGCAATGAGATATTCACCGCCTAATTTGAACCGAGACCCCAACATGGCTCGAGTGAGCATCTATCACTCATGGTTTCAGGTGAAATTAGCACTGAAAATTAGCTGCAATAGAATCTTTTTGTGCAACTAATGTATGCTGATATCTTCTGCAATACAAGAGAATCCTCAAACCTCCAGTGTAGAGGGAGGTCGTTCCATGTTTTGGATGCATGGAACGAGAATGCTGGCCCTCCTGTTCTGTGGTCATAATCCATATTACCACCAGCTCTTGAGTCCTGTCTACTCTTCATGCCCAGTCTTATACTCCCACTTCATCTGCACAAAACCAGTATTTATGTCCTGTCTTATATGTATTTCTATTTTAACCATAGTATTGTCTCTTAAATGGGAGGCAGGCTCGTGTCCATTATGTACAACCCCTTCAAATAAAAAGACAAAGAACTTCTGGCTAAAAGGTTTCTCCGGTGACAGCTTGCATGCAGGGCACTTATTATGAGACATCTACTGAACAAACGATCCGCAATACAGCTGATCTCCAATATTCTAGTAACAAATTCCTCTAGAGTGGGTAAAATAGGAATCAAAATGTTTGCTCAACCTTGCAAGGGGAAGGACAGTGGAAGGCAAGCTCCTGATAAGCTACGCACACTTGGAAGAAAACGTGTCAATTCCATACATTCAACAATAGAGTACAAAACAGGAAGGCATTCTACACAGGCCCTCACCTCGCAGCTCTGCAGACGATGGGCCCATGCAGGGGCGCTTGGCGGTAGTGGCAGGAGAGGCAGAGGGAAGAGGTCGTCTTCTTGCCTGAAAAAATGAAGTTGATACTACATAAACAAAATGTGGGCCTGGAAAGAGACAGATTACTCTAACAAGATGTTGTTTTATAACCTATGAAATTGCCTATCTTTGAACTCCAATAAAAAATTATGACACAAAAGAGATAGTTCTACATTATTGGACAAGCTGCAAAGGTAATTGTGTAGATAGTTCACTAGGCCAGATTTATGTGGAAGGCAGAAAATCGAAGGTTTGGCAAGCTATAACAATAGCAACTCTAATGTATGTGCTGGTGCATTAAAATGTCAATCTGCAGGCTCAAAATAACTTCTCTAGGATTTCTGACATTACCCACGGAAAGGCCTAACCTGACACTGCGGTGTTGAGGAGGCACGCATCAAAATGAAAAATCATTTCTGTTGAGGCCCATGACATATGAGAAAGGCTGCCTTCAAGACACCGGATCTGATGCAGGGCTCGAATGTTTATATCTGAAGGAGCAGGTGGTTGTGTGGACCTTGAAAGCAAATATTCTTTTGTTAATCTCTTTTTTGTCAACTACCTAACATTTACAGTACCATTTACTTTCAAGGTTCACACAACCAACTGCTTGTCTGGTACTGCAAAGGTATACAACTCAGAAACGGGCAAGAGAAAACACAAGCGTGAGATGATGTCAGAAGGTCTGCTCTGACCAGGCCAGGCCTCCCGATGCCATGTCAGCTGGCAGGTACTAATGCAGGAGGGATTTCATCACTTCAGAGTCAGTGGTAACTCCCCACCCCCCACTCCAACTAAGGCATGGGATGACCGGACTGGGCGAACAGGCATTCTGTCAATCCTTTATGGGTGCCCTACTCTAAATGAGGCATTTAGTAATTTGTGAATATTTGTCTCATTGGTAAGTTCTATCAGGAAAAAAAGTCGTTCATTATCATATGATTATCCAGCTCAGCTGTTTGTTCTCTTTATGCAATAGGCAAGCCCCTCACTGTGACATCAATAATACTTTTTTGTAAGACCTTCAAAGCTTCCATGGATTAAAATTGAGACTTCACCAATGGAAGTTAAAAGATTCAACAAGTTACTTACCATCGGTAATGCTCCTTCTAGTGGACAGTCTATCTGCCTGCATACTTCTCACCAACAGAATATCCGGGGAATTCTTCTGGGGGCACTCCGCGCACCGGTAGCTGGCGGCGTATGGCTCAGCAGTGACTTCAGACCACCCCAGAAGTAACTACATGGAGCCATAAATAAGTGCTGGTATCTATTTCTTGCTCCTTCTGCTACAGCAGACGCGGAGCATGGAACACATTTTCAAGACGATGTGCGGATTCCTAACTCAGGACCTTTTTAGACGGTAAAGAGGCTATTCCACAGAAAGAGGAGGAGGGACGGTAGTAAGCAATTTGTAGTTCGAGTCCCCACCAGAAAGAGTATTACAAAAGGTAACTTGTTCTTCTGATGGATATTTAAAGCAGGTTCCTCACCTTTAAAATAGACACCAAAGCAGTACCGCTCAAAGGTGACTGTCTGCTGAAGTGTGGACTCAGACCAAAAAGTCCCGCAGAACTGAGCATGCAAAGTGACCTTCCTGCTTAACCTGCCTGTGAAGACAGGAGTTTTTCTGGAACATATGTACTTACGCTGAGATCACAGCACAGCAGAAGTCTCGAACAGGCTTCTTTAATGCCAAAGCCGTCTTAGTGGCTTTTGCATTGGTAGAATGAACCCACTTGCCCTAAGAGGATGCTTCTTGGCCATTGTGTAACAGATTTGAATAAATAATACTATCCACCTGGCCAGGGGCTTCTTTAGCAAAGCCTTCCCTTTGTTTGAAAGAGAAACCAAGAAGAGCTGATCATCCATTTGTGCCGGCAATGTAAAAGCTCAGAGGCCTCATTAGGTCAAGTTGATGGAGCCCCTCCTCCTCTTTCAAAGGGTGAAGTGAAGCAAACATTATTGGCAGAGCAACCAACTGGTCAATGTGGAAGAGACTCATCACCTTCGGTAGAAAGGCTGCTTTGATCCTCAGTACCAATTTATTCTGAAAGAAGATGTAATGTAGTTGTGCCAAAAACATCGGCATGTCACTCACAAGGAAAATAAGTTTGCAGCGTCCGGTCGTAAAGAGCAGATGTAAATCGTCTCAAAGGGTGTGCACATAAGAAATGTCAAGACCAAATGCAGGTCCCATTGACACAAAACAAACGGTGTGGGGAGGAACACATGCATCAGACCTTGTGTAAAACATACGACTTAAAGAAGGTTGGTCAGGTAAATATAGAGACTGAAAAGGTGGATAAATAACCTTTCACTGTGCCCATAGCAAAGCCTTGCTGGGCTAAGAAAAGAACAAACAAAAGAAATCTGAAAGTTTGTCTAGTAAGGGGTTGGTATTTCCAGCACCAGTCCACATAACACGTAACTCATTTTTCCCAGGCCTCAACATAGACAGACTCATCAAGGCACGCCTTCTAGCAACAACACTAGAGCCAACAGCTCTGCTGATCCAATCTAAAGTGTCCAGGTCACCTCGAAGCACACAAATGCCTGCATCCGGACCATCATTTATCGTTTTGGCCCAAGAGGCCCTAAGGTCCTCTGGCACGGCCAGCAAGATGTCACTGGCCACCTCCCATAATGCATGGGTGTACCTTCTCCACAGACAACGTGAATTTGTAAATCTAAGCGATAGACTAGCTGAAGAAAAATGTCTCTTTCTGAAAGCATTGTCTTTTTAATTCTGTATATGAAGGATTGGTAGGGGCGGAATTTGCGTTGACCTTACTTGTTGAAGCTTGAACAAACAAGTTCTCCAGTGTAGGCTGCTTGATCAGGAACCTGGGTCACCAGAATCAGTTTAGGTCACTAAGCCGCAGGTCAAATGACAGGCAAGTATTAGCATGACTTGTACCAGTCAGAAGGGCATCAGTAAGGGCTACATTAAACAGCAATAATGGCTCAGAGAAACATGGCCCTGATTGAAGAATCTTAGTTAACATTCCTATTTTAGTCCAAATAGTGGCTAACTGCAATTCGAGTGTTTCAACTACCCTCTAAACCACCACTAAAAAGAAGCACTTTCCCCAGTTGGTGGCCCACGGGGACAGTCAGGCGCTGTTTAAAGAGATGTGTCTAGCCCACTGGCCTTTTTGTATGTCTGGATATAATGCATCATCCGCATTATGAGAAGGCAGCAATCAGTTTCTTTACTCATCATCAGTGTCCTGAGGGAGACTGGATCCCTGCACCAGGTCTTAAAGTAAAGAAAAAAGAGCGTCAAAACCCTGCTGATACTGACATTGAGACAGAGGCCTGGGATTGGGATCTAGCTGTATAATCAATAGTTGCACTTTTTATACCGCAACATAGGCCTGGAGCGGCTGATTTCAGTTTGGGGGGGTCCAAGACCAGTGTCAGAACTGGATCACTGACCAACATAGTTTGTGTCAGCATTGGTACAGAAGGAACTGGCATGAACCTTGCCACTGGAATAAAAGTCAGTATGGGAGATGGCACGGACCCAGTAGCAGGTCCCGAAGGGGCATATGGTGTATCGGGCAGACCTGCCACCTAAGTCCAACTGAAAACCACTGGAGGTCCATGGGGCCAAAAGTCATGCCAAAGAGAGCCAGAGGAGCACCCAAAATATGCAACAAGGCTCTTTAAAGGCTACTATTTCCTGTAGGGTCAACAGGAAATTCTGGGAGCACCAGCACAAACAGTAGGATCAATTCCAACCCAGGAGATATTGTGCGAGTGCAACCTTTTTCAAGCTGCAATCATGCTTTCTTGCTGGATTTCAAGTGTTGAGATGGAGTTGATTGTTTCTTGGCCTTCTTACACTTGTGCCTAGACTTTGACTCAACTGCGACCTCTTAAGTTCAGCAACAGAGAGTTTAGATTCCTGGTCCCGAATTGCCTTAAGGTGCATGAGGACCCACTTGTCGCATGACTTAAAGTCATGGATTGAGCCCAAGCACAGTAGGTGCACATTGTGAGAATCCATGACCGACATCCAAATCCTGCAGTCTCAGCACAGCTTCAATCCTTTTGCTTTTTTATGGGTTAATTGTTTCCTAACACAATGTGAAATGTTTTTTCGGAGTTGTCTGAAGACTGCCAAAGTTGGGAGCGGAGCTCCAGATCTACGCCAAAGAGCTCAGAAATAAAAGAACTGATGTTAGAGCATAGTGGTGGCACTCCTATGTGTCTCAAATCAGCCACTTCTGAGGAGGTATGGAATCACTGCAGAGCCATACGGCACCACCTACCGAAACACTGGGGCATTGCTGGAAGAATTCTCAGGCACCTGGGGATTTTCTAATGGTAAAGAATCTTCAGTAAGAAGTAGCCATGAGATTTACTAGTGGTGACGAATCTGTGGTTAGAAGTATCCATCAGAACTCATATATTGCAGTCAATACTTTGGCAAATTAAGCAGAGAATGCGCTTCTTTCCAGTAATCCAGCATCAAAAAAGATGACTGACCCATACAATCAGCCAGTCATTAACTGATGCAGACTGGCTGTTTCATAGCGCAGTAGCGGTCAGCAAATTTTGTTGCCAGTAACAGTGTCCTTTGAACTTAAAGGAAGGTCGGATAGTTGAGAACAGAGCAGGAGATCGTCTACTTTATGTCTTATTTTTGCACACCTTTTTTACTTGTGCTCCAGTTCTCAAATCAGTAACTGGAAAAAACATAATCTTTACCACGCTCAAAATTGACATTTTTCTAGCTGTCCCAAAACATGGAGTGCTGATGTTTAAAATGACAGGAAAATCTGAAGATATCACTTAAGATATGAAGCAACTTGGTAGCACTATCAACACATTTCTTCAGTGATATTTCTTTTGTACATCAAAAGCTAAAGCTAATTCCACAACAGTTCCATCAAAAACAATTAAGCCACAGCCAACTCTTGTTTTTGTTGATTTGAGAATGGAATACTGAGAGAAGAAGCCATGCCGATAGGGGGAGATTTTTGTTGGAAAAATGCCATTGAATTGAGATCATGTCTATGACTGAATGTTAATTAAGATTACTAACCAAACGATGTATAACAACTATTGTTGGATAGTATCTAATCGGGAGTGGTTTGTAATTTATACCTATTGGTTTTCTACATGTTTATCTCCTGCCCATTTTGTGAAGGATATCATTAGATTTGAGCCCTGAAGGAGTGGTCACATTACAGCAAAACGTGTTTACTATAACGTAATTGTTTATGATGGGACTGTTGTGGAATTAATTCTAGCCTTTGATGTCCAAAAGAAATAGAATTAAAAAAAATGGTTTATATAGGCTTACATTATTGTAATCTCAAGACAATACTGACTGTCATGAATTAACGTATAAATGTATTTGTTGCTCTAAATAAAGAACACATAGATGTAGTAAATGATGAAATAATTATGATTATTTAGCTCCCTACGAAAGATTGTAGATGTATCTTAAAGTATTTGTCAATAGGGTTATTGACAGTTGTGGGTAGAAGTCAGCACAGGGCCTTATTCATTTTTAACCCAACACATTAAACAAATTCATCTTGGTAGCACTGTTTTCAATTGCCAGGATCATCTCTAAATATGAGGCAGGGTTAGAGTTTAATCAATCCAATCATATACTGAGTTCATACCTAAAATGATGTTAGAAATAAGGAAGAGTCTGCAATAAGCTTGGATCCCCTCAAAACGGATTTTAGGGCTCCATGAGGGCCGAGCTCCAAAAACATATGCTTCTGAAAGACTGGCTGAAGTGTGCCAGAGTTGGTCATGTGTTACTCTCACCTCTTTTCAGATTTAAAGCAGCACAAAAAAGAGGTTAGGTGTAGCTATGCTACGACTGAGCAGGTTCACAATCCTGCTGCTTGCTGCTTATATTTTAAAAATATCTTTCCGAACGTGGCAGAGAAGATTATTGATATTCCCACGAAAAGGCTGGAAAAATGGTTCTTACTATGAATAGTGCCGTTGAAGGTTTGCTGCGTTGTACTTAACCACATGCGCGCGGCGGGTTTTCCCGCTGCGCACTGAAGTTTTTAAAACCCCGCGGTTCATGACTAGCTCAGCTCGTCATGAGCGCACGACAGGTAAACCTCATGAAGAGCTGAGCTCGTCATCAGCGCCTAAAAGACTGCTGCTTTTCATATCTTTACTCAGGAAGACTTGGCAGAAATTCCCTGTTATCCAAAGGTCCCTCCATACTGTACTCATGGTCAGCAAGTAACAGGGATACAGAATAGCACCTGTCGCCAGTACTTTTGCAATATGATCATTCTTGTTTACTCTTAATCGATACATGACTGCTCACTGGGGGTGGGCAAATAACTCCACTATGCTGGCAGAGTTTGCCGAGCTTTGCCCACTCCGTGTTTCAACTTCAACGTGCAGTCCCTGCAAAACTCTGCCAACCGTTGGGTGGCGGAGTTTTTTCTCGCACACGGCTCGCCAGCCTTAAGTTGGGGAGCGTGAGAGAGAATATGCATCCTCTAGCATGATTATCGGGCACTAGTGTATCTCCCAGAGAGATTTCTCAACACGGTCGGTCATGGCAGTTCAAATCGTTCACACTTAGAAAGCTGCCGCTCGTGTACAAAATCTACTCGAATGGCAAAAAGAAGCAGCGTCTTCTGGCATGCCACGTGGTGCTGTATGTTCTGATTTTACAGTGTGGAAAAAGTTACCCGAGCTAAAAATCTGCACGAGCAGAAAACATGCAGAATTTCACCCACTCGCAGAATTCCACAGAATCTCTCTGGTTTTTTTGTAACTCCTTGGAATTCCATGCAGTAAAACTCTGCAAGTTCCACCCACTGTAAGACAACTAAGGACAAAGCAAGGCCTAGAAAAAATTCTAAAGTAATACACATGGCACAAATAACATTTAACAACAAAGATTTCTTGCCAAAGGAGTAATCTCACAAATAAATGAAAATGTCCCTCATCATTATCATAAAAACCTAAATGGTCTCCTCTGCACTAGACATAGAAGAAAATGGTTGAGGAAGGCGAGTGAAGGAGATTGCAGTTTCATATAGGTGGTTAAGGGATTTAGATACAATAACTTTGAAAATAAATCAGTCTTAGAAGAATTTGTGTCAAAAAGGTTCTTTCAAGTTCACGTCATGAGAAAGATAAAAACACCCTGGAGAGAAAGTAAATGCTGCACACACAGCACAGTGCAACTGAAAAACCTTCAATGACGCTTACACCACTCATCTGATCTCTCATTTAAGAAGGTTATTGTATTCGTCACTCGAGGTCTCTTCAACGTTTCGATGTGTCACCAATCTCCTCAACATTTCTACGAGTTTGCCCTCCAGCTGCACACCATTTAAAGGGCAAATTGTAGATTAGTTGAAAATCAATTTAGAGATGTTTCTTTAACTTCTGTTAATTAGTCTAGCATAATAATGCAGTCAGCATAAATAAATCTACTTCTGTCATCCCTTGTTATGGTTCATTTATTTTGTAATGGTTTAACACCACTCATATACACCCCTACAACTGCTGGCAGGTCGGGAATCGATAATAAAAAACAATAGTTAAGAGAATGCCCCCTGTCCTCCCTTCCTCCCACTCCGACATTTGATTTGTCTCCCCCACCAAAAAAAAACCACATCTATGTTTGCAGCTCCTGCGAGGACTGGTTCTGCTCTTACATTGTTTCCAGGAATCTTTTCACCCACTCGTTTGTGCATGCCAAACAGCCACTATGTGTCTGTCTTGCCCAGCCTACCTGTGATACTAAGCACCCTAAGGAACTCTGGGAACTTTAACTCTCCAAATTCCTGAGCCAGAAATGTGATTCATTGAGCCCACACCTCCTCAAATTGGTCTTCCCTCTGGCATAGGGCCAAGAAGATGTTCCCATACCTAGAAACTTCCTTCTGGTTGTGTGAGCCAATCCTCACCCCCTGAATATCTGGGTAAGACACTGCCACCAGGTCCGACTCAACACTGTTCTAATTTAGGAAAGATTTGAAAGTGTACCTGTTTAATCAATCAATCAATCAATCAATTAATCATTGTACTTCTAAAGCGTGCTACCTACCCGTGAGGGTCTTAAGGCGCTGGGGGCGTGGGGTGGGGGCGGGGGGGTGCCGCTACTGCTCCAAGAGCCAGGTCTTGAGGAGTCTTCTGAAGGTGAGCAGGTCTTCGGTCTGTCGTAGGTGGGTAGGGAGGGTGTTCCAATTTTTGGCGGCTAGGAAAGAGAAGGATCTGCCGCTGGAGGTCATTCGTTGGATGCGGGGGACGGCGGCGAATGCGAGGCTGGCGGAGCGGAGCTGGCGGGTGGGGGTGTAGAAGCTGAGTTTGCTGTTGAGTTAGGCTGGTCCGGTGTTGTGGAGTGCTTTGTGAGCGTGGGTGAGCATCTTGAAGGTGATTCTCTTGTCGACGGGGAGCCAGTGTAGGTCTCTCAGGTGGGTGGAGATGTGGCTGCGGCGGGGGACGTTGAGGATCAGTCGGGCGGAGGCGTTTTGGATGCGTTGCAGTCGTCGAAGGTGTTTGGCCGGGATTCCTGCGTAGAGTGCGTTGCCGTAGTCCAACTTGTTGCTGACGAGGGCCTGTGTCACTGTTCTTCTTGTCTCAGTGGGGATCCACTTGTAGATCCTGTGGAGCATGCGGAGGGTATTGTAGCAGGAGGAGGAGATGGCGTTGACCTGTTTCGACATGGAGAGGGAGGAGTCGAGGATGATTCCTAGGTTGCGTGCGTGGTCGGTGGGTGTCGGTGCTTTTCCCAGTGTGGTCGGCCACCAAGAGTCGTCCAAGGCTGCAGGGGTGGATCTGAGGATGAGGAACTCTGTCTTGTCCGAGTTCAGCTTCAGTCGGCTGCCTCTCATCCATTCGGCGACGGCCTTCATTCCCTCGTGGAGGTTGGCTATAGCGGTGTGCGGGTCCTTGGTGAGGGAGAGGATGAGGCTGGCTGTGCTGGAGGGCGACGTGAGCGAGGGGGGCCATGTAGATGTTGAACAGTGTCGGGCTGAGGGATGAGCCCTGCGGTACGCCGCAGATGATGTCGGTGGCTTCGGAGCGGAAGGGGGGGAGGCGAACTCTCTGGGTTCTGCCAGAGAGGAAGGATGTGGTCCAGTCCAGGGCCTTCTCTTGGATTCCGGCTTCTTGGAGGCGTGTTTTTAGTGTGCGGTGGCAGACCGCGTCGAAGGCGGCTGACAGGTCCAGGAGGATGAGGGCTCATGTTTCGCCGTTGTCTAGTTGGATCCTGATGTCGTCTGTGGCGGCGAGGAGGGCTGTCTCGGTGCTGTGGTTTTTTCGGAATCCGGACTGGGATGGGATGTTGTAGTCCTCGAGGTAGGGTATAATAGGGGTTTCGAGCGGACTCTGTGCCTGATTCATTCAGCCCTCGATATACTTGACGTACAACCTCGATTCCTGAACGATTGTTCAAACCGACGGGGAACCTCGACCAGGATGTCCTCGTTATTATCGTTTTCAGATTTCATACTGCACTAAGCAAGGTAACATTCCAGGTGGTCTGCCCTATCTCCCCAGTCCTGAAGAAGACCCCGCTGCAAGGATTTAATAGGACCTGCATATTTAAGAGGGTCGAAACGTCGACAACCATTCTTTCTATTTTGTCAACTCCATGGCCTTACCGTTCATATGTTGTACTATGTGGAGTATGATACAGTTTAACTTTATATCCAAAGTACTTTTGTTCTTTTTTGTACGTTATATGTAACCATCTTTATTGTGGTTTAAAGTATTGATTGTTCGCTCACTTTACCCTTTCCCTATCACTACATCCTCACATTATCACGAAACCCCCCCCTCCCCCCCTTGGGGCCCTGCTCCACCACTATCTCTATTACGTGATTAAAACATGGAGAATGGATTTAATGTCTATGTGATTGCTTTAGTGTATTGAGTTGTATTCTGTGTTCCTCTTTCCCTGGGACCCCTTCCCCATTATACGTAGTCCTCGAGGTAGCGGGTCAGTTGCGTGTTGACGATTTTCTCGATGACCTTCGCCGGAAACGGGAGCAGGGAGATGGGCCGGAAATTCTTGAGGTCCGCCTTGGACTTCTTGAGAATGGGCGTTGATTTCGGCGTGCTTCCAGCTTTCCGGGAAAGTAGCTGTCTCGAAGGAGATGTTGATTACTTTCTGTATTTGGGGTGAGGTGGCTGCATCTGTTTTGTTGAATATGTGGTGTGGCCAGAGGTCTGACGGTGATCCTGAGTGGATGGAGTTCATGATCTTGCGTGTTTCGTCGTTGTTGACATTGGTCCAGGAGGTCAGGCGGTTGATGCGGGTGGTGTTCGCAGGGGGGGTGGAGTCTGACGATGTCGGGGAGGTTGTGGTGGTGTTGAAGCTATCGTGGATGTCAACGATCTTGCGGTGGAAGAAGGTGGCCAGCGAGTCGCACAGTTCTTGTGAGGGCGGGATGGCGTTGGCGCTGGGGTTGGAGAGTTCCTTCACGATGCTGAAGAGCTCTTTGCTGTCATGTGGGTTGTTGTCCAGGCGGGCTTTGAAGGAAGATCTCTTGGCTAATCTGATGAGATGGTGATGTCTGCGGGTGGCGTCCTTGCGGCCTGAGTGGCTGTCCGGTGTTCGTTCGTGGAGCCATTTCTTCTCCAATTTCCGGCATATCCGTTTGGAAGCCTGGAGTTCTTCGGTGAACCAGGTGGCTTTCTTGTTGGTGTGGCTGTTGGAGGGTTTCTTGAGTGGGGTGAGGATGTTGGCGCAGTCGTTGATCCACTATCTGAGGTTGCGGGCGGTGGCGGCTGGGTTGGTGGGTGGGTTCTGGGTGAGGGTGGTGGCCAGCTGGTCTTCAGTGATTTTGTTCCAGCAGCGGCGGGGCAGTTGTTGGGTGTGGTGGTGCTTGGTGGGTTTCTTGTAGGTGAAATGGATGCAGGGGTGATCCGTTCAGTGGAGTTCGGTGGTGCGGTCGAAGGAGACATGGGTGCTTGTGGAGAATATGGGGTCAAGCGTGTGACCGGCGGCATGGGTGGGAGTGGTGACGAGTTGTCTGAGGCCGAGGTTGTCGATCAGGGTGGCGGAGTTGGCGTCATTGTTTTTTTGTTTTTTTTTGTTTTTAAAGACCTTTATTATTGGAATTGTACAGTACACAGCGTTAAGCTTACAACCCGTCCGGGCCAGCCGCGTATTATCAATGTCAAATCTCACGTAAGGAGTGAACACAGTCACTAGGCCGACAACCCTGGGGTTCGACGGCGATCGAGGGATGGACTTAGAATTTTGCAATCATGCAACCAGTTAACAATGCAATATAACAATAATGGAAATAACGAGAGTTGTTTCGTAGGTCTTTCGTTTTCGCTATTTTCTTTGGTATGGTGTTCCTATGCAGACACATAAATACAGTGCTATGGTAGCACTCATCAATGTCATCTTGTGAGCCGTGGCCCGCCGCAACACTTGTAAGACACTGAAAGGATGACAGGTTAGCTCACTCTCTAGGAGGGTGCGGGACAGCATTAAGGAGAGGTGAGGCTACTTAGCTTCGTAAGCGTGTTTGTCATTGGGCGGGTGTACAACACATTCGACCTAATGGGAGCGTCTAGTGCCCGTAGTCGTATCCGGGTAGGATCACCTCGGCTCTGGTAGGTGCTTATGAAGTCCCCATGATGTAGTATGTATTAAAAGCAATAATAAAGGGGCGTGGTCCACAGGAAGGGGGGACCCACAGGTCAATAACATTTAGAACAACAACTTGGGAAATACAAATGAAGGGGAGAAGGGGAGTGGGGTGGAGGTAGCCATGTGTTAGGGGGGGGGAGTAGTAGCTATACGTCAGTAGTTATTTAGTGGGCAAGGTAGTTCGGGGCGGAGTTGGCGTCATTGTTGTTCTTGAGGTGGAAGTTCAGGTCCCCGAGGAGGATGTAGTTCGTGGAGGCGAGTGCGTGGGTGCTGGCGAGGTCGGCGATGGAGTCGCTGAACTGTGGTCAGGGTCCTGGGGGTCTGTAGACTAGTGTTTCTCTGAGGGTGGTGTTGGGGTCAGTGTGGATCTGGAAGTGCAGGTGTTTTCGGCGGTGCTGAGGGTGTCGTCTGAGACGGTGGAGACCTTGAGGCTGGACTTGTGGGCGATGGCTATTCCTCCTCCAGTTCCCTTGGTGCGCTCTCTGCGGGCGATCTTGTAGCCGTCCAGGACGGCTATGGCGATGTCGGGAGCCGAGGAGTCGTTCCACTAGGTTTCGGTCCGGAAGGCAATGTCTGGGGTGGAGGTGTCGAGCAGGTCCCGGAGCTCGACGGCGTTTTTGCGTGCAGAGCGTATGTTTAGGAGTATGCAGCGGAGGTGGTTGGGTCCAGTCCTTGGTGGTTTGGTGGCTCTGTCGCAGGTGAAGCCCGCATGTGCTGCAGGAGAAAGGTCTGTGGGTGCTTTTCGGGCCGGCCTGGAAGCAGCTGTGGTCTCGGCCGTCATGAGGGCGTGGAGGGTGCTGGCGTCGTATCGGAGTCTGGCGTCATGGCGTTCGCGGGAACGAGTGCTACAGAAAGCACAAATGGGGCACAGAAGAGGGGAAAACAGAGGCACAGAGCAAAAAAACGGGGCACTAAGGGGGCGGGGGGAGAACGAGTGGCACAGGAAGCAGAGAAAAACAGGTCACAATGGAGGGGGAAAAAACGAGTGGCACAGAAGCAAAGAAAACAGAGGATGGGCACACTTACCAGTGCGTCTTATCAGCGGCAGCAGGGGCACACAGGCGGAGCTGCGTGGAGGAGGAGCGACCTACCAGGAGTGTTAAAGAACACTACTTCACAATTCATTAACCATCCACAAACTAGCTACCTCTCCTATTACTCATCCTTATGCTTTTTGTTGGAACTGGCCCTTCTTGCAGGGTCATTCTCAAACTTTTTGCTTCTTCCTCCCTTATTTTTCCTGACCCGTGGCTGTTGGCAATAGGACTCTGCGCACTT
Source organism: Lissotriton helveticus (assembly GCF_964261635.1). Taxonomy (NCBI): domain Eukaryota; kingdom Metazoa; phylum Chordata; class Amphibia; order Caudata; family Salamandridae; genus Lissotriton; species Lissotriton helveticus. The sequence goes on along the minus strand of NC_136061.1, from coordinate 418,233,327 downwards.
AACCACTGCTGATCAGTGCTAAAGTGCATATGCTCTCTGTGTAAATTGTTATTATGATTGGATATACATGATTGGCATATTTGTATCACCATGAAGTCCCTAGTAAAGTGCACTGGGTGTGCCAGGGCTGGTGATGAAAAATGCTACTAGTGGGCCTGCAGCACTGATTGTGCCACCCACATGAGTAGCCCTAAAATGGTGTCTCAGGCCTGCCACCGCAGTGCCTGCGTGCAGTCTTGAACTGCCATGCCCTCCTGGTCAGTGTCCCCACTGACCAGGCCTAACCCTTCCCTTTTTGTGGACATTAGTCACCCCTATGGAAGGCTCAAGGTACCCCCCGTGGGCAGGGTGCAGTGTATGTAAAAGGTAGAGCATGTACTGGTGCAGGTGACATGCTCTGGTAGTGAATGGCAGCCATTTTCGTTTTTCACTATTGTAAGGCTATCTTGCTCCATAGATTAACATGGGGGATGCTGGCTACAGTGGCTACCAGCATTTCTTCTCTTAGGAACAAGATAGGACATAAGAGTCTAGTATCCCTGAACTCAGAATTTAATAACACATCTTTTAGGAAAGGTTGTTTTTCAATCCTGTGTTTGAGAACAGCACTCTTAGAAAGTTGCTGTTCTCTTGTCTGACCCTTCTGTGTGCCTTGGCCTGTTTGTGTATTGACTGTCTGGTTTGAGAGTGACAGGGACTGGGGATTCCCCAGGAGGCTGGCTGAGTCAGCCCTAGGCTGAATGACTGCATTTGCAACTTGAGTGGTGGGAGGAGTTAGCACCTGAGCCTGAATAGGACTGTGCCCGCCCCCCACAGTGCTGGCTCCACCCCTTGTGGTGCGTCTGATGTCTCTGCCCTGCACTGTGAAAGGAGAGAAGGAATCATGTCAACAAAGTGCTCCAGGGCTGTGCTTTCCCTCCACAATGCTGGCTCCATCTCCTGCTGGGCGGCTGACGACCCTGCCCCTCTCTCTCAAAGGAAGAGAGAGGCCAGGAAAACAAAGTGCTCAAGGAACACCCAGAACTGGTTCAGACCGGGCTCAGGGCCCACTTGCACAAAGAGAACAAATACTTTTAGGGGTATAAGTACAGGACCCCTGACAACAGAAAATTAAATCATCCTGGAATCAAGAAGGAACCTCTGCCAAGGAGAAAGCTTAAACTGAAGAAGGAAGACTGTCCTGCTGTTGCTCTGCTGGAGTGACCTGCTGTTGCTTTGCTGCCAAGGAGAGGGGAAGGACTTTTCTGTTGTGCTGTGTCCCCTGTCTTGAAGGAATCTCCTAGGGCCTGAGAAGAGCTGGCTCCCTGTCCTGAAGTCCCAGGAACAAAAGGACTTCAGCTTCCCTGAACTCTGCTGAGAGAGTTCTGTCCTTCCTAGAGTGCTTGATCCAGTTGTGGGGCCTCTGGAAGTTGTACCTGTGCTGGGAAGCTTGAAACTAAGCTTGAGAGACTTTTGCAATTGAAAAGTTATCGCATCGCTCGCTGCGGAGCGCATCCCCGACAGTGCGAGGAAATTCCCGCCGCTACGAAGGCCGAGATCGTCGCAGCGCCTGTTGCCGCTGCCAGAGCCGTCGCATCCTTCGTTTGCGGGACGCACCAGACTGGTGCGGGAAAGACTAACATCGCTGCGAGTGTCGTCGCAGAGCCTGTCGTCGCTGGGTGAGATCGCCGCACCGCTTGCTTGCGGACCGCATCACGTTGCTGCGAGTGTCGTCGCAGAAACCATTGCGTCGAGGAGCTGCGAGAGAGAAGATCACCGCTGGTCCACGCATCGTCGCCCCGGAAATCGTCGCAACTCCAAAGATCGTCGCATCGTGCCTTTGCGAGAACAAACTTCCTACGGAACCTCAGCACCGGAATCCATACAAGTGGCCTTCCTCCCCATACAGACCGGATTCGTCGCAACACGCCCGCTGCTGCAGCGGGGCTGTCGCAAACGCCTCCCCAGGGTCTCAGGAGCAACGCATCGCTTGTTTTTCACCGCACCAGCTTCTGCTTTTGGAACTTTGTCGCAACTAAAAGGTACTGTGAGTAAACGTGACGCAACTGTGAATTTTTCACGCATCTGTGGATTTTATTGCAACCTGAAGAATTTTATCGCAAACCTTAAGAACTCTTTTGAAACCATATTCTTGAACTGTATATGTTGGATTTTTGTCATTTTGGTCTTGTGTAGTTTAGATTAAATACCTTTATTTTCTAAACTGTTGTGGAGTCAGTTTGTGGTGTTTTCACTGTGTTACTGTGAGTGTTGGTACAAATACTTTACACATTGCCTCTGGTTAGCCTAGACTGCTCGTGCCAAGCTACCTAGAGGGTAAGCAGGGGTTATCTCAGAGGGTTTCCTCCTTACCCTGACTAGAAGCAAGGGTCCCTATTTGGACAGTGGTACCTACCCCTGCCAACTAGAGACCCCCAGTTCTAACACTTGTCTTTGCTCTTTGCAGTACGCACCACTGTTTATATGAGTGTATGCACAGATGGCCCTGCTACATGGAGTGACCCGGATTTTGTGCTGGCACCACGCTGTTCACGGCGTTCTACAGGATCGAGGGATCGATATATCCGGTGTCCGCCAGTATCTTCAGGCCGGCATGGGTTGACTAAGGTATTTTACCTCCATTGGGCGCTTCGTCTCTATTTGACTGTACCTGCCCAATCGCGGACTGTTTGGGACTGGCTGCAGCAGTACGAGGGGACTCGAGGCAGTGGCCGTGGTTTTAAAATGCTCTGAGGAATTCCTTCACCACCCACCTGCAGGCAAGCACTTACCTACTGTTTTCACTCCCCCACGCCACCAACCCAGCTATGCTGACACAATGATTTCTGGGAGTTGTAGTCTAGCGCATACATCGCAAGCACAACAGTTGTGCCGATTGCATCAGGGGGAGGAGATTATGGTGCAAGCACACATTTAGTAGCAGGATGGAGCAGTTGGGAGAAGGACTCGTTACAGTGCAGGGCGCTGAAGAAGGCAGTTTGCCGAAATGCATTCACCGCCATGGGACATTTTAATAAAGCGAGTTACCTGCCTTGAAACCCCCTCTGGCCTCTGATTTTTTCAACGGAAGGGATGTGACGCGATATTTACTGCGCTTGCCAGAGGCGTAGCACAGATGGCCCTGCTACATGAAGTGACCCGGATTTTGTGCTGGCACCACGCTGTTCACGGCGTTCTACTGGAGCGAGGGATCGATATATCCGGTGTCCGCCAGTATCTTCAGGCCGGACAAAAGGGGGTGGTGATGGACGGAGCATCTGAATCAATGAAAAACACTCACAGCCAGTCAAAAGATCTGGGTTTAATCCATCACCGTTCTTTAGCCCACTCTGCCACCCCAGTTCAGACGTGGCTATATGCAAATCAGTCTGACCCTGTGCCTCATGGGAACAGTCCAGCCCGAACTGCCAAGCCATGTCTTCCCTGAACCGGAAACAAGCTTCCGAGGACCGGTTTCTGGCATTCCAGCCGTCTTCAGCCCGGCTTGCTTGAATCCAGTGGCAAAGTGAGCAAGGGACTCACGTCTGAGCATACCCTGCCACACTTATGGTGGCCAAAAGCTGGACAAAAGGGGGTGGTGATGGACGGAGCATCTGAATCAATCAAACACTCACACCCAGTCAAAAGATCTGGGTTTAATCCATCACCGTTCTTTAGCCCACTCTGCCACCCCAGTTCAGACATGGCTATATGCAAATCAGTCTGACCCTGTGCCTCATGGGAACAGTCCAGCCCGAACTGCTAAGCCATGTCTTCCCTGGACCGGAAACAAGCTTCCGAGGACCGGTTTCTGGCATTCCAGCCGTCTTCAGCCCGGCTTGCTTGAATCCAGTGGCAAAGTGAGCAAGGGACTGTGTTTTTTGCAAGTATCTTCAGGCCGGCATGGGTGGACTGAGGTATTTTACCTCCATTGGGCGCTTCGTCTCTATTTGACTGCCCCTGCCCAATCACGGACTGTTTGGGACTGGTGCAGCAGTACGAGGGGACTCGAGGCAGTGGCTGTGGTTTTAAAATGCTCTGAGGAATTCCTTCACCACCCACCTGCAGGCAAGCACTTACCTACTGTTTTCACTCCCCCATGCCACCAACCCAGCTATTCTGACACAATGCTTTCTGGGAGTTGTAGTCTAGCGCATACATCGCAAGCACAACAGGTGTGCCGATTGCATCAGGGGGAGGAGATTATGGTGCAAGTACACATTTAGTAGCAGGATGGAGCAGTTGGGAGAAGGACTCGTTACAGTGCAGGGCGCTGAAGAAGGCAGTTTGCCGAAATGCATTCGCCGCCACTGGGACATTTTAATAAAGCAAGTTACCTGCCTTGAAACCCCCTCTGGCCTCCGATTTCTTCAAAGGAAGGGATGTGACGGGATATATATATATTTATATATATATATAAATATACATGTAAGGATCTTACAGCATCTAAGAGCTGTGGCCAATGACTATCAAAGTTACCCTGTGGCACGCCACATTAACGCTTTTCATGGAGGGAGAATAGAAGATCTGCAATACTTTATTATCGATAGCATCAACAAGAATATAAGAGGAGGTAATAGACTCCTAGCACTTAGGAGGTTGGAATCGAGATATATTATTCTTCTCAACACCAAGACTCCTAATGGCTTAAACTCTGACGCTTTAAGCGTGCACTTGTAACCCAATATACTAAAGACTAGCCCTGTATCTGTAATTACATCTGTAAAAAAAAAAATAAAGAATTTGCTCCATGCAAAGTCACGTATCTCAATCCTCTGAAACTTCGTAGTGAAGATACTGGTAAAAAACCACAGTATTAATACTTTTGATTAAATTTAATTTTTCATAGCGAGATAATTCGTTATTTGGAGCACATAGGGTAAATCAAACTTTTTAGAAAATTCACATAAGTCATTTCACAAGTCACAGTACTAAATTATCCAATATCAGTGAGATATTGGAGGTTAAAATTACTATCATGTACATATGAATGTATAACAATGGTCCACAATTGTTCAAAAGCCCACTGGGGCATAATACTTTTTGTGAAATTGATGGAGATATGATGACAAATGGTCTATTGAAACTGTTATACGGTGATACAATGTAGGTTACATTGTGATTTAGCACTGTGAAAAAGTCACGTTGTTTTCATATTTCACTGCACATTCCTTGTTTTTCACTATTCAGCACATATTATTCTTCAGCACTTTTGTTAAATGGTCGCGTATACATGTATTGTTGTTGCATTGGGACTTGACGATAGATGCGTTAGTGAATATAAAAAGTAATGGTAGCTATTACGAAGTATAATCATTTACAAAGGGCCAAGTCTTTAATTGAATGCATTATGTTTCATTTACTATCATATGAATCATGTATTGCAGTTCGTCATGCATTCATTGACAAGAGAAAAGACTACTCGTAATATGAATGTTCTGGTCAGCCAAATGCAACTCACCTCTTCCATGTCTATGTCAACGGGAAGGGTAACCATAGCAACCGATGTACGTCACCAGGAGGCTCCGATAAACGTATGTATATATTCTTTCAGCTTTCACTTCGAAGTTGTTGTGACCAAGGCGGTTGTACCGCCGAAACGCGTTAGCCATCATCGTTGGGTGAATAAAAACTCCTCTTTGACAGAATCCCACGGAGTCAGCGCCTTTTTTTGTATTTTCGAAACGAAGGTTTGGATGACATATACAGGGACGTGCCGGAGTCCCTTACGCTGACCCTCCTCGCTCTGGTGCTCTCCGCTGCCTGGCAAACCGAATGGATGATCTTCAAGACTGAGGAAAACGGAGAGCCCACCCAAGCCGAGAAACAGGACGACCGACGCTGACTGACTGCCGCGGTGTGAGCCGCTTCGATTCTTGTGTGTGCCGGAGGGTATCCGAGTTTCGAGGTAAGCCCACGTGTGCAGCAACCGGTGTTGTGAGTCCAAGTGAGGTGGCTTATGGGAGAGGTAGTCCGTTATGCTTTTTGCTAAAAGCGGCAGTGGGATTCAAAGAGGACATAATTATTCCAAATCATAAACGATGGCTGAGGAGTGGGTACCTGAACGCATGGAGGCGGCTTTGGACATTTTCAGTGACACCAACAGCACTGAGAGTCCCACAACATCGGGACAAGGGGGAGATCAACCAACTGAAGGAACAACTGTTAAATCATTACTGAGGGAATTCGAGCGATTCAGAAAACAAGAAATTTCCATATGGTGGGAATGCACATCTTTGCGCAGGTACTTGGAAGTAGGTCGGGTACCACGAGGACTAAGAGTGTTAGTGGTACCGACCTACGAAAACCCGGATCCAGCCATGCTGCAGGAGTGGGCAGACAACAACGCCCAGTCTTCTAGAAATATGCTGCAGATACTAGTAAAATATGCCGCCACTGACCGAGATTTTTTTTTAGCGCAATCGGAAGTAGTCAGTTAAGAACTGGAAAGTCATGAGAATCAAGTTGAAATTAACAAAGCCATGATTGACATAAAATCGAGAGTTACAAAATATGAACAAACCATTAAAGAACGTAAAGCACTGAAATTTCAAAGAGATCGCAATGATTATTTGAAGGGAAGGATCTACACTTTCGCTCGAAAGTTTGATAGTATCAGGAGACAAAAATTGCCCACATTCACGAGTAACACACAAGAAGGCTCTGTTCCTAGTGAATCGGAAGTAAGCTCGGGAGCGGAATCAGACCCAGGCACCGATGGCACCCGTGGGCCGTTACAGAACGTTCCAACTCCCGTGGATGAATTTGCTTTTTTACGGGAAGATCGCCTGAGAAGTCTCAGGTCATGGCAACCTCGCCCGGAGTTCAACAAGAAAAACAGAAACCAAGGTGCAGAAGGCGCAAGAACAGAAGATGGGGCAAACAAAAAACAGCAAACAAAAGCAAAAAACAGACCTACAGAGCGAACAGGAGATAATGAATGACAACACTGAATATAACAACACTGTAATCAATCTTTCAAATATGGCGCTCTCAAGTAAGGAAGAAGAAATATTGACAAAGGGTTTGTCGTTCTGCAAAAGAACCAATTTCGACTACATACAAACTCGTATAGACTTGCACCAGTTCATAAGGAAACTGAAATTGCGCAAATACTTTATTAACACCAAAGACAAAAATATGAATCGTGACAAAGACCAAATTTCTGACAATGTTCATGCCAGTTGGACAGTGGCTGATATGGATTTTATCCAGGAGATGGCAGAACTGGATAAGGATGGGGGAAATGATGGACATGTTTGGAATACGGACATGGCAGCTCAACATGCCGGCATTAATATCTATGAGTCCGCCAAGACATCTTTTAGACCCAAATCCACCTTTTGTCCGTTAATGCCAAAAGACAATCTAGACATCTTTTCGGATAAGGTGATTAAAGACTTGAAACAGTTGTCCCTGGAAAGCAGCAATAACTTTTTGAAAACAAGGAACAATGAAAGAGTTGAATATGAGAATGTAATGAATAAGATCAAGATGAGAAAGGACATCATGGTACGAATGTCAGACAAGGGAGGGAACGTGGTACTGTGGCCCCAAGAAATGTACAACAAAGAAGCCTCAATGCACTTATCTGACAGGGATTGCTACGTAAGAATTAGTGCAACTAATGTAACAAACATACAGGAGAGATACCATCAGAGTTTGTACACCTGGAAATCAGCAGGCCTGATCTCAAAATATGAATTTGAATTTCTAAGGAACAATTATCCCGTGACACCACACCTGTACCTCATTCCCAAAATCCACAAAAATGAACTTTGCCCCCCAGGAAGGCCCATAATATCGGCAATTGGGGGGCTTTTTGAGAATACCAGCAAGTTCATTGATTACTTTTTGCAACCCTACGTACAAAAACTGCCTTCATACATCAAGGACAGTGGGGATTTCTTAGCAAAAATGTATAATGTTGATTGGCACTCTGACCTTGTCTTGGTAACTTTAGATGTACAGAGTTTGTACACCAGCATTCGACATCATGATGGGCTGCATGCAATCAAACACTATCTTGATACCAGGGACATATCACTACATCAGCACACTGCTATGTTACTACAAATGGTAGAATGGTGTCTCGAGAATAATACTTTTATGTATAACAAACTTCTCTACCACCAAATTCAGGGGACTACCATGGGTACTTGCTTCGCCCCCAGTTATGCTAATTTGCATATGGGCTGGTGGGAGGAGCAAGTACTCATGGCAGAACACAGCACACAAATGTCAACTAATGTGATGCAATACAGTCGTTACATAGACGACATTTTCCTGTTATGGAAGGGCAGTGAGGAAAGTGCTAGGGAATTTGCTGAAGAACTGAATGAGAACTCTCTGAACTTAAAATTCACATGTAATACCAGCAAAACCTCGATTGTTTTCTTAGACTTGGAACTATTTGTTTCTGAAAACAAGATTCAAACGAGGACCCACAGAAAACCAACTTCCGACAATACTATCTTGCATGCCGGAAGTTTTCACCCTCACAGCTTGATCACCAGCATCCCCTATGCCGAGTGCCTCAGAATGAAGCGCAACTGTAGTACACAAGATAGTTTTGAAACATCATAAGAACAGTTGTTCAAAAGATTGCGCTCTCGAGGCTACTCTGAGAAAATTCTAAAAACTGCAGAAAATAAATGTATGACCAAGAGTAGAGAGAATCTGTTACTCAAGAATACCACAACTGCAACACCGAACAAAAATACTGAGACACCACGAATCATCACAGGGTACAATGCCTATCACACCCATGTACGCAGAATTTTGTACAGGCACTGGCCCGTAGTACGCAGTGACCCCACGTTAGGAACATTATGTGCTAAGTTGCCGCAGATTACATACAGAAGGGTTAAGTCAATGAAGCAGGAATTGGTATCTAACATTCCGAGCCAACCAAGTGATACTAATTGGCTTCTGAGTAAGAAGGGATTTTTCAAGTGCGCAAAGTGCAAAGCTTGTCAGCATGGCATTAACCTCAGCAAAGTACACCTCCCACTCAGAAAGACACCATTGGAGCTGAGAGGGAACTTCAATTGTAAAACAGATTATGCTATTTACGTTTTACAATGTTCTTGCAAGAAGCGTTACGTCGGAAGTACCTTACATCCAGTACATGTAAGGATCTTACAGCATCTAAGATCTGTGGCCAATGACGATCAAAGTTACCCTGTGGCACGCCACATTAACGCTTTTCATGGAGGGAGAATAGAAGGTCTGCAATACTTTGTTATCGATAGCATCAACAAGAATATAAGAGGAGTTAATAGACTCCTAGCACTTAGGAGGTTGGAATCGAGATATAATATTCTTCTCGACACCACAACTCCTAATGGCTTAAACTCTGACGAAGCTTTAAGCGTGCACTTGTAACCCAATATACTAAAGACTAGCCCTGTATCTGTAATTACATCTGTAAAAAAAAAATCAAGAATTTGCTCCATGCAAAGTCAAGTATCTCACTCCTCTGAAACTTCGTAGTGAAGATATTGGTAAAAAACCACAGTATTAATACTTTTGATTAAATTTAATTTTTCATAGCGAGATAATTCGTTATTTGGAGCACATAGGGTAAATCAAACTTTTTAGAAAATTCACATAAGTCATTTCACAAGTCACAGTACTAAATTATCCAATATCAGTGAGATATTGGAGGTTAAAATTACTATCATGTACATATGAATGTATAACAATGGTCCACAATTGTTCAAAAGCCCACTGGGGCATAATACTTTTTGTGAAATAGATGGAGATATGATGACAAATGGTCTATTGAAACTGTTATACGGTGATACAATGTAGGTTACATTGTGATTTAGTACTGTGAAAAAGTCACATTGTTTTCATATTTCACTGCACTTGCCTTGTTTTTCACTGTTCAGCACATATTATTCTTCAGCACTTTTGTTAAATGGTCGCGTATACATGTATTGTTGTTGCATTGGGAATTGACGATAGATGCGTTAGTGAATATAAAAAGTAATGGTAGCTATTACGAAGTATAATCATTTACAAACGGCCAAGTCTTTATTTGAATGAATTAAAATTCTTCGATGCAACGACCAGGCAACTTGTGGTGCAGGCAACGGTGATTTCTCGGCTCGACTATGCCAGCTCCCTTTTGGTAGGGCTAAACCGGGCCGAAATCACCCGCCTTCAGCGCGTACAGAACACAGCGGCTAGAGCAGTTGTGGGTTTACCGAGATTCTGCCCCACAACCAACACCCTGCGTGCACTGTATTGGGTGCCGATTGCGCAAAGGATCCAGTTTAAGGTTCTCTGTGTAGCCTACAAGATCCTTAAGCGCTCTCCTGCCTTGATTCTCTCAAATCTGTTGTCCCTCTATGTTCCGGTCCGTTCTTTAAGATCATCGGACCTCGAACTTGCGGTTGTCCCCCGCTTCAAGTGTAGCCGAGCTGGCGGCTGCTCATTCCAAGTACGCGCCGCAGTACTGTGGAACTCTCTTCCCCTAGAGATCCGTGCCCTTGGTGATCTGATTTCCTTTCGTCGAGCTGTTAAAACTTTTTTGTTCCCTTAGCTCCTTAGTTTCCTTCCAGCTGTGTTGTGTTGCTACCTTGTCGGGCGCCAGGACGCTCCTTTGCTGCGCGTAATAAATAATTTTAACATAACATAACATAACATGTTTCATTTACTATCATATAAATCATGTATTGCAGTTCGTCATGCATTCATTGACAAGAGAAAAGACTACTCGTAATATGAATGTTCTGGTCAGCCAAATGCAACTCACCTCTTCCATGTCTATGTCAATGGGGAGGGTAACCATAGCAACCGATGTACGTCACCAGGAGGCTCCGATAAACGTATGTATATATTCTTGCAGATTTCACTTCGAAGTTGTTGTGACCAAGGCGGTTGTACTGCCGAAACGCGTTAGCCATCATCGTTGGGTGAATAAAAACTCCTCTTTGACAGAATCCCATGGAGTCAGCGCCTTTTTTTGTATTTTCTAAATGAAGGTTTGGAATATATATATATATATATATGGGATTGACAAAGCCTGCTGCGCAGGCGAAACGCGTCTCTCTTTTTATGCGGGGTCGAGGGAGACCTGATGAACAATAAAGAAGCCTATTCCATGCATACCTCGAGTACGTGCCTCTTCTTCATTGGAGCAGGATTGTTTTTGGATATATATATATATATATATATATATATATATATATATATATATATATTCCAAACCTTCATTTAGAAAATACAAAAAAATGATATGTATATATATATATATATATATATATATATTTTCCTTAGGCAAAGAACGGACCCAGCCGGGCTCCAATACGCAGCCAAGCAGCTCAGATACACCACAGCACAAACGGGATCCAAAACAATTTCTTCAGGTAAGGATAATTTTTATTTTTACAACACCCTTTTGTGCAAACAAAGAGGACGGTCAACGCGTTTCGGCGATTGCCTTCAACTGGACCATAATAATTTGAACGGGGAGGTTATCATGCAAGTGCTTTCGTGAAAATGAACTATTTGATTGAGGCAACTGCAGGCAGCCCATTTGGGTATTATTGAAAGACTACCAGTCCCAGCACACACTATGTTGGTATTGTTCACTTGTGAAGAAAAGAATCAGGTGATTTCTATGGTGCATAATGGCAATACATAAGGCACTAAGATACTGGTTTGTTTTTTGCTTGCAGTTACTCAATTTGCAGACAGCCTATGAGGAAGAGTGGATAACTCGAAACGAGTCAGGCTCTGCTGGCGCTGATTGCATCTGTAAACCCCCCCTTACTGGAGAAGGCAAGCAGGGAGTGCACTCTGCTTTTGGGCACCTTGTGGAACTTTATATTTACGGCCGACCCGGCCGGGGAGAGCACCGCCATACATTGGAACGGTTCCACTGCGGGTGCAATCGTCGGCAGGGCGGACCAGGTTTGCCGATAATTTGAACGGGGAGGTTATCATGCAAGTGCTTTCGTGAAAATGAACTATTTGATTGAGACAACTGCAGGCAGCCCACTTGGGTATTATTGAAAGACTACCAGTCCCAGCACACACTATGTTGGTATTGTTCACTTGTGAAGAAAAGAATCAGGTGATTTCTATGGTGCATAATGGCAATAAATAAGGGACTAAGATACTGGTTTGTTTTTTGCTTGCAGTTACTCAATTTGCAGACAGCCTATGAGGAAGAGTGGATAACTCGAAACGCGTCAGGCTCTGCTGGCGCTGATTGCATCTGTAAATCCCCCTTACTGGAGAAGGCAAGCAGGGAGTGCACTCTGCTTTTGGGCACCTTGTGGAACTTTATATATATATATATATATACACATACATACATATATATACATACATACATACATATATATATATACATACATACATACATATATATACATATATATATATACATATATATTCATATATATATATATATATATTCACTGAAAAAACCATAGGTTATAGACCATATATAGTTAGGAATTAGCATTTACAAAACCTTGAAAATTCACTGCAAAAACCATAGGTTAGAGACCATATATAGTTAGCTGGACATTTTATTGACATAAAACCAATGAAATTCCATATATAGTTAGTTGCTCTAACTATATATCGCGCACCCGCAATCCACTGCTGATGATGTCACATATTACATCATTCATGACATGGTCAGTGACATCACTGATGACATCACTGATGACATCTCAAATGACATCACTGATGACATCACTGATAACAACATCCAGTGATTTTTTGTTTCTATAAAGTTTAAATATGTCTTACATATTGAAGAATGAGTGGATGTGTAAGTGTCTGGACGAAGGATTTAGTAGGTGCATGACTGACTGTATGAGTGAGTGATTAAATGTGTCTCACTGAGTGCATGGGTTAGTGACTAAACTGTCTTAATTTGTGCATCATTATGTCTGTTGTTCTGTAAACTGCTGCATGTGTTGATCAGTAGCTATATGAGTAACTATATGGGTTATTGATTGATTGCCCAAGTATTTGTATGGGAGACTGAGTGTGTATGTGGCTAGCTGGGAGGTGTGTGACTCTGTGCAGATCAATCTGTACTTGTATCAATGATTGTATAAGAAGGTAAGTATGTGTTAGTATATGTTTGAAAATGTAAGGTGCTCTATGTTTAACTGTATAGACAAGAAAATGGAAGTCTCATTGATTCTTTACAGGACTGACTAGGTGTGTGAGTAACTCCATGGATGAGTGGCAGACTGTGAGTGTCTGTATAGGTGTATGAGTGCATATGATAGTGTTGTAAAGATGAGTGATTGTATGTATGAATGATTGTATGGGTGAATGAGTGAAGGTGTGTGTAGACGTAGCAATCAGTGAGTGCGTATGTAGTAACTAGTATTGGTGTGTCAATGGTTTCAAAAATTATACTCTTTTTAACACTGGGTGAAACAGAGGTTATATTAAAATGTGAGGAGATGCATTGTATTGTCACATGAATGATATCATCAGTGATGTGGTCATTGATGTCAAATGAGATGTCATCAGTGATGTCATCAGTGATGTCATTTGAGATGTCATCAGTGATGTCATCAGTGATGTCACTGACCATGTCATGAATGATGTAATATGTGACATCATCAGCAGTGGATTGCGGATGCGCGATATATAGTTAGTGCAACTAACTATATATGGAATTTCATTGGTTTTATGACAATAAAATGTCCAGCTAACTATATATGGTCTCTAACCTATGGTTTTTGCAGTGAATTTTCAAGGTTTTGTAAATGCTAATTCCTAACTATATATGGTCTATAACCTATGGTTTTTTCAGTGAATTTTCAAGGTTTTGTAAATGCTAATTCCTAACTATATATGGTCTATAACCTATGGTTTTTTCAGTGAATTTCAATGGTTTTTTAATAGCAAATATCATAAGCTGTCGAATGTCAAGTACGTGGTAAGTAAAAACATTTTCGTGTTTATGCACACTGATCTGCTTTGAATGCTGCCCCCCACCCCTCATTTCTATTAGGAGTACTCTCTCTTTGCAGATAGTGAAGGGTAGTTAACGCAGCCCTTTGCCCCCTTTGTAATCCGTCGTGCCTGCTTCTCTCTCCATTTGATTGATTGTTCTCTTTGGTTCATTCTCTATTTACAAACAAGCACAGAGTCGCAATACTCTGTTTAGTCTTTGCAGATAGCGAAAAATCGTGTAAAAAAACAAAAGGAATCGAACAAAATCAGTAGGCCACTAATGGGATCTCTTTTTGACCTCGCTAAAATAGAAACATTAGGAACAACCTGTTGAAAATAGCAATGCGTATGTACATAAGCGGCGTTCATTTGTGTTCACAGTACCCCTTGTTGATTGTTTCAATCGAGCATTGAATTGTTCGAAGTTGGTTCTCTTAAGGATCTTCTCTGCCTGCAAACGAGGAAGAATAGGAATATTCTCTCTCCCTTTGCAGATAGTGAAGGGTAGGTAACGCAAGCCTTTAACACGTCGTACCTATTTCATTCCTCATTGATTGATTGATTGTCCGAACATTGACTGTTTGGGAATTAGTTCTTTTTGGAGGTATTCCCTGTTTGCAAATAAACGTAGGAAAATCTTTGCAAGTAGTGAAAGGGTACATAATGCGGACCTTTCTCCCCCGTTGTAATCTGTCATGCCTATCTACTCCCCACTGATTGATGCACCTGTTTCACCCGGACCATTTACTAGAGATACGTCATCTGGCCCGACCAGAGAGCACCCCTAGTGAAAAGGACATATGCAATAATAACGAAGTGATCACTGTATCCTGTTAACAGAAACTTTAGCATGAAACAACCTGGAAAGAAAAGAATAGGAAAACGAAAATCAGTAGGCCACTGATGAACATGAACTTTTATTAAACAACGAACAAAGAAACGATAACATAACGTAATGATAAAACCTATTAATGTCCTAGAAACAAGAAAACGTTAAAATATGCCAGTGGTGAGAGACCAGAAAAACAGTAAGAGAAACCAAATCACCCCTCGCTGTCCCACCGCCTGCCACGCCAAAAAAATCGATAGACTAGGGAAAATGCAAGTCAGTAGAACATCCGCCCCCACTCTGGAAACTTCCAAGGTGGGGCAGGGTTGCGGCTACGCCCAGCCGGGAGCAGCCCATATAAGGCAGGTCCTGCTGCCACGCCTCGGCCAGGAGATCCTAACGTAGGGTGTAGCCGGAGGAGAGGCCGAGGCAAGCGGGACCCGGCCAGGGGATTGCCTTTACAACGCTGAACAGTTGCAGGGGGGGGGAATGTCTCCTCGACCCTCCCCTCTCTCTCCCAGTCCGGCCGCGGTGGCCCTTGAGAGTTGCAGGTACTCCCGCCACATGCTCTTCCGGTCCGGCCACCAACGGTCGGGGGGCCGAGGACGACGGGATCCGGCTGCAGCCGATAAACCAAGAAACCCGTTCATGGGGCCAGAGCCAGGGGCGTCCGGCCGACATCTACCGGAAGCCCGGCCCGAAGACGGACGGGACACTTCTTCTTTCTTGAATAATGGCTGCGACAACACTGGGGGGGGATGTCTTGCACATGCCTCCGACCCCCCCCCCTCGTCCTCATCGCCTGGTCCGGCCATAACAAATCTCAAGCGAGACGCCGTGGGGTGCACTGGGAGGGAGAGACGGTGCGAACAGGCCTCTCCCGCCTCCCCAGGTGGAGGCTTCCCAGCTGCACCCTCAGCGCTCGGAAAAGGGTTCTTCCACTGTGGCCATGCTGCAACGTCTCGCCCTAACTGTGAAACAGTAAAGGTATTGGATCCTACATCTGACCAACCCGGATCTCAACAATAGGAAAAACAGAACAGGGTGGCTGGACAGGATTATTCGTGAAACAATTCACCAGACACACAGTCAATCTGTACCGTGTGACCACTGGATTTAATTTTCCAAACAAGTTTATTTTTCTTTTTTACATTTATCAGCAATTTTTTGAAACACAAGCACAAACAAAACCACTGTCAATTCAAAAGGTTCATATATACAGTATCTACAAATGCACACATTTACAAATTTACAACAACGTCTCGCCCGGCAGGGTGGAGCCCATCCGCTCATTTGACCCCGCGATCGCCAGTAGCTACCGAACTCTCAAAATGGCGGTCGACCTGGCAAGAGCGGGCCCAGCATAAAGAAATGGCCCGGTCACTGCTTGACTCCACCACCGTAGTCCTCCACGACCTTGAAGATTCTAGAGGAGCCGCGGGAGTCTCCGACCCCCGATGGGGAATGACTGCCATGATCGCCCGTGGAGTGACGAAACTGTATCCGCGGGACGTCGGCGCTCCCATGCTGGCGCCAGCCTCACTTTGAATTACTAGAATCCTGCAGACCTCAGTTCCAGTGAAAGCACAGTGTGACCCGGTAGGAAAAATTGTTGCACCCCCTCCCCTTTTTCACTGATAGTTCAAACCACCGATCCTTTCCTTTGCCCTTTTAACGGAACTTTGGACTGCCTCCCCCTCTTTTACATTTTCTAGAGAAAACAAAACATTAACCACTACATTAGCATAGCAGTTGACACCAGAACTGTTTTCAAATTTAAAACCAACAACATCTTCAACAAAATCCTTTTTGTTTCTGCTGTGACCCTGCTACAGCACAGGCATTGTCCCCAGCAGTAATTCTGCGATGCCGGTAAGAATAGCTGTGGTGCCTACTGGACTCACTCACCCCCGCGGCGCCCCACGCCGTTATTTGCTGGGCGGCAACTTACTAGACATCACTTTCGTGCCATCTAGATTTCAGCGCGTTCTGCTGCCTTGGAACTATTCGCACAACAGACCGCTACTGACAAGAATATTTCATTATTGGTGCTGTCAATTTCAATAAATCTATTGGATAATTCAAAAGAAATTGCCACGGTCTCTTCGTTGTTTAAATGTTTTTACTGTTTTTGTTTTGTTGTATATATTTATATGTTATTAAAGTTTTATATTCCTACTACTTTGTTGGAGTGCTACATATTTTTAATGTGACACATAATTGTAAAAACTTTGATGTACCAAGAGTCATTCCTGGAATCTTCCGCTTCAGGCTCGGTCCCCTCCCCAATCACAATACAGGATGGTTTTCAGATAGTAGGAACACGTGTGGTGTGACGGATCTCATCGGGTGTGGGCCTTGATCTACTATAACTCCTTTGAAGAGGGGTGATTCTTTACAGCTGGGGCCATAAACTACATCTGCAGGGCTAGCTGATAGCCTGGACAATCGGACACAGAGGAAGAGGAGTGTCAGAGGGTGCGGTAGTGAATAGGGCGAAAGGGAGGTGTCGGGCGGGCACAGAGTGTGATTCTCAGGGAAGAGCGGCGCAGATGGGGGGAGGTTTATTGCCCATGCATAAGACAGAGAGCGGGGGTGACCAGTGCCTGGGGAAGATGCTTGCGAGGGTGAGGAGCCATGCTACGAATCGACAGCGTGCAGAGAGTGGGTCTGGTCAAGACATCTAAAATGGCTGCCGTGCACCACAAAAGTGTGGCATTTCAAAAAAGGCAAGATGGCGCAAACAATGTTTTTCAACACTTCCTCATTTCCTTCGAATCGAACGTTAACAGACGTTGGGGCATATTACCAAAGTTAAGCGATATTTATCGCTAACGATGCTTACCAACGAATTTTTTACCGCTAAGCATCGTCAGAAATTATCGAAGATAAACCTTGCTATTATCAAGGTTTATCGCAAATGCGATAATAAACGGCCGCAATGCATCAATATCGCTAAAAACTCAGCGATATTCATGCATTACCGAGCTAATGCTCTTAGCCATGTTATCCACCTCCCATTGGATAACATGGCTAAGAACTGCTCAGGGCAGGTGTTACTTTTTGGAGATATTCGCGCTTAGCGCGAATATCTCCAAAAGGAGATAGATATCTTGCATGTTGTAATGCAAGTTATTGTGGTATATGGAACTCATACCATAATCTCTCAGGAAAGCAGAAACTGATCCTTTTGGGACCGCCTAAAAAGGCCTAGGGGGTGAGGAGTACTCTACTTTGCCCCCTTTTCACGTTCCGAACTATTTTATTTTACTCTCTTCTGTAATTACACAAAATAGCAGCGATAAGATGCATCGGAGACACACAGGGGCATATTACCAACAACTAGCGAACATTTTTGTCTCTAACTTGTTTAGAGACAAAAATTATCGCCGCACATCGGCGATTTTTATCGCAGATAAACCTTGCTATTAGCAAGGTTTATCGCAAATGCGATAAAAAACGGCTGCAATGCATGAATATCGCTGAAAAGTCAGCGATATTCATGCATTATCGAGCAAATGCTCTTAGCCATGTTATCCACCTCCCATTGGATAACATGGTGAAGAACTGCTCAGGGCAGGTGTTAGCTTTTGGAGATATTCGCGCTTAGCGCGAATATCTCCAAAAGTTGGTAATAGGAGATAGCGATGTTAGCGACTGTTTCCAGTCGCTAACATCTTGGCACGCCCACTTTGCATGTCATTAGTGATAAATATCACTGACATGCAAAGCGGGGCCCAAGATGGTCGCTATCTCCTATTAGCTGTCACTAACTGGTGTTAGCGACAGCTTGGTAATAGGGAGATAATTTTATCTCCGCTTTCTTGGCTTTTAAAGCCAAAAAAGCGGAGATAAACCCCCTTGATAATATGCCCCACAGTGAGAGAAAGGAGGCCGGAGATGAAGAAGAGATGTCAAATACACATTGGAGATAATATAGTGGCAGAAGGGAAGTAAATATGAGTAAACTTACCATGTAACATAAAAATGTTGCACTCTATACTATAAGTCTCATTTTATACTACAATCACTTCGCTACAACCTCATAAATTAAAAATAAAAATGAATAATGTCTCAAACAATTTTTGATTTCTAAATATAAATTTATTCTTCAGAATTTTCTAAATTTGAAAGAACTAGTAACATGTCCTCATCAGCAATGTCCTCATGAAAAGTCTGCAATGATGATTCTTGTAACTCTATGGTCTCCAAACATTCGATAAATTCGCCATCAAGAGATTGATCAAAAAAATCATTCAAGTCATCTCCTCCTTGTGACAATATTTCATTATTGGTGCTGTCAATTTCAATCAAAGTAGTGGAATCATTCAAGTCATCTCCTCGTGACAATATTTCATTATTGGTGCTCTCAATTTCAATCAATGTAGTGGAATCATTCAAGTCATCTCCTCCTTGTGACAATATTTCATTATTGGTGCTGTCCATTTCAATCAATCTAATGGAATCATACAAGTCATCTCCTCCTTGTGACAATATTTCATTATTGGTGCTCTCAATTTCAATCAATGTAGTGGAATCATTCAAGTCATCTCCTTGTGCCAATATTTCATTATTGGTGCTGTCCATTTCAATCAATCTAATGGAATCATACAAGTCATCTCCTCCTTGTGACAATATTTCATTATTGGTGCTCTCAATTTCAATCAATGTAGTGGACAATTCAAAAGAAATTGCCACGGTCTCTTCATTGTGAGCCATTTTATTTTGAAATTGCTTGCTGTAAATTGCAGAAAAAAATAATCACTTTCATTTATCGTTTTTAGTAATACATAATATAAAACTAACTTTATCAAGTATTTAGTATAACAGAAGGACTGCAAATAAATAACAGAAAACATTTTTCAAATTATCTTCAAGTGTACAACATAGTTCCCTTTACAAATTAACAACTCACCTTTTTAAAAGTAGGAGAAGTGTTAGTACTGTGTAAATCAAACACCAGAAATTCACCACCAAAAATTCCTCACAAATGTACCTCAGACAGTAGTATCACAAAATGGCTGTGGTTTCCTCTCATTTGAAATATATACATAATCAATTAACTTTCATCACACACAAATACAAAACCAAACTAACATTTTAATTGGTTCTAAATTTCAACACTTTCAAATGTGTTTTCCCCATGCAATTTTCCATAGGACATTTACATACGTCTACAGCCTGAATGGCTGAACGGAATTACACCAAACTTGGCAAAATGGTACATCAAACCTAAGAGGTCAGGAAGGATCTACTATGCCCCCTTATGGTCATTTCCCCCTTCGCTTTCGCCTCCTCTTGTCTCTCAATCCTACCGAGAGACAAGATGGCGGCCGCTACGGACTGTTTGGAATGTTGACAGACGCCGGAGAACCAATCAGCTTCGCAAAGCTCCGTAACGCGAAAAGTACGCGAAGCGGAGCGCTGTTACAGATATATATCTTTTTTTGAACGTTAATTTCTCAAAATCCACTGGAGCACATATATTGAGACCTAGCAAAGGCACATCGGGCTACCAGTCCCTAATATTTTGCCAAGTTTCGTGCAAATCCATTCAGCCGTTCGATTATTATAATTTTATTTTTTTTTGCCCCGCGGGGCCCTTTTAAAACCTCCACATCAAACGTAGGGGGTCAGCGAGGATCTACTATTCCCCCTTATGGTCATTTGCCCCTTCGCTTTGGCCTCCTCTTGTCTCTCGATCCTACCGAGAGACAAGATGGCGGCCGCTACGGACTGTTTGGAATGTTGACAGACGCCGGAGAACCAATCAGCTTCGCTTCACAAAGCTCCGTTGCGCGAAAAGTACGCGTCCTGGAGCGCTGCCCGGTCCGCTGTTACAGATATATATCTTTTTTTAAACGTTAATTTCTCAAAATCCACTGTAGCACATATATTGAGACCTACAAAAGGCACATCGGGCTACCAGTCCCTACAATTTTGCCAAGTTTCGTGCAAATCCATTCAGCCGTTCGGGCTAAAAGTGAGGCCAACCGCCCTATGGAAAACTCAATGTTAAAAACACGTTTTGGGACCCCCCTTTTTTCTCAGCCCCCCCTTGACGAACCCCCCCCAAATTTTCAAGGCCTGCTCAGAAACAAAATGTGCCATTTTCCTGAAAATTTCAGCCAATTCCGTCCACAAACGCCAAAGTTATTAGACATAGAATTTTCAAAAATCCCATAGAGAAAAAATCCTAACTATATATACCTACTGGCGACCGCCAGTAGGTAATATCAGTGGTTCCCAAACTTTTTTGACCCGTGGCTCCCTGACCAAATTGGCAGTTGGCCGTGGCTCCCCACCATTTTTTTTCCGGTGGGTCAGGCAGCCCACTATGCTAAGCACAGATTTTTAGCTTAAGTGTTTTAGGCCATGCCCTTTATTACATCGGCCACGCCCCTTTGAGCCGCCCCAGTTTTTTTCATCCCACTTAAAGCCCTGCATTTACATAAATGTAGAAGTACTTCATCCGTCATACTAGCCGCATGAGTGTTGGCTCATCCGCTTCAAAGTAGTTTTTTTCCTCCCACCCTACGCCCCCCTTTTGTCCCTCAAATTATTGGTGTAATGATTATTCACTAACAATTTGGCAAAATAACTTCCAAGTGTAATTGTGCTGAACTGTAATGCGAAACCAGAGCTACAGGGTCCCTTTGAAACAGCAGCACGGCGCCTCAAACAGATTGATGCAGTGGAACGTGCACAACAGTCAGAATTAATTTAAAGCCGCTCCAGCTGTTCTCCAAACATTGCAACCTTTTATTGACAGGTGGTACAAACAGTCTTAGGACGGATGTATACAACTGGGATGGGAACAAGTAGATGCATTATACAAGGAAAGAAATAATAGGCAGTAACATGACCCGAATACAGGTGGGATAAAAACAGGTAGATACATTATATGAGAGAGCAGCTGTCTCAATTCCTGGGTGGGATGCCCAGAAGTGCTAGGCAGGTAACACCCGGAGAGCCATGGGTAATGCCGAATAAAAGGAGAAACAAAATCTCTGAAGTGACACTGACACGTCTTAAGCAATAATAGAAAACTCAGGGAGAGGCCCCAAAACAATAGTCGGGTGGCACTGAGTTGGCAGCACTGCACTCTAGTTTGTGTTGTAAAAAGCGCAGCTGGAATAATGCGATTTTGCTGAAGCTGCTTTTTTTTGCAAAATTAAGGATGAGCTGCATAATTCACCATCTGCTGCATAGTCTGCAGATGTTAACAAAAAATTGTTTCTAGCTCAAACAGATCAAAAGGTACTAAAAATGTGGCAATATGTGTTCCCACGTGTGGAAAGACACTTGGCAAAGGTCTTTCAGTGGCTTATTTATGTATTTGGCTGTTTAACTGGTAGTAATGAGGTGGAATATTTGTCCAGACAGAATTAGTATGTGTAAAAATGACAGAATAATGAAGTAATGCTATCAATTTTTTTTAAGTAATTCTAATTGCATAGTGAGGCAACGCCTCTTGGAAATTATTCCCAGTTACACTTATTTGGCAACGCCCCTTCTAGAGATTACACCCTCATCCTTTTTAAACCTACTTGAACCCGGGGTTCCTGTGCCTACAGAGGCGGCAAAGGTTCTGTCGACGGGATGTTTTTAGCAAGCATGGGTGTAACGCAGGAATGCGTGTTCTCGAAGTCAAGCGCCCGGGAAAGACTGGCTATAGCCTGCTGCGATTGATTTACAGGCACCACGGAGGGCCCGATTGTGGCGAGGGGGTTTGTTTGGTTCAAAAGAAGAGTCTTTATTTATAACATGGGAAAGCAGGACATTACATAGGCTGGGATTTGAAGGTTTTGCAGTTTCTCTGCCGACTGCAGCCAGTGACGTAAAGAATATGTTTAAAACAAGAAGGGGGTGGGTACAGCTACCGAGGCCGGTAGGGCGCTCTTAAAGAATGTGTGTAATGAGGGTGAGTTTATCGCAGCCTGTGATGCGATAGATTACAAGAATGCAAGCAGGAAGTGGAGAGAAAACACTCTGCGCCAATGTCTTAAACGTGCCTTTTGAAGGTGGCATTTCAAACACCCCCCACATCCTGCGCAGCGGCGCAGCGCCCCTGGTTTCTCATCACGGCGCACCGGGGTTCCACGGCGCACACTTTGGGAACCACTGATATATATATATATATACCCGCATATATCCCGCAGATCCCGTACGGAGCGGCGTCTACGAGTGGATCTCCGTCCTCACCTATACATAAACCAAGCTGCTGTTCGCGTGCTACTCAAAGGTGGACACCTTCGAGCATTGATTTATACGCGGCCGTCCAGCCGTGGAGTAGGCACCACCCCAGTACCCTGGGGGTCACGAAAGTGAAGCAGCAGTCGTACTTGGAATCGAGGACGGGCCCACTTGTGGAGTCCATACAGGACTTGATTGTGTGCTTCCCGGAACACACTTCCCAGAATGCACTGTCTCATTTGAGCCTCCCATCGGTGGGTGTGTTATATATTAAATGGGGAAGTGGGTCGGCGGTTGCGCACACCGCTTCCGTTAAAGCCCCTGAAGAGAAGCAAGGAGTAGTTTCTGTCCTGTAACTCCAGTTCTGCAGTAGGGGTATCTCTGTTATAGTCATAATCTAGTGAATAGTCCCGCCCATGTGCGTGGACCCCGGAGCAATCAAAAATAATCTCTTACAGTGTCAAAAAATGCAGAAATGCTTAGACACTTAAGAGAGAATTTAAAGACAGATAATGCAGCCAAAAAAGGCTACACTGCCCAGTACTTCAACTAGAAATTCCACCACAAAATCCACAAAACAGCAAAGCCTATACAGATTTCCCTTGCTTAACAGCAAAATCCCTCAGGAATGATAGAGAGAAGAACCTGGACAGACAAGCCCCATAGGCTGCCATTATGTGGCTTAAATAGGATACTGTGCCTTTAAGGAACCTTCCAGAACCTTCTCCCAGTATCCCAGAATGCATAGCAGGTTCAACTTAGTTTCAGTTCTTTTTGAAGGCGTAAAAAACGCCAGACCTGTAGCATTATGCACCTGAACAAATCTCCACCGGGGAGGCGGGAGGGCGCTTATGACTATAACAGAGATACCCCTACTATAGAACTGGAGTTACAGGACAGAAACTACTCCTTCTGTAGTAGGGGATCTCTGTGTATAGTCATAATCTAGTGAATAGAATGGCAAGCCCATCCCCACATCAAGCGGCGGTGGAGAGTACGAAATTACGCCACTATTGTGCGAACAAATTCCGCAGCGAAGCCTGCCCAACCTGAGCGTCTGCCCTGGCATCAGTGTCCAGGCAGTAATGCTTAGCAAAGGTATGGACCGACTTCCAAGTGGCCGCCTTGCAGATCTCTGCAAAGGGAACATTACGAAGCATAGCTGTCGTGGCAGCTTTGCCTCTGGTGGAATGAGCCTTAGGTTTACCCCCTAAGGTCTTATTAGCTTTGCAGTAACACAATTGTATGCAGGACACAATCCACCTCGAGATGGACTGTTTAGAGGTAGCAAGACCTGTCCTGACTGAACCATAATTAATGAACAATTGGTCTGACCTACGAATATCTTTAGTCTTATCAAGATAAAACTTCAGCACCCTCCTCACATCCAGGGAATGTAAAGACCTTTCCGCTGGAGACGACGGATTCTGAAAGAACGTAGGCAAAGTGATAGTCTGATTGATATGAAAATCAGAAACAACCTTGGGAAGAAACTTAGGGTGAGTACGCATAACAACCTTAGCAGCATGAAATACAGTATAAGGTTCTTGGCAACACAACGCCTGAATTTCACTCACCCTGCGGGCCGATGTAATGGCCACGAGGAACGCCGCCTTCCAGGACAGGTGCTGCAACGAAGCCTTATGAATAGGTTCAAAAGGCTCCTTCATCAATCTGGACAGCACCACATTCAAGTCCCACGAAGGCGAAGGAAGCCTGACAGGAGGGAATACTTTCTTCAAGCCTTTCAAAAAATCTTTGATCACAGGGATCTGGAAGAAGGAAGTCTGTGAAGGGCCTTTCCTGTAGGCAGTCAAAGCAGCCAGATGAACCTTAATGGAATGGACATTAAGGCCCGACTGCGCCAGATGCAGTAGATATGGAAGGATGACATCTTCCTTGCATGTCGTAGGGTTAAAGTTCTTAGACTTGCACCAGATGCAAAACCTCTTCCACTTGTAAGCATAAGAAGTCCTAGTGGAAGGGCGTTTAGCCTCCTTCAGTATGTCCATACAATCCTCTGGGAGATTCAGATGGCCATATTGCACTATTTCAGGAGCCATGCCGCCAAACTCAAAGACGAGAGGTTGGGGTGCACCATCCGCCCCCCGAACTTCGTGAGAAGGTCCGGCCTGCACGGCAGCTTCATGTGAGGAAGGAGAGACCGGTGAAGCAGGTCCGTGAACCACCACTGTCTGGGTCATTCCGGGGCAATCAGAATCATTCTCGCCCTGGATTGGGACAGCTTGATGAGAACCGCCGGAATCAGGGGAATTGGTGGAAAAGCGTACAGAAAGCTGTTCGACCAGTTGATCCATAACGCATTCCCCAGCGTCCCCGGCTGGTAGTACCTGGAGGCGAAGCCTCGGCATTTTCTGTTTTCGGCGGTGGCGAACAGATCTACGTCTGGAGTCCCCCACCTTGCGAAGACTTCTCCCAGAACTTCGTCGCTTATGACCCATTCGTGGTTTTCCTGAATGAGTCTGCTCAGTTCGTCTGCCTGAACATTCTGCACACCTGGCAGGTGGGTGGCCGTTATCGACAGTCCTCGAGCCAGAAGCCAGTGCCAGATCGCCTGCGCCTCCTGCGACAGAGTGCGCGATCTCGAGCCCCCCTGCTTGTTGAGGTAATACATCGTTGTCGTGTTGTCTGTCTGAACAAGCAGAGAGTTGGTCTGAAAGGACGGGTGAAAAGCCTTCAGCGCCAAGTGCACAGCCCTGAGTTCCAGGAAATTGATGTGGTACGTGGCCTCCGTCTGGGACCACGTCCCTTGAATCTGCAGGTCTCCGGAGTGCGCTCCCCAGCCCTGGAGAGAAGCATCCGTCACGATAGTCTGTGTGGGAATGTCCTTGTGGAAGGGAACTCCTCTGAGAAGATTCTCCTTCGAGCACCACCACTTCAGAGACTGAAGAGCATGTAGAGACAGTCGTATCTGGTCGTCCCAAGATCCTCTCCTCTGGTCCCATTGATCCTCCAAGCACTCCTGCAGCGGTCTCATGTGCAGCCGCGCATGTGGCGTCAGGAAGATACACGAGGCCATCGATCCCAGCAGAGAAGACACTGTCCTCACTGTCGTGGATGGAGTAGACATGAGAGCCTGAGCCTTCCGAAGGAGTGATAAACGTCGATCCTCCGAAGGAGACACGCTTGCTGACAGCGTGTTGATGGAGGCTCCCAAGTACTGGATGCACTGGACCGGAGTCGGGACAGACTTGGACATGTTGATGTGCAACCCCAGCTTGTTCAAGAGAACGCACGTCTTCTGGAAGTGTGCTTGAGCTTCCGAGAAGGAGGAGGCCTTGATCAACCAATCGTCCAGGTACGGGTAGACAAACACCTTGTTCTTCCTCAGGTGTGCCCCTACCACTGCCATGCATTTCGAAAATGTCCTGGGTGCAGACTTCAGCCCGAAGGGAAGCACCGTGTACTGATAGTGATTGGTGCCGACTTGAAAGCGCAGAAACTTCCTGTGTTTGCATGCAATAGGCACATGGAAGTATGCATCCTGTAGATCTATGGCACACATCCAATCTCCTCGTTGCAGCTGAGGGTAGATCTGATGCAACGACAGCATGCGAAACTTTTCTCTGCGAATCCACTTGTTTGCCTGTCGCAAGTCCAGAATAGGCCTGAACTCGTTCTTGTCCTTCTTGCGGACAAGAAAGAACCGAGAGTAAAGACCTCTTCCTCTTTGAGACGGAGGTACGTCTTCTATCGCCCTTTTCCTTAGTAGGATGTCTGCCTCCGCCTGGAGCTCGCGCAGTTGGTACTGCGAGCTGACCGGAGGGATCGATGGAGGCGGGCTGATGAACCGAAGACTGTATCCATTGCAAACAATATTCAGCACCCACTTGTCCTGAGTAATTTTTCTCCACTCTGCCAGAAAAAATTGAACGCTTCCCCCCACCGGAGCGGGTAACGGACGAGGGGGAAGTAACCGGTCAGGGTCGAGACCCGGCCGGGCCCTTGGTCGCGGCAGAGGACTGCTGAGTCCCTCTACCCCTCTGACGCTTCTGGAAGGGTCTTCTGTACTGCTGCTGTTGTTGCTGCTGCTGATGTTGCCCAGAAGACTGTCCCCTTCCACGACCCTGTGACCCGAACCGCCGTTGGAACTGGCGGTAGGGTTTCTTTTCCTTGGGCTTCTCCAAGCCCACCGCCGTCAGGGTCTCTGCCTAGGCCTTCATCCT
This sequence comes from Lissotriton helveticus, assembly GCF_964261635.1. Classification (NCBI taxonomy): domain Eukaryota; kingdom Metazoa; phylum Chordata; class Amphibia; order Caudata; family Salamandridae; genus Lissotriton; species Lissotriton helveticus. The sequence goes on along the minus strand of NC_136061.1, from coordinate 418,206,189 downwards.
GGCCATCTCGTCATCAGCGTGTTTTCCGAAGAGGGTGTCTCCAGAAAACGGAAGATTCGCCACACGTTGTTGCGCTTCCGGTTTAAGTGACGTCAATCTGAGCCAAGCGTGGCGCCTCTGATTAATCCCGTGGCAGTATCCATGCGCAGACAGCAAGGAGATATCTGCCGCGGCGCTGATGGCCTGGTTAGAGACCAGCATCCCCTCCTGGACGATCTCCATGAAGTCCTCTCTGCGGTCTCGAGGAACAAGGTCCGCAAACTGCTCCATAGAGTCCCACAGTGCGCGGTCGTATCGTTCCAACAACGCCGAGTCACTGGCGGCCTTCATCGAGGAGGAGGACGTACCACACGCTTTCCGTCCCGCAGAGTCAATCCAGCGGCTCTCTTTATCCGGAGGCACAGTGGATGCAGGGGAGGTGGCATGAAGCTTTCGAGCCGCCGTCACAATCACTGAATCCGGTACCGGGTCCTTTCTCAAGAAAGCTGGGTCCGAGTCTGGAGCTCTGTATTTCTTGAGGAGCCTAGAAGGCACGGACTTCACCACTGCCGGTGTTAGGAAGAGCTGTTCAGCCGGCTCGAGGAGTCCTGGCACCAAAGGCAGTAGGGGGCGAGACATGTGTTTCTTATGTAACGTCTCAAAGATCACAGAAGTAGAAGGCGTAGGCGCTTCAACCTTGATCCCCAACTTCGCCGCCCCTCGCAGGAGGACCTCCTGGAATGTGCCAATATCGTCTATCGGAGACACTCTAGTCTCCGGCGAATCAGACAGCGTAGGCGAGTAAGAACGGGTCCCAGAGGCAGAACGTGACCTGGACCTACGCCTCCTATGGCGATGCCTGGATCTCGAGGAAGATCCGCGTCCACTCCTAGATCTGTCTCTTCTACCCGAGCGAGACCTCGATCTCTTGGGCCTGGGCCGTTCCGTCGGCCTCCCCGGTTCGGAAGCCTTAGGCTTTGGAGGCTTCGACTTAGGAGTCTTCTTCGGCGGAGTCGGAAACTTGGGCATCGACACCGCTCTCGGAGGACCCGGGGGAGGGGGAGTAACCGGAACCGGGGCCTGCGGAGCCGGCAAAGGAGGCAACGGAGGAGGAGGGGTCGGAGCCCTCGGAGGTGGACCCCTGGGTAAAGGAGGCAGAGGAGGAGGTGCAGAAGGCTTCTTCGGGGTATATACCTCGGAATATGCCGTTCCCGGCGAACCATCATCCCGTCCGGACTGTGGGGAGCCCCCCACAGTCCTGGGCCTGGCCTTACGCCCTCCTGACGCCGACGATCGGTGCTCAGACGACGACCGTGGGTCCTTCGACGTCGAGCGGCCTTTCGGCGTCGACCGTTCCACACTCCTCGACGTCGACCGGTGTCTACGCCTCGACGTCGACCCCGACCAGATGGACGAACCACGAAATCTCGACGAAGGGCGATGGTGCCTCGACGGCGACCTCGACCTCTTCGTACGTCTCGACGTCGACCTCTTGGAACCCCTCGACGTCGATCTCTTTGAATGTCTTGACGTCGACATCTTCGGCGCTGGAGACTTCTCCCGTCTCGACGGCGACCTCGACGACGAGGATCCCCTCGACGACGATGGCTTCGACGGCGAACGGCGGTGTCGCCTCGACGGCGAGCGCCGACGCCGGGTCCTCCGATGTCGACCACTCGACGCCGACGGCGACGACGAGGAGATCGACACCGGCTTCGACGGCGGCCTGTAAACGTCCCTCGACGTCGACGGGCGACGTTTTCTCAACCCAGAGCCCTGGGGAGACCGGGAACTGGCCGTGGACCTTCCCCTCGACGTCGTGGTCAGCGCAACTGACCCAGACGGAGAGCTTGGGCGTGAGCTGGACTTCCTGCCCCTGGGGAGCCCCCCAGAGGCCACAGCATGGGCAGTAGAAGCCCCTCCAGACCCACCTCGAGCCTTCAATCTTCTTTCTTCAAGTCCCTGAAGTCTGATCTTCCGCCTGTCCTTCAGGGTCCTGCTAGAGAAGCCTCTACAGATCACACAATCCTCAGGGATGTGGGAAGAGGGAAGGCAGAGAATACAGACCTCATGGGGGTCTGATTTGGCCTTCTTCCTGGAGCACTCCGGGCATTTGTCAAATAATGCTGGCATTATGGACAACAAAAGAGTGCAGAACCCAAGAAGAAAGTCACCAAAGTACTTTAAAAGTACAAAAAAATCGAATTTAGTGAAAAACACCAACAAAACCCTTGAAAAGGGAGAGCTCAATGCTCCAGGGTCCTGCTTGCAGGAGCCGGAAAAAAGAACTGAAACTAAGTTGAACCTGCTATGCATTCTGGGATACTGGGAGAAGGTTCTGGAAGGTTCCTTAAAGGCACAGTATCCTATTTAAGCCACATAATGGCAGCCTATGGGGCTTGTCTGTCTAGGTTCTTCTCTCTATCATTCCTGAGGGATTTTGCTGTTAAGCAAGGGAAATCTGTACAGGCTTTGCTGTTTTGTGGATTTTGTGGTGGAATTTCTAGTTGAAGTACTGGACAGTGTAGCCTTTTTTGGCTGCATTATCTGTCTTTAAATTCTCTCTTAAGTGTCTATGCATTTCTGCATTTTTTGACACTGTAAGAGATTATTTTTGATTGCTCCGGGGTCCACGCACATGGGCGGGACTATTCACTAGATTATGACTATACACAGAGATCCCCTACTACAGAAATGGAGCTTCGAAACGCGTCGGGCAGATCCCGTACGGAGCGGCGTCTACGAGTGGATCCCCGTCCTCACCTATACATAAACCAAGCTGCTGTTCGCGTGCTACTCAAAGGTGGACACCTTCAAGCATTGATTTATACGCGGCCGTCCAGCCGCGGAGTATGCACCACTCCGGCACCCTGGGGGTCACTAAAGTGAAGCAGCAGTCTTACTTGGAATCGAGGACGGGCCCACTTGTGGAGTCCATACAAGACTTGATTGTGTGCTTCCCGGACCACACTTCCCAGAATGCACAGTCTCATTTGAGCCTCCCATCGGTGGGTGTGTTATATATTAAATGGGGAAGTGGGTCGGCGGTTGCGCACACCGCTTCCGTTAAAGCCCCTGAAGAGAAGCAAATGGAGCTTCGAAACGCGTCGGGCAGATCCCGTACGGAGCGGCGTCTACGAGTGGATCCCCGTCCTCACCTATACATAAACCAAGCTGCTGTTCGCGTGCTACTCAAAGGTGGACACCTTCGAGCATTGATATATATATATATATATATACATATATATATATATATATATACACACACACACATACACAAAGTAGGCACTATTTGGGTCTTAGGAACGCTTGTTGGTCAAGAGGTTAGCCAGGTGTAACATGCTACTACATAAAAATGATCTATTATCCTAGTATCTGATTTAATTAGAGAAATTCCAAAACACACATACACAAAGTAGGCACTATTTGGGTCTTAGGAACGCTTGTTGGTCATGCTGTTAGCCAGGTGTAACATGCTACTACATAAAAATTATCTATTATCCTAGTATCTGATTTAATTAGAGAAATTCCAAAACATGGGTGTGTTGTGGGCTCTCAAATGTTCTGAATAGTGCTGCTGCACTGGGGGGAGAGGCCTGCCACACCACCTAGCAGGCCAACGGTGAATATTTTGGCTAAAAAAAAATGCCTGTTACTGCACCTGGCAAACCTAAGTTGGAGTTTCAAACGAGGACAACTACACAGATGCCTGGGTGTGACGTCGATGATGCTGACGATTCACGCCAGGTCGGTGGGATAGTCTGCGTACTCGATTGACGCAAAGGTCGCTGCTGCTGAGTAATGGAGGTATTGCTGCTAGAGTCAATCGAAAGTGCCAGGCGCTAGAGCTGCAAGGACTGCGAAGCTCAACCCGCAGTGTCTCCCAGTAGCACCACAGAGGAGAGAAGACTACGAGTGACTCTCGTGGTGCACGTGGGCTCGGTGTGACAGGGGCCAACCGGTGCGAGATTCTATATCAGACGAGCCCTGCCAGCTAATCGCGTCCAGACTCCTGTGCCGCCTGTCACACTGTACACCGGCCAGTGGTGGCTGGTGTCTTTTGAAAGTGGTGCGGCGTAAAAGTTCTTTCCAACTTTCACGGTATGAGCGAGGCAGCCACACTCTGCCAAGGTCTGAACTGCACAAAGTACAAGCAAAAATCCTGGGACCAATTCCGGCTTCCCCACTTGACCAAAATGTGTTATCCTAGACAAATATGTTATTTCTCTAAAGCCTCCCTTTCCTTTGTTATAACATACGAGTGTGCCTTAAAATACACAAGTTTAGGAGCATTCGCTCTGCATAAAGACATTATGCTTGATTTCATCGAAAATAATAACCCCGCACTCTGCCCCACTCTCAACTATATGCCATATATACCCCCATACTGTATTCCTTATCATGACAAGAAAAGCCAACGTACACGTTTGTCTTGTGGTGGTCATTTGTTGGCCGCAGTTTATTAGGAATATAAGGAAACATGTATATACTTTGCATCTTTGCATGCTATGTCATACCAAACTTCGTTCGTATTGTTTCTAGGCCCTTCTGGGTCATTCTCTTTGGTAGGTTGGGTTATTTGCGCTTCGTTTACGTAGGAAGGGAGTAGCTTCTGTCCTGGAGTTAGGCCACCTCGCTACCTTGTCCGACTTTGTTGTGCCCTGCCGTCCGGCGGGGGCTGGGCTGTGAGTGCCGTCTCCATTTGCTACCCCCCATTTGGTAGGCCAAGTTACCCAGCCGTGAGGCATCCACGAGTGGGTGGTCCTACACACCTGTCCTTAGGCCAACTCACCCAGCCGTGAGGTATCTGAAGGTGAGTGGACCTACTCTGGCACACCACTCTCCGGTGTGCCTCCGTACCAACCGATATCAGCGTAGTTCTTCGCCACTCCTTGCCTCTTCTTTATACCTGCGACATTGCTGTTCCTTAGGTGTGGGTGGGTGGGACAAGATTGGGCTCTGCCGCCAGTGCTGCTCCCCGCTCTGTGAAGATAGGAGCTTGCCTGGGGGAGCAGTGCTCATATGCCCCCCCCCCACTCGCCTTCAACTTCAGGTAGGCCCCCTTTCCATTGGGGGGTTCGTATCCCGCCCAGGCCCCCATTGGCCGGGGGTGTCGGCGCCACTGCTGCGGCCGCCACGGGGGGCACCCGGGGCGGCTTCTTTGGTATCTTTGTCTCTTTTCGCGCCAAAAGCTGGTCCCCACTAGTTTGTCTGGGGGGAGGAGGGGCAAGGTGGAGCACGGCGCTGGTATGGCGCCAGCTCTCGAGCCCCCTACGGGAGCAGCCATTGCAAGGTTGCTTCATGTTAATGTTGCTTAATGTATCATACGAAACTAGGCCACAAACTATGTCTATGACAACTGACTAATAGTATTGTCATTAGGGCGTGTTATCCTTTTCGATAGTCACAGTTTAAATTTCATTGAACAGGCGGCTACAGAGGAATGTTTCTAAATTTACTTGAATCACGTTTAAGAGATCCATATTTGAAAGCCAGAGCAGGCACGCACACTCTCTCATACAGGCACTTGCACAATTTCACAAGGCTGCGCAAGTCAGTCACTCCTTATTGAGTTGTGGAGCTAACACTGCTGTGCTAATTAATCACTGTGAGTGAGTGAGTGAGTCTGCTCCATGCAGCACAAACATCAGCGAGCGTTTCTTTCCAATGCAGCAGTGTTTACAAAACGCCGACTCTTAATCATTTTCTGTTACCCTTTTGGTTTCAGGTTCCGAGGCCAGGCAAATGCTTTTGGCTCCTGCAATTTACCATATGCTCAGGATGTAAAACTAGGGTCACACAGATAATGAAAGATGTATACGTGGGCTCATATTACCGCCAATGTCTGCCTTGAGTCACCACACGCACGCTACATGTAAAGATCAAGCGGTTCCAGCCGCAGCTTGCTCTCCCAGAAGCATGGTAAACGGTAGTTTATACAGATCAAATAGAGTCGCATCCGCAAGTCACCCACTATTCTCATCGGTTTGTCAGCAAAGAAATCAAAATAAACTCACGTACAGCATGAAGGGATGATCATTTATTCCCTACTGATCTAGCCGCTGAATGTGCCTTTCTGTTTTCATTGTCTATAGCGCCCAGACACCAACTACTCAACCAAGTGATGACGGGCCCCGACCAGCTCGCCTCGGCCGAGATACAACTGGTAATTAAATACATTAGGAGAGGAATGGTGGTGTTCCACTCCACTCCCTCCCCCGAAAAGCTAAACCTCTGCGAAATAAACAACGAAAGGAACAAAGTGTGGAGCTGAGGACGGGAAACGCATAAAGAACAAAAGTAAATCCCAAACGAAGACCTAAACATGTAGAGCGTAATACGGTCTAGTATCTAGTTGGTCGGTGCTACACAGAGAAAACCGGAAACGAGGAGGAGGGAGTAACACGGCGCGTTGCTCATTGGAAAGCAAGCATTTTTAAAGGACACTAACAGGGACCACTAAAAGCAATCGCTAAGAATGGGTGGAGTTCAACTCCTAAACCATACACAATAGGTCGCTAAGCGACAGCGCAAGCGCTGTAAGATCGACCTAAAAAGAGCTATTCCTTAATTAGAACATCCGTGTAAATTTCTAGGTTTTCAAAAATTAATGAGCCGAAAACGCCTTAGATTGGAGAAACATGAACAAATCATCAATAGGCAAAATAAACATGTCAGACGATTTGCTGATAGGGCCATAAGGGGCCATTCATAGCACTTATGTTGACATCAGAAAATTAGTAAGTCAGACTGTCCTTATTTTATTTATTTACAGTTTTTGTAAAGCACATTAATCATCCCAGTGGGATATCACAGAACAAAAACTGCTTCCTGTCATTTCTTGAGGTATTCGATAGTGCAGGCTCCAGCCTCATTATGTCCTAAACAACCAAGTTTTTAACTTCTGCCTGAACCCCAAATGATCTTCAATGAGACGGAATTCTAATGGTAGCTTGTTCTGCTACCTGATGTGAAAATGAGCAGCCTCCTGCTCTAACTTTCCTTATTCACCTTGTTTTTGCTAATGCAATATTATGGGATCTTAGATCAAATGTGGGCAAATAGAATTCTACACTGTCTTGCAAAATTATTGGGCCAGTTTAAGGATCAATAAGAGACAGCAGCAAAGGCCCATCACCAGAATGACCAATGATGCACTATACTCGGGGCCACTGGAATTATCTGATTGTGTGAACGCGGCCATTTTTGCATAATTATAGATTTGCCGTATTTGCAACAAAATGCATCATCTACAGCATACTTATGAGGTGCAACCAATGCCCAGATAGAGTTAACAAGTTTTAAAATGACAAAATAATGAAGGAATCCTATCACAAAAAGAGCTGTATTATCCAGCATAATTTGCCTTTTCTTCCCGTATTATTTAATCAACTCTGCTGCATAATTTGGCCCTTCCCTGCCGCATAATTCCAGTAGCCCTGACTATACTACATGCAGACATAGGCTTGGTCTCATTTTGCAGTAAACAATATATGCATACATCAGTGCACATGCTCACGCAAAATCTGGCTGATATAGCCTTCGGGGAGACACTCTGAATAAAGGTAGTTTGGTTGGACAATGTTGGAACTTCCTTCCACACGCCAACCAGATATCCTCCTCAGCCTTTCATAAACTTAGGCTCATCAAAAAAATTTTGCCCTTCATACCTGAAAACATGGCGAAAACGCTGGTAAGCTCCCTGGTGCTCTCCACCCTAGATTATTGTAACGCTTTGTTTCTAGGGGCCCAGGAGAGAGTGTTAACAAAAATGCAGTCTATACAGAACGCGGCCGCCAGGCTCTTAGGACGAATCCCTAAATTCCACCCGGTGTCACCCCACATAAAACAACTTCACTGGCTTCCGGTGAGGAAGAGGATTAAGTTTAAAACCTTATGCCTGGTATATAAGGCTCTACATAACGCTGCTCCATCGTTCTTCACTCAGAACCTCACCCTCTACTGTCCATCTAGAGCACTGCGTTCTTCCAGCTCCCTGGACTTGGTGATCCCCCGAACTAAATCTGTCAACTGGGGTGACAGAAGATTCCTCGTTGCTGCTCCAAAACTGTGGAACTCTCTGCCCCACTCGATCAAGTCCAGCACTTCATTATGGTCTTTCCGAAAAAACCTCAAAACTTGGCTTTTTAATCAGTGATCTTCTGGCCCCCTCGATGGTCAAACATTGCAGTTACTTAGCGCCGAGATGCCCATGGGCCTTCGTGTCGCGCTTTACAAATGGTAAAAATAAATAAATAAATAAATGAGCGCAAGAGGTAGCCTGACCCGGGATTCGACGTCTATATGGTCATTTGAAGCTACAATCCTCTTTCAAAAGGAAATAAAATCAGAACATTTCCGAACAAAGCAATCTTGGTGGTTTAGTTAAGCACGTAATAGAAACACCAACAACAGGCCAGCAATATTCTGCACTCAGACGATGACAGTTGCCAAAATGGCTGTATTTCCTCTAAGAATGTGTTTAATAGGATTCAGAGAGCTTAAGAAAAATGTCTTTCAGAGCAGTATTCTATAGCGAAAGAGTGGGTCACTTTTTGAGATCAGCATACCAACCACTGTACATAGTCACCTTTCGTTTATCTCTTGCAGACTGCGAAAGCAAGTTGCACGGGGGGAAGACTTCATTATGTCAGCCACGTTCAGGTACAGGTTAAGTACAATCCTGGTGGTATGGCGAGCACAAAAGGGCGCAGCGCTGCCATGAAAACGCTTGCTCCAAATCGTCATCAAAAGGACTGCTGCATTTGCGCCCATTTGTAAACGTTACCGCTTAGTCGATCCGTTTAGTTTTCATTGGTGTTTTACCTGACTGGTGATGCCTGAGGTCGGTGGCAGTGAGGGGGCTTTCACTCGCTGGCACAGGCCTGCCTAAGAGATGTGCTTCCCGCGCTCTCAGTGCCGACCACAGAAATGACGGTCACATTACAATAGAGGGAGACAATCATGCTGGGACATCGTATTAAAACACAATATATAAGAATCTGGATATGAGGGGTGGCTGATGAGACATTGGAAAGAGAGAGGAGGGCAAATGGTTAGGGGTTCTTAAAACGCAATATTTTCTAAACCAATTCAATCTATATTTCCTAAGGCCTTCAAAACATAGTAGAGAGAGTGTGCGTGAAATTGCCATTCTGGGCATGTCAAAATTCGAGGTGAATTCAGACAGACACTTCACAATACCCGACTGAATGCACTTGTACCCAACTAGCTACTAGGGAATAAATTTTTTAGAGGGTGTAACACCCCAAACACTCCCCTTGGGGCTACGCCCCTGTTTACAATCCAATAAAAAGCTAGCTGGCTCCCAGTGTTCAAGTTTAAAAACTCGCGCTTTTTCTAGCCTACCTATTTCGCGCTCAGGCTTGAAGAGGTGGTGGTCTCCAGGACCTTTTAAGGCTGCGTGGCCCCTTCTAATTACGGAATAAAGCTCTGGGAGCATACTAGCTGCCGTGAGGCACTAAAATGGAAATTCAGGTCCTATAAGAGGTGTGTTGGTACTGCAGCCATTGGGCAGTAGGCAAATAATTTAGATAAAAATCAAAAGCGACTTGCCGGTCTCAGTCGAGATCGGACCGTATTGCGCTATACGCGGACGACGTCCTATTTTTTATAACCGACCCATGGTACTCTGGGCCCCGTATACTGGAAATCTCAGGGTGTTTGGGGAAACTACAGGCTGACACACAAACCCCGCGAAATCCGTGCTTTTTTCGGTGTGCGGTCACCAAGGTCGCAATAATTAGGCTTCGCAACTATCCCGGGCGACCAATGGTTTTAAATACTTCCGCATTTTTGTGTCTCCATGCCGCAAAGTCTCCTGGGCACATAATATAACCCTATTGCTAACCAGTCTTAATGGCGAAATGGCAATATGGCCCTCTCTTCCCTTGTCCTTATATGGGCGTGCGGCTACCCCCGATCTTGTATCGCCTACAAAACTTCCCTTACCCTATTCCGCGCTGCTGGTCCGCACAGGTCGACGCCATATAAAACAAATTTCTTTGGAACAGTGGCGCAGTTAGGGTCGCTCTTCACACATGTGTGCAATCCACATACTGTGGGAGGATCGCAGCAGCGGACATCTACTCATACTATGTGGCGTCCCATATACTTGTTGTGAATGGATGGTAGTATAACTCACCCACAGACCCGGCATACGCGATAGAGCATGCAGCAATGGAACGGGCTCCCCTCCTCCACCTCCTATATAGCACCATGTGCCTGGATTTTATGCCCCCCGTCAGTAAAGTTGTGAATCAGCTGTGGCGGGCCAAAGTCCGACAGAAGGGCTGGCATAGGAAGCTCACCCAGAAACCCCCCTTATGGCAGGGTACATATCTCTGTCCAGTGGCTGCCTTGGCAGGGTTCCGGGGATGGGACTTCGTGGGGATCTCGACCCTCGGTGATGTAATACGAGGTACCACACTGAAATCCTTCCAGCAACTGCAGGCGGAATTCGACCTACATAAAACACAATTTTAGAAATTCCTCCGATTTCGGCATGCACTCACTCCCTTGATTCACATGCTAGAAACCCTTCCAGAGTTCCACCCCTTAGAAGGCCGTCTACTGATGGGCGACCTCAGCCTTCACAAGATTAGGCAAATATAACAGACCCTAACGACCCACACACCGACTACACTCGATAAGACGCGACTTGCCTGGCAAGCCGACATTCCAGACTTGACAGATGACGACTGGGACGAAGCCATCGATAGCCCACGGGGTTTGGCGGTCTCCACGCGATATCACCTGATACAGTTTAATACCTGCATCGGGCTTACTATACTTGAACCAGACTCTGGCGGATGGGTGTTATCCAGTCCCCTACATGTTTGCGGTGTGACCAGGAGGAGGGTACATTCTTGCACATAGTATGGAGTTGCACGGCGTTGCAACCCTTTTGCCGTAGAATTCGGTCATGCCTAAATGAAGTGCTATTGTGGGTGCTCCTGCTAGACCCGCGACTCTTCCTCTTACATAGCACTGATGGCATTGGGGGGAATAGGTATAAGCAACACTTACTGTTTCTGGCTCTCACTATCGCCAAGAGGGACATTGCTCAATTATGGAAAGTGTCATCCCCCCCGACCCTAGGCAAATGGAATACCGAACAAGATAGATGCATGGGGCCAAAATAGCTGTATATCTTGCTCGGGATGCCCTGCAAAACACTGGAAAATTTGGACTCGATGTGCGACATATCGAGGAATAAAGCTTCCCCCCCTGCTGCCTGCAGACCCCTGAGTGCCTCCTCATATTCTCAAATGCACCTTCACTGGACTTTCCTTCACCGTCTTTTTATGAATCCCTATGCCAATCTGCCATTTTTTTTATCTAGAGATCGAGTACTGTCTGCATTATGTTTCTGTTGTACCACCTGCATGTTTGGCATGTGTTGGTAAATGTTGGAAATATTGGTATATTCGTACGGTTAATTCTTTTCCTACTACAGGATATTGTAGGGCCATGGCCTGTCCTCCAGACGAATAACCCAATAAAATGTGTTGTTAAAAAAAAAAGCGACTTGCCAGTCTATTCTTGGCTGATGGCAAAAACAAGAAGGCTGGGCCACAGTAACGTGGATTTTTTTATTTTTGTAAAGAAAAACTTAAACTTCCACTAGATGGCAGAAAAAGTTTATAGTAGATCGATGCAACGAAGAGACTATCGCATGGGAGAAACAACTACCACTGTGAGATCCAGACAGCTGCCCAAAATTTGCTAGCTTGAACGGACAGTGTTTCCAGTCCTCTAATGCAATAATGGCTGTTCTGCCTTCACCCTTAATAGTAACAAAGTCAAGTTGTAGATGAGAGCGACATGCAAAGTGGAGAAGTGTAAAATTGGCGCCACCCTGAAGAACATGTTAGGGGTGCATTATAGTCAAATGTAGTCTACACTCGCATATATTCTATGTGACTAATGTCATTAATAGAAGTGTGGGTATATACAGATATTGCTGCAATCTAATGCAATTTCTATGTGCGTTTAGAAATGTAACTGATACAATTGTGATTCTTGGTGAAAATATATGTGAACATCTCCACAAATAAGAGAAATAGTGCTGTGTTTACTAAAAGAAAGTTCATGTGCTCAGTAACTCAAATTGAATAATCATGTTATTACGGTATTAACTTTAATGGTACGTGCTGAGAATAAGGATTTATTTTTGTGTACAAAGTGCACATAAATGTAATCCATGCACTTGTTAACTTAGCCTAACTTATGGGACTGAGATGCATTTGGATTCAAGCTCACATGTGAGATTAACATTTGAATTAATAATTTTTTCCCTTTGCAGTAGAATGCGGCATGTATTTTGTGTTCCCACTGCAGGTGAACAAGGCTTCGTTAGAAGAGAAAGGAGTCTGTCTTCGCAGTAGATAGTGAGCCATGTGAACCGGCAACTGGTCCAAGGAGAGCGATAATAAGATGGGAGGCAAATTCTCATGGGAAAAGAAGATGAGACCAAGGACGGCTTAAACAACGATTGTGGGAATAGCAAGATGGTGTGAAGAAGCCAATGTGTGTTGGAAGAATGGAAAAGTACTGAGCGAATTTGTGGGACGTATCTTGGCTGCAACTGATGTTATGGCGTAACATAGTGAGGACTAGTTAGCATTCTGGCTTAGGGCGCCTTGATGTACAGACCTCTTTTTGACAGCGGTGGAATTATGCTACTTGACCTATGTTGGAGTTTCCTTTACAGAGGACTCTAACGGCGAAACCTTTTTTAGGTTTCGCCCGCACAGCGCTTACGCTGTGCTTGTCAAATCTCTTGCATTTAATGTATCTTAAAAGGGGGCTTTTATCAGTTCCCATCACTGAATTAGTGTTCATTCTCTTTTGTGTATACCTTTTTTTTTTAACTACCCCTATCCTCATGCATTTACGATACTGCCAAAGCTGTTTACAGTGTCAAGATAAGATCTCCAAACCATAGAAAAGGCAGTCAGCTTCTAACTGTATGCTGGACTGCTTGCCTTGTATTACGTAGTAGTGTAAAGCAGATGCTTTAGCCTTAGAAAGGTTGTGGCATTTCCTATTCATGCATCAGTACTTTCTTTGCACGATGTAGGCATTATTGGATTGATTTTTTTCAACTTAATTATTTGGATCATTATGATCAAATTCTGTATGTTTTAATAAACATTGAACATTAAAAATCAATGTAATATACAAGAGCTCTGCTACATTTTACTTGTAAACAGGCAGTCACAATTGCAGTTACCATGTAGTCAAAAGGGACTTGATTTGAATGGTGCAGCAGGTGCAGTGGCACTGGGGTCAAAAGTTGTCATAACTCCACTGAACACCACATATTTCTATATTTTTCTACTAAACAGGCAGTCATAAGTGCAGTTATCCAGTAAGCACTAGGGTCATTATTTCAATAGTACAGCAGGTGCAGTGGCTCCAGGACCAAAAGCTCCAGGCACCACACTAAAAACCTAATATTGTTATATTTTATTCCTAAACAGGCAGCCACGAGTGCAGTTACCTTGCAGACAACAGGGTCTGTTGTGAACCATTTTTAGGACACTATTGTAAATTTCCCGATTCATGCCCTTATATAGGTATAAATCACTATGTCTTTATATAGGCATAAGAATCATAACCATATTTAGTCATAGCTCATGCAGTCCAAATACGGCAGGGCTACTTCAACCAGTTCCGAAAATCTACAACGATTTCTTGGAAAATTCGGCTTCAGCAGCTACGGACTTTCCGTTGCTCGAGAAATGACTTGTCCAAGAACTCATGGAGTTTTTAAAAAGAACTGAGAGTCTTTAATGACGTTATTATGTCCACCTTTACGTCAAACTCGGCAACTTCAAGGTATAAATATGCCCACACTTGCCTTAGCAAACACACGGTGGTTTGGAGCAGTTCCACTATCTACTTGCCCGACGCATCCTGCTACAGCAAGTGCCGAAGGAAGCCGACCCTCCAACAGACGCACTGAGAGAGACGCTGTCTTTTCTCCTGCCGAGAAATCCAGCTCCAGTGTTTCCAAGCTACCCTTGCGGGTTGCTGGAAAATCGAGTCCTGAGCCTGACCTTCTTCATTCCAAACGAAGGTACGGAGCTGATTGGACCCTAACCTAAGAGAAATCTTGGACAGATTCTTGGCAAAAGAATACTATATTTATTCTACACCTCACTTTCTTCCTCCCTCGAACTAAGCTTAGGTTAGGTACATCGGGGTAGGCGCATTTTAGAAGCACCAGTTGAGTACTTTTAGCCTCTGTTATTTATGTATGTATTTATCTATGGTTTAGGAACCATACAATGCTATTACAGTATTATTTAATTTTACTCTTTATACTGTAAGCATTCTATTTTACAACCAGTTTTACGATTGTAGCAGTTAATTTCTTATGCTTGAGAAAGAAGACTGTTCAATAAAACCTTTTTATTGAAAACGGCTTCCATCTATTTCTCTGCACCTCTGGTGAAACGAAGCATGCACGATTGACTGAGTGAAATATCTATCTATTGTTTCCATGACTCTGATGATCAGTTTTATCTTGGGGAAACAAAGTTGTCCTGTTTATGCGGTTGTCAGAAACTAATCCCTTCTTGTGAATTCGAGAAAGTTTCTAGCAACCTCGGAGCTAGCTGGCACTCACAATTAAGTCTAATATGTTTGATAGAGACATAGTAGACCTCCGTCCTACGTCTAACCTATAGGATATGTTATTCCAATGCGCAGAGCCTATTGGTAATATAGGAACTACACTACATGGCGTCCAACGTTTGGTAAGGCACTAATTTAACGCTAGTAACTCAGTCGTGCTTTTCACAGAGACCCCTTTACCAGTAAATACTCCAATAGACGTCTGGAGTGGATAAAATATCGCCATAAAACTGAGTAGGACGAAAAATCTTATTTATTAGTTTTTGGTTTGTTCAACGTTGAAGGATACATTGTTCCAAAATATTGTGCACCTTATTTTTATTTCCTTGAAACCTGCTCTGCAAACTTTCATTAAACAATGTTGAATAACGACAACACCGAAGCCAGTGGATCTGGAAATCATCGACCAGGTCTTGACACCACAGTGTTTAATGAAGAAGATGTGGATGCTATAATCATCCCGGGAAACGTAAGGAAAACCATAGCTATAAAGCTTATAGAGAATGGCCTATCAGCAAGAGGTGGTAGAGTCATATTTGTCATAGAAGCACATGAATATCGGCAGACAGAGGTATTCTGTTCATGGATTGTCTTTCCACAAGCAAATCCAGCAACACATGTGTTCCACTTCTATAAAATAGAGGAACATCCCGCGGAATACGTTCCTTTCGAGGACATTGAAATTCCACTAACTTACCAAGAGCATCAGCTCTGGTTTAAAGGCGCCCTACAAAATCAAAATCACATTACCAGGCTCGGTCCACTAGGTAGACCAGGAGAAACATGGCCGGTACTAGCCAGCTATACACCACATCCTGACATTGAGAGAATGTCAGATGTAGAACTGTTAGCTCAGCTAAAACAATTAATTAAATACATAGACAATTGGTACAATATGTCATGCGGACTTTAACAGTCCAACCTCCTATAAGAATTCCACAGCACACCCCTAATCAAGGGAACACAAACAAAATCACACCACAGACTATACAGTCAGTCATCGGTAAGTTGCCCGCAAAAAGGGAACAAATTCCATTCTGGTTAGCCCAGAAAATTACTCAAATAGAGGCAGTATTTCCCGATAGTACACCTCATGAGAAACAGAGGATTCTAACAATCTGTTCACCAATGGGGATTGCACCACACGTGGAGGACTGTGAATCTCTGATTCATGAAGCACATATGGGAGAGGGTCTGATACATCAAGGGATCTCTAAATCTCTATTAGAATTAGAAGAGATGTACTGGTGGCCAGGGATGAAAGCTCACGGATACGAATTCGGAATTAATTGCGATGACTGTTACAAATACCACAGCTTTAAACACCACCAGATTCCTGACTACAGTGTAGCCAGCCCAGTACAGACACTATTGATAGATAGCATTAGACTATTCACGCTCAAACGTCCCAATGGACAAAAGCGGTCCCACAAATACTAGGACAAGATTTTTTTGGATGTGGCCTCAGCGCTCATCCGACGCCCGAACTGTTATAAAAGATTTGCGAGTCTTTATCGACACATACGCAATCGTCTCGCAACAATCTGACCAGGGTCCTGCTTTTAGCTCTAGGGCTTACAAGAAGGCCATGGCCAGCTTGGGCGTCGCATTGCCATTTTCGAGTCCATTCCATCTTGAGGGAAATTTGGTTGTGGAGAGAAAAAAACGTGACATAAAGCAAGCTATAACAGCTAGGGTATTAAGTTCGGGTGATGGGTGGGTCAAACATCTAATAAATGTCCAATGTAGTCTTAATAACCTGCCAAGAAATTCTCTGGGTGGAATCACTCCATATGAAATCCTTTTTGGTACTAGAATGTTGGTTGAAGATCTCGATCGTCACACTTCAGTGGTGGAACAAAAACCATTTGATATCAAAGATCGTTTGGCTGTTTTACAGGACTTAAATGAAACAAGAAGAAGTCTAAGCAACACCAGTGAAAAGCCAATGACCACTGAAGAAAAACCACCTGTCCCAGCAAGACCTGTCTGGATTCCAAAGATTGGGGATCTGGTCAGGGAGAAAATAGCGGAAAAGAAGGAATTTGGGCCTTCTTACAGAAAACCTGTACTAGCAATCCACGGATCAAGAACAGTGCTACTGCTGCCCCTTGCTGGAAGAAAGGAGTACCAGTCTGTATCAATTGACCTGGTAAAACCACATCATGTGGCTGATAATAAGTAGTAGGCCCAGTGGCTCCCAAGATGTAGCAGATGACCAAATCTTGCTACTATCCAAGAGGTTCAAACTGAAAGACTCATCGCCTTTGAAGATTCTAAAGTAAGAAAAGAAGGACTATGCAACAAAGTCATGGAACTTGTGCCTCTTGAAACCCAAATAAGAGTTCATCAAGAAAGTCCCGTCTACAATGAAGTATCATCTAACTATACAAACATGTCAAGGGAACAAGCAACTTCAGCGATTTCAAAGAATCCGGATGCAATACCAACTATTGACAGAACTGCCTCTGGCTATTTAATCAACTTTGATAACTTTTCTGCGGATCCCAGTGAACCTGAAACTACGCCAGCAAATAAAACTTTCAAGGAACAATTAACGGAACTTAGTCAAGAGCTTGCAAAAACATATCTGGTTTCGCCATGGGTTTAATTTTGGATTGGATTAGGTGTATTTTATCTCCTGCTATGGCTCATTCTTGTTTTAAGTTTGGGAAAGCTGATAGATTGAAAACACATTAAAATTGGACACAGCAAGTAAGAACCTCAACTTGCTTCTGAAGCCACACAACAACAACGAGACCTGTCATCAGTGAACATCACAGCGGTTCCTCTACCTGGTGTAATAGCTTGGGATACAACTGATTATGACATTTATGGTCCTGTCGAGCTGCTGAAAATTCCACACCAATTTAAGGTTTCCTTGAGGGATTTTGTTTCACCCAGCACATTCTCTGATGATTGGGACTATGACACTGTTAATAACTTGATGGCAGACTTAGAAATGTCAGCAAAATTTACAAAACATGAATACTTAGAAGGTTCATCAAATTATGAAGAAATGTATTGTTTTAATCATGTTGGCCATCATAAATATGCAAACCCTAGAAATGTTTTAACTTATAATCAATGGGAACATTGGCCAACACCTCCAAAAGGTAGTTCTAAAACATTTAGTAGAAAAGTTCCATATTTTACAGGTTTTAATGTTACAAACCCAGAAAGTTTTTACTTTAAAAATATGAATAAAACAGGCATGAAAAGTATGTTGACAAATACTAATTTATTCGGCGGCCTTTTATGCTCAATCGTCCACCTTAGGCTTTGACTTTTGGAAAGACAACATTGAGACAAAAACTGTTTGGGGCACAAAAGACTGGCAGGTACAAGGTTTAGAAGCATTGTTCAGAGCCTGCATCATCCCAGAACAAATACTGTTCTTAAATGAAACTATTCAACAGACATCTTGTCTTGGCCTGGCTAAGATAAAAGATTTAATCAAACCGTCAATACCTATGCCTACACCTGATAGTATTTAACTTCAGGTGAGGAGGTAGACGTAAATTATATTTTTCTACAAAACAGAACACATCCTGAATGGAAAAAATGGTTAATCTGGCCCACAGACACGAATAACTGTCAAGATAGATTCCTGTACAAGACACAAGGGTTCACAGTAACTCGGCCAGATCCAAGATATATCCAAAGACAACATCCAGGGATAATAACAACTTATAGTGTAGGAAAACTATGCCTTGAGTGGCTGCAGAGATCCACACTTCCAGAAACAAAACAACACTTATCTTTGCTTAAAGATGGCGTTGATTTGCGAGAATTCTTACTGGGACCTCGTAATCCACGTCATAAACGTTTCATATACGCCGGTATATATGCTGCATACAATGAAGCATGGAAAGTCACGCAAATGGAAGAAAGTATACGAGAAATTGATCGTATTAATTTAGGGAAATCACTCTCTGTAGTTGACAATGGGTTAACAACTCTGTTGTCCAGAATACATTTTTGGGACAGCATTGTATCCTCTGCCATAGACATAATGGAACAGTACTTGCTAATGTTACAACATGGCCAGTCTCAATAATGTTTTATAATGCTGTTAGGCTGGACGTTGCCAAACCTTCGTTCTGGCTATGTGCCTTGGTGTTTAATCAACACTACGTCATTGTTTACTGTGTTTAACCTTACAGATAAACAAATCTCGTTGGCACAGAGGGGAGCAGAATATACGGTGCTGAGCATAGAAAAACTGGAGAGATTACCATTGACCGTTTCTGAGAAACCATCGGTTAAATGAATAATACATGGTACTATCACGATACCAGTGACGACTTTCCAGTTTCAGTATTGCTTAAAACACATACCAGCAGGCCTGTATGAAAGGTTGGGTAAAGAATACATTAAGTCGACCAGGGATTTACCGTATACACACAAATGTTGGAGTGTGGGAAAGGAGGTATTTCTTAGTGGTAAAAATTGAAAAAACTCACTAAGCGGTACACTGTTATGTCAAGGTATTAACTTACACGGAGCCTGCGAGGGTTCTTCCAATAACCGTTCTTGCCACCGCGCACAGCGGTGATAGATCCAATTTTTAGGCAGCTTTCCAATGGTTGATTGATTGATTGATTGTGGGTTTCTAAAGCGCTAGAATCGACTCCCGAAGGAGTATCTCTGCGCTGTAGACCGCTGGGGAACCCGTCCTGGCTTTCCCTGTGAGATGGTCCCTACTGGGTATCTCCAAGGTGAAACCAAGCATCCCCGGCGTATGTGGGGGGCCGTTGTGGAGATGAGGCAAGCTAATGTCCAGAGTTGCCGAGTGTGATCCCTAGTTAGAGTAGGCACCGAGGCGAGAATTATCGAGTCCGTTGACCCTGGTCCAAGACCCTGCCGCGTCGGGGATTGAACCCTGGTCCCGGGCCGTCCTCTGCTCCCGGGTCTGCCACCTCTAACCAGTGAGCCACACCACTCCACTATGTGTAGCTACATTATGTTAAATGATCATAGCTGTTGTGGAATGATGCCAGGAATAGGCTATCTCGTTAGTGTGTCAGCCAGGGTCACTTGTTGTATGCAAGTATTGTTTCCTAAAACCAAGACAGACGGGGAGTCGCCACTATGGCCTTCACTGAAAATCTCTTCTATACGAATTGATACTTTAAGCAGAAGGAAAGCCATTCTTTTGCAAAAAACTGTGCCACTGACCTCGTCCAGAGAGACGTATGATCTGCAAGTTGCAAGGTCCTCTGCAGAGTTACATGCATTATTATCAACAAACTGCTCAATACATTTCGCAGAAATGTTAGGTCGTATCTTTAACATGTCTGATACAAGCGTTATTGCACATGTATTTAAGACGATTTTTTGGGACTGTTAGCACCCTTTGAAGCAGTCCTGGGCATTTTTCCTAACTTCGTACACTGTGTTCGGCGGCCTACCTCTCATTTTGGGACTCGTAGCAGGGATACTATTTTTATTCCTCCTGCTCCGTTATGGCAAATCCGGCCACCAGCGATACCAAGTCAGCATGGAGAATGCGCTCCAGGCCATGAGGAATTGTGACAGAATAACAAAGATCCTTGGCTTGGCTCGTTTGAGAGATCTGAATACCACATGGTTCCTGTCATTCAGACCAATCTGGCAAGATTGCATCTTACCTGTTCTACGGTGCCTGCTTTGTGGAGAGGAATGCGTGTTAGATATCTGTCTAACACTACCATCGGCTATGCCAACGGATGTTGACGCATTACTGGGTCTGGTAACGGCTCATGTGTTGTGTTGTCCCCAACGGCTACCAATCCTGATGACAGCATTCATTAAGATCTCACCGGCAAATCCAACTGGAGGTGAGATATGCGGACCGACAGGCACACAGGTACCATCTGCTATGAACATTGCTAATGCGGCTGACGCTGACGGCGATGCTTCACATCTGTGTACAATTGACCTTCTTAATGAAGTAGTTGAACTTTCATCTACTGTGGTAGACGATTTCTTTGCCAGCCTGGATGACTTAATGTTTTCTCCTGACACCGAGCATAACTTTTGAAATTAGCACACAGCGTTCTTTCGAACTCTGAAATTTGACCTTCACTTTTTTCAAAACAAAAGCTTCCAAGTTTGGAACTCTATTTCACTACAATTTAATTTGACTTTTTTCCAAAACAGACTGAACTTTGGCACAAAGCAATCTGCTTAAAGTAGAACTATTCTTAGAGAACCAGAATTCTTTAACTACTTCCTAGAAACAATATTGACCTAATGCACAAATCGAACTAGCTTGTATATTCTGCTATGGGACGGTCTCGACCTTTTTTCTGTATCTAGAGCCATTTCATAAATGTAAATTTCGTGATTCATTTGGTTAGCATTGCTAATATCATATAATATGCTTACAATGAAATCATTGCCCTTAGAGGCATACTGTACAAAAGCTCATTTTTTGTACGACCATCTTTTTAAATACATTTCATGTATTTTTTGGGTGGGATTGTAAAAACACATGCTCTAGCTTTTATGTTTAGTACTTAATCTTAGATGAACATGATAACGTGGAGTGGGTGTTGTGAACCATTTTAGGACACTATTGTAAATTTCCCGATTCATGCCCTTATATAGGTATAAATCACTATGTCCTTATATAGGCATAAGAATCATAACCATATTTAGTCATAGCTCATGCAGTCCAAATACGGCAGGGCTACTTCCACTAGTTCCGAAAATCTACAACGATTTCTTGGAAAACTTGGCTTCAGCAGCTAGGGACTTTCCCTTGCTCGAGAACTGACTTGTCCAAGAACTCATTGAGTTTTGAAAGAACTAAGAGTCTTTAATGACGTTATTATGTCCACCTTTACGTCAAACTCGGCAACCTCAAGGTATAAATATGCCCACACTTGCCTTAGCAAACACACGGTGGTTTGGAGCAGTTCGACTATCTACTTGCCCGACGCATCCTACGACAGCAAGTGCCGAAGGAAACCGACCCTTCAACAGACACACTGAGAGAGACGCTGTCTTTTCTCCTGCCGAGAAATCCAGCTCCAGTGTTTCCAAGCTACCCTTGCGGGTTGCTGGAAAGTCGAGTCCTGAGCCTGACCTTCTTCATTCCAAACAAAGGTTCAGAGCTGATTAGACCCTAAGAGAAATCTTGGACAGATTCTTGGCAAAAGAATACTATATTCTAAATAATAATAATAATAATAGGGAATCTTGTAGAGCGCAATGGTGACGCACAACGGCGTGTCCCCGCGCTGAGATGCGAGCGTGTTCAGAGAGTGTGCTGAGGGGAAGGCCAGCTATCTGGCATAAAGAAATGTTTTCAGCTTGGCTCTGAAGATAGACTCTGCTGGTTCCAAACGCAGCGCTACCGGAAGTTTGTTCCAGCTGGATGCGGCAAGGTACCTGAAGGAGCTGCCACCCATCCTTGCTCTGGACACCTTCGGAATGGTCAGGCGCCCTGAGCCAGAGGATCTAAGCGCACGGGAAGGCTCGTATTGTGTCAAGAGACCCTGAAGTGGGAGGGGTGCCCTGCCGTTAATGATCAGATGACAGGTGCAGAGGGCCTTGAATTCTACCCTGCTCCTGACCGGAAGCCAGTGCAAGGCCTGGAGCGTGGCTTTGGAGGCTGATCTTCTAGGTAGTCTGAGAACTAGCCGGGCAGCGGCGTTTTGCAAGACCTGTAGGTGGCTCAGATTCTTCTCGAGGGTTCCTAGATAGAGAAGGTTGCCATAGTCCATCTTGGACGTGACTAAAGCGTGCACTAGTGTTCGGCGGGCTTTGGTGGGAAGGAGCTCCAAAACCTTCCTGAGGGTCTTGAGGATCCCGAAACAGGTGCCGACCACCCGGTTGACCTGGGGGCCAAAGGTTAGATCGAAGTCGAACCAGACACCTAAATTCCTCGCCTCAAGGCAGGGGGTAGGTGCTGGTCCCAAGCAAGGTGGCCACCATGCTGACGTCCACGCCGCCCGGTCTCCCCCTACCACCAGCACCTCAGTCTTGTTGCCATTGAGTTTAAGGCAATTGGCAGACATCCAGGCAGCAAGATCTTGCATGCATGCTCTGAAGATGTCTGCCGCAAGACCGGGTGCACGCGATAGGGAGATGACCAGCTGCGTGTCGTCAGCGTATGACACCATGCGCAGACCGTAACTCTCCACTATGGAGGCGACCGGGGCCACATATAGATGAAAAAGCGTTGGGTTTAGGGACGAGCCCTGTGGTACCCCCTGATCCAATGCCACTCGCCTGGAATAGCAGTCGCCCTGCCTGACTTGGAAACCTCGGCCAGATAGGAACGACTGGATCCATTTTAGCGCTGCATCACCCACCCCTGCTTTGTTCAGACACTGTAGCAAGATGGAATGTGCTACAGTGTCGAACGCAGCGCTGAGGTCCAGCAGGATCAGGGCCATAGTGTGGCCCTCGTCGGCCCCCTGTCTGATGGATTCGGATGCCATGAGGAGTGCCGACTCAGTCGAATGTCGAGGTCTGAATCCAAACTGGGTGGGGTGAAGGAGATTTGACTCTTCCACAAACTGCATTAGCTGCAGATTCACCACCTTCTCAGCCACTTTCGAGAAGTAGGGAGATGGGACGTAGATTCTCCAGCTTATCGTAACTGATATTAGGCTTCTTGCGGAGGAGGGGGCACAACTGCTTGTTTCCATTCCCAGGGCACAGTGCTGGACCTAAAGGAAATGTCCAACAGGTGCCTGATATATGGCTCTAGTGTCGTCAGGCTATCCCCCAGCCGTTTAGGAGATGCTGGGTCCCGTAGGGAACCTGATTTCACTGATCTACATATTTTGATCAGGTCTTCTGCTGGCGGGGTGGAGAAATTAAACAGCAGATTGTGACCATCTACGTCTCTAACTGACGCTTCGAACTTTCCACCTACCACAGGTTGGGCAGGGAAGGCGGAATAGATTTTGGACACTTTGTCGCTGAAGTAGTCGGCAATGCGATTGCAGTCCTCTGATCCCGCTGAGGATTTGGGGACAGCCAGAGATTTGTATACACAGAACAGTTCTTTCGCTGAGTTCTCTGCATCCAAAATTCTTTCGGCATAGTGGGCAGTTTTCGTTATCCTAATAAGATTGTGATATGCTCGTCTGTAGATGAGATATCTCTCTCTCGCCTGACTGTCATAGGCTTCCCTCCACTGCCTTTCCGCTCGCTTACACTCCCTCTTGGCACCACGCAATTCCTCGTTAAACCAAGGTGCCGATCTCTGTTTACGACCGCCCTTCTTTGGATGGCCTAAAGGGGCCGTTTGGTCCAGAGCAGCCGTGATGCGGTCGTTAAGTAATTTGTTTGCCGAATCCGCATCATCGCCTCCAGGGGGGCCATCGGCTATAAGAGCCTCATTGAATTTGGGCAGGGAGAACCTAGCCCATTTGCGCCTAGGATAGTTGAGGGGAGTGGGAGCGGTGACCTTGTTCTTAGGGAGAGAGATTTCAAAAGGTACCAAGAAATGGTTAGTCCACGGGAGAGGCACTGGGGGAGCCACCCTAACTTCCTCCCAGTTCGCAAAAACTGGATCAAGCAGATGACCATGTTGGTGTGTTGGAAGGTGGCCCTTTAGCTCTAATTGTAATGCTTGAAGTTCCTGCCAGAACTCCATCGCTCCCTTGTCTGACGAATCTTCGAGATGCATGTTAAAATCTCCGAGTAGCAGAAACTTGTCTCTCCGCAGCGCCATCTCTGTAGCACACTCTATGAGAGTACCCTTGAACCTTGCCAGGGGGCCGGGCGGGCGGTAGACTAAATAACCCTTCACAGTGGTACCCCCATTGATTTTTATCGTGAACACCCCCACCTCACTTGCCGCCAGCTGGACTGATTCAATTTGACAGGCAAGGTGGTGTTTAAATGCAAGCGCTATGCCTCCTCCGCCCTCGGGTCTATCCAGTCTTACCATCAGATAATCATCCGGTAGTGCCTGAATGATGTCAGGGTCAGAGTGTGCATCCAGCCATGTTTCTGTAAGAAATAGCAGGTCCAGTTGTCTATCCACGAGTAAGTCGTGGATGTCGAACTTATGGCAGCGCAGCGACCTCACATTAAGCAAGCCGCACGACAGGGTGGGGCTGTCCCGGGTATCTGCCATTGCAGTACAGAACCGGAATTGGCAGAATCTGCAGCCTGTGTCCACCCCTGTATGCATGATGTGGAGGCCGTGACTGCATGTGGCGGGGGACAGATTCATCAGCTCGTCCCTACTCCACCGGATCCGGTTAACAGGACCAGGGGCTTTGGCCCTGGGCCGTGTCCGGTCGCGGACGGGCGCAGACGGGCTTGGCTTTGGCGCGGCTTCGGCGCGCGCCCAGCGTGCCCGCTGCGCTCGTCCGCTGCGCTTCCTAGGCCAGGGTACCATTTTATAGAGTCAAGGGCGGGCGGGGCTGAGCACTAGAGTGCTCGCCCAGCTCGTCCCCCTCACACAAGATGGCGGGACCGGTGAGGTGGGAACGGGGGTTCGCGCCCTGCTTTCTACAATGTAAGTTTTAAAACACAATGGAACAAATTTTCATACATGCACTCTGTATAAAAACCAATGGCAGCAATTAAAAGAATAGCAGCAATTTTGTGAGCATGAAACAGTCCTGGCTTTCCGCCTCAGGACAGCACTCTTACCGCGCTAACAATCAGCGAGGGCACGGGTGCTTGGAGCTTTTGTAGAGTCAAGGGCGGGCGGGGCTGAGCACTAGAGTGCTCGCCCAGCTCGTCCCCCTCACACAAGATGGCGGGACCGGTGAGGTGGGAACGGGGGTTCGCGCCCTGCTTTCTACAATGTAAGTTTTAAAACACAATGGAACAAATTTTCATACATGCACTCTGTATAAAAACCAATGGCAGCAATTAAAAGAATAGCAGCAATTTTGTGAGCATGAAACAGTCCCGGCTTTCCGCCTCAGGACAGCACTCTTACCGCGCTAACAATCAGCGAGGGCACGGGTGCTTGGAGCTTTTGTAGAGTCAAGGGCGGGCGGGGCTGAGCACTAGAGTGCTCGCCCAGCTCGTCCCCCTCACACAAGATGGCGGGACCGGTGAGGTGGGAACGGGGGTTCGCGCCCTGCTTTCTACAATGTAAGTTTTAAAACACAATGGAACAAATTTTCATACATGCACTCTGTATAAAAACCAATGGCAGCAATTAAAAGAATAGCAGCAATTTTGTGAGCATGAAACAGTCCCGGCTTTCCGCCTCAGGACAGCACTCTTACCGCGCTAACAATCTACACCTCACTTACTTCCTCCCTCGTACTAAGCTTAGGTTAGGTACATCGGGGTAGGCGCATTTTTAGAAGCACCAGTTGAGCCTCTGTTATTTATGTATGTATTTATCTATGGTTTAGTTTTACGATTGTAGCAGTTCATTTCTTATGCTTGAGAAAGAAGACTGTTCAATAAAACCTTTTTATTGAAAACGCCGTCTATCTATTTCTCTGCACCTCTGGTGAAACGAAGCATGCACGATTGACTGAGTGAAATATCTATCTATTGTTTCCATGACTTTGATGATCAGTTTTATCTTGGGGAAACAAAGTTGTCATGTTTATGCGGTTGTCAGAAACTAATCCCTTCTTGTGAATTCGAGAAAGTTTCTAGTAACCTCGGAGCTAGCTGGCACTCACAATTAAGTCTAATATATTCGAAAGAGACCTAGTAGACCTCCGTCCTATGTCTAACCTATAGGATATGTTATTCCAATGCGCAGAGCCTATTGGGAATATAGGAACTACACTGTCATGATTTGAATGGTGCAGCAGGTGCAGTAGCACCAGGCCCAAAAGTTGCCAGAACTCCTCTAAACACATAGTTTTTTACTACTAAACAGGCAGTCACAATTGCAGTTACCTTGCAGTTAAAAGGGACGTGATTTGAATGGTGCAGCGGCACTGGGGCCAAAACCCCTAGGGACCCACTAAACGTTGAGTATTGCAAAATGTTACTACTAAATAGGATCACCATGAAACTTTCAAGGCTGCAGCTGGAGTGAGCGTCGTATTAGTTTTGAAAGTTTCAAGAGGATTCGCAAAACAATGCCAAAGTTATTGCAAATGAAGTCCCATTTCTCTTTAAATTGCGGTGCAAATACATTATTAAAAAATAAGAGAGAATCGAACACACAGAACTGTTGTCGTTAGATAATATAGACAATGGAGGATACATTGATATAAATGGGAAGAGTAGTAAATTGTTACTTCTCTGTTTTTTCAAAACATTATTTTGATGTAAATACTTTTTAATGTTGAAATTGGGACATCATGTGCTTTGCTCTAGATATAACGAGCTAGATATCACTGTGGACGCATTCTTTTAATTATACTGCATTGCATGTTTTCACTTTAAAATGGTGGTGCTTTATTGAAGCCATTGACATTGGCAAAGCCAGAGCGGCAAAACACGTCTGTCAACGCTGAGGGGAGGATTTAAAATATGAAATAAATACTTTTTTACACTGACTTGCTCTTGAGTGTGCTCCTGCTAGTGTAGGCTGACATAGATTTATCGCTGACTGTGCCCTGGATATATATATATATATATATATATGTCAAAAATGCTTTAAAATCCATGCTGTGTGCATGCTTATGGGTGGGAGTGTATGTGTGAGAGAGCGTATATGTGTGAATTTGTGTGTATGTGTTAGTATGTGAGTGAAAGTGGTGGTCAAAAGTCGTGTGATGTCACTTCTGCTACCCCGGCCTTTCGATGATCTGACATCCCTTTTGTGTGTGTGATAGGGACTTCCATGTCTCCTTGCGATGATCGTTGAAGGTCCCGGCATGAACCCACCCTGGCTCCTCATTTCATTGGTGTAGCCTGCTTCTTTGAAGTGGTCTTAAATAGTATGTCCCTTAAGGTAGTGTTCCTCTTGCTTTTGTTTGCTGCCATTCCCGTGGAGGACTCTGTTAGGATGAAAACTGAATTGGACAGGTGTTACGTCAACTCGATCTCTATTGTTCAAGCTTGACTTGTGCCAGAAACTGGGATACTATTTCACTTGGTTGCAACTTTAAAGCGATGAGTGACAAGTCCATCTGTCTACTTTGCTTGACTCCTGTCTGGAGATTCACTGGACTGCTTTGGTCTGCTTAAGGTGGGGTACTTTTCATTTGCAAAGGTCACCTCCCGGGACCGGCGCTGGTTTCCTGTGATTGTGGATCACTTCTTGTATATGTTGAGGGACATGGGGTGGTTCCTCCATTAGTTACACTCTAATCTTTGTGTCTCACAAGGCCATTCCCCTCCTCTTGCTATTTTCATTCAGCAGCTCAGTGCTCAACAGTACCATAAGCATGTTTAGGGCAGTGCGCTTTCTATTTGAAATGGTTGGTGTTGCTCGTTATGTCCCTGGAGATGATTCTCGATTCTATGCTGCCTTGTCAAGGTTCTCCAGAGCTGGGTGCTCAGTTCAGGAGAGATGCATGACATGACCACCATTATGTGGGAGCTTTTGCATCTGCCCTTGGCTGCCCTCTCCTGTTTTCTGGTTGCACTCACTTAACTTGGGTATGTTCTTCTCACATCAACAATTTAAAGAGTAACCCTTTTTATAAAGGCACAGTGGATAGGGTTCATGTAAAAAGAATGCACCACTCGTGGAGCATTTGAAGGAGAGGAAACAAAACGAATGTGACATTAAATGGTGCATCTTAGAGAGGTTGGAAATGTCATGAAGGGGAGTGGACCTTACCCGCAAAGCGAAAACAGAAGAAACATCTCAGTTATATCTGTTGGTCTGAGATTGTTAATTAAGCATCAACATAGCAAAAGTTTGTATTTTAACAACAAGTTCAAGAGAACACGTTTGTATTGATTATGCTCTTCTCACTCCATAGATTTTTCCTGCTGTCCAGTGTGCCGCTGCAATATTTAGTGAACAGCTCAGGGCTGCAGCGGTGCCATTTTGAGAGTTCTGCACAGTCTTCATCCTTGATGCACATGTGTTCTAGGTCCCTCTACATGCTGTGGTCACGTTCCTGGGTCTGGGACACAGAATTGAACGGGTATCAGCGGAGCTACAAGAGTCTGCTCTACCTCAACCATTATCTTGGCCTCACCCCCTTCAACCCTCTTTAACGTGGCAATGACACTGCATGTGTTTGCATGGCCAGTAATAAGAGAGGAATGACTTTTATCTGGTTACCCATAGGCAGTAGAGTGACTCATGAACTCTCACTCGGAGAGTGACTGCCTTGGTATCGCAAAATGTGGCTGATATTGTAGGATGTCTATTGCCCATAGTCTTTAAAATAAAGTATACATGTTCAGCACAAGTTTGGGCTTCCTTCGATATCCTTCGATATACTGCACAACGTGTTTGTCACATGGCCTAATCTGCAATAAAAAGAGCAATAGTGATTATTTTTTGGCCCCTCCTAACTCAGCCTGGATTCAGTGAGTGTTTCCATCTCTGGAGATGGCTAAACTTGAGTCACTTTCTTTAAACATTAACATTTCTTTAAAGATAGACATTACTGTTTTTAGTGGAGGGCTTCGGTTGCTCGATTTTCATAGATAAGGGTAAAACAAATTGTTGAAAAGGTATACACAAAAGGAAAACATGAAAATCTTTGGAAGTTGCATACAAAACTATTTGGTAATTTACAACTCGTCAGTTCACTGACCTGGTGATTGTCTTGCTTGCTTGTGCAAGGGGTTCTTCTGATTTTATAATATAGCTGCTTACATTGCCTGCAATAGCTGCCATTGCTACTGTATGAAGGTTTCTGTCGCTTTCGTTCCCTTCGGAATGTTCTAAATAATGTCAGAAAAATCAGTATTACATAGAACACACTTTACATTCAGACCAATTTTGCACATAATTATGTGTTCCGCCTATCTGCAAACACAGTGCCCTATTATCAACAGTCAAAAGATGGATACTTTTTGAAAATATCATATTGACCCATAATCCATCAATTACAACGTATTCTGCCATTTTCAGGAAAACAAAATGATCAAAACATACAAGCATGGAAAATGTGATGCTCTTCCTTACAATATGTATAAGCGTTCTTCCAACCAATGACCTACTTACTGCAGTATTGCAACACAGAAAAGATTATACTCTCTCTACTAACTGGTAATTTTCCTAATGTCGCCATCTACAGATTAGGTGGAGGTTGAAGCTAATGATTTTTTACCGGTTTAGGCACATCACAGGATTTATTTTCAGTCAATCATTTTCACAGTTACCAAGATGTAACAAATAAGAAAACTGAAAAACATCTGATATTTTCTTACCCTTTACAAATACAAAATATCAATTCTACCATTGGAATTTATATTCCAATGGTAAAATTGACATTTTGTATTAGTAAAGGGTAAGCAAATATCATTGTAATTCAAATGGTACTGGTCTTACATCCTGCGTGGGTTCGTAGATTTCTTGAACCGTCTTATAAAAGCTTAAAAGAGATTGTACAACAAGAAAAGCTGAATGACAAAATCAAATGAAACACATTTAGCATCAATAAGTCTTGGAATGAGAACAATGAAAAATGTACACCTCTGCACATTCAGATCTTAGATACACTCTAATGCAAGCTCCCCCAAGTAGTTTGTCAATATGGTTTGTCTATATGCCTCAACACAGCTCTGGAACTTCAGTTGGCTTAATTTCTGAGTCTCAATAGTCTTTCAACATGGGCCTGTGGTGAGAGTTACATCTACAGAAGTAACCACTTGTCCAGAAGGAACTTGGCTGAACCCATGAGTTCATGTCTCGCTGATCTGTCTTCCTCGGCACAAAATGGTTTACAAATACGTCATCGTAAAAGGGTAATAGCTAATTCATCAACCTCAACCTCCACCAAATTGTACCCATGAGAAACAATATGCTTACAATATGAACAGAGTGATTCAGGGATCGAAGACATCAGTACAGTTTGAGAACAGTCTTCCGCTCTTTATTGTGGGTAGAATCACATACACACATAATCTTGCATGGCACTGAGGCACAGTGAAAAGATTTTTGGAAGAGTCAGTAGGAAACAAACGAAGGGTAACCGGGATCTGAATGGAGATGCCATCGAAACAGTGCCTTTTAGGGATTCTTCCAACACCCGTAATTAAGGAGACATAGGAGGCCTGTTCATGACTCTCTTAAGAACATTTATGTATCATCTTGAAAAACACAGATGGCATGAATAAGATCCTCGTGACCAAGCGGGCACGTTCAGAGAATGAGAGCAAAAACAACCACGACCTTCTGGTTTTGAAATAAGGCCAGGATGTGTAGAAGAAGGGTCAAAGGATGTAAAGCCAGAAGCGATTCTTCCAAAATATGGATGCCACAATGAGAAAGCATCTAGGGCAGCTAATTAACAATTCAATATTCTAGAGGATCAATACAATTCACAGCTAAAGTTCAGGAAAATGTGATTTCCCAAAGAGACAATTTGAGGATTCTTCCAATTCCAGTATGTAGGCAGAACACAATTGCAGTTCCGCCTGGAGGCAAGCATGTCTATGCCAGATATATACAAACGGGAGGCAATCTGGAAGGTTAGAGTATTGTTCCGCTCCAACTCATTTCGACTTTGGGCCTTTCTACTGAGAAAACCCACTTGGTCGATGGGTAATCCATTGTAACATTGTACTAGGCAAGGCCTTTGGCCATGGCACGGAGGCCATCTGAATGCAAGTGCTTGTTTATATAAAGCACTGCAGTTGGATTGTCGGTCACAATAAGCACCCTTGTTCCTTTGGTTCTTTAAACAAGCATTTACAATGCAATAGGTCTCGTAGTGACATGTTTAAAGCTATAAGCATTGTAAATTACATTGTTTTTTAGATTGTTTTTATTTTCTAAAAAGTATACAGTATATTTTATTAACTATGCACCATTAGACTGGAGATGAATTGGTGAGGAAAAAAAAGTTAAAGCAACAGGAAATCTCATCTATATCACACTGATAAAACAAAGTGGATTACATGAATTTGTGATTGTTTCACTTATTTGAGAGGGGTCAGTGTTTTATTGACAAATTACGTGACACTGCGTATAAATTGCTAAATTATTAGGTGTGTTTGCTTAGAATCTTTTAATTTAAATAGCTGGTGTTTCCTCTGCTTAAACTAGTATAGTCATAGATTGTGAGAAGAAATATCTGGAAAATAGATATTACCTTTTGTGAATTATGTGGTATTTTATGTGAATTCTATTTTTCCTGCAACGCAAAGAAAGATTAGTCAAAACATAACATGTTCCTTTAAAGGCAATGGACAGCTTACACATTTGGGAGGTTCATAGTAGGACACAGGTTGTCTATGTATGCGATGCCCACATGTACAGAGGGAATTTGCACATTCAGGACATTTTTGAGTATCAACAATGGTAATGCAAGAGCAAAATGAATACTTGACAGATGATAGTAGTGTCTTTATATAATCATGTCCAGCCCCCAGCTCGACCCCCTTGCCCCGCCCTATAAGTTAATTTGAGTGGTACCTGCACTTATTTTTCTCATTTAAACGCTGCACGCAGGGCTTTAAGTGGGACGAGTCTTGCGGTGCTGAGTGAAAAGCAGGCGCTGAGACAGGTCGCTATTGGGCTCTTGATTTTTGCCCTCACCATCAGGACGAAAAAAAGAATGTTAACCCTGCAGCACTGCCACCCTTCACTGCCTGTGATGCAACTTCAAAGAGACTCGTTGTAGTACTGTCACTGTCTCACCATTTCAGAACTGATGCATTTTCAATGCGCTATGCTACGAAGTCATGGCTGTTGCTTATTTATGTTATGCAACTAACAACCATTAACAAAACCAATAGTACCTGAGTGTTGCAAGTGTAAAGTTACTTGCTGTATTATATATCTAGATGTAATGACCGAAGCAGCAAAATACCAGTCGGGCGGCACACTACGCTAAGTATGGATTTTCAGTGCTTTTAAGCAACGCCCTTAATTACATATCTCATGTCCCTATGAGAGGTCCTACAGTTTTTTTCATCCCACTTCAAGCCCTGACTGCATGTAACCTCTAATTGCATCTACATTATTAAAGCTCGACTAATGCTTATTTTCCAGACGTATTCTGTAGCGTTGTACCGAGAAATACAGTCTGTTCACAAAAGACTTTGCCATTGAAGATGTTATTTTACGAGTAAGGATAATATGTTCAAGCTATCAAAGATGTCACGTGACCTCGTGCCATTCGAAAGAAGAATACAGAATCCCTTTTGCATTCTGGTACTGGTAGTTTTACTTTTCAGGCTTTATAAAACCATTCCCTACTACTGTTATTTGCATTTCTGTACGTGTACAGCCTTCGAACGCGCTTGGCAGGCAACCAAAAAAACAATTACACCGTTTTCAAATTATAACGTGGCACATTATAAATTAACTTAGCACTATAAAGTTGCCCCCGGGCTGAACATTGGCGCTACGGAAAACTATACTACGATGTTGCAGAGTATGACCTCTCTCATGTCCGAAACGTCTCCAATAACTTAAAACAGAAAAAGTGTCCTGGCGGGGGGCGTGTGGAGGAGGGCAGGAAGGAATAGTGGGACAGTTACCATATGGAGCACTTTGAACATTGCCTGCACAGTCCGGAGGGAACCCCGGTCCATGGTACCGGAGTCCTGGTTCACCCTCCCGGTGCTGGCACTAGTCCGGACAACGTGCACACTCATGGCTGGTCCTGGGGTGTCCGGGGGCTGCAGCAGCCTGCCCGGTCACTACAGCTACCTTCTCTCTCACTACAACTGCTGCCGACCCCCTTCGGCACCTTCTCCCACACCCTCACTTGAGCATTCACTCAAGCCCTGTGCACCCTCTCTCGACACATAGGCAAGCCCCTTATTTTCCCGACCCTCTCAACCGGTCCTCTCTTCCTCTGCCACTCTGCTGGTACCCAACAGCCCACTTTCGCTTTTATTGATCTCCGTCTCGGCCCTCCACTTCCTTAGCACTCGGCTGGTAGCATCACTCCACCCATTTGCCTAAGCCATATATCCCCTTTTTCTCAGTGCTGTGCAGCACCCGTACTCTTTAACGTGCCTCCAGATGGAATGCACACGTCGGGGGTACTTGGGACTTCAAGTCCTGCTCATTGGCCGTTCCTCACGGCGGAAGAATTACGGGCTACACACTTCTTTACCCCCCCACTGAGCAGTTGCTCATCAGACAGTACAACAACCTACCCTGGAGACAAACCTCAATCAGTGCTTATATGATGCCGTTCTTGTGCCCTTAGTCAGTCCTGGACTCCAGGCCTCAGACCCACTTTACTCTGTTTCCCATAGCACAGATGTTCATTAGGCAGCGCACAGCTGCGGTTGCCCGCGTCTCCCACTACTTATTTACTGTATCTGCATCAGTTCAATGGTACTCAACAGGCTGGATCACCACAGCCCCACGGTGCACAGGACACAGTTGAGTGCATTCATGCAGGGGCGTGACAAATGATGACCTGGTAACCGGGCGCAGCTGTGCTACATCGTGGGAATTCTCGGGCAGCCACACGCTACCACAAACGGATTAAGATCCCCCCGGGCAGCTCAGTAGTATAGCAGCATCACTCACCATGAGTGCGCGGATGCCTCCGCAGTGCCGCGGCTGAGGCTCCCACATCCGAGGCGCCTTCACCTTTGCTCCGCTTTCCCATTCACTGCGGGGGCACGCTGGTTGTGTGCGCGGCCGGTTGCCTCCACACTCCGAAGTACGTCACTGCATATTGCGGGAGATAAGCGGCACCGTGGCGAGTTGTGAGCAGCGCATTAAGCAAAGCAACATGGACAAAGTTGGTAACAGACTTTAAAAGGCTGATGCAGGCGAGAACTAGAAGTAAGCAAACAGAAACTGCAGCCGAAGGAGTATTTGCTGCATTAGAGCTGGATGGAAAACGAAGACACCGTGGAGCAGGGGAAAGTGAAAGTGCGCAATACGCGGGTTGTAGCACGCCGTGAGCGTGCACACCGGTGTGGCCTGCGGCTTGTGCCCAGTTGCGGCGCGTACAACTCGGTGAAGCAGGCGCTGCTGCAGTTCAGCAGGGGAGAGCGGTTGCCGCGGTCCAAGATGACCAGCGGGCCTTTTCGAAAGGACATGCCGGCCCAGCCCAGAGGAGCCACAGCACCCGCATCTTGTGCATCATTCTACCGGTAACAGCGCTACAGGGCCGGTAGGAGACAAGCCATAGAGAAGGCAGAGGGAGGGAAAGCACGCCATGCTTGTTGTTGAGGGAGACAAGTACGCGTGTAGGGGCGGGCAGGGGGGGGGGGGGTGTGGGTGTTTTTTTTTTTTAGCAGAGTGTGTGGTACTGCATGCAGCTGAGAGACTTTTGTAATGGTTGGTGAATTTAGAAACGTACTGTTATATATGAGGCAATCTTTACACAGCACGACAACAGTTCACAGTCACAATGGAGCGCATGTTCAAGCGCGCGCCCGATCCGATCCGGCCTGCAGCCTGAGCGTGCCCATCTCCTGTCTCCCTTGAGAGCCCTTGAAAGCATAGTCGACGACTATAGGTCTCGCAGCTACAGCGCTTCGTCGCAGGTGCGAGACCTAAAAACAGTAGGAAGTCTTTAAGGTCAAATATATCGCCTTTGCCTACAAAACTATGCTAAACAATCGTAAAGTCATATCCATGACTACCAAAAGATAGTGTAATGCAATATTTAGATTGAGTTCTATAATGGCTAATTAACAATAACAATAGGGTAGACAGTATTCTGAGAAGACAAGAGGTTGTCAATCTTCCAATGGAGCAGCATAGGTCCTCATACATAATATGAGGTGACAGAATTTGGAGCATTGAGAGGTTAAACAGGCATTCAACCAACTGATTGGCCTCTTGAGGCCACAAAAGAGGGTCGGATTCACCTCTTGTGAAAAACGGACCCAAGCTGGCTGGAGGCCTGGCGCCTGATGTGTGATGATGCAAGAGGTAGCAGAGTCCTGTAAATCTTCAGGCAGATGAAAGGGACTAATGTACACAGGAGATTATGGGCACTGATACACCAAGAATATCCATGGCATGGTAGGACAGCTGCAACAAAAATGGGGTTGAACCCTCTGAATGGGCAAAGCCCTCTCTGGGGGAGGTTAATGCATCCCAATAGTGTCCATAATGTCTAGTATGAATAATGGGCGTTGTAATCACATGATGGTATTTCCCTTTCCCCTCTCCCCCTCCCTTCTTACCTATTTGGAATGTTCCCAAGATAACTGTCATTCCTGAAGATTCTAAAAAGCGGTTGAGGTTGACAGCTGAATGGAATGTGATGGTGTACGTACTGTTTCAATAAACCCTGTTGATAAGTATCCTGATTTATGGATTTCTCACTTTGTAACAATGTGTCAGACTTGTTGTCTTAAAAACCCAGTTCCAAAGTCTCCTAAGAGGCGGAAAACCTGACCAGTCAGTCACCAGGAAGTAGTGCATGTGGACCTCCTGCTCATGATGAAAAATGTAACCACAGTTATTGACTTGGTGAAGATGCAGGGAGCAAAGTTAAAAAGAGGTGTTTTGAGGTATAAGGGAAGGGGTTGGGGGACGTTGGGGAATATTTGTTTTATGTTTGCACTATGTTTTTGGCACACATGTTCATTATTTGCACACTGGCTTAGGGGTGTCCCACACTTCGAGGTCCAGAGACCCTGCGATGCACATCTTATGGACAGGGCGCAACTCCGCGCGGGTGACCTTTGAATAGTGAGCAGGAATGTCAAAGAGGCTCTGGATAAGGTTAAGAGAGGGGCTATACTCCAAGAGGCCGAGCGGTATCGAGCAGATGTTCTGAGCTCCAAGAGACGCATTTAATGGGTCCTAAAGCACTGTGTCTTCTCCGCTATGGCTTTGTCCAGGTGTTTCATTCTAGCTTCACCGGGGAATCGTGATTTTGCCGCATCGTAGAGTCCCATACAAACACGTTAAGACACGGACGGATCCACAGAGGAGATACATATTTCTTGAGGGTACCATATACGAGGAACAAGTGGTATTAGGTTTTGTGTATGCCCCCCTACCTCTACAATGGGCTTTGGTAGAGCGTCTCACGACTCTGTGGGCTGACATGCCGGAGGGGTTGGCAATAATAGGGGGAGATTATAACAACGTAATGTAAGTAAGTAAGTAAGTAAGTAAAGTGATACTTGTATAGCGCACTACTCACCCGCAAGGGTCTCAAGGCGCTTGTACGAATACCGCTGTGGAACCCATCCTGGCTTTCCCTGTGAGGTGGCCACTCCTGGGCACCCCCAAGGTGGAGGCCAGGCATCCTTAGCGTTGTGGGGGCCGTTGTGGAGATTAAGCAAGCTATTGCCCAGAGTTGCAGAGTGGGACTCCATGATTGGAATAGGCACCGAGGCGAGAATTATCAGGTCTGTGGAATTTTTGAGCTCAAGACCCGCCGAGGCGGGGAATTGAACCCTGGTCCCGGGCTAGACCTCTGCATCAGGGTCTGCCGCTCTAACCATTGAGCCACACTTCTCCACTCGGCGGTAGACAGATGGAGATCAGGGGGATATGGCGCTGTTCACCACAGTACTAAACTGAGCTCCTTAGTGACGGGATTGGGATAGGTGGATGTTTGGAGGAGGTTGCATGGAACAGAATTAGGCTACACATATTTTTCGACCGCTCATGACTCGTACTCCCGTCATGATTATTTCTTTGTGCCACTAAGAGCAGTCGGAAGGGTGAGGGCAGTAGAGATTCTCCCAAGGGACCTATCCAACCACCCTCCATTGGTCCTGATGGTGCAGCTGGGTCCTGAGAGACTCCCCCCTTTCGTTGGTGTCTCTCCCCATGGCACCTCCAGGACAAGAAATATCGGGAACACATGGGGCAGGCAGTTGAACAATATCTAGACACAAATGTGGGGACGGCTGCAGAGGCCGCAACATTGTGGGAGGCAAGAAACCCACTCTGCGGAGAGTGGACATCTCCTTTTGCGTGGCAGCATGTCGCACCCGGCGGGAGGCTCTGCTGCAACAGCTGGTGCTGGCGCAACAAACCTATTCAGATACCCTGATGGATGAGGCCTGCCTGGCGTGGCTGGCGCCCCGAAGCAGAATTTACCAATGGGGTGACAAGTCCAGTATATTACTGCATAGACTATGCCAGGGGACCTTGCAGCCCCAGGTTCTCCCAGGTATACCAAGTCGTGATGGATGGGTTCTGAGTGACCCCTCCCTTATAGCTGAGAGTTTTGCACAGTACTTTGCAGAACTATACACCCCTAGAGAGCTCCTGCGGGAAGATGGGATCCATCGATTTATAGATGATCTACCGTCTGCACCCTTTCTGATGACGCACGAGCAGACTTGGAACTGCCTTTTACTGCGGAGGAGATCTGCACAGCATTGGGAGATTTGAATTCAGGAAAAGCGCCTGGCCCGAATGGGTTCCCATGCAAATTCTTTAAGAAATACAACCCCCCGATAGGGTCGCACTACCTCCAACCTATCGAAGAAGCTAGAGATCGGAGATGTCTGCCACAGAACTGGAGGCATGCGGAGGTGGTCATCTTTAACAAGCCAGGCCGGCCTCCGGACCACCAAGCCTCCTATCACCCCTTTTCTCCAATCTCACATAACTACGTTGATTCATCCAGATCAGGTGGGCTTTATGGGGGGCGTGGTCTGGGCGCCAATGGCGGAGGTCGCTTGAGCGCTCGGCTCCGCAATCGAGCTGCCATTCATCCTGATCCCTGGGCGATACGGGCACCCCGACCCCCAGATCGTGGAGTGCAGTGGGGGCTGACCCGGTGGGCGACCCTGGAGACCTGCAGCGAAGCGCGATCGAGGTGACCGGGAGTTACGGAGCGAGCGGCGCCGAGCTTAAGATGGCGCCCGCTTTGTCTCTGCGGTCCTGAGACGACCCGCGTCCCCGGGGGACCGACGACTTCGGCGACGCCTTCTCCCATTTCCCTTCATGAAGGTGGAACACTGATGCTGACTACCTGAGGGGCTGTTGACACCTCCGCACTTTCCAAGCGGTGTCCATTGAGACCGCCGCTCGACCGGACCCTGGCCACGCAGTGGAGCCGCGAAGAGAGGGGGAGCTGCCCGACGCCCCGTCCCACTCGGGACGACACCGGCCTCCGACGTCTTGGTCTTTGGGATCGGCG
Organism: Lissotriton helveticus; assembly: GCF_964261635.1. NCBI lineage: Eukaryota > Metazoa > Chordata > Amphibia > Caudata > Salamandridae > Lissotriton > Lissotriton helveticus. The sequence goes on along the minus strand of NC_136061.1, from coordinate 418,167,478 downwards.
GCACACGGGCCCACCTCGGCCACGCAGGAAGAGGCCCGCATGCTGGAGGGCTGAGAAAGGGACTAGACGGAGATCGGCCTAGCCGCAGTTTCCACGCAGACCGATAATGGCAATTGGTGAGGCCTGCCATTGATGATAGAGGTGACGGTGGCACGAGGAGACCAAGGCCCCCGCGGCGCACTACTGACTGGTGGAGCCCCTGCTCCCCCCCTCCGCCCTCTTGCTCCCAGGGGGAGCGCTGCTGATCTCCGCCTGGCCCATTGCTGCTGAGGCCTGACGAGGGGTACGATTTGTGGGTGCCTGTGCCACGTGGCGTATGTGACGGGCGCCATTGCTGCCTGACCCCGGCGACCTCGCCGTACCCGCACAGACCCACTAACAGTGACCCTCGTACTCCTATACTAGCTACGGTTGGAGAGATCCGCTTGGGTGAGCACCCAGTTCTGGGTGCCTGGCTGGCGGACAGTCGTGTTCTTTCCTGCTGCCACGCCGGAAATTGTTCGGTGATCCGCAGTGATACGGAGCCTTCGACGGGGGTTGAGGGCGCTTCGGCTGGTTCGCCCCTGGCTGGACGATCACCGGGTCCATCGCTGGAGACCACGGCCATCATGGGTAAGCCGAGGGGCGCTAAGGGCGGCACCCAGGCCACCTCGGATGTGGAGGCACCTGATAACGAGGATCGATTGGACCCGGAGACGTCGGGGAGTCCACACCTCCAGCAACAACTTGACAGGATCCTGGCAGCGATAACTGAAACGCGGTCGACCCTTCAACAGGACATTGCCCAAGTCGCGACGGGCCTGGGTTTGCTCAGGGCGGACCACGGTAAGCTCTCGGACAGAGTCAAGGAGGTGGAGGGCTCAGTGGAAACCCTTGCACCCGTGCAAAAATCACTAGCCGCCGCCATGAAGGACGCTCTGACCCGCATTGACGCCTTGGAGAGACGAGCAGAGGACGCGGAAGGGTGCAATAGGAGGAACAACATCCGTGTGGTGGGACTGCCAGAAAAAATCGAGGATGGGGACATGGTGGCCTACTTAGAGGACTGGCTCAGGACGGTGGTGTCGCCTGAGGGGCTCTCCTCCTTTTACACCCTGGAACGAGCGCACAGGGTGCCGTCCAGAACGCCGCTACAAGGCCGACCCCCTCGTCCGGTGGTGGCGCGGCTGCTACACTTCCGCGACAGAGACTTGCTTCTCAATGCTGCCAGACTGAATGGTCCGTACCAGGTGGCAAACAGCAGGGTGAACATTTTTCCGGATTACACCTATGAGACCCAGCGGAGGCGAGCCTCCTTCTTGGCGGTCAAACGGGAACTGAGGAGTGAGAGCATCCAGTATTCTTTGCTATTTCCGGCAAGGCTCCGCATTATCCTAGATGACACGGCCAAATTCTTTGACACCCCGGATGAGGCGTGTAGCTGGCTGGAACTGTACAGGGCTGGCAAGGATGGCCCTGGGTCCTCCTTTCCGACTACCTCGGACGAGGGCCTGCGACGAAGATCTAAACGGATCCGGAATCGCCGGGGCAGACCTATCTGTCAGGCTCGCCGAGGCAGACCAATCTGTCAGGCTCGCAAGGTGGACCCATAATTGAAGATTCGGAAACTGGCGGAGGCGTAGGCCACACGGACACGGAGGACTCCGAGACTGGTAGTGTGAACCTCCCTGTGATAACCCCAGAGACGGCGTAGGGACTGCTGGATGGCAAGGGGTGACTTCGGGTGAGCCGGTTTCAACGGGGCGGGGTGGTGGTGGGAGAGGGGGTGAATCTTCGAGGGGGCCTATTGGGTAACTGGTTGTGGAGTGGGTTGGGGACAAGTCCAATCGTAGCCATCAGCACTCAGGGCTCGATCGCACTTAGGTAGCTTTGAGGTGCGGAGACCCCCTATCGACGTTCGACCCCCCCCTTTTTGTTGCCCTTAAGGCATACCTGCGGTGGCTACCGTCAGGATAGTTTTGGTGTTTTGGTGGGTGTAGTTTGGATGGGAACTAGATGGCACTATTTGGGACCTGTTCTGGGGAGGGTGGGAACGTGTTCGAGGGTTAGATTGTTGTTGTTGGGGGGGAGATACGCCATCGGTGCGGGGCATTCACTGGGTTTACCTTTACTTGAGCACGACTGGGAGGGACTTGGAGAGATACCATGGGACAATGGCTGACCTATCCACTTTGAAATGCATTACCTGGAATGTGCGCGGGCTGCATTCTATGTCCAGACGACATAAGGTCCACGCTTACCTAGTGCGTAGAGGGGTACAGATTGCGCTTTTGCAGGAAACGCACCTTACAAAGACAGAGTGGCTAGCATTGCAGAGCAGGTGGAGAGGACAATTATACAACACCACATACTCAGCTTATGCTAGGGGTGCGCTGATCTGGGTGCGGGCTGGGGTACCCCTGCAGGTGACTAAACATACTGTAGATCCAGAGGGGAGGTTCATGGCCATAGCTGGCAAACTGGGAGGAATGGATTTGAACATCTGCAGTATTTATGCGCCTAACGTGGACCAGCTGGCCTTTTTCGTGGCACTATCGGGCTCCCTAGCCCATTACCTATCGGGGCCACTCTTACTCGGTGGAGACTTCAACTCGGTGGAGGACATTGACCTTGACAGATCTCACCCTCCCCTTGCGGACTCCCCGACCTACCGGATAGCCAGGGGTAGACTGGAATGGCAGACTAAGTGGGGACTGACGGACATCTGGCGAGCCCAGCACCCGCATGCCTGAGACTACTCCCATTTCTCCGGAATGCATGAGCTACACATGGGATTAGATGGGTTCTTGGGGTCGGCGGAATTAATATCCACGGCCGCGAGATCTGAGTATTTAGCGAAGACCATCTCCGACCACAACCCTCTTCTGGCCGACTTTAGATGGCTCCCGGGTACCCCTTGCGCCCCAAATTGGAGGCTGCACCCTGAGATGCTGGAAGATCCAGTGTTTCGGAGTGAACTGGAAGATAGAATCGCCGCGTACTTCGCGGAAAACGAGGGTACGACTGGTGCCAAGGCCACGGAGTGGGACGCCTTTAAGGTGATGGTTAGGGGCTATTGTATCACGAAGAAGGTGGGGATACGACGAGTCCTTTTAGAGGACCTTGATAAAGCTGATCGGAAAATCGCGAGATGGAGCTCCTCCGTCCCGGCCGCCCGGAACTCGACACTGGACCGCGGCGGCGAAGGAGGCTGTAGCCGTTGAAGATGAACGGCTACGTAGTTTTGATTACAAGGCTGACCTGACCAGATCGCTAGCTGAGGGCGATAAATCGGGGGCGCTCCTGGCTTGGCTGGCTAACCCCGCGAGGCGCACCTCTCCCACGGTAGCTATGCGGAACGCGGAGGGAATGGAAGTCTATACCCAGCCCGAAATCCTCAGTTGTTTTCTGAGCTATTATAAAGAATTGTACCGGAGTAGGATATCACCGGACACTGCCCCCATTGATGATTTCTTACGGGATTTACCTATCCCTGCTCTGGAGCCTGAACAGGCGAAGGTATTGGGGAGGGACGTAGAGCTAGGGGAGATCCGCAGTGCCATTAAGAACATGGCACGGAACAGGACCCCGGGACTAGACGGACTTCCGGTGGAGCTTTATTCCGCCTATGTTGACCTCCTGGCTCCGCGGCTTTTGATAATCTACAGGGAGGCGAAACGCCTGGGACGCCTTCCGAGCTCAATGTGTGAGGCCCTAGTGGTCCCCCTGCTCAAACCCGATAGAGAGAGCAACGACCCGGCACCTTACAGGCCGCTCTCGATGCTCACGGTTGATTACAAGATATTAAGCAGCATCTTGGCGTCGAGATTACTAGGACACATGAGCTCTCTGGTGCATAAAGACCAGGCGGGGTTCATCCCCAAGCGCAATACTACAATGAACATTCGTTGTTTGCTCCGCCTGCTGGAGGAGGACCATGACGAGGCCCCCCAACCCATGATCCTCTAAATTGACCTGGAAAAGGCTTTCGACAGTTTAGAGTGGGGATACCTCCGCAGGGTGCTTGATTGCTTTGGGCTGGGAGAGGGTTTCCTGCGCTGGACTGCGGTGCTCTATGCCTCTGCGCTGGCTAGGGTGAGATCAAGCCCGCTGATCTCCCGAAAATACCCAGTAGAGCGTGGTACGAGGCAGGGATGCTCACTATCCCCATTGCTCTTCGCACTCGCGGTGGCACCCCTAGCGTTGTCGATTCGCACCGGGGCCTATTATAGAGGCCTGCGGACTCCATCGGGGCGGCAGTACATTTCCCTATATGCTGACGACCTGTTGCTTTTCTTAGAGGATGCTGGTGAGGCCTTGGCCGGTGCCGATGCCGTAATCACTGCTTTTGGGGTGGTGTCGGGTCTCAGGGTGAATTGGTCAAAAACCTGTTTGTTCCCGGTTCGCGGGGAAGAGCCCCAGCCCGACACTCCTAGGGCGATCAGATGGGCGCCTAGCTGCTTCAAATACTTGGGGGTCCATGTCTACCACGGCCCTGCTGACATCCTAGAGGGCAATATCTCCCGATGCGTCCGTGCACTGAAGAGTAGCATGTCCTTCTGGGCTACCCTGCCGCTGTCGGTGGCGGGACGCATAGCGCTGCTAAAGATGGTGGCGCTTCCGACTATTATATTACTTTAGGACGCTCCCGGTTTGGATCCCACCGGCCGTCTTTCGGAACTTGGGCTCACTGCTCGTGGCTTTCCTTTGGGGATCGGTCCGCCGCAGAGTTGCGCTCAAGACCCTCATGAGGCCTAAGGCGGAGGGGGGGTTAGCCGTACCTGACTTTGAAGCATATTATTTGGCCGCCCAACTACAGATCTATACCCAGGAGATAGCACGGGAGTTCCGGGGTCCGGAGGAAGAGCGGGGGCCGGGCATAGCCAGGCACGTTCTTTCCTACATTGCACTGCAACAGAGGCTGGTTCTGGGGGACCTCACGCGGGAGGAACGCACTATTAGGTTGTGCTGGAACCGGGTACAACGCAAGACGGGAATGCAGCGCCCCTACGCTCCCGAAATTCCACTGGGGATGCTCACTGCATTGCCGCATGGTGGAGACTGGTCACAACTGCGAGTTTGGGAGGACGCGGGCATACAGGTCATAGGGGACCTGTATGAGGATGGAGTGCTGCTTCCTTTCCAGGCGATTCTAGACCGCTTTGACATTCCCCGGGGCGACTTCTTACTCCATGCGGCGATAACGAGGGCGCTCCAGGCACACTGGCAGAATGGTTTTGAGGAGCCACGGACGTCAACGACATGTCAGTATGTCATGATGGCGGCGGGGACGATCAAGGCTGTAACGTGCTTGTACTCTAGGATGATCAACGAGCGGTTGCCCCCGCTGGAGACACTCAGAGCCAGATGGGAGGCAGACATAGGGAGGGACATCCCGGAGACCACGTGGGCCCAGCTGATGCGCAGGGCCTGGAAGAGGAAGCGTAACGCTCGATTCCAATTGGTCCACTTTTACATATTACACCGCGCATATCTGACTCCGGAGAAGATACAGAAGTACTTCGCTTCTGACTCTGCGGCCTGCCCTAGATGCCGGACGGTTGGGGCTGACCTAATTCACATGCTGTGGTCCTGCTCCGCTTCGGCCTCCTATTGGTCATTGATAGGGGATACCCTTAATAGGGTTACGGAGCGATCCCTACATTTTGACAGCGCAGTGGGGATCTTACACTGGTTTCCTCATACCCCCAAAAACAAAGTCACTAGTGAATTTATTGACTTGGGGCTACTCCTGGCGAAGCGAGAAAAAACCCGAAACTGGAAGGCACGAGTTGGTCCACCGAGCATTAAATGGCGCAGCGAATTTCTTAAGTGGGCTGAGGGAGAGAGCACCCTGAGATTCCAGCTAGCGAGGCGGCAGAAAATGAGAAGGCGTTAGAGTCAGCACAAGCGTGGGAGACATTGGTGCAGGCCCTGCGCGACCACAACACACTTGGCGACTCAGATAGTGATGCCGACGGGCAGCCTGCGACCCCGTAATGTAATATGCGCACTGCATCCCCGTCAGAATGCGTACAGTCTCCTCCCACACGCTCTTTGGATGACTACCTCAACACCGACGGCGGGGGAGGGAGGAGGGAGGGGGATAGAGGGAGGAGGGGGTGCTATAAGCTTCCTAATACACTGATGGCTACCGAACTTGCTGCTTGGACACTAGACCTCTGGGAGTTTTGTTGCGTTGGAGGGTGGTGGGGGGGTTCTTTTTCATTCCTTTAGAAAAGCAGAAGTGCCACTTTAATTTATGACTGGCCATAATTGGATGTCCGCAGGACCCACGTGTAACACTGGAGCGTAACTTTCCGCCCGATCCCTGGGTTGTGAGCTAAATGGCCGTGTAACAATGCTACTGCAACGTCGGCATTACCATCACCGATTGCCTTATTGTTGACCAATGTATGATTATGACTGATCCCTACAATAAAAATATATTTACAAAAAAAAAAAAATCAGGTGGGCTTTATGCCTCAGCGGGCACGCGCCATAACATCCGGCGGGCGCATAACGCAATAGCTGCCATCCAGGGAAGAGGAGTGCCGGCTGCCCCTCTACTGGCGGACATGGATAGGGTGTTTAATTCCCTCAGTTGGGTATACCTGTTTGCGCTCCTTGTTCGTCTTAATATAGGCCCTCAATTTCTGACATACCCAAAACTGCTATATACGGACCTCATGGCGTCGGTGCAGGTGGCAGGATCCGTATCCTCTAAGTTTTCCGTAGGCAGAGGCACTAGTCAGGGGTGTCCTAGGTCACCATATCTCTTTGGGCTAGCAGTGGATCCGTTAGCAGCATGGGTACGAATGGACACGCAGGTGGTGGGGTTTGAGTGGGATCATGGGCTCTCGGATCGCATTGCTTTATATGCAGACGATGTCCTCTTTTTCTTAACAGATATAAATAGGACAGGCAAAGGCTCCTCCGCATTATGCAAATTTTCGGTGAATCATCGGGACTATATACGAACCCGAGCAAATCCGCGCTGTGGGTGCTGGGGGAATGGCAGAATTGGGGTCCTGGGCCACGGCAGTACGGACGTTGACAGAGGGTGTGAAATATCTGGGAGTTTACCTATCAGATCTTCCCGAGAGTAGCGTGGGATAGAAATATAGTTCCACTTTGGACATGAACAAGGGAGAAAATGAAAACTTGGTCGCACATGCCCCTTTCCATATATGGCAGATGTGCAATTTTTAAAATGGTGTCATTGCTGCGCCTGCTCTATCAATTGCAGAACTACCCATACCCGGTGCCCCCTTCATGGTTTTGCCAGGTAAACGGGGCGCTGGGACATTTCCTGTGGGAAACACTGCAGACTTGCTTTCAGTCAACATATTGCGGGGGCTGGCTACTTCAGATATTCAATCATACTAAAGTGGCCTCACATCTCCTGGTACTAAATGAATGGTGGTATGGAAACCGAGAAGACCTTGCATACAATCCTGTACTCTGTGTCGCTACGCAATTCTTTGCCGTCGGCCACTCAGATGGTATTTCGAATGTGAAAACAGTCCCTCAGTAAGATGGGGTGGTGGAATAAGCTAACTAGGGAGACCACGCTATGGTATACTGGTTGTCTAGTGCAGCTGGCAGCGCTAGCTAGATTCAAAGGATGGGATAACATAGGAATTTCCACATTAGGGGATGTAATGTGTGGCGCTCAAATCTTTTCAAGATCTTCAGCGAGAGTACCACATGCCAAGAACTCAGTTTTATAAATACCTCCAGTTTAGGCATACTAGTTATCAGAGTTTCTCAGGATTAGAGGCTCTCTGGAATTCAGTCCGATTGAGGCCAAGATTTTATGGGAGATTTACAGAATCATAAGATATCAAAGATTTATCAATCCTTGGTGACTCATAGCTCCACTACGCTGGATAAACTCAGAGAGGCTTGGGTGGGGGATGTGGGCAAACTGGATGGATGCACTTGCCTTCCCTAGGGGAGCAGGTTGGATTATAGCATGGGGTTAGAGATTCCGATATTCAAGGCCAGTGGCTGCCCGCAAAAACACTCCAAAATCTGGAAACGATGGGCAGACTACCGAGGCCTGGAATTAGACCCAGAGCGCCCGGTAGACACACTTGTATCTGCCTTGATCTGTGGGCCACTGAGGTAGGGGTCTGGTTATGTAGTGGAGGAATGGCTTTGCTGAGATGGGAGATGTGGCGACAACTGAAACGCAGCTGCTGTGCTAGTGCAACCGGGGTGGGGGCGGGGGCTTTAAGATGTTTCTGTTATATTGTACTTTTTGATTTTGGCGATCATAATGTATAAATTAACTGTCAAAGACAATGCCCTGTAATGCTTGGTGTGGCAGATGTTTCCTGGGTTAAGAAGCACTGCACTATATGACTTTTGACATAATAACATTTGTTTGTTTTTTTTAAGTTCAAAAGAGGAGCACATCTTGGAAATTTCTTTGTGAAGCCCATATAGATTCAACTTAAATGACTGTGAACATTTGGCACAGTCTAAACCTTTAAAAAATGTACAGCGAGTCAAGAAATTGAGCAGTTGATGGTCTAAAATGGTTACATACTTTGATTACTCTTATTGACAGGAAAAAAGGGCAAGTAAATCCATGATCATACTCCCTGAAGAACATGTTCTAGTTCCTAATGTCCAGAAATGTCTTAACCTCTATAAGCAACTCCCAAGACACTGAATGGGGGTAAAATATGAAGATTCACGAAAAAAGGACTAAAGACTAGTAACTCTGACAACAAAGAAGATCAATAGGTCCTAAACAATGTTCTTCCAAGACTGAAGGTACAAATATAATCTTCTTTCCATAGCATTAACACTGGAAGAGAAAGTGTGAACATCGTTCAAGTGATGTTTGAGTAAACCTCCGGTACAAATTCAGAACTGTTTGAGCTACAATTGCCAGCATTAATCTGGAATTTTCCTGGGTTACAAATGCCTGTGATAAGTTGCAACACTTTGAGCCTGAACAAAATGGTGCAACTTTAAGCTTAGTGGCTTGGCACATGAGAAAATAGTTGGACTCTGATGGTTCACAATGCAGTGGAATTTAAAAAATTCAAAGAAAAATAATGTTTATTACACATGATCGATCTCCATCCCATCCTCTACTAGGGATATGAGTCTAAGTGGTCTACTAAAAAACACATTTCTCTAACAAATGAAGTGTCACTAGATATTTTATCAATGTTAACCTCTTTATGGCTTTGTGCACTTCCATGATTAAATATTTAACTGGTACAGTACTCTCCTTGAGGATGAAGCGGGCTGCCTGTACAACAATCTTGTACTGGATCAGAACAACCCTAAAAAGTTGGTAAATTCAATATCTCTGCCACCCAATCAAGATCAATGGCACTTTTCATAGTCTTATTTTAAGACAGAGGGGTGCTGACAGCAAAAACAGTTATGAAATTAAATTCAAAGAAAAGAGAGTAACGGCATATTATTAGTTTGCTGTTTTTTTTCTGCTGGTGAATGTGTCTTTCGAAGCAAGCAATTCATATGGTAACTTTAATAGGTGTTTGTAATGATGTGATGATACTGATTTCGGGTTCAGCACAGTCTGGTACAACACATCCATATGTCTAAGTAGCTACAGTTCTGGATGTCCACAAAGCTATGGAGCAGTCTCTAGATAATGACTGGAGTTGAGAACCTCACACCCTGTAGAAAGCTATCTACGGGTTCAAAACTGTGCCCACAGGATCCAAGCAGTGTGTACCTACCTGTCTGCCTGCTGAAGCACCCCTGATCTCATAAACTTTGAGTAACGTTAAACATTGAGCCATGCTGAGACTGTACCCATTTGGACTTTTATGGCAAATACAAAACCAGTGATTGATTTTGGTGCAAAAAATATCTAACCCGAATACAAACATGACTCATCAAAAAAAGTTTAATTATACCATTGAATAAGCATAAAAATGTCTCTCTTACTTCAGACTTAACCCATGAATTCATTCATGACAGAGGTAGAATTGAAGGATGAAGATAAATTAAACATGAACAATTCAAGCAATTCATTGCAGAATGCTCACCGTGGGAAGCAGTTACGTTGACAATTTGACCCTGAGGTAACATCACTTGTGCCACTGTTGACGGAGTGGCCGGAATCACATGGAGAACCTGTCCATTTTCCGACTGGCCAGTAACAATCATCTGTAATAGCAACAGTGAAAGAGCAAATGATTAAGAATGGGTTACAGTAGACAAAGGATGCAGCACAATGACCCGTACACTATCATCACTGAACAGGAAGGGCAAAAAGCTCAAGATAAATTATTCTTTGCTTCAACAGAAATCAGCTCATTACCAGAATTTCTCTGTTTTTATATGTGTCAAGGTGGTAGTGGGGCCAGGAATTCTGAGGCAATCTTAACTCCAGTCTTTACAAGCTTTAAGCAAATGTTTATACACACATATCATTTTTTTTTAAGTGCATTGTAATTCCAGGCCCTGCACCCTCTAATCCTCTTTGATGCAGGGAAAAAGTGGAATTCTAATTGACAGCAAAAGAAGTCACGCAGCCGACATAGCTGAGGGCAGACTTTGGGCACTGGTCTCAACAGCAGGTGCGTTTTGAGCTGTAAATACAATATGAAAATATGAACAGTGCTTTTTTCAAAACAGTGCAGTTTGGGGGAGAAACATGTTTTCCCTTGATTGGCTCAAAAAAGCTCATGTAAGGATGGTCATTCCCTTTAAAGAAAACCTGTAAAAAATAGATCTCTCGTTCGTTCCGCTAGAATGCTCAGAAATACCTTTACTTTCAAAATATGCAGGAGAAAATGCTGCATTCCCTCTGATTTTTCACCACCTCCTGGAGACCTTAACTAAGCGGTCCCACCTCCCAATAAAGCCACAATTAGCAGGTGGGGGTTTGCAATTCTTTCATTGAAAAACGCCTGCTATTTATATTCATTAGCTCAAAATGGAAACTCATCAATGCTGATGTGAAAGGTAGAGTGCTAAATAAAAGGAAGTACATTTCTGAAAGATGTTCAAGTAACACATAGATAACAATAACGATAGTCCAACAGTGGTGACTTTTCAGATGTTCTGCATAGACGAGGAGATGGCACAGCCAGGTTATTGTCCAACTCTCTCTGCTAGCCTGAGCTCTGGCCATTTGGCATAAGTAGACATGTTGAGCTCACCAGAACAAATAACAATAACACTGTAAAGCAGACCTGGCTCCAGGTTTTTATGTGAGAGTTGGGGATCCATTAATAAAATAAGATTGGCTCAAATGCAAGGCCTAGGTGGTTAGTAAATATACCAGGAGGTGTGATAAAGGTTCCAATGAGGAAGTAAAAGCCAGACAGGACATGAAGACAGATAATTTGACTCATAGGAATGAATGGTTACTGGAATTCTGCAATTTATTTTTTCCATTTTGTCTTAGATAAAAAAAAACTACATTTAGGTTATCGAACATTAAAACTCTACAACCTTTACACCTTTCTTACAACAGAAGTAAATTACAATAAATACTTCAAGTATACACGAATATGGAAGAAGAAAAAACTAGTCTAGAATAGTAAATTGCCAGCATCAAGTATCAACTGATCTATAAATACGTTCTAAGAAGCTGCTAAATTCATTTAGATGTCAAAAGTCCCCCTAGAAATGTACTTCCTAATTGTGCTCTTCAGTTTGCAGTTGAATAAATGACAAGGTAGGAAAGTTCTGAATGTTACAGAATATCTAGAACCATGACCTCTTTACAGATGTCCTGTCATGCATAGATCTACAGAATTTTAAATTCCACCTTCTTCAGGTTCATCATAAAATTGAATATGATTAGTATATTTTTGCATATATTCTGCATCTCAAATAAAAAATGAAAAGAAGGAAAAAGGAGGGAATATTGGCATTCATAGAAGATGCTAGCTTCGAGTATATTTCTCTAAAAAGGCAAGCCATTTACTATCCATGTTAGAGAACACTCTGCTTTAAAGGATTTAAGAGTGGCAAACTTAAATAGAAAATGCAGTTATTTGCACATGATGTTACATTTTTAACCACAATCTTTGTAGGAGTATTCCGTAGACAAATTGAAAAGGTCTCTTACTACAAAGAGAGTTCAAATAAAACTCACATCGAGCTGAAATAGAAAAGGGTATCAGTGTTCGTACGAGCTCTGTTTGTCCCAATTTCAATATTCAGTGATGGTAATAAAGCAACAGTGGGATAAAACATGGTCAGCTAACTCCGATTCCTAATAACATGTAGGTAAAAACAGATTTTTTCCCAAGTGGGATGCATATTATCCAACTGTAATTTGGAGAACTCCACTACTGAAGAGCCTGGTACTTCCATTTATATATTTTTTTCTCCAAAACATTCTTCATTATGTTTGGAGGAAAATGGGTTATTATGCAGTGAGATTGCTTTGGCTTCACTATGTGATAATTTCACAATGCCTCAAACAGGTCCTTTGGATTCACAATAATAAATCCCTCGCTAAGTCCTGGTAGTGTGGCACAGAGCAGGCAGGCTTCACTAGAGGAAAATGTGTTAAACATTTCAGAGTACCAACGTGGACGCTAAGTAATTGACACAACTCAAAAGAAATCTGACACCAATTTATAAAAATAAGCACATTTCTATATCATTTTACACACCAAAACAAAGACAATCAGATGAGTATAACCAGAGTTATGGATTTATAAAGGAAAATGAAATCAGTACCTTTTACCCGAAACAATAACGTTGCATTCAATGAGAAATCACACTAGTGATATTTAGTCACTTCTATGTTGAGTTCGGTGAAAACCACTGGGTGGTAAGGTGATGTGGGAACAAGGACCACGGTTCAACAGTCAGTTTAATTTTTCCTGGCTCATAGGACAAGGGCTGTCTCTAAAGTAAAGGTAGTAATTGTTTGACTAGCCACCAACAAGCCTTGGTAAAAGCAACCCCAGAATTTGGGTATTTCGACATCCTGGAGTCGGGGGGAAACAGAAACCACTTGAAACTTGTGGAGGTCAGGATTCCATTTCCCACAATGCACTGGACTTTTTACTTTTGGGCAATCCCTTGGTGGGCCCGATGGCCAGTGATTCTTTGGTTCCAGTAGCGTGCTTTACCTGCTGGCTGCAGGGGTCTAGCAACTCTAGTCCAAGGGAGTTCTGGTGTTGCCATTGACTTACAGAGGGTTTCTCTTTTCTTTGCAACTGGTCTTTAGTCCACGACACATCGCAGTCATACAGTTGCAAGGTGTTTGCCACAGGTGCATCCTTTGCTTTGTGCAGGTCCTGAAGCTGCAGACTTGGGTGTCTTCTTTGCCCTAGGTTGCAAGTCGATCACATCTGAGGGTTCTGGTACTGGGGAGCCCCTTAAATCCTTGATTTAGGAGTGTTTGGGGGTTGGATGATAGTAGCCTATGGGCTACTAGCCCCAGTGGCTGGTCCACCTCTGAGGTGACCTTTTCTACCCAGAAGCGTCTATTCTGTCACATTTAAAAATGGTAGAACCCGTCTTCGGCAGTACAGACCAAGTAGTGTGGCCAGCCGTTTGGTGGCGTATGCCTCCTGACTATTTTAATGTTCCCACCTGCCTGGGTTGCAAATGTGCCTGGGGCAGAGTGTTGACTTTTTCCTCCACTGAGAGGAAGACTGGTTGCATATCAGATGCAGTGGGAGCTTTGAAGCTCACCGCCTTGAAATGCCACTTCACAAGTCACCTTTTCAGGGAGGGAGGTGACACGTCCAACCCAGGCATGCCTTTGTTTCTGCATCCGTTCACACTTCCTGGCAGAGGGTCAGATTCCTGTCTTGGCAGCAGCAGCTGCAAACTGTCAACCAGTGACAGGAAAGGGCGGGGAAACCATGGGGGTAACCTCTAAGGTAGCCAGCTGGGTGCATGTCACATTCAATCTGACATGTGGAAGGAGTCAGATTTGATGAGACAAGTTGTTTGATACCAAACATGACACTTTTCAGTAGGACCATAATGTAGCTGGCCAACTGGGAGTGCCCGGGCCGCAGACATTGTTATCATATGGCCCACCTTAACAGTTATAGTAGACTGAGTAAACCCTGCTGGCGTCTTGAGGGCACTGGCTTCTTTGATGTCTTTTACTGCTTTTTAATCTACTTCTCGCTGCTGCTAAAACATTATACAGCCTGCACATAAGGGGGGACTTTATTAAACATATTGTGCTGCTCGCATATTTGCACCACTGTAATTTGCACATTAGAAGGGGTTTTAAAGAAATATACTGTGCTGCCCTTACTTTGTTTTTGCACTGATCACGCCCCGGTCCGCCGCAGCTGTGTGCTGTTTGTGCGGAGGGCAAGTGATCCTGAGACAGTCCCGGCGGGCTGAGTGGGCAGAATTTCCGACTTCCTGTGGTGAGCGGTCTAGTCTTTTCCGCCACCACGAGATTTAAACACTCATGGAAAGCCAAAGGCAAGCCCGTCTGTGCCCGTCCGCGTCTGGACCGGGCCTAGGGCCACAACCCCATGCCAACTTGTCTCAGATGTTACGCAGTATACTAGCACGGAGATGCACACACTCAATATGCCGCTTTGGCCGCCATAAGTGTGGCAGGGTATGCTCAGACGTGAGTCCCTTGCTCACTTTGCCACTGGAGTCAAGCAAGCCAGGCTGAAGACGGCTGTAATGCCAGAAACCGGTCCTGGGAAGCTTGATTCCGGTCCAGGGAAGACATGGCTTGGCAGTTCGGGCTGGACTGTTCCCATGAGGCACAGGGTCAGACTGATTTGCATATGGCCATGTCTGAACTGGGGTGGCAGAGTGAGCTAAAGAACGGTGATGGATTAAACCCAGATCAGTTGACTGGGGGTGAGTGTTTGTATTGTCAACACTCCGTCCATCACCACCTTTGGTTTTTCTTTGACCCTGTATGCAGGCACTCATTAAACCCCGTGAAACACCGGCAAAGTTGCCGTTACTGTTCCTTCCAACTGAACAGGATGGAGGAGACGAGGCGGAAATATGAGTGTAAGCTTAATATGGCACTTTTGAATTGTCGATCCTTGCCCAAACACGCCATAGAAATCTCAATCTTATTGCAAGACATGGCTCTTGATGTATTGTTCCTTACAGAAACATGGTTAGGACCAAGTTCTGGTCCAGATATTGTCCAGGCTCTACCCCCGGGGTACTTGTTCTGTGGTTCTGAAGATTCTGGATTCATGTAATCGTTCTGGACTCGAGAATTAAAACTTCATCGAAACATGACAAATTTGGTATCAAAAGACCGAGAATGACGAGCACACCATGTACATATATTTTCAGCGTATTCGAGTAACGATTTCTCCTTTAAATCGTCATTATCGTCCAGAACCCTTGGCTTCCATTTTATATACTGCAGCCATCTTGTGTGTTGCCCTTTACATAGGCCTTAATCCAGCCAAATTCATTACAGCAAGGACACGTACTCCTTAATCGACTTTCCTATGACCTATGCAAGTTGGAACCATTGCCCCAGGCCGAACTCGTTAGGTCAGTTCCCCTCCCAGTGGCCGAACAAGATAGCATCAAAGCTCAACAAGCCATAAAACCATTTCAGCGCACACACCTGCCGTATCTTGCTCACATCTACCTCTGCTCCTTTGCTTCACTTGCTTTATGGTGGGGAGGTGCCCGTTTTTATTGGGGGTTCACCGATATCTGATGAAATGTTGGGCCTTGCCGGGTGACTTGTTGTAGGCAGCACGAAGTGAAATATGGACATGTCATCATGACTCTGCTTTTTCTTTGTATTGGAAATATGTTAACGATTTACTTTACAACCAAGAATGTTTTGCCTGAAGCCTAAAATTGTGTATAAGAAGAGAAGCCTGATTTTGTAAATTCGAGCAGTCTCCTGAGAATATACTTCCCCGTGTGTTGTACTTCTAGGACACTTGTTACCTTGGTTGCAGCCAATAAATCGATCTTTGACTTCACCTAGAAGACTCTGAGTTTCTGTGGTCTGGATCAGGAAGAACCCGAGGTCTCTGGGTGTACCCTTACACCGCTGGGTTACCGGTGTCTGTGCCGGTTCTGAAAAACCCAGTACCTCAGCTGGCGCCCAACATGGGGCGATTCCAGTGGTACCAGTCAGCCAGAGGTTCGTGAGGAGCTTCGTGTGAAAATTCCGGAGGACGGCCAACCACCTCATCGACCCCTGCATGTCGACGTGGTCCGAAGGTCTTTGCTGCGAGGTTCCCCGCTTCCCGACGGCTACAAGGACTGCTGCCCTGGCTATTGCCCTGATTTGGACCCTTGAAGTTTGGTAGAGCGAAACACTAAGACGAGTCTTCTGGTGACGTCATCGATATTTCAGTTAAGTATAAGTGGAGCGTCTCCCAGTCCTTAGTTGGTCTTAGTCTTGGGTATCCTTTGGGGTAATTGTTGGTACTTGCAAGCACCAAAACTCGTGTATTCACAAGAAATATCGTAATCGATAATCCTTTGAAGTTTGGAACTGGACTAGAGAGCAGAGATGCCTAGTCTTAGACTTGGAAAATTGTTTTGTCTTGGTTGTGATAATAGGGACTCCCGATTGGAGGACTCATGTCCGGTTCCTCCGGTTGGAACTCCAACTTACGAGTTATATGTGAAACATGGGGTAGGCCCCATCACATACAATGAAGTGTGGATCAAATACACAAGGAAAGGAAAGATGGGGTTTTAAAATGGCCCCAATATGGTAGCTTTGATACCGAAATCCTAGATAACCTTGAAGTTAAACTGTTCAAAAAGAAAGCCCGGCCGGCAATGTTCGACTCTTTTCGCCTATGGCGTAAGGAGGCCAAACAGAAGGAAATTAAATTAGCTAAGAAAAATAAGAGAGAAGGAGGAATTTCAGTGATGCAAGCTGCTATGCAGTTTAAAGACAATGAAGAAGAGCAGATGAGTGAGCAGTTGCACAGGCAACGTAAAATGGCAATAGATAAGTGTTATCCAGTTTTGCCATCTCTTCAGCAAGAGGCAGCAAAAGAGCGTGAAAAAGATCCATTAATGTCGCATTTATTAAATTCACCACCCCCCTATGCACAAAATGCCACGGCACCCCCACAACCCACAGTTGCACAAACTGTGGTTGTTATGCCTCCTATTCCTCTGCAGCAACCACCAGCTACTCTTCAGCTGGCTCCTACTCATTTGGTGCAGCCTCCTAAAGGCCCACCGATCACACCTGTTTCTACGATTTTGCCCACTGTACTGTCTATTTCTCCTAATGCTCCCCCTACGATTGTGCCTAGTGCTCCTTCTATTTCTCCTGATGCCTCCTCTGCTAGTATGTCTGCCTCTGCCTTATCTTACCCCGTTCTTCCTTCAGTTTCACCTTCAATGCGGCAGAAAATGGCCAACACTGTCACTAACCTTCTTTCACCTCTATTTGGGTCGCCTACCACGACCCCTAGAATGGAACGAAGACAGTTGCGAAGTCGACTGCCTGACTATCAAGAGAGAGACTCATTGAATCGTTTAGCACGAAAATGGGTTATGGACACCGTAAAATATGATGTAGAGTCGGTCATGGAAGTCTTCCATCAATGGGAAGCACCGACGCAGAGATATGTTTTTGAACAGATGTGTGTTTTCCTTTGCGAGGATTTGGAAGACAATGATCTGGAATGCATCCCGCAAGAGATGTGTCGTGTACGATTTAAGTTTGGGGAGGGCATGATTGTAGGTCCAGATGTGGAGGAAGCAGTTGAAATGTTGTTATCATATCGGAGTAAGGGAAGCAGTTCTGGGTCGCAATCTAGTGCATCTAGTAGGAAAAAGGCGCGACAATATCCTATGAGAGAAGTTCCCCCACAATGGAGAGAGGGCGACACAACTGTTAACCCACCTATCCTGCCACACTTTCAGCGTGTATGGGTACATAGCCCATGGAAGCGAGCTGAAGTTTTAGCACTTAAACAGACATTACCTGATCCGCGTAAAAATCCTGCAGGGTATTATAAAGAGTTGTCACAAACGGCTGGGTCATGTATAATGAATTTAGCCGATATTGATATGCTCTTTGGGAATGTTGTTCCACAGCCTTTATGGGGTAAAATTCGTCATACAGATCATGATCAAGAATTAGGTGACTCATGGGGTAATATCGCCGCTGCAGACGCCCGACAAGTTGGTGGTGCTAAGCCTGAGCCTTTGATAGCAGAACTTCCTGGTAGAATAGTTGATTACATGAAAACGATAATGCCTGCGATACGTGTAAATTGGGATAAGTTATCTGCATGCAAGCAGAAGAAAGAAGAAACAGTCTCAGATTTCTTCACCAGGTTTGAAGAAACATTTGTTGACCACAGCGGTCAAGATATGACCTCAGAAGGTGGTCAGAGGTTGTTCGTCGATAAATTCGTGCACAATCTACTTCCAGAATTGTGTAAAAAGTTAAAGGATTCAGAAAGTTCTTGGGCAGTCTCTTCTTCAGCGCAGATATTAGCTACTGCCCAATATTACGAAAATAGAGACAAGGATGAGAAAGATCGAGTAGAAAAGAAAACCAAAGAATTGAAAACGAAGGTTTTGCTGCAGCAAGCCTATCCGCCACGTGGTGGTGGTAATCAAAATAATAATGGTCAGAATGACTACCAAAATAATTTTCAGCAGCCTCAACAGTATCAGAGGAACTCGCAAAGAGTCGAGTACGCTCAACCCCGGGTACCTGTAGGCCCCAACCAGTGTTCATATTGCAGAGGAGAGGGTCATTTCAAGTATAATTGTCCTATTCTATTACAATGTGCAAATGGAGTTTCTGGTGTGAAAGGTCGTGGCAGTCAGCAAGCACCTAGAGGTAGAGGACGTGGAAACGTCCCCCAGAACGCACGTCCCCTTCCACCACAAAACTCTATGAATAGGTTTGATCAGCAGAATAACGCATCTAACAGGACAGCTCAATACTACGTTGATGATTACTATACAGAAGATGAGTATTTGGAGGATAATGATTGCTAGGATAGCCATAGACAAAGAGAGGGAGTTGTTTCAGTTCCAGTAGATCAGAGTGGACCTTACGTTGAGGTGATTACATCAGGTGTGTCAGAACCTTTTCTGTTGGATACTGGTTCTACAAAGAGTTCTATTATGCACTCCAAACTCCCTGGCGCACCTTTGTCTGGCGAAATGAACGTTTCTGTAGGTTTTTCTGGCGCCCCAGTTAGAAATCCAATTTCTGACCCTTTGTCTCTTTTTGTTGGTCCTTGCGAATTCGAAGCACCCCTCATTCTGACAACAGGTTGTGGCGAAAACTTGCTAGGATTAGATTTGTTAAAAAGGTTGCATGCAACTTTGTACTGTTCTCCTTCGGGAGTACACCTTACTTTAGGTAAGAAAGTAGTTTCTCCCATGTATTTGTCGAGGGACAAACTTCCAGCGGAATTGTCGTCTCTTCCAGATATTCTGTGGGCCACTGGTCCTAATGATGTGGGTCTTTTAGAAATTCCACCACATTTGGTAACATTGAAAGCCAATGTTAAAAATTTAATTTAATTGTGGGTTTATATAGCGCTAGGAATCGACTCCCGGAGGAGTATCTCCACGCTTCGACCGCTGGGGAACCCGTCCTGGCTCACCCTGAGAGATGGTCCCTGATGGGTATCTCTAAGGTGCGACCAAGCATCCCCGGCAGTCTGGGGGGGCCGTTGTGAAGATGAGGCAAGCTGATGCCCAGAGTTGCTGAGTTTGGTTTCTGACTAGAGTAGGCACCGAGGCGAGAATTATCGAGTCCGCTGACCCTGGTCCACGACCCTGCCGCGTCGGGAATCGAACCCTGGTCCCGGGCCGTTCTCTGCTTACGGGTCTGCCGCCTCTAACCAGTGAGCCACACTTCTCCACGCAAAAAGCCACGAATTCCACAATATAGGATTTCTAATGAGGGTGAAAAAGCTTTGCTAGCGATCGTTTACGAATTGATTGAAAAGGATGTGATTGAAGAAACACGAGGCAATGTCTGCAATAGTCCTGTTCTGCCTGTCTTAAAACGAACTGACCCTTCTCAGCCACCTGTGTACAGATTTGTGATTGATCTGAGAGAGGTGAATAAAATAGTTGTGCCACAATTCCCAGTTGTCCCCGACATTACCACATTATTGACTATGATTCCAGCATCTGCCTCTTGGTTTTCGGTGATTGACCTGAAGAATGCCTTCTTCAGCATCCCGATTGCTGAGGAGAGCAGGGATATTTTTTCCTTCAGTTTAGGAGGCCGCAGCTTCCGTTTTAAACGCGCTCCTCAGGGCTACTGTGAAAGTCCATCAATATACAGTCAAGCTCTAAAAACACAGCTTGATACGATTGTTTTACCTAAAGGTGCTACTCTTGTACAGTATGTGGATGATTTACTCATTGCTGCAGATACTGAGCAAATTTGTAAAAAGGCCACACTGTCATTGTTGCGTCATCTGTGTGATCTTCATCACAAGGTGTCACTTTCCAAGATGCAATATTGCCGACAAGAAGTGACCTACTTAGGTCACCTCTTATCGAAGGAGGGAAGGAAACTGACCCCAGAAAGAATTCAGGCAATAGCAAAATTGAATGTGCCAAGAACACAGAGAGAAGTGCGTGCTTTCTTGGGCATTACATCGTACTGTAGGCAGTGGATTCCAAATTTTTCGTTATTAGCCAAACCCTTGGTGGCATTAACGTGTAAGAATACACCCAATGCCATTCCTTGGTCTGAAGAGTGTCAGGAAAGTTTTCTCGAATTACGCACAGCATTGTGTTTGGCTCCTGTGTTAGGTACCCCCGATTACAGTAAGCCTTTCACATTATATGTTCACGAAAAAGAGGGCTGTGCATTGTCTGTGTTGACTCAGTTGTTTGGAGGTGGGCAGCGTCCATGTGCCTACTTTTCGTCGACCTTGGATCTGGTAGCACATGCATTACAGAGTTGTTTAAGAGCCACAGCAGCAGCAGCTGTCTCTATTCGACAGTCTGCTGGTCTAGTAATGAATAATACACTAATCGTGATGGTCCCGCATGCAGTAGACACATTGTTAAATAGAACCAAGACACAGCACTTAACTAGTGCTCCACTGTCCAGTTACGAATTGACACTGCTAGCGAGCCATGTGCACATAAAAAGATGCAGTACCTTAAATCTAGCTACGTTGTTGCCAATTACAGAGGAATCAGATGTTTCAGAACAGCACGATTGTTTTCTCAGAACGGAGGAAGAGACGAAAGGGAGAATAGATTTATTCGACACTCCTCTTGCTGAGTGTGATGGTACCTTATGGGTGGATGGGTCATGCTTTAAGCTCCCGAGTGGAGACACGGCCACAGCATATGCCGTTACGACGTTGCACACAGTAGTTGAAGCTGCACGTGTCCCACATAATTCAGCTCAGGCAGCAGAACTAATTGCACTGACAAGAGCATGTGTGTTGTCTAAAGGGATGAAAGTGACTATCTACACTGATAGTCAGTATGCATTTGGAGTGGCTCACAGTTTTGGGCGATTGTGGAGAGAACGTGGATTTCTGACTTCGCATGGAGCTAAGATTCAGCATGGTCAGTTGGTGAATGAGCTTCTTGAATCACTGACTTTGCCCCTGCAAATGGCGATTGTGAAATGTAGTGCTCACAAGAAGGTGACTGATGATGTTGGTCGTGGAAACGCATTTGCTGATGAGATCGCGAAAGAAACGGCAAAGAATGTAATGAGCCGAATGTATGTTGCAGGCCCTGCAAGATGGGCTGGTGATGTTGGAATGTGTGAAGACACGATAGAGAGTGTGAAGTCCATTCAAGCTGAGGCCACAGAGAAAGAATTGAGCACGTGGAGAGAAAGTACGGGTAGAATGGCTGCAAATGGTTGTTGGATTGAACTATCAGAGCATCAGAGATGGTTGTTACCCGATGCATATGTGCTTGCAGTGGTTACAATGGCTCATGGAATGGCTCATATTAGCATTAAAGGGATTTGCGAGTTGTTGGCCCCAGTATGGAAGAATTCAGGGATTCCCAAGTGTGCAGAGAATGTTGTCAAAAACTGCATGGTATGTTTGAAACACAATCCTGGTAGGGGAACCCCAACTCCAGCTGGTCATTTTGCACCTCCTACGTACCCGTTCGAGGTTTTGCAGCTAGATTTCATTCACATGGAGAGGTGCAACAATTTAAAATACGTACTCGTGGTCGTTTGTGCCTTCTCAAGATGGGTAGAAGCCTATCCCCTAAAAGACAATACTGCCTTGTCCACAGCAAAAGCCCTTGTGAAAGAGTACTTCCCCAGGTTTGGAATGCCTAGAATGGTCTGGTCTGATAATGGAAGTGAATTTGTGGGTCGTGTGATGAAAAGAGTGTGTGAAGGGCTAGGTATCCGGCTGAAGTTCCACGCTGCAAATCACCCCCAATCAGCTGGATTAGTGGAATGTTACAATGGCACTTTAAAACTTAAACTGGCCAAAATCCAAGCGAGCACAGGTCTTAAATGGCCTGACGCTCTACCCTTAGCACTCCTGTCCACTAGAATGACTGTACATTCACGAGTGAAACTTAGTCCCTATGAAATAGTTTTTGGCCGGCCAGCCAACATATGGGGAGTGCCTAGACCCACCAAGTTCAGCGAGCTTGAACACCCCATTTTGCTTAACTATCTGTATGAATTGACGGCTAAATTGCGTGTTTTGCATCAACAGGTCCACAACACCCTGCCTCCGGTCTCTGAGACTCTGGGTCACGCCATTGACCCCGGTTCCTGTATACTTGTCCGCAACTTCCAAAGAACGAAGAACGACCAGCCCAGGTGGACCGGGCCTCATCTCGTCCTTCTTTCTACAAGGTCAGCCGTCCGGGTGGAGGGGAAGGCCAACTGGGTCCACGGGATCCATTGTAAGAAACTCCCTTCCCCTCTACCCCATGACCAGTGGGTCCAGAAGGGTGTCGTTGACCCAGAACCTGATACCGTGTCACATGCCGTCCCTTTTCATGACTTGCACGTAAAAAGAACTGACTCTGAACGAGAAAGTGAGAACATTTCGCACAAGGCTGTGCCACCATCCAAGCTATTGAACACTTTGGAGCCTGAACTCCTGTGTCAGGACCACACAGTACCAGGAAAGAGGCGCTACAATTTGAGACCGAGAAAAACAAACTAATAAAAGTGATCCCTTTTTATGATTTGAGACCAAGACCTATGGACAAATAAATCGATCTTTTTTCCTCCCAAGTACTATTTTTTGAAAGTGCAGCTCTCCCATCTAGGAAACTTGCTTATTTTTGTTTTTCGAACCGCCATCCGGGTTCCGCTGCTAGGGCCGCGGTTGATTAAAGTCTTTGGGGTGCAGCTGACGACGTTAGGTCGGTAGTTCTGGTTGGTCCAAGGGAGTTGCCCTAGACTGACAGAAGCATCCCTTAGCAGAGGCAACCTCCCACCGCGGGCAGCACTTTAGAGAGGATGGAGTTTCCCGATGTGGAGAGACCTGCCAAACGGACGAATTTTAAGCACAGACTGTGCAACATGATGACAAGGAAAAACTTTATAATATTGTGTATTTTTATGCTATTCAGTGTCATGGTATTTTTAATAAGTTATGTTTTATTCTCTTTTCGTGTAACATTTGCACCCACTGCATCCCCCATACCTCCTCCCACTGTTTCCTCTCATTCTTTCCACCCTTTGCCTGACAACGAATCAAATAGGAGATTGGAGTTCATTAATAACTCCTTTGTTCAGTTGTTACACCAACACCAACTTGTAATGAACACAACTAACTGTTGGGTGTGCGGTCTTATGCCTCACACAACGGATAAAGGTATCCCTTATTTGGTCCTGCCATTTAGTCACAATGGTTCTGTATGGGCATATAGGACAATGTTCATATATGCACACGAAATCTACCCTCTACGTTCTGTAACAGACAATCC
This sequence comes from Lissotriton helveticus, assembly GCF_964261635.1. Taxonomy (NCBI): domain Eukaryota; kingdom Metazoa; phylum Chordata; class Amphibia; order Caudata; family Salamandridae; genus Lissotriton; species Lissotriton helveticus. Next base: position 418,143,646 of record NC_136061.1, on the reverse strand, counting down.
TAGAAAAAGTGCTCTAGTCAAAGGTATAGTTGACATGGTTAAGGAAGGTATTTCTTACGAGACTATCCCTAGAGATGAGACACTATTATACATAGGATGGAACATGACTGGATATGGAGCTACTCTGAGTGAGAAACAGCAAGCTAAGAGATCGTCCCCGATTTGGATTGTACCCCATGTGGTAAATAAATAATTAATTACCGGTTCTATTTTTGACTATAATTAATAAACAGTTAGCTCAATAAATAAGAGTCAAGATACGAGGTAGCTAGAGTATACAGGCTTTAATTAAGCATAAAAGGACAGGAACAGGACAGCCTGTACGGGAATAGGATGGCAGGGCCCGGCAGCTACCGGGGCAGGATCTGGGAATGGCTAGCAAACTTTAATAACAGTGCACGATATATATAGTTAAACAAAATACATTACAGTCAATACAGTAGGCGTAGCAGTAGGCGGAGTTTGTAGCAGTCGCGAAAGATAAGGCATAAAGTGGGTGTAACAAGAGGTGTGTACAGGGCGTATACATAGACATGTGATACAAACGTAACAGAATATGTCATAAACGGGGCGGAAACATGGAGGGGGCTACCTGAGCAGCTGGGACCTCTAACCTAGTGATGCGCGCAAACTGACAATGACGTGTTACTAGGGAGAACTGGGGTCTATGACTTCTGTGCTAGAAGAGGAGACGAAAGTCTGGAGTGTCAGAGCGACATGTACCTAAAGCCTATCTAGTATCTCGTGTTTAGAGAACATGTTGATAGAATCCAAGAGTTATCAGGGCAAAGGCTAACAGACACTAAGACTGGTGCATACATAATTCTACATATAGTGCGTGTGTGAGGAATATTAAATGAATATTAATACAGTATTTCTCTTACATGGAGACATAAAGGCTAGACCATGACGGAAACTATTGATGTGATTCAGTAGCTTAGGAATGCAGAGAAGGAGGGTTGGACTGATAACTAGAAACATAACATACTCTTGTCAGACTGGGAGGCAGAGCCAGGCTGAGCCGGGCACTGCGAGGCATGAAAGTAAGCTAAGGGTCAGGGATACAGGTGGGGGCTGTATCACTCCTCGGAGAGGGTCCAGGAAACAGGAGCTGAATCTGAGTCCGGGCCCTTTTGAGGCCTAGAAACGGGGATAATTCAATGAATTAACGTGCACACTGAAAAACGTGGCAACGTAGCTTTACATAGGCCTAATATTCGTTGTTTTCACGAAGACTGGAAACTGGCATACTAGAGATGGACACAACTGTAATTGCGTCTTTAATCGATCAGGGGGGAATACATGCATATCGATCATGCACATATAGCATAAGATGGGGAACACGTAGGCACATATAACATGGCAAAATTTACTTTTCCACACCCATCAGGGCCATCTGTGTCTGCAAGGTAATGGTACGATCCCCAGGGCTCAGTTAGGGAAGAGTGTCTGTACTGAAACTTATGTTTTTGGATCTCAGACTTCCCCCGCGTTTTTAGCAGCTAAGGGTACCTATTTCATCTGCCACGATAGAGCCTATACATGGTTGCCCCCTGACTTTTCGGGCTCATGTTTTATTTCCTTCCTGTTGCCTCCCACCTACACAGCAGCGGCAGACTACCACCGGACAAGGATAGTTAGAGGTGTTTTGAGCGAAGAAGACACTGCAGGTCAAGAATTTGGAGACTTTGCAAAGGGTTTTCTGCCGTTCTGGGGATCCATGGCTAACAGCAGAAACATAAGGCAATTGACAAGGGTAGTTGAGTCCACCGTGATAGAAACTACTGGTGCCCTTAGTAACCTGACTGCTGAGCTCCAGTCGGATCGACTTATGACCCTTCAGAACAGGGTCGCTCTAGATGTCATACTTGCAGACCGAGGTGGGGTATGCAGATTGATCCAATCTAGTTGCTGCATTTTCATCCCAGATAACGCTCCAACAGTATACCAGGCCATCTCCAAACTACATAAGATTTCCGAATCTATTCATGTGGATAAAGGAGATTGGTCGCTTATGGGATGGTTCTGGGAACTGATATCTGCCTGGGGATGGAAAATTCTAATGGTCATTGGGATGGTCTTAGCCATTCTTTTCCTGTTCTGTCTGTGCATACAGTGTGCTCCTGCAATATGTGGCCTCTGTGTTACATCATGTGTAAGGAAGCCTGTATCAAGAGATGAACTAAGCACTAGAATGATGTTACAGCAACATCTCAATGACTTTAGGAATATAGATCTGGACTCAGATTAACATGAGAATAGATTAATTGCCTATGTAAGGGCAAAAGGAGGGTTTGTGGTTCTGAAGATTCTGGATTCATGTAATCGTTCTGGACTCGAGAATTAAAACTTCATCGAAACATGACGAATTTGGTATCAAAAGACCGAGAATGACGAGCACACCATGTACATATATTTTCAGCGTATTCGAGTAACGATTTCTCCTTTAAATCATCATTATCGTCCAGAACCCTTGGCTTCCATTTTATGTACTGCAGCCATCTTGTGTGTTGCCCTTTACATAGGCCTTAATCCAGCCAAATTCATTACAGCAAGGACACGTACTCCTTAATCGACTTTCCTATGACCTATGCAAGTTGGAACCATTGCCCCAGGCCGAACTCGTTAGGTCAGTTCCCCTCCCAGTGGCCGAACAAGATAGCATCAAAGCTCAACAAGCCATAAAACCATTTCAGCGCACACACCTGCCGTATCTTGCTCACATCTACCTCTGCTCCTTTGCTTCACTTGCTTTATGGTGGGGAGGTGCCCGTTTTTATTGGGGGTTCACCGATATCTGATGAAATGTTGGGCCTTGCCGGGTGACTTGTTGTAGGCAGCACGAAGTGAAATATGGACATGTCATCATGACTCTGCTTTTTCTTTGTATTGGAAATATGTTAACGATTTACTTTACAACCAAGAATGTTTTGCCTGAAGCCTAAAATTGTGTATAAGAAGAGAAGCCTGATTTTGTAAATTCGAGCAGTCTCCTGAGAATATACTTCCCCGTGTGTTGTACTTCTAGGACACTTGTTACCTTGGTTGCAGCCAATAAATCGATCTTTGACTTCACCTAGAAGACTCTGAGTTTCTGTGGTCTGGATCAGGAAGAACCCGAGGTCTCTGGGTGTACCCTGACACCGCTGGGTTACCGGTGTCTGTGCCGGTTCTGAAAAACCCAGTACCTCAGATCCAGCACCTGGATAGAGCAAGGAAAGTAGGAGGAGGGATTGCAATCCTTTTTAAAGATCATTTAGTATGCCGATTTCTAGGCAGCCCACTTTCGTACTGCGAAAATGTTTATTTTTCCATTGCCCTGTCACCGTCAGCGTCCTTCACAGGGCTCCTGGTATATCGTCCCCCAGGTTGTGTAGGACAATTCTCGAGGGCACTTCTGGAAACGGTAGTGAACCTGGCTAGCTTAGCCTCTAATTCCACCTTATTGGGGGACCTGAACCTGCATTTTGATGATCCACAAGATTCAATAGCTATGGATCTGGCCCAAGACTTGGCAACATGTGATATGGTTCTAAAATTTCAGCAAGCCACTCACACAAAGGGACACCTTCTAGACCCTATTTTCTCCAACACTACAGATCTAACCACTAAGGATCCAAGTCCAGTCCCGTGGTCGGACCATTTTGCAATTCCATTCACCTGGAGTGTTTGCCCCCCCTCCCCCCCGGGTCCGATTAAACCTTTTTGCAGAACGCAGGCAAGACACTGGTCTAAACTCAAGGCGAATGAATGATCGGAAGTATTGAGGGCCACCCAGCCCCCGGCTAATCAGGACATCACTACAGCGAGCTTAGAGTTTAATCAGTGGATTGAACAGTCACTGGATACAGTGCTTCCCAGGAAATCCACAATTCAAAAGACGGGATCAACCAATCACCCATGGTTTGGCCCGGAGCTTCGGAAACTTAAACAATGCTGCTAACGGGAGGAGAGACAATGGAGGAAAGACTTCAGTTTAGAGAAAATAATTAAATATAAGGACTCAATCAATGCCTATAAATCTGCTTTAAGGGCGGCTAAAACCGCCTTTTACGCAGAGAAAATTGTTGCATCCTCTAACGCACCGAAAGAGATTTTCAGAATTGTGAAATCTCTCTTGAAGGCCCCTGACCCTCCTCCAATCCCAGATGCAACGGGATCACGTTGTGAAGAGCTTGCAACTTTCTTTCATACCAAAATTCAAAAGATTCTCCTGAACCTCCCCCCTATTTTCACTCCCGAACCACTCATGCAAGCTGACACATCTTCTCAAAGGAAGACTCCCAAGCTCTCCTCTTTTATTCCCCTCACTGAGGAATTGTTACTCCCTCTCCTTAAAGCAATAAAAAGTGGTTCGCCACTCGATCCGGCCCCAATTAACATTCTGAAATCAGTTCTGCCCATTATCACTGCACCAATTAATAATTTAGTTAATTCTTCGATGGCCATGGTCAAACCATTGATCAAGAAACCTAATCTTGATCCTGGAGACCTGTCCAATTATCGTCCTATTTCCCTTCTCTCAGGTATCAGTAAATTGGCGGAAAGATTCATAAACCACCAATTGTCTTCATTTCTGGAAGCCTTCAATCTTCTTCATCCATCTCAAACAGGCTTCCGCCCTGGGCAAGGGACGGAGATGGCGCTTGTAAAGGTGGTTGAGGAATCCAGGAGGATTCTGGACGCAGGTGGTAGCATGGCATTATCCTCCTGGACCTCAGCGCCGCCTTTGATACGGTGAATCACCGTATCCTTTTAGCCCGCCTAAACAAACTTGGAGTTTTGGGAAAGGCCCTTGCATGGCTGGAATCATTTCTGCAGGAGAGGTATTTTAAGGTGTTTGAAGGGGACTACCATTCCTCTCCCCTACCCTTGCAGTGTGGGGTCCCTCAGGGTTCTTCCCTTAGCCCCACACTTTTTAATGTGTACATGTTTCCCTTAGCTGAGATAGTGGCTCCCTATGGTATCGAACTGGTCAGCTATGCCGACGACACCCAGCTCGTGGTCTCTCTGAATCAAGCAGAGCTGTCTCCAACGAGTCTGAGTGCCTGTTTGGAGGAAGTGGCCAATTGGATGAGCCTGTCTCAGCTCAAGCTTAACGGCGAAAAGACCGAACTTATGCTATTGGGCAAGCAGGCATCATTCAACGCTTCCACATTATGGCCACCCTGTATGGGCCCTGGTCCAATCCCTAAAAGTGAGATCAAGAGTTTAGGACTCTGGTTAGACGAGGATCTCTCGTTTAAAGTACAATCCAGGAAAACAGCGGCCACCTGTTTTGGTCTGCTAAAATCTATACGCAAAATTCTGCCCCAGTTGCCAGAGAAGGCCAAAAGAATTTTAGTGCAAGCCTTGATTTTATCCAGGCTTGACTATGGTAATGCGATCTACCTAGACCTAGGAGCTCTGACTTCGGTGATCTGTAAGCTTCAGGTGGTCCAGAATTCAGCAGCCAGACTGCTGACTGGCACCAACCACTGCTCCTCTGCCAAACCAGCGTTAAGCTCACTTCACTGGCTACCGATAAAAGAACGGATACATTTTAAGGCCCTCTGTATAGCCCATAAACATCTTCAGGGCAAAGGCCCTCCAATTCTCGCTAATTTGATCAGACCCTACAAAACGTCCAGAAATCTGCGGTCTAATGATCTTAGTCTGGCTGAAGTTTCCAGAATCAGTAAGTCTCGCTCCGGAGGTCGCCTTTTCTCATATAATATATCAAAACTGTGGAACTCTCTGCCCCTCTTTCTTAGTCAGGAACCCAACCTTCTTATTTTTCGCAAGAAACTAAAGACATGGCTTTTCCCGTAAACTAAATAATTAAGACTATTTAAGAACAACTTCAGTTTTTTCCATCTCTCTGCTGTTCCAAGCGCTGGGATGCTCCAGGGTAGCCATGCGCTATATAAGAATAGTTTCATTTCATTTCATTTCATCAAATAAAAAGGTCTACATTTCCCAGGCCACAGCAGTTGTTTTCCTGCTCATGCTAGAGTTAGCAGATTGGATCTAAGATGGTTATGAAGTGTACTGTGAAATGAATTGGGATGTTACTAAATAAGTAAATAAGTAGAAAGAAGCTTACCACCCTTGCCAATAGCTCAGTATCAGTGAGCAGCCAATCTCTATGTGACGACATTGCCTGTGCTTTTAGGTATAAAGTTAATGATATATATATAATATTTTCACCGCTACCTTTAACACGGTAACTAAAGAACTTTCCACTATGGAGACCCCAAAAAATAAAAATGAGTTGTTGACCTTTTCACAAGTATCTAGTGAGCTGGTGAAAAAGTTTGTTCAAGATACTAAATCTGGATCACCTTCTGATCCGTGTCCGCCTGCAGTTCTCGAGAACATAGCAGGGGAGGTAAGCCCTATTTTGATCAATATTTTTAACAATATGTTTTTGACAGGGACATTTCCAACAACCTGGAAAGATGCAATTATCCTCCCTTTGTTAAAAAACGCTAATTTGGATAATTCCATTACTAGCAACTATCGCCCTTTCGCGCGCCTCCCTTTTCCTGCCAAAGTAATAGAGAAAATAATGAACAACCAACTTACCCAGTTCATTCAGGATAATGAGTTACTTGATTCCAGCCAATTTAGATTCCTTGCAGGGTATAGTACCGAGACAGCCCTTATCAAGGCCACCGAGGAGAGTGGGCTACAGAACGGTGATGGATTAAACCCAGATCTGTTGACTGGGTGTGAGTGTTTGATTGGTTCAGATGCTCCTTCCATCATCACCCCCTTTTGTACCACTTTGTTCGCCATAAGTTGGCAGGGTATGCTCAGACGTGAGTCCCTTGCTCACTTTGCCACTGGATTCAAGCAAGCCGGGCTGAAGACGGCTGAAATGCCAGAAACCGGTTCTCGGAAGCTTGTTTCCGGTCCAGGGAAGGCATGGCTTGGCAGTTCGGGCTGGACTGTTCCCATGAGGCACAGGGTCAGACTGATTTGCATATGGCCATGTCTGAACTGGGGTGGCAGAGTGGGCTAAAGAACGTGATGGATTAAACCCAGATCTGTTGACTGGGTGTGAGTGTTTGATTGGTTCAGATGCTCCGTCCATTACCACCCCCTTTTGTACCACCGAGGAGATCAGAGCAGTGATGCATAAGGGTGGCGCCGCTGTTCTGATTCTCCTCGATCTATCAGCGGCCTTTGATACTGTGTGCACCATGGTACCTTGTTTATGCGCCTTGAACACATAGGGATGAAGGACCAGGCCCTTGCTTTACTATCATCTTTTCTGATGAACAGGAAACAGACCGTGTCCCTTGACCATTATCAGGCTGCTCCCTATGTATTGCCATGTGGGGTTCCTCAGGGCTCGTCTCTCAGTCCCTCGTTGTTCAATGTTTATGTCTCTGACCTTGCTCCATTAATACAGAGGTTCGGTTTTAATTTGACATCTTATGCCGACGATATGCAGATTGTTGTCGCGGCATATGAAAAAACATTGTCCCCGGCACTACAGTTTCAGCATGGAATGAGGGAAATTAGTTTTTGGATGGGAAGACATTGTTTAAAACTTAACTCGGATAAAACCGAAGTGGTAACCTTCGGTAATCTCCAACCTAATTGGGATAGACTGTGGTGGCCAGGCGAATTAGGACAGACCCCTGAACCAGTAAAAAAGGCCAAAAACCTTGGAGTGCTGATAGATAACAATCTCACCTATGCACAACAAACTAATTCAATAGTCTCAGCCTCTTTTTACTTATTGAAGAAACTCAAGAAGGTCTTGCCATACATTCCTGATGACCTTAGGAAAACAATTGTGACTACTTGGTGCTGTCAAAGTTAGACTACTGTAACAGTTTATACATTGGATTACAGAAGCAACACCTAAGGAAACTTCAGATGGTGCAGAATGCTGCGGCAAAGCTCTTATTGAATATACCAAGGCATCAATCTGTTAAAGAAGAGATCCGGAAGCTCCACTGGCTGCCTGTGGTGCAACGCGTCAAATTCAAGGTACTCTGTCTCGCCTATAAAACTCTGAATGGGACAGGACAGGTAACTTTGAAACTGCTCTTTTCGTGGTACCACCCAGGCAGACAACTAAAGTCCACAAATGCGAGACTTATGTAAATACCTAGAATTCGAACTGCGAGTTTGGGAGGTCGGAGCACTGCCTATTGTGCTGCTAAACTATGGAATATACTTCCTGCTGGCATGAGAGATGCTAATTCTCTCCTCTCCTTTAGGAAACAGCTACAAACCTGGCTGTTTTCAAGATAATCTCCCCCTCCTCTATGTCTAAAGGTCTTACTCTAGTTCAGCGCCAAGACACCCCAGGGTATTTGTGCCCTTTAAAAGTCTCTTTAACATTAACATTAACACCTTACGGAAGGCGGCTTCTATAGGAGCATATAAGATTGCACTTAAATGTCCACACCTTTAATATAATGCACCCTGACTCCTGGGCACAGGAGGACTACCCTAGGGGTGAATGACATATATTGAAAATAGAACTGTGATATTGCCACTCATGGTGAGGGCAAAGTCCAGTTTGAGTAGTCTGCACTTCTCTTGCAGTCTGTAATGGCAGGCCTGCTGTCATCTCTTTACTTGGGTCACTCAGGGCAGCATAATCAGTGTTGCAGGCCCTATTGACACATTTAATTCCAGGCCCTGGGTACCACTTACTAGGCACTTCTAAGGGGTTAAAGTCCTTGCCAATTGGGGTTACCAATTCACATGCATCATATTTAGGCCGTGCACTTGCTCTGATGCCTTATTAGCAGGCTCCAGTGCACTTTCAGAGTCAAAAACCATCAGCATTGGAGCAAAAAGTGTGAAGGTGACCACACAAAAGGGCACTTTCCTACAATGCTAAAATGAAAACCTAGAATGTAACTTTTTTTCAATCAAACTGTTTGTATATTTCTGTACTGTAATAGTGGCATAAGAGAGTCCAGTGCTTCTTTGAGAAAGTGATTGCAGGGGGGCCCACCAACGCTCATTTTTTGCGACTTGGACTTATTTTTTTATTCATCAGGCTTTAACCCAGAACAAGAGAGTGAAAGGGAGAAAAGTGAAAAGGAAGGAGGAAGATGGCAAACCATCAGAAAACAGGAGAAACCAGCCTGAAAGAAAGCCTGCAGGAGGGAGATAGAGGAGCAGGGAGTGTAGGGTGGTGGATAAAAAAAAATGAGATGGAATCAAGACCAGACATCCTTGGTATTCGGCAACCCTGACATTTAGCATGACCAGCCATGAGCTTTGGAGAAACACTGGGCACTAGCGCTTATTATTTTACACATAAAGTGCTGAGAGAGGCCCGCTTGAGCTTGTATTTTCATAAGGTTCATCGCTACTGTTTGGTGTCAGGCCAAAGTTCTGCTCATGGCCTATACGAAATATAGGAAGTAGAGTTGTGAAAGCCATTGAGAGCTTTTGGAATGTATTCCTTTGCTCTTCCTCACATCCAAACATGACTAAACAAGCATATGCAAAGCTAATAGGCCTGGCCTTGACAAGCTTGAGCGATGGCTACTTTAAAAAAAAAAAATTGTTCTTTATTGAAACTATTTGCCACATAAGAAAGAAAAAAGAAAAACATGCCATCTAATTGTGGCGGCCACATGCTTACAAAGAAAACTTCAATTGTAAATAGTAAATATCTAATGCACATAATTTAATAGGACAAAAAGGGTAAATGATGGCAGTCAGGTGAGGTGTATCTAGAACAGAACAGAAAATCATGCCTTACACCCAATACCAGTCCCCTTCTCTTTAAACAATGCATCTTTGGCTCGTGCGAGTGGCAAGGACCAGAACCGGCTACGAGCTGAGTGTTTGCCCCTCCTCCAGTGTGCGTGTTCATGCTGCATGTCAGGAGGTGAAAGCTTGCAGAAGCGTCCGAAGAGTGCTCATGCCCTGCTAGTCACACCTCGGTTCCACCTCCTTTGCTAGAATTCTGAACCAGCTCTACACTAAGATAGCCGCCATCAGATGCAGTTGGATTCTGCTAGCGGAGGCTCTGCGGATGGTTAGTGTGGCAGGGGACCAGTGTGGTGTGTGAGAAAAGGGCGGAGGGTGCAGGGTGGGGTTGGGGTTTTCTTACCGTGCTGGTGTGAATGTGGTCTCCAGTGGCTTGCAGTCCCCCTGGGAGTTGAGTTGAGCAGGCCCCCATATCACCGACATATTTGCTTTTGTAGTAGTATGTCAGTCTGGCTCAGTTTGGCTCTGCAATATCAGAAACTAATTTATCTCACAAACCAAATTGGACTCTCTAATTGGGATTTTTACATGTATAGATTTCTTTTTGCTCTGTAGGAAATTTGGTCTTTTCCCCTCCTTACCTCACTCTCACCTCTATCTAGTGAGGTCCCTGATGTGGATACATAATAAACATACAAACAGTGGTAAATCACTATTTAAGACGTGATTATACTCAAGGCAACAATGAATTGGAATGGAGGTTGTGAGGCCAGCTTAAGAGGGTGTCATAAGGCAGTGGATTACTCCCTTTGACTCTAAAAGAGGGCTTGGGTGCGCTACTAATAAATTCTCTTTACTAATATGACTATAAAAAACTAAGAAACAGGAATATATTCCTGCAAACTGCATGTTTATCTACCTGTTTGTCATCTGGTCCCAGAGCTCTAACCTGATCCAAAGAAACTCGTCCCACATTGGTGCCCTGACTGGGTTGCCCCAACGTCTGTCCTTTTTTACGCAAATGGACGATGGAGTTGGTGATGGAGATGACAAGCAGGTTACAAACTCAGAAGAGCCTATGGAATTGCGGGCAATAGGCCAGGTCCAAAGTCACCCAAGTAGCTCCAATGAGTCTCCAGAGATTGCTTCTCTAGCCTCTATCAGAACTTTGAAGGTTGAGACCCAGGGAAAATTAGGAAAAGAGCCTTGGAAGATTCCGGAAAACGTTCGACCCAATCACATTTTATTTGACTATGCACTTCCGAATATAGATCTTGATTACCAACCTTCTCACTGCAAAGGGGAATAATCTACAAATGTTCTACAGGAACTGGAAAATACTCCTTCACTAAGAGAGACATTAGCTCTTTTTAAAAGTAGCCCTCTTCCAAAGGAGGATCTTTCTAATACTCCGGAGTTGCTTTTAAATAATAGTATCCATCCTCCAGGTGATTATGTTTATATCTCAGAAGTGCTCCACATCCTTCAGGGCACTTTGGATTTAATTTTAAAATTATAAGGAAAACAATCCTTAATTTCGATCACGTGCTAGAAGCTTTATCGGCCATTTTCTCAACTTTAACAAAGGATGGCGTTAAGGATGACTGTCACAAGGGATTTTTTATTTAACTCTCTTCAACTCCTATCATCTTTGGCTGAAAAGGGAAATAAGCAAAAAAATATAGCAGCAATCTTTCCAGGTGAAGGGACCACCTTCATGTAATAATAAGAAAAAACAACATGCAGAAGACTGTATTTACTCACTTCATAACTTCTTCTCCCCAGTTGTATCTGCTTTAACGGTGCCATCGATGAATCGCCAACAGTCTCTACTCCTTTATTGTACACTGAGCAAATGGTTTTGGTTCGCATATTTAATAGAAAAAAGGCTCAGCTAGCAAGTTATGGTCTCAGGCAGAAACAACTAGTGAAGTGGATATACAATCTAATTCAAATCCAAGTAGTAAATCCTTCAGAAAGCAGTTAAAGAAAAAAGGCAAGGTAAAAAAATGTTTTTAAATCAAGCAATCAATCTCTCTCTTAGGAACTCTCTAGTAATGTATTAAGTGAGCACATCGAGTGGAAAGATCAAACAAGACCAAACGGTCTCAGCAAGGACACATTTCTTGGAATATTCTACTGACTCCAGTTTAAATCCTTTAGCCATAGCTTTTAATTCTAGCAGGCTTTCCGAAGATGATATTATCTCACATATTTTTTTTACTCTCGTTCTCCTGTACTCTGCAGGCCTTATACAATTGTTGTGGGCCAGACAAACATCCTTGACGACCGTTTTTCTTCCCCCACACCATTGACATTTGTTCTCTGTTTAGGGTGAAAGCAGTCCGTCTCAACAGGGACAATATATAGAAAATGTGTTTCCATCTTTAAAAATTCTTTCTTCAGGTGAAATTCAGATTGTCCTTTCCTGACAAGAATGATCATTCTTATAGTAGAGTGAAAATTTGGTCGAGGCTCAATCCTGATGTTATTCTGGGGTATGAAGAAAGACATTTAAAAAAAATTTTTTTAGGAAGAACAGTTACAATGTTTTCTGAGTTAAGGATTTTCAAGAACGTACAACCGAAAAAAGAATCAATGAAATCTTCTCATTCCTAAGTGTTGGAATTTACAGATGGCAGTCCTTTCAACTGTTTGCAGTCACTGCAAAAATTGGCCTGCTCTATGGTGATGGAAATCTCAATGTCTGCGAGAATAATAAAGACTCCGGAGTGAAATATAATGATTCAAGACTTGAATTCCATCCTTTCATTGTCTTGGCTCTTTTGGACTTGAATGACAATAAAGACCAAGTTCAGCCATCCCATTGTATTGGATAAATCAATAGTAGAATTCTTGAGGATACAGAAAGCAACTGTTATTTGTCATCAGGTGTGGTCTGTCGTAGACTTCTCAGTCACATCTGATTGTTTTCCATAGCCTGCCCATTCCATCTTAGCAAGGTCACACAAAAGGTGGTCTTGCTATTCTTCTCTCAACTGGAACACTCATCTCATTCACTACTATAAGAAACGTCTCCAGTGCTTAAAGATTGAATTACAATTAAATAAGGAATTCGGGGGGTATTCTTTGCTATTGTTTAATATTTATATCCTGTCTGGACAGTTTGTTAACTACATACTCACTCAAGTTTTCGAGTACATAAATCTAACAATTTATTATTATCAGTTAATATATTTGGTGATTTAAGTGATAAAGCTTTAAACAAATCGATGCCGGTTTCTGGGAATATCAAATTGGAAGAGATTGGAATATCACAGGAGCTCAGTTTCCAGGTAACTATCAAGCAGACAAATAGGGTCATCTACTCTGGGGAGTTGAAGTCCCTGGGTTCAATAATCCAAAGTGGAAAGTGGACACCTGATATACCAGCTATAATGACCAGGATTGGTCTTAAGAGCCCCTTTATCATCGACTATATGATAGCAACATATGGCCTACGATTGAAGAAGCTCCATTGTCAAAAGAGAGAAATAAATTGACAAGAAATCAGATTCTCTCATGTTCCTTTAAGCGTATGCAAATAATAAGATCTTTGAGGAAGAAACGAAGTAGGATATGTGCTGACAAGACGAACCAACAGTGTGACTGGGATTGGTTTTGGCTGCATCGCACCACATAAGAAAATAATTCTAGAACTTTTTGGCGTATCATAGCCTTGAACTGCAACACAAACATTGCGGGCCCGATTCACAGAATGAACTTAAGACTCAATCCTAAACTTACTACTAATTTGGTATTCACAGAATGCACTTACTACTTTTGGCATTCACAGAATGAACTTACTACTTTTGGTATTCACAGAAGTTAGGATATGGTCTTAAGTCTGTCTTAAGTTTGTCTTAAGTTTGTCTTAAGACAAACTTAAGACAAAATCCTAACTTCTGTGAATACCAAAAGTAGTAAGTTCATTCTGTGAATGCCAAAAGTAGTAAGTGCATTCTGTGAATATCAAAATAGTAGTAAGTTTAGGATTGAGTCTTAAGTTCATTCTGTGAATCGGGCCCTGCGGCTTTCAAAACCTATAGATGTATATGACTGGGACGTTTATATAAAAATGAATATATATATAATAATAAGGGTATTCAGCCGTCAATATTTAGCAAACAGGTAAGCTCCAAGTTTTTTCATCTTACCTATGATCTAATAATGAGCCACATAATCAGAGCGAGATCTTCCGCTGCCATGGCCCCAATGAGATTCCAGTTGCAGTGTACAATGCAAATGCTGAATCATGGACATAAATTATGAGGTATATTGCTATAACACCTAATTCCTGGAATGGGAGCATTATCGTCCTGCTCCATTAAAAAAGATATAAACAAACGCCAGGAAAACTATAGGCAAATTACCCTGCTTGATGCAGTTATGAAGATTTTCACAGCAAAATCTTGGAACATCTTGAAATGTGGGCTCAAGAAGCGAACATAATACCATTGAAACCGTCAGGATTTAGAGGCGTCTCACTCTGTATATTAGCTGTGTTACAGACCATTCTGGACAAATATGTTTTGGAAAATAACCAAGCTGTATATATCGCTTTTGCGGATTTTTCAACTGCGTTTGATCTAGTAGCTAGACATACTTTAACGTCCAAATTATCATCTGTAGGCCTACCTGGTAATCTGTTTAGATTAATTATCTCACTGCATTCTTCAACATTGTGCAAAGTTTTTATGAGAGGAACAAAAGGACTTTCCCAACCATTTCAACAAAAAATGGGTTGAAATGAGGCTTATCTTATTAGCACCTTTATTATTTTCTATTTATAAGTCTGATTTCCCACAACAATTTCTGTTCAATAACTTTCCTCACAAATTGGGGTCGTAGCCCCATGCACACTCTTATGTATGCTAATAATATTATTCCGTTTGATCTGACCCCACCAATTGGATTGTAGGGAAATTGCAGAAATTACGCTTTTATGCAGAAAAGCATTTTTTTTCACGTAAATATTGCAAAAACGAAGGTGTTCGTTTTTAGGGGCAAAATAAGAGCGCTAACATATAACTGGCATGTAGGTCAAGAAAAAATTGATGTGGTTGATAATTATGATTATTTGTGGATAGTCTGTAGAAACCCTTTATGATTTTATTGTACATTACAGGAAGAAAAGATTAAAATTGGCGCAAAGAGAATGTACTATTGGCTTTCAATTATTGTAACATGAAGACACAATTTAATCACACTAGGATGACTAAAACAATAATAAAGGACAAAGAATACAAAGAAAGGGCATTGGCCTACCGGCCCCAGTGTTGCAGTGCACTACGTGTTTTAGAAGGATGTGTACGTTTTCAGGTAAGGGGCCATAATTCACAGAGCTAATGTCTGGAATGTGCTTGCCCATTGTTCCTGCTATATGTTGTAGAGGGGGAAAGCAAAATGTGAAGGACTACGAACAGCCCAACGGGCGAAGAAGGATATTCCAATGACGCTCTAAGTATGTGTATGTCTTTTTTATTTACTATGTTTTTTTAACACACGGGGCTAGCAAGACAGCTACCATGTCTGTCTAGGCCAGATGTAAAAAGCGACTTTTGGCATGTAAATATGGATGACAGTTAACTGAATCCTAATACAATTTTTAATTTGTGAGTTTATAAATAACCATATTAAAGTAGTCCTAAGATTAGAGAATCTCACAAAGAGGGTACCAATTATACATGGCTGACTTATACATTATTTATAATTTATTAATTTTTACATTCACAAAAATAAAACAAAATAATCTATGGTGTTAGGATTGAGTTGTATTAATTACCTTGTTTGAGGGTTATTGAAGCTGCAGCTTCAGAATTTGGATGACAGTTAACCTCAATGATACGAACTTTAGCAGATGTGTGGACAGTCAAGATTCCTTGGAGTAATTTTGTGAGCTTTGGATTCAGAACATCTTCTGTTCAAATCTTGCATGGATTCTAACAGACATTACAAATATCGCTTGCTCTTCTATTATTTGCAGTAGTTATGAGACAGACTCTTTTTTTTTTCTTCAACTTAAACTGTAATGCCTCAGTATCCAATGACAGTGCCCCCAACCTCCAACACTTCTTAACTTGGGAATTCAATTGTTTATGTTTATGTTTAGGCAACTTGTATAGCGCGCAAATACCCTAGGGTGTCTTGGCGCTTGTGGACTTGAACCCAGAAAGGAAATCGCTGCAGAGGGTGGTTATCAGTTGAAAAGCCAGGTTTTTAATTGTTTCCTGAAGGTGATGAGTGTGGAACTGGTTTTAATGAGGAGAGGGAGGGAGTTCCAAAGTCTGGCCGTGGAGACTAGGAAACGCCAGTCTCCCCAAGAAGCTTTCTTGGTGCGTTCGACAGGAGGTAGTAGATGTGCTGTGGAGGACCGTAGTGGTCTGTTGGGTCTGTATAGGGAAAAAGCTGGTTTTAGAAACTGTGTTCCAGAATTATTAATCGCTTTGTACGCGATACATAGAGCTTTGAATTTGGTACGGCTTCTGATAGGCAGCCAATCGAGTTGGCGAATGGCGGGTGTAATGTGTTTGAATTTGGAGATGCCGAGTAGAATTCTGGCTGCTGAGTTTTGAACCAACTGAAGCTTGCTAAGGACTTTTTCTTGGGCATTGAGCAAGAGTGCATTGCAGTAGTCAGTTTTGGAAAAGATTAGTGTGGTGATCAGTGTTTTGCCTGCTGAGACGGGGAGATATGGTAATAGTTTTTTAATTTTCCTCAAGATATAGAAGGAGAAAGAGACGACCGCATTTGCATGGTGGGTGAACGAGAGCTTATCGTCGAACAGGACCCCCAGATTTCTGACCTTGGTGACTGGGTCTTGCGGTGGACCCAACTCATCGGGCCACCAGGTAGGGGACCATCCTGGGATGAGGTTGCCGAAGGTCATTACCTCCGTCTTATCAGAGTTTAGTTTTAAGCAGTTGCTCGTCATCCAGGAGCTGATACCTAGCATTCCCTCCTGGAATCTGGATGCAACTGCTTCCCCATCATTGTGGACTGCTAGCACCAGCTGAGTGTCATCAGCATAGGATGTTAGCCTCACCCCGTGTGTTTTGATCACCCTCGCTAAGTCCGAAACACGGATGTCAAATAAGTTTGGACTTAGCGAGGATCCTTGGGGTACACCACCGGGGAGGGTGAAAACTGGTGAATAGAAGGAGCCTAGCTTTACTGATTGGGTGCGGTTGGTATGGAATGAGGCTAGCAGGGCCCGAATATATGATTATACCACGCTTACAATTACCACGCATGGCTTTACCACGCGTATTTTACATCGCTAGAGTCTTTACCACGCAGAATGATAGAACGCAGCATTGTACCACGCATAAATACGTTAGTATTTATCCAGCGTCGATTATGCCCAAAAAAACACTGAAATAAACATAATGAAACGGATAGGCAAAAAAATATGTCTTCAGTAGTGACATTGTTGGTCTTTTTTCACTTTCACTGACCCTCAAGCAAGATGGCTGAATATCTCGTCAAAGAATATCATTTGTTAATTAGTAATACACATTTTATTTACACATTCAGTTATCTTTCTTAATTGTTTTTTAATGTAGATTCCTTAATTTGATTTTTTGTTAGTTTGGGGGGGGGAGACCCCTCCAGCCCCCCTTTTTTATTAATTTTTAATTTGATTTATTTTTTGGGGGGGGGAGACCCGCCCCAGCCCCCCCTTTTTTTTTTTATATCCTCCAATCCCTTTACTACATATCTCGTATTTAATTTATGCGAGAAAACACCTATCAAAATAAAAAAAGGACTTTTATTTTTACGTACACGCAGAATGTAGGATTGTTGACCGGAACGTTTTTTTCGTGGTAAAGACGATCGTGTAAGGCATAGGCGTGGGAAAGACGTTTGCGCGGTAAGTGCCTCGTAGTAAACGTCACGCATAGTAACGCCTTCGTTGTAAATGATGTTTCCCGCAGGGCCCTGGCTGTGTGGTTGATAACTAAGGAGGAGACAAGGTCGATGAGGGTGGCGTGATCGACCGTGTCAAAGACGGCGGACAAGTCCAAAAGTATCAGGACTGCCGCGCCGCCTTGATCTAAAATCATCTTAATCTCGTTGGATGCCTTTATAAGGGCAGTTTCGGTTCCATGGCCCTTTCTGAATCCAAATTGAGTGTCATCCTGGAGGTAATTTTGATCAATAAACTCCGATAATTGTCTGTTCATTGATTTTTCAAAGATTTTAGATGGGAATGAGAGACAGGCGATAGATTGGTAGTTTATTGAGGCTGAGGGGTCAAGGGTGGGTTTTTTCAAAAGGGGTTTGATAACGGCCTTTTTCCAGACTGAGCGATAAGAACCTGTGAGGAACATCGAGTTACAAATGTTGGCGAGAGAGTGAGTTATGACATCAGGAATGAGTTTGAGGGGGCAGCAGTCAAGGGGGGATCCTGATCTTATGGAGGAGATTAATTCTGAGATCTGTTCAGGGGAGACCTGATGGAAATTAGAGAAAGTAGAGGAGATAGTGCTGATGGGGGGGGGTCAGGATTCGTGGAGTTAGCGTTAGTGTGAGAGGTAAAAGCTGAGTATATAGTAGTAACCTTGTTTGCGAAGAAGTTGGCAAGGGAGTTACAAAGGTCTTGAGAGGCGTCTGAATTTGGACAGGTGGGAGGATTAGAGAGTTTGTTTACAACCTGGAACAGCTGTTTGGAGGAGTTTTGGGCAGATTCGATTTGTATTAGGTAGAAGTTCATTTTCTCAGTGATAATGAGGCATTTGTATATGGCCAGTGCGTCCTTATATGATTGTTTGTCGTGGGAATTGTAATGTTTGCGCCAGTGTCTTTCTAAGTTTCTGCAGTGTGGTCTTTGGAGTCAGAGCGCCTCAGTGAACCAAGGGGCGGAAGGTGTAGTTCGATTGTAGAAGATTGTCTTAGGTGGCGCCAGAGTGCTAAAGGCGCCATGTAACCAGTCCAGGTACTTGTTGGATGCTATGTCGGGGATGAAATCATAAAGAGTATTGGAAAGGGTATATGTGAGTAGGGGGATGTCAATGTTTTTCCAGGCTCGAGTGAGTTTAGGAATACAGGCGTTGGGCCGGGGGAGGTTGGTGTCCCGGGGCTGGATGGTGAAGAGTACTGCCGCATGATCTGTCCAGATGAGAGGGAAAGCAAAGCAGAGAGGAGGGCAATGTCGGTATTGTTGATAAAAAGGCCATCAAGAGTGTGGCCAGCTAGGTGGGTGGGTTTGGTTACTAGCTGGCAAAGTCCGGCTGCTTGTAAATCGGTAGTGAGAAGGGTGGTGTCCTTAGCGTTGGGGGATTCTAGGTGGAAATTGAAGTCCCCTAGTATGGTGTAATCGGGGGCTCCTGCTATAGGCTCTATCAGGCTATCTAGGGCTGTGAGGAAGCTCGTTCGGGGGCCCGGAGGGCGGTAAAGGAGGGTTCCTTTAAATGATTGATTGTTGGAAAGGGCAATGGAGAAGGTGAGTGCTTCACAGACCGAGGAGTCTAGGGCTTCTATTTTGGTGTTGAATCGCTCTCTGTGAATAATGGCTAGGCCACCTCCCTTCCGGATAGGTCTGTCCTGTCTGAGTACACAGTAACCTTTTGGCATAGCGGAAGAGAAATCAGGCCCGGAGGATGGGTCGTCCCAGGTTTCTGTTATAAATAGGAGGTCTAAGTTCTGGCTAGTTAGTAACTCTAGAATGTCAAATTTGTGTTTGGGGAGAGAGCGGGCATTTATAAGAGCAGCGAGGAAGAGAACAGGGGGGTGGGGTGGTGCAAGGGAGGGGGTGGGACAGAAGGGGGGAGTTTGAAGGTGCATAAGGGACACTGAGTGGGTTCTGAATTAGGGCTGGTATCTAGGGCAAGAGGGGGACAGTGATGACTTTTGGTAAAGGTGTTGCTCTCCCTGAGGTGGGCTGAGGAATAGGTCAATGTGTTGCAGTTAGGTGGGCGGGTGGTAGGGCCAGGGGGGGTGGCCCTGGACCCGGTCCAGGCACGGACGGGCGCAGATGGGTTTGCCTTTGGCGCGCCAGCGGCGCGCGTCCGCTGCACGTCAGGGAGGGCATCTGGTCTTTATGTTGGTGGAGGCGAGCAGCTAGACTGCTAGACTTTTCTGTGGTTAAAATTCGATGTCTGCGTGCTCAGTGTGCTTGGCTGATTGAGTTAAATCCAACTGTGCTTGTCGATGTGGGGGTCTTTATGCTGGTGGAGGCGAGCAGCTAGACTGCTAACCTCTGTCGTAACCAGAAATGGGAGGCGACACTTCCGGCTATGGCGATCAATCGCTCCACACAAACTGAATCGTCAGTGGTGGACTGGGGAACATGCCAGTGCAAGAGGAGTGGTGAGTATATACAATTTAAAAGAGCTTGACAATATTTTTTTTCAAAAGGTGGAGTGAAGTGCAGTAAAAATCAGCTAGGAAGCCCTTGACCAGGTGCTTCCGTCGGCGATCAGGAAAATGCTTTAGTTACCTTGGCGGCGATTGTAAGGAGACCTATCTGTGGTTAAAATCCGATGTCTGCGTGCTCAGTGCGCTTGGCTGACTGAGTTAAATCCAATTCAGGTAGCATGTCTATGAAGAAATTGATTAAATCAAAGACAAACTGGGGCTTATCACTCCCAAATGTTTAGTCAATCAATCAATCAATCAATCAATCAATCAATAAACAATTTGTAGAGCGCACTATTCACCCGCGAGGGTCTCAAGGCGCTAAGGAGGGGGGAACTGCTACTGCTCGAACAGCCAGGTTTTGAGAAGTCGATGTGGGGCTCTTTATGCTGGTGGAGGCGAGCAGCTAGACTGCTAACCTCCGTCGTAACCGGAAATGGGAGGGGGACACTTCCGGCTATGGCGATCAATTTCTCCACACAAACTGAATCGTCAGCGGTGGACCGGGGAACACGCCAGTGCAAGAGGAGTGGTGAGTATATACAATATAAAAGACCGTGATGATATTTTTTTTTAAAAAGGTGGAGTGCAGTGCAGTAAAAATCAGCTAGGAAGCCCTTGACCAGGCGCTTCCGTCGGCGATCAGGACAATGCTTTATTTACCTTGGCAGCGATTGTAAGGAGACCTATCTGTGGTTAAAATCCGATGTCTGCGTGCTCAGTGCGCTTGGCTGACTGAGTTAAATCCAATTCAAGTAGCATGTCTATGAAGAAATTGATTAAACCAAAGACAAACTGGGGCTTATCACTCCCAAATGTTTAGTCAATCAATCAATCAATCAAGCATTTGTAGAGCGCACTATTCACCCGCGAGGGTCTCACGGCGCTAAGGAGGGGGGGGGGCTGCTACTGCTCGAACAGCCAGGTTTTAAAAAGTCTCCTGAAGGTCAGCCGTTCCTGGGTCTGTCGCAGATGGATGGGGAGGGTATTTCCTGTCTTGACTGCGAGGTGGGAGAAGAATCTGCAGCCAATAGTAGTTCGGTCGGTGGATGCGTTGGACGGTGGCGAGGGAGTGGTCAGCGGAGCGAAGCTGGCGGTTGGGAGTGTAGAAGGTTAGCCGTTTGTTGAGGTATGTTGATCCGGCGTCATGGTGTGCTTTGTGAGCGTGGGTGAGGAGTTTGAAGGTGATCTTCTTGTTGACGGGGAGCCAGTGCAGGTTTCTCAGGTGGGCAGTGTTGTGGCTGTGGCGGGGGATGTCGAGGACGAGGTGTGCGGAGGCGTTCTGCAAGCATTGAAGTCTTTTCTGGAGTTTGGCCGTGATTCCCGCGAAGAGGGAGTCGCCATAGTCTAGCCTGCTGGTGACGAGGGCTTGGGTGACCGTCCTTCTGGTTTCAGTGGGGATCCATCTGTAGGGGAGTCGCCATAGTCTAGCCTGCTGGTGACGAGGGCTTGGGTGACCGTCCTTCTGGTTTCAGTGGGGATCCATCTGTAGGGGAGTCGCCATAGTCTAGCCTGCTGGTGACGAGGGCTTGGGTGACCGTCCTTCTGGTTTCAGTGGGGATCCATCTGTAGATCTTGCGGAGCATGCGGAGGGTGTTGAAGCAGGAGGAGGGGACGGCGTTGACTTGCTGGATCATTGACAGTGATGAGTCCAGAATGAACTCCAGGTTGTGTGCGTGGTCGGTGGGTGCCGGTAAAGTTCCTAGCGAGGCCGACCACCAGGAGTCGTCCCAGGCGGAGGGGGTAGAGCCAAGAATGAGGACCTCCGTCTTGTCCGTGTTCAGCTTCAGGCGGCTGTTCTTCATCCATTCGGCGACGGCCTTCATTCCTTCATGGAAGTTGGTCTTGGGGGTGGCGGGATCCTTGGTGAGGGAAGAGGATCAGCTGGGTGTCGTCGGCGTATGAGACGATGTTGAGGTCATGCGTTCGGACAATGTTGGCGAGCGGTGTCATGTAGACGTTGAAAAGGGTTGGGCAGAGGGATGATCCTTGGGGTACGTCATAGGTGATCTTGGTGGCTTCGGATCGGAATGGAGGGAGGTGGACTCTCTGGGTTCTGTCGGTAAGGAAGGAGGTTATCCAGTCCAGGGCTTTGTCGCGGATCCCCGCGTTGTGGAGGCATGTGCGTAGGATGTTGTGGCAGATGGTGTCAAAGGCGCTGAGAGGTCTAGGAATATGAGGGCTGCAGTTTCGCCGTAGTCCAGCCGAGTCCTGATGTTGTCGGGGGCAGCAATGAGGGCAGTTTCAGTGCTGTGGTTGCTACTGAATTCAGATTGGGACGAGTCCAGGGTGTTGTTCTCTTCGAGGAAGCGGGTCAGTTTTCTTTTGACGATCTTCTCGATGACTTTCGCCAGGAACGGGAGCAGGGAGATGGGCCGTAAGTTCTTGAGGTCCTTTGGGTCTGCCTTGGGTTTCTTGAGTAGGGCTTTGATCTCAGCCTGTTTCCAGCTCTCCAGGAAGGTGACGGTCACCAAGGAGCTGTTGATGGTCTTCCGGAGTTGGGGTGCAATGATGGAGCCCGCTTTGTTGAAGATGTGGTGGGGGCAGGGGTCTGACGGGGAGCCGGAGTGGATGGTGTTCATGGTTTTGATGGTGCTGTCGTTGATGTGATTCCAGGAGAGCAGGAGGCCGGTGTGGCTGGGGATCGGTGAGTCTGAGGTGTCGGTGGCTGTCCGGGGGCTCAGAGCGTTGAAGCTGTTGTGGATGTCTATGATCTTGCGGTGGAAGAAGGTGGCTAGCGAGTCGCAGCGGTCTTGTGACGGCGGGATGTCGTTAGAACTGGAGCTGGGGTTGGCGAGTTCCTTCACGATGGAGAAGAGCTCTTTGCTGTTGTGTGCGTTGTTGTCGATGTGTTCCTTGAAGGAGGTCCTTTTGGCGGTTCGAATGAGTTGGTGGTGTCTGTGGCTGGCGTTCTTGAGGGCTGCAAGGTTGTCCGGTGTCTGTTCGTGGTGCCACTTCTTCTCGAGTCTTCAGCAAATCTGCTTGGATGTCAGTGGTGAACCAAATGGCCCTTCTGTCGGTGCATCTGGTGGAGGGTTTCTTGATCGGGGCAAGGGTGTTGGCGCAGTCGTCGATCCATTGCCTTAGGTTGCGGGTGGCTGTGTCGGTGGCTGGTGTGGTCAGTTGGTGGGTCTAGGTCAAGGGTGGTGATTAGCTGGTCTTCGGTGACCTTGTTCCAGCTAGGGTGGGCGATTCGTTGCGCGTGGTTGTGTGCGGTGGTTTTCTCGAAGGAGAAGCGGATGCAGCGGTGGTCGGTTCAGTGCTGTTTGGTGGTGTGGCTGAAGGTGACATGGTTGCTGGCGGAAAAGATGGGGTCGAGCGTATGTCCGGCAGAGTGGGTGGGTGTCGTGACGAGCTGTTTGAGTCCAAGGTTGGCGAGGTTGACGAGCAGGGTGGTGGAGTTGCTGTCGTTTGTGTTCTCGAGGTGGAAGTTCAGGTCTCCGAGGAGGGTGTAGTCTGTGGAGGCCAATGCCCTTAGGCTGACGACGTCTGCGAGTGAGTTGCTGAACTATGGCCGGGGTCCGTAGACTAGGGTCCCTCTGAGGGTGGTGTTGGGATCGATGTGGATCTGGAAGTGCAGGTGTTTGGCGGTGCTTAGGGGGTCTTCGGTGCTGGTCGAGATTCGATGGGTATTCCGGTGGACGATGGCGATTCCTCCTACCGGTCTGTTGGTGTGGTCCCTGCGGGTAATCTTGTAGCCATCCGGGATGGCTATGGCAATGTCAGGCACCGAGGAGGAGTTCATCCAGGTCTCAGTCAGGAAGGCGACATCTGGGGAGGATGAGTTGAGCAAATCCCAGAGTTCGACGGCGTGCTTGTGGATGGATTGGGTGTTTAGTAGTATGCATCTGAGATGGTTTCAATCATATTATTGGGCAATAACAAAGCAACCATATATTTCACAGACCTAGCACCAAAAATGGATGAATTTCTATGAAATCAATGTTCCTATTCTTATCTCTAACTACCACTCTAAGGTAAAGCGATATCTAACAAAACTAATGACAGGGGGTGTGGCCTAGCCTGTAATGGAGACGGACATGTAGTCTGGAGCTCCCGCCATAGCACAATTGGGGCTAAAAATCGTGATTGGGAGCTGCACAGAGCCCTCATCACCTGCGGCGACCGCCCGGAGCGAAGTTGCCTGGACTGTGGTACGGTACTGATTCTGGCCGTGATAATCACTCTGGACCCTGGGACCAGCGTTTTTCGTGGGCGGCAGCATCAGGGATTGCCCGGTGCTGCTTTTATCCCTGCTGCTAATTATATTTAAATTCTTATGTCCATGCGATTAGCAGTATCAAGTAATCCTTGGAACAGGCATTCACATGGAACTCATTCTGAAGATATTTATCACAGATCTTTCTGTATGGAATCAATCCTAAAAGGCACCATTCTGAAGATATTTATCACAGATCTTTCTGTATAGAATCAATCCTAAAAGGCACCAACTAATGATAGGGTGTGTGACCTAGCCTGTAATGGAGACGGACGTGTAGTCTGGAGCTCCCGCCATAGCACAATTGGGGCTACAAATCGTGACGGATGGCTGCACAGCGCCCTCATCGTCTGCGGCGGCCGCCCGGAGAGAAGTTGCCTGGACTATGGTATGGTACTGATTCTGGCCGTGATAATCACTCTGAACCCTGGCACCAGCATTTTTGGTGGGCGGCAGCATCAGGGATTGCCCGGTGCTGCTTTTATCCCTGCTGCTAATTATATTTAAATTCTTATGTCCATGCGATTAGGAGTATCAAGTAATCCTTGGAAAAGGCATTCACATGGAACTCATTCTGAAGATATTTATCACAGATCTTTCTGTATGGAATCAATCCTAAAAGGCACCAAATTGTGTAAATCGTACAGTGTCATTCAGTTACAATTTGTAAGAACAATAGTAGCAAAGCCAGTATTTTGTCAGAAACTCATGTTCAGCCAAACCGAATTCTATTATACAAAAATTATTTAGAGAAAACAATATTGAATGTTTTTAAGGACACAAGGAAAGAGTAACTAGAAAATAGGTAGACCCCAGGTGTGTAATCAAACCAAAACCAAATTCACAAAGGAAAAGGTGAAATACAAAATATACAATTGAAATGTATTGGTTTATTCATTAAAGAGACAGCAAATTCTACTCAGTACAATGAAGATACAGAGAATTAATAATTGTATCACAGTTTCAAAAACGTTGTCTGTCTCTGTAAGTGTGTCTCTGCTGCAGCTCACGAGGACGCGGAGCACCAGAGGAAGTTGGGCGGCAGGAGCTCCAGAAGATAATCGGATCTACCGTGCTGGCTCATTGAAACGCTGCTGCACTGCTCGCGGGGGTACTCTGGTTCCCCCCTCCCCATCTCCTTCTCAATAACTGGCCTGCATGCCAGGCTGCTTCCTCCTGCCCTGCACGACCACTGGCACAGACTTCAGCTCCAGAGCGGGCAGAAGATGAGTGAAGATGGATTTCCTGCTGAGGCCCTGAGATCTCTTTGTGGGTCTCCTGCACAAGTGGCCATTGCCCATGGGGGTTTCTGGGAGGAGAGCTAATGATCAGTCACCTGGAGAATGGGGAGCATCCTTTAAGCTGGGGATGTGTTCTCCCTATGCCTCCTCCACAGAACTACTGGATGTGGCTACTCTCTGAGGCACTTGAACACTTGCTAGCTCTGTACCATTGAAATGGTAGCCCCTGTTGTAGGATATTCCAATATCATACAAATCAAAGGAGGGAGTGGAGGGGGAACGTGTCCACGTGGATATGAGGTGCGGATTCAATCTCCCCAACTATAGTTCATAAACAAATAGAATCCACCCATATAAGATAGGCAAAAATAGGAAAAAGGTATGGAGTTGGGTGTGTTTCCTACAATGGTGGGAAGCATGTTGTGTTCTTTAAATACACCTCACACACCAAAAGGGCCTTTGGTGTCATGCTTCATTATAGGGGTCCTCGCGTCCCTCTACGGAACACAGCGGGCTACTAACCAGCGGGTACGCTGGAGCACTGATGTAATCACTATGTGTGTTGTGAGAGGGTAGTGAGTGGTAGGGTCAGGAGTGAGTGGTAAGTGAGTATTAAAAAATACCTGGCATGTGAGGGCTACAAAGAATTTTAATATACCTCCGTGCTGGTATTGTTAAAATAGGGTGGTGGAGGTTTGGTGTATTTAATGTACGTAACTTC
This sequence comes from Lissotriton helveticus, assembly GCF_964261635.1. Lineage (NCBI taxonomy): Eukaryota > Metazoa > Chordata > Amphibia > Caudata > Salamandridae > Lissotriton > Lissotriton helveticus. The sequence continues at coordinate 418,117,428 of NC_136061.1, read as the reverse complement.
CTGCGTGTGACGACATATTTCGTAGCCTCAAGCTTCTTCTTCCAATTTTTTATGTGTTTTAATGAAGCATACCAGCTTTATAGCGATTCATGAATGTTTGTTTATCCCCTTTAGTTAACAGTGCAGGGGCCGGAACCCTTGCACACCACACATAGTGATTACATCAGTGCTCCCGCGTACCCGCTGGTTAGTAGCACGCCGTGTTCCGTAGAGGGACGCGAAGACCCCTATGATGAAGCATGACACCAAGGGCCCTTTTGGTGTGTGAGGGGTATTTGACGAACACAACATGCTTCCCACCATTGTAGGTAACACACCCAACTCCAGACTTTTTTCCTATTTTCACCTATCTCATATGGGTGGATATTCGAATATAGCATGCTACAACCCATGCTTTTACATCACGTTCCATCAAAATGCGGTTGTTACAACGACCGCATTGTTAGAAGGCGATACCTTTACAACGCAAGTCATTAGATCGACTTGCACTAGATGGTGCTCCAATAATAGGAATAGTATAATTTACTATTCCAACTCCACCCTGCGTAACAGTAAGGAAGTTGTTGGAATAGTAAATCATACTATTCCTTAGGTTGAAGCGGCATCTAGAGCAAGCCGATCTAATGACTTGCTTTGTACAGGTATCACATTCTAACAACACGGTCGTTGTACGGACCGCATTGTAATGCAACACGATGTAACAACCGTGTTGTAAAGGTTGTTTCCCAGGATGAATATACAATGCTACAACACATGCTTTTACATTGCGTTCCATCACACCGCGGTCGTTACAAGAGGATAGTATTCTCTTTCCCACCTGTCCTGTGTGGAGGTCATAGAGGGGTTAGTGAGAGATCCAGTGGAGGAATTGTGCTACGCTGTGGTGAGACCCTTGATAAGAGCATGGTCAAACCACGAGCAGCCAAGGAGGGCCCAGCAGCCGTGGCACCTAACGGGGACCACCAGGGAAGGGCGGAAGAGTCGGGCACTTTGGCAGCGACACAAAAATAACACTTGAAGTGCTGATCGCAGCAGTTGCTGACTATGTCAAGGAGACTGAGGACACCCTGGAGGTTAATGGTTCCGCAAATGGAAGACCTCAACCAGAGGGTCTCATCATGGAAAAAGAATTGAGGTCTCTGGCTAATAAACTTGAGAATGCTGATGGTAGAATTCGTCGTCATATTTTGCACCTGCAGGGGTTCCAGAAAAAGTGGAGGGTCATTCCTTTGAACCTGGGGACTCCATGTGGAGGATTGGTTGAACGAAACAGTTTTGGGGTGTCCCTCCTGAAAAATCTTCTCGATGGAGTGTGCTCACGAAATCCTGACGAGCCCCCCTCTGCCCGGGGTGAACCCTCGTCCAATTACAGCAGGGCTGATGAATTTCTGTGATAGAGACAAGATACTCCAGGCAGCGAGGAAGACGGGTCATGGATGATAGACAGCCAAGAGGTCAAATTGCACCCAGATTATACCACCCTAGTCCAAAAACAGACAGAGGCGTATATCCCGTTTAAAAATATTCTGCGTGAGCCCAACCTGATATATGCACTCTTATACCCCGAAAACTGAGGACAGAACATAGTGGGAAAGAGCATTTCATGGCTATGCCCCAAGAGGCCAGGGATTGGCTTAACCATCAGGGACTACGCAAGAGTCACCTGCAGGATGCTGAATTGAGAGATGGCTGAGAAAAGGAAGTGAACAAATGAAGAAATAACGAAAGATGCAATTGGGCCGCTCTGACTCAGGAACAGATGAAAGCTGCACAGGTCAAGACAGTGTTAGAAATTAAGCAACAGAGAGACATCTTTAATGTTTACTGGCACCAGAGAGAAGTGCTAATGGATCGGACCATATAGGGACAGATCGAGGCTCTAATGATGAACAGTGGCCAGTTGTGACACCTATGACAGCAGACCAGCTGGGCTATGCAGGGTCAACATGTGAACGGATCAACCACAGGTGACTTTGAACCAATGGTGCCTCCGGTTGAGGGTGAACTCGTTGCCCACTCCGGCACGGGGGACTTGACTCCCTACAAAAACAGCTTGATGATGATGGCTGCTGGCTGTGCCCTGGTGATTGAATGTAGGAGAGTGGGGTCTGCAATCCTATGGTCACCCCAGATTTTTGCTTTTTGCTTCACTGGTTTACGACTTTCCGTGGCTGTGGGCCTGCTAATCAGACCCACAGCCTAGCTGTTCTCTCTCTAAATTGACAACAATGTACTTTAGGTGCATTTACCAATTGGTACTGGGCCACCTTATCAGTCCCTGTACCCAGGGCATAGGTGTACCCAGGGCCTACCAGGGGCTGAAGCATGTATTATGCCACCCCTGGCTGGCCATCTAAAACTGACACAACTGGCTGCATGACAGCTGGGGCAAGGTGGTGTAATCACCCTTTGCTATAGATATAGTATACCTATATCTAACCCTAAAATGGACACATATATTCCTATCAGTCACTCCTATGGAAGGCCTTATCAATCCTGAAGGCAGAGTGCTTGGAATTATGTGAGATGGTGTTCTGGCATGAGCTGAGCCCGTTTGCAGCTTGCGGAACCAAGTCCTAATAGCTGTTCCATGATAACGCTATACCATATACTCTTAAGTGCATTATCAACCTCGCGGTTAAATGCTAACTCTGGTATAACATTATCAAAACATGTCGAGTAAGGTGTCATACGATTTGGAATACAACCTCCTCGCCAATTCTGGCGACGGGGGTAGCATTCCACCCTTCTAGAGGGACACGACATGTATGTAACTGTGAACACCGGTTAAAGTTAACTCGAGCCTCAGCATCACAAAATGGATGCTGCCACCACAGACACAAGTCTGACCTCCTGCTGCTGGGAGTCCTTCCAGCAAGGATGGCTTGGACACAGGGTTTACTGCCTTGGGAGGTGCTAGCACCACCCCAGACAGTATTTTGTGTATTGGGGAGGATAGGCCTGAAAGCAATGAGACATGCCTGGGGCACACAAGGTGTCCTGTGCATACACCGGTTCAAACCAGTTGCTGGGGCATCCCTGCCCCAGCTCTGGCGCGAAACCGGACAAAGGATAGGGGGTGTAACCACCCCCCTTCCTAGTCCCACCCAGGGTAGGGACCTAGTCAGTAGTGCAGCCCCCTTTAGCAGAATAAAGGTAGGAGCTGGTCCCATTCCAAATTAGATTATCCTGAACTATTCAACAAGAAGAAACTCTGGCCTTCGACGTTCTGCTCCACAGAAGACTGAAGAATCTCCCTGTGGGCAAGGAGTGTCCACCCTGTAACTGCAGGCACCATCAAGCGTCCAGCGGCTTCCCTTTGTCGTCTTCCCTCGAGGATCCAGACTTCAGAGCCCGACGAGACCCGGATTCCCAGACCTCTCCGACCTCAACCTACATTTGCAGCACAGCTGAGATCCGTGGGTGCGACGAGACACGTGGGACCGGCCATCTTGGAAGAAACTGCACTTCGCTTCCAGCACGACTCCCGAGGAAAACTCGACCAAGTGCTTTGGGGACTGAGAAGCCCCAGCCCCGAGCAGCTCCTGCACCGAAGATCAACCCTCCAGCCTCCACGAGATCTGCGTGGGGCCCTTCTGCTTGTTTGCTGCTCGACGCATTGTCTGGTCACTTGCCGGCTGGCTAGTGGCCTCCTAGACGACGAACCTTTCAATCTTTGCTGCTGGTCTGGTTGCTCCAGACTGGCCCTTGCTCCCTTCCAAAAGAGGGGCACCTCGGACTCTCCTAGTCCGCACCAGACGTCTTTTCCCTTCACCGCGTGGGTTTCCTTTGCCAAGGCCTGTTGACTCCAATCCCGGATCCGACACCGCCGACAGCGAGAGACTGCATGGGACAGCTCGTGCCGCCATCCTGGTCGTCGAAGACGCCTCCTGGTCCACGTGGCGGCTGAGTCAAGCGTCCACTCTTCACCTGATCGCGACGACAGCACCTGGTTCCTTCCTGGTTCCACACCGGTCACTGGCTAGTGACTTTGAACACTGTCCCCTCTGCTTTCAGGTCCTCTTCTTCACTGATCCACCCTTGGATCGCACCGGACATCTTCCTCCTGGTCGCCTGCAGCATCTTTTCTTTCAGGCTCCATTGACTTCGGCACCTATGCACCCGCAGCCCGTGGGTGAGGTAACGAGAGCATTTCGGTGCTCAAGGGTAGTCTAACTGTCCTAGTGTCCAGTTCCACAGTCGTTTTTGTCATAACTAGTCAGGATTGTCCGTACTCACCTTTTACTTGAACTGTACTGTCCATGGACGTTGTTACGCATCTCGCGTGTGAGTTCACACTCTGCACACGCGTTCCATGGGCCTCCTATTACTTACCTGAAGTTAGTGTAGCGTGGTCCCATCGATCCTACAGCCTCTGGACAGCTCCATTCCTTTTATCGACTTTCACAACACTTACTTAGTATATGGTTTGTCGTGCCCCTAGGGCACCATTGTAATTTTGTGCAACTTGTCGTATTTTTCTTAAGAGATTGTCATGTGCTTAGCCCTCTGACCTCATAAAGAGTTCAGAGGTGTTGTTATTAATAAATATACTGTTTATTTTCATAACAACCTGTGTGGTGTCCTTTCATCTGGTATTCAAGGGGTTATATTGTGGTAAAACAGCTGGCTTCACATGCCAAAAGAGTTTAGCCTAAGACTGCTTTGTCCATGCTACCATTAGGATAGCTGGTCTATAAGGTTGACTTACAATCAATCACCATAAGGGTTGTTTGGACTGATACAGGGTGATCACTAGAACTAGTGAGCATCATATATCAGGCCAACTTCTCACAATTGACTCAAATACTGTTGGATTGTTTCGCAGGTTTGAAGTCTATACATACCTTGTGTTTGGAGGTGGTTCGTTCTACAATCACGACATGGTACAGTGAGGTGGGAAGGGTTGTTTTGGGTTAATGTTATCCTTTTTGTTTTTTTTCATGTTTTTCTATCACGGTATAAGAATGTACTTACTCTGTTCAACCGTTCACTGGGTCCAGCGGCAGGGGGAGACTAGAGGAAGGAGTTATCCAATGGTACAACCCAAACAGCTGTTGATAGTGACATGGAATGTTAATGGATTGGACAACAAGGTCAAAAGGGGCAGGTCCATAGGGCACTATCTTGATAGTGACCTGGCATAGTATACCTATAGGAGACCCATCTTATGGATGCACAACATCGATGTATGGTTAGGGGAAAATATAAGTTAATTGCTCATGCACAGACCACACCCGGGTCTAGGGGGGTCCTGGTACTTATCCATAGATCTCTCCCGTTTCACATGTTCTGCACATGAGCTGATATACAAGGGTGCTACATAGTGATTCTGGGTGAATATAGGTTTACCTTTGATACTATTTAACGTTTACGCACCTCCTGGGTTGCAGAGAATAACACTTCAGCAAGTGGGACCTGTTCTGGCTAATGCACCAGGAAGGAGACTTCAACTCAGTATTGGAAACACACATGGACAGGATCAGTGCAAAAGTGGAAGGGACAATGACGAGGCGTAGACTGGAGGGTTTTGTGCAGGCGCTAGGATTGTGTGATGTATGGAGGGCTCTACACGAGCAGGAAAGGGGATACTCCTTCTACTCTGGCTACCACAAAGTTCATTCCTGGTTGGTTTACTTTCTTACAACAACTGATCTCCTGCCCAGCTTTGAGGTGGCAGAGCACTTAGATCGTGGTATTAGTGACCACTCACCACTGAGGGTAAGATTGAACATGGGGGACGTGCATCCCAGAGAGGATGGAGGATTGGGATGTGGTGCCTCAGAATGAAGAGAGTGTTGGGAGCCTGGAACAGGCCTCCCACCTATACTTTGTGGAAAATGGGGAGAGCTGGCATCGCAACTTGCTTGCTTTTAGGAATCATGGCTGATAGTTCAAGAGCGGGAAATTTTAAGCTGATTGCCCTGCGAACAGACAAGGTCCACACCAAATGACAAATTTAGAGGCAGACATATCAGGGGGGGAAGTATTTTTGGCTATGGCGATAGAGTGCCTGGTGAAATGGATAAGAGTGGACATGCAGATTTGGGTTGGCCTGGAGGATTGGGCAGGGAGGAAAAAATGTCCCTGTATGCGGATTATATTTTGCTGTATTTGACCCGTGTGCCAACGACCCTTCAGAGGTTGCAGGACATTTTTCATGTTTTTGGAGAGGTCTATGGATTTGTCATAAACTGGCATAAATCGTTATTGTTTCCCATGGGCAGCTGGGATAGGGGCTAGCCGCTGGCCCTACCACTTACGAGTGGAAACTATTAAAGTAAAATACCTTGGGCTATTGATCACCAAAGATCCTGAACCTTATTACGATGCAAACCTGGCCCACTTGCTGAAGTGTTTTGACCAGGACACACAACACTGGCAGCCTTTGCCGATTTCATTGATGATGAAGGCAGCAATATTTAAAATGCTGGCTCTCCACCATTTCCTCTACATTCTTCAGAACTCACCATAAAAAATGCGAATTTTTTTTGTTCAAATTTATGTGTTATCATGCACCATGCTGTGGGCCGTGGACACCAGAGAGTGGCCCTACGTACCATTCGGCGGTCTTCGTACGAAGGGGGAGTACCGCTGCCGAATATTCGTCAGCATTATGAGGCTTTCCAGGTCCAGCATTCTGGATAGATCACCAGGCTATGGGAAACAGAAGCTATCTACATTAGCTGTATATGGGGGTAGACGGAACCCAGTACTGTGTCCAGTTATTGAAATGGTGGTTCAGAATTGGAGGACTTTAACTAAGGAGATGGGGTGGGACACTCAATTGACCCAGAGAACACCATTGTGAGAGGTGTCCAGGCTCCCAAGATTGACTGCCTTGAATTGTTTTTAGGGGTGGGACAAAATTGGCATTTCAACTGCGGCAGAAGTCTGGGACGCTAATGGGGTGGTGCTATTTGCCCATTTGCAAACGGAATATCAGTAGTTAGCTACGCAATGGCAACTGCGAGTAGCTCTTTGACACAGCATCCCTCCCTGATGTGCAGAAGAAGGAGGATGCCGCCTTGGAAATGCCATTGCTGGGTGGGCCTGTAAATTTCCTTCCCATACAGGACTCTGATGAAAACACACAAGCCACCTGACTGGCCTGCTGGATAGATGGTCTTGGGATCTTGGAGACCTTGATTGGGACCACTGGTGTGAGGCACTCGTGTTCCCTGCGGAGGTGCCCATTTGTACTGAGAAAAAGGGGTCCCAGCAAACAACAATAAATTCAAAACAAACAATATCAATGAATAAAGAAACGCTTAATTAGCCTACACTGTTATTTATTCACAATGTAGACGTACGTTAGTTACCATGAATTTAGATGAACAATCACAAGATGTATGGTGCCCCAGAAGGGAAGGGAAGTGGTATAGTGCAGGGAGTGTGGGTATAGGATAGTGACAATAAAAAAACAACCAAATGGCCTGACTGTACTGTATGTCAATTTCCAACATAGACAGACAAATGACCGTGGGTTCAATACATCATGAAATAACAAGCATTGAATGACTAAATGATGGGGTGAAGCTGATATGCATAAAAAGTTGTCGACGTTTCGACCCTCTAATAAATCGCAGGGATTAGTTATGACCTTGCTTCGGGGTCTTCATCAGGACAGGGGCGGGGCAGGCAACCTATTTAATAAACATCAATTATTACTTTAGTTTGATGGTCGAATTTCGCCGTCCTTGATCTCGACGCACACGAGTAGGCGCAAGCAAAGACACAGTCTTCCCTCAGGTATGTCCTGTGTCTGTAAACCTTGCGGTACACGTTAGTAACGACCACAGTGTTGGATTCATTATATCCCGTCTTTTCTCTGCAGACGATTCATCCCGACTTCGTGTGCATTTTGCATCAACTTTGAATGCCCATCACATTCTTAATCTGTGAGTTTATCGTTTCAATTCTACCTACCGTTTAATAAATCCTCCATCCTAAAACCATTTCTGTAATTAATGATATGTTGGTTTTCTTATACTCAGACCCGAGGGCCATCCTATATCGTCATATCATGTAAGTGCTTATTCTATCAGTCCCTCATCACAGATGCATCTAAATGTAAGGGTCCTTATTGATCAATATTTTCTCAATTTTAGGACCTGAACTTACTCTTCTTATGAAAGAATTCTCTATTCCTACTTCCAACTTGGAGACGAGCAACCTTTGTTATGCCTTGTCCACCATAGTGTGCTTTAATATTTGTTTTTATCTATTGACTCAACGCACCTTGTAAATTAAACTAAAGTAATAATTGATGTTTATTAAATAGGTTGCCTGCCCCGCCCCTGTCCTGATGAAGACCCCGAAGCAAGGTCATAACTAATCCCTGCGATTATTATAGGGTCGAAACGTCGACAACTTTTTATGCACATCAGCTTCACCCCATCATTTAGTCATTCAATGCGTTATGTGGAGTATGATTGTTATTTAATGATGTATTGAACCCACGGTCATTTGTCTGTCTATGTTGGAAATTGACATACAGTACAGTCAGGCCATTTGGTTGTTTTTTATTGTCACTATCCTATACCCACACTCCCTGCACTATACCACTTCCCTTCCCTTCTGGGGCACCATACATCTTGTGATTGTTCATCTAAATTCATGGTAACTAACGTAGTGTTTCTTTATTCATTGATATTGTTTGTTTTGAATGTATTGTTGTTTGCTGGGACCCCTTTTTCTCAGTACTGATATTACCCAGGTCTCAGTGACTTTGTTTGGGTGAACCCTTTGCTATATCCGAGGTACCCATTTGAGCATCTCTCTGCCTCATCCAACTTAGGATTCTCCAAAGGGTGTGGCCAGGAGAGCACTTCTATCAGACGCTCTGGGGCTGTCCAAAAATTGGAGGCTTTTGGGAGGCAGTGCAGGAAACATTGGAAGGTGCAACGGGGATACCCCTGGTGCTTCAACCTAGACTTGCACTGTTTGGTGTGTCGGGGCAGACGGACCATATGGGACACCACAATCTGTTAGTTAACCTAGGATGCATGGTGGCATAACGGGACGTTGCCAAGAAATGGGGCTTGGGGACTGATCCTCAACATCCCGAATAGCTGGATGATTTGCATTATTGTAGAATAATGGGAAAGGAAATCTTTCAAAGCAAAGGCTGTGAAAGGAAATATGTAAATATGTGGGATGGATGGGTCTCTGGGTTTAACTGAAATGGGCATTTACATGGGAGATACCTGCTGACTTGGGTAAAGTTCAAGATGTAGAAACTGAGGGGTGTTCTGGGCGGGACCCGCGAGCGAGCAAAAATACTCAAAATGATACTCAAAAATGATGCTGTATATTGACGAACTGTCCATGATTTATCACATGAATAAATGGATGCATGTCCTGTGATGGGAGGGGTGGCGGGTGAGGCTGAGTTTTGCTAAGGCATATTTATTGACATTGCAATAACCTAAAAACACAAATATTTAAAAAAAGTAATGACGGGACATTAACCAATGTATCCAAGGTTGATCATCTTGATTATCAGAATACAGCGTTCTTATTGAATTAGCTTAAAACAATGTATTCATTGCACACTCTTATCAGTGCTGCCAAGATAATTCTGTTTGAGCTGACCACCACTGGTTTGCAAAGAAATTTGCAGTAATTAAGCTTTTAGGCAGAATTTGTTTATACAGCAAGACCATAGGTGTTACTTATTAGGGGCAAAAAAGAGGGCTAACATGTAACTGTCCTATGGGTCAATAAAAAATTGAGGTGGCTGATAATTATGTTTATTTGGGTAGAATCTTTTCTAGTAATCTTTTACATAAGTTGCATTGTACTAACCTTGGGGAAAAAAGCTGTTGTCCATTTATGGGCCATGCAAAGTGTATGGAATTCTATGGGGAACATGCATTTTATCCATTTATTACATATTTCTCAAAAACAGTATTAGTCTCCCAACATATTAACTCTTTGTGATGTAGTTCTCAAAGATCTCGAAGTGATGTGCTAAAGCAATCACTGGGTTATCATTTTATAAAGGATAGCTAAAATATGTGGCAAGTAAAGTTTTGAATAACCCGCTTTGGTAATATTAAGCTGGAATTGTGACCTCAGCACTGAAAAGTATAATCAGTGAAGGATGCTAAATATACGTTATTGATGAGAATAGTAATTTGCCAAGCTTATAATCCAAAGGAAAGCTGAATTTTGTGTGGGAAAGCTTTGAGCATATTTCTTATGCTTAGCATGAGCTTTATTCAAACTAGAAGGCAAGAGAGACAAACTGTGCACTTGAAGATGCTTGACAATAATACTCACTGAAGACATTTTAGATCAGAACATTTCTTAGAATTGTATGTACTTCATGAAGTTATTGATTAATGTTGTGCATATGTTTTATGATTGTGTCGTGATTATACAACTCTGTTCTGTTAAATAGCACAAATGAAGGACTCTAAGATGCAAGTCTCAGTAGGATAGCACAGTATTCACCTCTATGGCCAGACGCTCAAATGAATGCAGAGGAGTTTACCTTAAAGCTTAAGGGAACGACTTTGTGGTACTCAACTAGAGTAAGAGCTTCAGGAGTATGACACATCTTGCATGCTGGCTCTACAGATAATGGATAAAATAGGCACTTCTACAGCAAGAAGCATAGGAGATTACATTCTAGTTCACTGCTGTTATTACAAGCTACTGTTAATGGCACAGAAATGCATTCAACATAAGCGTTGATGGCTCAGAGGAATAACTAAGTAATTCACTGATAAGGTTTATGGATGTAGGAAACTGCATAAGGCTTTAGTTCTAAAGCTAGAGCCTACAGTAAAGGCAAAATAAATTTTACTCTGCTGTCAGACATTCAGGTGAATTTCACTGTTGAGGAGGGACGTATTTATTCTAGAAAGGATTCTTTTTCATAGATATCACTACACCAAGTAATATAATCTAAAGTACTAAAGGGAAGACTAGCAAATGCTTAAGGAACATACATGTTTTTCCATGACAATTCTTTCAAGGTTCAGACTCGCATTTTGGCTAATTTTCTGAATGCTATTTTTTAAAAGGATCATGAAGATACAGGCGTAGATACTGGCAGTAAAATAAAGTAAATAGGGAGATAACTGCCATAAGTATTTTCTGTACTTTACGATCGCCACAAATGCCTTAGCCCTTCAGAGGCAATGGGTTGGATATGGTTAAATGTATGCCACCATAAGAAATCAATGGGAGTGTGATGTAACTTCCTATACAGCTCACATATATTTTGAATTGTTGTCCATGTTTTCAACCTTTGCTTGGGGTTGGAGCTGAAAAGTAAAAGGAAGGTGCAGAACCAAACAGGGGGTACAGAAGATTTAAAAAGAAATTAAACTCCAGGCAAAAGTAAGAATAGTACATCAACAAAAACACACCACGAGCCGACCTGAAACCTGGTATTATTTAGGGGGAAATAAGGAACATCTTTACTTTATCTTGCAATGAAACTCTCATAAGTATTTATGCTCAATATCAGGAAATTCTTGCTCAGAGGAGGAGAGGGACAGCAGCAAAGGCATTTAAAACCCATCCAATTTGGCATGCTACTAGTCCGGATCAGGTTCCAGTTGTACACTATTTGAAGATGTGGGCCAGGGGGAGAGGAGAGGAGTGCAGTGGAGAGTGGGAGGCAGGAGAGCCTTTCAATGGCCTGCAGAGTCTACAGGGGCACACAAACGTGGGAGGCGGGCTGCAGGCTATTTCCACAGCAGGAGGAGGCTTTATGCATTTGAACGGAAGGCAACAGAGTAAACACCTCTGGTGCCTGCAAGCCTGTTGCTCATACTTCCTTTACTGGTGCAGCGCTAGTAAGGTGGAGTGGGTCAACCCCATGTTATTTTTTTTGCATATATTTGCGTGGGGCCCTTCTGCTTGTTTGCTGCTCGACGCATTGTCTGGTCACTTGCCGGCTGGCTAGTGGCCTCCTAGACGACGAACCTTTCAATCTTTGCTGCTGGTCTGGTTGCTCCAGACTGGCCCTTGCTCCCTTCCAAAAGAGGGGCACCTCGGACTCTCCTAGTCCGCACCAGACGTCTTTTCCCTTCACCGCGTGGGTTTCCTTTGCCAAGGCCTGTTGACTCCAATCCCGGATCCGACACCGCCGACAGCGAGAGACTGCATGGGACAGCTCGTGCCGCCATCCTGGTCATTGAAGACGCCTCCTGGTCCACGTGGCAGCTGAGTCAAGCGTCCACTCTTCACCTGATCGCGACGACAGCACCTGGTTCCTTCCTGGTTCCACACCGGTCACTGGCTAGTGACTTTGAACACTGTCCCCTCTGCTTTCAGGTCCTCTTCTTCACTGATCCACCCTTGGATCGCACCGGACATCTTCCTCCTGGTCGCCTGCAGCATCTTTTCTTTCAGGCTCCATTGACTTCGGCACCTATGCACCCGCAGCCCGTGGGTGAGGTAACGAGAGCATTTCGGTGCTCAAGGGTAGTCTAACTGTCCTAGTGTCCAGTTCCACAGTCGTTTTTGTCATAACTAGTCAGGATTGTCCGTACTCACCTTTTACTTGAACTGTACTGTCCATGGACGTTGTTACGCATCTCGCGTGTGAGTTCACACTCTGCACACGCGTTCCATGGGCCTCCTATTACTTACCTGAAGTTAGTGTAGCGTGGTCCCATCGATCCTACAGCCTCTGGACAGCTCCATTCCTTTTATCGACTTTCACAACACTTACTTAGTATATGGTTTGTCGTGCCCCTAGGGCACCATTGTAATTTTGTGCAACTTGTCGTATTTTTCTTAAGAGATTGTCATGTGCTTAGCCCTCTGACCTCATAAAGAGTTCAGAGGTGTTGTTATTAATAAATATACTGTTTATTTTCATAACAACCTGTGTGGTGTCCTTTCATCTGGTATTCAAGGGGTTATATTGTGGTAAAACAGCTGGCTTCACATGCCAAAAGAGTTTAGCCTAAGACTGCTTTGTCCATGCTACCATTAGGATAGCTGGTCTATAAGGTTGACTTACAATCAATCACCATAAGGGTTGTTTGGACTGATACAGGGTGATCACTAGAACTAGTGAGCATCATATATCAGGCCAACTTCTCACAATTGACTCAAATACTGTTGGATTGTTTCGCAGGTTTGAAGTCTATACATACTGTGTGTTTGGAGGTGGTTCGTTCTACAATCACGACATGGTACAGTGAGGTGGGAAGGGTTGTTTTGGGTTAATGTTATCCTTTTTGTTTTTTTTTATGTTTTTCTATCACGGTATAAGAATGTACTTACTCTGTTCAACCGTTCACTGGGTCCAGCGGCAGGGGGAGACTAGAGGAAGGAGTTATCCAATGGTACAACCCAAACAGCTGTTGATAGTGACATGGAATGTTAATGGATTGGACAACAAGGTCAAAAGGGGCAGGTCCATAGGGCACTATCTTGATAGTGACCTGGCATAGTATACCTATAGGAGACCCATCTTATGGATGCACAACATCGATGTATGGTTAGGGGAAAATATAAGTTAATTGCTCATGCACAGACCACACCCGGGTCTAGGGGGGTCCTGGTACTTATCCATAGATCTCTCCCGTTTCACATGTTCTGCACATGAGCTGATATACAAGGGTGCTACATAGTGATTCTGGGTGAATATAGGTTTACCTTTGATACTATTTAACGTTTACGCACCTCCTGGGTTGCAGAGAATAACACTTCAGCAAGTGGGACCTGTTCTGGCTAATGCACCAGGAAGGAGACTTCAACTCAGTATTGGAAACACACATGGACAGGATCAGTGCAAAAGTGGAAGGGACAATGACGAGGCGTAGACTGGAGGGTTTTGTGCAGGCGCTAGGATTGTGTGATGTATGGAGGGCTCTACATGAGCAGGAAAGGGGATACTCCTTCTACTCTGGCTACCACAAAGTTCATTCCTGGTTGGTTTACTTTCTTACAACAACTGATCTCCTGCCCAGCTTTGAGGTGGCAGAGCACTTAGATCGTGGTATTAGTGACCACTCACCACTGAGGGTAAGATTGAACATGGGGGACGTGCATCCCAGAGTGGATGGAGGATTGGGATGTGGTGCCTCAGAATGAAGAGAGTGTTGGGAGCCTGGAACAGGCCTCCCACCTATACTTTGTGGAAAATGGGGAGAGCTGGCATCGCAACTTGCTTGCTTTTAGGAATCATGGCTGATAGTTCAAGAGCGGGAAATTTTAAGCTGATTGCCCTGCGAACAGACAAGGTCCACACCAAATGACAAATTTAGAGGCAGACATATCAGGGGGGGAAGTATTTTTGGCTATGGCGATAGAGTGCCTGGTGAAATGGATAAGAGTGGACATGCAGATTTGGGTTGGCCTGGAGGATTGGGCAGGGAGGAAAAAATGTCCCTGTATGCGGATTATATTTTGCTGTATTTGACCCGTGTGCCAACGACCCTTCAGAGGTTGCAGGACATTTTTCATGTTTTTGGAGAGGTCTATGGATTTGTCATAAACTGGCATAAATCGTTATTGTTTCCCATGGGCAGCTGGGATAGGGGCTAGCCGCTGGCCCTACCACTTACGAGTGGAAACTATTAAAGTAAAATACCTTGGGCTATGGATCACCAAAGATCCTGAACCTTATTACGATGCAAACCTGGCCCACTTGCTGAAGTGTTTTGACCAGGACACACAACACTGGCAGCCTTTGCCGATTTCATTGATGATGAAGGCAGCAATATTTAAAATGCTGGCTCTCCACCATTTCCTCTACATTCTTCAGAACTCACCATAAAAAATGCGAATTTTTTTTGTTCAAATTTATGTGTTATCATGCACCATGCTGTGGGCCGTGGACACCAGAGAGTGGCCCTACGTACCATTCGGCGGTCTTCGTACGAAGGGGGAGTACCGCTGCCGAATATTCGTCAGCATTATGAGGCTTTCCAGGTCCAGCATTCTGGATAGATCACCAGGCTATGGGAAACAGAAGCTATCTACATTAGCTGTATATGGGGGTAGACGGAACCCAGTACTGTGTCCAGTTATTGAAATGGTGGTTCAGAATTGGAGGACTTTAACTAAGGAGATGGGGTGGGACACTCAATTGACCCAGAGAACACCATTGTGAGAGGTGTCCAGGCTCCCAAGATTGACTGCCTTGAATTGTTTTTAGGGGTGGGACAAAATTGGCATTTCAACTGCGGCAGAAGTCTGGGACGCTAATGGGGTGGTGCTATTTGCCCATTTGCAAACGGAATATCAGTAGTTAGCTACGCAATGGCAACTGCGAGTAGCTCTTTGACACAGCATCCCTCCCTGATGTGCAGAAGAAGGAGGATGCCGCCTTGGAAATGCCATTGCTGGGTGGGCCTGTAAATTTCCTTCCCATACAGGACTCTGATGAAAACACACAAGCCACCTGACTGGCCTGCTGGATAGATGGTCTTGGGATCTTGGAGACCTTGATTGGGACCACTGGTGTGAGGCACTCGTGTTCCCTGCGGAGGTGCCCATTTGTACTGAGAAAAAGGGGTCCCAGCAAACAACAATAAATTCAAAACAAACAATATCAATGAATAAAGAAACGCTTAATTAGCCTACACTGTTATTTATTCACAATGTAGACGTACGTTAGTTACCATGAATTTAGATGAACAATCACAAGATGTATGGTGCCCCAGAAGGGAAGGGAAGTGGTATAGTGCAGGGAGTGTGGGTATAGGATAGTGACAATAAAAAAAAACAACCAAATGGCCTGACTGTACTGTATGTCAATTTCCAACATAGACAGACAAATGACCGTGGGTTCAATACATCATGAAATAACAAGCATTGAATGACTAAATGATGGGGTGAAGCTGATATGCATAAAAAGTTGTCGACGTTTCGACCCTCTAATAAATCGCAGGGATTAGTTATGACCTTGCTTCGGGGTCTTCATCAGGACAGGGGCGGGGCAGGCAACCTATTTAATAAACATCTAAATTCATGGTAACTGTATAATAGTGTTTCTTTATTCATTGATATTGTTTGTTTTGAATGTATTGCTGTTTGCTGGGACCCCTTTTTCTCAGTACTGATATTACCCAGGTCTCAGTGACTTTGTTTGGGTGAACCCTTTGCTATATCCGAGGTACCCATTTGAGCATCTCTCTGCCTTATCCAACTTAGGATTCTCCAAAGGGTGTGGCCAGGAGAGCACTTCTATCAGACGCTCTGGGGCTGTCCAAAAATTGGAGGCTTTTGGGAGGCAGTGCAGGAAACATTGGAAGGTGCAACGGGGATACCCCTGGTGCTTCAACCTAGACTTGCACTGTTTGGTGTGTCGGGGCAGACGGACCATATGGGACACCACAATCTGTTAGTTAACCTAGGATGCATGGTGGCATAACGGGACGTTGCCAAGAAATGGGGCTTGGGGACTGATCCTCAACATCCCGAATAGCTGGATGATATGCATTATTGTAGAATAATGGGAAAGGAAATCTTTCAAAGCAAAGGCTGTGAAAGGAAATATGTAAATATGTGGGATGGATGGGTCTCTGGGTTTAACTGAAATGGGCATTTACATGGGAGATACCTGCTGACTTGGGTAAAGTTCAAGATGTAGAAACTGAGGGGTGTTCTGGGCGGGACCCGCGAGCGAGCAAA
Organism: Lissotriton helveticus; assembly: GCF_964261635.1. Taxonomy (NCBI): domain Eukaryota; kingdom Metazoa; phylum Chordata; class Amphibia; order Caudata; family Salamandridae; genus Lissotriton; species Lissotriton helveticus. Next base: position 418,100,814 of record NC_136061.1, on the reverse strand, counting down.
AATACTCAAAATGATACTCAAAAATGATGCTGTATATTGACGAACTGTCCATGATTTATCACATGAATAAATGGATGCATGTCCTGTGATGGGAGGGGTGGCGGGTGAGGCTGAGTTTTGCTAAGGCATATTTATTGACATTGCAATAACCTAAAAACACAAATATTTTAAAAAAGTAATGACGGGACATTAACCAATGTATCCAAGGTTGATCATCTTGATTATCAGAATACAGCGTTCTTATTGAATTAGCTTAAAACAATGTATTCATTGCACACTCTTATCAGTGCTGCCAAGATAATTCTGTTTGAGCTGACCACCACTGGTTTGCAAAGAAATTTGCAGTAATTAAGCTTTTAGGCAGAATTTGTTTATACAGCAAGACCATAGGTGTTACTTATTAGGGGCAAAAAAGAGGGCTAACATGTAACTGTCCTATGGGTCAATAAAAAATTGAGGTGGCTGATAATTATGTTTATTTGGGTAGAATCTTTTCTAGTAATCTTTTACATAAGTTGCATTGTACTAACCTTGGGGAAAAAAGCTGTTGTCCATTTATGGGCCATGCAAAGTGTATGGAATTCTATGGGGAACATGCATTTTATCCATTTATTACATATTTCTCAAAAACAGTATTAGTCTCCCAACATATTAACTCTTTGTGATGTAGTTCTCAAAGATCTCGAAGTGATGTGCTAAAGCAATCACTGGGTTATCATTTTATAAAGGATAGCTAAAATATGTGGCAAGTAAAGTTTTGAATAACCCGCTTTGGTAATATTAAGCTGGAATTGTGACCTCAGCACTGAAAAGTATAATCAGTGAAGGATGCTAAATATACGTTATTGATGAGAATAGTAATTTGCCAAGCTTATAATCCAAAGGAAAGCTGAATTTTGTGTGGGAAAGCTTTGAGCATATTTCTTATGCTTAGCATGAGCTTTATTCAAACTAGAAGGCAAGAGAGACAAACTGTGCACTTGAAGATGCTTGACAATAATACTCACTGAAGACATTTTAGATCAGAACATTTCTTAGAATTGTATGTACTTCATGAAGTTATTGATTAATGTTGTGCATATGTTTTATGATTGTGTCGTGATTATACAACTCTGTTCTGTTAAATAGCACAAATGAAGGACTCTAAGATGCAAGTCTCAGTAGGATAGCACAGTATTCACCTCTATAGCCAGACGCTCAAATGAATGCAGAGGAGTTTACCTTAAAGCTTAAGGGAACGACTTTGTGGTACTCAACTAGAGTAAGAGCTTCAGGAGTATGACACATCTTGCATGCTGGCTCTACAGATAATGGATAAAATAGGCACTTCTACAGCAAGAAGCATAGGAGATTACATTCTAGTTCACTGCTGTTATTACAAGCTACTGTTAATGGCACAGAAATGCATTCAACATAAGCGTTGATGGCTCAGAGGAATAACTAAGTAATTCACTGATAAGGTTTATGGATGTAGGAAACTGCATAAGGCTTTAGTTCTAAAGCTAGAGCCTACAGTAAAGGCAAAATAAATTTTACTCTGCTGTCAGACATTCAGGTGAATTTCACTGTTGAGGAGGGACGTATTTATTCTAGAAAGGATTCTTTTTCATAAATATCACTACACCAAGTAATATAATCTAAAGTACTAAAGGGAAGACTAGCAAATGCTTAAGGAACATACATGTTTTTCCATGACAATTCTTTCAAGGTTCAGACTCGCATTTTGGCTAATTTTCTGAATGCTATTTTTTAAAAGGATCATGAAGATACAGGCGTAGATACTGGCAGTAAAATAAAGTAAATAGGGAGATAACTGCCATAAGTATTTTCTGTACTTTACGATCGCCGCAAATGCCTTAGCCCTTCAGAGGCAATGGGTTGGATATGGTTAAATGTATGCCACCATAAGAAATCAATGGGAGTGTGATGTAACTTCCTATACAGCTCACACATTTTTTGAATTGTTGTCCATGTTTTCAACCTTTGCTTGGGGTTGGAGCTGAAAAGTAAAAGGAAGGTGCAGAACCAAACAGGGGGTACAGAAGATTTAAAAAGAAATTAAACTCCAGGCAAAAGTAAGAATAGTACATCAACAAAAACACACCACGAGCCGACCTGAAACCTGGTATTATTTAGGGGGAAATAAGGAACATCTTTACTTTATCTTGCAATGAAACTCTCATAAGTATTTATGCTCAATATCAGGAAATTCTTGCTCAGAGGAGGAGAGGGACAGCAGCAAAGGCATTTAAAACCCATCCAATTTGGCATGCTACTAGTCCGGATCAGGTTCCAGTTGTACACTATTTGAAGATGTGGGCCAGGGGGAGAGGAGAGGAGTGCAGTGGAGAGTGGGAGGCAGGAGAGCCTTTCAATGGCCTGCAGAGTCTACAGGGGCACACAAACGTGGGAGGCGGGCTGCAGGCTATTTCCACAGCAGGAGGAGGCTTTATGCATTTGAACGGAAGGCAACAGAGTAAACACCTCTGGTGCCTGCAAGCCTGTTGCTCATACTTCCTTTACTGGTGCAGAGCTAGTAAGGTGGAGTGGGTCAACCCCATGTTATTTTTTTTGCATATATTTTGTGGGAACTTTTGTAAATATTGTGGGAGTTTTACTAAAGTGCTGATTTTGCGTGAATTTTTTGTGCAAATTGCGAAATCAAGATATCGTGGGAGGCTGGTCCAGTAGGGTACTCAGCACCTTTAGTTATCATGAGAACACCTTCAGAATATAAAAGAGGCAGTTCTACCTTAGGCGACAATAGACACTACTTTGGAATCTCATTATGCTACCATGAGGATTACTAGTGTAGAAGCCTTCAAATTATAAATGTTTGTGAGTACACTATTACTCACCATCTGTGTGTTGCAACCTGCCATTGGCTGAAGATCATAATGGATAGTTCGGCCATTCTGGTCCATCAGCTGGAATTGCTCAGTAAGAGGCTGGGTCTGAGACAACTGCAACACTGCATTCTGCAATTCATACACATTTTTGATTTAAAGAGAAGAGTCATACTAATCTTATGCATTTCAGTCAATTAAATTGTCAATCAATTATATTGTTTTATATATCGTCGCAAGCTAGACCATATTTCTTATGGGACAAGTCAAGCAAATAAAATCCAACATGCTTTGGTTTCCCCACTGACAGGTTAACAGGGCTGGTGACAAAGTACCTCCTGCACAGCCACTATTCTACAAATGTTTATTATACTTATTTTCTGTTGCCTTTTGGTTTAATTATGTACCCTTTTAAAACTACTTGTTATGATATTGATCTTTTTTTTAAAAACATATTTTTATTGTCTTTTTAGGGTACATAATGGGCAAAGGCCGCAGGAAACATGTGAAACATCGGATATGACCATGCTACCTACGTTTTTGAAAAACTGGAACCCCTGCATAACATACAGGCAACACAACATAAACATGACACAGCATTTTAAACCCCACAAAATAGATTTAGTTGGGATGTATTCGACCACCAGTAACAATATAATAGTATCTGATCAATTCAGGGACCGGAATCCTATGAGGGAGCCATTCTATATGAGGTCTGTGTTCGGTAGAGGCAGTAACTCTATACCAGGATAATTCGCCCATCTGGACCATATTTTCCTGTGTTTCTGGGGGCACCCCGAGCCTGGAAGACCGCTATATCTGCCCCCATGCAACAGTCTAGGGCCTTCTTCCAACCACCAATTGTCAGGGGGACATAGCCTTCCACTGCTGTGCAATGTCTCGCTTGGTCAGGGTGAGGGCCAGGAAGAGTAAGTGCTGTTTATATTTGTTCCCAGCAATCCTGTCAGTGCTATGTAATAAAAATAGTCTCAGGTCAAATGGAAGGTTCCATGATAGAACATGATCTAAACAGGACGCCACCCTGTGCCAGAATGACTGTAGTACACTGCAATTCCATACGGTGTGCATATAAGTCCCCTTCATCCTTCTCGCAGCTGAGACACACTGGGGAATGAATGGCCCCTATCCGCCACAGTTGGGATCGAGTGTAATATACATGGTGTATATATTTGAATTGGGTTGCCTGCATCCACTCCCAGACGCAAAGAGTCAGTTACTGCCAAAAGCGCTGTCTCAGTGCTATGGCCAAGGCAAAAGCCACATTGGGAAGGGTCAAGGATCTGATTAATTTCTAGATAAGAGCTGAGTTGCTTATTGACAGGACTTTCAAGCTGTTTACCCAAAAGAGGTAGTAAAGATATAGGGCGAGAGTTGCTAAGCGATTCAAGATCTGGAGAGGGTTTTCTTAGAATGGGATGTACGCAGGCAATCTTCCATTCTAACGGGATGGTACCTGTTTTGATTGAACAATTAAAAAACTCTAAGATTCCTGGGGCGCAAAGAGTGGCCAACAGTGACATTGTTTTAGGTGTTAGTTGTGCCACCATTCGTTAATAACAAGCAAGTGGGATGCCGCATTATAAGCATAGCCGACTTCAGCCACAGTGCCGCCAAAGTATGAGGACTGCGTGCCAGTGCTCAATGCTATCCTGATCGCCCCTCCATCCCACAAGACTTGATTGTGGATGGCGCTAATTTGTGAGAACCAAGCGTGTGGTATATCATAAGGAAAGTTCTGAACCCTATATAGAATACGAGGTAGGGAGACCATTTGAAAAATCCTCGATCACCCATACAATGATAGCGGAAGGTGAGACCAAATCGCCGTCTCGTACCACAGGCCGGCCATGAGTGGGGTGAAGTTACGGACCCACGAGATTTTCAGGCAGGGTGAGACAAAAATGCCCAGATATTTGAAGCCTGCAGATGCATGCGACAGCTGTGCTGTGCTGCCCAGGTGTTGCGGCCCTGGTCCCTGCACACCGGGAAAATAAAAGATTTGGTGGGATTCGTATGAAGGCCAGATGTTTCTCCAAATACTCTGAGAATTTGCAGGATACTGGGGCATGAGAACCAAAGGTCTGTCATGAAGAACAGCACATTGTTGGCATGAAGTGCGATGCGAAGAGCAAGACCTCGACCACTCAAAGCCTCGCATCACCGGGTCGCTCTGTACCCATGCCGCCAGGGGCACCACCGCTAGGGCGAAGAGAAAGCGTGACAAGAGGCAGCCTTGTTGTGATGTTTTGATGTAATTTCTGGAATCAAGAAGACTGTGGTGTTCGTGATTCCAGAAAGGACAGTTAAGACCCAGGCTCATAGTAAGGACTCAACTTCGTGTCTCTGAAGAATAAAATTATTATTACTTATCTAAGCGTGCACAGTACCATCATCATTTCACTAGCGACGATCGGAGAAAGGAATTCGTGGAGCTTGTTGAGCCATTGTCCTGCTTCGTGCAGATCATGTTGCTGCCGAGTGAAGACAGATAACTGGACATCGCCAGGTAACATCCAGTGAAAATCGCGTCTTTGAGAGACACGCGGTGAGTGTTTTAGTCATTTTTGAAGGATTTTGCCGAGAAACGGATTATCTGCAATGCGCATGCCTCATCTATTACGCATGACGTCAGAGCGTTGACGCATGGTGCGGACATATTTTGGGACAGAGGAAATAAATGTGGCGGCCATTTTACACCAGGCACGCATTGTGAAAAGGACGTGCAACGCGACGAACATTATGGTGTCAATTTAAATGTCAAGTTCACTGTGGTGAATTGTATATGATGTAATACGACTCACGTGAACTGGATGGCAATTTGGTCAACAGAAATAAATTTTGTGCACCATGCAAATTTAAAAATATTGAAGTACACATACAAAATATACTGTTATAAAAGTTGTTCATCAATCTATCGAGAATAATATTAAACGCATAGTTTTTACTTGATACTTCAGATACTGTTCATAGATATTTATATTTTTAATGGAGAATTTTTCTACTCCTGCACCTTTCCTGGCATCACCAGGGGAACCTATTTTGGAGTGGAAACGGTGGAAAGAAGGCTTTCAAGCCTATGTGGAAGCAATAGGTTGTGATGTTTATACGGACAAACGTAAATTAACAATTCCTTCCCATTCAGGCGAGGAAAACTTTAGTTCACGCCTCAGTCACTTCTCATCTTGATTATGGGAATTCCTTGCTCTGTGGCCTTAGTAAAAAAGGCCTGAACCAACTTCAATCTGTCCAAAATGCGGCTGCCAGGCTTGTCTTGAACTTGCCTAGGAAGTCGTCGGGGAAGCGTGCACTACAGACCTTGCACTGGCTTCCTATGCAGGAGCGCATCCGGTTTAAAACCATGTGCATGACCCACCGTATTGCGCACGGCCATGGCCCTACTTACCTCCAAAATATGCTCACCATATACCGCCCCAAACGCCTTTTGAGATCTATGGGCAGCATGCAGTTTGTGGTACCTCGTATCCACACAGCACGGATGGGTGGGCATTCTTTTAGGTATTTAGCCAGTAAACAATGGAACAAACTCCCCATTGAACTTCGGATGAAACCGTCAGAATTACGGTTCCGGATGAAACTGAAGACTCACTTGTTCCCTAAAGATAAGAATTGAGGCTGGGCCCTGACCCCTTGTTCCCTCCCCTCTCTGTGGGCATGTTCTTAGGAGTTTCATTGGAATGCATCCTCAGCGCGGGGACGCACTGTTCTTCTGTGTAACCAGGCACTTAATAAATGTTTTTATTATTATTTTTATTATTATTTTGAAACATCGCCTTGGCGCAGAAGGAAGATACATTCTAAGTCATTTACCTCCTAGTAACAATCGAGTATCATCATCTGAAGAAGACGCTGACGTATATGAAGAAGCTATTAAACAAATGGACAGGCGTTATATAAAGAAATTCAATGTAGTAGTATCTCATAAGTTTCTTAGTAGAGGACAATTGGTTACTGAATCTATAGATTCTTTTGTAAATGATTTAAGGATTCTAGCGTCAAAATGCAACTATTCAACATTTCATGATCAAATGCTATGAGATCAAATGGTGCATAAGGTTGCTGATGTCAAGCTCCAGGAAAAATTGTTAGCTGCAGAAGATCTAACTTTCATGGCTCATCGTTTTGAAGATATGAAAATTGGTTTAAAAGAACTTGCTGAGCAAAAGATATCTGAAGTTAATGCTGTTTAAAAAATCTAACTCCGAAGAAAATGCGTTCAACAAGGTGAAATATAAAAGTCAACATCCTCAAGAAAAAAAATAATATGTCTGTTTTAAACGTGGCATTCCAGGTCATTTGACAAACGTCAGGAAATGTCCAGCTTTGGGTCAAGTATGTAGGTATTGTAAGTTAAAAGGACATTATACAAGAATGTGCAGGAACAAGAACAAATTTGAGAATAAGTTTTGATTAGAGCTCAAAATGATGAAAGTGTAAAAGAAGTCAAAAGTGATATAGATGATGATGAGTTTCTTTTAGCTGTCTAAGACGTTAATAGTAATATCAAAGATGCTCCATATTGTTCAGTTGTCATTGGTGGAAAAGATGTGAGAGTTATGGCTGATTCAGGGGCAAGACACACACTCATTGGCCAAGAATGGATAAAAGAATTTCCAAATTTGAGTTTAAATCATCCTCCTAAAGTGTATGTAGCAAAAGACGGTTCCTGCCTTTTGGGATGGCCTCAACAAAGGGATTTGATGATAACTTTAGACCCCAATCACTCTGATCAGGTACTTGGGTATTCAGACCTGGTTTTAAATGTTGAGTCGGATCCAGCCTTAGAATGGGAAAAGAGATTTCCCAGTGTTTTCTCTACTTCAAAATTAGGTCTCCTAAAATAATTTGTACACAAAATCATTTTTAAACAAGATGCTGTACCCAAAGTTCATAAGGTTAGAAATGTCCCTTTGCATTTAAGACAAGCTGTTAAAAATGAACTGCAAAGACTATGTGATATTGATGTGATTGAAGAAATAGTATCTTTGGAGTGGTTATCTCCGGTAGTAGTCACACATAAACCTAATGGTAAGGTAAGATTATGTGTGGACTTAAGGGACTTGAACAACAGTGTATGGGTTGACAGACATCCATTGCCAAATATTAGTGAGATGTTCACAAAATTGAAAGGAGCATCCATATTTTCAACCCTCGATTTATCTAATGCGTACCACTAGATCGCACTACATGAAGATAGTAAACATCTCACTTAGGGCTAGATGTAGGTAATTATATTTTACCACTTCTTAAATACCGAATTTTACCGATTCGGTATTTAAGAAGTGGTAAAATAGAGGGGGGGAGATGTAGGTAATTCCAGATGTGGAATTACTGAATCGGTAATACTCGGTATTTACCGATTCGGTAAATACCGAATCGGTATTTCCTATTGATTCCTATGGGCTGTGAAGCCCATAGGAATCAATGGGAAATACCGATTCGGTAATTACCGAATCGGTAAATACCGAATTCTGCAAGGGTGCAGGGGGTGTCACTTTGACACCCTCTGGCACCCCAAAAATTGACATGTGCGCCATGTGGCACACAGACATGCCCTAAGGGCACGTCTGTCTGTCACATGGCATAGGTGTGCATGCACACATGTGCATGCACACCTGAATTCGGTATTTTAACACCCAATTGGATTGGGTGGTAAAATACCCAATTTGTAGGGCCTTTGGGACTCAGAAGAGTCCCACCTACATCTGAGATTTACCGAATCGGTAAAAATACCGATTCGGTATTTTACAGAATCGGTAAATTTACCGAATCAGTAAATTTACCGATTCTGTAAAAATGTGCCCCTACATCCCAAAAACCCATTTACCGGTCGGTAACGGCCGAAATCGGCCGTTACCGGTCGGTAAATGGCTCCTACATCTGGCCCCCAATGTATTACTTCGGAGGGTGCTTTCAGATACAAAAGAATGCCCTTTGGTTTAATTTCAGCATCTTCAGTTTTCCAAAGAGTAATGCACAATTTATTTAAGAACATTGAGAACGTCCTATAATTTCAAGACGATATTTTGATCTTCGCATCCAATCCATCTGAACATACTGACATTCTACACAAGGTTTTATGCATTCTGCAAGACAATGGGCTAACTCTGCCAAAAGAAACATTTTTATTTGGTGTATCGTCTGTGCATTATTTAGGTCATTCAATAAGCAAACATGGTATTTCTCCAAAACAGAATTTGATTAGGGCCATTGAATCAGCTCCAGATCCTGAGAATAAAGACCAACTCAGATCTTTTTTTAGGACTTGCCGAATGTTACGCAAAATGTTAACATGAGAAATTTAATGAAAAAAAGTATCATTTTTGTGGGATGATAATTGTATGAATGAATTGAAGAAGAGTATTGCATCTGCTCCTGCTTTGGCAACTTTTGAAACATATAATTCAATTATTATAACCGATGCTAGTAATGTCGGCATTGGTGCAGTTTTGATGCAAAATCAAAAAAGGTCATTTAGTCACCATTGGATTTGCATCTAGACCGTTAAGGGGTGCAGAATGTAAATACTCTACTTTGGAAAAAGAAACTCTCGCATGTTGGTGGGGAATTGAATATTTTCAAAAATATGTATATGGTACTGTTTTCAAAGTTAGGTCGGATCATCAATCTTTAGTTGATTTATTTACATCAAAAGGATGCGGAAAGGCAACATCAAGAATTGCATGGTGGCAATATAAATTACAAGATTTTGATTTCAAAGTAGAATATATTCCAGGGGTAAGAAATATCTAGGCAGATTGTCTTTCGAGATTACCGGTACTTGATGACAAAGCAGTGGAGGAAGACAATAATTTGGAAAGGCATATGCTACTTACCAGTATGCATCTGTTCTTGGCATGTAGAGCTGCAGAGTTGTACATTTAGCAATAGATCGCCACCTGGTGTTGGGCTCGGATGATTGTAGGTTGTTGTTGTCTTCTTGGAAGAAGTCTTTGTAGTCACGTGATAGGTGACTCCTCCCTTGGACAATACTGCGCATGGTCATCGACTCCATCCTCAGATTGTTTTTCGCCATTATGGGAAATGATGGAGTTAGTAGAAGTAAAGAGAAAAAGAGGTCCATGCGTGTGCATCTAAGTAAGATGAGTACTGGAACGGATATAAGTTCCGGGGAGACGGGAGGGCATGTACAACTCTGCAGCTCTACATGCCAAGAACAGATGCATACTGTTAAGTAGCATATTCCGTTTGAAGCATATGAGCTGCAGGTTGTACATTTAGCAACGATTATGCAGCAGTGTCTCCCCTAGCGGTGGTCACTTGTATCCGTTGCTGCATACTGAAATAGTGTTCTAAGGACAGCTTGGCCTACTGCAGCTTGCTGCTTGGCTTGCATGTCAACACAATAGTGTTTAGTGAAGGTGTGTATGGTAGACCATGTTGCTGCCTTACATATGTCCTCTAGTGGTATGTTTCCTAAGAAAGCCATAGAGGCTCCTAGTTTGCGAGTGGAGTGCGCTCTAGGAGGAACTGTTAGTGTACGTTTTGCCTTTAGATAGCATATTTGAATACACTTTACAATCCATCTGGCAATTCCTCCTTTAGATATGGGATTGCCTTTGGGTGGTGAACAGAAAGATACAAATAGTTGTTTTGACTTTCTGAAGGATTTAGTCATGTCTGTGTAGTATAAAAGAGCTCTTCTAACATCTAGGGTGTGTAGGGCTCTTTCTGCAACAGAGTCTGGTTTTTGGAAAAACACTGGTAACTCTACTGATTGGTTAAGGTGAAAAGGAGTAATCACCTTTGGCAGGAATTTTGGGTTAGGTCTAAGAACCACTTTGTTAGGGTGTATCTGAAAAAATGGTTCCTCTATTGTGAATACTTGTATCTCACTAACTCTTCTGAGAGAGGTGATGGCAACAAGGAATGCGGTTTTCCATGTTAGGAATTGCAATTCACACTTGTGTAAAGGCTCAAATGGGGTCCCATGAGTCTTGTAAGGACAATGTTCAGGTTCCATACTGGTGCAGGTGGTAACCTAGGTGGGATTATTCGTTTTAATTCTTCCATAAATGCTTTTATCGCAGGTACTCTAAAGAGAGAGGTGCTGTCTATTCTGTAAATAGGCTGCAATTGCTGCTAGATGCAGTCGTATGGAAGAGTAAGCCAAGTTGGACCTTTGTAGGTGTAGAAGGTAACAAATAATATTCTGGATGGAAACATCCAATGGATCAATATCATTGTTGTTACAATATATTGCAACACTTTTCCACTTAGCAGCATAACATGCTCTAGTGGTGGGTCTTCTAGCTTCTTTAATTATGTTCATACATTCTGGTGGTAAAATTAAGTAGCCAAACTCTAAGACTTCAGGAGCCAGATTGCCAAATTCAGCTGGTTTGGTTCTGGGTGCCTTATTTCTCCATGGTTCTGTGTTAACAGGGATGGCGTGAGCCGTAATTTCTGATGTGGAACCAGTGAGAGATCTAGTAGTGTGGTGAACCATGGCTGGCGTGCCCATGTGGGGGCCACTAGTATTAGTTTGAGGGACTGTTGTCTGAGCTTGCGTACTACTAGTGGAAAGAGTGGGAGAGGCGGAAAAGCGTACGCAAATCTGCCTGACCAATTCATCCATATTGCATTCCCCTCCGACCGCGGGTGTGGAAACCTGGCGGCGAAGGTTGGGCATTTTGTGTTTTCGTGGGTGGCAAACAGATCTATGTGTGGGTGCCCCCACATTTGGAAGAATGGTTGTAGGACTTGTGGGTGCCACTCCCATTCGTGAATCTGTTGTGATTGACGACTCAACAGATCTGCTATCTGATTGTGAATTCCTGGAAGTTGTTCTACAGTCAGGTGTATGTTTTGAGGGATGGCCCATCTCCAAATGTTCTGTGCAAGCTGGGACAGTTGCAGAGAGTGTGTCCCCCTCTGTTTTTGTATGTAGTACATAGCTGTCATATTGTCCGTACGGATTAGAAGAGCTTTGTTCTGTACTTGGAGTTGACAAGTTTTGAGTGCTAGGTAAATTGCTAGCAGTTCCAAATGAATGATATGGAGCAGTTTTTTTTGGCTGTTCCATTGGCCTTGAGTGGTATAGTGTAGGAGATGGGCTCCCCATCCTGTGAGGGATGCATCTGTTGTGAGCACTATTTGTGGAACAGTGTCTAGGAACGGCCGTCCCTTTGTTACGTTTTTGGTGTTCCACCATTGCAGAGAGCGATATGTACGGCTGTCTACCAACACCAGGTCTGTGAGCTGACCTTGAGCCTGATTCCACTGTTGTGCTAGACATTCTTGTAGTGGGCGCATTTGCAGTCTTGCATGAGGAACTATGAAGATGCAAGATGCCATCATGCCTATTAGTTTCATGAACACTCTGGCCTGAAGAGAGTGTTGGCTTTGAAAAAGGGAGACCAAGCTCTGAATGCTTTAAATCCTGGCTTGACTGGCATAGGCTAGAGCTACTGATGTGTCTATGGTAGCTCCTAGATATTGGTGAACGTGCGAAGGCTCTAGGTGCGACTTGGTGTAGTTTATCGTAAACCCTAAGTCGTGTAATGTCTGAATTGTTTGTTTGGTGTGTTGTACACACTGGTTGAGCGATCTTGCTTTTATGAGCCAGTCGTCGATGTAAGGGAAGACATGTATCTGTTGTCTCCTGAGATGTGCTGCTACTACTGCTAAGCACTTTGTAAACACTTGTGGTGCTGTTGTGACCCCGAATGGAAGGACTTTGAACTGATAGTGTTGTCCTTGTATGACAAATCTTAGATACTTCCTGTGCGCTGGATGTATAGGAATATGAAAATAGGCGTCCTTTAGGTCTAGTGTTGTCAGAAAGTCTCCCTGTTGTCGTAATGGGAGTACTTGTTGTAAAGTTATCATGTGAAAATGATCTGATTGAATGTAGTGGTTTAGGGGCCTGAGGTCGAGGATCGGTCTTAATGTCCAGTCCTTTTTGGGTATTAGGAAATACAGGGAGTAGACTCCTGTTCCTTGTTCCTGTAAGGGGACCTCTTGAATAGCATCTTTTCGTAGAAGTGCTAGAACTTCCTGTTGAAGCAGTGTTATGTGTTCTGTAGACATTGAACGCTGCCTGGGTGGTATGTTTGGGGGGGTTGCTGTGAGTTCTAGGCAGTAGCCATGTTGGATAATTTGTCTTACCCATCTGTCTGTTGTGATGGAATCCCAGACAGGTAGGAATTGTGATACTCTGCCCCCTACTGGTGTGGAATGTTGTAGGGGAGGCAGAGGGAAGTCACTGTTTGGGAGTGGAAGAGGAGCGGTTGTTGTTGTTACCTCTACCTCTTCCCTTATTGTTGTTGCCTCTGTACCCTCCTCTATAGTAACCTTTATTAGAGGGGGTTTGTGTTTGTGTTTTAAAAGATGACGTGTTATCTGCACCGGTCTGCTTGGAGCCTCCTCTATTTTTTTTTTGAAATATGTTTTTATTGCGAAAACATAACATGGGCACAGTAGACACAATCATGAAAAGCCGTTCACATATATAAAACCATAGTATCACGTATCAGGGAGCATACACAGCCAAATACGGCCCACATCCCGGGGGCTGGGCGGCGTAGGAGCAGAATAATCAAATCACCTCTGTGCACAAGAGATATATACGTATCACTGTATTCGCCGGTTTTTTCATGGCACAAGCACATTTAAAAAAAAAAAAAAACAATTGAACAACAAACAATTACCCCAGAAACAGCATCAGTAGCACAGGACCGAACACAGCAGAACAGGTACGTGTGGATCAGGGGAGGCACGGGTGGTACAGTGCCACATGGGCTCATGGGAGACGTAGTTATGTCTAAGCATATACATAGCAAGGAATAGCAGTGTGGCTACGTAGGGCCTCTACACCCGTTCCAGATCTCTCACAGACACTCCCCCTCAGTACAATCGGCCACCGAAGCAGTGGGGGAGAACAACTCCGCGCTCGTGGCATCAGAATCATCCTCCTCTAGCCCCTCCATACACAGCACCCTCCAGGCCATCAAATCATCCTGTAGCTTACTATCTCTACGGGTGCGCTGCATGTGAGTCTCTTCCGCCAGGGCCCATTCTCTCGCATCTTTCAGCCACAGGGAAAACTCCGGCGCCCTTTGACCCATCCATGTAATAGCCACACGTCTCCACGCCAGGACCAGCAGGAGTTGTAAGAATTTATAGGATAACTTTTTCTTTCTGGGCTTCGGCACCAGTGCCAGGAGGCAGTGGATGGGTTCTAAAAGGAGTGTAATCCGTGTGGCCCGAGCAACATGAGTCACCACATTCCTCCAAAAGTCGTGAACCAGGGGGCAGTCCCATGCTAGGTGGAGGAAGCCCGCCCTCCGCGCCCCACATCTCGGGCAAGTATGTCGTCTGTCCGCCGATATACGATGTAGGGAGACAGGCGTCACATAAGTACGGTGGACAAAATTAAAGTGGATAAGTTTAAAACGTGCGTTGCAGGAGACCTTACGGGTCAGAAGCCCGATCCGTCTCCGTTGGCCCGGGTCCAGGTCCATTCCCAGATCCGCCTCCCACGCCGCCCAAGACGGTGCCACCGGCGGGGTCGAATCCCGACGCATAGCTGAGTAGAGAAGGGAGATCAAGCGTTTGCCTCTCCCACAGGACAAAATGATGTCTAGGACGTTAGTAGACGGGGGAGCCTCCGGGTACTGGGGCCACGTAGTCCTGGACACGTCCTGGAGGGCTCCGTAGTGGAGATACTGTCCCTCGTGTAGGTCAAAGGACTCCAAGGCGTGTTCGAAGGACACATAGGAATCGTTCGGGTAGAGGTCCGCAAGAGTCTCGCAACCGCCAGAGCGCCACTCCCTAAAGGACATATTCTCTTCCAACCGAAGTATTGGGGCCATGATCCAAAGCGAGAGCTCCCTATGAAACGGCGCCCGCTTCAATACTTTTTCAACGAACCGCTGCCAGATCGCTGCTGTGTGGCGCACCACATACGGCAGGGCGCAATCAGCGCCGCGGCCCTGCATCAGGGCCTCCTGCAGGGTCCTTTCATCAGCCATACCAGCAAGCAGTGCTAGTTCCCAGTTCTCAGCGTCAGCAAACCATCGAGCTGCCGGGAGAAGCTGCGCTGCGTAGTAGTACAGGTCAAATCTTGGGGCCTCAAGGCCACCCTCTTCCCAACTCCGCATCACCGTACGTAAAGCCACTCTACTACGACCACCTGCCCAAAGTAGGGAGGTGAGGAGCGAGTCTAAGGTCCTAAATACTCGGGGCGGCAACGGACAGAGGGTATTCTGCAGAGTATAGAGGACCCTAGGGAGCATCACCATTTTGGCAATCGCCAATCTCCCCATCAGTGAAAGGGGAAGCGTGTTCCAAAAGGTAACAGATTTGTGGAGGGCTGAGAGTACTCTGTCAATATTATAGGTCAGTAGTGTCTCATCCAACGTAGCCACCTGGATGCCAAGGTACCTGAATGCCACTCGTTCACATCTAAAACCCGAATAGGGCACATCCACGTCCGAGTCCTGAGCATAGCCCACCAGTGGGAAGACCAGAGACTTGGCGAGATTGACACGCAACCCAGAAGCTGCACCAAATCGGTCCAGGAGCCGCAATAGGACAGGGAGAGTCTCAGAGGGGGAGGTCAAATAAAAAAGCGCATCATCTGCGTAAAGGGAGACTATATTGGTAGTGGCACCCACCACTATCCCCCACTGTCGGAGCTCCATGCGAGCGGCGATGGCTAGGGGCTCAATTGCAAGGGCAAACAGGAGAGGGGACAGGGGGCAACCCTGACGGGTGCCTCTCTCCAATGTCCACTCCTCCGAGCGGGCTGAACCCAATCGCACCCTAGCGCGGGGTGCCCTATAAAGTATCTTGATCCAATTACAAAATCCAGGTCCAAACCCCATATTTGTTAGTACCTGCATTAAATATCCCCAGTGCACTGTGTCAAAAGCCTTAGTCAAATCAACTGACACCAAGACATGTGGATCCTCCCTGCCCCGAACCTCATGGAGGACATGATTCAGGCGGCGCAAATTCATCGCCGTATTACGCCCCGGGATAAATCCGCACTGGTCGGAGTGGATTAGTCGAGTCATGTACGGGGCAAGGCGAGTGGCTAAGATCTTAGTAAGGATCTTGGCATCCGTGTTAATCAGGGTTATAGGGCGGTAGGCTGCGGGATCAGTACCGTCCCCTCCCGGCTTTAAGATCATGCATACCTCTCCTTGGTTCATAGATGTCGGGAGGGTGCCAGTACGCAGAGCCTCATTATAAACCTGCAATAGAAGGGGAGCCAAAACATGCCCGAAGGAATGATAGAATTCGGCTGGGTAACCGTCTCCACCAGGGGCCTTCGCACGGGGGAGGGAGGCCATCGCTGCTTGTATCTCACCTAGCGTGATTTGTGTATCCAGGTCTTTCACATCCGCCTCTGATAGAGTCTGGAGGTCTAAGCCTTCAAGGTACAATTGACAGGCATCGTCTGTAATGGACTGATCTGCCCTATATATAGTTTGCAGATGGCACCGGAGGACCTCAAGGAGATCGGATTCAGAGTGGACCACATTGCCACCCGAGTCGTGTAGGGCAACTATTTTCTCAGGCGCGAATTCACGGCGAAGAATCCAGGCCAACAGGCGGCCGGATTTATCCCCCTCACGGTGGAGGCGTTGTCTATACTGGCCCAACGTAAACTTATCAAGTCTAGTAAGTATGTCATGGATCGAGGCCAGGGCAGCAGACTCCGTTCGCCGATCAGTTGCGTCAGGGTCCGAGCTCGATTGGGCGCGTTGAAGCGCAGCCTCTTCTCTCTGTAAATCAGACATCAGCTGTTTGCGGACCCCATACGTGAGGCCCATACAGACGCCACGCACTACCGCCTTCAAGGCGTCCCATTTAGTAGAGAAGGGTAGGTCATCCCCCCCCCAGTTGAGTTCCACATATTCCGACAGTGACTCCACCACACGGTCCTTGCCCACCGGGTCCAACAGGAGGTCAGCAGGCATTCTCCACGTTCGCGGACGCGCCGCTCGATCAGGCCACTGCGCCACGCATGTCACCGGGGCATGGTCCGAAAGGTATCTGGCCTGGTGCGTCAAGGTCAAGGACGGGGTAAGGTTGGCCGCAAGAACGCGGTCCAATCTGCTGTGGGTACCATGCGTCGGGGTGTAACATGTATAAATCTTCTGAGCAGGGTGACAGGAACGCCACACATCTATAGCTCCAAGATTATGCATAACGTCACGCAGGCGGGCCGTCATACGGGGCTTAGTGCCCAACCGGGGCGGGTGGCGATCTAAGTCAGGGTGCAGTACGCAATTGAAGTCCCCAAACCAAAGGAGGGGTACATCCAATCCCGAAGCCACAAGATCCTGGACCTGCGAAAAGAAGGCCGGGTCATCAGTGTTCGGGGCATAGGTATTAAGGAGCAAGAGCTCCTTGTCATCCAATCTAAGTCGCACCAGCAGGTATCTACCGTCGACATCTGCCTCCACATATTGAACCGCGCAGGGGATCCCTGGGGCCACCCAGACAAGGACTCCTCTAGCATATGAGGAGAAGGAGGAATGAAAAAGCTGGCCTCTCCACTTCCTGGACAGCCGTTGTGCGCCGTCATCATCTAGATGAGTTTCTTGCAAACAGGCGATCGAGACCTCGTGTCTTTTAAGGAAGGTGAGGACTCTGTGTCTCTTGGTGCAAGTACCCAAGCCACGTACATTCCACGTTAAAAATTTAAAACCCATGGCCCATGATAGCGCTTAATCAAACTATAGTATAAAGACTTGGAGCCTCCTCTATAAGAGGAGCGGCGAAAAGAACCTCTAGTCTGGGTAGATTGTAATCCACCCATAGACTTAGCAGTGTCTGTGTCCTTTTTCATTTTTTCTAGCGTATTATCTACCTCTGGCCCGAACAATTGGTTCTGATTGAAGGGCTGGTTGAGGATGGTAGTTTGCACCTCTGGTTTGAAACTGGAAATGCGTAGCCATGCATGACGCCTGAGGATAACACTGGTGGTAACTGCCCTAGATGCTGTGTCAGCTACGTCTAGTGCGCATTTAATGGAGGCATTTGATATTAGTTTGCCTTCCTGTAAGAGCTCCGCTGCGTGATCTTTGTATTGATCTGGCAGATGTTCCATTAACTTTTCTAGTTGGTCGTAGTGAGCCCTATCGTAGCATGAGAGTAAGGCGTGTGTGTTTGCTATGCGCCAAATGTTTGTTGCTTGTGCAGCAATCCGTTTCCCTGACGCATCAATGATTTTTGATTCTTTGTCAGGGGGGGGGGGGTCCCCAGAAGTCTGGGAATTGGCTCTTTTACGTGCATTTGACACAACTAAAGAGACCAATGGTAGGTGTCCCTTAATGTAGATAGGATCTGATGGTGCTGGCCTATACTTTTTCTCTATTCTTGGGTTTAGTACCCTACACCTTACTGGGTCTTTAAAAATATCTGGGGTATGTTTAATGACCCCCTTGATCATAGGTAGTATTTGAGTAGATCTCTGTGATTGCTCAAAAGTGTCTAATAGGAAATCCTCCTCAATGGCATCAAAGTGCATTGGAACTCCGTGGTAAAGTGCAGCTCTGTTCAGTAGATGATTAAACCCAATACTATCCTCTGGAGGGGAAGGTTTTGTTGGGTAATACTGAGGATCAGGTATGTCTGGTGCATTATTTGGTTGGAAATTATATGCATCATCCTCCTTGGTATAATCTGGGTTAACATCTTCATCCTCATGTAAGGGATATGTATGTGTATCTGGTACATCATCCCCCCACCTAAATCATACTCCTCGTCAGTGTGGTGTGATGTAGCAGGAGATTGAGCAGGAGAAGTTATAGGTTCAGTATATGGAGTGATAGGAGAGGGAGAGGAAGAAGGTGAAGGAGAGGAAGGGTGCATTGGAGATGTTGCACAATCCTTTTTGGCAGGAACCACAGTTGGAAGTGGTGTGTCTGCTGGCCTTTTCTTGTGTGGAATTGCTTCCACATGTCCAGTTTTTGGATTGATATAGACCTTTTTCTACTTTGGATCTGGTCTAAATAGTTCTTCCTCTTGTATAGTCCTCTTCGGCGCCGAATTTTTCGGTGTCGATAGTGGTTCTTTAGCGTTTTTTGCCTTAGGAGGAGTTATTGAGTCCTGTGGCAATTTGTTCGGTGCCGAACGTTCTTTAGGCTTGTGTGTATCAGGCCTTGTGGTCTTTGGTACCGTTATCGAAGATTTCGGCGTGGAGACAGGTTTTGTTGGTCCTGTTGCGCCGGAGTCTATCTTCCAGTCCTTGTTTTTGGAGCCGGATGGTTTCGGAGTCGAAGCTTTCGGTTCCGTTACTGTTTTTGGTTTCGGCACCGATGCCTGTTTAGGTTTGTGTGCCGAAGAGTCTTTGGGCGCCGAAGGGTGTGTTAGCTTTGGTGCCGAAGAGTCCTTCGGTGTCGAAGGGTTTT
Organism: Lissotriton helveticus; assembly: GCF_964261635.1. Taxonomy (NCBI): domain Eukaryota; kingdom Metazoa; phylum Chordata; class Amphibia; order Caudata; family Salamandridae; genus Lissotriton; species Lissotriton helveticus. The sequence goes on along the minus strand of NC_136061.1, from coordinate 418,081,538 downwards.
TCGTTGCCAATGGAGGAAGTGGAATTGGCATATGTTGTTTTTTCGGTGCCGAGGCACCGGAAGGCGTAGTCTTTTTCCTCAGAGCCGAGCCCGAAGGCGGGGCGTTAGAGGGTAGATTTCGGTCTCGACTGGGCCCCATGGGCGGAGTGCTGACCGTTGCCTTTGGTTTGGGTAGTGTCTGTGGTGCAGGGGCAGAGGTACTCACGGGTTGTCGAGATGGAATCGAATCGTCCGACTCCTCTGCTCCCGATATGATCTGGAGATCAAGCGAGTCTTCCTCGGCGACGAGTGGAGCCTCGTCCTCGGAGATATCTTCGAGTGGGTTCTCGTCCTCGGAGACGTCCTGTTCGACGATCTCCTTCTCAAAGATGGCCTCCGGTGCTGGTGCTGATCTCCTCATTTTGTGTCGACGGGCCCTCCGATCCCGAATGGTCTTTTTCGATCGAAAGGAGGCACAGGCTGTGCAGGTCGACTCGTCGTGTTCTGGCGAGAGGGAATTTTGCTCGACATACCGGGCATCTCTTGAATGGAGTTCTTTCCATGAGGCGTAGGCCGCACGGCGCCGATGGGCCCAACGGCCCGCGTCGATGCACCGGGATGTAGCTGGTGATGTCGAAAAGTGTCTTTGATGTCGAAAGTTGTTTGTCTAAAGTTTTACGCTTCGAAAATGCCGAAAAAGTCTTTTCTAGCCGGAGCGGAAAACTTTCATCCGAACCCAGTGGCGGAAAAAAACAATCTGAGGGAGGAGTCGATGACCATGCGCAGTATTGTCCAAGAGAGGAGTCACCTATCTTGTGACTACAAAGACTTCTTCCAAGAAGACAACAACAACCTGCAATCATCCGAGCCCAACACCAGGTGGCGATCTATTGCTAAATGTACAACCTGCAGCTCATATGCCTCAAGCATGTTATCTCTATTTGTGAGGTGTCAAAGGAATACATACAAGAAAAAGAATGGAAAACGGCATGTGAAAAGGATACTACACTTAGTGAGGTCATTGCATATGTGAAATCGTCATGGCCCAGATAAGTTGATTTATCTGAAAATCTCCTTCCTTTCTTTCATATTGCCCATGAGTTATCTTTAAAAGATAATGTGTTGTTAAGAGGTTTACAGTTAGTCGTACCGTGTGATTTACAACAAAGTATTCTAGACATGGCCCATGAAGGTCATCCAGTATGACAAGCATGAAAAGAAGGGTTGGAAGCGAGTTTTGGTGGCCAGCCATGGATAAAGCCATTGAAAGTAGAGTCAGAGATTGTATGGAATGTTGTATAAGTGATAAGTCTCAGAAAACCCTTCCATATGAACATTTTCCAATATCTAGACCTAGTCGTGCGTGGCAAAGTGTTTCTTTGGATATTGCTGGCCCTTTGTGTTTTAATAAGACTGCAGTATATGCTATCATACTTATTGATCAAATGTCGCAGTGGCCTGAAGTGAAAATTGTCTCCAATTTTACTTCAAATGTGGTGATACCATTTTTAAATGAGATCTTTGAAAGAGAAAGTTTTCCTGACTCTATCACAACTGACAACGGGGTACAATTTATATCTATCGAGATGAAAGATTTTCTTAAAAGTCATGGCATAATTCATAAACGTTCTTCTGTATATTATCCAGAGTAACGGTATTGTGGAAAGGTGGATAAGAGTATTTAAAGAAGGGTTACAATTAGCAATGCAAAATGGAAAAGATTGCAAACAAACGATAAGTGACATTTTGTGGTGTTATAGAAAGACTCCTAGGAGCATGGGTGATTTATCTCCTTTTGAAAAAATTAGAGGAAGGAAGAGTATATCTAACATGAGTCAAACCTAGATGAGAGATTTATTTGTTGACAATGAGAAAAGGAAAAGTTATAGTCCGGATGCATTTACTCAGGTAAGTGTCAATGATTGGGTACGTGTTAAGAAAGGGAGATTTTATCAAATCAGGAGAGTCTCGGTTCTCTGGTCCACTAAAAGTGTTACGTGTTGGAAGACAGGTAGTGGAATTATCTGATGGCAATGTGTGGAGTATGTCCAAGGTGGTTAGGATTCCTCAGTGGTTATGGCCTAAAGAAAAGTTAGATGATTCATGTATCTCTGGATTATCCAAATCTGCAAATAATGCAAAAAAGTGGAGAAAGTTCACCACTTCACATGGTGAAATTCCACATAACCAACTTGTACAAAGAAGACGTCAATGTCCTGTGTGGTATAAGGATTTTTATGTTGACAAGTGATTTCATTTGTTTGTTCAAATGTTTCAAATAATACATCGACTTATTACTTATGCCTTAGTTATATTGTTATTATAAGTGCTAATTCTGTTTCCTTTGTAGTTGTCAATGATATAAATGATTATTGCATATATTCACAATTTATTTTTATTTTAATACTAAATGAATTATCATGTTAATTTATTTATTTACATAATATACAAATTTATATGCTATGTTATTATATTGTTGTTTAAAATACATACGAAGGGGAATGTGTGATGTTTTGATGTCATTTCGGTCGGTTCTCTGGTCCACTAAAAGTGTTACGTGTTGGAAGACAGGTAGTGGAATTATCTGATGGCAATGTGTGGAGTATGTCCAAGGTGGTTAGGATTTCTCAGTGATTATGGCCTAAAGAAAGGTTAGATGATTCATGTATCTCTGGATTATCCAAATCTGCTAATAATGCAAAAAATTGGAGAAAGTTCACCACTTCACATGGTGAAATTCTACATAACCAACGTGTACAAAGAAGACGTCAATGTCCTGTGTGGTATAAGGATTTTTATGTTGACAAGTGATTTCATTTGACTGTTCAAATGTTTCAAATAATACATCGACTTATTACTTATGGCTTATTTATATTGTTATTATAAGTGCTAATTCTGTTTCCTTTGTAGTTGTCAATGATGCACAAGTTACTATTTGTGTAACGATATATCTTTAAGAGACATTAGTTAGTGATAGATTCCTTACCTTAGAAAATCCCCAGGCGTCAGACTGGATCCGGAAACTTTTGTGTAGCAATACCCCTGCGCGTCGGTAGGCGTCGTCCATGCTCCGCGTCCGTCGTCGGCGTCGTTAGCACCTGAATGACGTCGCCGGAGTACTTAGACGCCGCCCTCGCGCACTGATGTCAGTTCTGATACACAGCTTTTCCGCGCCAGATACGCAGAGCCATGATAGAACCAACACTGGTGCCATGAAACTAGGGCCCTGAAAGGGGATGACCTTAACCCTAGATATCGGTTCGCAGAACGGGGAGGATGGGTGGGTCGGTAAGGAATCTATCACTAACTAATGTCTCTTACAGATATTTCGTTACACAAGTAGTAACTTGTGCATCTGAAAGAGACACGTTAGTGATAGATTCCTTACCTTAGAATAGATACCCCAGCAATACAACCCCGGTGGTCGTTCTGCGAACCAATAATCACACCAGAAAATCCTGGAGGACGGAACGGCCAAAGAAGCCATCCCTCCAGACTTGACTGTCCAGGCAGTAATGTCTCGCGAACGTGTGCAGCGAGGCCCACGTAGCTGCCTGACAAATGTCCTGCAAGGGAACTCCTCGGCCCAAGGCAGTAGTAGTCGCCGTGGCCCGAGTGGAGTGGGCCCTCAGCCCAACAGGAGGTTCCTTTTTAGCCAAAGAGTAACATGCCTGGATGCACAATACGATCCACCGAGAGATGGTCCGCTTGTGCACCGCCCGTCCTTTCTTAGCGCCCACGTAACCAACAAAGAGTTGGTCATCCACCCTGAACTGGCGTGTGCGATCCAGATAGTAAGAGAGCGCACGTTTTGGGTCCAGACGGTGGAGCCTCTCTTCCTCTTTCGAGGGATGCGGAGGCGGAAAGAAGGTGGGCAAGGAGATGGACTGCCGGATGTGGAAGGCTGTGACTACCTTGGGCAGGGTCTTGTCCACAACACAACCTTGTCCGGATGGACAGTAAGGAAAGGAGGTTTGGAAGAAAGAGCCTGGAGCTCACTCACTCTCTTGGCAGAGGTGATGGCAACCAGGAAAGCAGTCTTGAGAGTAAGAAGACTGAGAGGACAGTTATGAAGTGGCTCAAAGGGAGCGCACATCAGAAAAGTAAGTACAAGGTTCAAATCCCACTGGGGCATCATGAATGGAACAGGAGGGAACATGTGTGTGATGCCCTTCAAAAACCTATTTACAATTGGGGACTTGAACAAAGATGGCTGATCAGGTAGCCTTAAGAAGGCGGAAAGGGCAGAAAGGTAGCCTTTGATAGTGCCCAGAGCAGAGCCCTGCTGGGCAAGAGAAAGAAGGAAGAGGAGAACCTCAGAAAGGGGGGCAGAGAGTGGATCCACAACGTTTCGCTGTGCACCATGCCACAAATCTGTTCCACCTGCAGGCGTATACCGACTTTGTGGAGGGACGCCTGGCTGCCAGAATGACATTACAGACTTCAGGAGGCAAGTCAAATGGCCTCAACTGTCGCCGCTCAATCTCCAAGCTTGTAGGTGGAGACTGGACAGGTTCAGGTGGAGGACCGTTCCCTGCTGCTGCGACAGAAGGTCCTCCCGAAGAGGCAGACGGATCGGGGGATCGACAGACATGCTGAGTAGCTCTGGATATCAATATCTTCGTGCCTAGTCCGGAGCTACAAGGATAACCTGGGCCCGATCGGGCCCGATCGGGCCGGACCTTCTTCAGCACTCTGGGCAGAAGTGGTATAGGCGGAAAGGCGTACAATAGACCGCAACTCCACTCGCGACGAAAAGCGTCTCCGAGCGAGTGCCGCCTTGGAAATTCCAACGCGCAGAACTGATGACATTGCGCGTTCTCTTCTGTGGCGAATAGATCTAACCAAGGCTCTCCCCACTGCTGAAAGAGGCCTTGCGCCACGTCCGAGTTCAGACGCCATTCGTGATCCATCATGCACCGACGGCTGAGTTCGTCCGCCCTGGCGTTCAGAGAACCTGCCAGGTGTTGAACCACCAGGGTCATGCCCTGATGTTCCAGCCACTGCCAGAGGCGCAGAGCCTCCTGGCATAGGGTCCACGACCCCACCCCACCCTGTTTGTTGCAGTACCACATGGCGGTGGTGTTGTCCGTGAACACCTGCACTACACTCCCCCGGACAGAGGGGAGGAATGCCTTCAGTGCAAGCCGGATGGCCCGCAGCTCCAGAAGGTTGATGTGGAGCCGGGACTCCGCCGGAGACCAGAGGCCTCTGATCTCCGCCTCTCCCACGTGGCCCCCCCAGCCCTGGAGGGACGCGTCCGTCACAACTACGTGCTCCGGTTGGGGTAGGGAGAGGGATCTGCCGCTGACCCAATCACGGTCCGTGAGCCACCACTGCAACTGTCTTGCAGTGCCCTCCGAGATCAAGACATGGTCGGACAAGTTGCCCTGATGCTGGGCCCACTGAAACTTCAGGTCCCACTGCGGAGCCCGCATCCGCCACCTGGCGTGATGCACCAGAAGGATGCAGGAGGCCATCAGCCCCAGAAGTTGCAGCGTCAACCTGACCGAGACTCGGGATAAAGGCTGAAAGATTTGAATCAGAGCCTGAATATCCCGAACCCGCTGTTCGGGAGGATAAACCCGAAACTGCGCAGAGTCTAGAACCACTCCGATGAAGAGGAGCTTCTGAGAAGGACTCCATCAATGTGCCGAACACATTGATGGAGAATCCTAGCAGGTGCAGGAGGTCGGCCGTAGTCTGGAGGTGGCTGACGACTGTCTGGGGCGAGCCCGCCTTCAACAACCAGTCTTCGAGGTAGGGGAAGACTGAAACCCCTAACCTGCGCAGAAGAGCTGCGACCACAGCCATCACTTTCATGAACACCCGTGGGGCGCTGGTAAGGCCGAAGGGGAGCACGGTAAACTGAAAGTGCTCATGGCCTACCGTGAACCGCAGGTAACGCCGGTGGGCCGGCAGAACGGGGATGTGGAAATAGGCGTCCTGCAAGTCCAACGCTACCATCCAGTCTCCCGGGTCTAGGGCAGCTAAGACCTGAGCCAAAGTCAGCATCTTGAACTTCTCCTTCCGGAGGAAGCCGTTGACATTCCGTAGGTCCAAGATAGGGTGTAGGCCCCCTTTGCCCTTCTTGGGAACCAGAAAGTAGTGAGTGTAACAACCACGTCCTACTTCTAGCACAGGAACGCGCTCGATAGCCCCCTTAGCCAAGAGGGCCGTAACTTCCTCTTGCAGAAGTTGCAAGTGATCCCCCGACACGCGGTGGCATGGCTGGAGGGGTCGTCTCGAAGGGGAGGGAGTAGCCCCTTTGGACGATTTGCAGCACCCATAAGTCCGACGTGACAGTGCGCCAGTGGAAGTAGTGATGGCGAGCCCTGCCCCCCACTGGCGTCACATGGGCCTGAAAGCACGGACTAGGAGGGTTTTGAGGCGGATGCTGCAGGGGGAGGTGTGGACTGGCCTCGCCGTTGTCCCCGACCGCCGCCCTGGCAGTTTCCACGACCGCCACCGCGCTGTGTATAAGTCTGCGGTGCGTGACTGGCAGCACGTGTGGGGGCGCCCCTTCCTTGGCCACGAAAGGAGCTAAAGGCACCCGTTTGCTGGCGTGGGGCCGAGAGGCCCAAGGACTTGGCCGTAGTCCTGGAGTCCCTAAAATGCTCAAGTGCATGGTCTGCCTTGTCGCCAAGGAGGCGATGGCCATCAAACTGCATTTCCAGAAGGGTGGCCTGGACATCAGCCGAAAAGTTGGCGGTCCTCAACCAGGCGTGGCGTCGAACCGACACCGTCGTTGCCATCGCTCTGCCCAGTGAGTCCGTGGTATCCAGCCCACACCGGATGGAATAGCGTGCCGCATCTCGACCCTCCGCAAGGGCTTGGGGGAGTTTAGTCCGGGCCTCCTCCGGACATTGTGGCAGCACGTTCGCGACCGTGTCCCACAGAGTGTGGGTGTAGCGGCCCAAGAGGCAAGCGGTATTGACTGACCGCAGTCCCAAACTCAGGGACGAGAACACCTGCTTACCGAATTGTTCGTACCTCTTGGATTCCCGATCGGGCGGAGCCGTTAGGAATGCGGTCTGGGAAGTAGAGGCCTGGATAACCAGGCTCTCGGGGGTGGGGTGGGTGGACAAGAAGCAAGGGTCACCCGGAGCCAGGCGGTAGCCTCTGGCCACGTTCCTATCTACAGGCTGACCTGTAGCGGGCTTGGACCAAGTGCCCAAAAGAACGTCACACAAGGCCTCATTAAACGGCAACAGAGGCTCAGTCGAGCTTTCCTGCGGTTTAAGGACCTCAGTGAGGAGGTTAGTCCTCATGGCCGCGACGGGGAGCTCTAGGCCCAATGCCTTGGCCGCCCGCGTCAACACTACACTGTAGGCGGCCCCCTCCTCCGTAGCCACTGTTGGAGGGGAGACAAAACCAGTATCTGGTGAAGTGTCCAGTCCACTGGCATCCCCAAGCTCATATGTCCAGTCCTGTTGAGACTGGCACTCCTGTGCCAGAGGGTCCACAGACCCCTCCCAATCTCCCTCATCACCAATCACCTGAAATTCAGGTTCAACGGATGGGGCCGGTTCGTGGAAGTAAATGTCTCCATACGACGTCGAGAGCTCCGGCGCCAGAAGCGAATCAAGGGTAGGATTGGGTATGGCGTTGCCCGTAGGCGTCGGTGAGGTCGTGAGGTCGACCGGCGACGACCCGGATCCGGTACTGGATCCAGAGGGGGCCTGCGGCACCGGGACCGAAGTCGTCGGTGGCGCCGGGGCCGAAGCACCCGGCGGCGTCGGAGCCGAAGCACCCGACCCACTAGGCCCCACAGCCGGGACTAGGCCCCACAGCCGGGACTGCTGGGCCCGAAGGCGCCACGGAGCCCGGCAGAGGAGGGAGAGACCTCATGGCCATGAGGTACCGCTCGATCTCCTCTGGCGTCGCATCGTGCCCAGGGACCGGAAGGTATGGGGCAGGGTGCGCCGCCCGCGTGGGTGGTGTCACCAGAATCCCCAGCCGCGTTGCGCGAGCGTCGAGGTGGGTCGGAAGAACGATGACGCCTTTCCGACCTCTCATGCCTCTTACCTGAGGACCGGGATCCTGAAGACCGATGCCGACTCTCGGAGCTACGAGGGCTCAGACCCCGCGACCGGTCCCTCGACTTCCTGTGGGACCGGGACCTTGAACGCCGCGGGCCGACTGCCGGAGCTCAAGCCGCTTGCGGAACCGCTCCCGCCTAGCCTTAGACGTCAGAGCCCGGCAGTCGGAGCAGGTTCGGTCGTCGTGGTGGAGGCCTAGACACTGAAGACACCGGCGATGGGGGTCGGTAACCCACATCAGTCGGCTACACTTGGTCCAGTATTTGAACCCGGGCACCGTAGGAGTCGTAGCGACTCGAGAAAAACAGATCAAAAGATCAAAAAAGTTTAGTCCTCCGGCGACGTCATTCCGGCCCTAACGACGCCGACGACGGCCGCGGACGACGCCTACCGACACGGGTATTGCTACGCAAAAGTTTCCGGATCCAGTCTGACGCCTGGGGATATTCTAAGGTAAGGAACCTATCACTAACGTGTCTCTTTCAGATATATATGATTATTGCATATATTCACAATTTATTTTTATTTTAATACAAAATGAATTTTCATGTTAATTTATTTACATAATATACAAATTTGTATGCTATGTTATTATCTTGTCGTTTCAAATACTTACGAAGGGGAATGTGTGATGTTTTGATGTCATTTCTGGAATCAAGAACACTGTGGTGTTCGTGATTCCAGAAAGGACAGCTAAGACTCAGGCTCATAGTAAGGACTCAACTTCGTGTCTCTGAATAATACAATTATTATTACTTATCTAAGCGTGCGAAGTACCATCTTCAATTCACACGTCTTGTACCTCAGCCGATCGTAAAGGGGGCCGACCTGTGAACCGCCACCCTGAGGCAGTTAGATCTGGGTATAGCAATCGTACAGGCCTGAAAGCATGGGCTGAAATCCACTGCTTCTAGTAGTTGAAATAAATTTGTCCAACTGAGAGAATCAAATGCTTTGCCAATATCGGCGAGCATTATGGACCCGCTGTCTGTTGTGTCTGGTGAGGCGATGTGGCATAAAGCCGGATTGGTCAGGATGAATCAAGTCCTGGATGCATGCACAAAGGTGGTCAGCGAGGACTTTACCCAGAAGCTTGGGTCCAATGTTTATGAGAGAAAAGGGGCGATATGACGATGGGTCTTCGGGTGGGCTTCCGGGTTTTAAAAACAAAACAATCTCTGCATGCTGCCAGGCCAATGCACCTGTCCGTCGCATGCCTCATCTAATGCCGCTAGGTGATGTGGGCCCAGAGCACCCATGGGTGACTTAAAGAATTCAGCAGGAAACCCATTGGGTCCTGGGACTCGGCCTGAATGAACATTACCAAGAGCTGTAGTAAGTACGTCTACCATGATTGGGACATCTAATTGCTCTCTAATATGCTCTGAAAGGATACAGGGGGAATATCTCTACGAAATTCGGCAATGTGATCCTCTGATATTTGCTTGTTACTTCTATAAAGCTTGGAGAAATAGCAAGCAAATTCCACGGCTACTAATTCGGGGGAGGAGTATACAGTCCCATCTGGCCCTCGTAAATGATATTGATAATTGTATTACTATAATTCTTTCCACCCAAGTAAGTATGCGACTCTGGACCTTAGTGACTGGTAGATGCTTTAAATCAACAATCAGTAACTTAAACATCCTAGATGTGCTTAAAGCAAGGTAGATCACTAATTCTCCATGAGGTGGATTACATGGTTATCTTTTGAAAACAGGCACCAAAATTGAACTGACCTGTGCTCTGATGCCCTGTCTAAAAAAAGTTAACCCTCATATGGCTCTGAAACTCTCTTGTTGATAATGGAATTTTGAGAGCTTTGTAATACGTAATTCAATTCGTACGATAGATGGTATTTATAAGAAGACTGGGATACCATCTCATTTCATCTGTATGCACCTGTATAAATACACACATTATTTTATGTTCCGCACCTGCTGTAATACACTCTTTCTTGGCAGTTTTACAATAAACTGTCTGTGAAAAGTGGCTCTTTTGACAAGGTTAGCCCACACTTTTTTACTTATATTTGATGCAGTTTTGATTGTAGTGTACAAAGTCCCTGCCAACCATGCCCCCTGTGCCAGTCCTTCCCTAAAACATATCCACAATTGGTACTTCTTCCCCCTGTAAGACCCTAGTAAGCTGTACCCTGGGTACGTAGGGTCTGGAAGCTGATGAGGGTCCACTGGGACCCACTCACTAGGACCATACCACTGCCCTTGCAGCTAGCATGCCCTTGTGAGCTGAAAAACAAAAAAGTCGACATGGCACCCTGCCTGGGTGCATTGCCAGTCAGCACTACCTGAGGATATAGGTAAGTCACCCCTCTAGCTGGCCTTAGAGCCCTAAGGCAGGGTGCACTATACCACAGGTGAGAGTATGTCTGCATGAGTAGATATTCCCCTACAATATAAAGCCAATTCTTAAGTAGTGTAGGTGCCAGGGAAGCCATAAGGAGTACATGGGCTGGAAACTCTGCAACTCGAGTTCCCCAGCACCATTAGGGCTTCCCTGAAACTAGGAATGTTTTGTACCAAACAACTCCTGGTAATAGATCCACACTAATGCCTGTGTGAGATTTATTATAACATGTAGTCAGAGGACACCCAGAGGTGCCCCTGAAAACTTACTGACCCTGGTATGGGCACTGACTGGCTTTAGGCAGCCTGCCACACACAGACATGTTTTCGAACCTCTGGGTGGAGGGCCTCTGCTCTCTGGAACCAGAAACAAAGCACATCTTGGGCAGAGGTGTCACACCTCCTCTCCCAGGATGGGCCAGTGTAAGAAGGGGAAGCTTCAAAGGCCTGCCTCCTTTATAATGCGACTCCCAGCATCTACTGCTAGCAGATGGGAGCCTGAAAACTCGGAAAGACTAGGTGGTGTGCCCACCTTTACCAACACGACCCCTCAGGAGAAGGAGGCAAAGTTAAGCACACTTTTGAGTCCCCTCCTTCTTGAAGATCAGGGCTAGGTCTGTGGCCCCTCCCACAAGAGGATGACATAATAGTGAGTGTTGTCACCCTAGGTATGGTGCCCATTGGCCCTGCCTACTACTCCTCTAAACCGACTCCTAAATTTAGTATTTTGGTGGCCCCCCAGACCTTTAGACTAGATTCCTGCAAACTACGAAGAAGGACGAAGAGGACGCCATGCAGCAAAGCCTGAAGAAGACTACTGACATGGCCACCGCCCTACCAGCTTGTCTCCAGCTTTACAGACTAGGCAAAGAAGAAGACCCCTGTCCTCTGGCCAACGATATACAGATCCCCAAGGAAGACTGCCTGCTCTTCAACAAAGATTCAGGACAAAGACCAGATCTCCAGAGGACAGCCACCCTGTCAAGAAGAATCCAACTACAAGGACTCCAGATCCAGCTGGAACCATGACTCCTGCCCACTCTGCCCCTGATGCCCATGGCCTGTGATTTAGTGGCTCACGTGTCCAGTGAAGTCTCCCAGCGATCCTGACCTCGAGTCCAACTTTGGCTGACCCCTCCTGGACCCCTCGGCGTCACCTGCAGTCTGAATCCATTGCCTTCCCTTAACGACGACCGGCTTTGGTAAGAGGCCTCCAACGTCTAAAGGCAACCTGCACCCGAAGCCCCTGAGCCTTGATGAGCTGAATCGACGGTGCCCCTACAACCCCCTGCATCTCTAATTACTACTGCTGTTGTTGGTCTCCCTCCTGCAACCTCTGGTGCAACGCTTGCAGCGTGTTTGTCGAAAGCATAATCCTCATTGAAAAGCATATGGCGCCCAATGCTGAATTTGCACCCGGGCACCCCTGTGCAGCTGGTGCTGTATGTTTGGCACTGCTTTGTGGCTATCCCCCGTGCCTGACTTAACCCCCAAAGCTTGACCCCTGCAACTGATGTGCTTACCTGCAAGCAGTGTGGCTCCGAGCATCCCCAGTCTCCATTGAAACGCATTGGGCTGATCTCCCATTTTGACCTCTGCACTCGGCCGCCCCTGTGCAGCTGGTGGTGCAGTTTTGGTAGTCACTTGGCCCTTGCCCCTTGATTGCCTTTGGCCCCGAAAACTGGAGTTGTAAGTGTTGTATTTACCTGTAAAACTGCATTATTGTTTTCCTCCCTAGGATAACATTGAACTGTTCAGGAATGGCACTAAGTGTTGACTTTCTGAAGTTAGTTAAAAACTTACTTACCTTATTGTGAAGATGTTGGTCTTAAAATAGAATAAAAATAAAGCTTATTTTCATAAAACTGTTATGGATCTCCTTTTTGAGTACTGGGTCCATTATTGATTAATGTCGCGCAATAAATGTCTTACGCTCCTCTGTGTTAGGCCTAAGGCCGCACGCTCACACAACCACTAATAAGAGTACTTTGGGTTCTACAATGAGCCCTGTACACTTTTGGGGAACCCCTGAACTCTGTGCACGGTATAACCACCTAGTGGCATACCATATACAGAGTCAGCTTCCCACACTGTGATCACATTCATTTACGTATGTCATTCATCCAACTTCTTAATTTCAACAAACTCAGTTAATTAAATAAAACTATTTCCAAGATTTTGCTAACAATCAACATTGACACAACCTTTTTTTCATCCACCTTCCTCTCTCTTTGATCTTTGGTCCACCTTTTCCTTTTCAGACTGTGGCACAACCACTATGTAGATGAGGTGAAATCCAAAATATGCAATGATTCTCTCCCATTAGTGAACTCTAAGAGTTATTTTCAACCAGCTCTCCTTATTTGCTACTAGGGTCACCCAACATCAGTGGCTTCTACGAAACCTGAACGTTTTTACAAAACTCAGCCAAGATTCCATTAAACAATTATGTTCAGCAGCTGCTGGAGTATCAATTCTGCTCTTCCTCACTGGCATCCAAAATGTTGTATTTAGTAACTCATACCAAAGCTCCCTCAGTCTCTTCACTATTAATCATGTTCTCCAATTTGTTAGGTCCTCATTCTCGGCAACCTATACCATAGTTAGTGCCAGGACTCTCCCCTATTAAATTAGGGTGCCATGTTCTTGTCAATGTTGCAAATATACCCTGTTCACCTAGGCTTCCCTAGTTTCTGGGCCATATTTTCATGAGTGTGTCCCAGCCACCCAATTCAGAAATCAGTTTCAGGCCTCTTAGGCTATGACTAAACTGTATGTATCTCTAACAAAAGGCCAAGCCTATTGAATAGTCTTTGCTCAGTTCACTAGGGTTAGGTTAGCCACTCATGTTTGACCTCCTTGCCCGCAAGACCTCCTTCTTAATGCCATTGAGCCTACTAAAGTCTGAGTGCTAAACAAGTTGAGTCAAATGATGCTTCATGTGGCACTGTTGTACCATCTGAAGAACAAATATGATCAGTGCTTGAAAAGAAAAGACAACTTTATCTTGTGCTTTGTTGATGATTGTATTCATGAAAGCAACATCCGTTGGATAGAAGTGGGATGTTAGAGGAAAAATATAGGGCAAATACTACAATATGAAACAGATTCTTGATGCCAAACTTTCATAAAGTTGATATGAGGAATTGCTAGTCCCTGAAGCGCAAAGGTGGCCAAGATAGCCGCAAAACAGAAGAGCTCGGGGGCGGCCCTCCTGCAATCACTGTGATCCGACCTCCATCCTCCCGATTCTAAGGAGCTGGAGTCACCAGGGTCCCGGGGCGAGGAGTGACTCGCGTCTGGGGCCGAAGCGGGCCAGAAAAGATCGTCCCGAGAGGCCTGACAGAGTGAAGAGCGATGAGCCTGCGACCAGCACAGCAGGGGACCACAGACACCGGCCTACTAACAGCAGAACGAGACGCCAGGAGGTGAGACCGTGAGCTCCAGGACCCCCTTCTTCCCCCCGCAGCACAGCTTACAAAGAGCGGCCGGTGCAGGGGGCCAAGGAAGGGCCGGATCAGGATGTGAATAAAGGCCCGGTGGAGGATGGGGTGGCGGGCCTGTGAGCGGCCCGGCTGGAGACTGCGGAAGTCGTCGGTCCAGCGAAGGTTCGAACCAGCCTAAAGGTAAGGCCTAGTGGGCACCCAGGCGTGGGGGGCAATTTCCGGGGCCTCTTCCCCCCTGGGCGCAGATTTCATCGACGGTGTGCTGGGGCACCGCGAGGAGCAGAGAGAGCTTCACAGGCCTGCGCAGAGCCTGAGAACGACCCAGCGGCTTGCCTTCCCTCCGGCCGAGGGAGCATACGGATTCACCAGCTCAGGGAGCCAAACTGGTGCCGCCTGTGAGGCTCCTAGAGCGAAAGGAGACTCGCCTGAGAAGGGCTGGAGGCTGTGGGGCCTGAGGGCAATGAGGCCCAACCGACGGGCAGTGGGGGAGGGCGAGGCTGGACTCTGGCTCACCCAGCGGGACCGACTAGAGGGGCAATAGAGCCCATGAGGAAGAGCCGATGACACAACCCCCATTTGCCTGACGTGGGAGGAGGCACCCAAGGAGGAAGAGAGGCCCATTGATGAATGCCGGGTGCACGCTGCAAGAGGGCAGAGTGTGACTTGCGTGCCGAGAGACTGGAGACGTGGCGGATGAGGGCCCCGAGCAGGTGAAACCCCAAAGTTGGGAATGTGGAGCGTCTCCTGGACAGCACAGGCTTGTGCAGGGCTGTGGGCTGATTGATGCAGTGGTGCTCCTCGGAGAGACTGTAGTATTGAGACGGTGGTGAGACAAAAATTAGTGGCCCTAGCAGGGGGGCTCTCTCCAGGCCACGTCTCGATCTACAGGGGTCACACAGGTACCCCCACTGCCCAGCTCAGCGGGTGACTCCTGACAGAACAGAGAAGGGATTGGTGCCTCGACAGAGGGAACAGGCCACCCCCCCCCCACTCAAAACGACATAGGCCAAGGAGTGCCCACCAGACCAACAAGTTGGACAAGTATGTGGTGCCTCGGAAGACAATGACAGAAGGCCCCATAGCACCGGACACTCAAGAGATGACAGAACCATCCATGTGGGCCATCATGGCCGCTATTTATGACCTAGGAACAACCTAAGAGTCCAAAATGGACAAGGTCACCGTCGAGGTGACGCTCTTGCGGGCAGACATGAACCAGACCCTAGAGATGGTTGCTATGGCAGAAACAAATATTAAGGAACTGCAATCCACCACCAAGAAAATGGAAGAGCGGACAGAACAGCTTACGCACCACCACAAGCTAATGGCCGCAAAGCTGGAAGATCAGGGTGGACAGGCCTTCAGAAACAACATTAGGGTGGTAGGAGTTCTGGAGGGGGCAAAGGGCTCCAGTGTGGATCTGTTCCTGGAGGACCTCATACTGAACCATCTACAACCCAAAAGACTCCCAACCTTGTTTTCAGTGGAAAGGGCGCATAGGGCACCGATACCACTGCCAAAGCCAGGGCCCACCCCAAGGACTATTATTGCATGGATCCTCAATTATCGAGATCGCGACACAATTTTACTAGCCGCTCAAATCAAGGGTGACTTGCCAGTTGAGAATACAATCATCCATTTCTTCTCAGACTTCACCCTTATGGTTCAACATCAAAGACGCACATTCCAGGAGGCCAAAAGAGTAATGCGGTTTCAGAACATCCAATGTATGATGCTTTTTCCAGCCAAACTAGGAGTTCTAGACAGTGGCAAGTCTTGGTACTTTACATCGCCTGATGAGGTGTTGAGTTGGCTGAAAGAAGGGAGAACAGCCAACAAACACCGCGACAGGGAAGCAGCCGAAGACGCATAGACCCAAAAGACACAGCGCCACAGGAGCGACTCACTGAGAGCCCTGGAAAAGCCCTCTTCTAGGGGCTGAGCTCCCGAGTCAAGATGAATGACAGAGTCAGGGGAAGGGCAAGGGGTCGGGGCAGATCTGGAGGGCCTCGACCAGACACGATGTGGTACTGATCAAAGAACTGGCGGAAACTACGTGAGTTAGGACCAGTACATCAATGGCCTCCACATTTGAAAGTGATACAGAACTAGAGTCTCCAATATCGTTGTGCTAAAGGACAAGTATTAAAACTGATAAAGACAGGTGAGCGGCAGAGATGCACTCAGACTGCAAGCAGCAGCGCTAACCAACCCCAAGTTATAGACTAATGGTTTCAGTTGGGCGACAGGGGCTCTGCAAATTGGGGACATGGGTAGTTTTAAACCTACAGTGCAGGGTAGCGGGGTTGGTGGACAGTAGGAATGGGGCTGTTATACAAAGTTTAAAAGTTATGGTTCTTCTATGGTTCATGCGATCCACTTCTGAGCTAACACACCAAGTGCATTATGTAGGGCAATTCCAATGGTACAAATGGGCAGGGTGGGCATGGGATGCCAAGCTATCAATCTCTGACATGGCACCACAATCCATGGCTACACTGAAAATCATGACATGGAATGTCAGTGGTTTGGGGGATAAAATAAAGAGGACTATGGTTTTACAGTACCTCAGTAGACATTCCCCTGACCTTGTCTTCCTACAGGAGACGCACCTACGAGGCAACCACTATTTAGCACTCAATAGGTTTGGGTACACACTTCGAGCACATGTAGGTTTTACATCGGGCTGGCGATTCTAACAAGGAATGCAGTACCTATTTTGATAAAGCGTATGTGGCAGGACCCTCTGGATCGGTTTGTGTCGATAGCTGGGACGTGGGAGGGGTGGAACCTGAACATGTGCTTAATATACAATCCAAAAAAACTCCATGCGCGGACCTTTCCTGAGCTCAGCAAAGCACTGTTGGTTATGCCCCCAGGTATACTGATAGTGGGAGGGGACACGAACCCAGTGGTGACCACCGATCTCGATAGGACCAAGGGGGCAGTTCGCAGAGGAAGGCTATCCCCATCTAAGGTTATACACAGAAGCAATGGGCCTTTCGGACCGCTGGAAACTCCACAACCTGACCAGCAGACAATACACATGTGTCGGGGGAACACAGTAGCGGAGCCTGGCTAGACCCCCTATTTACACTATTCGTACATGTGGGGCATTTCTGAGGGGCGCAACACAAAGAAAGGGAGATATCCGACCATTCACCGCCAGAGATGGTCCAATTTCATGATCCCATTAGAGACTATTCATTACCACCATGCCTAGCCCCCTGGTATTTTAAAGACAAAGATGCCCAGGAAAAGTTTTGAGAGCGAACGCAATTGTACTTTAACGAAAACACTGGGTCAGTGGCGTCGGGCAATACCCTATGGGAAGCGTATAAAGCAGTGTCCCAGGATCACATGCAAGCAGAAATTGGAGGGCAGAGGAAGGCGAGGATAGCCATGGGCGATAAATTGGAAAAGGGACATAGAGGCCCTAGAGAGATCGCCACTATGCAACAGGGCAGTTGACCCCGAAGTGAGACATAAGATACGCCTCAAACCAAAGGAATTACGAGACATAGAGGAAGAAACGGCAAGTAAACATGCAGTGGCCACCCAGAGGCAGTTGTATGACTTGGGAGCCAAAGCAAATAGGCTTATCTCATGGCTTAAAAGGAGTGATAGGGAATGGAACTGGGTTACAGAGATTCGAGAGACAAACGGTAGGCTACGAAACTCAGGCAAGGAGATAGCTGAAGCCTTTGCGCCCAATTATGAAACATTATACCAATCGGCAACAACTAGGACAGGAGAGGAGAGTGCTGAACTGTTCAAAGATCTCTCTCTGTTAACACTCTCACAGGAGGACAGAGACGATATTGATCAAGACCTGTAGAAAGAGGAGATAGAAGGGACCATCCGAGACCTACAATCTGGAAAAGCCGTAGGCCCGAACAGGCTGCCAGCCAGATTATTTAATTGTGTAACATTGGTGGTGGCACACCCGATGTTAGATATGTTTCATACTGCACTGCAGGAGGAGAGCCTACCTGCAGACCTGAGAATGACCACGATTGGGGTCATTCCAAAGATAGATAAACCACGGGAGCAATGTGGCTCCTATCGGCTCATTTCCCTGCTCAATTTCGCAACAAAGGTTCTTGCAAAAGTATTATCCAATCGCCTCCATCACATTATCTCCTCAATAATTCAACCAGACCAGATGGGCTTTATTTCCCAGAGAAGCACAAGGCAGAACCTCCGACGCCTATATGCGGTTATGCACGGGACGGCGATGCACCCAATAGAACTCGCGGAGGTACTGTCTCTAGATGCCCACATGGCATTCAACAGTATTGAATGGCACTACCAATAAGAGGTCCGGATTAGGCTGGGCTTTGGCCTCAAATTTTGTGCTTGGGTCCGCCTACTGTGCCGTAACCCTATGGCTCGAGTCCGAGTAAATGGATCGGTCTTCAGATCTTTTCCATTGCACGGGGCACATGTCAGGGTTGTCCCTTATCTCCCATGATATTTGCGATGATGCTGGAACCACCTGCTGCGTGGGTCCGGAAGGACCCATTGATCTGAGGTATTAACATGGGGGAGCATATTTCCCTTTAAGCTGATGACGTAGTGCTATACATAAGCAGACCCAGGCAGACGATCCACAGAATCATCAACATGCTCCGCCTCTTTGGTAGTTATTTAGAATATCAGGTAAACTGGGATAAATCGATCATTTTTAGCTTAAATGACGATATCCTGCAGCTCGCAACTGAATGTAGGGCCCTAATACAACAGGACCAATTTAAATACCTCAGCATTTGGATCACAAAATCAGACAGAGTTCCTAAATCTAAATATTCAGGCACAATTAGTGAGATTGCGCAAGGATATAGAACACTGGAGTAAATTACCAATATCCCTTTTGGCTAGAGCTGTGCTATTCGAAATGATGGCCCTCCCTCGGCTGCTATATGCATTACAAAATAGACCCTGCAAGGAGAAATGTTTTCGGCCAATTGAAAGGGAACAACGTAATCTATTGTGGGAGGGAAGCACTCTGCGCATAGCACTGCGTAAGCTGCAACGTGGGGTTTTTGAGGGAGGCCTGGCTGTCCCGAACATTTGGAATTATTATATGGCGGCCCAGCTCATAAATATTAACGGATGGGTCTTTGCGCCCACTCTGAGCCAGCGTATCGGGTTGATCGACATTCATTGGGGGATGGAGGGTACTCTTCAATCCTATACCAAAAGAGCAGAGTAAGATCCCTGCTGGTGCACACACAGACTGTGGTGCGAGCATTGCACACTGCCACAAAGTTACTCGGATGGGAATTGCGACTGACCCAACAAACCCCTCTCTGGAGAAGTGATGCCCTGAGTGAGGTGGGAAGTTTGCAGGGCTTCCGTAGATGAAGCCTTTTCGGATCAGAAAACCTCAGGGATATCCGAAGGAGTGGGGCCATATTGACCTTTGGTGAACTCCAGACGGAATACCAAATGACGGACGGAGAGCGATTTCGTTATCTACAAGTGAGACATGCTGTGCGCTGCCATGTATCAGAAGGAGAGGTGTTGCCGTAATATTCCCCGCTGGAAAGACCGACTGTTGCTGGACCCCATGATGGATAAGGCGGTCTCTCTCACATATCGAAAATTAATGAACAATCTTCCAGATCCCCTAGGTCCGCTAAGAGAAGCTTGGGAAGCAGATGTGGTATTATTGGAGGACGACAGCTGACTAGAAGCAATTCAGAGTCCTAGCGAGGTGGCCATACACGCGCGGTACAGATTAATTCAACTCACAGGTCGCATGCTTCCAGAACACTCCTACACAGGTTGAGTAGATGTGAAACAGGTCACTGCGTCAGGGGATAGCTATGTTCTTTCACACTAATTGGGCATGCCAGAAAATTCAGCAGTATTGGGCGGAAATAGTGGTTGTGATGTCTGAGGTAACGGGCCTGTACTTACAACTAGACGCATGGTGGCAGCTGCTGGGGATCTCGGGAGAAGATAGGTGACCCACACACACGAAGATTGGCTCCTGCTGGCAGCAGTGATAGCGAAAAGAAACATAGTGGGATTATGGGGGACACCGACCACACCGAGACATAACAAATGGGAACAGGATCTAGACTGGTGATGTCAGGCAGAGAGAATTGTATATAAAATCAGGGGCTGCCCCAAAAAAATGGGGAAAGATTTGGAGTCCATAGGAAAAGTATAGGGCCTGACGGGGAGGGAGGTGGAGGAAAAGGACCAGTTGAAAGGGGTTGCCTGTGGGGGGTTTGGGTGTCGCATCCATGAACTGAACAGATGTGTGGAAAAGTATAAACCGTACTCCCATATTTGCTAAAAAGATTTTGCTTGTACCTACTGTCTGTATTGGTGGATTGAGCATATGTTTTAATAAAAAGAAGTTTTAAAATGTATCTAAAATAAATTACAATTGAATTTTATAAAGAATTTTTAAAATATTTCTAAAAAATATAAAAAATGTAAAATTAACATTAACATGCCTAACAAACCAATATTAGAGAAACCGTTGGACTTTGAAGCCATCAGATTTACTATTCTCACTCTACCGTTAGGAAAAGTAGGGAAAGTGTTAGAATTTGGAGGGTAATATTTACTATTCCCAATCCAATGAAAAACAAAAGTAGGAAAAGTATTGGACTTTGAAGGGATTACATTTACTATTTACTTCAACGTAAACAAAAGTAGGTACATGTTAAACTTTGCAAGGCTCATATTTAGTATTTCCTCTCTAATCTAAGCAACAGTAGGTAAGGTGTTGGACTTTGGAGAGGTTCAATTTACTACTCCCCCTCAAATCTGACAAAATTAGGCAAAGTATTGGACTTTGGAGTGGTCAGATTTACTTTTGCAATTCATTGTTTTTTTTGCAATTAAGGCACTGAAAGAAATATGTGGAAAATAATACATTGATTCAATAAACATAATACATTAAATTTAAAAATAAAACTGATATGTGACAAATTGAAACAAGCATTTGCAATGCAATAAGTCTCGCATTAGGAAAGTTTGAGCTATTGGTATTGTAAATGACCCAAAAAATTTTTATGTGTTGGTTTTGAAAATAGTGAAATTAATAGCTTTGTCATTTACAATGCCAATAGTTATAACTTTTACAAATGTGACACCTATAGCATTTGTAATGCAATATGTGTTGTATTTACGTGACTTAGATGTATTGATATTACAAATAACAATGGCTTTTAATATGTTTTAATAATTAATACTTAAAAATAAGTTATTTTAATTTATGATGGCAATGGCTTGAACTTTTGCAAATAACTTTTGTGAAGATTATGTTCAGTGTATTTTATTGTGACGAAAATCCAAGAACAGAAGTGAAATATTAACATCTTTTTGTGACATTTGTAATAAAGCTTGAAACATTGAGAGAACATATTGTGGAGTGGTGTGGCTCACTGGTTAGAGGCGGCAGACCCGGAAGCAGAGAACGGCCCGGGACCAGGGTTCAATTCCCGACGCGGCAGGGTTGCGGATCAGGGTCAGCGGACTCGATAATTCTCCCCTCGGTGCCTACTCTAACCAGGGATCACACTCGGCAACTCTGGGCATTAAGCTTGCCTCATCTCTACAACGGCTCCCCACAGACGCCAGGGATGCCTGGTTTCACCTTAGAGATACCCAGAAGGGACCATCTCACAGGGAAAGCCAGGACGGGTTCCCCAGCGGTCTTCAGCGCCAGGACGCTTACGGGCAGCAGTGCGCTTTATAAATCCCACACACACATATTTGAACCAGTTGTTGTTGAATGGTTGCACAGATTGATGCTGTGGTAGCGCATAGTGATGTTGTGGTGCAGAGTGATGCTGTGGTGATGTGATAGATAGAGTGAGGACGATAGATAGAGGGAGGGCGATGGAGGGCGATAGATAGAGGGCGATAGATAGAGGGAGGGCGATGGAGGGCGATAGAGTGAGGGCGATAGATATATAGAGGGCGATGGATAGAGTAAGGGCGAAGGATAGATACATTGATAGAGTGAGGGGTGATAGATAAAGTGAGGGCAATAGATAGAGTGAGGGAGATAGACAGATCAATAGATAGACAAATAGATAGATAAATAAGAGTGAGGGCGATAGATAGTGTGAGGGCGGTAGATAGAGTGAGGGCAAGACATTGTGAGGGCAATAGACAGAGTGAGGGCGATAGAGTGAGGGCAATAGACAGAGTGAGGGCAATAGACAGAGTGAGGGCAATAGACAGAGTGAGGGCAATAGACAGAGTGAGGGCAATAGACAGAGTGAGGGAGATAGATAGAGTGAGGGCAATAGATAGTGTGAGGGCAATAGATAGTGTGAGGGCAATAGATAGTGTGAGGGCGATAGACAGAGTGAGGGCGATAGAGTGAGGGCAATAGACAGAGTGAGGGCAATAGACAGAGTGAGGGCAATAGACAGAGTGAGGGAGATAGACAGAGTGAGGGAGATAGACTGAGGGAGATAGATAGATAGAGTGAGGGCGATGGATAGAGTGAGGGCGATGGATAGATATATTGATAGTGTGAGGGGTGATAGAGTGGGGGCAATAGATACATAGATAGAGTGAGGGCGATAGATAGAGTGAGGGCAATAGACAGTGTGAGGGCAATAGGGTGATAGAGTGAGGGCGATAGAGAGATACATTGATAGAGTGAGGGCGATAGATAGATAGAGTGAGGGGCGATAGATAGATAGAGTGAGGGCAATAGATAGAGTGAGGGCGATAGATAGAGGACGATAGATAGATAGAGGGCGATAGATAGATAGAGGGCGATAGATAGAGTGAGGGCGATAGATAGAGTGAGGGCGATAGATAGAGTGAGGGCGATAGATAGATAGAGGGCGATAGATAGAGGGCGATCGATAGATAGAGGGCGATCGATAGATAGAGGGCGATCGATAGATAGAGGGCGATAGATAGATAGAGGGCGATAGATAGAGGGCGATAGATTAGATAGAGGGCGATAGAGGGCGATAGATAGAGAGCGATAGATAGAGTGAGGGCGATAGATAGATAGGGGTATGTGTAGACAGTGTGAGGGCGATAGATAGAGTGAGGGCGATAGATAGATAGAGGGCGATAGATAGATAGAGGGCGATAGATAGATAGAGGGCGATAGATAGATAGAGGGCGATAGATAGAGGGCGATAGATAGATAGAGGGCGATAGATAGATAGAGGGCGATAGATAGAGGGTGTTAGATAGAGGGCGATAGATAGAGGGCGATAGATAGAGGGCGATAGATAGAGGGCGATAGAGGGCGATAGATAGAGAGCGATAGATAGAGTGAGGGAGATAGATAGATAGATAGATAGATAGATAGATAGATAGATAGATAGATAGATAGGGGTATGTGTAGACAGAGTGAGGGCAAAAGACAGAGTGAGGGTGATAGATAGAGTGAGGGCAATAGATAGATAGAGGGCAATAGATAGATAGAGGGCAATAGATAGATAGAGGGCAATAGATAGAGTGAGGGCAATAGATAGATAGAGGGCGATAGATAGATAGAGGGCGATAGATAGATAGAGGGCGATAGATAGATAGAGGGCGATAGATAGATAGAGGGCGATAGATAGATAGAGGGCGATAGATAGATAGAGGGCGATAGATAGATAGAGGGCGATAGATAGATAGAGGGCGATAGATAGATAGAGGGCGATAGATAGAGGGCGATAGATAGAGGGCGATAGATAGATAGAGGGCGATAGATAGAGGGCGATAGATAGAGGGCGATAGATAGAGGGCGATAGATAGAGTGAGGGCGATAGATAGAGTGAGGGCGATAGATAGAGTGAGGGCGATAGATAGAGTGAGGGCGATAGATAGAGTGAGGGCGATAGATAGAGTGAGGGCGATAGATAGAGTGAGGGCGATAGATAGAGTGAGGGCGATAGATAGAGTGAGGGCGATAGATAGAGTGAGGGCGATAGATAGAGATAGATAGATAGAGGGCAATAGATAGAGGGCAATAGATAGAGGGCAATAGATAGATAGAGGGCAATAGATAGATAGAGGGCAATAGATAGATAGAGGGCAATAGATAGATAGAGGGCAATAGATAGATAGAGGGCAATAGATAGATAGAGGGCGATAGATAGAGTGAGGGCGATAGATAGAGTGAGGGCGATAGATAGAGTGAGGGCGATAGATAGAGTGAGGGCGATAGATAGAGTGAGGGCGATAGATAGAGTGAGGGCGATAGATAGAGTGAGGGCGATAGATAGAGTGAGGGCGATAGATAGAGTGAGGGCGATAGATAGAGTGAGGGCGATAGATAGAGTGAGGGCGATAGATAGAGTGAGGGCGATAGATAGAGTGAGGGCAATAGATAGATAGAGGGCAATAGATAGATAGAGGGCAATAGATAGATAGAGGGCAATAGATAGATAGAGGGCAATAGATAGATAGAGGGCAATAGATAGATAGAGGGCAATAGATAGATAGAGGGCAATAGATAGATAGAGGGCAATAGATAGATAGAGGGCGATAGATAGATAGAGGGCGATAGATAGAGTGAGGGCGATAGATAGAGTGAGGGCGATAGATAGAGTGAAGGCGATAGATAGAGTGAAGGCGATAGATAGAGTGAGGGCGATAGATAGAGTGAGGGCGATAGATAGAGTGAGGGCGATAGATAGATAGAGTGAGGGCAATAGATAGATAGAGTGAGGGCAATAGATAGATAGAGTGAGGGCAATAGATAGATAGAGTGAGGGCGATAGAGAGATTGAGGGAGAGAGATTGAGGGCGATAGATAGAGGGCGATAGATAGATAGAGGGCGATAGATAGATAGAGGGCGATAGATAGAGGGCGATAGATTAGATAGAGGGCGATAGATTAGATAGAGGGCGATAGATTAGATAGAGGGCGATAGATTAGATAGAGGGCGATAGATTAGATAGAGGGCGATAGATTAGATAGAGGGCGATAGATTAGATAGAGGGCGATAGATTAGATAGAGGGCGATAGATTAGATAGAGGGCGATAGAGGGCGATAGATAGAGAGCGATAGATAGAGTGAGGGCGATAGATAGAATGAGGGCAATAGATAGAATGAGGGCGATAGATAGAATGAGGGCGATAGATAGAGTGAGGGCGATAGAGTGAGGGCGATAGATAGATAGATAGATAGAGTGATGGCGATAGATAGATAGATAGATAGATAGATAGATAAGAGTGAGGGGCGATAGATAGAGTGACAGCGATAGATAGATAGATTGAGGGCGATAGAAAGATAGAGTGAGGGTGATAGATCGAGTGAGGGCGATAGAGAGATACATTGATAGAGTGAGGGCGATAGATAGATAGAGTGAGGGCGATAGATAGTTAGAGTGAGGGGCGATAGATAGATAGAGTGAGGGGCGATAGAGAGATAGATAGATAGATAGATAGATAGAGAGATAGATAGATAGCGGTATTTGTAGACAGAGTGAGGGCAATAGACAGAGTGAGGGCGATAGATAGATAGATAGAGTGAGGGCGATAGATAGATAGATAGAGTGAGGGCGATAGATAGATAGATAGAGTGAGGGGGATAGATAGATAGATAGATAGAGTGAGGGCGATAGATAGATAGATAGAGTGAGGGCGATAGATAGATAGAGGGCGATAGCTAGATAGAGGGCGATAGATAGATAGAGGGCGATAGATAGATAGAGGGCGATAGATAGATAGAGGGCGATAGATAGATAGAGGGCGATAGATAGATAGAGGGCGATAGATAGATAGAGGGCGATAGATAGATAGAGGGCGATAGATAGATAGAGGGCGATAGATAGAGTGAGGGCAAGAGAGTGAGGGCGATAGATAGAGTGAGGGCGATACATAGAGTGAGGGCGATAGATAGAGGGAGGGCGATAGATAGAGGGAGGGCGATAGATAGAGGGAGGGCGATAGATAGAGGGAGGGCGATAGATGAGTGAGGGCGATAGATGAGTGAGGACGATAGATGGAGTGAGGGTGATAGAGTGAGGGCGATAGAGAGATTGGGGGCGATAGATAGAGTGAGGGCGATATATAGAGTGAGGGCGATATATAGAGTGAGGGCGATATATAGAGTGAGGGCGGTATATAGAGTGAGGGCGATAGATAGAGTGAGGGCGATAGAGAGATACATTGATAGAGTGAGGGGTGATAGATAGATAGACTGAGGGCGATAGATAGATAAAGTGAGGGCGATAGATAGAGTGAGGGGCGATAGATAGAGTGAGGGGCGATAGATAGAGTGAGGGGCGATAGATAGAGTGAGGGGCGATAGAGTTAGGGTGATAGAGTGAGGGCGATAGATAGAGTGAGGGCGATGGATAGATAGAGTGAGGGCGATGGATAGAGTGAGGGCGATAGAGAGATACATTGATAGAGTGAGGGGTGATAGATAGATAGAGTGAGGGCGATTGATAGATAGAGTGAGGGCGATTGACAGATAGAGAGAGGGTGATAGATAGATAGATAGGGGTGTGTATGTTTGGGGTTTTGTGTGGGGGTTGTGTGTGTGGGGGTTATGTGTGTGGGATTGTGTGTGGGGGGTTGTGTGTGTGGGGGGGTTGTGTGTGTGGGGGGGTTGTGTGTGGGGGGTTGTGTGTGTGGGGGGTTGTGTGTGTGGGGGTTGTGTGTGGGGCGTTATGTGGGGGGGTTTGTGTGGGGGGGTTTGTGTGTTGGGGGTGTGTGTGGGGGGGGTGTGGGGTTGTTTGTGTGTGTGGGGTTGTGTGTGTGTGGGGTTGTGTGTTGTGTGTGCGTGTAGGGTTGTGTGTGGGTGGTTGTCTGTGAGGGGTTGTGTGTGTAGGGGGCTGTGTGTGTGTGGGGGGGTGTGAGTGGGTTGTGTGTGTGCGGGAGGGTTGTGTGTGTGGGGTGTGTGTGGGGTGTGTGTGGGGTGTGTGTGTGGGGTGTGTGTGGGGTGTGTGTGTGTGGGGTGTGTGTGTAGGGTGTGTGTGTAGGGTGTGTGTGTGGGGTGTGTGTGTGGGGTGTGTGTGTGGGGTGTGTGTGGGGGGGGGGTGGGGTGTGTTTGTGTGTGGGGTTGTGTGTGTGGGGTTGTGTGTGTGGGGGTGTGTGGGGGTGTGTGTGGGGGCGTTGTGGGTGGGGGGGTTGTGTGGGGGGGTTGTGTGTGTGGCAGGTTGTGTGTGTGGGTGGGTTGTGTGGGGGGTTGTGTGTGGGGGGTTTGTGTGTGTGTGTGTGGGGTGTGGGTGTGTGTGGGGTGTGTGTGTGGGGTGTATGTGTGTGGGGTGTGTGTGGGGGGTTGGGGTGGGGTTGTGTGTGTGGGGGATTGTGTGTGTGTGGGGGGGTTGTGTGTGTGGGGGGTTGTGTGTGTGGGGGGTTGGGGTGTGGGAGGTTGTGTGTGTGGGTGGGTTGTGTGGGGGGGGTTGTGTTTGGGGGGGTTGTGTGTGTGTGTTTGGGGTGTGGGTGTGTGTGGGGTTGTGTGTGTGGGTTGTGTGTGTGGGGGCTGTGAGTGTGGGGCTGTGTGTGTGGGGTTGTGTGTGTGGGGTTGTGTGTGTCGTGTTGTGTGTGCGTGTAGGGTTGTGTGTGTGTGGGTGGTTGTGTGTGTGTGGGTGGTTGTGTGTGTGTGTGTGGTGGTGTGTGTGGGGGGCTGTTTGTGGGGGGGTGAGGGAGTTGTGTGTGTGGGGTTGTGTGTGTGTGTGGGTGTGTGTGTGTGTGGGGTGTGTGGGGTTGTGTGTGTGTGGGGTTGTGTGTGTGGGGTTGTGTGTTTGTGTGGGGTTGTGTGTGTGGGGGGGTTCTGTGTGTGGGGTTGTGTGTGTGTGCATGTGGGGTTGTGTGTGTATGGGTTTGTGTGTGTGTGGGGTGTTTTGTGTGTGTGGGGGGTTGCGTGTGTGTGGGGGGTTGCGTGTGTGTGGGGTTGTGTGTGTGTGCGGTTGTGTGTGTGTGTGCGGTTGTGTGTGTGTGTGGGGTGTTGCGTGTGTGTGGGGGGATGCGTGTGTGTGGGGGTTGCGTGTGTGTGGGTGTGTGTGTGTGTGTGGAAGCCCAGGAGGAATGTAGGGATTCTGTGAAAAGTAAGAGGCTTATTTTCAAGCAACTTGCGCCGCCGGACCCTCACTTTTAATATGGGAAAAAGTGACGTACTGGTGGCGCACGTAGCTTGTAAATATGCCCCCCAGGGACGCTATGGTCCCTCTGCCACCAAGACAAGTGGGTGCCAGATCAGAATGAAACACTCATTTTAAAATATCAAATTCTTAAATGGCGGTTGCCCCGATTGCATGGTTCGCCTGAGGTGTCTGCGGGTCTTGGCCTGCCTCTGTTTCGAAGTGGCTCATATGAGGAATGAAATAGTGCGCTCTGAGAGGGGTCATCCGGTAATGACGTCAGGCTGCATCTCAAACCCCAATCAGTCCTCACCAAACACAACAACATGCTAGAATGCGCAGTGCGTATGGTTAGTGGGGTGCGTGAATGGGCAACGAGAACAATTTCTTCTCTACACTGGATGGCGCCATGAGGGCGAAACGGAATTCGAATCTAATTCAGCTCCTCTGTGAAGTCTATAGGCAGAACGACTCATAAATAGATGTCAGTACATTCATTGACGCGTACCTTGTCAGTACAATTCTGTCTTTTGTCCTGGACATATACTTGGAAGTGTTCTAGTCTCAGAGCATCCCGAAAAACTCCGCAAGGATCTGTTTCTCTGAGGTTTCTCGGCGCTGCATGTGTATTAAATGCTAGGTTCTCACCTAGGAAACTGCAGAAGCGCTAGCTTCATTGCTATGGCAGAAATGGTCTTAGAGACAGTACCGGAATCTGCTTCCTTTTACGGTCATTAGATTAATCGTAACAAATGCTGAGAATAATTCCACTTCGATAGCTAGATCTACAGGATTGATAAATAGATAGGGGACAGAGAGAGAGAGAGAGAGAGAGAGAGAAGAGACAGACTGAAGGAGCGGACGGACGAAAATTTGACTTACACTTAAGCAGCGTCTGTGGCAGGAAGAGTACTAAAGGCAATATTTCCTGTAGTCCGTTATCTTCCTTCACACTATCTACTACTAACTAGGTAAATTTACGATACCCTCGCAGCCTACGTCAAACCTTCTACAGAGCGCTGTCCATAGCTGATTATCTGCTAATCAGATGGAATGGCTTTCCCTGCCAGTGCCTGCCCAGACAGCGCCTAATTTCTGCCGGTGTTGGCAGGTCTGCACTCATTTGTAGGGATCGGGGCTTATTTTCATTATCAGCCCTTGACTCAGAGAGAGAGAAAGCCAGAAGAGGAAGTAGGAAGAAAATGAGAGGAGAGGAAAGCAGTGCAAAGGAAGAAACAACAGAATAGAAAAAGAGGGACAAAGGAAGGAAGAGAAAGGTAGCAAAACGGTGAAATTAGAGGAAACATGAGAAAAGAAGGGCCAGAAAGTAGAAGAAAGATGGGGGAGACAGGGACAGGAAAGCAGAGCAGAAGGAGAACAAGCTCTTGGCATTGCTGTGGCATTTTTGTTGGGGAAAGACAGGTTTATGTTTCACAAGCAGATGGTCCTGTTTATGACCTGCAGCGCGTGTAGTAGCTGCTGGCAAATGGAATCAAAGCGGCCGGTCGCTTTGATGTTCTTGGCTTGTCTTGTCTTGCTTTGTGGGAGGGGGAGCGAAGTCCTGTGCAAGCGCCTGGGTCACATGAACTGAACTGTGTGTTATACTCCCTGCTTCCTTCCTCCCACACTTACCCACGGTAATGTATAAAGACAAACGTAATGAAGTGAGTGGCAACTTCCTCAAACCATACACTCTGGTTACATACTATCATAAATTATTTCCCCTTGTGGAAGTTCAGAGGTTTTAAAAAACTCAATTGTAACAAGTCCAAGCGCCCGAAGGATTGTGTCCGATACCAGACAGGTCGAAGAAGTGCAGTGAAAAGCTGGGAACTGGCACTTGCAAACATTAAAACAGCTTAATGGTAGGCCCTCCAAACTGGTGTCCGCAGCGGTGTGCGGTAAAGAATCCAGAGTTGTCCCAGTTTAAGGAAAAGCCACACGCTGGCGAGCAGACCGGCAGATAAAGCAGGCCACATTGGGGTGATTCATTGGCTTTAGAACAAAGAGGCGAGTTGTGGTGAAACGCGATGTTACTTAGTTAGCTGCTGAAGATGGAAGGAAGGCAAACAAATAAAGGCCGAGAACCGTCTGGGTACCGAGCTGCGGCAGCCCAGAGCAATGGGAGTCGAGCGCATTGCTTTGAAGTCTGATGCGGGGGGCGGGGGGCGGTGAGCGGCAGCTTTGAAGTGTGACGGGAGGCACAGACAAATGTCTGTTGCGAGGCAAATAGTGGTTTGTGACGTGGCTGGTGTGGCGGGGGAGCAGAAGGGATTACTTTGAAGTCTGATGCCGAGCGTCGGGGAGCAAATGGCAAGCGCATGCACAGAGCACATGCACGGTGCGTAATCCGCCTGCCAAAGCCCTCTTGGTAAGCTTTCCTGATGCACCTCTATATGTCTCGAGCTGCAATGCGCAAGTGCATTGGCAGGTCGAGACCTAAAAAAGACATTTTTCAGAATCCTGAAAAAACAGATGCAAAGATTAATTTAAGAAATTCATATAAAAATGAAGTATTGTTGTTTAATTCATTATTTAATAAAAGTATTACAAAAATCAATAAAACATAAAATTAATTAACACAAAAAGATCAACCAATTAACAATTAAAACCTAACAAAAAAATAAAATAATCAATTAATGGACATATTTTTTTAATTGTTTATTGATTTTAAAACACATAAATGCTACAGTTATCCAGTATTTATTTACATACTAATTGAAATAAAGAGTTTGGTATCATATTTGGTATCCCCACACTTATACAAGTCTATTGGAGTTCAGCGATATAACATTCCTAGTTGTTTTGTACATCCCACCGATTGTCAGCTGTCTTATGGAGTATCTGCAGAGACAATACGTCTACGTGTAAAAGTTCTGTCTTCCCCGCATATACTCAGTAGTAGGGAAGATTTTGCTAATCTAAGTGCAGTGCTTACTTGGTGAACCAGTTACACCATACTGGTAGGAGGTTGATTTTTTAGTTTATGAAGTTTGGGAAGCTGATGTATCAGATTAATGTATTATGTATTTATTTGCTCTGTGGGGTCGGGGTTTTGGTAGTGGAGCCAACAGGTGGATGGGGCCCATATATATTTTGGCCAGGATCTAAGTGGTATGAGTTTCCAGAAAGTGGATAACTGCTCTTTACAATAAGAGATGTCCTTCAGCCCCAGTGTATAGACACACGACGCTTAGCTAATAGGAGCAGCATGGCGATAAGCTGTCGATTAGCAGGTGGGACATCCCTTACATAGCCCAGTAGTCATACCAGTGGAGAGCCATCCAACCCTTGGCTTGTTATATCTGCGATGTGTTCGAAAAATACCCTCCAGAATCCGGCAACACGCAGGCAGTTCCAGGCCACATGCAGGAAAGTGGCCTTAGGCATGGGCGTCCGCAGAAATGTTTCCAGGGGGGGGGACAAAATGTTAACGCCATCACCATCCTCCGACATGATGTGTGCCAGGGGCACAAGAAACACTGGGGCGCAGGAGGAGCCATGGGGACAGGAATCAGGCTGCATGTGATCTCATACACCATAGGGTTGTTGTGCCACAGCCATCTCTTTCTTTTGTGGACTTTGGTAGATATCATTCACACCTTCTAGCAGTTGGCAAATAAAAAGGCAGAGCTCAGCTGCAGACAGGAGCGGCTCTTGGCCAAAAGCGAAAGAGCACAGGCATGCAAAGGGTTTGGAAACCTGATGCAAAGGCTTAATGGAAGGATCCAGCTGCCATTGTCTGATTAGTACTTTCTAATCTGTAGAGATACCCACCCTGAACCCTAAAATTACCCCTGCCCCCCCAAAACTCATACTCGCCCTGAAACCTAAAATTGCCTCCTGGCAACCCAAAAGTCATACCCGCCCTGAACCCCCTAGCCCCTTAAAACACATATCCACCCTGAACTCCAAAACTATCCCCTAGCACGCCAAAACCCATACCCACACTGAACCCTAGAATTACCCCCTAGCACCCCAAAAACCCATATCCACCCTGAACCCTAAAATTACCCCATTGGCACCCCAAAAGCTGAACACTACGGGGCAGATTTTCAAGCCCCTTGCACCACTTTTGCGTCACTTTTAACATGGGAAAAAAGTGATGCAAAAGTGGCCCAAGGGGCTTGTAAATCTGCCCCTACAAGCTTACACTACATTTGCATATTCGGAGGGGACTGTACTCTTTGACGTTTCCATGCATGTAAGTCTAGAACACCATTCCCAACAAAACAAATGGGTGCAAACAGAGTGATAGATAAATGCACTCTAACGTGGTGACAATGTGTAATTTAAAATTGACAGGCACACCTTTTAAACGATAAGTTTATTATTCACTAAGGGAGGTCTGTCAAATTAAAAATGTGTACAGGTTGCTATCCATGCATACCCATTTCACATGCCAACATGTTTCATTGCCTCCAATTTATGGCATATTCTTCAGAGCTAGACAACGCGTCACAGCACCAGAGTTGAACACACCATTCTAGAGACACTGTCAATGGAAATAAGAATGCAACACTGTGTTAAGAGCCAACTGTCAGCTCCCAAGTTACTCATCAGCTCGAATAATGTGCAGGACCCTATTCACACTCAACAAACATTTGCACCCATTTGTTTTGTTTGGACACTAAACTATTTATTTATTTTATTTTATTTATTTATTTGATTTATATAGCGCGTTATAACCCAGGGGTCTCTAAGCGCTTTTTTGTTCTTTTCTTTTTGGAGATAAGGTGACTACCCATGAGAACAGTGTGCTTATCTGGTGAGTACCTGCCAGTTACCCCCTTGGTGGTTCGCCCGTGAGGTGTCACTTTATCTCTTTCACATTTTTACACATTTTCTCATCTAGATATGGTGTGCTGTGCTTACTGAAAAAGCTGATCGGTGTACTGAATAGGGCTCAAAACCAGTCACCGTTATGTTGTTTCTGGAGGATTGTCAAAGGAAATAGAAGTTTTAAACAATAGGCATGAGAGTGTTGCAAAAGACCATAAGAAACAAGAAGGTTTTTGCATAAAGATATATTAAAAGATATGGTGATGTATACACCATGCTGAGGAGGAAACTATAGCAGTTGATACACTACACGTTCCACGCCTTAGAGAACGGGTTTTATAGTTTGTTATGGGGCAAACTGAGACAAGGGGCCAGTAGTTTGAAGAACCGAGCCGGGCAGGGATCTCCTCGAAATCCAGATTTACATTTGTACAACTCCCTGAGAGACACCTCAGGTGGCAGCGGGTGGAATTCAGACCAGGTCCCGTGGAGCTCTGAGGTTGGACTTTGCACAAGAGAGGACATTGAGAGAGGCAAGGCGGAGTTGATCATTTGGATCTTTTCCTGAAAATAGTCCGATAGGTCAGCAAAGAGGGTAAGAGATGGCGTGACTGTGCTATCTAGGGCAGTGGGATTAGTAAAGCTTTAGATAATTTTATATAATTCTTTGACCGAGTTGTCAGATTAATTAATTTGGTTAGAGAAATATTCCCTGAAAGTGCTACGCTTAAGCCCATGGAAGTTTTTCAAAGCCTCTCAGTAGGAGCATTTAGCCACATGATCATAGGATTTTCTCCAGGAACGTTCGGTTTCTTGCAGAGACTTTTATCCGCTCGTAATTCCGTGGGAACCATGGGGTTGAGGGTTTTTTCCTTGAAGATGTCACTGGCCTAAGTGGTGCCACTCTGTCTAAGGGGGAGGTAACTCAGCAATTGAAGCTGGATACATCACTGCCTGGGTCACCTGTCTGCTGGGGGGGAGTAACTTGGAGTGCTGGTCCCATAGTTTCTAGGGTGACCTTACTCCAGTTTCTCCTCCTGTCAGAGATCGACCTGCAGCTAGACCGTTTGGATTCGAGCCAGAAGCTGAACGGTACTAAAAAATGGTCTGACTAGGTATGGGGTAACGGTGTCTCCACTTTGAGATTAGGACTGTTGGAGAAGATAAGGTCTAGCATATGGCCCACCCTGTTGGTAGGGGTGGTCACCCATTGCGTGAGATTTAAACGCTCTAGTGTTTCTAGTAGCTGAGATGCCTGGGAGAATTTTTCATTATCCATCTGGACTTTGAAGTCGCGCATTGAAGTTGGCATGCTTCAGCGAGAGATCAGCCACAAGGTCGCATAGCTCTAGCAGGTGGCAGGATGGAGTTTCAAGAGGTCTATATACAAACATCCCAGCCACCGAAGAGGAGGGTGAGATTCTGACACAAAAGGTCAGAGCCTCAATGCTCCCAAGGTGCTCTATTCTCCTAGTGGAGATCTCCCAGCCAGCCCTCATGATAAGAACCACACCCCCTCCTATCTTGTTACCACCCCGATTGGCACAAGTAATACGAAAGCTGTCAGGTAACGCCAGCATCAGGTCGGGGTTAGATCCTCAGCCAGGTTTCGGTCAGGAACATGAGATCCCAGGGGTTTGACTCCAGAGTTTAGGGAGGGACCTACAGTGATCAAGCAGGTCATAATCTTGGTGCTATTGGCCAAGGGATACATCGTGGGGGGCTTCAATGTGGTCACACTGCCATTCACCCTCCCTCGCTGACCGCCAGTGTAAAGAGACATGCGCTGCAGCCACACTCATGGTTGACCATAGCAGGGCCTATCTTGGCCTTACCTGAGCATGCCGCTATGTTTAAAAGCTGATCTCTGGACCAGGCAATATTGGTCAAAGTAGAAAAACGGGTAGCATGGCTGGCTCTGGCCGCTGTCCGAAACGCGGACGGGCGCAGAGGGGCTTGCCTTTGGCACACCAGCGACATGCCCGCTGCACGTGTCCGCTGCGCATTCACGTTGCGGCTCGCATTAAGTAGGTGGTTGGATTACCCGGTCAACAACTAGACCGCCGACCTTCAAGATGGCGCCCAGAGATGTCCCAGCAGGGACAGGGAGAAATGGCCTCCTCCTCCCTGCACTTTAACAGGAACTTAAAATGTAATAATCTTAAGCGGTAATTCAGGGAGACCTGCTCTCGTTGACCGCAGTGAAATGCCCATTGTGGGTACGTGATAAAGAGTTCAATTCAGCGGTCCAAGATTTTTGAGAGCTGGGGGTGATAACCAAGGATGTGCACGGCATGATGGTATAGATACGTGTTATTAGCTTGTGGGTGAAAGTCTGTAAGTGTATGCCTTAGAGCCGGTAGGGGTAGGGGCGCAGAAGGGAAAGTGTCATGAATCGCATAGCAGGCATCTTGCAGCTGGTAATATAGTAATGTGTCCAGGGGTGGTAGTTGAGGGGTCCGTCCTCACCATCTGCTGTGGGGTGACGAACTGGCCTCGATGTAGGTCTGAAAATGAACGATGTGGAGTTTGAGTGCTTGCTTCACCGCACCGCTTTCCATTAGCGGGGGAATTTGAGGGTTGTTAGCTGTTGGAATGGACGGTGCATATAGCCAGCTAAGATTCGCCCTTTTCCGCAGACCCTCCCATGCCCATCTAAGGGCTTCCACTGTGTCAATCTCATATCTGAGTGTTCTGATAGTCCCAGTACTCGTCCCAGTGCAGGGCCATGGTTAGTGGGAGGGGCAGGTCAGTCCTTCTAGATTGCAACATGGGGTTGGAATGGTGTTGGGTGCTGCCAGAAATGCAGAAATTGAGCCTGGGTGCAAAATGCTTACAGTGTAAGGTGCTGGCTCCCAGTACACCCTGTGCCAGTGGGAGGGTGAGGAGTTCACAGGATACTCGTTTTTTTGCCTGCCCATACCAGACAAACCACAACAAATTTGAGGCATTTAAGGAAGTGTACGGTGTGTTGCTTCAGGATATTAGCAAAGAGGTACGGTAGCTTGGGAAGGATTATCATTTTGTAATAGCGATACATCCAGTAAGGGTCAGGGGCATTTTGATCCATATGCACAGTCTTTCCTCTATCTATGTTATTAACCTGCGTAGTTTGCACTCCAGAGCTCATGTGTCTCTGCTGATCCAAATGCCCAGGTAACGCACTGGGTCATCTGCCCATGCTATCGAGTACTCTGAGTTGAATTTTTGTGTGCCCTTGGTGAGCTGGAGTAGGGTGGACTTGGCCCATTTTATTTGGATCCCTGACAGGCCCCCAAAGTGCATCTCTCGCGTCACTGGTGCGAAATTCACCTTAGGGTCGAGAATATAAAGTGTGACATCGTCTGCGTACATGGAGACTATTAGCCCGGTCATCTCTCGGCATGATTCTGACACAACGCGCCGCCAGAGGCTCCATCGCGATGGTAAACAAGAAGGGGGGCAGCTGACTGCCCTGCCGTGTTCCTCAGGAAATGGGGATGGGGTCTGATATTAGCTTGTTTACTTGCACTCTAGCAGTTGTATGTAGTAGTTAAATGTGCCGCATGAAGATGGGTCTTAGCCCTAGCTAGGAGCGTGAAGAGGAATGTCCACTCCAGCAAATCAAATGATTTTGCGGCATCTAACATAGCGGCTATCGCTGGGACATGTGGAACGAGCTGGTGCATTATTCCAAAAATAGTTTGTAGGTTATGTGTCACGATTGACTCCTTGTGCTCCCGTGCCCACCACCAGGGGGACGAATTGTGGGGCTTTCCAGTGTTCTAATATGCCTCCAGACACTCCCCTGTATGCATATCCTGACTTCCAGGCATTTGGACATCGTTTAGGAATTGACATCCATTCCCAATCCATGCCAGGTTTTGTGGAAGCCAGTCTGCTCATGCTGGAAACTCTATTACCTAGAATTCCCTGCTCTCTGCTTCGTCTCAACCCCTGCAGGCCCAGGATGGGTGGAGGAATTCAGCTCACCTGTGGCTGGCTGCTTCTAGCCTGCTCACATCTGATGCATATGATTACTGTGAGCTCTTTTAAGCCCCAGCTCCCTTCAGGCCAAGGTTGGTCAACTGTAGCTGTTTACCGGTGAGACCAATCCTTGTTTCCAATGCTCCCTGAGCTTTTGCTATTCTTGTTTCCTGAGCTTTAGTTATGCCTTGTTCCTGACCTGCTGATGTTTTCCTTTTTCCTGAATTAGCACTGCCTGCAGTGCTACCTTGACCCCTGAGCCTTAGTATTTCTTGTTCCTGAACTGCTGCAGTTTCCCTTCTCCCCAATTAGCATTGCTTGCAGTGCTACCTTGTTTCCTGAGTTCCTGAGCTATTGCTTTTCCTTGTACCTCAATTAGCACTGGCTGCAGTGCTCTTGTTTCCTGAGTTCCTGAGCTATAGTTATTTGTTGTTCCTGGGCTTCAGCTATTTCTTGTTCCTGATTTGCATTGCTTGCAATGCTCTCTTGACTCTTTGTTTCCTGAGCTTTAGCTAATTCCCTGTTCCTGAACTAGCACTGCCTGCAGTGCTACCTTGACTCCTAAAGCCTTAGTAATTCCCTATTCCTGTACAAGCACTGCCTGCAGTGCTACCTAGACTCCTGAGCTTTAGCTCAATTCTTCTTCCTGCCCCAGCACTGTCTTCTATGCTATTTTGTTTTCTTGATTTCTTAACCTACACTATTCTAGTATACCCTTGTAGCCCCCTCCTTCTGTATATCCTTTTCCAGTCCCTGCCTTTCTTCTCATTTCATTGGTTCCAGTTCTAGTTTGCTGTCTTTCTATTCTGCTGTCTTGCTTCTGTTACCTTATTTGTTTGTTACCTGCTTTCTGCCAAGCGTGCCCTGTGATTTCCTTCCTTTTCTGTTAAGAACTCCTCCTTGCTAGCTCCTTGTCTATTGTGCTTGTGTTTAGTTCTACCCCCGTGCTGTTACTGCCTTGCATGTTCCTGTTTGATCGCCAGGATCTGTGGGCTCAGCTGACTACCTAGGTGGTGTTTCTTGTTCACTGTGAGTATTGTCTTTGAGTTACATTTATAACATCACCATAGGTATAAGCTCCACAGACCCTGCCTCTCTGCATGCATGTCCTACATGTGGGTATTTGCAGTCTGCTTCTGTAACAGCAATTGTGGGTGAGAAACTTACTGAGCTTCAGTCTTACCATGTGGAGATTCTGAGTGCTTTACCCCACACTCCTCTTTATTGTTAATATTGTGCCATATATAGGTCTTGCAAATTCGTCCTGGGTGTAGTTTTTCTGAATCCTAATTTGCCTCAGGAGTGCCCTTCCTTTCTGAGTCTTAGCCATCTTGTTTCTTCGTGCAGGCTACCCCTTTGGATCTCTTTTCTCCTCTGATTTCTTGTATGATCCTCGGCAGGTCTGTACTCCTCTTTCTGTGTACGTTTTTCTACCCAGTTCCCAGTCCTTGCCCAAGTCCCCGACTGTGTTCCCCACATAGTCCCGGACAGTCCCTGACATAATGCAATGTACAGTGACCAGGTATAAATCCTGATCGGTCCAGCCGAACAATAAGTGGGAGTAGCGGCTGTAGTCTGTACACCAATAGTTTCGCAAAAATGTTATTATCAGTATTTATTAATGACAGTGGGCGATAGAAAGTGTGAGAGGTTTGCCCGGGTTTAGTAAGGTTATAATGGTGACTTACCCGATTGAAGCTGGTAATTCCCCATGCTTCAATGCCTCCTGATGTACAGCCAAAAGGTAAGGGGTGAGTAGCGTGGCATATTCTTTATAAAAGGCCGTAGTAAGCCCATCTAGCCCTGTGCCTTATCTCCTGGTAGGTTTTGTATTACCTGAATGATCTCCTCAGTAGTGAAGAGCTCATCTAAATAGGGTTGGTGTGCACGGTCCAGCCACAGCAGCTGGAACATGTCTAAGTATTCCAGCAGTTCAGACTCCGCAAGGAGTGCTGAAGAAGTGTATAGCTGAGCATAGAATTCTGTCATTGTGTCTAGTAGAGCTGCCGGTGAGTGAACTAGAGTGGCTTCTGTGGTCTGTAGTTTAGTGATGTAGGAGGAAATTCTGGGGGGCCTGAGTAAATTGGCCAGTGTTTTGCTGGGGTCACTCTCGCGCCAGGCTTATGCACTACGATTCAGGAATTTTACCTTTCTGTCAGCCTCCTCCTGGAATTCAGAGAGTTTTTCTCTAATGTTGGCTAGCAGTGTGGAACTACTGGCTTTCCAGATTCTGAATATCTCCCTCAAAATTGTCAAGAGTGGGTCGTATGGCCCTCAGCACTCCGGATTGTGTTGCGATGTAGGCGCCACAAATCACCACCATGAAGGCTTCCCACAACGTACTGGGTGATTTCGATAAAGCTGTGTTAAATTCAAAGTTTTCAAGTATGTTTTTGTGAATTTCATCTCTGAATGCTGCATCTAGTAGTGCCACGGGCGGGAGACGCCATGTAAACGTGTGTGCGGTAAGTGTTTGGCAGCTATGGCCCAGGTGTGGACATTGCGGGATGTCAGCCAGAAGTCCAATCAGGTATTAATGAAATAGTTGTCATGCACTAGGGTTCGGAGCGTTGCCGACGCTGAAGGATGTTGGCTGCAGGAGGTGCCCACCCTATCCATTTGTTCCTCCATAATTACATTGAAATCCCCGTCCCGAAGTATCATGGGATTGCCTAGAGATTGTATCTTTGCCCAGGCATGAATAAAAATTTGGGGTTGTCAGTGTTGGGGCCATTGATGTTTGCTATAGTGACCTGTTGACGGTACAGCGCTCCCCCTAATAAGATCAATCTAGCCTCTGGGTCTGATATGACCTGGGAGGTTTCCCATGGAAGGCCTCTTTTGATTAGTACTGCTACTCCTCTGGGTAGGAAGATGCATAGGTGTCCCCCCACCAGCATGGACGTAACCTGGATGTAGTGTTGTCTTTTATATAAGTCTCCTGTAGGAGGCACCCGTTGACTTTATATCTAGCTAGAGATCTATGGACAAGGCGTGTTTTCCTATAGACAATGAGTCTGCGGATATTCCAACTGATGCATGTCACAGTTGCCATGTTATGCTCCCGGGAAAGTCATGTTGTGCTGTCTAATAGTAGGTGGGAAGTGGAGCCATGTTGTGCTAATGAGACGGTATAGACGGGCTCATATGCAACGGCGGCAAGATCATGCATGGGACGCTTCATTTTGGCTTGTGGTATGTGTGTTATTTATTGCAGTGGTGGTAGCATTACAAAAAACAACTGTTTCCCATCC
Organism: Lissotriton helveticus; assembly: GCF_964261635.1. Lineage (NCBI taxonomy): Eukaryota > Metazoa > Chordata > Amphibia > Caudata > Salamandridae > Lissotriton > Lissotriton helveticus. The sequence continues at coordinate 418,041,675 of NC_136061.1, read as the reverse complement.
CTCCCACCTCCAACACCAAGCCCCCAATTAGGTTGAGTCCCCCAACCCCCCAATTAGATTGAGACCCATTTAAACCCCAACAAGAGATTAGAATCTGAGAGCCCTAGAGCTACAAGGGAATTATACCAGAGGGACTGGGAGTCACCGGCGTACAGCCCTGCCGACTATAGCTTAGTTGCCGAGCTTGTTGTTTGAGGGGACTTACTAACATTACATATAACATGGTAGGTATGTAGCGATGGCTGCATTAAGGTTGTGTCCCTCCATTTAATTCCCTTGAACAATTAACTGATTGGCAGGGTCACTAGGGCGATGAGCACGAGGTTACAAGTCTGCATATTCTCAAAATTTCTGGCATGTTACATTGTAGCTATGTTGGTGGTTTAAGATATTCCTGTGATCCGGATGTTACTGCATCTTGATCTGGCTTCCAAATCTACGCTTTTTGCCTTGATCACATTAAGTATTTCGGCAATCTGTAGTAGCTGTTCCTTTGAGTCTGTTTGGAGGTCTTCTGCGTCAGGTACTCTATTTTAAGGAACTTCAATCCAGGTTTCATGTTTATCCACACGTTGTTTGACCTTGTTGGGGCGCAAGGTGAGGATTTCTAGTTTAGATTCTATAGCTAGCAGGCTGGCTTTGACATCTTTCAATATGGTGTGTAGGTCTTCGTCTTGCGGGGTAGTTTCTTCCGTGTCCATTGCAGCTGAGTCAGCCATAGACCTGCTATCTAGCTGACGAGTAAGCCTTCTGTCAAATGTCTGCATTGCTTGTTTTGTGCCATGCTTTCCCATGTTAGTACGTTGAGATAAAGTACCGTTTCGCTCAGGGATTCGATGTACCTGTGCAGGCACTGCGCCCTTCAAAAGTAGGATGGCTATCTAGCTGACGAGTAAGCCTTCTGTCAAATGTCAGCTTTGCTTGTTTTGTGTCATGCTTTCCCATGTTAGTGTGTTGAGATAAAGTTCCGTGTCGAGGCAGGGACTCGATGTACCTGTGCAGGCACTGCGCACTTCGAGAGTAGGATGGGTGGTCTGAGGGGGTAGCAGTAGCAGCCAGCACTCTTTAGAGTATTGTATTCTAGTTTTTGGAAGGGGTGGTGATAGGTGCAGATTGACTTGTGGGTGACGTCAATTCTTTCTTTTTTTCCCTCCTTCATGCCTGTTACAGTGTACAGCGTTCAAGCCTGGGTCTCAGTGGCTCACAAAGTGGGGTGCGTGCTGATGTATGTTACACTTGTTCCACCCTGACGTTTCTTGTCTCACGTCTTAGTTGTTACTCCTGTAGTGTTAGGGTGTTCTTCCCTTGCAATTAGCTCACCTGTGGTGCTTAGATGGGGCGCTGGGAGTGGGCGCTTGATGCTGCTTATAGGTCCATCTGTTGCAGTACAGCGAGGCGCGCTTTGTAGCTCAACCTGTGCTCAGGTCAGTACAGGTGGTTGCAGAGAGGGGAATGCAATCCGGAAGGTGCTCTACTTTTTGGCATACAGCTAGTTTTCTTTGTTGTTTGCGGCTGCTTGGGCCCCGGAACCTGAGCCAGCCGATGTCTGTAAGTTTATTGCAGATATGGTGCGCTCTTAGGCGATGTTCATGCCCTCATTGTAGTAGATTGAGGTAGGATTTTGAGCTCGGCCGGTAGAGCCTTCTTAGTGAGAGCCATCTTGCTGCACAGCAAAGCCACGCCCCCCCCCCCCCCAATTAATGGACATAATTATCAATTAAATATCTAAACTTTTCATCCCAATGTGCTACAAACCCAAAAACCGGCTACTGAATTAGCAATTTCTAATTGTAAGATTTTTAATGAAATGTAATTTAAAAAAAATGTAAAGTGCAATAAAACAAATTATACATACATATTATTATAATAGTTATAACTCTTAAATAACTAATATATATCAAACTAATTAAAAACAATATTATATATAAACTAGAATAAATAATATTGTACCCAACGATATATAAAATATATATATTAAACACAAATATTGTTCGTTTAGATATTATGTTCCACAATATTTTGGGATCACATAACCTGGGCATTATATTTGTGACCCACAATATTTTTGCATCAATGTTCTGGCCAAACACCATTTAAACTTCCCTGTTCTGCATCCAAATGGAAGCAGGACGACTCATTTTGGATGTTGTCAAGTTTATTATTTTATTAACAACAATGGGTTGAAACTGAGGTACGGTATTTGATGATTGTGGGTATTGATCGTCTAGATTTTAGCGACCACAAGTAGCATGGTATGTTAGTCATGAAGGTATACTCTGTCTCAATTCCAATGGTAAATAGGACACCAAAGAGTGGGAAATCTTGTCTGGTACCCTGAAGCAATGATAATTTCTCTACATCAATCCATTATTTCTCACTCCCGCAGCCAGATTAACTCTCTATAAATATTCACACTTTGCAGCCCCTAATCAATTTTAAGAATACCTTAAAAGCTTGTGTTTTCTCTGAATGGTAATTTCACGTTCCATGTATGGTCACCTCTGTTTCAATGCTTACCTTAGCGCAAAGAGACTCCCCCTGGAGGGTTAGCAGCGCTTAACAATGACCCTAAATATTATTATTAATAATAAAGCTAACTAGGTCCTCACCAAAGCAGTTTTCCCAACTAACGTTTTGGGCTAAGAACAGTGCTTTATTATATATGTATAATTTTAAATGATTTCATTGCATGTGCTTTGAAGGATCTAATATAAGGGTGATCCCACTTACAGAAGCTGTTGATTGATAATACCCTTAACATAAGGAAACAAGCAACTGTGCAACATACAAGTCTTTCATCAGTGTTGAAAATAACACCCTCTTCCCCAGATTGGAAAGTGTTTTCTATTTGATTATGGTAAATTGGAGCGAATTATTATTCTTTGGGGGGGGATGCTGTAGAGAACTCATGAATATGTTTTCATCATTTGATCGATATCCAAAATAGGCAAATTACTTTGTGTGCTATTCAAATCATAGTTTTAATTCTATACATGGGCTGCATAACTTATGACCTGATTACAATGGTGGTGGGACCGCCACTGACAGCACCTCAGTGGCGGTCCGACCGCCTACAGCCCTTCTGTCCAACCGCTGCATAACAATGTTGGTGGTCAGACCCTTGTCTTTCAGGAGATGGACCGCCACCTCCATCAGGGATCAGTGATCCCGACGGGATGGCAGTCGGAATCGTTATCCTGAATGGAGGCAGTGACGAGGCAGGCACTGCCATTGGGATTACGATGTCCTTTTCCAACATCGCATTTATGGTGGTCCTACTACCATGAAAAGGCTGTCGGAAAGGTCCTTTGGGGGCCCAAAACAGGGACCCCATCCCTCGTGGGCCACTGCAAAGTGGCCCTGAGGGCACATGCAGTGCTTTCACGCACCTCCATGCACACTGTACACTGTAACGCATGGTGCATGGCACACTGTGCATGGATGTGCACAAGGTGCTTCTTTACACTGCGGCTTGTACTGCGGCCCTTTTCCTGGGCTGCAGCACAAGCCGCCATGTAAAAGAGCACTTTCCGACCGCCAACACGGTGGGCCTATACTAATGCGGCAGTCAGACCGCTTGTCTGGCGGTCTCCTGACAACCACAATAGCTGTCTGCGGTCCGACCGACTGCTATCCAAATGAGGCCCTTAGTTCCTCGCAGGTAATGAACGATAAGAAAGATGTAGCAGCTCATTCTCCACTACTCTGCTTTCTGAACAGTTGACATGGACAGCAGACACTCATTCAAACACTTGGTAACATCTGAAGGATTACAGTCATTATAACAAAAACCATTGGTGCCCTCTTGCTGCCTCCAATTTTGGTGCAAATATTAAATGGACAACAATCCTCTTTTTAGTGGATTAAAATAGAACATCTTACAAACACCAATTCCTACCTGGAATATTTGGCCATTTGATTCAGGCTGTTCTGTGCTACTGATGTTTTCGGTCAATACCTTATCACTTTCCTTCCTGCTCACGTCATCCATGTTGTGACTGTCTGAAAATTGTAAAACAATGTGGTTGAGTCAGACTTGCGTTTAGCTATTTGACAGTGTGCCCCAATTAAGTCAATAGCGTCCTTAATTATCAAACTACATGGCTTTGACAAACGTATCTCTCTTTAAGCACCTAACATAGCCATGTCTTCCAAATGCTTTGCCTCGTCAGTGAGCGAACGCCAGGAGTAAGTTGTTGCAGAGCTAGGTCAGCTTACTGTAGGTTAAGAACAAGAATCTTCATTGATGGCTTCATATAAAAGGAGTAGAGGGAGAGTTACAATATTTTGACAGAGTGGTCAAAACATTATCCTAGTCCGAGATTAGATTTCCCAAATATGTTATCCACATTGTGAAGGGAGAAATTTAAAGCAGTATATTAACATAAAAAGAGGACAAAGGGGCACTGTTACCAAACTCTGACATGGCTGCCAGAACATTGCGCTAGTCAGAAGATGGCATTACCAAATATGTAGCACCCATTTTTATGGGAAACATGTTAAGAGCCTGTTAAATAGCCATCATTACAAAAGTTGCGACATCAGTGTTAATGGTCCTAAAGTATTCAAGAAATTTGTAAACGCATGTAAACAGAACATTCAACCGATCAGCATGTGTCCCCCTTGGAATGAAAGTGTAAAAATATATTAAGTCTCTTCAACATTCAAATAGTGTATTTCATTAACATGCAGAACAATTTCACCTTAGTATATCAGATACCAGTGTATTGAATTTTTTTTTTTTAAGTGATAGTTTTCAAATATGAGTTTAGAAAAACATTTGTTCTTCCCCCCTACACTGACAACAATACCAATAGTGAACTAAGAGGCAAGTCAGTTATGTGCACTCTTAGGGTGGCCTAGGTTCCTATTATACATGACCAACATTATAGTTTATGAAACCAAACACAGGAGAAGGTTTTGTACAGCACACATCCTAAAGTCATGTATTTCAAGGTACTCTTAAATGCGACGATAAAAGAAAGGAGGGAAAGTGAACTAAAACAATTGTCATCGATTACACAATTTGGTAAAGTGGGGAAGCTGGGATTATATAATTCCAGATTTTCTGGTTTCACACTGTACAATTCAGCCACTTGATGTATATGCTTTGTTTCCCCTATACCCACCTTACTGACCCCTTCCCAGCCTGGATCGCCACCCTGCTGGCATCGATGCGGCCCTCGGTCACATCACATACCAAGCTTTGTGGCCCTTGGGAAAATGTTTGCAAGTACCCATGGACTAGATCAAACAAAGCAGTAGGAAATAACCTAAAGTTATTTTCTAACTACATGGGAGATATTCAGCAAAAGTGGGTCTTTGGCATCAGGAAGTCCAGGTACTAGTGTTGCCGAATGGGCACAGAATTCAACCAACTGTCAGGATAGGTAACGCTAACAAATTCACTTTAAATGTTAAGAAAACCCACTGACATGCATCGATAGAGACTACAGCACTGTGACATCTTCAACCAAATACCACTTCGTAATGCCAAAAATAACACTCCAGGCACAGATATTTCAAAGAAGTTGTTACAACTTAGGGATGCTAATTTTGTACACATAAGAAACCTTCAAACTACAAACGTGCTTTTTATTATCATTACCAAGAAAAGTGTGCATATGTTTCCTTTTACAGGTGTATTGACCAGTACCAACATGGATGAGGCCTAGAGTGCAATCAAGCCACTCGTTCATATTCTGAAATGACATTAAGAATAAGAAAAAAAACACATACATATTTATTACATAGCGGCTGGTGGGTGGCAACAAAGTGCCTTAAACATGACTTGGAAAATTGTGATGATTGCTCGTAAAACATCACAATTAGGGGGTGTGTCAGGTCAGAAATTGTATGTGGTAGTATTCCCTATTTCCGAATTGCAAATGGTAAAGTTTACATGGTGGCTTATATACCATGATATTCTAAGCAAGTACGAGTTGGCAACCACAATACATATAGCAATATCAAGGGAGCAACACCAGTTTTTGATGTTGCATCAGTGGTTGTAGGACTGGCAAGTTTTACTGACTCAACGCGAAAATGGTTTGTTGACACTGAACGATAGAATCTCAAGAAAGGAGCCACAACACTATTCAGCCGGATTACTCAACATATTAATGGTTAAGCATGCTTTGAGTCTTCAATCCTGGTGCAATTAATAAATACTTACACATCAGCTCCAGTTGTAATGGCTGAAGGTGTTCTCATTACATCACCTCTTTCCACTGAAAGTCCATTTTCTCATTCTTTTCCCACAAAACAACATTTCATTTACTTACATAGTGCTGAAAGTTCTAAACAAACAACTCATTGCGCAGAGGCAATACAGGTAGTTACCCATCAGAGACATTGAACTTTGGCAGCACTACAAGGCAAATATGCAGTTTTTCTCCACTCCACTGCAACTCCTACTAACTGTTAATATCTGGAATTACGTGGAAAATAAAGTTCCTCTTACGTTGGTGTTATTTGATGACCAATTTAGAGTAAGAGGTGCGCTCAAAACTCATCTATGTCCTAAAAAGCTAGTACAACTGGACTGCAATTATTTATGGTTCTTATCATTAAGGAGTCACCTCAATGGCATATGATGTCAACATAAATCACACAAAATAGCAAAAGTAGCACATTAATAACAAGAAGGCAGGGTAGTGAGATGAAACAACCTACACTGGGTGTGTGTGCTGTGTGATGAAATGATAAATACATTTCTGATTCAATACTGACCAGACTTCTGTACAACTGTGAAGTAAGTGGAAAAAAGTGTATCTGATTACCACCAATAGGACTTCCAACTGATATATGGTACATGTGATTCAAAGTCCAGGAAGTAGGGCCTGCCTCATACCTATTGCATAGCCAGATGACAAGCCACCATTTGCCAGTGAGAGATACAAGAGCTCCCTAAACAAATAAACGTAAGAATACCGAAGGGCTTGTGATCAGAGAAATATAAGGTGCACAGCCTAATATTCAACACACTTGATACTGGTTAGCTATTATCAGGTGCTGCAAAGGGTGAGTGGAGAGCCCTTAGAACCACTCAAAAGTGAGTAGACTACACTACCAACTGCAGAATTAACGGGGTTACCCAATGCACTCTTGGACAGTAAAACATTTGTTAAGTAACAAATAATGGATCAGTACAAAAGACAAAGCGACAGAAGGTTCTAGGAATCTCCAGAAGGAGAATTGTCCGTTGGAGTCCTATATTGTGTCAAACAGCCAGCCGACACGTGTTTCATCGCTACTGCAAATCTTCAGGGCTGAAAATACAAATAAGTAACAATGTGGCATTCTCTGTACGAGAGTACAGTCACAAGTGCAGCCTAACATTGTTTCATGCGAAATTCTAGTGCCGTTTCCACTAGTGTAAAACACCAGCAATAAACCTTGTTACATCTTAGTGCAACCAGAAGCATTCGTGTCGAAGTGCATCTACGACGCCGTCTTTTGACGTGTAAGTGACCAGGTGAGTAAGTGACCAGGTGAATAAGTGGATCTGGGTTAATATAACTCATCAACCACTTAATCAAACCGGACTGCGTAGTCTAAGATCTCATAATAAAGTAGCAATGCAAGTCCATCTGTATTCGAGTGCCACTGTACGTGTACGGATCATACATACTGCGTGTAATGTGAATAATACAGTAAATAAAGCATTGTGCAGTTGTGACTCAAAACCAAGGACGTACATACCTAAAAGGCTGTATTGAAAACAGAAGGTCTGTATAGGGATCAAACAAATGACAAAAGGGAGGAAAAACCCATCACAATTGAGTCCTATACGTAAATAATGGGGCAAAAAGAAACAAAGTAACTGAAAATATTAAAAAGGTAAAGAGTGCTCACGGATCCTTACAGTGTGGAGACCAGTTTCTTACATTTTCACCATTGATGGTCACGGGCCCGGCTAGGTCGGAATTATCACCAGCTGTGCGGTGAGCACTCTTTACCTTTTTAAGATTTTCAGTTACTGCTGCACTCGTACAGAGAATGCCACATTGTTACTTATTTGTATTTTCAGCCCTGAAGATTCGCAATAGCGATGAAACACGTGTCGGCTGCCTGTTTGACACAATAAAGGACTTCAACGGACAACTCTCCTTCTGGAGATTCCTAGAACCTTCTGTCGCTTTGTCTTTTGTACTGATCCGTTATTTGTTACATAACAAATGTTTTACTGTCCAAGAGTGCATTGGGTAACCCCGTTAATCCCTAAACAATTAAGTTGACCTACATTGTGACAACAGAAGTTTAGGCCAGCGTGTGATCCAGCCCATGTGCACTAGCTTGCTACCTCTACACCAGGTAAGGTGGCAGGTCCACTTGGGATTTGTATAGAATCTTCTTGGGATGGTGGAAGTATGCCGTGTGGGAGTGAAGAGATAGGCACGTAGGCAGGTAAATAATATACTTGGTTGCCTTAACAATTTTTTTTAATTATCTTTGTCATCCCTGATGCTTACAATTCAAATGGGGCATATAAAGATGACCCCTTTTCGAAACCACCATTGTTGGCCACGTCTGTGCCATCTTCTCCTGAAACCCTTCTCACATCAAAAAAATAAATTCGAGCTTATGGTTTTTAAAACTATGCATTTCTTAGTTATGTGGTAGAGATGTTCTCATAATCCAGACAAGCACATCAGGAAAGAGTAGCACTTCAGTCCAGAGAAGTTGAGTGTTCCCAGGACTAGTTGTGAATCCTGGGCTGTAGGTTCCTCTAGATCAGTGCATCCCAAACGTATTAGGACTGCAACCCAATTTTTACAGCTACCAACGTTGGTGAACCGCCGAACTATGATGGACATGAGGCGGGCGATTTTTGAATGTAACTAATGCATTGTGTGGTTGCGCACTGCCATGTACAGACAGCACATTTTCCATTAAAATGGCCGCTAAATTGCACAGACATACAATTTTATTGATAAAATGATATTGCGTGCAAATGATAATGTGTAGAAATCGGGTTTCTGTGAATATTTATCATTTGTGCATCACCAAGTAAGTGTCTTGATTTGTTTTGATCCCATTAATATCTTTGTTTTCATCACTCAGAATTACATTAAAATGTGCTTTATTTTTGCTTTCTAACTGCTGAATATGTGCAGTTCATTTACAGGTATTTACAATTTATGGTGTCTTACACAAAAATAACATCTTGCATACTTTCCTTTTTACACTCCCTGTACCCCAGCAAGATCACATCATTCTCTTTACTTTTCTTTCTCTGACTGCAAAGATAGGAGTTTGTAAACACCAATCAGCGTGTTAAACAAGCATTTGTAATGCAATAGGTCTCAAATTTACGAAAGTTTGAGCTACTTGCATTGTAAATGACAATGCCAAAAGCTTAAATTCTCGCAAATGCAGAACTTTAGATGTTCATTATCTTGAAAATCTTATATCTTTTGGTATTGGCTTAAATTATTGAATCAAAAAAAATGTTTGCCGACCTCATCTTAATAACAAAAATATATAAATTTGTTCTATGCTGTATTTTTTTCCTTTGTGCAACTGAATTAATACGTTTGCCTATCTTCCCCTGTGTATTGATTGCAGGGGATTCCCAGAAAATTGCAGTTTTCCCCAGACAAGTATTTTTCCTCCTCACAGTGGCTCACATTCACCAAATTGTCGCTTGTCATATTGCTGTCCACTCCCAAGAGAAGGTGACAGAACCCACTGGGATCAATCAAGGCAGGGAGGAAAAGCCTCTAGAATCTTATTTGGGGTAAAGGAATCCTGGAGTCCAGAGGAAGGTGACAGACATAACAGGAGAAAAGAGAGCCTCTATCAGGAGTACATGAGGGATACTAGGAAAGATACATAGGTGATCAGACTACTGTTGGAAAATTTCAGTGAGCCAGAAAGATGCAACAGATGGGCCCCCATTTCATTTCGGCTCAGGGTGTGTTTGTACTCCTTTTCAGGCTAGCCCAAAGTTTTCACACCAAGCAGGGTGGGTGCCAGCAAGAAACAACCAAGAACTACAGTACAGTTAAAATAGAAAATAGTATTTGCAATTTTTCTGTAAACTAAACTGACATATCTGGCTCGTTGGTCTGGTTTACTACTCAGAACACTAAATTGGGTTATAACCTGTCATTTCTAGTACTAGTATGTGTTTTATTACCTTGTTTAGTTAAACTTAACACATTTATATAGCCCTCTGTGGTGCCAGCTTGTCTGCTTCGGAATGCTCTGAGGGGTTTACCGTGACAACTTTCATATCGAAGTATTCTTTGGAATGCAAATATAATATTCTAGAACCAAGCATACCTTGAGAATATTTGAAATTGGACAACAGGCTATTGTATCTTAAGGCAGAGTCAGACATATGTTGAGCTGTGGCTGGTATAACTCTGAACAACTCTGCCCAAGCCAAATCTGCCTTTTAGTTCACCTCACAAAAGCTCATGCACCACAGCCTCTCCTACTTATAGCAAAACTGAGGAAAAGGAACCCCCCCCACATTGCACCATAAAACACTTATACAAAAGCTTATATTAAGTAATGCGTCATGAGACTGAGAAAGTTTCAATGTAGTAGTGCATTAAATGAGGCTTATAAACCATGAGTTTAATTCTCCTTTCAATCAGGACTGTCAAACAAGAAAAGTTTTGCTTATGAGCAAAGCGGTCAAAGAGCAGTCGCCACGGTATTCTAGAGTAGGGCCCTTATTATTTGTTTGACAGTCCTCCTGTAGGACCGCCGAGCCCATTCTGAGTTGAAAACAGGGCAGCTATACAGCCCGTTCTGAGTTGAAAACAGGGCAGGTATGCAGTCTGTTTGACTCATAGGAGAGCCTAACAAGCAGACCGCCGCCATGACAGCGCCTATGCACATTACTGCACAGTGTGGCATGCACCATGTTTTGCATGCCACAAAGGGCAGAAACAACGGTGCAAAAATAGGGAGCACAATATGCCCCCCTCCCTTGCAACCCTAAAGGCCAATCCACCCGGGGGGGGGGGGGGGGGGCAGTTAGGGACCCCTTACTTGCATGTCCACCACCATTTTCTTGCCAGGCTCTCCGCCAAGAAATGGGCGGTGGAAAATGCAAATCGGAATATGTTCAGCATTGCCGGCATCGGCAACACCAGTATATTCCTTCCCCTTCCCACATGCCACCAGATCCTGCATCCCAGGAGAGGTCCTCTGGAGGTTCGACGGCCACACTCGCTATGCAGTGGGCAGACCTGCAGTGGTGGCGGTGGTCGGACCACCACAGTGAGTACGGAGGTCCCAGGACCGAAGTACTCTTAATAACCACTTAAATGTTGCAGGTCCAAAAATAGCAGCCCTGTGGCAAATCGTGGGACTTACAAAGCGTTATAACTTCCTCCCAGAATAATGCCTATACATTTTATGAGAAGCCAAAAGAGTAAAGTTTGGTTAATCGGATTTTGAAATTACATTGGTCAAGATAATTGGCTTTTGTCAAAAGAATACGCACAGCATTTTGGCCTTTCGGTTATTGTTTTTTGCTTGCCACTCGTATTGTTAACAGGTTAATAATACTCATAAATAGCATCTGAAAGACTCGAGTATTTTGAAACAACATAAAAGCTTATATACTCCAGTGGGCTTGTATAAGAACGAATTGTAATTCTGGAAGAAGTTAAAATATATGAACAAAATATCAAGCATTTGAATAAAAAAATGCTGTATCCATGTTAGTTGTGGGGACATGGAGCCTCATTTCTTAAGACAGACTACCTAGGATTTTTTTCTCGAGGTGGATTTGTGTGATTTGCTTCTCGTACCCGTGTTTTGCTTACATTTTTAAATAATATATTAACACAAAAATTATATATATATATATATATATAAGAAACTTAATCCATTACAAAAGCGAAATTAATAATAAAAAGTCTCGGTCCAAATAAAAAAACGATTTTATTGCATTGAAAAATAAACCCTTTTAGTGTGAAAACTTTCCAAATGAACAATTAGCTCAATGTATAATTTCTATTTAAATCGCAACTTGCTGAAAAAGACTGCTCCCCGCCATGTTTGAAGCTCATAAACGCTGATGAAGAGGTTATTGTTGTGTGATACATTCTCTTGAAACGGGAATGAAAACGAACCAGTCTATATCTTCCCAATCACAACCTCCCTGAATCCCACGCGGAATAGGACTGAGAGCAGGAAGGCAAGCACAGCACCCGCCCCACTTGACACATATTTTCAAAACGAGTCTACTCAACCTCGTCTTCGATGCCGCCGACGCCACCATCCAGAACGAGGCTACGCTAAGGAGTGCGCAGACGCAGTTCACACGAGAGCCGCCTGTAGACATCTTAAACAGCCCCTACTGCGCAGGTAGGGTGGGTCTGTGTCTCAAATGGCATCCATGTTAAAGACAGGCAACCGTAATTATTTAAAAGCTGACTTTTTTGTAACTAAGCATTAACAAATCTAAAGAAAGTCAGTCAGACAGGTGATGCATGTAAGTCATTCAGGAAGTAAACGTTGAAATGGGAACTCGGCTTGAATAGACGTTTGTTTGCTTCTGAGACTTCAAGAAGGCAACGAACTGTTCCTCTTCCAATAGGGTCATCATGTTTTGTGACCATCGAAAACGAAAAGGTAGACATTTGCTGGCACAAACACTTGCCACTATTTGTCAAAAAGAGTAGCAGACAGAACAATAACATTTATATTTTCAGCTCGAATTATTGCCTCATAAGAAACTTTAATGAATATTTTCACTACTCAACTATTCAAATTACAAATACGTTTTGTATTAACCTCAACATTTATATTTTTATTTATATTGGTTTATTTGTGCAAACTTTTAAAGTGAATTGTAGACATCTAAATTTGGCTGGTTTTTTTCTTCTTTAATTTCGCAACTCGCATCATTGTGAGTTTACCGATAGATCCAGTAACTGTTAGAGGTTTCGGTCTTAACTCCTTAAACCTTATTTTCTCCCACAGGCTGAGGTAATCGACGACCGATAGATCATTTGGTTCTTGCTTGCGAAAACGCATTTGGTGGTCGATTATTCGGACTTCTGCAGACACGTGGTGTCTGTTTGTCAGGGTCTGAGAGTTGTCCCTGTTACCTTACCCCGTAGCCTGGTACCTTTAGTCTCCTGCCCAAGCATGGCACAAGTCCAGGCCCGCTTCTACACCCAGAACCAGAGGTGAGTGGGGAAGAAGAGATAGAGGAGACACGGGTTAGGACTGAAAACCTTGAAAGCAGATCGGAGTTTAGTAAACTTAAAGGCTAGACTAGTGGCGGCAAGTAATGACAAGGTTGCTGATGAGTCCAGATTGCACGATGATGTTTGAAGCTTGCTGGCAGGTGGCGAGTAGAGCAGCGAAGTCAATTGATTGAGACCTGCGAGAAGTAAAGAGGACTGAAACTGGAGAGAGACCGAGACTTAACTGCTTTTCCTGGGTTCGCTTGATTATATCAACCGTCATAACTTTCAATCGTTCTGTATGCATTTATGTGGCGTTTCTCTTTTGCTGTGTATGCCTATGTGTTACGTTTGACTGACCCATATTGGCGCTTTGAATGAGCCTTTCATCACAATCAGAAAACCTCTTAACAACCAAGTTTTCTGTCCTTAGGTGTGACATTTCCATGTTGTTCGTATGCTTATATGTGGCATTTCAATGCAATATGTGTTAGACTTTGAGTAACACTTTATTGTATGTGGTAGTTATGTAGTGTGAACCTAGCCATAACGTAGCGGAATGCAGTACGGGGTTTATTGCAAGTTAAAGATTTGTTTCCGAAAAAATAGAGAGAACCTTACAAAATATTCTTTTTGTATAATTACACGTTTAGGAACAGCTAAGAATGCAATTTACTCTTGGACAGAAAGCTGAAACTGACAGAAGGTGTTTTAGTCAAGCAAGTCATGGGCTCACTTGCATTTGAAGTGTTGCAAATTGTTCTATTTAGTCTAGAAGTTAGGATCAGCAAACATCAACTATTGTCTGATAATTTAATCCTATTAAAGCAACACAGATTACAACTCGTAGTACATCATTTGGTTAAATGAATTGTCAAAGTTGGACCGTGTGTTTGGTTAAATGAATTGTCAAAGTTGGACCGTGTGTTTAACCAAGGCTGAAATCATCTAGCAACCCATTATCACTGGTACTCGTTCTTTTGACCAGGGACAGATTCTTTAAAGATAGAGAAGGCCTTAGTACGATCTGAACCTGTGACCGCCAGGTTTTGGATATCATGATATGAATTCCTTGATACAAAATACCACCAGTCCAAACATCATGCATGTGGGAGACATTCCATCATTTCTCGTAGAATAGGCACTAACTGTGACTGCTGGCCCTGGGCACCTGTGGGATGTGGTGTGGATCACGGGGATGGCAGGCCTGGCACACAACACATAATAAGGAGACACCACACGCTTCGCTCTCTGTGTCGGCCGGAAGTCACGAGCGACCCCGGCCCGTTTATTTATGCTCTCTGGCCACGCCTGGCCAGAGAGTGATACATAGTGTGAGATCTGTTCCGGGGTGGGATGGCGGTCCCTGCAAAACTAGACTGCTACACCCCATCCCAACTTGGTCCTTTTTTTACTTCTTCCTTTCTGGTTCTTCACCTTGTCTGATACAGTTCAATTCAACACACAAGTCAACTAGCCTCCTGTTGGGCTCTGGGTTCTGCCTGAGGTTGTAATGATGCCGGTTGAGCTCTTGTTCGTGCTGGGGACTTCTCAGGCTGTGACCATACTCCACCCCTTGCATGTCAGGCTGATGTGAGCAGTCGGGCTCTGTTGCGTCCTGAGACATCCCATAGCCAGCGGTGTCTTCTTCTGTGACCGTGTTTCCTTCGGAAGTTCTGGGTAGATCTCCTCTCTGGGTTGACCCGACAGGACACGGGACTTCCTTGAACCGCGAGATGTTCCTGCTGATTACTTCGCCGTCACGCTCTGCGGTAATGGCTGTCCCTTGGGTCGACTTGACAGCCCACAGACCTGGTTCGTAGGGCACCCTATCACCTTACACCCAGGGGTTAGCACCCGAATTCTTGCGCTCCGTCGGCTACTGGCCTTATCGTTGGTCTGCTGTCGTCGTGCTTGGGTATGTGCCGGGTCATATAGTTCTGGCCTCTAGTTTTCAGTCATCGGCAATAGGTCTCGCCGAGTGCCGTTTAGCATAAGTGACCACGGGGATCGCTGTGTCGTGCAAAGAGGTGTACTGCAGTATTCTCCCAGGAAATGTTGTAGCACCGTTTCGGGGTCAGTGCCTTCTGCCACAGCTATGCGCCATATTTTTTTGATGGTGCGCATGAACCGCTCGACCTCGCCATTTGCTTGTGGCCACTGAGGTGTTATCCGGGGATGCTTGATCCACAAACGTGTCATAAACTCCTTGAATTCACTGACTTGAAACGGAGGCCCGTTGTCGGTTTTGATGATGTGGGGCAATCCAAACATAGTAAAGGATTTCTCTAGAATCAGCTGCAGGTGGGTGAAAGCGGTGGACGGCAGGATTTCGACGATTGGATATTTGGTATAGCTATCCATGAGGACAGCAGTGACTCTCCCATCCGGGAAGCTCCCAAAGTCGAGGCTCACCCATGACCAAGGTGATGGAGCAGGGTCTTCGGTGATTACCGGTGCAGAGACTTCCGCACTACTAGTGATCTGACAGTATTGCAGTTGCGCACGGCTGCTTCCACGCTACTCTCGAGGTCTGGGAACCACACCATCTCTCATTCTCGTTTTCATTCTCCCAATGCCTTGGTGTCCTTCGTGGGCAAGCATTGTTGCCGTTCCTCCAGGTTGTGTGGTATGACAATGCGTCTTCCTCTCAGCACCATGCCGTCTTCCGCCGAGCTGAGCTCGTTCTTAACTCTCCACAGTTTTCCTAGGCGGTTTCTGTCGGGCTCACTCCACTCTGGAATGTTCTGGAGGAATCCGTCCCACGACCCACTTTTAAGGGCGTTAGTCACCCGCTGAAGCACGGTATCTTGTCCTGTTTGCTCCTTTATTTCATCTAGCGATAGAGCCAGCGGGCATGACCACTGAGTGACCATTTTGACGAACTCTTCTGCCGGATTCTTGGCACCGGGCCGGTATGACAGCTCCATTTGGTAATGTTGTAATTGTATAGCCCATCTTTCAATTCTGGGAGGCGGGTTAGGTGCTGTCCCTCTGAATAGTGGAACCAAAGGTTGATGATCGGTTATGACTCGGAACGGGTGTCCACTTACGTATAGATGAAAGTGTTTGCACGCCCATTTGATGACAAGCGCTTCACGTTCTATTTGCGAGTATCTGGCTTCGGTGGCTGTGAGTGCTTTGCTGGCGAAGGCTAAAGGAACCCAGGTCCCTGGCTCAGTTTCCTCGGTAAGCAGCGCCCCATGGCCTACCGGGCTCGCATCGACTAGTAGCTCAGTGGTGCGCGTGGTATCTAAGTACGCCATGGTTGTGCTGTCTAGTGGGGCTGACTTCACCTGTTTGAATGCCTTGTCTTCCTCTGTGGACCAGATCCACGGAGCGTCTTTCTTCATTAGGTTTCTAAGTGGTTCTGCGATGGTTGCAAGATTTGGGATGAACCTCCCACAATATGTGGCCATTCCTAAAAAGCTTCGTACTTCTGATGCTTTGGTCGGGTCCGGAGCTAGTTGTATCGCCTGAGATTTTCGGGGGTCTACTTTGCGCCGTCTGAGCTGAATACGTAGCCAAAGAAGTCAATTGTTTTACAGAAAAACTTGCACTTTTCTTTGTGGAGTGTCACCTCATGTTCGGCTAGTCGCTGAAGCGTGGCTCGAAGTCTCCTGTGATGTTCATGGGAACAGTCCAGCCTGAACTGCCAAGCCACGCCTTCCCTGGACCGGAAACAAGCTTCCTAGGACCGGTTTCTGGCATTTCAGCCGTCTTCAGCCAGGCTTGCTTGAATCCAGTGGCAAAGTGAGCAAGGGACTCACGTCTGAGCATACCCTGCCAACTTATGGCGAACAAAGCGGTACAAAAGGGGTGGTGATGGACGGAGCATCTGAACCAATCAAACTCTCACACCCAGTCAAAAGATCTGGGTCTGAAAAGGCTTGGTCTGGTCTAAACTGATTAGTCTGCTGAGGTTTGACTAACAGTTGAATGGATTTGAAGAGCTCATTGGAGTTGCTGGCAGTCTCAATTTTTGTAGTGAAGTAGACACGTTTTGCTTCAATAATAGCCTCCTTATATTTTTCTAAATTTAAATTGTAGGTCACTTTATGCTCCTTGCTGAAGTCGGTTCTAAATGCGGCAGCCTTGTCATCAATCCCCACCTCTTGGTCCTCTGCCATTATCGTTCCGATCTTTAAGAAGGGAGACCGGAACAGCCCACATTGGTACCGTCCTATATCTCTCATAGACCCCACAGCGAAGGTTCTGGGGCGGTCCTCCTTAATAGGCTGTCAAATTGGGCAGATGCCAAGCGAATAATTTCGGAGGTGCAGTATGGGTTTCGGGTTGGAAAATCCACCACAGACCAGTGCCTCAATGTGAGAAGTTGGCCTGATGTATGATGTTCACTATTCTAGTGAGCACCTTGTATCAGTCCAAGCAACCCTTATGGAGGTGGTTGTAAAGTCAACCTTATAGACAAGCTATCCTAGGGGTAGCATGGACTAAGCAGTCTTAGGCTTAACTCAAGAGGGCATGTGAAGCCAGCTGTTTTACCATATGCAATCCTGTAATATCAAATGAAAGGACACTACACAAGTTATATATTATAAAAATATATGTATTTATTACTAGAATAATCCTCTGTACTCTTTATGAGGGCAGAGGCACAAGCGTTTAAACAAAAGCACAGTTAAACATACAAAAGTTGACAGTTATGGATAGGCCCGGTGGCCACTCAAACCATATATTAAATAAGTGGTATAAGAACCGCTTTACGAACAATGGTAAGGCCTAGGGCCTTGGGAATTGCTGGGACTACACTGGACTAACTGTAGTTAGGACGGGAGTAGCCCGCGGGATTCGGGTGCAACGCTAAAAGCACACGCATGCACCAATGCAAAGTCAATGGTGCGTAAAAGTTATCAAGTTACTGCTTTGGAAGTCTTCCGATTGGACTAGAACGTAGCCACTTAAAACTAGGACACTAGAGGTGTAAACTACTACAGGAGCACCGTGTTGTATCGTTACCTCACCCACAGGAAGCGGGTGCATAGGTGTCCAAGTGTGTCGGGTTTCGTTGTGGATTTCTATGGAGCCTGGAGATGAAGATGCTGCAGGCGGCCAGGAGAGAAGAGTCCGGTTGGATCCAAGGGTGGATCGAAGATGTAGAGTACCTGAAAGCAGAGGGGACAGAGTCTGGGTCACTAGCCAGTGACCAGGATGGAACCAGGAAGGAACCAGGCGATGTCGGGCGCAATCAGGCGGTTGTCGAGAAGCTTGTCTCCGCTGCCACGTGGACTCGGGGGCATCGACGATGACCAGGAGTGAATCACGAGCTGTCGGTGGTGTCGGCTTCCGGATCAAAGTCAACAGACCTTGGCAAATGCAACCCACGCAGGAATTGAAGATCGCTCCTTTTCAGGGGAGCGAGGGCCAGTCTGGAGCAACCAGACCAGCAGAGTAGTTTCAAAGAACCGTTGTCGTAGAGGCCACTAGCCAACGGGCAAGTGACCGGACAGACGCGTCGAGCAGGAAAATGCAAAAGGGCCCCACGCAACACTCGGTGAGTGTGGAGGGGTGATCTTCGGTGCACGAGCTGGGGCTTCTCAAACCCCAATGCACAGCTTCAAGGGTGCCTCGGGAGCTGCACGGTCAGCACTTCGCAGTCTTTTCAAGATGGCCGGTCCCACGTCGCCTCCACGGGTCTCAGCTTTGCTGTGGCTATGGATCGGGCTGTTGGATGTCTGGGTATCCGGTTCTTGTCGATCTCTGTCGCTCGAGCTCCGGCTGGAGCTGCAACAAAGCAAACTGTTGGGCGCTGGATGGGCCCTGTTTGCACAGGGTGGTCACTCCTTGACCACAAGGGAGATTCTTCAGTCTTCCACGTCGAGTGGGATGTCGAGGGGTCCAGAGTTTCGTTTCAAAGTTTCAGTCAGGATTATCTAAAGTCTATGGGCACAGCTCCTTCCTTTATTCCAAATCAAGGGCCTGGATAACCTGCTAGGTCCCTCCTATGGGTGGGACCCAGGAAGGGGGTGGTTGCACCCCTTTCCCTTTGTCCAGTTTAGCGCCAAAGCTGGGGCTGAAGTGCCCCAGCACCGGTTTGAACTGGGCTATGCATGAGGAGCCTTGTGCCCCCCCAGGCAGTGTCTAGTTTCACTCGCCATGCCTGCCTCAATCCAGCATCTCCTGTCTGGGGTGGTGTAACACCTCCCTGTGACAGGAAACCTTTTGTTCAGGCCTCCCCTGCCGGAGTTTCGGTCAGCAGCAGGAAGCCAGACCCGTGTCTGTGGCAGCAGCATCCATTTTGTGATGCTGAGGCTCTGGTTAGAATTAACCGCGTTAAAGTAACATGTCTTCTCCCTCTAGAAGGGTGGAATGCTGCCCCCGTCGTCAGAACTGGCGAGGGGGTAGTATTCCAAAGTGTATGACACCTTACACGACATGTTTTGATAAAGCCAAACCAAAGTTAGCAATAACCGCGAGGATTATAACACACTTAAGAGTATATGGTATGGCAATACCCTGGAACAGCTATAAGGAAATGGTTCCGAAAGCTGCAGACAGGCTCAGCTCATGCTAGAGCACCATCTCACATAAAACCAAGCACTCTGCCTCTAGGATTGTTAAGGCCTGCCATAGGAGTGACTTATAGGTGCATATGTGTCCAGATATAGGTTTAGACATAGGTATACTATATCTAAGCAAGGGGTGATTACACAACCTTGCCCCAGCTGAGTGATCAGCCAATTGTCTGTTTGGATGGCCAGCCAGGGGTGGCAAAAGATATACTGCAGCCCCTGGTAGGCCTTGGATGCACCTATACCCTGGGTACCGATAGTACACTGTACAGGGGCTGATAAGGTGACCCAATAGGTGATGTACCTATAGTACATGTATGTGAATTTAGAGAGCGAACAGCAGGCTGTGGGTCTGATTAGCCACCTGTGTGTGAGCTGATGTGGGTGGATACTAGACTCCCTGGGAAGAAGTACATTGCTCATACTGCGATATTGCCTTGGTGGTACTGCCGCATTGCAGACCAGATGGAGGTGGTCCGTGCATCCTTCTCCAGTATGGAAAAACTTTTAGCAGTAAGTCTGGCTAAGAACGAAGATCTCGAAGCCAGATTGCACCGCAATAATTTACTGATTACCGGGGTGCCCGAGTCAACGAATACAGGCTCCATGGAACTGTATATCAAGAATCTGTTGAAGGACATGCTTGGGGCGGAGCACTTTTCATCCATGATGGTCGTGGAGCTTGTGCACAGATCACTAGCGCCCAAGCACGTGCCTGAAGTGCTGCCACGCCCCATCATTGCCAGGTTGCTCAATTATTGTGACCGGGACTTGGCGCTATGTTTGGCCAGGGAAAAAGGCACCACTTTGTATCAGGGCATGCAGGTTCCGCTGTTCCTGGATTTCACGGTGACGGTACAACAGGCACGGCGAGAATTTCGTCCTGTAAAGAAGAAACTGCAGTCTATGAAGATTCAACATGCCATGCTATACCCTGCTCGCCTCCACATCCAACACAAGGGGAAAGGCCAAGATCTTCACAACACCCAAAGACGCCCTACAGTATGTACGACAGATCGAGAAGCATGAGACATCACAGGCGGCTGGCGATGATGCAGACTCTGAGGACTGAACACGTGAGCTTTTTCATAATGAGACACTGCAGACGGAGCTCACAGTAAACTGCTGCACATAAAGGGACTGGTTTGCAAGCACAGTTGATTGCGGGGACAATGTTTAATATGTTACTAGTTGTTAGTTCTATATCTTTAGGTCCCACACACTTTTTACGTGCTCCTATGTGCTCTGGTGTGTTGACCCACATAATGTTCTTGTATTGTATAATTCCAGGTCGCAACATTTCTTGTTTTAACTATGCAATGCTCTTGATCTATATCCCTGGATGGGGTGTATTTTATACATACCTTGACCATCCCTGGCTCTGTCTTGGTGGCTGGTGGCTACTGGCGACCCCCCCTGGAGGGAGTACCCCACATTGGTTTGTTATTTTGGGCACAGCCTTAGATGTGCCTTTTTATTGTTGTTATGTCATGCTGCAGCATGATTGTGAGTTTGTTGTTTGCTGTGTGATCTTTAGCATAATTGGAATGCTGAAGTGGGAGGGGAGAAAGTTGGGGAACTATACACGAACAACAATGAGTCCGGCACATCGTTGAAGATGACAATGGCAGGTACGAGATTGAGCAATGTCAAGTGGCAGGCTGACACACTAGATACTGAGCGGAATGGCAGAGGTTAAGAATACTACAATATCATGGTTGACATGTAACGTCAGAGGGCAATCCAAAGAAAATAAGGCAAGTCTTGGCATATTTAGACAGTCACAATGTTCACATAGCAGTGTTACAAGAAACCTATCTTACCAAACATGCAACGGAGGCAGTGACCACTGGATGGGCGTGAGTGCGGCTAGCGTCCTCTTATTCCTCCTACGCAAGGGGTGTAATAATACTGATTAAGAAAGGTATCCCGTTCGAAACTCTGCATGTTGAAAAGGATGATGTGGGCTGATATATCCTGGTGTAGGGGATATTATGTCGCACACTGGTGACGATTGTAAACCTTTATGGGCCTAATATAGACAACCCAGGTTTTTATGAGACGCTGTGGGATAAAATACACAAATTGACTCCATCTGCCATTGTCTTTGGGGGGGGATTTTAATGTTGTGCTGGTGCCAGGAGAAGATCGTATGACATCAGCAGAGATGTACGATTAAAAAAGCAGCACTTTCTGTTTCTAATGGTATGAGAGATTTGGGACTGTTGGATATATGGAGGCTGATCAACCCTCGCTTAAAGGAGGGTACATGTTACTCGTATTTGCATCAATCTTGGTCAGGTCTCGATTTCTGGCTAGCAACAACTGATGTTAATACACGGACCACCTATATTTGCCATCTGCCCAAGACACTATCAGATCACTCCCCTGTCCTGCTCGGTATGAACATACCCACGCACACACCTACGCAGTTTCAATGGTACCTTCAATCTTCATCTTTGTTAGATCAAGTTTTCTGTGAAGGGGTGAGAGAAGCTATTGTTTATTTTGTGTGCAATAGAGGGTCAGTAGACAATGTAGGAGTTCTCTGGGAAGCCTTCAAGCTGAAAATACGGGGAGTCTGTATAAGTCTACAAGCTGGGGTACCATGAGGACGTTGGAGCACAAACTGGGCCGATTAGAGCGCAAATTTGAGGTCACGGCGGATCCCGCTACCCTGGCAAATATAAGGAATAAGGTCACAGAGTATAATGATACGGCGGACCAAGAAGTGCGCCACATGTCGCGTAGATGGACAGCAAGATAATATGGTGAGGGGGGTCGACCAGGGAGGGCGTTAGCCAATAAAATTGCTGAACCATGAGGTATGAATCGTATAGTTAAGATTGTAGCAGGAAATGACACTATGACAAGGCAGGAATACTTGACACGTTTGTGCGTTATTATCAGGCCATGTATGCAAGTCGTAAGTCGGCGGGGAAGCAGAAATCGCGCAATATTTGGAAGCTATCTGACTGGTCTGGCTTTGGCCGAGGCAGCAAGATTTTATTTTCATGCACCAACTCACGATAGATGAACTACGGGATGCTATAATGGCATTACCGAATGGGAAGGCTACAGGCACAGATGGTTTGCCAGCCAAGTTTTATAAAGTATATAAAGACTT
Source organism: Lissotriton helveticus (assembly GCF_964261635.1). Taxonomy (NCBI): domain Eukaryota; kingdom Metazoa; phylum Chordata; class Amphibia; order Caudata; family Salamandridae; genus Lissotriton; species Lissotriton helveticus. The sequence goes on along the minus strand of NC_136061.1, from coordinate 418,018,852 downwards.
ATAGGCACCCTGTTTGCATGAGTTTTATCTCGAAACCTATGAGGAAAAATGTCTGCCAGCCACAATGCGAGAAGCGCTGATCATAACGTTGCTGAAGCCTGGTAAGGCGCCGAATAGTTGTGAATCATATCTGCCTTTATCACTTATGTGATAGTGGAGAAGCGTGGCTCAGTGGTTAGAGGCGGCAGACCCGGAAGCTGAGATCGGCCGTGGACCAGGGTTCGATTCCCCGCCTCAGCGGGTCTCGGGCTAAAAAAATTCCACGGACTCGACAATTCTCGCTCCGGTGCCTACTCGACTCACGGGGTCACACTCTGCGACTCTGGGCAATAGCTTGCTTAATCTCCACTACGGCCCCTCGCGGCGGGATGCCTGGCTTTCACCTTGTGGATACCCTGCCGGGGTATCTCACAGGGGAATACCAGGACGGGTTCCCTAAGCAAGCGCCTTGATACCTTCGGGTGATACGTGCGCTATATAAGTCGCAATACATTTACATTTATGAATACCGATGTTAAGATTCTGGCAAAAGTGTTAGCTACCCGTCTGCGATTGCTCCTCCCTACTATGGTTCTCCCAGATCAGTCTGGGTTTATGCCTGCGCATTCGACATCGCACAATCTACGCACGTTGTTTGCGGTACTACATGTGCTAGAGCCAACATTACCTGCGGTGGCGGTTCTCTTAGATGCCGCCAAAGCGTTTGATTTGTTCTCCTGGACCTACTTGTTTACAGTTTTACATCGCATGGGTGTCCCCTTTATTTTTACAAACTGGATCCGGTTATTATACACCATTCCTATAGCGTGAGTGCGACTGAATGGCACACGTCCGACACGTTGCCGATAAAGTGTGGCACGCGACCGGGATGCCCACAGTCGCCTCTACTATTAGCGGTGATGCTGGAGCCCTTAGCGTGTATCCTGCGGCAGCCTTATGAGCAAGCTACACTGTGATTTTATCAACGACCGTTGGCAGTATCCATGTATGCCGATGACCTGGTGCTATACGTTCCCGACCCGGAAACATAACTAGCGCAACTTATTAGGGAATGCGTAAGGTTTGAATGCCATGTAGGGCTTGGAATAAACTGGACCAAATCCATAGTATTGCCTTTGACCGACAGCACAAAATTAATAGAGCTTGATTATCCCTTAGAATGGAGCGTACACCCAGTAAAGTATCTGGGAATCTGGATATATAGAGATCCACAGGTAGTCGTTCAAATTAATTATGGTAGAGCAGTCACATGGCTCGAAGAGCAAGTAACTAGGTGGATCAAAGTGCCGTTATCTCTGGCTGACAGGATAGCATCGATAAAAATGATAGTCCTTCTTTGATTCTTATACTTTAGTATTAACATTCCAGTCCGTCTCAAACAAAATTTCTTTGATACACTGCGATCATTGTTGATTACGCTTGCATGGGGAGGGAAAAAGCCTAGAGTGAAATGGGAAGTCTTAACCCTCCCATATGCTATAGGCTATTTTACAGCTCCGGACCTGCAGCTGTACCATCTATGCGCGCAGGCCCACTATGCCTACTACTGGCAGCAAGCCCCGGCTTATATTCCGCATGTGGCGGTGGAGGTGAGGGCTGTGCAACCGATACCGCTTCTGGTTATGATTGTGAACACTCATTCGGTCTTTGGGAGAGGTGTGGCGCCGCGGCCAGGGCGACTGACGCTGGAATCTGGGGACCACGGTTCGATCCCCGGCTCCGGCGGCAGGTTAGCCCAGCACCATGTGACTCTGGGCAATAGCTCGCTTAATCTTCCCGACGGCCCCCCAGCGCCTAGAGACCCTTACGGGTGATTGTGCGCTTTACAAATGTGGACTTTACTTTACTTTTTGAGAAGGGGGAAATAGATACGGTGCAATGCACAGTTAGTGCATTGCAAGAACTCTGGAAGCGAGCACAGAAGCTTCCGCTTTATGCACCGAACATGCCACTTTTACACCACTCCCCAATCTCAGTTACCCGCTGGAGCGGCTGCGCTCCAAGTCCTTCATGAAAGAGGTGTACACACGATGGGGGATGTGTTTCTGGATGGGAACTTTGTACAAGCCGCAGAATTCCATGGGGACGGGACAAATGCTATAATGCGTGTATTTATATACACTAGATTGCACGACACTATACGTACATTATACCCGCAATTTCTGGCGGTGCCCCAGACACTAGATGCATTACACCTCATCTATGCGACTCAAATGAAATCCCATCTTATTACATGATTATATCACACCTCTCAGAGAGAGGGGTTAGTCACGGGGGATGGATCGCTGGCAAAATGGAATGCAATTCTCTCTGACCCACTGTCCGCAGATGAATGGCATGAAAGTTGTAAAATGACAGAACGGCTCACTGCCAATGGTAATCTTAAAGTGATTCATTTTAAATATCTACATCAAGTGTATTATACACCTGTTTTCCTATATAAATGTGGATTGAGAGCATCTGCCAGTTGTGTCAGGTGTAAAGCCCCTAATGCACATTTTCAACATTTGGCTTGGACCTGCCCGAAGGTCAGATTTCTGGTTGCAGGTCACACAGAGTCTGACGGAAATGGTGTGGACACCCGTTACATGTACGCCGCAAATGTGTTTATTGGGGCTTATCTCCACTATACGAGCTCCTGTTAGAAAATTGGTGGCTTTGGCGTTGCTATTGGCTAAGCGAAGAGTTGCTATGCGATTGAGTAGCAGACCCGCGCCAGCGCATAAGCAATGGTTGCAGGACATGGTGTCTTGCCAGGACCAACTTACTTGCTAAGCTCAAGTACTCCGTAGTGCCTCTAAGCCTCGTGACATATGGGGTCCGTTGACATCTTATTTGCTCACCAAGAATGTTGACTGATGTCCTTTTCTGTATCTTGTTATTCTGCTAATTGTAATGTGAATATATTGCTCTCTAAATATGTGAAGCCGTTCATTGCAGACTGGTGTAAACTGCTGCAATACCTACTTGTATCATGTATGCCCACTAATGAACCAATGCTTTTGTTTCTTTGGTTGTATATGTACTGAAATCTGCAAAAAAAAAAATGACGAGAAACTCAATTTTAAAAACCTAAAGCTTACAGAAATGGCAAGATCTACAGGAGCAATTGCGAATTATGCGCATAGATTGGGTACTTGGTCACAGGCGATCATTTTAAAACTATACAACTCATTGTATTTCCAAAGCTCTATATGCCAGTGAGGTTTAGGGGTTATGGTGGAAAGCAAACTCCAAACTGCAGAAAAAAAATATTTAAGACGTAGTTTGCGAGTCCTGCCGAGCATTCCCTCATATTCCATTCATCCGGAACTAGGAACCAAGCACATCACAAACCTGGATGCATTTACGCCCCTGTTATGCTGGGTGAAGATTTGGTCAAATGAGGAAGCAGGATTTAACAGACTTGTAATTCAAGACTGCCTCTCCCTTGACCAAGCACTCAAAATACGCTGGTTAAAGTATATAACGGATACCTTCACTGCTTTAGGAAAACCAGATATGTTTACCAGAAATAATATCATAAAACCTCAGGATAAGAACACTTTCAAAGAGTTTGTTTTTTAAACATTCGGCAGCTCGCCGCGAGGCACGGAAACTCAGAATACCCTTGGTAAGAGCTTATATCTTGGTAACGTTGGTGCAAGGTATGGAGCCCTATTTATCTATTGTATCTAGTATGCAGGACGGAATTTTAATCACCCGTTTTAGACTGAATTAAATTCACCATTTACTGGCTTCTCCAGGTTTAGTTCCACACACAGTTGATAGAGGTGCCTGTGGTTGCGTCTCTAGGTCTCCACACGATACCCGCCATTTTATCTTTTTCTGTAAATATTTCTCGTTCCCCAGAAGAGCGTATCTTAAAGGGCTTTTAAAAGATCTGGGGTTTAGACCGGTTCGTGTTGCCTTACTGTTTCTCTAGGGGCGACTAATTGTTATTACTCTTGCGTATTTGCACAATGCTTTGCTGCTATAAAACGTAATAAATACTTTCTGGTTATTGTGGAGTATTTACGTGTTTTTTGCTGATCAGTTTGTGCTCATGGCCCGAGCATTCGTTTAATATTTTTTAGCTGTATGTTGGATACTTTATAAACCTGTTTATAAGGTTGTACGCAGATATGACATGGATCTGATGGGCTGAGTTTATTTCTTTTTAAAAATGTTTTTTTTATGGCTGTATTTACTATCGAATAAAGATTCAAAAAATAAAAATGAGAAAAACTGGAAGTACAATAGTACAGCCTAGCCTTATAGGTCTGAGGGGCTCCCGGTTGAACTTCTGTTTTCTCTCATGCCAGAAATGTGGATTCACCTCATGTGTAATGAATGGGGCGAGAATGTAGGTCGAGAGGATGGTATAGAGTTCACTCCCTATATAGAGAGATGGAAATTGACAAGTGTTTAAAAAAAAAAAAGCAGGGTTCAGGCTATGATGTTTGCCTTATCCAGAATAACTAGTCATCTCTCCTCAACCCCAGACCCAAGCTTTCTGAATGCCTGTGGTACTTTGCCTCACTGACAGCAGAGTGCCCGGACCAGTGAGGCAGCTATCAAATAAACATGACATTTTATAGCTGTGCAGTAATGTCCTCACAACAATGAAAATGTGGTGGACTAATCCAAAATGCATAGCACATGATGGGGCTGAAAATATTATGTTTAAAATTCCACTCTACAAGTACCAGAATGTAATGAAAAAGACATGCGTTAGATCTATATAAATGTTAATATTTAGGAACACCTAACAGGGAAGGTAAGGAAAAATTGGGGGGATTTCATTTTCTCACTAACTTGCATGTGAGCAAAGCACCTTTTTATGTGTGAGAAAGTTAAAACAGCAATACTTTTTTTGCTTAAAAATTGGAGTCTCCTGCCTAGACACACTGAATAAATCAAGTAAAGAGCTCTGCACTTTGGAATAGGAAAGTACCTGATTCCAATTGGTGGGCGAAAGTGTTTGCCCCAGTAAATACCCCCACCCATGAGATGCTGGTTAACGCAGGATTACATATGTGCCTTAAAGAATGCAATAAAATTTACTGCTAATGTTAACAAAATAGCAATTTTCTCTGACTGGTATACTTGCGTGAAGAAAAGTTGGGAATTTGAGGCATTTTGTGTTTGAAATGAAGCCGGAGACCAAACCTCTACAATGAGGGCCTTGAATGCGTACCGTACCGCAATGTAGAGAATGAGAAAGAAAATGTTTAAAGGACAAATTGGTAAGGCAGAAAACAATTGTCTGGACATGAGATTATGTTTTACGGAAGAAAGCCTGGCGTCAGCAAATGTTGGAAACTGTGGGTGCATTCCCTGCAACTAACGACGAATCAGACCAAAAGATAATCTATACAAATTGAGACATTGAATGAGACTGAAATGAATGAGAGTAACTCTAAGGGAGAGGATTTGTTTCTGGCCGATTTGCTGATTGAAGTGAGGTGACCTCCATAAAAGAAGTAGTGTGCAAGTGTAGGTAGAAGGGATAGGTACCGGAGAGGCGAGTTTGTGGAGAGATGAACTAGCATCTATTTCGTTTTCACAAAGTGAGATGCAAGTGGTGGATATTATTACTCTCAAACTCAATGGATATTTGGTGTTGATGGATCTGGGAATTTACAGTAAAAACATTTCAATATATGATTATGTATTGGCATTTTTGGGTGCAGATGCAAAAAAGCAAGCACAAAATGCATTTTATAAGCTTGAGCAATTAGCTAAAGAATTAAGTGTGGATTTGAGCAAAAGAGAATTACCAAAACATTTAGAATTAAATTGAAAGTGAATTACCGAAACAAGGTCTTCAAACTTCCCAAGAAAATCATAGTTATACAAGATGAAAGAATGGGAAGATGTGAAGTTATAGAGAAGAATAGAAAAAAGATCCTGTTAAACCTGAATCGAAAAAGAATAAAATAAAGAAAAATGTAAGTGATTCTCAATGTTAAATAGTTGTCGAAAAAGGCTTCATGTTGAAACAAGTTCAGGGAGGAGCATATGTGCATGTACCTTGGTCAAAAAGTGATATTTACACATTTAGAACATTTCCTGAATCTGCGGGAGGAGGCTGAGGAGTGGTATACAGAAGTGGAAAGAATTGTGACTATTTCAGAGGTACGTTGGGCAGATTTGAATGCTTTATTTTCACCTGTTGTGCCTTGTGATTAGTGGGCTGAGTGTAAGACCATAATAAAATGGCCAGAAGAACCACAGAACAGCTTATTTTATTTAGCCCTCTCCAAAATGGAGACATAAAATCATGTTATCAAGTGTTTGAAAATAAAAGATACCCCTGAAACAAATCAGTTGTTCAAAAATCATAGGAGCTATGCAGAATCGAGATGAGTCAGTACAAGCAAAATTTTATTGTTACCCAACTCAATAGTACTCATTTTATCAACCTTCGATGGATGAAAGGCTGAGTGGATCCACTGGGATTTGAACCTGTTACTATGAGGGTGAACACAGGCCCCTGCAGTGGATGCATTAGTTAACTGAGCCACCAGAACCGACTGTGTTGAAATGACGCTTAGAGATTTGTGTTCATATTCATCAAAATGTGATGTGTTGGCAAGCGAAATAGCTTGACAAAATCCTTGCCTACTTGATGTATCAGTGACTTGCAATGCTAAAAAGAAAACGATGAAAGAGAAGTTGATGGTGGCTCAAACAAAATTCTTTCAGAATGGTGTTCAAGGTAGCTTTCTGCACCTGGTTTTGGTACTGATGTGCACGAGGTAATGGTGTACAATTTGTGCCGAGTGGAAATAGTGGTCCTCGTGGTAGAGGATTTAATACTAATTCTGATATAAACAATGGTATTAATGCACCATTGAGAAATAATTTGTGCCACATCTGTGAGAAAAATGATTACTGGAAACGGAAATGTAGGTTTAATGCAAATAGATTTCAGAATGAGTCGCTCATAGTTCCACACAAGATCAATTTCCTCCAAAAGTGACTCCTGTCCACATGTCAAAGGCAATTCAGAAGTCAACAAAACGGATGCAGAACCTTTGATTATCCTCGAGTAACTTATGAACTAATGCAGACGGAGGAAAGGAGCGGTTCACTGTCGAATATCATGGGACACCCCTCTGCTTCATAGGTATAATAATTTTGCCTATTCCATTCCTGTTCAGAAAAGGGGGTGGTAATGAACAGAGTGTCTGAATTAAGCAGACCACTCTTACCCAGTCCAAAGATCAGGGCTTGATCCATCACGTTATTTAGCTCACTGCCCCATCCCAGCTCAGAACCTGGCTATATGCAAATTAGTCTGTCCCTGGCCCAGTGCATCATGGGAACAGATCCCCGGTAGCTTGTATCCTTTCTGGTGAAGAATTGGCTTGGTAGTTTGGTCTGCCCTGTTCCCATGATGCACTGGGCCAGGGACAGACTAATTTGCATATAGCCCCCTTTTCTGAATCGTTTTTGGCCACTATAGGTGTGGCAGGGTATACTCAGACATGAGTCCCTTGCTCACTGCTCCATCAGGATTCAAGCAAGCCGGGCCGACGAGGCTGAAATGCCAGAAACCGGTCCCCGGTAGCTTGTATCCTTTCTGGTGAAGAATTGGCTTGGTAGTTTGGTCTGCCCTGTTCCCATGATGCACTGGGCCAGGGACAGACTAATTTGCATATAGCCAGGTTTTGTGCTGGGATGGGGCAGTGAGCTAAATAACGGTGATGGATCAAGCCCTGATCTTTGGACTGGGTAAGAGTGGTCTGCTTAATTCAGACACTCTGTTCATTACCACCCCCTTTTCTGAATCGTTTTTGGCCACTATAGGTGTGGCAGGGCATACTCAGACATGAGTCCCTTGCTCACTGCTCCATCAGGATTCAAGCAAGCCGGGCCGACGAGGCTGAAATGCCAGAAACCGGTCCCCGGTAGCTTGTATCCTTTCTGGTGAAGAATTGGCTTGGTAGTTTGGTTTGCCCTGTTCCCATCATGCACTGGGACAGGAACAGACTAATTTGCATATAGCCAAGTTCTGAGCTGGGATGGTGCAGTGAGCTAAAAAACGGTGATGGATCAAGCCCTGATCTTTGGACTGGGTAAGAGTGGTCTGCTTAATTCAGGCACTCTGTTCATCACCACCCCCTTTTCTATTCCATTCCTGTAGGTGTGTCAAAAGAATCTGCTAAAATATTAGAATCGGCATTGTTCAAACGTAATAACCTAAAGTTTTGTTGTAGGCTACCATCTCCATTTTTTGAATATTGGGTGTACTGCAGCACCTTTTCCAGACATTGAAATTTTGCCTTTCTCCTATATTCACTTTAATAGAAGGTCAAAAAAGTTTTCTCACCATTCATATCATCACCATCAGAGCGGGAAGTTTATTAGATCATGCAGCACGGGAGAGTTTTAGAAAATGTATGGTCTTTCTTGTAATCCTTACCGAGAAGGATTTATTAATTTCATGTTCAAACCATAACTGATCAGACCTATAACTTGGATAAATATAACAACCTTACTTACTTTGTATTTTCACCAGAAAGCTTGCTCTGACTTTTATTTAACTCCTCTTTCATGCAATTATCAAATTTATGAGTATAAAGTACTTGAATGTTAGTCGTGTCTAGAGGTGAATTTTACACTTTCAGTGCTTACCTTCGAATTTATTGCACAATGATTTTTTGGACTGATCACCTGGAGACATGTAACAACCTTACTTACTGTGTATTTGTACCAGACTGATAGATCTGACTTTTTCTGAACTCCTCTTTCATGCAATGATCAGATTTATGAGCATAAGTACTTGAATGTAACTGGTGTACAGATGTGGACTCAATCTTCTTGGATAGGCAATCTCTACTGACAAAACTCTTGACAATTATGTACTCTTCTCATTTAGCCTTGGAGAGTGATCACTTCCCTCAGGACTTGAATGTGTATAACTGCAACTTCTAGAAGTATTCAAAGCAAGATCTGAATATATACATATCCACCATAAGGGGTGGTCCAAGTTTTCTATTTGTATATAGGCTATTTCTGCGTATATTTTGTAAATTTTGTCCTTCATGATACTTCATGAAAACAACAGATATCAATTTATTGTAGTATTTGGTGCCAATTGAAAGATAATTCATCTGATGACACTATTTTCCATTGGTGCACTAATATTTTAGAAGGGCTTCTCTCTGAGCACTCGAATAAATGATCCGATGGTGAAGTTGTTGTGTTAACAGTTCTTTTATTAGCCCTGTCCACTTTCAGTCCTTACAATTGGACTTTCACTTCTCTGTTTTGAATGTTTTGTGATAAGCACGCTGTTTCTTTTAAAAGCAATGTACTTTGAAGTTTTGTGATAGAAACACACTTAAATAGTTAGGCAAAAAAAACAATTGGTAGCTATTAGGAAGACTGTTCATAAATAACAGATGTTACTAAAAGTGTGCCAAAGTTTTCATTAACACTCTCGCTTTTAAAGCAACATTTATACTCCCCTAACTTGGAAGCAACTGAAAACCTTCAAGTAACATTTGCAAGAAATGGTTGTGAATTGTAGGTGTTGCAGTGACCTATCTTTAAGTTAATTTTTAAGACTGGTTTTTAAATGAGCTAGGCCAGCTTTGATTCTTAAACGTTTGACTTCTGTAGACACACACTTAATCATTAATTAATCCCGGGGACCCCCACTGAATCATTATTGGAATCCAGGACCTCCAACTGAGTCATTACTTGAAGACGGGGACCCAGAATACGATTGTTCGTTTATTTGAACAGCAAACTAATACAAAACAACCATGGAACATGCAATAGGTCTTGCATTAGTTTGAATTAGAGATATTGACATTGTAAATGGTCATGTCTTTTACTTATGTGTTAGTTCTTGGAAATAAAACAGCACTTATCGTCTATGACGTCGTGGAAGCAGAATAACTGCTTGACATTGCCATGGTATTTAAACAGCCCTTCTCGTCATTTGGTCACATGAAGGTTTGAATGTTTAAAGGTTTACAACACGAAAGAGTGGGGTAGAGGTTGCAGCAACAATAGACAGTGGGGACCAAGACAAGAGCAGCCGGGGATGGACTGCCAAAATCCTCTCTTGGAGAGTGATTGACTAAAAGTAAACAAAATAAGCAGAGACTGAAACACAGTTTCAATTTTACAATGAAATTGTTATAAGTGGCCAAAACGCACAATGCGGTGTGTGTTCCACACAGACAACATGGAGTGTGATATTGTATTGGTGGGATGGCAACATTTATGGTTGGTTACTTGTGCCGTTTTGAGGCCCATGCAGTACCAATAAATGTTTCGTACTGCTTCGTCCCGCCCCCAACAAGTCTGACTTTGCTGCTGGGCATCTCTGCCAACAATATTATAATTTATATTATTTGTAGGAAAGGCTGTAATGGGAGTCAAAGTAAAAAAACAAGAATACTTAACACGTCGCCCAAAGTAAATAAACAAGGCGAAAGGGTTGCAACAGAGAGCGTGCGCTGCTTTTAATAAAAGTATGTATTTTAGATTTGGGGATGCTTTTAAACGCCATTGCGTGTGTGTGGCTCATGGCAAGTAATGTGGGCACTTTTTGTCTAATATGTTGTTTTTCTTTGCAATTCAACAAAAAAAAGGAAAAGGGACACCACAGGGACATGTTGTGTAAAGAAAATAAGATTTCCATTTCAATTGCTCATGGGGCCGGTAAAGTCTGTTGCTGTATGCGGTTGGTGTAGTCTATAGCAATCCTGCCATAACAAAACATGGGGGGAGAAAAACATACTTCGGTCTTTGAATGCACAGTAAATGTGGCGAAATAGGAGCAAGATTCACTTTACAACAGGGCTCTGTAAACCACGAGCACTGGTCTTGAGTGCTCCAGCTTAAAGAAAAAATAGTGCTCCCAAACTGTCTGAGTAACAACACATGTAACAGGGGCAGTCCTTTGAAATGGGTGGAACTTAAAACCCATATTAGAAAACAAATGTCTCGTCGCTGCATATGCGAGAACTAAAAATCTAGAAACAAACTTTCATCACACAAACAAGAGATTAAGCATAACAGCTGTCTACAACTCCACTCTGACAAATCGAAAACTTGGATGTTTGGCTCCTCCCCCCCTCTTGCTCCTTCTCTCTTGAGGCAATGAGACTTTGGTCTTGTGAGTTAAGGCCTGATTCCACTCTTTCTACAGTGGTCAGGAATCTGGAGGTTCAAACCCCAGGTTAAGGCCACTGCTGCCACCTGTTTCTGGATGCTAAAATCCTTAAGAAAGGTTCTAAAATATCTTCTCTTAGATACACGTTAGGGGATCGTACATGCTCTAATCACTGGCTCCCCAAAATCTGCTGTCTCGGTTTCAACTTGTAAAAAAATACCGCAGTCGGGCTCATTATGAACATCCCCAAACAACACTCTATCAGACCAGGCCTGAAAGAACTGAACTGGTTACCAATTAAATCCAAAATCAAATTTAAAACTCTCATAAGCACTACACCAGAAGGGTCCCTGTTACATCCAAGACCAGCTTAAAAATAACTTTCTGTAAGGGCACTCCGCTCTTCTAATTACAACTTATTATGCATTCCTAAATTTCGCAAGGCCAGCTCCGGGGGCAGGTCTTTATCTTTTTTGGCTCCCGGCTTCTGGAATGCCCTCCCACCCCTCCTTCTATCTATTTCTAGTGAAAGTGTGTTTAAGGCACAGCTGAAGACAGTTTTGTTTAGTGAGCTGTAATTTCGGTCCTTCTTGACTTGCATAAGCACCAGGATGCTTCTTTTGTAGCATCTGTTGTGTTTTATAAATAGTTTATTCATTCAAATACACAAATGATGAAATATTTTTTGATATGCAGATTTTATAAGGTTTCAAATAACATTAATGTAAAAAAAAAAAAAGGCAAGAATAAGGATGTATCAAGCCATCCATCGAATAAAGAGGGGAAACACCGCTATAATCGGGTCCATTACATTAGTCTTATAGACTATTTACTTTTAGATGTTCGCCTGTGGGGAAACCCTAGTGATATGATTGTAATTCCTAGACATGACAGCAATCATAATGCTCTAGTATTAGCCATGACCCTCCCTGAACAAAAGGAGCTGATCACTCATTCTGAACCTGTGACAGTAGGTTGCAGTTGAATTCCTGGTGACTTCTATCTTACAAGGATTGATGTTTTGGGCCCCTATTTTACAGTTTTTTAATGTTATTTTGCGGGGGACTCCGCTCCCCTCAACCTGCGTGGGAGCAAAAATATACCTATTTTTAAGAAGTGCTCTCAACGCCTGCCAGTGAACTATAGGCCAATTAACCTTATTGTTTGCACACAAAAGTTATTTTCCCGAATTATCCTAGATAGGCTTCAAGAGTGGATGGAGGCTAAGGATATTCTGACTTTGCTACAAACAGATTTTCGTGGTAGTGCTTAGACCATTGACCAGGTGTTTAGGCTACAATTATTATTCTGAATTTAGGTGGCTCTCAAGTGTAGAAGGTTATATGTGGTGTTTGTGTACCTTCGATTGGCCTTTGATTTGGTGCCAAGAAGCATGTTGTGGCGAGTGCTAGCCAATATGGGGTTTCCAGGTTACCTTCTTGCTATGATCATCAGGATACATGAGCACAACTAAGCCCAGTTAAGGTGTGATAGTTTGGGTGAAGAGACCGAGCTGTTCCCTGTTTAGCAGGGTGTGAGAGAGGGCTGTGTTCTTCCCCCCACCCGTTTCATCTTCTACATGAATGATTTAATATCCCACATAAATGTTGGCTTGAGCGATGCCCCCTAGACTAGCTATTCTGAAGGTTCCTGCTCTATTGCTAGCGTGTGACACACTTTTGATATCCAAATCACTGATGGGAATACAGCACAACATAAATAGGTTTAGTGATTTCGGCAGGCAGAGGGGCTTGGACATCAACGTAGTCAAGACGAAATATACTGTGCTGAATCCTTTCCTGACCTCAAGACTCAGCTTCGTTCTGAAGGGGGTCCCCTTGAACAGGTCCAGATAATGGAATATCTTGGCATCACCTTGACCGAGCAGTTTGAGTGGGCCACCCACATCTCCAAGCGAGATTAAATTAGAGCACTCTATTGGGGGGTGGGGGAGCCTGATGAAAGTGTAGCGGGGTTCTTACTCAAGGCCCATATCCCCGGTAATCGAAGTTTACAAAAAACAAACTGCAGGGGTGGGGGGGGGCTGCTATCTATGGTGCAGAGTTATGGGGGCACAAGAACATGAACTCTCTTGTGATAGCAGAGAACTGTTTTCAGAGCCCGTTACTGGGTCTCCTGGCTAGCATGCCCTTGCTCTTGCTTAGGCTGGACGTGGGGCTCAGGCCAATCTCAGATGGGGCAGGAATTAGACCTATTCTCTACTGCAGAGGTATCTGTGCCACCCCTGAATTGCTTTCTTATGAGCAAGGGCTAGAAGACCTACTTGGCAGAACAGAGTCTTGGAACCTTACCGGGATCAAATAAGTCAGAGGCACTCTAAGGAAAATGGGTGATGAAAGCTTGTGGACAGATCCACACTGCCTTGATTACTGAAGCAATTTTAAAGAGGAATTGTGCACAGTTCAGACTGAGCGTCATTCAAACAGCAAACGCGTCTGGTTCACTAACTGCCTGTTTCATTTGCTGAAGGATGATTATGAACCAAAACAGTTTTTAGATAAGACAACCCGACTTGGCAAAGAAGCTGTACATCCAGTAGGCTTGGAACCTTGCCATTGTCACCGTCAAAATGGGTGGCACCACTAGAACCACAGAGCAGGCTTGCCTACCCTGTTGAGCAGGTTTGGAATCAGTGGTCCATACTCTTTTGTTATGCCCTGCCTATAAGAAGCCCAGATTAGAATAGCTGGGCCAGTATGCTGAAGATTAGGTGTCGGGCGGTTCTTGGACGCCCATACAATTTTGCACTCTTGACACTAGTCCACTTATTGTGTTTGCAGTCTCCAGATTTCTATATAGCATGTGGCCAATTAGGCATAACTATAGGCCAGGGTCCACCCCTCCAAGTGAGACCGAGGGAGTCTTGGAAGCAGCACATTTTTAACATGGAACTTTTCCTGTACTGTATTGACGTTGTTTGTTCCCCATTTTGTTTATAATCTTATCTAAAATAGAACATCAAGCTTGTGCGACATGAAGGTGCACATCATGTAAACTGAGGCAAAATTGACCCCACGCTGGATGGGGTACTTTATGAATGGCACAGACTTTGTAGTAGCACTAAAGAGTTGTTTCAAATTGTATATGCTTTTTACCCCCCCCCCACCAATCATGATCAATTCTTTTTTGCATTTTTAAAAATGTTTTAAGTAGTATATTTATTGCATCTTTGCTGTTTTATTGTATCCATTTTGCTTTTATGGCTGTTTGCCAAAATAAAGATTTATGTCTGACTGAAAGAAGTCTGCTTCCGAGGATTGGCACCGTTGGCATCTGGCATGATGGATGATCGGCTTGCAGCACAGTCTCTGGGGAGTCATATGGGTGCCATACAGGCCTCCCGCTAATCAACGTCATCCAGTTCCCCAATCCAACCCTCCCATTTTGTGCGCTGTGTTGCCAATGATCCAGATGTGTAACTCACGAGGTCATGGCGTATTCGCAGGTAATGATGGAATAGGGTAATGGAAAGGGAAAACTGTGGCTGGAGTTCAGCAAAAGGGTACATGGTGGATCTGCTTCAAATGTCCTCCATCTTGGATGTGCCAATCAGATCCCAACGGTGAAAGCCCTTAACCCAGATCAGCTGTGCCAGCCAGCGACCACGACACAAGGGGTCTACGCTGTCAGGTGCCTATTCCAACCCAGGATGCAAAGAGCCCCCCCCCCCCTCCAGACCAAGACGACCACTCTGGCGACGTCCAGAAGTTAGATGGGACGCGGGCAACCATACATGCAGTGCATTACGCTGTCGAGGCCCAGGCCATTCAGCTCCAGCTGATATGCCAGGTCATTCCAGCCAGCCGTAAACCAATCACTTATAGCTAGAAGCCCAGTAATCTAAATAAATCTCCACTGCCACAATCTTTCACTCATAGACAGAATGAGGATTTGAAGCGATGTATCGACGGCACCCCTGCAAACCAAATGTTGGGAATGTAGAGTGGGGAGTTTTGATTGAAATAGAGAAAATGGGGCATTATCATCATTTTTATTAATGTGACTCTGCCAAGGAGATTTGTTATGTTATGTTATGTTAAAGGTATTTAGTACCGCGCACATACACCAATTGGTTTCTTGGCGCTCGGAGACCAGTGGGTAAGGACACAGGGGAGAGGGTGCAGCTAGCCATAAGCAAGACGGAACAGATATGTTTTCAAAAATTGACGGAAAGTAGGATAGTCAGGAGTGAGCCGGATTGAGAGAGGGAAGGAATTCCAAGTGGACGGAGCAAGAAAGGAGAAACAAGCACCACCATGCTTCTTGCGTTTAAACCTAGGAGTGATCAGAAGGTTGTGAGCGGAGGATCTGAGGTGTCGAGAAGGGACGTAGGGGGGCAGACAGAGAGAAATAAAGACAGGAGCAGAAGCAAAAAGAGATTTGAAAATGGTGCATCCCAATTTAAAGATACAGCGTTGCGCAACCGGGAGCCAGTGTAGGGTTTTTAGCATCGGGGTGACGTGTTGGTGTTTGGGCTGCTGAAAAATTAGTCTGGCGGCCTGGTTTTGCACCAGTTGGAGTCGGTGAAGATGGTATGCAGGAATCCCCACGTATAGACAGATGGCGTAGTCTAAACGGGAGGTGACCAGCGCCATAATGACAAGGGTAAGAGCCTCTGGTGATAGGAACCTTCGGATCTTCCCGATTCTGCGAAGATGGTAAAAGCAGGCCGGGGTAACAGCATTGATGTGCGGCCGCATCGAAAGGTCACTAGAGATGGTAACACCTAGGCTCTTCACAGAGTTGACTGGGCCAGGGAGGGGGACCAAGGGCAGGGGGCCAGAAATTGGGAGTCCCAAGGATGTGGGAGCCCGCCAATCAAGACCAGCTCTGTCTTGCTAGGATTGAGCTTCAGCTGGCTGAAGTTCATCCACTCGTAGATGGTAAGCATTGTGGTTTGGAAATTGGAGCAGGAGAGAGGGGAGGGATCGATGGGAAAAATAAGTTGCAGATCATCTGCATAGTTGAAAGTGGTAACAGAGGAATGACGAAGAGAGACAAGGAGGGGCTGCATATAGAGATTAAACAAAAGAGGGGACAATGCAAAACCCTGGGGAACACCACAGGAAAGTGAAATTCGGGGAGCAGAGAAAGAAGACCGGTGAACCGATTGGGAACGGAGTTGGAGAAAGGACACAATCCAGGACAGGGCCAGGCCCGAGATGCCAGCATTCCTGACACGGTCGACCAAGATGTCATGGTCGACCGTGTCAAAAGCGGCCGAGAGATCAAGTAGCACTAGGGCCTGGGCCAGGTTCTTATCAGCCCCCTGTCTCAGCGTGTCCATAACCGCCACCACCACTGCCTCCGTGGAATGGGCCGGTCTAAAACCGGCCTGTTGGTCATCGAGGAAGTGAGTTTCCTCAATGAAGGTGCTCAGGCAGCGGGTGACGTAAGTCTCCAAGACCTTCCCCAGATAGGGGAGGAGGGAGATAGGTCGATAGTTACCCAGGACCGCAGGGTCAGAACCGTTTTTTTTAAAAATAGGTACCACCACAGCGCTTTTGAAAGCATTGGGGACGGAGCCTGTAGAAAGTGAGCGATTTAGAAGGTCAAGAGGAGGGCCGGGACAGGCCATGAAGGCATCTCTGAGGATTTGAGGAGGGCAACAGTCATTGGGGGAACCAGAGCCGACAACCTGGAGTAGTGAAAGAAAAGTGTCAAGGGAGATAGGGGGAAACTCATGCAGGGAAAGAGGATTTGGCGGAGGGAGGGCACTGACCTGAGACAAGGTGGTAGGGGGGATGTTATTTTTAATCGTGGAGATTTTATCGATAAAAAAAGAATTAAGGGAGTCGCACAAAGCTTGCGAGGGTAGAGGCTGAGGTGTAACACGGTCGGGTAGGGAAAGTTCAGCTACAATGGAAAAAATTTCTTTTGTTTTGGATACAGAATTGATAACTTTCTGGGAATAATGGGAGGATTTGGCCAAAATAATAGATTTTTTGTAGGATTTTAATAAATCAATATAGATAGACTTTAATAAAGGATCATAATTATGCCTCCAACGGCGCTCAGCCTGTCTAAGAAGGATTTTGTCAGCCTTCAGTTGGTCAGTGAACCAACGCTGAGCGTCGTGAGGGTGTTTTGATTTAATGATTTTAACAGGAGCGACCACGTCGCTGGCTTGAGACAGCCATTGATTCAATGTGGCTGCTTGAGAATTCAAGTCAGGGAGGTCAGGGGGGAGTGTAGAAGCAAGAGTCGAATGAAGGAGGGAAATGTCGGCATGCTTCCAATTACGTGCCGAGAAATTGGAAACTGGTGGGGGACGGGTAGAAACTGAGAGTTTTAGGGAAAAAGAAATAAAAAAATGATCGGACCAGGTGCAGGGATAGACCGAAGGGGGGGAAATATCCAGGTTGGTGGTCCATACCTGGTCCAAGGTATGGCCCTTGTGAGTAGCAACAGAGATATGTTGTGAAAAGTTTAAACTGAGTAGCAGACCAGAGAATTCGAGTGAGAGAGAGGATTCAAGGGGGTCTAGTGGCCAATAATTAAAATTGCCAATGATCAAGACCCTGGCGGAATTAATGGCCATCTGCGAAATTAGATCGCTAAACAAGGATGGAAAGGAGGGCATGTTAACCGGAGGACGATACACTAAGACACAAATGAAAGAGTATTTGGGAGATGTGAATTTCAACGTGAGGATGTCAGAATTTAATATAGGGGTGGTTGCGAGGGAAGTGAATTGTAGATTGGAGCGGATGATGGCAGCAACTCCACCGCCAGGTCTACCAGAAGCCCTATTAGAATGAAGAATTTAATAGCCCGAGGGTATAGCGGCCAAGATGTCAGGATAGGAATCCGCATGGAGCCAAGTTTCAGCGAGGAGCAGGATGTCAATATTGCCACCCTCCAGGAGTTGAAATACATCAAGTTGATGTTTCGGGAGAGAGCGGGTGTTGAAATAAACTAGAGAGATAGGACGAGTGCCAGAGGAGCTAGGCTTGATAAACATGGGGACGGCAGAGTTGAAGGAGGAGGTGGCAGGGAGAGGGGCCTGGGGAATAGTAGGAGGGAGGGAAGAGAAAATGCAGTTTTTCTGAGAAATAGCAATTATGTGAGGAGCAAGAGGGCCACAGGGGAATAGGGAGCGAAGTTCTTGTGAGGAGTAAATAATGCGACGGACAGCATGCCTGGCCCCGGGCCTCGGTCGGCCGCGGACGGGCGCAGACGGGCTCGACTTATGCGCGACTTCGGCGCGAAGTCGGCGCTCCCGCTGCGCTCGTCCGCTGCGCTTCCTCCAGGTCGCCATTTATGCTGGCCAACGTGAACCACTAGACAGCTCACCTGCACGGTGGAGAGGCAGGGCGGAAGTGGTGCAGAACCGGAAGTGGCGCTCGTGCAGGGACCCTCCGCGCAAACGGCACACTGCCGGGGCGGACCGGGGTCAAGAGCGAGGTAAGTAAGGTGAGCGTGACAATCAATGGATAGTGCGGGCGCTGTAGGGCATAACACACAAATTAGCAGTAAAGTATAAAAATGCGCAAGCAGCTCGTAATCAGCTGGGTTACACACAAATAACAATGAAGTCTTTAAAATTGCGCGAGCAGCTGGTAATCAGCTGAAAGAAGGTTAAGAATCCACGGCAGCGCTGGTGCACGCCCGCGGCCTTGAGCCACGTTTGTCTACCTGCGAGGCCAAGTTGAAGGCAAGATATAGACCTAAGCTCTGCAGCCACTAGACCGCTCACCTGCACGGTGGAGAGGCAGGGCAGAAGAGGTGCAGAACCGGAAGTGGCGCTCGTGCAGGGACCCTCCGCGCAAACGGCACACTGCCGGGGCGGACCGGGGTCAAGAGCGAGGTAAGTAAGGTGAGCGTGACAATCAGTGGATAGTGCGGGCGCTGTAGGGCATAACACACAAATTAGCAGTAAAGTATAATGGAAGTAGTAGTTTAATGGAAGGTCCCACCATGCTTGTAAACTGGCCTTGGTATTCCGCAAGAGAGGCGTCCGGTTAAGGGCCCAGGTGATGTCCGGCACGGTCACCACGTGCACGCCCAAGTATTTAAAGCTGAGTCTGCAAAGGGGAGTATCTTCTCCCCAGCTAACTGATGCAGTATCCCCTCTCAAAGGAACAAGGAGGTATTTCTCCCTATTGAGGCGAAGGGTCCTTGAAAAGGCAGAGGAGTACAAGAGAACCGGGGCCCAAAATTGCCAGGTTTGCAAGATAGAGGAGAACGTCATTGGCGTATAACGCGAGTCTGTCCTCAAAGGCACTTGTCCAATGCCAGGCTTCAAGCTGTGCTTTGCATTGGGCTAAACATGCCAAGGGCTCAGTGGCCAGGGTGAAGAGCAGTGGGGAAAGGGGACAGCCTTGCTGGGTCCCCCATTCAATGGTAATTTAATCGGAGAGTGTCAAGTTGATTTATACTTGACCTGTAGGGTGCCATTAAAGAAGGGCCCAGGACAAACTACTGCATTGAAGTCTCCTCCAAGGATCAATGAGCTACAGGGTAAGTCAGATATAAGCTGGTTCAAGTCATGAAGAGTTTTTGTTTGCATGTGTGGAGGAACAGAGACCCTACAAATGGTACACTATTCACCCTCCAGCCCACCCGTCGCCCCCACATATCTGCGCAGGGGATCGTGAAGTAGATGGGTGACCACAAGAGGAATGAATTGACTCTCTAGCAAAGCCAGCATGATAGGATTGTAGCCAAATCTACAGATAGGCATTTAGTGCCCATGAGATGGGTCTCCTGCAATAATACTGTTTCTGGACGGTGTCTGTGTACAGACTTAAGGCCCTTTGTACGCTTAATGTTGTCCAGAAGACCATTGACGTTCCAGGAAAGGAGAGTATGGCTAATCATGCAGTTGGTCGGAATGTGGGCTGAGCAGGCTTCAGAAGTATAGCGGGCAAGGCCGCAGCAGAAAGTGGATGGTGGCGAAAAAAGGAAAAACTAAAAAAAAAAACGCAAGGCAACTTTCCCCACCTACTAACATATAATGCATAACTTGGCCTTCGGATAATACTTCATCCTTACGAAAGGATTGACATGAGTGGTATAAGCATTAGTAGGCACCCTGGGTCACAGATGAATGTGTCAGTTCAGAAAGCTTGAAGAAGCATCACGATGTCTGGAGAAACGCAATGTCCTCTGTGGCCAAGGAGTCTCGGGGTTGTTGAAGAGCTTCATCTTCCGCAGGGTGGGACTGCAACTCCAAGTGTTCATGATGCAGGGTATTTAGCATGGCTTCCCTTCCTGGATTTGCGGCAGCGACGACAGTAAGAGGAAGCGACAGATGCTTGAGGTTTTCGGGGCACCTCGTCTAGTGTCGCCTGGGGAGCAGGACAGTGGCGGGATCTTTGCTCAATGGCCCATTCCCATGCTGCTCCTGAGGTATCAAAGAAGTGATTGTGGGAGCCATGCATCACTCGCAGCTTGGCGGGGAGGAGCACGTAGGGCGGACATGGCTCTGAGCTCTCAAAGGATTTTTGTTGCAGCTGGGCCACCCTCATGTAGTCAGGATATATTATTATGTGCGATTGATAAAGAAGAGTTTTTTTGGGTACGTGCCTCACGCAAAATTGCATCACGGTTCCAGTGGTTAAGGATCAATATGATCAGTGGGCTAGGAGGGGCCCCCAGAGGGGGTTTCTGTGTCCTTGATCTGTGGCCCACTCCACCACGAACCACGGTGATAGGCAACCATCAGGTAGCCAGGATTGAAGCACCTCAAGGGTCCCAACTGTGGCCTGTTCCATTTTCAAGAGTGGACAGGCGACTTTCGAGCTCTGTCACAGAGCAAGCTACCTTACGGAGATCTTGACTCAGCAAGTCTACATCTGTCCACCAACACCCAATGCATAAAGGGCAAGGGTAAGGGGATGGCAACTCACGGCAGGGAAAAACTAGTCACCAGTGGCCGTAGCAATGCCTGGGCCGCCCCACCTTAGGGCTCCTACAGTTCGTTGCGGGCCTTCCAGGGAGGTTCAGCAGAGGTGACGGGAGGCAAGGCCCTCGACCTGGCTCTGCCGCCGGGCTGTCTGTCGCCTCTCCAGTGATGCCACTCCCCAATCAGGGTAATCTTGTAGGCTGAGACCGCCGCTCCCATCACCTGGCCCTGGTCAGCGCCGCTGTGCAATCCATGGCCTCCTTGGTGCTGCACCAGCCATAGCAAGTGAATAGGGCGCAATGGGGGGCTACAAACCCCATCTCATGGCTCCTGTTGGTGCCGCCTTGCAGCCTGGCAGCAATCAGACGGGTAGGGTCAGCTTCACTGCATGTGCCGATAAGCAGGAGCGGCAGAGGTAAGTCCCTTGGGCTGATAGAAAGTGACAAGGCAGTCAGGTCCAGGGTTGCCCCGCCGAGCGACGGGCCTCCCAGTTCATGATGCGTGGGCCAACATCATTTTGTAAAACCACAGACGTGGCCTGATCGAGACCGCGCACTCATCTTCTTTGTCCCGGGAAGAAACGGGGGCTATGGAAGGTGTCCACTTCATACAGGGTGCTGCTGGGATTCTGCATAAATACAGAACTAACCGCAGGAATATGGGACCTTGGTGTATATGGACTGGGTCTTCCTACCAACATAGTACCCACGGACCCAGGACCAACTAGCTATAGTAGCACACTTGCTCTCCTACTCACTCACAGAGAAGCAGATGATTAGACACCCCAGAACACAACACTCCACGATCTCTCAGGAATCGCGGTAACAAGACGCACCCTTTCACTCATTATCTTGTACTTGTCCACAATAAGATCTGACAGACATGAAACAGTTTAAAATATTTATTTTAACTAAAGTGCCCTAACAGGCAGTATACGTGTCACAACAAGTAGAAAAATGCATAGTTCAAATATTGTCAGCATAGCAGCGAGTCCATATAATCATGAAAGGAGATCTTATCCTAAAAAGGCAATGGAGAAAAGATTACAGTTCCCAACTCCCCCCCTACCCCCTGCTAAGAAGAAGTATTATTATATAATAGAAGATCTCTGGGCTTTGTCAGCAGACCCCATACCTTAGCCTATAGATGGTAGATATACATCATAGGTGCTTTCTCACTCTTCTCTCTGGAAAGGTCCCTCTCCAAGTGTGTGCTACCTATTTGTGTATTGTAATAAAACCCAAGTACATTTGTTCAAACAACAGCTGCATTGGTATGTTTTGTCTAAGGGCTAAGGTCTGGCCAGAACAAAATAAAAAGGGGCTGTTAGACGGGGACCTGGAGGGTCGGCCGAGCACAAGGGGAGAGGCCTCCGGTGAGGGCCGTCCCCAGCGATCGTACAGACAAGTAACTCCCCCCCCACAGATGGACACCACACGAAGATCAGATTAACACCTTTTATAGGCAGTTCTTGAAGTAAGGTAGTACGATACAATGAGATCAGGACACGATGATCCTCTCAATTCTAGTCTCTATTAGGGAAGGGGGTAGCGGGACAGTCTTGGTACCCGTAGGTACGGCGGTGGAACGGTGATAGGTCACAATCCTCGAGCTCGGTGTTCGGACGGGTCAGACCGCGGCAGCGCCAGCAGGTCCCGAAGAGGTCGTAGGTGGCAACGGGCCGCGGCAGCGCCAGCAGGTCCCAACGAGGATGAAGGTTACAACGGGCCGCGGCAGCGCCAGCAGGTCCCACGAGGATGAAGGTTGCAACGGGCCGCGGCAGCGCCAGCAGGTCCCACGAGGATGAAGGTGACAATGGGCCGCGGCAGCGCCAGCAGGTCCCACGAGGATGAAGGTGACAACGGGCCGCGGCAGCGCCAGCAGGCAGGACAATAGTTCACAAGGCAGGGCTGCGGCAGCGCCAGCAGTCCGTCAAGGATGAGTTTGTCGCGGTGTCTCTCGACTCCAGGATACAACTGCCTTCCTGTTCTGGGGCTGCCTCAGTTATAGGTCTGGCGCTCTTTGATGTCCGGACCCTCGCTCTTGGAGGTCGGGAGGTCTGGGATGAGGGAGTCCAGACACCCAGCAGGGGGGTGGAGCCAGCGCCCGGGGAGGCTGGGGGTGATCGGCACCTGGCGGGAGAGAGCCATCGACACTTCTTACTCCCATTGACCTGCCAAGTGGTCCGTTCACCTCCTGGGTGGATGGTGGTGCCGGGGTGTCGGGACCTGGCCAGGCCCGGGGTTGGGGTCGAGCTGAGGCCACGCGGCCTCGTGGCGCAGTGTCTAAGATGGCGGCTGGTCCGGGCAAGGGTGCTGACGGTGGCCCAGGCCAGGGACACAGGGATTCCCGGGAGCAGACGTCCCATGGGGGACGGGTTGGGGGTTGCTTCTGCGGGTAGTACCTGGAAGGCCGGTACCAGGGCCCTGTCATGCGGGGAGGGAGCGAGCCCTTCATGGGGCCTGTCCAACATGCGTCCCCCCCAGCTGAAGGCGGGGAGAGTCACCCATCCTCTTGGGGACTTTCCTCGTCGAGGCGGAAAAAGCGGGACAGGCCGTCCGCGTTGGCGTGGTCTTGACCAGGGCGATGCTCTACAGTGAAGTCCATCCCCTGCAGGGAGATGGACCATCGCAATAGTTTGGGGTTCTCCCCCCGCATTTGCATGAGCCATTGCAGGGGCCGATGATCTGTTTGTACCCGGAAGTGGGTTCCGAAGAGGTAAGGCCGGAGCTTCTTGAGGGCCCATACTACTGCGAAGGCCTCTCGCTCAATGGTGCTCCAGCGCTGTTCTCGGGGCAGTAGGCGTCTGCTGATGAAGGCCACTGGTTGGTCGACTCCTTCGGGGTTCAGTTGGGAGAGGACGGCCCCAATACCATGGTCGGGGGCATCGGTCTGAACGATGAACTCGCGGCTGTAGTCGGGGGCCTGGAGCACAGGAGCGGTGCACATGGCGGCCTTCAGCTTCTCGAAGGCCGCTTGACAGTCGGGAGTCCAGTTGACTCTTTTTGGGTGGTTCTTAGACGTGAGTTCCGTGAGGGGCCCCACAATGCTGCCATAGTCCTTCACGAACCGCCGGTAGTATCCGGTGAGCCCCAGGAAGGCTCGGACCTCGGTTTGTGTTTCGGGGGGTTGCCAGGACTGAATGGCAGCTACCTTGAGTTGGAGGGGGGCCACCAGACCGCTCCCCACTTGGTGTCCGAGGTAGGTCACGGACCCCTGGCCGATTTGGCACTTGCTGGCCTTTATGGTGAGGCCGGCCTGTTGGAGGGCCTGCAGGACCTCTCGGAGGTGGTGGAGGTGGTCTGTCCAGTGGCGGCTGTATACCGCGATGTCGTCCAGGTAGGCGGCGCTGAATTCTTCGAGGCCCGCCAGTACCTGGTTCACCAGTCTTTGAAAAGTGGCTGGAGCGTTCTTCATGCCGAATGGCATCACTCTGAAATGGTAGTGCCCATCCGGGGTGGAGAAAGCGGAACGTTCTTGGGCCCTGGGGGCGAGGCCGATCTGCCAGTAGCCCGCTGTCAGGTCGAAGATGCTTAGGTAGCGGGCTGCCCCCATGCGGTCGACTAGTTCATCTGCTCGGGGGATAGGGTGAGCGTCGGTTCGGGTGACCGCGTTCAGCCCCCGATAGTCGATGCAGAATCGGAGCTCAGGTGTGGTGCCCGGGGCCGCGGCCTTGGGGACCAGGACGACCGGGCTGGCCCAGGGACTGTCCGAAGGTTCGATGACCCCGAGGGCGAGCATCTTGGAGACTTCTTCTTGGATGCATGTACGTACCCGATCCGGTACTCGGTACGCCCGGTGTCGGACAGGAGGACTGTCCCCAGTGTCCACATCGTGCAGGCACCAGGAGGTGACTCCGGGTGCGAGGGAGAACAGGTTTGCGAACGGCAGCAGGAGGGCCCGACAATCTTGACGCTGCTCTGGGGTCAGGGCCTTGGAGAGTCGGACCCTGTCCACCGAACCATCTCTTTCACGGGTCCTCAGTAGGTCAGGGAGGGGCTCGGAGTCTCCTTCTGCGCCACTGTCGGTAGCCATCAGCAGGCTGAGCTCTGAGCGCACGAAGTGGGGTTTGAGTCTGTTGGCGTGGAGAACCCGGAGGGGGTTCCGGGGGGACTCCAGGTCGATGAGATAGGTGACGGGACCCTTGCGCTCGATCACCTTGAAGGGCCCGGTCCATTTGTCCTGCAAGGCACACGGTTCGATGGGGGACATCACCCATACCTGCTGACCCGGTTCAAACTCGATGGAGGAGGCCTGTTGATCGTACCACTTCTTCATGTCCTCTTGACTGGCCTCAAGATTGGCTTTGGCGATCTCCCTGAATTTCCGGGTCTGATTGCGGAGGGTCAGGAGGTACTTGTAGACGTCTGGAGGGGTTTTTAGGGGGGCCATTTCCCATTCCTCCTTCACTAGGCTGAGAGGCCCGCGAACGGGGTGTCCGTACAGGAGTTCGAAGGGGCTGAAGCCGAGGGACTTCTGGGGGACTTCTCGGTAGGCGAAGAGGAGGCACGGTAGTAGCACGTCCCACTGGCGGCGTAGGGGTTCTTCTAGCCCCATGATCATCCCCTTGAGAGTGCGGTTGAACCGCTCGACCAGTCCGTTTCCCTGGGGGTGATAGGGGGTTGTGAATCAGTAAGTGACCCCGCACTGCTGCCAGAGGGATTTCATATACTTTGAAATAAAGTTCGTACCCCTGTCGCTGACGACTTCCCGGGGGAAGCCCACTCGAGAAAAGATCCCCATTAAGGCTCGACCCACTACTGGGGCTGTTATAGTACGAAGGGGGACCGCTTCAGGATAGCGGGTGGCGTGGTCCACCAGGACCAGGATGAAGCGATGCCCTTGTGCTGTTCGGGGGTCCAGGGGCCCCACAATGTCTATTCCCACCCTTTCGAACGGGGTGGTCACCACGGGGAATGGTTGTAGGGGTGCCTTGAGTTTGCGGCCGCTCTTCCCGCTGGCCTGGCAGGTCGGGCAGGACTGGCAGTGGTTGGAGACGTCATTTCTCATTTTGGGCCAAAAAAAGTGAGTCACCAGGCGGTGGTAGGTTTTGTCTTGCCCCAGGTGCCCAGCCAGGGGGACATCATGGGCCAAGTTCAACAGGAAGTCTCTGAAGTGGAGGGGCACCACCAGCACTCGACCGGCCCCCAGCTCTGCGATTCTTTGCTCGCTGTACAAGAGATCATTGTCCCAATAAACCCAGTGGGCCCCGGTGGTGTCTCCTTGGCCCTGGGCGAGCGCTTGCTGTCGCAGTCCCTCGAGGGAGGGACAGGTCTTTTGCTCCTGCCGGAATTGTTCTTGGGTGGGCCCCCCTTCTTGACGCCACTGAGCCAGGTCGGGAAGTTCGGGGGGCTGTGCGGACCCCTCTGGGGTTGGTTCCGGGTGGTCGGTATGGATGGAGTCGTCTTCGGGAGCGATCGGGGGAGGAGGTGCTGACCATTCGGGTTCTTCCGGTCTAGGGATGGTGCGGGTGGCCATGGACCGGGTGGTCACGCACGCCCAGTCCGGGAGACCCAACATCCCCAGATGCTCTCTTCTTTCAACAGCTGCCCACGGGGAGCTCTCGAGATCGTTCCCCAGGAGGCAGTCCACGGGGGCATCGTCGCGGACAGTTACTTTTAGCATGCCGGACACTCCTCCCCATTCGAAGGGGACGCAGGCCATCCGACACAGGCTCTCCAAATTGTCTGCCGATCGGACGGGGCAAAGAACGTTTGGCAGGATTTGTTCTGGGGTCACCAGGTGACAGCGGACGGCCGTCACACTGGCCCCGGTGTCACGCAGGGCTTCGGCCTTGCGCCCATTTATGCTCACCCATTGGCTGTACTTCCGAGTGTTGGCTGGCAGGGGAGTCCGCGGGACCATGTCTCTTCCCCCTAGGCAGGCCAGGGTCATGGCGGCAGGTTCCCACTCGAACTGCTCCGACTCGTATGCTTCAGTGTCTTCGGAGACTTGTTCTTCTCCTAGGACGGCGGCCGCCACCTGGCGGGGCCCGGGAGCCGGGTTCTTCGGGCAGGTCGGGTCACTGGCGTAGTGGCCGACTCGCTGGCATCGGTGACACGTAACGTTGGCTCGGAACTCCGGGCGCATCGGGGGGTTTCCCCGGCCGGCTGGGGGCGGGGTGGTGTTAGCGGGAGTGACCGGGACAGCGTCTCTGCCCCGGCCCGGTCCTCCTCCTCCTCCTCGGGGACGATGATGACCTTGGTTGGATCTGTTCTGCTCATTCGGCCCACTCCGGGCCACTCGGGTGCTCTCCCACCGGTCAGCCTCGGTGGCGAGCTGCCGTGGTTCAGTCAATTTACTGTCGAGGAGGTGCTGCCTGAGCTCGACGAAACAGTTGTTGGAGAGGTTCTCCCACACAATGAGATTGAAGAGTTGTTCGTAGGTGGTTACGTTGTTACCCTTGATCCACCCCTCGAAGGCTCGTCTGAAATAGTTTACGTACTCCAACCAAGTTGTACCTGGGATCCGGGTGCAGTTGCGGAACCTCTGGCGGTACATTTCGGGCGTAAGCCCATATCGTCTGAGGAGGGCGGCCTTCATGTGGTCATAGGACGTCATTTGATGGTCCGGAAGCTGCAGCAGGGCATCACGGCCCTCATTGACGAATCTTCCCCATAGCCCAGCTCCCCAGTCACTTCGAGCGATCCGGTGGGCCGTCATGGCGATCTCGTAGGCCTTGAACCACTGCTGTATGTCGTCGTTCCGGTGGTATTCTCGGACCACATCCTTGGGGATGTGGACCTTCTGTTCGGTAGTACCCGGGGAGCGCGGTGGCTCGGGCACCCCTAGGTTTGTGTTCAGTTTGCGTATTTCTATCTCTGCTAGTTTGCACTCGTGTTCGTATGCCAGTCTTTTTTTTCTAGAGATCCCTCTGTCTCTGTTTTTCCTCTCGCTCTTCTCTGAGCCGTAAGTGTTCTAAGTTTATTTTCTGTTCCGCCAGCTTCAATTCTCCGTCTAATTTGAGCCGTGCCAAGTCTAGCTCGTGTAGTCTATTTTTTTCCCGCTCCTGGATCTCTTCTCGGGAGGGACCTGTTCTCCGTTCTTCCGTCAGGGTGGTGTTGACTTCCGGGGCTTCGAGGTCCCGGGGTGTGGCGGTATTCGTCTCTGTCCAGGCCTCTAGGGCGTTTTTGAAGTCTTCTTTTGTGCTTAGCCCGGTGGTAGCAATGCCTAAGTCCATGCAAAATTGTTTTAGCTCTCGGTGGCTGTATTCCTCCAGCTTTTCCATCTGGAACTTCTCTGCCGATCCGCTCTCTTTGGTTGTCATTGTGGTTTAGTCGTAGGGTGAGTTACTATCTGTACGGTACGCGTTGGTTCGGATCGCGCCGCTGGCCACCAATGTTAGACGGGGACCTGGAGGGTCGGCCGAGCACAAGGGGAGAGGCCTCCGGTGAGGGCCGTCCCCAGCGATCGTACAGACAAGTAACTTCCCCCCCACAGATGGACACCACACGAAGATCAGATTAACACCTTTTATAGGCAGTTCTTGAAGTAAGGTAGTACGATACAATGAGATCAGGACACGATGATCCTCTCAATTCTAGTCTCTATTAGGGAAGGGGGTAGCGGGACAGTCTTGGTACCCGTAGGTATGGCGGTGGAACGGTGATAGCTCACAATCCTCGAGCTCGGTGTTCGGACGGGTCAGACCGCGGCAGCGCCAGCAGGTCCCGAAGAGGTCGTAGGTGGCAACAGGCCGCGGCAGCGCCAGCAGGTCCCAACGAGGATGACGGTTACAACGGGCCGCGGCAGCGCCAGCAGGTCCCACGAGGATGAAGGTTGCAACGGGCCGCGGCAGCGCCAGCAGGTCCCACGAGGATGAAGGTGACAACGGTTCACAAGGCAGGGCTGCGGCAGCGCCAGCAGTCCGTCAAGGATGAGTTTGTCGCGGTGTCTCTCGACTCCAGGATACAACTGCCTTCCTGTTCTGGGGCTGCCTCAGTTATAGGTCTGGCGCTCTTTGATGTCCGGACCCTCGCTCTTGGAGGTCGGGAGGTCCGGGATGAGGGAGTCCAGACACCCAGCAGGGGGGTGGAGCCAGCGCCCGGGGAGGCTGGGGGTGATCGGCACCTGGCGGGAGAGAGCCATCGACACTTCTTACTCCCATTGACCTGCCAAGTGGTCCGTTCACCTCCTGGGTGGATGGTGGTGCCGGGATGTCGGGACCTGGCCAGGCCCGAGGTTGGGGTCGAGCTGAGGCCACGCGGCCTCGTGGCGCAGTGTCTAAGATGGCGGCTGGTCCGGGCAAGGGTGCTGACGGTGGCCCAGGCCAGGGACACAGGGATTCCCGGGAGCAGACGTCCCATGGGGGACGGGTTGGGGGTTGCTTCTGCGGGTAGTACCTGGAAGGCCGGTACCAGGGCCCTGTCATGCGGGGAGGGAGCGAGCCCTTCATGGGGCCTGTCCAACAGGGGCATTGTTGTTCGACCTTGCACATAACTTTCAGTCAAAATCCCAGAAGCATGCAGAGTGAACACAGCGATGAGTTCTCATGTGAAAGCAGACATTGAAATATTGCTAAAATAAAGTTGTGTAGTAACGTGCGTAAAAGCAGCAGACCAGCTGTGACATGCTCATGCTAACTTAGTGAAAAACACTAATGTCCCAATGGGCCGTTTGACAAAGGAGATCAGGAAGGCGGTGACAGGGCTTTAGGGGACTCAGTGTGCCAGGACGCAAAGAGAATTAGGAGGAAGTCACAGAAGCATCCTCGAGTTCCCTCCATTTTGGCGGCTTTGGCCACACCCCCAAAATATTTTATTTAATTCACAAACATATTAAAAAATAAAATAATTTAATGGTAAGGTTTGAGCTTTTATAAATTCAGTTGAGGCCACCCATCGTCCATACTATATTTGATGCACTTGCACTGCATCCACGAATAAATCTGAGGATACTAACTTAACTTCATTTTTAGCTTCGAACTTCAAATTCCTTCACATCTATAAAATGTTGAGATTTTAAATGTTGCTTCTTTATTTATAAACACTTTATTCTGTTAATATTTAATTTTCTAAGCGGTGGCCGACCCCTATAGTAGGCTTCTCGGACCCCCAAGGATTATCAGACCTCCGGTTGAGAGCCGCTGAGCTAGCCCTTAAAGTACTAAAGCTTTAATCATACACAACAAAAGAGCATAGCACAATATCCGAATAGAGTACAAACCTAGTTGAAAGACAGCAGATCGCTGTACAATGTCAAAGCCAACGATGCTGTAGTCAACAGCGCACAATCATAAAAACCTATTTCGAAATGTTATATCGGTTATGAAAATATACTGCTTTTGGCAGATTTATTGTTCTGGGCACAGTTCATTCCTGCACAAATCCAACTAGGCTAGGCCCAGCTAAACAATACGAAAACATTGCAGGTATTTGTTAACAAATCTAATATCTCTGTCCTTGATGCTCTAATTCAGATTATGAGAACTTAAAAAAAATTTAAAAAATAGGTATTTTGTTAGCCATACTGTTTTGATTTTACAAAACGTTTGTATAAAATATACTTACTTTTAGGGATTTGCAGCCAGACCTGTTAACCAGTATGCTGTGGGTGCCTGGCTTTTATTTGCATCTTATACTTCTCACCTGTACTTGCAAACCCCAGTAAGCATAGTGATGATTAGATGTGTTGCTTGGCTCAAAGGTCCGGGCCTACAAGTAAGAAACGCTGCACCTCAATGAGTTATCTGGTGTTGCCTTTGCTCGTTATCCTTGAATTCTGGGTGTCAGTCATATTCCTGTTTTTTACCACAGTGTGTTTTGAGTGCCCTAGCTCTTTAACAGTTCTTTTGAGGTTATTTATGATGTCATCGGTTATATGTTTTTTGAGGTTGTAAGCAGTGCGCACAGAAGAATAGCCATGGTTGCATTCCTAACTTGAACTGTTGAGTTTCAGTTTTTAAAGATTTTGCTTTGTAACCATGTTTAAAGACGAGTAGTCCTAGTTTGCAATAAACACATTATTTCCTCTTCTGAGTAAAGAACTATTCATTCCTGGTAAGAAATATATTTCAGATCGGTTATGTTTTTTAATGATATACTTAGGCCTCTGGACTGCTTTTTTAGTTTTTTTTATTGCATCACACAATTGAGTATTCATGGGTCCTTAAGTGGCTGCAATAAAGTGCTGCTCCCTTTGGAAGTCTGTGGCATTTGAATGTAAAAGATATGCATCAATTTGTCAATTTATAAGACAGTCTGCCTTCTCCCATCAATGATTTCCTTCTTACACCTCTCCCTGCTATCATTTGGGTCGGAATGGTACAACAGCCCTCTTAAATCCTCCAGTGTGTCCTGCAATGTAGATCTACAAATGCTTGTGGATCCTCTCAACATCTAGTTTTGGGTTTCAACTAAATTTACTACTCCTGATTTGTCAGTGCACTTCCTTAATTCCACTGATACCAAAATAGTTGATGGATCAAAATGCTCCCACTTCTGATTAGAGATTTTTTAACCCCTTTGCTGCTAGGCCTCCCCCACCCGTGATAAGCCAATTATTTTGGCTATTTGGTGTCGTTTGTGCCTAGGCCCCTGTAACTTATTGACCACATAAGGTATCCACACCAAATGTGTGTTTGTTTCTTCCAACATCATGGGGATTCTAAAGGTACCCAGGGTTTGTGGATTCCCCTGGAGGGGACCCAGAAATTAGCCAAAATACAGGGAAATGTTGTTTTTTTGGGAACAATTTGAAAAAAGGGCTACAGATTAAAGTGTCTGGGTTTTTTCCCTGCAAATGGTATCAACAAAGGGGTTGTGATGCTGAAATCCCCATCTTCCCGGCTTTCAGAGACAAGCAGACTTTTGTCAGAAAACCAACAATTTTTACACAGTTTTTGTATTTTTCTGAGTCATAACCTGTTTTTGCTATTTTTTTGTGCTTTCAACCTCCTTCCAGTTAATGGTAGAAATGGGTATGAAAGCAATAATGGATCCTGGAAAGCTATACATTTTAGAAAAGTAGACAACATTCTGAATTCAGCAAGGGATCATTTGTGTATTTCCTTCAAGGTTTCTTTAAAGAAACTAAAAGTTTAATATAGGAAAAATTGAAAATTAGTTGAAAAAAAGCCATTTGTGTCAACATTTTCTCCTGTAACTTATTCTAATTATGACAGCTGTTTGAAAGCAATATACCGTTGCATCCGCTGGACCTTTCTGGGTGTTGGTATATTGAGGACTTGTTGGTTTACCAAGAACCTGATGAACCCAGAGGCAATAACTGAGCAGCGTCTTGCAATGGTTTTTATTATGTACCGGGTGATTAGCAATTAATTTGGGAAAATATATACATGGAAAAATCGGTATGAAAGACACATATGTATTTCTGAAATTGGAACCAAATATAGAGTTTAGATACAGTAGATATTTGCACATTTCCAAAATTGTGAGTACCCATACTAGCATGAGAATTCTAGGTCATTTTTCAAAATGACTTCTTTTTTACACATTGTCTTTCATTTGGAAGGCAGAAATGCATCGAAAGTCAATAGGTAATAACACTTGCTCTACGATTCTGTGTTACCCCAAGTCTCCCGATAAAAATGGTACCTCACTTGTGTGGGTAGGCCTAGTGTCCGCGACAGGAAACAGCTCAAAACGCAACGTGGATACACTTTATTTTTACAGTGAAAACTGACCTTTTTTTTGTAAAGTTCCTAGCTGGAGATTTTGAACCCTAGCTCTTCCGGCACCTAAGGAAACCTAGCAAACCTATACATTTTTGAAAACTAGACACCCAGTGGAATCCAGGATGGGGTGACTTGACTGGCTCTCACCAGGTTCTGTTACCCAGAATCCCTTGCAAACCTCAAAATATGTAAAAAAAAAAAAAAAAACTTTTTGTGAAAATGTGTTTTCCATGTTGCATTTGGGGTCCGTTATGCCTCCAAGGGGGGCAGAAAGACTGTGGCTATTTTTTGGGTGGTGTGGGCATTCTGGGCAACCCCCACCCCCTCGCATAAAAAAGCCAGCGTAATCTCTGGTGCCTAGTGTGCTTTCTGCCCCCCTTCCCGGGGGGCAGATCAGGGGCCACTTCCCCCATCCGCCTCCTGTGGGGGGGCGGGGCAGAAAGACAGGCGTTTTTAGGAGAAGGTGTGGGCATTGGCATGCCCATTCTGGGCTGACCTCACCCCTGAATTAAAAAGAAAAAAGATCCTGAGTTCTAGTTGGCTTTCTGCCCCCGTAGGGGGAGGGGGCAGAAATACTGGAATTTCACTGGGGTTGGGGGCATTATCATGCCCATTTTGGGCAGCCCCCACCCCAACATCAATTAAAAAAAAACCCTGGTTTCTAGTGGGCTTTTTGCCCACCCCTCCCCCTGGGGGACAAATTGGGGGCTACTACCCCCGTCTGCACATTCTGGGGGCGCATTACCATGCCATTTTTGGGCACCACCCACCCCGTCAATAAAAAAAATAAATCCCGGGCTTCTAGTGGGTTTCTAGCGCCCAAAACAATATTGGGGGAGCAAACACCCTTGCCCAAGGGGACTCTACCCCCCTCCCCCTCCCTGGTGCTAGTGGGTGGATCCCTGCTTGGGGATCGCCCTCCTGGGGTGATCCCCAAATAGGGATCCACTATGGGAGGGTACCATTGGAAAAAGGAGATTCTCCCCTTTCCAACGATACCTCTCCCATCTTTTTCGGTGCTCGAGGGGCTGAGATAGCCCCACAAGCACTGAAACTGAGAAACTGAAACTAAGTTTCAGTTAAGTTTTCGTTGCAATGACGATGGCACGCCATGCGTGCCATAGTCATTGCATCAAAATGCAAAACAAGCATTCTCAGTGCAATAAGTCTCGTATTTGCGGGAGTTTAAGCTATTGGCATTGTAAATAATAATGACTTTTATGTGTTTTTAAACACACATATATAAAAGGAATTGTCATTTCTAATGGTAATAGTTCAAACTCTTGCAAATGCGAGACCACTTTAATGATGGCTGCACCCCTTTCTTTAGATGCTTGCCGAATTCAGGTTGCAGTGAGCGGCATCTAAAGAAAAGGAACGGCCTACATTACAGTGAAAGCGTGGAATGGGGCGCTTTCACCCAAAAAGGAAGAATAAATAATTAAAGAAAGATTTTATAGTGCGGCCGCTAAAGTGAAAGCGGACTGCGCTATAAATTAAATAAATGAGTGCAGTTGCTAAAATGAATGCAGACGTGCTGTAAATTAAATAAGCTCAGCTGCTAAAGTGAAAGCAACCGCGCCATAAAATAAATAAATAGGCACGGCTGCTATAGTTAAAGCGGGCCGCGCTGTACAATAAATACATTACTAATAACTAATAACAATATAAAAGCTGTCGGCGGGCTGAGACATCGTGGGTGGAATAGGGGTAGAACATTAAAGAAAATACCGCTCACCGACTACATAAAGCAGACCGTGTAACAACACAACTAAAAAGTCCAGTTCCTACAGGAGGTTACAAATGCTCACAAGGTGTTACCAAGGAGGGACTACTAAACCTATTCACGAATAAAAAGCAACGATTTTAAAAGGACAGTAACTGGGGCCAATTGAAAAGATGGGTGGAAAATGGGCGGAGAATGCTTCTAAGAACAGCGCTGGCGCTGCCCAGGCTCAACCTAACAAAGATTGTCCAAAACAATAAGGTAAGCCATATCACTTAGCTCCTGTATAGATTTCATGTTTTACTTAATTTACTTCCTTAAGTGCTACTTTTTTCCAGAAGGCTGTCTTTCCTTGGCTTTTTAAAGCAGTGTATTAATCTTGTGTTGTGCGTACTGTGGACAGGGTCATCTGTTTTCTGTGTGAGCTCAGGTGAGGGTGTTTCTAACAGGCCACAATTAAGAACTATGGAGTTGAGGCTAAAAGCAGTGCGAGATTCTCACGGTGCTGTCAGTCATTCATAAAGGTGTTTAGAATAAATGCCCATGCAATCATTGGATTCTTCCCAAAGCAATAGTGACCTGTGCTACTTCTAATTGGAAGTACACGTGAAAATGTGTGAAGGAAGTACAAAGCTGTTGAAAGAAAATGACAGTTGAATGTGTGGGGGTGAAGTGTAGGAGATGCAAGGCAGTACATGCAGAAGAAGAGACTGTGGAAGAGGAAACCGATTAGATGTGAAATATGCAGATGGAGGATTTCACAAAGATGCGCAGAGAAAAAAGGGTGTAAGTCCTTTACAGAGTGGCTGCGGAGGAAAGTGGTGCGACGGGGAGAACAGGAGTGACTGTCTGAAGACAATATAACTCCTTACACAGACACCCTAACACGGACTTCACTCTCATAATTTCAGAATGTAAGCATTTTTAATTCTAATTTGTCATAACAATATAATTGTTACTCGGATATCTGATAACAAGCACTGACAAACTCAGTAGGCCTGACATATTTTACCCTTTGCCCATTATTGTGTGTGATATGCCCAGATGCAATAACAGAAGGCTCGGAGATAGAGGCACCCAAAAACAATTCAGGGGGTACTTGTGACACACAGGAATAATAGCTTACATCTTTTAAGCCACACCCTTAATTATATAGGCTACGTCTCTTGGGAAAAGTCTGCCACACCTCTAGTCATGCCCCTTTAAGAGACACCTCCCTCTTCTCCATCACACAAAGCCCTGTTCTTAGCAGACCAGTGTCCGGTGCACATGTGAAAATACTAGTGGGCTGACCTGGCCACTAAATATGGCCATATTTAACTCCCTGTTTTGATCATGAAAGGTATTTTATTTGGAGGAAATTAGGGAGTTACACCTAAATCACAAAAATGCAATGTGGATCGATTTTCAGCTTGCTGATGGCAAGAATGGATCTGTCAGTTAAGATAAATCGCTTGTTCTGTTGGAGATAAC
The DNA here is from genome assembly GCF_964261635.1 of Lissotriton helveticus. NCBI lineage: Eukaryota > Metazoa > Chordata > Amphibia > Caudata > Salamandridae > Lissotriton > Lissotriton helveticus. Next base: position 417,983,025 of record NC_136061.1, on the reverse strand, counting down.
CCAGAGAAATAGAGGACCATCGCAACCCACGTGGTCTTTATCCAGACATCAGACAAAAAATTGTTTCAAAGAATCGTGCACGGCAGATGCTTAAGTCTGCGTAAGAAACATTTCTTTATCTAATAAGGCTAACGGGCGCAGCAAAATATGTAGAAAATGCTGATACAATTCCACACTTGTAAGCGGAGTGTGGATTTGAAAGGTTAAGGAACAAAGTAAAGAAGTAATACCTTAGACAGAGTGATGTGGTCGTGCGGCTGGCTTGCTTTTAGACGGAGTGCATATTCACACAGTAAACAGTAAAACGACAGCGAGAGGAGCACCTCGTTCGCAGTTAGTAGATTGCAAACACTGTTAATGGTCACACACAGAGTGTCGAAACAACAGCAGGACGTCAAGACAAACACAAGCCAGTGGGTAACTAAATACTGCAGTGGATACAGGAAAGTTCAAAGATGTAGAGTTCACCTTCTGTGGTGTCTTACATCCAGCCTCGGCAGAAAAACTGCCGGGATCCCCCTGTCTTCCTGTGACCATGTGCGCCTCCCCGCTCTGTGCCTGCTACAGGGCTGTACTAAAGAATTTTCTTATCTGCTTGTTAAAATAAACACGCAGATAAGGAAAGTCTTCACGACAGCCGCAAACCAGGCCATGGTGTCAAGAGGGGCTGTCTGAAAAACGGCAGGGTGGTACCCAAAAACACTCCTTTCCATTGGAAAGTCAGTGTTTACCATAAACCCTGACGCTACCCAATGGAAAGTCGGGGCGAGGCTTAGAGTTCCTTTTACAAATATTGTATTTACAAGATCTCTCGCAGAGGCGGAGCAGGGCTCTCCCCGGCCACACCCACGAGACCTAAATAGGCCTCAGTTGGTTTGGGAAGCTCTTCCCCACCTCCCCAAGCAAACAAAACAAGCATTAGAAATGCAATCGGGCTCGGATTTATTTGAGTTTGAGCTAATGGCATTGTAAATGCCAATGTATTGTTGCTATGTATTATGGAGTGTGTTCATGTGGTGTGTACTGCCAGTGATCTCCTTGTGAGTGTGAGAATATTGCACCGTTACTGCCTGTGATGTCCTAGTGAGTGTGAGAAGCTTGCACCTCTGCTGCCTGTGGTCTCCTTGTGAGTGTAAGAAGCTTGCACTGCTGCTGCCTGTGATGTCGTTCTTGTGAGTGTGAGAAGCTTGCACCGCTGCTGCTTGTGATGTCCTTCTTATGAGTGTGAGAAGCTTGCACCTCTGCTGCCTGTGGTCTCCTTGTGAGTGTAAGAAGCTTGCACTGCTGCTGCCTGTGATGTCGTTCTTGTGAGTGTAAGAAGCTTGCACAGCTGCTGCCTGTGATGTCCTACTCACTACTCTACTCTACTCACTACTCTACTCACTACTCTGCACTCACTACTCTACTCACTACTCTATTCACTACTCACTACTCTGCACTCACTACTCTACTCACTACTCTACTCACTACTCTACTCACTACTCTACTCACTACTCTACTCACCTCACTACTCTACTCACTACTCACTACTCTACTCACTACTCACTACTCTGCACTCACTACTCACTACTCTGCTCACTACTCGCTACTCACTACTCTGCTCACTACTCACTACTCTACTCACTACTCACTACTCTACTCACTACTCACTACTCTACTCACTACTTTCTACTCACTACTCTACTCACTACTCTACTCACTACTCTGCACTCACTACTTTACTCACTACTCTACTCACCACTCTACTCACCTCACTACTCTACTCACTACTCAACTCTACTCACCTCACTACTCTACTCACTACTCACTACTCTACTCACTACTCTGCACTCACTACTCACCTCACTACTCACCTCACTACTCTACTCACTACTCTACTCACTACTCTGCACTCACTACTCTGCACTCACTACTCTGCACTCACTACTCTGCACTCACTACTCTGCACTCACTACTCTGCACTCACTACTCTACTCACTACTCTGCACTCACTACTCACTACTCTACTCACTACTCTACTCACTACTCTACTCACTACTCACTACTCTACTCACTACTCTGCACTCACTACTCACTACTCTACTCACTACTCTACTCTACTCACTACTCTACTCACTACTCTGCACTCACTACTCTACTCACTACTCACTACTCTACTCACTACTCTACTCACTACTCAGCACTCACATCTCTGCACTCACTACTCACTACTCTACTCACTACTCTACTCACTACTCTACTCACTACTCTACTCACTACTCTGCACTCACATCTCTGCACTCACTAATTTGCACTCACTACTCTGCACTCACTACTCTGCACTCACTACTCACTACTCTGCACTCACTACTAACTACTCTACTCACTACTCACTACTCTGCACTCACTACTCACTACTCTACTCACTACTCTACTCACTACTCTACTCACTATACTCACTACTGTACTCACTACTCTGCACTCACATCTCTGCACTCACATCTCTGCACTCACATCCCTGCACTCACATCCCTGCACTCACTACTCTGCACTCACTACTCTGCACTCACTACTCTGCACTCACTACTCTGCACTCACTACTCTGCACTCACTACTCTGCACTCACTACTCTGCACTCACTACTCACTACTCTGCACTCACTACTCTGCACTCACTACTCACTACTCTGCACACTCACTCTGCACTCACTACTCACTACTCTGCACACTCACTCTGCACTCACTACTCACTACTCTGCACTCACTACTCACTACTCTACTCACTACTCTGCACTCACTACTCACTACACTACTCTACTCACTATTCACTACTCACTACTCTACTCACTACTCTGCACTCACTACTCTACTCACTACTCACTACTCTGCACTCACTACTCTACTCTCTACTCTACTCTCTACTCTCTACTCACTACTCTACTCACTACTCTACTCACTACTCTACTCACTACTCTGCACTCACTACTCTGCACTCACTACTCTGCACTCACTACTCACTACACTACTCTACTCACTACTCTACTCACTACTCTGCACTCACTACTCTACTCACTACTCACTACTCTGCACTCACTACTCTACTCACTACTCTACTCTCTACTCACTACTCTACTCACTACTCTACTCACGACTCTAATCACTACTCACTACTCTGCACTCACTTCTCACTACTCTACTCCCTACTCTACTCACTACTCTACTCACTACACTACTCACTACTCTGCACTCACTACTCACTACTCTGCACTCACTACTCACCTCACTACTCACTACTCTGCACTCACTACTCAACTCACTACTCACTACTCTGCACTCACTACTCACTACTCTACTCACTACTCTACTCACTACTCTACTCACTACTCTACTCACTACTCTACTCACTACTCTACTCACTACTCTACTCTACTCACTACTCACTACTCTGCACTCACTACTCACTACTCTGCACTCACTACACTCTACTCACTACTCTACTCACTACTCTACTCACTACTCTACTCACTACTCTGCTCACTACTCTGCTCACTACTCTGCTCACTACTCTACTCACTACTCTACTCACTACTCTACTCACTACTCTACTCACTACTCTAATCACTACTCTACTCACTACTCTACTCACTACTCACTACTCTGCACTCACTACTCTACTCACTACTCACTACTCTACTCACTACTCACTACTCTACTCACTACTCTACTCACTACTCTAATCAATACTCTGCACTCACTACTCTAATCCCTACTCTAATCACTACTCACTACTCTGCACTCACTACTCACTACTCTACTCACCACTCTACTCACTACACTACTCACTACTCTGCACTCACTACTCACTACTCTGCACTCACTACTCACTACTCTACTCACTACTCTGCACTCACTACTCAATTCACTACTCACTACTCTGCACTCACTACTCACTACTCACTACTCTACTCACTACTCTACTCACTACTCTGCACTCACTACTCTGCACTCACTACTCACTACTCTGCACTCACTACTCTACTCACTACTCTACTCACTACTCTACTCACTACTCTACTCACTACTCTACTCACTATAATCACTACTCTAATCACTACTCTACTCACTACTCACTACTCTACTCAATACTCTGCACTCACTACTCTACTCACTACTCACCACTCACTACTCACTACTCTACTCACTACTCTACTCACTACTCACTACTCTACTCACTACTCACCTCACTACTCTGCACTCACTACTCCACTCTCTACTCACTACTCTAATCACTACTCACTACTCTGCACTCACTACTCTACTCACTCACTACTCACTACTCTACTCACTACTCTACTCACTACTCTACTCACTATTCTACTCACTACTCTACTCACTACTCTAATCACTACTCTAATCACTACTCACTACTCTGCACTCACTACTCACTACTCTACTCACTACTCTGCACTCACTACTCACTACTCTACTCACTACTCACTACACTACTCACTACTCTACTCACTACACTACTCACTACTCTGCACTCACTACTCACCACTCTGCACTCACTACTCACTACTCTACTCACTACTCTACTCACTATTCTCACTACTCACTACTCTGCACTCACTACTCACTACTCTGCACTCTCTACTCACTACTCTACTCACATCTCTGCACTCACATCTCTGCACTCACATCTCTGCACTCACTACTCTGCACTCACTACTCTGCACTCACTACTCTGCACTCACTACTCTGCACTCACTACTCTGCACTCACTACTCTGCACTCACTACTCACCACTCACTACTCACTACTCTGCACTCACTACTCTGCACTCACTACTCTGCACACTCACTCTGCACTCACTACTCACTACTCTGCACACTCACTCTGCACTCACTACTCACTACTCTGCACTCACTACTCTACTCACTACTCTACTCACTACTCTGCACTCACTACTCACTACACTACTCTACTCACTATTCACTACTCACTACTCTACTCACTACTCGACTCACTACTCTACTCACTACTCGACTCACTACTCACCTCACTACTCTACTCACTACTCACTACTCTGCACTCACTACTCTACTCACTACTCTACTCACTACTCACTACTCTACTCAATACTCTGCACTCACTACTCACCACTCACTACTCACTACTCTACTCACTACTCTACTCACTATTCACTACTCTACTCACTACTCACCTCACTACTCTGCACTCACTACTCCACTCTACTCACTACTCTAATCACTACTCACTACTCTACTCACTACTCTACTCACTATTCTCACTACTCACTACTCTGCACTCACTACTCACTACTCTGCACTCTCTACTCACTACTCTACTCACATCTCTGCACTCACATCCCTGCACTCACTACTCTGCACTCACTACTCTGCACTCACTACTCTGCACTCACTACTCACTACTCTGCACTCACTACTCACTACTCTGCACTCACTACTCTGCACTCACTACTCACTACTCTGCACACTCACTCTGCACTCACTACTCACTACTCTGCACACTCACTCTGCACTCACTACTCACTACTCTGCACTTACTACTCTACTCACTACTCTACTCACTACTCTGCACTCACTACTCACTACACTACTCTACTCACTATTCACTACTCACTACTCTACTCACTACTCGACTCACTACTCACCTCACTACTCTGCACTCACTACTCTACTCACCACTCACTACTCTGCACTCACTACTCTACTCACTACTCACTACTCTACTCACTACTCTGCACTCACTACTCTACTCACTACTCACTACTCTGCACTCACTACTCTACTCACTACTCTACTCACTACTCTACTCACTACTCTACTCACTACTCTACTCACTACTCTACTCACTACTCTACTCACTACTCTACTCACTACTCTGCACTCACTACTCTACTCACTACTCTACTCACTACTCTACTCACTACTCTACTCACTACTCTACTCACTACTCTACTCACTACTCTACTCACTACTCTGCACTCACTACTCACTACACTACTCTACTCACTATTCACTACTCACTACTCTACTCACTACTCGACTCACTACTCACCTCACTACTCTGCACTCACTACTCTACTCACCACTCACTACTCTGCACTCACTACTCTACTCACTACTCACTACTCTACTCACTACTCTGCACTCACTACTCTACTCACTACTCACTACTCTGCACTCACTACTCTACTCACTACTCTACTCACTACTCTACTCACTACTCTACTCACTACTCTACTCACTACTCTACTCACTACTCTACTCACTACTCTACTCACTACTCAGCACTCACTACTCTACTCACTACTCTACTCTACTCACTACTCTACTCACTACTCACTACTCTACTCTGCACTCACTACTCAACTCACTACTCCCTACTCTGCACTCACTACTCACTACACTACTCACTACTCTGCACTCGCTACTCACTACTCACTACTCTACTCACTACTCTACTCACTACTCTACTCACTACTCTACTCACTACTCTACTCACTACTCTAATCACTACTCTAATCACTACTCTAATCACTACTCTGCACTCACTACTCTACTCAGCACTCACTACTCTACTCACTACTCTACTCACTACTCACTACTCTACTCACTACTCACTACTCTACTCACTACTCTACTCACTACTCACTACTCTAATCACTAATCACTACTCTGCACTCACTACTCACTACTCTACTCACCTCACTACTCTGCACTCACTACTCCACTCTCTACTCACTACTCTAATCACTACTCACTACTCTACTCTACTCACTACTCTACTCACTACTCTACTCACTACTCTACTCACTACTCTGCACTCACTACTCACTACTCTGCACTCACTACTCTGCACTCACTACTCAACTCACTACTCACCACTCACTACTCTACTCACTACTCTACTCACTACTCTACTCACTACTCTACTCACTACTCTGCACTCACTACTCACTACTCTGCACTCACTACACTCTACTCACTACTCTACTCACTACTCTACTCACTACTCTACTCACTACTCTACTCACTACTCTGCACTCACTACTCACTACTCTGCACTCACTACACTCTACTCACTACTCTACTCACTACTCTACTCACTACTCTAATCACTACTCTACTCACTACTCTAATCACTACTCTAATCACTACTCTACTCACTACTCTAATCACTACTCTAATCACTACTCTATTTACTACTCTACTCACTACTCTGCACTCACTACTCTACTCACTACTCTACTCACTACTCTACTCACTACTCTACTCACTACTCTACTCACTACTCTACTCACTACTCTACTCACTACTCTACTCACTACTCTACTCACTACTCACTACTCTGCACTCACTACTCTACTCACTACTCTACTCACTACTCACTACTCTACTCACTACTCACTACTCTGCACTCACTACTCTACTCACTACCCACTACTCTACTCACTACTCACTACTCTACTCACTACTCACCTCACTACTCTGCACTCACTACTCCACTCTCTACTCACTACTCTAATCACTACTCACTACTCTGCACTCACTACTCACTACTCTACTCACTACTCACTATTCTACTCACTACTCTACTCACTACTCACTACTCTGCACTCACTACTCACTACTCTGCACTCACTACTCTACTCACTACTCACTACTCTGCACTCACTACTCAACTCACTACTCACCACTCACTACTCACTACTCTACTCACTACTCTACTCACTACTCTACTCACTACTCTGCACTCACTACTCACTACTCTGCACTCACTACACTCTACTCACTACTCTACTCACTACTCTACTCACTACTCTACTCACTACTCTACTCACTACTCTAATCACTACTCTAATCACTACTCTAATCACTACTCTACTCACTACTCTGCACTCATTACTCTACTCACCACTCACTACTCTACTCTCTACTCTAATCACTACTCACTACTCTGCACTCACTACTCTACTCACTACTCTGCACTCACTACTCTGCACTCACTACTCACTACTCTACTCACTACACTACTCACTACTCACTACACTACTCACTACTCTGCACTCACTACTCACTACTCTACTCACTACTCTACTCACTACTCTACTCACTACACTACTCACTACTCTACTCACTACTCTACTCACTACTCACTACTCTGCACTCACTACTCACTACTCAGCACTCACTACTCACTACTCTACTCACTACTCTGCACTCACTACTCTGCACTCACTACTCTGCACTCACTACTCACTACTCTACTCACTACTCTACTCACTACTCTACTCACTACTCTACTCACTACTCTACTCACTACTCTGCACTCACTACTCTACTCACTACTCTACTCAATACTCTGCACTCACTACTCTACTCACTACTCACTACTCTACTCAATACTCTGCACTCACTACTCTACTCACTACTCACTACTCTACTCACTACTCACTACTCTACTCACTACTCGACTTACTACTCACTACTCTACTCGCTACTCTACTCACTACTCTGCACTCACTACTCACTACTCTACTCACTACTCTGCACTCACTACTCTACTCACTACTCTACTCACTACTCTACTCACTACTCTACTCACTACTCTACTCACTACTCTACTCACTACTCTACTCACTACTCTACTCACTACTCTGCACTCACTACTCTACTCACTACTCTACTCAATACTCTGCACTCACTACTCTACTCACTACTCACTACTCTACTCAATACTCTGCACTCACTACTCTACTCACTACTCACTACTCTACTCACTACTCACTACTCTACTCACTACTCGACTTACTACTCACTACTCTACTCGCTACTCTACTCACTACTCTGCACTCACTACTCACTACTCTACTCACTACTCTGCACTCACTACTCTACTCACTACTCTACTCACTACTCTACTCACTACTCACTACTCTACTCACTACTCTACTCACGACTCTACTCACTACTCTACTCACTACTCTACTCACTACTCTACTCACTACTCTACTCACTACTCTACTCACTACTCACTACTCACTACTCTACTCACTACTCTACTCACGACTCTACTCACTACTCTGCACTCACTACTCTACTCACTACTCTGCACTCACTACTCTACACTCACTACTCTCCTCACTACTCTCCTCACTACTCTACTCACTACTCTACTCACTACTCACTACTCTGCACTCACTACTCTACTCACTACTCTCCTCACTACTCACTACTCTGCACTCTCTACTCTACTCACTACTCTACTCTACTCCCTACTCTACTCTACTCACTACTCTACTCACTACTCTACTCACTACTCTACTCACTACTCTACTCACTACTCTACTCATCACTACTCTACTCACTACTCTACTCACTACTCTACTCTCTACTCACTACTCTACTCACTACTCTACTCACTACTCTACTCTCTACTCACTACTCTACTCACTACTCACTACTCTGCACTCACTACTCTGCACTCACTACTCTGCACTCACTACTCTGCACTCACTACTCTGCACTCACTACTCTGCACTCACTACTCTGCACTCACTACTCTGCACTCACTACTCTGCACTCACTACTCTGCACTCACTACTTTGCACTCACTACTCTGCACTCTGCACTCACTACTCTGCACTCACTACTCTGCACTCACTACTCTGCACTCACTACTCTGCACTCACTACTCTGCACTCACTACTATGCACTCAGCACTCACTACTCTGCACTCTGCACTCACTACTCTACACTCTGCACTCACTACTCTGCACTCTGCACTCACTACTCTGCACTCACTACTCTGCACTCTGCACTCACTACTCTGCACTCACTACTCTGCACTCACTACTCTGCACTCACTACTCTACACTCTGCACTCACTACTCTACACTCTACACTCACTACTCTACACTCTACACTCACTACTCTACACTCACTACTCTACACTCTGCACTCACTACTCTACACTCTGCACTCACTACTCTGCACTCTGCACTCACTACTCTGCACTCTGCACTCACTACTCTGCACTCACTACTCTGCATTCACTACTCTACACTCACTACTCTGCACTCACTACTCTGCACTCACTACTCTGCACTCACTACTCTGCACTCACTACTATGCACTCAGCACTCACTACTATGCACTCTGCACTCACTACTCTGCACTCTGCACTCACTACTCTGCACTCTGCACTCACTACTCTGCACTCTGCACTCACTACTCTGCACTCTGCACTCACTACTCTGCACTCACTACTCTGCACTCACTACTCTACACTCTGCACTCACTACTCTACACTCTACACTCACTACTCTACACTCTACACTCACTACTCTACACTCACTACTCTACACTCTGCACTCACTACTCTACACTCTGCACTCTGCACTCACTACTCTACACTCTGCACTCACTACTCTGCACTCTGCACTCACTACTCCGCACTCTGCACTCACTACTCTGCACTCACTACTCTGCACTCAGCACTCTGCACTCACTACTCTGCACTCACTACTCTGCACTCACTACTCTGCACTCACTACTCTGCACTCACTACTCTGCACTCACTACTCTGCACTCACTACTCTGCACTCACTACTCTGCACTCTGCACTCTGCACTCACTACTCTGCACTCACTACTCTGCACTCACTATTCTGCACTCACTACTCTGCACTCACTACTCTGCACTCACTACTCTGCACTCTGCACACACTACTCTGCACTTACTACACTAGGTGGTAGTACTGGTGGTGGTGGTACGTGTTGCTATTCAAGAGAAATACATATCAGACAGCGCTTCAAAGGAAATAAGCGAACACCATGTCCTTGTAATCGGGAACACTTCCTTGCAAACACACATTTTTCAGAGCAATAATAAATCACATAAAAGTTCAATACAATAGACGTCCACATTTCTCAGCCCCAAAAACGCTGCAGACGAACGCGCGCCCTATACATGCAATGCAGAATGGTGAACGCGCTCCCACCATCTGGATTGCATTACAAGGGCACTCTGACAGCTCCTAATTAAAATTAATGGACTGCCGTGCGCGTAACCACACAGAAAATGCCAACAATAGCCGCCTAACATTACATATGCCCTATGGCATCAAGACTACTACAAAAACAGCACCGCGACGACCAATCACCATTCAGATAAGAAAAAAAAACTCGCGCACTAAGGAATGTGTCTTTCCCGAGCCCTAAAGAAACTTTTTTTTTTTTCTTTCACAATAGGAGCTCGGAGCTCCGCCCCACTTCGTGGTGACGTAGGCCGAGCCCTAAAAAGGGAAATTGCTCTGCTATCTGCAGCAGAGGGATTTTTTGAGAATGTGCTCATGACTGAATGGTTCCATCATGAGCACATTAGCACTGGTGCTCATGACGGAACCATTTCGTCATGAGCACCCAAAGGGGTAACACAATAAATGACCCCTGGTTGTTCCATGGATTCTCATTTGCGCTAATTCAGGAATTGCCAGTACAAAAGATTAAACCTTCTGGGGTCATGCAAACGTAGAGTCCCTCCAGCAAGTTGAGAATAGGTTTTTAAAATATCTTCTAGCTGTCCCAAACCGAACGACCACGTCTATCTGTCACGCCGAACTGGGACTGCCATACCTGTCGACCTAATTAAAATCCAGACAATTTTATTATGGCATAAGGTTTGGACTGGTGTTACTACTCGTCTCAATCGGGACGTGATAAAAGACTGCTTGAACTTGCAACGGGTACAATGTATTCCTTGGCTCGCAAATGTTAACCTTTTCCATGCTCATGACGAGCTGAGCTCTTCATGAGGCACGGTGCTCCGGTGCTCATGACGAGCTCAGCTCGTCATGAGCCGTGGAACGCTCAGGTGCGGGGAGAATTCCCCTGCTGTGCTGAGCGTTCCACGGGAGCCGGTGCACCTGTGACGAGCTGAGCTCGTCATGAGCACAGGAGCGCCGTGCCTCATGACGAGATGAGCTCGTCATGAGCATGCGGGCGCTGTGCGTGCCCCCCCTTCCCCCCAGCACAGCAGGGGAATTACCCCCGCAGCGAAGGGGTTAAAAACTTTATGCATGACTTAGATCGTTCTGAGTACTTTGTTGACCCCGATAGTCTCTCTCTCATTACGAGGAAGGAATTAAAGTCACTATGTATCAATTACTTGGAGACGATTAGATTGTCCTCTAATATTATGTAAACATCAGTCGGAGCCAATCAATTGCTCTTGACACAACCTTATCTACTATTCATCCAAGAAACTATGACAGGTTGTTATTGACAAGCCTACCCCATGGCAACTTCCATGACTTGGTTACATTTCCTCAGATAAATGATTGGTCACGCTCCCTATGCCCATGCCACTGCGACGAAATATCTTACACAGTCAACAATCGATATTATATTATTCTGCAAGTTTTATATTTTAATCAGGAAAGATGGATTCTGCCTTTTCTGTAAATGCAAAGACTGAGACTATGCCGATCTGCTTTTATTACTTCCTAGATGATGGAATTTGTACAGACCACATTGCAAAATATTTGAAAGGGGTGGTCAGAACTAGGAAAACTATGCAAGGTCCTTCTTTCTATTAAATGAGTATGGTTTTTATGTATGTCATGGCTGCGCAATGAAACCACTTTACAGTTCTTTTTGTAATTTTTAACAGACGCTATTTTTAACATGTCGAATTTTATCTACATGAATTGATATAGCTTCACTTATTTTGTGCTTTTATGAATTAATATTTTTTTTATCGAATAAAGCTTATCTTGACTTGAATTAAACCTTCAAAGCTTGATGCCTTGTTCTAAATATTTCAAAGTACTGGATGGATTTGCACCAAAGCACCAACTTTGTTGATTTAAATTAATCAGCTTCTCTTATAGCATAAAGCACAGCAGGTTTATTGGCTTGCAATGAGAAACACTGCATTTATATTATCCCTACATACTATGCCCCCAGTTTGCTTCACACTTAAAATGAAGAATCTGAGTTTGA